>NC_139165.1:78829068-81229068 GCF_965202585.1 Thalia democratica
ACTTTTCTGCATCGCTTAAATACTTACTTTATACTGTAACAAACTGCTAAGTTAAGATTTTGTTATAGATGGCCTTGCTAATATTTTAAGGCAACCTGTAATATTTATAAAGTAAGTGTGAATTTCAAAATAAAGGTTGTAAACAAATAAAATTAAAAAGTAAAGTACAATTTAAAAGTTTTCAAAAGAAATTGTTTACTGTAATTTCTTAAGTCTGTCAAGCAAACATTAGTATTTATTTATCTAAGTACAAAAAGGTTTAACAACAGTTCTTAAAGTTTAACAAAGTCCTAAATACTGCGCATATTTGTTCATAAAAAAAATCAAAAGCACAACCTGCAGTTACTTTAGTGTACATGATCATACTTAAAAGCAGGGATCGTTAACTCTTTGTAAGTAACTGAACAAAAACTTTTCAAAACGTGTTAAAAAAAAGCCTTTGCATACCATTAAAGTTTAAAAAAAATTGTTTTTTAAAGTAGAGTTCTAATAAAATAAACATAAAATAATTGCTACTGTTTACTCAAAACTAAAATCAGAGGACATCTGTACATGTTTGTTGCAAGAAAAGCTAAAGTAAATTGTTCTGTCCTGGACATGAATTTAAACTGTTCTGGTGTACGACTCGACAACCAAAAGGTTTTTTCATAGACCAGGTCTTTGGATTAAACTTTTTAAGCGTACTTTTGTCGTTAAACAAACAATACTTATGCATAAAATATTTTCAAACTCAAATACACATCGAGGGCGAGATATTTTTGCTTGGCGGGTCGGACTCGGTATATGGGTCGCAGTTTGTCGACCCTTACTTTAAAATTGAAGGTTTTCATGTTAAAATTAGAAGTTTACTAGATTTGATTCGTAACATAATAATGTATGATATTTGTGGTACAATTAAAACAAACTGCAACATGTATTATCTAAAACAGTTGACCTTGAAGATATAAAAAAAAATAATTTCTGTTTGAGATTTTTAAAACTTAAGAAAACTGTAAGCTTGCACAGAAAAATAAAGTTTTAGAAAGTTAAACTGGATATTTACAGTGTAATGAGTTTTTATTAATACTATCCTGATGACAAAGTTTTATTTAAAAATTTTAGTTCATGAAGATAACTCTTCAGAATTGTTGTACAGTCACGTGCATAATGTTTTACAAAACTTTTTAATGTTTTAATTAAAAATGTGTGTGAATCAAAAACTTTAAGGAAACAAACGAAACTGTTGTTTAAACCTAAACTTTAAATAATCTACAAAAACAGAAATATTTATTGAGACCCATAAAGTCTAATACATTCTTAAACTATTTAAATTTTTTTTACAAACTAATTTAAGTTTTAGTATACTAAAGTTAGTTGTGATACTTGAAAGCAAAAATCATAGAACTAGACATTCTTCTGAAACTTAAGTTGTTTGATTTAATAACATTTAGTAAACTAAAAAGCAAAAACAGGTAGTAAATTAAGACCATATAAACTAATTTAACAATTAGCAAGTAGATCTTTATCATTAACTTATCCTAGTACTTTTTAATTTGTTAAAAAAGTCTCATAGCATTAAACGTTATAAAATAAATGATGTTTAATCTAAAAAAATATCAAAAATGTTTTAAAGTTTTAAAAATGTCAAAAATTACATTTCTTATATAGTTTTCTTATAGGACTTAAAATATACTTTTCACCAAAGTACTACACGTCTACACTGATCCATTTGTAGTATAGTCATTAAAGTAGTTATTTTTAGAAGTGTTTTATTTTCAACTCATCGCAGTACTTTCTTCTTCTAATTTTAATGTTTTGTCTATTAAACTTATGTTTTTTAAAGTGAACATTGTAATTAGTTTAAACTTTTCAAAACAGTTACAACAAATAAAATATCAGTACTTTTGTGTGTATATAACATTTAGAACTACTTTAACTGTTAATTGTTACCTAGTCATTTAAAATAAAACTTTTATAGTTTTACCATTATAAACTTAACACCGTAAAAATATAAACATTCTAAAGAAAAATTTTGTTATGCCAAACACGCTTAAAATTAAAATTTTAACACCCTTGTATTTTTTTATTTTTTAATATTTCTTTTCAAATAAACCAAAAAGTTAAAGCCTAGCACTAAAAACAAATTTACCATGAAAAAAAAAACTTCTTTATTGTATTATTATACTAAAACATTAAGTTACAAGTTTGAATAACAATGTGAAATCTGTTTTGTTATTTTTGTTCATTTAAAAATATATTTTACTACAAGCTGTATTGACATATATATATGTATTATTTCGTCAGATTAAAGTTTCTGTTTAACATATTTAGGTTAGAATTATAATTCCATTTTTATTACTTGTTTTGAACATTTTTTTATTGTATGCTGTTAGAAAATTTATTAAATTTAAAAGTTACATTTTATGACCAAAACTAATAATAAACAATGAACTTTACCGCAAGATCAACAACAACAGCATCCGAGACAATCCTACGAATCTCGGATGCTGTTGTTGTTGATCTTGCGGTAAAGTTCATTGTTTATTATCGATGGCATAAAACATCTCAACATTGTTGATGATGGCCGAAACAAATATTGGCTATGACCAAAACTAGAAATTAATATATACCATTTACAGGTTTGTTTGTAAAACTTATTTAAAGAAAACTAGTTTTAACTACATTAAAATAATTACAGCATGTTTTTCGTACAAACGTGTAGACAAAATTTAAATATAATAACATTTTATATTTGTATATACTCAATATTTTTCTTTGTTTTATTAACTTAACGATTGCCAATGTAAGTAAAAGTAAGCTAATACATAAAACTCCGTTTTACGCAAACGATAACTGATAGTTCAATTAAAATCTCTTAACTTCGAAAAAGAGGTCGTCCAATATTTTTCCGTTCATCTCCGCACTCGCGGTATTTGCAGATTGTTCTTCTTCATAATATATAATCGCAAGTACGCCTAGTAGCTCGTCGTTTATAAAAAGGGAATCAACAATGCTTCCATACTCCGCAAACATGTTGATTATGTCCTTTATGACATCCGGGATTCTTCCGTCCCGGTCAATGATCAACACTTTTGATGGCGGTTCTGAATCTTTGAAATATATTCAAATTAAAATAAAAGCGTTTTATATATATATATATATATATATAATATTTTATGTAAATGTGACTTAAACTTTCTAAGTAATCCCTTAAAACTATTAAAACGTAGAAATTAAAAACTTTTACACTTATCGATTAGACTACCTATTTATGATTTTAATTACAAAGTTATCTATTTATTTTTCAAAGTTTTTGAATTAAACAATACCTATGTAATTCTTATAATTAAATAGGAAGAAATGTTTTTATAATAATTTAATCGTACCAACCATCATCTTCGCTGTCATTTTCTTCAACCGCGATCTTTTTCAACGAAGTGGGAGGGCAGTAGCTCGGCAAAAGCTCCTTCAGCTTCGAGCAAGCTTCGAAGCAAAACTCGTCGATCGACTGCGACTCCTGGTGGTCGGAATGGACTCCGACGCGAACAGTTATCGGCAGAAACAAGATGTGATCATCAACTGCACATTCGGTGTGGGTCGATAATTCAGTCTGGGTTGACTTATCGGCGCAAGTATTTTGTTCAGATTCTTCGTTTGTCTGATCAGCCGGTTCTTCGGCTGCCTCGTGCTTTTTGCAGTTCATACCAGAGCTCATGCTATTTAACAGGCTTACCTGATTAAATAGCTATTTTTTAGTTATAGGTATTTTTTAGTTATGTCTTGACAATTTATTTTTACAACAAAAATACACTAGTTTGCTAAGGAATGTAAACAATACAAACGTTGTATCAAAGTTTCAAAAAGGTTAATAAGAATTAGGTATGCTCAAATGTTTGTACTTTTAAAACTAAAAGAAAGAAATTCATTAAAAAAAATCTGAGTTTGAAATTCAAGTTTGAAAGTTTTTTGACAAACGCATCTACACTAAGTATATACATTTGTCTGTTATGATAAAAACCTATAGTTTTTTAGTTTGATACCAAAAACCTTTTTTTACTTAAAAACTATTTTTATTAGTTTTAAAAGCTTAAAAAAAACCGGCTAACTTGTTTACTAAATTTTTTCATTAAAGTTTTAAACATCATTACAAGCTTTTTATTAGAATAAACATTTAAAAACAAAATCATTAAATTTAATGTTATTTTAAATATATGTAGTGCTTATTTTAAACTTAAACCTTTATTAGCTATTTAATGAGTTTACAGTATATTAAAGGTTGATCGGTAATATATAATCGGTTTCGAGCTTTTAGAATGTTTTTGAATCTTAATAAACTATTTTTGTCTTTATAACACTACTGTTTAGTTTTTTCCTACTAATTTACTTTTTTTCACTTAACAGTTCCGTTTAAAATAGATAAGTATGTGAACAAAGCAAAAAAAAGTTTGATGTACTATTGAAAACATATATGAGTGATATTTTTACAGTACTGTCTTTACGCTTTAAAAAAAGTATATTGTGCATTTCAAACAATATCCTACTTGAAAAAAGATAACTGTTTTTGCGTTTTTAGAAGTTTATTTATGAGCGTCGTACACTGCCCAACATTAAAAAAAAAATTAAAAATATTTAAATCCACGTCAACTAGCATAGTAATAGTATTAAATGTGTATTTTATAAATAAACTAACTTCTATAACAACTTAAATTGATGTTGATAAAAAACTTTTTAAGTACTTCAGTTGCTAAGCAAAAAACTTTCTAACTAACCGTTTTATTAAGTCGAAACTAAACAAGGAGATGTTTTATAAAGTACAGTTTGTATACACAACTTTCTCATAAATTAGATATTAAGCGACTTAATAAAAACTTAACAGATTTTTAAGCTTTTGTTATAATTATTTTTTTCCTATTTCGTTGCCACACGAAAACTTGTTTAAAAACCTTTAAGCCGAATAAATTTTGACTTCATCTCAATTCAAATGCGTATAAACGTTTTTTAAAATGTAACAATTTAATTTCCAATATATATGCTAAAAGTATATCATTTAAGTGAAAATATTCAATTGTAAAAATATAAGTTTAGGTAAAAAAACTTTGTTGTAATTTTTAACTGCCTACAAGAGGGTCGGAAAACTACGGTCTAAGAGGAAAAACTTCTAGCCCTCGACGCGCTTCTACCACAATAAAAACTAATAGAATAGTTAAGTTAAAGTTTTTTGTACTAAGTTTTAAAAATACGCCCTTTTTATGCTTGTGAGTAAACTGATCATTAGACAATTGCAATTTAACTCATACCTCTTATTTTAAAGCTAAACTTTTAAAAATACTACCGCCCGGTGAGATATTTATATTTTTGTTGTGGTCTGCAACTTTATTTTCAGTAAATATGGCTAGTTCCTTATAAAAAGCTGCGAACTCCTGTTCACAATAAACTTCTATTTATCAATAAATATTTACAAATAGATAAATAGTTTAATTACCACTTTAAAAAATTGTACAAAATTTTAGTTAAAAAACATTATGCCGTTTTTTCACATATTTTCAATCAAAAAGTTCTACTTAATATAAAATTTAATAAGTATAAACTGACTATTTTACCAACTTTACTAAAAAAATAATTAAAATATTACCACTAAATAATCACAAAAATATACTTCTAATAGTAATCAACTGTATTTTGTATTATAAATTTAAGTACATAGTAAAGTAGGTGTTACTAGAACTGTCTAAACTTGACTAATGAAGTAAATTAAAATTCTTTAACACTTGTTTACTTTCACGTGACAAAAAAAAAAGAGAACTCCACCTTAAAATTTATGTAAAATTGTCTTGTTTTAATTTTCTATACGACAAATCATATATATTAGTACTACTTGCATTGCCTTATTAGCACATGAGTAAAAATTTACTTTTTTAAAAAATTCTTGTTTTTTTCGTCTCATGTGATTTTATTAAAAGAAAATTTCTCGTATCATCTTTTGTTTGAAACTTTTCATTCTGTTTAAAAATCTTCTCGCACTTTGTTTTACAACATCGTGTTAGTATAGATAAAATTTCAAGTTTTATATTATATAAATTTCTTTACTGACAGTTTATTTAAAGTACTCATCAAAAGACAACTTTTCTGCAATACAAATCTTAATTTGCTTCAAGTTTTATTTTATACAACGAATTTTTAATCAAATATAAAAAACCTTAAACTTTTTTATTTAAGATACCTAACCGAATGACTAACATTTATATACTATAAATGTTGTCTATTAAAATGCTATAAGTATTTTGTCTTTAAACTTTACCATTTTCCTTTCTATCTTGAGTAAGTATGTTCGATTTTAGTATAAATATGTTAAATTTTTTTTTCTTTGTTCATTCAACAATTGTAGCTGTATTTCTCGCAGATCAAACAGCAAACGAAAACTAATAAAAACAAGTTTAATTTTATAAAGAAATCGTTGTTCTAATTGGTCAAATTTATACTACATTTCGAAAAATGATTTACTAACTAAAAACTACAACAAAATACTTTCTTTTCTTTGTGCAGTTTTTGTTTTATAAAGTCAAACACTTTAAACAACGCTGTTGCATGTGGTTGCATGATAAGTGTAAAGAAAATTATTTTTTATTGTCTTTTATTTCAGTGTTTGGTCAAAATTAACATGATTTTAGTAAAAAAACGTTCACTTAGTGTCACAGTTTTTAAAAAAGTATAATTTTAAGTAGGTTTAAAAATAAAATCATGAACTTAATAAATTTAAATCAAATGTATACTTGTTATTGTAACCAACTTCTTTTTGTAAAATACGAAAATCTTGAAATTTTAATTTCTAAACGCTTAATAATTTATTTATGATTTTATTTACATGGTTGTTTAAATTAATACTACAACTTTTTTACTAATTTGGCATAAGGTTTTATTAGTTACTATAAAAGTCTCATCCTAATAATTGTTTAAGTTATTTAAGTTAAAATAAATAAAATTGATTAAACTAAACACATTAAAATTAAGCTACTTACGCTCTATAAGTTTACCTTTTAACTATGTTTTAACTGTTTATACAACTTGAAATATTTAATTTACTTTTCAACATTCTAAATTCTTTCTCCATCAGCTCTTTTTAAATTTCGTTTCAAAAGTTAAGTTAACTTTTTAAAATATTAAAAATACATCATACTTAGCAACTTTGACAACTTATATTCATATATCTAGAAAAATTAACTTTGTTATATCAAATACCGTAAAACATTCGAGTTGAAAACTTATAAGTAACATTTTGTATAATCGTGTAAAAATTAAAGTACTATCAAAAGTAAGTAAATTTCATTTTACAATAAAAGTTTGATGAATACTTTATGTTTGATCTCGTCGGTAAATGATATTTTGTGTAATAACAAACCTCTTGCTATACACTTTAGATTAATATTTTCCGAGTTCAAAACATTTTTAACATTAACCACTAAATATTGATTGTTTGCTTGAACAAGTACGTTTTTGTACAACCTTTTGAAACAATTTTTAATCAAAGCCGTTTACTCTAAGTTTTTATATATTTTCTTTATCAAAATACTTTTTTAAATGTTTGTTTAGTTTTCTCGATTCATAATACAAAAGTTTTATATCAATTATGTTTACAAAAATTATAAAGTTTGTTAAGTTTTATTAAAGATATTTTGTTTTTAACTAGCAAAAAAGTTTTAAATTACTAGAATTAGTCATAAAAAAAAATTTCAAAAGTGACAACTAATAATTTTATGCTTGTTAAATAAGTTTTAATGCTTTCATTCTTTAAAAAAGTTCGGCATTTTTGAAAACTTCATACGCTCACATATGTTCTTTAATATAACAACTCTTGAAAGTGAAACTTTACCTATGTTCAATCGAAAGTAAATAAGATACATTACTATTATGTGATAATGATAAACTATCATAGTAAACCTCTGACTAAAAGTAGTTCCTTTTTCTATGCTTAAAACTACAAAAAGTAAAAAAAAATCAAATCTTAATTTTCTTAATACTAATCTTTTTGTCATCATTCTAAAAAAAGTATTAACAAACTAGATTAAAAATATTTTATTATTAATAACATTGACAAATAAAAACATTTTTCAAATATGAAGTTTGATGCACAAAACCCTAATTTAATAAACAATCGCACAGTTTTATCTATACAGTAAAGAGCTAGATTAAAATATAATTAGAAGTAAAATAATTACAGTACAGCCATTTTGTATGTAACTAATTCAAAAAATGTACTAATACCCGATAAAATAAGGATCTAGTATCATTGTTCTTTTATGTCAGAACTTACTTTAAAATCCGCTTAAAATATAAAATTGTAGATACAAATATGCTTTTTTTTTAAAAGAAAGGATTATTGTAGTGTTATTTTACTTTTTTAGTTCAAAGAAAAACTATTTAAGTTTTTTTTTGTTTGAGAAGGGTTCTACAACAAATAAAATTTGACTTTTAATTTCATGTATTGATTTTATATTAATTGATTTTTGTAAAATAGTATGTTAACAAACTTCGAGTGTCGTTCTTAAGCTCTTGTTTAATGTTAATAAAGCCATGCTGATGAGAAAATTAATTAATTCAAGCATACGTTTTATTACTTATACGTTATTTAAAGTTTTAGTTTTTAAAAAAAAACTCAATTTTAAATTGATATAACTTTTTTGGCGTACAAATTTACAAAAAAATGTTGACAAATACGTTGCGTTTTTTTTTTATTTAATAGAAAATTTTTCAAAACAAAATTATCGACAATTATTGTGTTTAAATAAGCTATAAAATATAATATTAACATGTGTGAAAGACATGTATAATATTAACATATAGAGATAATGGATACGTTATGATGCGTTTGAATAAAAAAATGTGAAATAAATACTGTTTAGATAACAATTTGATATAAATTAAATACACAAGACTTTTAAGCATAAGTAAGTAAATAGAAAACTTAAGATAGTAAAAGGATGTTACAATAAAGAGTATATAAATTAGTTTTGAAACTATATAAACGTGAATATTAATAATAAAAAGTCTATGAAAACATTTGAAATAGAATGTAATTATCAGAATTTTGTTAATGTAACTAGTTAAAAAGGAATAAGGCTATAGTACTGATGAATTAAAATTTCTGAACAATTACATAAAAATATACTTGCGAAATAAAAAAACAGTATTTAAAGTAAACTGAAGAAATATTAAAACAAAATTAAACTTTACTACTTCGTAAATTCGTAATCAAATATTTTTTTTTGAGTTTTTGTGCTTCTGTCAATACTATTTTTTGAACAAAATATACTGTTAGACACCAGAAAATTGACAGATTTTCATTTATACACGCTTATTTAATTTAATTTTTACAAAATACACATTGCAAATAAAAATTAGAAAAGTTAACCTTCAATAACTAACTTCTAATAAATATTTTTTAGAATAAAAAAACATATACTGTATAGCTGTAGAGTAAGATTTCGTATTTATAAAAAACTAACCAAAAATCTTATCACTTGATACATCACGAATATTTACATTGTCTTACAGACGATTTCAGCGGATTAAAAATAACAGCTTCCTTCTTGCGTCGAATTATTTACTAATCCCATTCGTATTTTTACACGAATAGACAGCTTTTTCTGATTGTAATTTATTATTAATACAAAAATAAATTGTATGCAATATTTTTTCTACAATTACAGCTTTCTCATTTATTAACACTATAAATTTGTGTAGAATGTTCTATTGGTCAAACATTTAAGAGTATAGTAGTTGTACAGTTAGATAAAATAAAAATCAGTGTTTTGAACTTTAAATTATTTTTAAGTTGTTAAAAACTGATATAGTTTTTTTGAAAATTAAAGTTTTTTCTATTTTGTGCAGAACTATTATTATTGTAGTTTGTTTAAATATAAATATTAGTAGTTTTCTAGTATAGATTACAAATATCTTCAATTCAATTTCAAGTTTAAGTTAAATGTTTTTAAAGAAATATTTAAACGAAAACTTGTGGTAATTGTTATTTCTGATACTGGTTGAAAATAAACCATAAAAATACTAATTTGTTTTAATTGAAGTACATCCACTAAATTTACAATTCTACTAATGATTCGAAATTTATACCTAAATCTATTTTTGTTACCTCTTTTTTTTTTATATATTTAGAAATATCTCTTATATTGGTTAAAAAAAATACATTTTTCATGAGTGTAAAAAAGTTTAATATCTGTATACTTTGAACATTATTATACTTTTAGCCAACAAGTTGTAAATTTAAATGCAAACTAAAAACAGAGTTTTTGTAAAAAAGGATTTTTTTATAAATGAAATATATTTTAGCTCTTTATTTTAGAGTATCATCAATGTTTCTAACCAACTAAATAAACTCTATTTTAACATTTTGGCTCCTAAAAATAACTGTTTAACGATCTATTGCATTAGTAAAATCTCTGTCTCTTTTTCTGTAAAATAGTTTTGTTCAAAGTATTTTTTAGTAAAAGATAATCTTTAAATAAAAGTTATTACTACAGAGTAATTTTACTTATCGTTACAAAATGTTTTAAGATTTAGTAAACAATACCAAATTATTTTCTTTTAATTCAGGTAAAATTCAAATAAAATACAAAGAAAAAAATTCTAAACATAACATTAATTTTGAGAAAAAAGTAAGTTTAAATATTCTTGATTTTTAATTAAAGTTTACAAAAAAATTTTACTAATTAACTATATTTTACTACTTAAAAAAAATTATTTCTGTAACTTCTTATGTTTTAGTAAGAGCAAAATAAAACAATTTAAAGTATTTATAAGTGGTTAGTAAAAAATTGGTACGTATTTCACGTTAATAAATATGTTATGAAATATTTGTATTTGGTGTCTATAGAAAGTTGTACTAATTTATTTACTTAGATGCTTGTCTTATTAAGTACTTAGGTGACTTCTATCTTTAGTTAAATTAAATACTATTTGAAACGCATTAAAAGATTTGTGAATAAAAAATTTTTTGATGCAATTGTTTTAAGATTGCTAAGGAAAGTTTAGTGAAGTAAAAATAAAACTTTATTCAAATCAAATATCCTTAAATGCTTGAACGTTAGTTGTAAGTTATGATTTAATGATAACTTGAATACTAAGCTCTTTTTTTTATCAAATCATCCTCTAAACATAGCGATACAAATTCAGAGTATAAAATTTTTAGTACAAAAGTAACTTAACATACTTGCTTTAGTTGTATGACTCAAAACAAAAGATATTGAAACAAGCAGATAGGATATGTTTATCTTAAAAGCCCTAGTAATTTGTTATTTTTAAAAACCGGTGAAACATTTTTTTGAATCTTTTAAACTTTACTTTAATATAATGAAAAAAGAATACTCTTCAAAATGTTGCAATTTTCTAATACTTAAGATTAATAAACACAACAAACTTAAATATTGTTTACTACGAAGATAGTTTCTTAAGCTTTTTTGAAATAGAGCGAGTAAAATTACTCAGACTTGAAAAAGACTTATATGAAACTTAATTTTTTCTTGCAATCTTGTTTATGTTATTCTGGTAAATTGTAAAAGTAATTTTAAAACGATTAGTGATATTGTTGTAATAATTTAAAAGTATTTTGAAATAAAATTGTTTGTATGAACTGTTGAATAGCTACTATTCGAACTTATTATATAAAAAATAGGTAACTTTAGATTTTTCTAAATTATGTTAGTTAATTTGTGTAATTTAGTCTGGCATTAGTGAAAAACATGCTTAGTGCCAGTATACAAAAACTAAAAATATAACATTTTACATTCTGTGTAAATTCAAAAAACTTAAAAAAAGTTGAAATTCATAGTGAAGTAAGGTTTAAAAAGTTTATACTGTTTTGTTATAACTTTTTGAATTAAGTTTTTAATTTGTAAAAAAATATGTTTATTTTATCTTTTAAAAGTTATAAATTTAGAATACAGTCGAAAACTCCTACGAAACTCTCAAACACCATTTCATAAAAGTTAAAACAACTTTGGCAACGTTTTGTATGTACTAGTAAAATATTTTTTCTAGTAACATCTGAAACATGAAATTTTTGCTCGCGTTAAACCCAACGATCGAGGAAAGTTTCGACTTCCAATATCTTACAAGCAATAGGTTCAGAGACCTCGTATCTAACCACTTCAGCGTGTGGAGGTGTTCAACCAACGAATCCTCAGATTTCTTCAGGTGGTTCGATTTGGCGTGCGGGGCAACGAGTGAGGGCGAGCGGCCCGCAGCATTCGCAATTTCGCCCTCTCACGCACCAGTTCGTTTCACCGCCGAAAATTTCGAGCAGCAGCTGTGGACGTTTCTCGAAGAACATTTCGTGTATTTCGAGCTGTCTTAAATGTTTTTTGAAAAATAAGCTTTTGACGTTTTGTACAATAAAAGTTATACTGATTTGGGTTTTTTGTAATGCGTCTGTTTTTATACAGTTAATGTTTTTTATTACATTAAAAAAACAATTTGAATATCTAAATAATTGGACAGAATACTTGTATATTTCTAAAAAATATATTATAGTATATTTTTTAGAATTTTTAATTGTAGTTCTAAATTTATGTATTTGATATAAAGCTTAAAATTTTGAGGTAAGCTCACCAACAATTCTTTAAATTAGACTGTTCTTTCTTTAAATTAGAAATAAATTTATTATGTAATATTACTACTATTAGTAGTTTTCTGATATAGTTTACAAATAACAATATCTTTAATTTAATTTTAAGTTTAAGTTTTTATAGAAACTTTAAACGAAGACTTCTAATAATTGTTATTTCTGATACTGGTTGAAAATAGACCATAAAAATACTAACTTATTTTCATAGAAGTACATCCGCTAAATTTACAACTCTACTAATGATTCGAAATTTATACCTAAATTTATTTTTTGTTACCTCTTTTTTTTTACTACTTAGAAATCTCTCTTATATTCGTGTAATAAAAAATATTTCATGACTATAAAAAAGTTTAATATCTGCTTTGAATATAATTATAATTTTAACAAACAAGTTGTAAATTTTAATGCAAACTAGAAACAGAATTTTTGTAAAAAAGATTTTTTTATAAATGAAATTTATTTTAGCTCTACATTACAGAGTATCATCAATGTTTCTAACCAACTAAGTAAACTCTACTTTAATATTTTGGCTCCTAAAAATAACTGTTTAACGATCTATTGCATTAGTAAAATCTCTGTCTCTTTGTCTTTAAAATAGTTTTGTTCAAAATATTTTTAATAAAATATAATCTTTTAATAAAAGTTGTTGTTACAGACTAATTTTATTAATCGTTACAAAATGATTTAAGATTTAGTAAACAATACAATTTTTTTTAAATTTAGGTAAAATTTAAATAAAATACATAGAAAAAAATTCTTAACATAACATTAATTTTGAGGGAAAGTAAGTCTAAATATTCTTGATTTGTAACTAAAGTTTACAAAAAACGTTTTACAAACTGACTATATTTTATTACTTAAAAAAAATATTTCTGTAACTTGTTATGTTTTAGTAGGAGCGAAAAATTTTTTTAAAGTATTTATAAGTCGTTAGTAAAAAATTGGTATGTAATTCACGTTAATGTTATGAAATGTTCGTATTTGGCGTTTAAGGGAAGTTGTACTAATTTATTTACTTAGATACTTGTCTTATTAAGTACTTAGGTGACTTCTATAACTAGTTTAATTAAACACTATTTGACAAGCATTATAAAATTTGTAAATAAAGCAATTTTTTTTAAATAAAAATTACAGTCGAAAACTCCTACGAAACTCTCAAACAACGTTTCATAAAAGTTAAAACAATTTTAGTAACGTTTTGTATGTACTAGTAAAATATTTTTTTCTAGTAACATCTGAAAGATGAAATTTTTGCTCGCGTTAAACCCGACGATCGAGGGGCAATTTGATTTCAAATGTCTTACAGAAAAAAAGTTCAGAGACCTCGTATCAAACCACTTCAACGTGTGGAGGTGTTCAACCAACGATTCCTCGGATTTCTTCAGGTGGTTCGATTTGGCGTGCGGGGCAACGAGTGAGGGGGAGCGGCCCGCAGCATTCGCAATTTCGCCCTCTCACGCACCAGTTCGTTTCACCGCCGAAAATTTCGAGCAGCAGCTGTGGACGTTTCTCGAAGAACATTTCGTGTATTTCGAGCTGTCTTAATTGTTTTGTCGAAAATAAGTTTTTTGACGTTTTGTACAATAAAAATTATACTGATTTTGGTTTATTGTAATGCATCTTTTTTTATATAATTAAGATAATTTTATAAAATTAAAAAACAACAATTTGAATATCTAAATAATTGGACAGAAAACTTGTATATTTCTAAAAAATATCTTATAGTATTTTTTAAAACTTTTAGTTGTAGTTCTAAATTTATGTATTTGATATAAAGCTTAAAATTTTGAGGTAAGCTCACTAACAATTATTTAAATTAAACTGTATTTTAAACTAGTAGTAATATTACATAACAAATTTAACAATAATGTTTTACGTTAATTTTTTCTGAAAACTAAAGAATGTTTTTGTCTTTTCTATAAATAGTTATACTAACACCGTTTTTATCATCAAGTATTATACTTTTTGATGAAATTTATTGTTATTTCGTAATTTATTTCATATTTTTGTATAGTTTTGAAATTAATGTAATAGTGTACTATTTGTTTTTCTAACTTTTTTTTTTTATTCTTTTTAGGAATAGGCTTTTTTGTAATATTTCTTCAAAAACATAGCACCATTTACTTAAAGCTTAATAAAAAAATTACTTTGTAATGTCTAAATCATTTAAAAAATACAAAAAAAAGATAAAAATAAAAACAAAAAAATATATATAATAACGATAAGTAAAATTTAATTTTTAGAGTAAAAACTTCAGATGCTTAAATTTATTACGGGGTTTTCTTTTATTATAAATTGAAGTGTAGTAGAGTCTACTTATCACGTCTTACTTTCACTTTAAATGACGCTTCAGGTAAAACCAACAAATTGAAAACTAAAAATGAACTGAGGCCTATAAATATTAGCATTGTAACTAAAGCTGTTCGTAACACGGCAACCAAATATCTTAAAAAAACATATGTCAAATGCCAAATGCCAAATAATATATTATTTACCTATTATGAGCCTGTTGCTCTTTTATATTTTTATTTTAGGATTTTTCTTTGATTTCTTAATGTTTTCCTCAATATCACGAAGCGTTGAAATACACGCATAGTTTCTTTTTGAATGGAACATTTATAACAACAAAACATTATGTCTGTTCTTTTTTTAAATGCTACTAGTTTCTAGTAGTTATGAATTATGAATAGTCTAAATTATTGACTCTTATTTTGTAACTAGTTACTATTGCTACAACAAACCTTTTAAAAATTAACCGACTAGTGGTCTAAACAATTTTTAAAAGTTGTGCACAGTAAACCTTTGGAAAAAAGTTATGTGCACATTAGACTAAAAGTATATATTTTTACTGAAAACACTGTATGTTTATGTCTCATAGTAAAAAACAAATTTTTAAGAACAGGTAATCTAAGGTGATGTAGCTTTTTCTAATGTAAAAACAAAAGACAAGCGTTATCAAAAACATTTTCACCTTAATTTATTATCTGTGAAAGGTTAACTATTTTTCATGCACAGTACTGTGCACAAATATTAAAACCGCACAATATGAAATTTAAACTAAGCAATGTTTAACATTAATACATCTAGTAAAAAAAATCAACAAAGTTTTAAAATGACACTTTAAATATTTTATTTTAACACCATTAGTGCAGTATAATTTTACATTTTAAAAACCAAGTCTTGGTTTTTAAATTAAGTTTAAATTTTTACTTAGTCCTATAACATATAGTATCTTCAAAAAGTAGTATGATGTTCTTAAGCTAAGAATCTTACTTTAAAAAAAAGTCGTTAACATATTTAACAACTCATGATTTTTTTTTAGTTTAAAAATATTCATATTAACTGTAATTCTGTATTGAGAAATGCTGTACATATTATAAAGGCTTGTTAAATACAATAGTTAAAATCTTAAGTTAGAGCCTGACTTGGTTTTTCGTACCAACCGTATAAGTTAGCACTTTTAAGTAGCTTCTGCATGAGAAAATACGCGGCAGGTAATTATAAATTGATTCTGTTTTAGATATTTGATTTTAGTTAAATAAAATCAAGAGTTTAGCTCAGCTTGCTAACTAAGGTGTTGTTATTTCTTAATAAGTTAATAAAACTTGAGTTTTTAGAATACAATCGTATTTAATACATAAAACTCTAAATAATCAACAATTATGCTTTCTTATAACTGACAAGCATATTGTAAAATAATTCTAACTTTTAAGACTTTAAATTACTAGCTTTTTAGGTTTAGCTGGAGGCAATAGGTATTTTTTATGAAACATTAAGCCAAAATAAAAACTTAATTTCATGAATTCATCAAAATTAAAAAAAGTTTAATCCAAAACAGTGGTTTTGTGAGAGTTTATACAAAATAACAAAAATATTTTTTTTTATCAATCTGACAACTTTCATTTATTTTTCGCTAAATTATCATGTTTACTTTTTTATTAGATCAATAAATCAAATATTTATCGCTTTATGTTCGTTATTGACGTTTGAGAACTTTTAACTAACGTTATTCTTCCTAAATACTTGAAGTATTTTTTTTTATTGTACCAATAAGTTAGTTACTTTTGATAAACAGACAATTTCGAAAACTAGATATAGCATTAAATTAAAGTACAATTTATAATACATTCAAAACTTTTATATATTTTAGTAAAGGTGTTAGAGATATAAGTAACTCGGTTTTAATATAAAAAGTAAAATGATCTAAATGAGTTTTTATTGTTGCAGTATACAGAATTAAAAAAAAAAAAACAGTTTATTTATTTAAACTTATACAACCTTATTTTTAGTTTTAATTTTATTTACAGATTTTTCATATTTTTCCAAAGCGTATTGTAATTATAAATAAAGTTATTGTATTGTTTAGAGTTATACATTTCTTAAAAAAGTATTGTTACACTTTTTTGTTTCTTTATAGATTTTTGGTGTTCGTCAACCATTTAAAAAGGTTCACTATTTTTAGTTTGCAAAGTAACTAAACAAATTTTAAAGATTATTTTACTTTTATTTAATGTTTTTAGTTATTTTTTTAGTTTAGAAGTTAATAAAAATCAGTATTTTTAATCAAGTAATACTAGAACTCTCAAATTTATAAAAAAATGGGTAACTTTTATATTTTACATTTTACATTTTTTTTGAATATATGATGTTTATTTTAAGTAGGGACGTAGACTACTTTTTTAAGCTATTTAAAGCTAAGCTAAGAATATGTATAAAATATTTGTACGTTAAAACAACAATTATCTAAATTTAACTTTAAGTTTTTGTGTTTTTTAACTAATCAAAGCTATTTTTCAAACGACGCTTATTTAACATTTACTAAAGGTATTTTGGTCTTAAAGATATTATCAAACTTGTAAGAAAGCGAGATAGCTTACACTGAAATTAAGTAGCTATAATCACATTTTTTTTCTATGTTTTTTTTTAATAAAAATTCACTTAAAATTAATTTGTTAAAAGTAAAACAGTAATTTTTTTAGTATAAATCGTAGTTAGTGTATTAGAAATAATTTGTTTCTTATAGTTCTTTTTGTGGTAAAAACAGTTTTACTTTTACTTATACACTAATTTAAACATTCGTTGTTGTCTTATTTTTATTTAAATATAAATAAACGTTTATCTAATATTTTACTGTATAACCTTTTTAATAAACTGTTGTAAAGTTTGCTTAAGTTTGCTTAAGATGTTTTAGATTTTTATACTTCAGATTAAAAAAAAAACTTTATTTTAAAAGTTAAGCAAAGATTTTAATGTAGTATATTTTTATTTTTTTTGTTTGTAGAATGTCGTTTATTCTAGTTAGTAGATTTAGTTCAATACATAAATTGGTAAAACTATTAGCTGTTGAATTTTTGTAAGATCAGGAAGAACTTTTACACGTTAATTTACATGTACGTTTTCTAAAATTTCGTTTCTAGTTTAAGTTGCAATAAAATAAATTTTTCTTTTTTACAAGTAGAATTTAATTATCATTGACTAAGTTTAGTAATTATTGTTTATGTTGTTTTATTATTAATTACCAGATTTTAAATCATTAAAAAACTAAAACAGTAGACACTTTGAGCTGTGTGTTATTTGAGGTTCATAAAAATAACATAACATGTTTATCAACTTAACTTTGTAAATAATTATTTTATACTAGTATTAAACACAAAAATAATATTTCAAAAGATTCCTATTACACTAAAAATGTTTGAAATACTTGTTAGATACTTAAAAATAGGTTTAAGGTTTAACTAACTATATAATAAACTTCATAGAAACTATGGCTAGTAAAACATTTCGTCCTCAAAAACTTGTTATGCTTGACATCGAAGATGAAATTGTTGAACCGTTTGTCGAGGCCTTGGACGGAAAAAAGACCAGCAAGTATTTCGATGAGAGCACACAGATAGGTGAAGTTAAAAAGTATGTGAAGAAAACTTTTTATGGCGGGAACGGATCAGTAAATGGTAGGTTTTCTATTCATTTCATGTTACAAGTGTATAATGTAATTTTTTTAAAAGTATATATATCAAACTCTAAATTAACTAGCAACCGAATGTTTTTTTAATGATGTTAATTTTAATTGGGATTGAAAATTTAAAATTTTTGAAACGATAAGAATTAATTTTTTATGTAGCCTGTTAGAAGTAATTGCATACATTTAAAAAACAATTTTCTTAGGTATTTATCAGGAAGTTTTCGACTCTGGATGTATCAGAGAGACGAATGCAAAGTGGAAAACAACAGTTGACGTTACTACAGAAAAAGGTGAACGAGTAGAAGATAGTGTGAAGTTGGTCGAGCTAACAGTTGGAAACAAAATTTGTAATTTAATCTTTTTGAAAGTTTCTGTGAAAGTGAATTTTCTTTATTTTTTTAAATCAACATTTTTTGATATCGAAGAAGAAAAACTTCATCGCGTTAGTACTAAAACTGTTTTAAGAAGGCCTGCGTCGGATTACGAAACATACCGTAGTGTATGTAGAAGAAGACTAGGTAAAAAAAGGCTTATATTAAGGGACCTTATTGAAAAGAAAGAAAGAAAAAATAACACAAACAAAAAAGAGCTCGCTTAATTTTCAAAATTTTAAAGTTTATTTAAATGTCTAATCTTTAAATATTAAAGTTATTTTTGTTTATATAAACACATTTAGTTTGAAGTTTATTTAAATAAACCGGTTGCAAAATAAAATGTGTTAATAGTTTATTCAGTACTTTTTTAAAGTATTTAAATTAAAATAAGTTATTTTATGCTTATATGAAAGCTGACAAGCTGCTCAATAGATTTTTAAATTTTTAAAGTTTTTACTGTTAGTAGCTTTAGTAGCAGCTACTTAATTAAAAGAACTATGAAGCTTTGAGATAAATTATCGTAATCTAGAATTCTATCGGCAACTATTTTATTTAACATTGTGTCATTATAACATAGTTTTGAGTAAGAGTAAAAAATTACTAGAACGTTTGGTCAAGTAAAGATTAATAACAAATTATTATTGTTACTGTTTCAGCTTGACTTAAAGTTAAGTAATAATAACAATCTCAACTAAAATAGTATTTTTTTTAGTTTACGATTTATAAGCAGTTTATTTTAGTAATAGTAAAATGATATTTTGTTTAAATGCTGTATTCAATTAAAACTACCTGTAATTATTTGCATGAAATGTTGCTTAAACGCCATTATAAAGGGTTCAGAAATATTTTATGAATAACAGACCATCTTAAAAGGAAAAAGTTCTTAAAAGCGAAGCTTTTTTGAAAGTTTTAGCTTAAAAAACAAAAATAGGTGTATAAAAACATTTGTGAAATTAAATAAATATAAAATAGCCAGCAGTTAACACACAAGCAGTTGAAAATGATATTTGCAAACTTTAATTTGAAATGAATTAGACTTGCTTATGTTGCACTATAGTTTCAGTCAATTTTTAGCTGAATAGCAAATTGTGGTACAAATATTATTGTTTTGCGGGTCAAATTTAGCAAACTCTTCCTACCCTCACTCAGTTATAACAGCGAATCAACGAACCGCAGTACAATTACTAAAGGAACATTTACGTAATTAAAAGTAAAAGTTTTTCACAGTAAGAACTTTTACGCATATAAAGCTCATTTATTAAGGCAAATAAGATGTACGACTTCAATTGAATTTTTTTTAAAACTACTTAAAATTTAACACAATTTATAATGTAAAAAAAACATTCAGTTTTTTAAGGGACGTGTACAAATCTCATTAAAAACTTTATAAATGTAAATTTGTTAGTCAAAATGTATATCAAAAAGTATTTATTATATAATAATGTAGTTTTAAAATAAAATTCTATAACTACTACAAAAAACTATACCGTAAACTAAAATATATCTTATGTTTTTACTTACTACGTTTACATTATGAAAGAATTACAAAAAAACTTTAGTATAAACATGGATAAGTAGTTCATTCAGTTTTCAAAAGCTGTGTACAGTAAATTTTTAAAAAATGTCTGTGCACAAGCTAACTAAGTAAACAATGTTTTACATAATAAACATTTACTAATAATGTTTAGTTTTCTTCTCTACTACACAGCATACAACAACTTATTA
Organism: Thalia democratica; assembly: GCF_965202585.1. NCBI lineage: Eukaryota > Metazoa > Chordata > Thaliacea > Salpida > Salpidae > Thalia > Thalia democratica. The sequence goes on from NC_139165.1 coordinate 78,849,743, forward strand.
AAAGTAGTATAAAATACAATAATAATACTAATAATTGTACAACTCAGAAAAATTTCTGCAAAAAATTAAATAAATATTATGACTATTACTGGGCAAAAGTACAAATTTTAAGAAAAAATGTTTTAAAACTGAATTTAGTGAAAATTTTAAAAATAACCTTTAACTAAAAGCTAGTCTTTGAAACGACTTTTTTCTTCTTAAAAATTTATCAAAAAATCATAAATCACATATTTAGGTAGCTATACTAAATTAAAAAGATCTTTAAACAATTTCAAACACAAATACTAAGTAGGTTAGCTCATTTGTATCTAAATAAGTTCTGATGTAACTAATATTTTTTAAAATTAATGCTTTGGTTTTTAAAATCATAAAGGTAACTCATGGTAGATAAAATAGTTCAAATTAAAACTTAAGTTCATAAATTTAGTAATATTTTAAACTAATATAAACTATTTAATTTTTTGTATCAAAAGGCTAAAAGCAAGCATGCTTTTAAAAAAGCTTGTCTACGTCTCATAAAGATTTTAAAATATATAGTTACTTAAAAATCTAAATTTACGTTAAAAAGAAACGTTTATAACGAATTAATCGTAATTAATTTTTTTATACACACTTTAGTTTATTTATGCTAGTTTTTACAACTTTACTTTTTATAAAGTTTACTTTTTATTGAGTTAGTTTTTAAGGGTTACTAACTAATATGTGAAAAACAATACAAGCACAAGGTTATCTAATTCAAATATATACAACTTTTGATGTTATACTTTAAACTAAAGCATTAAAATTTACAAAAAATAAATAAAAATAAAGTTTGTGTACTGCTTAAAGTTTAAATATTCAAAATATTTTAATTTTTGAAAAAGACTTAGTTTGTATGTACTTTTAAGTTTTTTAAGACTTAAATAAAGTCAAAACCATTTTGTTTAATTACATTAAGTTAAATTGTGTTATTTTTTAAAATTCATGTACCAATCAGTAATTCTATTTATTAATAGTAATACATATAATAATAAAAAACATAGCTCTTCGAATCATCCTATTAATGACAAATTGTTTCTTTTTCTGTGTTTCTTTTCGATAGAATCTGATACTTTGTATCTATAAAAAAAGTATAACATCATAAAAATAAACTACAAAGTTATAATCGTAAATATTATTGAAAAACCACAAAGTGATGACTTTATTTATTATATTTATGTCTGTAAGCACGATTTGTCCAATTATCTTCAGACAAACAAAACTTAACGGAATGAAAATAATAATAAAAAATACATTTTTGGAAAAACAAAAACTAGAAGTATTTTACTATTGATATTTCTCTTAGGTTTTTATTTTGTTCATAAAGATTATGTTTTTGTAACTTAAAAGACCTTGTTACGCGTTGAACAACTTTCTCATTCAACTCAAGCTTTTACTTTTAATCTTTAATGTGAAAAGTTGAAAACTGGCTGACAATATATTTTGTTTGTTTAAACAAGCGTGTCAAGAGCTATGGTTTCAAAATGTTAAGTTAAATCCAATAAGGTGCGTGAAAGCTTTTGAAAGAAGAGACTCCCAAGATCTTTCAACACTCAATGTGGTATTAAGAATTTCAATTACAGTTGTCATTAAATCATCTCTTGTTTGAAAAACAAGCTATTTAAAAAAGACTTGAATCGGAAGATTTTCATTTAATTAATAAAAATTTCAAATTAATAAATAATGACTTTTTGATTTAATAAACTTTGACTTTAAAGTCTCAAAATAATTTGTTGAATATCTTATTATAAACTTATTATCACTCCATTAAATAATCAACTTAAACTGAGAAATTTTAACTGAAATCAAAAGATATAAATAACATTTTTATATTAAATTTTAAGTTGTAGTTTATATAAAAAAATTAAGTTTCAAAATTAGTTCAAAAATTTTCAAAATCAAGAACCAAAGCAAAGGTGAGAACAATCCGCTGAAAATTTTTTCAAAAGTGGCTCGTCAAAAGGATTACACGCTAGAATTAGTTTGAGTGATGCAAGTGATGACTACTAAAATGACCCTTAGTTTGTTTAACGGCATCTACAAAGGACCTTTACACGCTTAGGTGGAAACGAGAATCAGAATAAGATTTTACGTCAAACCTTAAACCCTACCAGTTAGTAAAGGAAGGATTATTTTTTTTACAACTATAAAAAAAAATGAATTGTTGCGTTTTTCTTTCTTTTTTCGTGAAAACTATATAAGTATTATAAAGTCTAGTTGTGCTTAGTAATGAACAACTTTTGAATACACTTTTGTTCTGCTATAACATAGTTTTTGTTTGCAAACACTTAGAAATTGTTAGATCTCAGTAGTTATTAATAAGTTTAAAGAAATTATGAAACAGTTTATTCAATTTAGTTATTTTATCTAACTTTTAATATCCATAAGAAAACAAGTTAGTTGAAATTTACTGCTTTGTCAACAGAATTTTAATGAACACAACTCACATCCAGTCTAATTTGAATCAACCTGCATCTATTGCTACTGCAGGTTAATTTAAAGTTTAATAAAATTTGAAGTTTATGCACGTATTTTTAACTGAGGTAGTTAAAAATGTTAGTTAGACATATTTAAATTACTTTTTTGAACCATTTAAAGTTTTTATAACGTTTTTTACTTAGTTTTTCAATTATTTTTAGAAAGAGAATGCATTAGGATTTGTCAGGAGGTTGAAGGAGAAATTCGGTTTTTCAATCACATACGACAACGTTTTCAAGAAACGTACGAAGCGTCAAAACACTGCATTCAAACACTGAAATCTGTATATAAGCATACATTGAGTAAGACAGTTTTTTAAACAAAAATATTTTAAAGACTAAATGAAAGTTTAGCTTCGTTTTACTTTTACACACAATGTTTCTTTAAAACAACTTTTAGTAGAACTTATAACACTTATAAAAGATTTAATTTAGGTGTGACGAAAAACAATAGTTGTGATATGCCATTGTATACGGACTTAAAAGTTCAAACTCAAGTGAATATTTCAAAAAGTAAGTTTTATTTTTCTCTTATTTTAAAAAAAGTTAAACATATGGAAATTAGCTATTTCTATAAGAAATAGACAACTCACCGTGTCTAATTTGTTTAGCTTTTATACAGAAATTTGTTAAGTAGTATTTTTTGCTTATTTTTGTCAAGGTTATTAAAGTAAAATGTTTTATTTTTCCATTTATACTAAAGAGTGTAAAAATTAGAACAGTAATTAATTTCTAAAGTTGCCGAGCTAATGGAACTTTTAGAACAACCAATCATCGGAAATGATAAAAATAAAGGTAATTGTTGAACTGTATATCTTGAATACTAAAAACGACGTAGCATTAATGAAAACATAAAAAAATATTGAATAAAAAAAATTCACCTGTAAAATAAATAAAACCATCTTTAAATTGTCATCATAATATAAAGTTCTTTAATATTTACAGTGAATTTGTATTAAAAAACATGAAAAAAAAAGTTTGGTCATAGCTTAACTTTTAACTGTTTTGTGTTATCACCTTACTTCTTAGTACGAGAGTTTCATCAGCTTCTTTTTACTGTTTAACATGTACTACGATTTGATATAAAGTACGTTGCAGATAAAATTTAATTTTATATTGTGTACCTTTTAAAAAAAGTAAATTTTAGATACATGTAGTGGTTGTTCCAAACCTTCTAGTGAACTTCTGTGCAAGAAATGCTTTTCCAAAGAAAATCATAATGATAGTTTACGAAGTACTAAAATTACAAACTCTAATTTACTAGAGTGTTTGTTAGACAAAAAAGTTATTCATAGTTCTATGTTTGCTAAAGGTACAAGTAATGTTCTTAGTAGTAAAGTTTAAGGTTATATTTTAGATTTATTTTAAACTTTTAACAGTTTTACTTGTTAGTTGCTAAATGGTTTTATTTTTGTTCTACATTACTGTATTTCACTGTATTTTTACACTACTGAGAATTCAGATAAATGACATAAAAATGAAAACTAAATTCGAAAAATTATACTCCTAGTTTTTTTACTGTTTTAAAGTTTTTTTTTGCTATATTATAAATAAAAAAAGTATAAAAATAAACTACTTATGATTACAAACAATTTAATTGGTTACTTATTTTTTTGTGTTTGAAATTACATGAGACTAAACTCTAAAGCAACACAAGTATAATTTTTAATAAGCTTAAAAGCTAGTTTAGAATAAATATATTTAAGGCGTAAGATGTAGTTGTAATATTTGATTTCTCAATAAAAAAGTTGCTACAAAAATCTACAATCAAAACAACGATCTCAAACTTTTTAAAGCTAAAAACAGTTGGTTATTAAAAAAAAGTTTGTAGTTCACTATATAATTAAACATATGCTTTCTATAACAAAATATTTTTATTGATTTTTATCTCAAAATGCATCACAAGTGGTTATGAAACATCAAAGCTAGCTTTAACAAAGCAAATATGAAAAAAAAAACTATTTCTACTAGTCAAGATTACAATGTACTAGCTTTGATGCGAACTTTGCACAGATGTACTTAAAAGTTTTTCAGCACTAACTCAAACAACAAATTTTATTTTCAGCAAAATCAACAAATCGAAAGAGGGACGAGCCGTGTGTCGTGCAAACGAAAGAAGCAAAAGAAAATCTTCACACAAAAAGTTACAAAACCGTTGCTGCCTTTCCAAGTTAAAATAGTTTAATAAGAAACCTTTACGCTTATGTACCTTTGTTTTTCATTTTTGATTATAAAACAGTTATCGATGTAGAATTATAATTAAGTATCAGAAAATACTAGCTTTCTGTAGTGATAAACTAAAGTAGATAAACAAATCATTTGCAACATGCTTTAAAGTAAATAGAACTGAAAACATTAGGAAACGCTTTTATTGTTTTGTTTTTATTTAACGAATTTCGTTATGAAAACAAACTGTTAGTCTCACTAGAAAACTTACGTAAGACCTTCAAAACATTAGCTTTATTTAAAAATAAAAGTATAATAAATAAGTTCGACTTCAAATCATGCTTAATAAGCAAAATATTTCATTTAAAACTAAATTTAGATATTTTTTAAATTTTATGTTCAAAACAAAATTATCCTACGGCTTTAGATTACATTACTAGATTAAACTCTTTGGGGAACCCGCAAGTTTCTTTAGTTAAAGTTGGAACATTTCTTTCTATTAAAGTTTTGATCAAAACTTTAGGCATTTGTCAAAACGGAAGTAAACAAAGTTTTGATAGCTTCAAAAAGTCTGAATGTAAGAACAACTACGTTTCGATTAATCAAAAAAGTGTTAGTTTCAAAAAGCCAAGAAACCAAACTTCAGAATCGATGATGAAAGACTTTGCTTCTTATATTGGTTTTACGCGTGTTTTTTGTTTAGTTTAATAATTTAATTAATTTAAGTTTATTGTACTAATTTTAAAAAATTTTATTACTACGTGTTGAAGAATTAAAATGTTATGACTTATTTTTGATAATAGAGTATTTGACTAAAAAAATTAAAACAAAATTAGTATACTTTTTAAATAGAAGAACAATATAAGAGTGATACTTTAGCTGTTCCTAACAAATCAACTTTAAATTCGTATATATTAATTTAGTAATGATAAAACTACATTAAACTCAATATAAGATAATTTAATAAAGAAAAAACTTTTCAGCTCAACTAGCAAATTTCAAACAAATTGAACCATGTGCCAACCAAAAATATTTTGACAATGTTCAAGATAACAAAATGAAGTCAACGGGGTTTGATAATTTTTCACATACTTCTTCATACAATCCGAGTTAGAACAAATTGTTAATTTATGAAGTAAAAGAATTATGGTTTATCAGCTATTTGGTGTTTAAATCGTGAAAAATTGTTATTAATTTAAGCTACCAATTAAAATGTTATAAAAAACAAAAAAATAATAATATATAATCTTATTAATTTCTTTTTTTTTACAGTTTGTATTTCCCAATTTAGTTTTTAATTTTGTCTTCTTGCAACTATGTTTAAGATTTTTATACAAAAATATTGCAGTTGTATTATTTCTAATCTCCCTGAGCTATTTTTATATAGTCTTTATTTTTCTATTTGTCTATACTTTTGAACTTTTATAAAGTTTTTTGTTGAACTAAAAACAACTAATTTAAGATCTAATTACTTTTCATATGTTTTGATTATATTATAGAAACAATCAATAACAAACCACTAACTACAATATCTCATTTTGAATCATTATATGGCTCAAATTTTTAAAGTAATTCATTGAAATATAGATACTTTTTTAAATTTCTACTTGTTCACTTAGTCTTATTTAGTTGAAAGTCATTATGTACTTAAAGAATTAACTACTGTTATTTATAGACTTAAATACGAATCTACTCTAACACTAATCAATACAAATAACCAAAATGTTCCTTTGTATACCAGTTCACTAGACCAAAATTTTGAGCGCTTTTTTTATCGTTCAATAAACAATACTCTAATAATTAGTAAAAAACGATCAATGGTTATCAAATGTTTAAGAAAAAACAAAAACAAACATTTTTTAAGTTCTAAAAATAAATTTGCTTTGTTAATGTTAACACAAAAAATTCAAGGTACATAAGAAGTTACTTCATTTTATTGTATAATATAAACAAGTGCTTACTTATACTTTTTGTTTTTGTTTAAATATTTCAAAAGTTAAAAACGTAAAGTGACAACATCAAAATAATTGACTCTAAACATTAACTTAGATTTGTACATAATTAATTTTTATGGTTGTTGCATTCTCAACAAGTTTATACGATAGATGTTGTTTTCAGCTAAACAAATGAGTCGGAGTTCAATTGAACAAGCTCAAACGATGCGTCAAAAAGCAAACGAAGAATTCTATGAAAAGTTTTTAAGCAATCAAAAGAAGATTATGAGTGGAAATCAAACGAACATCGATTGCAATTTCGCTTCAAAAAGCTTCGATTATAACTCAAAACGTCTTGCAAGTTAGAACAAGTTGTGATATTTTACATAAATCATTATGCCACCTGAACAATTTTATATTTTTTAACAGTGATTTTTCAACTGCTTTAAAATGTAGGAAACAACTTGGAAGTTTAATTAACTTCATGAAGTAAAGCTACAGTTTGTTTATACTTTTGAATATACCTTACATTATTTAAAAAACCAACACAAATTTAATCGCTAATTTACGTCACAGCGAAGGATTGCGGGTTCATACAGCTGAGGAAACGAAGCGCAACGACTCCATCCAATCAAATGCCAGCTTTTAAGAAGCGCAGGAGTGACTTGATGAATGACGAATTTGTCGATGACGCAAACTTCGGCGTTAATGGTTTCTTAGTTAGTTTTGTTACGTTTTGAAATTTGATTGTTATTGATGTAATGTTAAGTTTTTTATCATGGTGAACTGATAATTGTTTGTATGTAATTTATTTAAGTACACTAAAATTATTCTTTTTCAAATTTTATTTTCTGCATATAATATGCATTAAAGGTTATTTAATTAATTAATACGTTTTAATTATGATTAAAGCTATAAAAAATATATCAAACAAATAATAAAAATTTCTGTTTATACAGCCCTAATAACACCTTAAGAAAAGAAATGAACTACAAGAAAACGCTTCAACTTTGAATGGACTTATCTTAAGACTTGTATTTTTTTTATTACTTATATGAATACAATTTCTTAGTAATATCTTTTCTTGTCTTTTTGATTTTGCACAATATAAGAAAAACTTTGTACTGATTAGTTTATATGTGAAAATTTATATAGTTAGCTTAATTTATTCAAAAAACACAACTTTTATATAGTTAGCTTAATTTATTAAAAATAGCACAACATTGATAATGACATATTGAAATATTTTGATTTTTATAAGAACTTCATGCATACTTATTTTGTGTAAAATGTGTTTCGTATGAATGGATATTACTTTTTTATACTTATAAGAAGTATTCTAAAAAAATCAGTTAATATTTTGTATATTTACAAGAGCAAAAATTTATTTCTTTGTATATGTTCTACTATCACAAAATTACAACAATTTCAAATAACTTAACTCAAAAACATATTTTTACTAAATTAATTTCTTCCATTTTCAAAAGCATGCTTCTTTAAAAAATCTACTATCCTAATATTATGTTGGAAAATTTAATAAAGCACTATTATGTTTTAAAGCAACGATTTCAAAACAATCTCAACGAAAAGGTTAAATTTTTTTTGATTAAAACTTTTTATATCGCATTAGAAATTGATTTTGAATATTTTATGGTTTTATTCTTAAACTTTTGAAGTTCTGTTAATAAATTTAACATTACAATCACTTTTAAAATACATAATATTTAGTATTTATTTGTTTTACTAAGTTTCTTTACTTTGTAATACTTTAACTTAAAAATTTATATAATTAGTTCACCCGTTTTGAGTATTCTGGCAGTTCACTAAAAGTTTCAGTATTAATAAAAAAGCTATACTATTAGTTCAAAATGTTAGTATGCATGTCTTAACACTTATAGGCTAAGAAAATAAAGCCTTCATAGTTTTAAAAATAAAATTTAAACTAAATAAGTGAACTTTTGTATAAAAATATTAAATATAAAAATTATTCGTAGTTGAGTTTTATAAACTTTTAAAAAATGTATTATTTTTTTTCAAATAAGCTACTGTTTTATATTTTCGAGTTATTCCTTACGTACAAACAAAGTTTATTTTTTGTTTTAACATCTAGATACAATTTATATCACGTTAAAAAAATTCATACAAAAAATTATTGAAATTTTTCAAAGAGTTAATTTATAAAGTTCGTAGAATCCATAATTTTCAATCACCTAAAAATATTCCAATGGTTAAAATGATGCAGTAGTCTCACACTATTTTACTGAAACAATTTTTTCACATTTTACTATTTTTTTAAGCTATGTTCAAATATCAAAGAAAGTTAGTTTGTTTTAAAATTTTACGACAAATAAAACTTTACATTATTTACTAAAACATTAAACTACTGTTTAAATATGAATTAAAAGAGTTTGCGGAAGTTAATTATTCGCTAAAGAAATTATTTTAAAATTAAGCTTAAGTTGTTGAAAACTTATGAAAGTCTAAACTACTTTTTCAAGTTAACAAACTAAAAGGATTTAAATAAGTATTTATTTTTTAGACAATAGGTTTAAGTAAGTAAAAAATGTAATTTTTTGTTGAGTTTACACATTTAAATCAAGTAGTTCACAAACAAAAAGAATTATTAAAACAAAAGGATTAAGTTTTACGTTTCCTTGTTATAAAAATGCATGTTAATTACTTTGTATAGACTAGGAAGGAATACATTTGTATTGAAATATATAAACATGCTGTCGAAAAATTTCAGTAAAAAACAAATATTTTATTTAATGTTTTTAGTAAAAGTATAATTAGATAAGATAAAACAAAATTCACTATTCTATAGCTTATAACTAACATTTGTGCAAAGGAATTTTATGAGATATTTTGAATGATTAAAAAAAAATTAATGTACTCAAACTTAAAATTTTTTTATTATAGTTTTTGTATTTGTTAAAGTTTACAGTTTACTTAATTTTAAAAAACAGATTTTTAGTAAAAACATGTTTTTACTAAAAGTATAATTAGATAAGATAAAACAAAATTCACTATTCTAGAGCTTATAACTAACATTTGTGCAAAGGAATTTTATTAGATATTTTGAATGATTAAAAAAAAATTAATGTACTCAAACTTAAAATTTTTTTATTATAGTTTTTGTATTTGTTAAAGTTAACAGTTTACTTAATTTTAAAAAACAGATTATATATTTCCAGCTAGCCGTTTAAAAACATGTCATTTCTTTTTGAAATAAGTTAACCACTTATTTGTTTACGCATTTTTTTAAAAACTATAGCGAAAAAAAAATGTAAGTAAAACTAAAACTTTATTAGTAATTTCAAAAGAACTACTAAACTAAGTTTCGTAAGAATAATGACTGATTACAACTTCCGACCGCAAATATTGGTGTTTTTCAACATAAAAGAATACATAGTCAGCCCGTACATAGAAACTTTAGACGGAAGAAAGTCGAGTAAGTATTTCAACGGCTGCGTGAAAATTTCTGACGTGAAAAAATACATAAAAGAAAACTTTTATGGCGGGTACGGTCTTGTAGAAGGTTTGAGTTTATATTTTAATATTTTTAGTAAGTTAACTAATAAACAAAACAGTTAGAAACTCTATAAATATATAATAATATTAACACAAAATGTTTTTTTTGTATAACAATATTGATAGATAATACGTTATTTTAATTTATCTTGTTGGTACAAAATAATTTTGTATAAAGTTAGTAAAGAGGTAAAAGTTGAAGTAGAGCAGGGGTCGGCAAAATGCGGCCCGCGACCATGTAAATCTGGCCCGCCAAACAAAACGTTTTTGAAGTCGATATTTTTTTCGGTAATATGATGTAATTGATTTTTTTCAAGTCACTGAAACACATTTAAAACCCATTATAAAAAATTACTGCAAAGGTTTAAAAATGTAAAAAAAGACATTTGCTTTCTTGCAGTATTTTTCTCAGTTTAAAAAGTTAATTCCTTTTTTCAACAGCAACTGGTGAACTAAAAATAAGTTTTAAAAGTACCTTGATTCAGTAAGTTATTTATGAAACAAATATTAAATAAATAGACTAAATCAAGTATTGTCTAATTCGTCCAAAAGTAATGCACAGTAATTAACTACAATTTGATTTTTTTAAAACTTAGGTGTTTTGTTTAGCATGTAAATTATACCTTTTTATGTTTTTTTAATAGATATTTCTACTATCTATAATATTTAAATGTACACAGAAACATTTAAAACATCATAAAAAAAACATAAGGAAAAATTGTTTTTTTTTGATTTTGAGTCGTTTTGATTTTTTTGCTTAAGTTTTCTGTAAACTTTAAATTAATTCTTATGTACACTAAGGTGCTTGTAAATATGGTGACCTTTGAGTTTTCAGCTATTTTTTAAGGGGTAAATACTACAAAACACCCTGTGTTAAATTCAAGATGATTTCAAGAAACTTTTATCTTTGCAGAACTCGATTTTCTAAAAACCAGCCCAATGCAAACTGTATAGGAGCCAAAAAATGCGACAGAAGAGTTTTTTTTTTAATGTGACAATTATCACATAAAAACTTGTGCCCAATTTAAAACGATTTAAAGAAAGTTTTATGGTGGCACCTCTTGATTTATTGAAAAAATCTTTTAAATTCTTTTTTGATTTTAAAATATACGACTAGGTTTTGATCAACAGGCTATCCTCTTTTGCTTTGAAAAGTGTCAATAAAAACTTTTGATGTATGTCTTTTTCAATTTACAGTTTTGGTTTTAATTTTATGTAAAACTTCAAGTCCCGAAGGTGCTATATTCCTCGATAACTGAAAGGTATTTTTGTACACCAGGTCCTTAGATCACACTTTTTGAGTGCCTAATAATATTTTTACTAATTTTATACATATTAGTTTAAAAAACGCACATTGGCTTTAAAGGCAACTGAATTTAAGCCAGGATAATTTTTTTTGAAGTATTTTAGTAAACCTAGGTTGACTTAAGGTTTTATTCACTGAGACTAACATACTGTTCTATATTTGCACTTTATTTTACAAAACAACCCTGTACTTAACAATTCCTTACTTTTTTGTAAAAGTATTCAAAACTAATTTTACTAAGAATAAGAATATATGATACCACACTATTAATGGCCTGTTTTTGTGTTTACATTCTTTCTAATAGTCAAAAAGAGCACAAAATTTATTTATTTATTTTTCATACGGCATAGTTACCACATAGGTAAATCAAGCTTTCACAAAATAAACCAGTAATAAAATAAAATAATATACAAAAATAAGCTATTTATATGTTTAAATTAATACACTTTTTAAAACTTGTTATTTTTTTGTTTATTCTGTATTATTATGTAAAAATAATTTTTATTTAGTTTAAATGTTTAATAGGATAAGAATTAAAATTAGTTTTTAGTGTTGTTATACATTCTCAGACTTGGGTTAAATTTTGTAGAAATCAGGCTAGCAGCTAGCTTATACTAGTTTAAAGTTTTTTTTTGAAAGATTTAGACTGTTTTACTATTTTTACTTAAATGAAATTAAGTAAACCAATTTTTAACTGATTGGTTATTAGGAGTTTTAAATAAATCATGATTTTGTCTTTCTTTAGTTGATAAAACATCAATATTTTGTCATAGGATTACCACGTAGTATTAAACGTATAAAGTTTTCAAAGTAGTAAATAGGTTATTAAGACTGAAGTAAATTGTTCAAAGTAAATTTTAGTTCAATAAATATGTAAAATAAAAAAATCCTTCTGTGTAAAGCTAAAAGTAAGATCTTGAATAAAACTAAATAAATTTTCTATTGTGTATGACTTAAACTAAAACCTAAAGATTAAAATCTGATTAAAACTAAAACTGTGGCCCGCAAAAGTTTTTAAACTTTAATTTTGGCCTGCGAGCACCAATTGCCTGCCGACCCCTGAAGTAGAGTGAAATAATTAACTAGACTATAAATAAATAAAAACTATGGATTATTACGGCATAAAATAACAATTCTTTTTGTATAATTTCTGTTTTGATGAAATCCATTTTCACTCAAACAAATTTCAAAACAAAACTTTATTTTAAACGAGGTATGGTATTTGCACTGATATGCGTCTTGTATTTATAATTACGTCATAATGTATTTTTTTGTCTAACTTGTTTACCAATGCAATGTACATTCGATTTATTTCAAATTTAAGCAGCTGAAGATTGTATGAAAAGCATAAACGAAACAATTGTACTTTTTTAAAGTTTTAAATTTTAGAATAAATTGTTTAAAATATTATATATTAAACCCTTGGATTAATTAAACTTTTTTTTAATTAGTTTGTCGCGTTGTTTTTATTTTTCGACAGGGACTTATCGCGAGATATTCACCACTGGCAACGTGAGAGAGACCAAAACAATTTGGAAGACCAAAATCGACGTCCTGGGCCGGGACAGGGACGGAAAGGAGATAACGGACGTGACGCGGCTCTTCCAGCTGCCAGTGAGGAACAAGGTGCATTGCATGAGGTAGTTGAAAGTTCAAGTTAAAATCATGCTGACCAAACTGATCGAGTCGAATTTTTTCACCTCGCCGGGATTAATTCATCCAATCAGCACCAGCTCCGTGCTGCTGAGAACCGGAAGCGATTCGGAAATACTCAAGTTGCTTCCGTGTCAGTCTGAAAAGTCGGTTCCTTGCCAGTCTAAAGAGTCAGTTTTTTGTCAATCTATAAAGTCAGTTTCTTGTCAGTCTAAAAGATCAGTTACTTGTAAATCTAAAAAGTCAGTATCTAGAAAATCTAAAAAAGACAGCGAAATAAAAGCTTTCGAGCTTGATTAGAATGGAAAAAAAGCGGGAAAGTATTTTCACGACTTTTTTATAAATAATAAAAAAAATTTTGTTTTGAAAGTTAGAAGTTTTTTAAGTTTGCTTTAAATATATATTTTTTTTAATAAAACAATAAACCATTATTTATTTTTTGTGTAAATAGTTTTTTTTTTCGGAAAACTTTATTACGTTACTGTTAAAAATTTAATTTGAAAACTTGAATTTCACAACAAAAAAATCAGCAATTCAAAAACAAATAGGTTTATCAAAGGTTATAGAAAGTATTTGAGAAAGTTCATTTAATGTTGTACGTTGAAAAAGTAAGACCTTTAAAGTAGTGATTTGTTTCTAAAATTGTCAAAAAAAATCGAATGTACTAAATACTAATTTGCTTAATATATGTTATAAAACAAAACTTTTCAAAAAAACGAAACTTTAAAGAACTTACATTTAAAAGTCTATAACATAAAACAAATTTACTTTAAAAGTAATAAAACTATTTAAAGTATAACGGTATAAATTAAAAAGCAAAGTAAATTGAATACTTTGATTTAAGTGAGAATACTTTGATTTATTTTTCTTTATAAGAACTTAGTAATAACAAATTTTAAATGTTAGAAATTGTTGAAATTAGATAAAAAATGTCAAGAAAATAATCAAAAAACTTAACCTTGATACTTGTAATGGTTGTAATTTAATTATCGTAATAAAAGGTCAATTAATCTGAAATACTTAAAAACTATTACTAAACTACAACTAAAACTATATCAAAAACAACTGTATAATTTAGTAGTTTACTTATTTTATCTGATTTTTTCTGGATAATTGCTTTACAATAAAAAAAATAACTTTTAGTCATCTTTTAGTTTGTTTATATCTATATTTCAATAAAAAAAATTTAACAAAAATGTCAGAACACTAAACATGTTTTATAGATTTCCTTATAGACAACATATTGGTACAATCAGAACAGAAGATATCAGATCGGTGCTATTTTTCTTTTCATTCTCTTGCATGTGTTTTTTGATGTTTATTCTAAAGCACATCGTATAAACATAATCATTTATTTCATTAAACTTTATATGTAAACAATTGAAAAGCTAAAAGTATTTTGAGTTACTTTAGAAACGAGATTTTGTTTATAGTTAATTTATTATTCGGTGAATCCAAATGAGGTTTTTTCAAATATCAATAAATCATTTCAGGTAAACAAGTCTATTTGCTTCAAATTCAATTATCAGTTTTCATAGGTAAACTTTGAAGTTTAAGGCAATGTAAAAAGTAATGTTTTTTTAGTAAGTGTATAATAATATTTACTTAGATCTTAAAATTCTATTTTTTTAAAATATACAAAAGAGCTAACTTTACAAATGATTTCACAACAGTAATTTTACCATGTTTTTTGTAACTAGTTAAACATAAAAAACAATTAAATAAAACAACTAACTAGAATTTTGTCTATTTCACAGCTGTATAACTAAATAAAAGATAAAACTTATGTTTTTCTGTTAATATTCATACGTTAAACATATTTATAATTTTTTTTCAACTTACTGTATATAAAGTAATAGATAACTACATTTCAAGCAAAATAATCGAACATTTAAATTGTTGAACTTAACTTTACACATATCTACTGTTCATGCAAGTAAACAGTGTAGTTGTAGTGTTTTCAACTGGTTGTGAATTCAAAATATAACCACTTGTATATACAAAGATGTATTTACTAAATATATAAAAGATTGAATAAAGTTATATTTCTAGAAGAGACAGTATCTTTTAAAGAATTTTGAGTAGATAAATTAAAAGTAAGTTTTGAACTAATATTAAAATTTAACAGTTTTAATTTATTGTCACTGAAGTCACATAAATTGTTATTAATTTGATTTGGTCTGATTTTTTAGTTTATATATTAACTTAAGACTAAAATTTAAAAAAAAAAACATTATTTAAGCTTTTACGTATGTATTATAACGAGCAGTTCAAAAGTATCTTATAAAGAAAAGAAAGTAATATTATCTAAAAGTTTAAGTGTAACTAAATATTTTCATCAATATTTTACATTGATTACAAATAAGTTTACTTAAATATTATACTTTGTGAAGTTTTCAATGTTTTTTTAAGAAATAAAATATTTTTAATTCTCTTTTCTTTAATTAAACAAATAATGTAAAAATAATTTTCTAAAAACTAAAATAGATTTTTACAAATCAATATTTTTATTTTTAATAAAAATAAAATTTATAACAAAAAAAAACACTATCATTTCTGAAAACTTATATTAAATTTTAAGACCTACTAAGAAATTAAATTCACAAATTTTCAGTAATAAGATTTTTAGAAAATATAAAGTTTGTATGTTTAAATAACAGACAAATTTTACATTAGATTTATTTAAAAAACAGGGTTTTGATATAGTTATTGTAGAAACATAAGTTAATGTAAATTTTTATAAAAGCTAGTAAATAAGGGAAAAATGTTTAACACTAACTCACTTTACTTTAATTTTGTTTATAAAATATTTATGTTTAGTTAATTTTTTTTTGATGTTTTTAAAGAATCAAGACTTACTGTACTGTATTATCAGCTGAACTTTTTGTATTATTGTGAAGTTCAAACATTAAAGTATTAGCTCGTTAACGATGACATAGAAAACAAATGTCTATCTTCTAAAAAATATAAATTTTATTTACAGCAAAAATTATGCAGTAATAGTAGCAAATCATTTTAATTAAGAACAAAAATTTAGTTGCAAATGAATTTTACTTAAATTTTAGATATGTCCACACTAAATTATTAACTCATTCGTACAAAAGCAAACGAAAACGTTCTACTATGAAAAATAAGCGCGTTGAAAAAGCGAAAACCGGTTAACACGACTCGCTGAAAACTTTTGTGTTTATAAAGCCAATTTTTCGTATAAAATTAAGTGTAGCTGTGGCCGAGGGGTCTAATGCATTGCGCGTTCAAAACTTTTTAGACTCTTCATAATGCAGCGGTCGCAGGTTCAAACGCGCGACCGGTTGCTTTTAATTTATTTCTTAAACTTTTGTAACATGTTTTATTATATTTTTCGTAATAAGTTAAAACGTGGGTAGCTTTTTTATGAGTATTCAAGTAATCGAAATCGAAAAAATATATTTAGAATACATTTTAAATTCTTATTATAGACTGAAAGGTTTAAAATTGGTTAAATTTTTAAAATGAATTTAAAGTACACCATGACTACGTTTTTTTTTAATAATTACTCATCACTAACTACTTTTAAGCTATTTATTTTATTATTACCATCCTTAGAAAAGTTATTTTGAAAAATTAAAAAATGTATGAATGAATTTTATACAAAAAACCAATATAGTTTTATAATTTTCTGTATTGTCTAAAAATTTTAAAGCAAATATCAGTAACAAACCTGACTAAAATCAATAAGTAAAAATTAATAATTCAAGTCAGTAAAGTTTTTGTTTGAAAATAGCCATTAAATTTTAATAACATGATTAGTATTTATGATTTTTTTTCTGATTAATTACATTAACAAAAAGGCTTAACCAAAAATTATTACGTGTATTTGGTAATGGTATAAATTTTTACAATTGAATTTATAGTTAAGTTATATTAGAAGTTTACAACCATAGAGTTAAGTTAACTGAATCAACTTTCACAGAGCCCAATAAAAGGACTTTTAAATAGTTAATTACAATTTTACAAATTTCATACAAGCTCGAATTCGAACTAGAAGAGCTGAAGATTACAAGTAATAGCTTTGAAACAATTCTGCTGTCCTTTTTTGATTCGACAATTTAGTTACAGTTACTAACATATTATTTGTACAATATATAAAATTTTAAGCACATAAGTTATGAAATCCGTTAGAAACTTAATTTTGTAACGTATCATTTATAAAAAACAAAATAAGCTAAATACATTTATATAGAAATGATTACTTTAATAATCTAGATACTACATTAGTATTGTTTACAGGAATTAAAAACATTACTATGATCAAGTTTAGTATATATACTTTTACAAAATAAAATACAAAGCTAAGCAACTATAGACGGAAAGCAAGATATTTAACTTGCTGTTAATTTTTTATATCAACGTTTGTATTGTAGTAATATCAAACTTGTAGCTAAAACGTAATATTTATGTTTTGTCTGACTGTCTATTTAATAAATTCAAGTACTCATTTGTTCACAGAGATATAAATATATTAAGTCACTAATCGTTTTAAAAGGAATTGCTGTAGAAGTTTCATAGCTTAAAAACAGTAAATAATTATAATTTTGAAATTGAAAACAGTAATATTTTATTATTTTAGCTGATGGTTTTAGCAAAACTTATTAAAACGACTATATATAAATATACTTTTCTCAAACTTGTTTATAAAGTATTTAGTACAACAAATTTAATTAAAAAATAATGTTATATAAAAGTATGTAAATACATTTAAATCTAGTGAACAAAAAAAAAACTTAACTAGAAAGCAGCTTTAAATGCTTCATCGTTGTTACGAGTCTTCAAAACAGTTATTATTATTAAACCGAAATCGTTTTACATACTCAAGTGAGCACGATAAAAATCGCAAGCTTTTTAATACTGCAATACCAGCACACTGATACGATTTGCTGCAATACTTTCGCTTTTATAAACTCTAACTTTTGTCGTCAAACGCGTGGCAGCTTGGTGTAGTGGTAAAGTGTGTAGGGCTGTCACGCCGGTGTCGCGGTGGGTTTCGGGTTCGAAGCCGAGAGGAGGCGAGTACAATGCAGTGAAGCACGGAGCAGCAGGTTAGATTTAACTTGTTGTTACTCTACAGGAGGATCGATGAGCAGTTACAAACGCAGTAATTTAATTTACTGACAAATATATTTGTACTGAAAGATCTAACAGGTGCTGTGTGGAACTCAGGAGCTGTCAAGATAACCCCCGCGACACCGTCTTTTTTTGGAATTTTTGTTTAATGGCAAATAAAGGTTTTAAACGTTAAACAATAACATTGTAAAATAGTTTTAATCTTTACCAAACTCCTTAAAACAAAGTTGTTGTAGCTAAAATGGTCTAATTTTCGCTCAGATTTGTGTTTCTATTGTTGTTTTTATATTGATGCAGCGTTTTTTATCAACTTTTGTATTTTTATGTTTTAAAGTTTCTTTTAATTTCATGAATAAAAAAGTACAAACTCTTGTTTATCGGTTTTTTGTTTACTAAGTTTTTGCTTTGGTTTTTATTTAACTTATATAATTGTGTTTTCTATCAGCCGCATAAACTAAAATGTACAATATATGTATATTTTATTTCGTCTTTGCCTTTTTGTTATCTCTTTTTATACTAAAGTACAGTAGGCATAAGTTTTCGGAATGTCAATAAATAAAAATAAACTAAATTGTGTGTAGTGTAAGACAGTTTGCATGCTGAAAATGTTATTTTATACGTTTACATTATTGTATTATTTCAATAGTTTTTATGAAAAATATACAATACCACTTTGTATATGAAACAAATGGCTCTTTTTGATTATAACACTTGATAATGCAGTCCATTGCAGAAATTCATTTAAATTAAGTTTTTGTAAAATATGGTTTCTAGTTTTTTTTTTAATTTAATTGGTGATTAAAGTAACGACCGCAAATTTAACTCACACAGTTGAATTTGTAACAAATTTGCGCTTTCTTTTTCTCAAGCTGCTTTACATACTAGTATTAATTGAGAGAAGCGAAGGCGAGGATAAACAATTGCGCAAATGCAAGTCCAAACTTTTTCCTTGACTCTACAAAAGCCTTGAGCAATTATTGTATTTTTTAAGTTTTCATCAATTTTTAGTTTGTGCGTAGTAAAAATTTTAAAGTATTGTTGATAAGACAGGTAATTATACGTCGTTAGAAATATAATACTTTTAAATATAAATTTGACTGATGTCGTACTAAACATTAAAACTAGTACTTGACTCGTTTCTTTAGTTTTTGATATGTATATGTATCAAAAAAAAAAGCAAATTTAAAAAATATATGCTATTATTGAATCATATGACAATTAGATTATCAACAACTCTAATACAAAAACAAATTTAGATATTCAAAATAGGTAATGTTTTATACTAATGATTTGTAAAATTAAACATAATAAGGAATAATTCATTTAAATCTAAAAAACTAACCTCTTTTTTTTAAATTTTAAAAGTTCTTTTATTATTTTTTACATTTGACTTCATTGTTTTTTTTTTTGGTATACTTTCAACACTACCATATTAAAATAAATCTTTCTTTTTCTTTCTTTCTAAAACAAAAGCAAATTAATCATTAAAAAAGTTTTAAGATTATATTATTGTATTCTTGAATAGTATTTTAGTTTTTTTTTATATCTTGTATTTAAAAACATAACTAAGACTAGGTTTAAAAAAATTCGTCGAAGTTAAAATTTGTGTCTATTTTATAAAGGGGTTTTATACCTTTAATAAACATGAGAAAGAGTAGTGCATTGTTAAATACTTTTGTATTAACACTAGCATAGTAGCCTAAACAAATACGATCAGGATTTCCTGTAGCCTAGATTTTTAAGTAAATGTAATAAAACGGTTTATATGTTTAACTAAGTTTTCTTTAAAACGGATTAGTTAATTAGCTATTGTAATGTTTACTTTTTAATCGCTTGTACACACTTTTCATCACTTTTAGAACATTAAATATGGACTTTTTTTAAATCTAAAGCAAAAACATTGGAATCATACAGAAGTTATGTGCAACATCAAGTAAAAACTGTAAGTGTTAAAATGACTTAGTATAAATTAGTTAATGTAATTTTAAACTTATATATTTTGTATTAATTTAAGAATTTTTTTTTTAATTTTTAATAATTTAAACTTTTAAATAGTTCTTAACTTCATCTTAAAGTATAAATAAATATATATATCAAAGTTTTGTATAAATTAAAAAAAATATATACATTAGAATCTTATAAGTAAAATAGTAGGTAGTCATATATACATATACTGGGTAGCTGTCAAATTTGCACGAGTGTACAAAATTGCACTGAGACACTTCTGCACGAGGGGAAAAAATGCACAAAAATAAAATTGCACGACGATACTTTTGCAAGAGTCACTTTTGCACGGAGAAACTTTGCACGAGCAGAAAATTTTGCACGGAGATATTTTTGCATAGGTTGTATTTTTTTTTTATGTTTTTAACTTGTTATTAATTTTAAATCGTTATTTATTTTTTTTACTATTACTGTTACCCCTTACCCTCGGTCGGTAGCTTTTTTTTTAATTGATTTTTCCTTTAACAATAATTTTTATTAGTTATGATTTTATTTTTACTATTACTGTTACCCCTAACCCTTACCTTCGGTCAGTAACTTTTTTTTCTCCTTTTTTTGTTAATTTGTCTTTTAGTTTTATTTCTTTTTTTTTTATTTATACTTATTCTGTTTTTTTTACTCTTGTGCAAAAATGTAACTCGTGCAAAAATGAACCTTGGTGAAAAATTTTCTTTGTGCAATTTTTTTATCCCGTGAAATTTTAATTTAAAATATGTGCAAATTTGTCTTCGTTCAAAAGTATCTTCGTGCAATTTTGTTCTCGTGCAATTTAGTAACCTCGAGTAATTCTGTCTTCGTGCAATTTTGATACGTTTCCACATATACTACAGTCATTTGCAAAACTTTTAGTTAATTTCAATTGAATTAAGAGTTTGTAAAATTTGAATCTTAGTAAGAATAACGAGCAAAGGTATATTTCGTATAAGGATTGTAAATCTAAAACAACTTGATGTTTGTGCCAAGTTACGCTACATACAACTTGTTTTGGCATTAAATAAAGGAAAGTAGAGGGAATATAAATAAACTCGCAAATTCAACAATTGACGTCGAACTTTTTTCCACATTTTACAAAAGTCTTAATCAGCAAACAAGCAAGGTTTCTAAAGTTGTCATTAATCAATTAATATGTGCGTCTCAGTATCGTAGCGTGGTATTTTGGTCAGAGGATGCGCATTTTTTTTTCTCAAAAAAACCCCTAAATTAAAACTATTGTAATTACTTATAAAAAGATCTTTTTATAGGTAATATAATTAAAATAAATTCATTAAGTAGAATATACTTTTTAGATTTAATTCATCTGATGGTATTTGTTTAAAATAAAAATCACAAACAATGTTTATTTCTCATAGGCCGACACTCTTTTTCTTGTATGTTTACAAAAATAAAGATCAGAAAACTAGCAGTAGTCTTAACATTTATTGTAGCATAAAAAAAAACTTGTAAAATTGTTTAATTTACCTCTAAGCGTGAAGTATTTTTGTAAAATTTTTGTAGTAAAATATGTCAAAAGGTTATAGTACTGCGGTGCACTAATTAGCTGCGTACTTTTTGACTCTAAATTCTTATGAAGTTAATGAAGTTATAAAATTTTTCCTTATGAAGATTTTCATCAACATCGGTGCGCACTTTCGCTTGCGCACCGAATCAGTATATTGGGTAATTTCCTATAATTTTTCACTAATTGGTATTCAAAATTTCGTTTAACTTTTCTAATACTAATAAACATAGTCGAAAAAAAGGCAAATTAAGCATAAAAATTAAACAATAAAAGATTAAGATATTATATTTTTTAAAACTTCTTTTCTTTTTTGAGTGGCACGCATGCGCCAGTGTCCCTCCCCACGCTATGCCCCTAGTGCGTACTTAAAAGCTCAGATGTAGTTTTGCTAAGACAGTGATTAACACTTTATACAATGCACACAACATAACGTATACTTAGAAAAAGTTAAACTTAAATTATATTATATAAAATTTAAAGTTAATGCTTAACTAATTTTTTTCTAAGGAAAATGTAGTAGTCAAAAACTAAATAAATAAAATAACACAAAATTTACTATTATTGAATTGTGTAAAAAAGAATAACTTCAATTCCTAATAGTAAAATGTTTTAAGTAGTAAAAAAGCTTAGTTTTCAATGATACGTATAACTTAAGAAGTTTTATTATTGTAAATTAAAAACTAACCTCTTTTTTTGCGCTTTTATCACTTTAATAAGTTTTTTTCATCATATTTACATTATAACTTTTTGCTCGTTAGGCCCGTTTTCAAAATTTAAATTCAATTTCATTCGTACTAAAGATTTACAAAAAAGAAAAATAAAGACGTTGTAATTCAAAAAGTAAGGAAAAGGAAATTGAGCATACCTAAAGTTTACAATTAATTTTAAACCAGCCAATATAAAAAGTTAATAGAAATTTAAAAGTTAGTACATTTAGCTTAGAAATTTTACAAAAAAAAAATATTTGTGGAAATACCTATAACTTTCGAATTAAACACAGCTTTGATGTAATTACTGTAGTTTTAAATATTTTAAGTTGTTTAATTATTAATAATAACCATGTTTTTATACCTGGTCTATTGCAGATTAACCATAAAGTCTTTGTTGTATAGCGATTTGGTCGCTGGAATCGCAACCGAGGTCGCCTAAAACTACGCTTTAAGAACGTATGTAAGCGTGACCTAAAAAGCTTGAGTATAATAACTGAAGAGTGAAATTTTTTTTGCAAAAAAGACGCAAAATAGTGACTTAGTCTAGACAACAGACTGAAATAAATTATAAACAATACTTTAAGAAACTGAAGCAGATAAAAAACAAAAGCGTAATATTTTTTTTAATCTAATTTCATGTACTTAATTTTGTTATTTATTTGTTTGTTTTGTTTATTGCATCACTATGTTTTTTAGTTTGTTATTAGTTTTTGTTTTTGTCTTTCTCTGCAAATTATGCATAGCCAATTTCGTTTTTTAGCGGCTAGCCCTAGCGGGCTTTTTGTATCATATTGATTTTGAAAGCTGCTATAAAAATACTTAATTGTAGTTCTAGCTGTTAAAAATGCAATGTTTTCAATACAAATTAGTTATGCGTTTAGACTTGACAAATGAAAAAAATCATTCTATGAACAGTTGGGTTTAGAAAAAAACATACATTCACAACGACTCTACTTAAAAAAAACACTATTGGAAATAAAACTGTGGTGGTGTTACACGTATATATGTTTTCAATATACGCGATGGCGACAAGTGGTAGTTTTGCTTGAGGGTTGAGTTGAAACTTTAGAATGTTTCCAATGTTAATGTTTAAACTTTACATGTTTTAAAAAACTCTTATTTTGATACTTTTAAAATTAATTTAGTATGGTAAAATTACTAGAATTACAACAATTTGTAAAAAAAAATAATTAAAATCTAATATTTTATACAATTTCAATATATTACAATGAGTTTTTTGATTTTTATTAGGTGGAGGATGTGCTACAATGCTCCATCCAACGCGACTCCCCTGATACGACTATTAAGAATACTTGCATAAAGATTACCCTTATTTGATATAGTTTGTTGTTTGACACTTAGGGGATTTCCTGAATCAACTAAAACTAATCTATGCAACAGATATGTTCATAAAATTTTAAATAATGATTTGACCTCTCAAAAATTTGAGTTTGTTTTTTACAAATTAGATAGTTCATTAAAGGTAGAAGAAAGTTAATTCTTTATAGAGTATAAACATTAAAGTGACTCAGTTTTTTGTAACTTTTATACCAAATGTAATTGATGAAAAAATTCTATTAAATTGTTAATTTTTTAAGTATTTTGTTTTATTTTTAATATACTTAATTAATTTACATTTAATTTTAAACAACCACAAGTTTTAAACTTTTATTTTTTCAATATTTTGTCAAGTTTTGTTATATTTTAAGAATGTATAGTTAATCAGTAATCATAATTGGATTGTTGCTCTATTTTTAGTTTTAAGCTGGCAAGTGGTTGTTTTGAGTTTTAAAGTTTAAGATTTTCCAACGTTTTAGGGTTTTAAAGGTTTTAAACGTTGAGATTTCAACCTTGTAGGTGCTTGCCAAGTGGTAAGCCACCAAAGGTGTTTTTGTTTAAATGAATATTAATTTTTCATATTTAGTTTGTAAAGTATTAATTGTTAAAGGGCAGGTGAAATTACATATGATTAAATTTTTTATTTACATATTTTTTAAATATTTCAATTATTTAATAAAAAAGAGTAAAGAATAATATTTTTTGAGGTGTCTGCTTCATATTTTACTAGTAGTTCTTAAAAATAGGGTTCTATGTGTTGAGAGTGTTGTACTGTTAATAAAAATATAGAGTAAAAATTTGAATATCTAAAAAACGTTTTAAATAGTTGTGTTGTACTTTACTTCTTAAAATTTTCAAAATTGTATGTTTTAAAAGTTTTATTTTATTTATTTCAAGTCTGAGTTACATGAGAAATTTTCCTGTAAAAAAAAAAAACTTTGTAAAAATATTTTTATAAAAAGAAATATTTAGAACTTTCAAAATTAAACTTGCCATCCTTGATTTATGTCCGAATATTTTTTATTAGGATATTTATTGGAGGTCATAACTTGGTCATTACTTGGAGTGTCTTGATTTAAGGATGGGACACCCAGACTTATGACGTAATGCTGTCACCTGACCTAATGCTGTCACCTGAGCTCGGTCACCTGATGGACAAGTAGCTGTGCTACCATCATCATAAAGTCCATCATTTAATGGTAAGCAGGAATACAGGCTATTGACAAAGCACCCAGCCAACAGAGGTTAGTAAAAAACAAACATATCTTGTTTATTATTTGTTTTAGTTTTTGGTTAACAATCTATGTATCTATTTAATAATGCCAGGATTATTAAAAGTACACACTTTGAAAAATAAATATGTTTTAATAAGATAAGAAAAGTTCTATTACAAATTTGTTACTTTTCAAAGTATTTCAATGCTTATCTAATGCATTCATTTTTATCAGTCTACTTAGACAATGTTTACTTTAACAGTCTTGCAACAAAGTTGTAGTTATTAATTATATCAACATTGGATGTTTAAAAAAATATGTTTTTGTTTACGAGTTCCCACCACTCTAGGAAAAAAAATTATAGGAAACACAAAAAATCTCCACTAGAAAAACCTTTCCAAAAACATTAAATAAATACTGT
This sequence comes from Thalia democratica, assembly GCF_965202585.1. NCBI lineage: Eukaryota > Metazoa > Chordata > Thaliacea > Salpida > Salpidae > Thalia > Thalia democratica. Next base: position 78,875,116 of record NC_139165.1, read on the forward strand.
ATAAAATTAAAATATTTATAAAAACACATAAATTTTCATTATATTTTTACACTATATACTTAGTTTTTATGACATAGTATTTTAGTTTTGTTTTGAAGTTTTAAATATTTTTGATATAAAGCAGAGTTAACGATAATTAGAATTAAAACAAATATTATTTCACATGTGTCTCAAGTTTAATACTGTATAATCAAATTATCTTATCTGTTTCTTAGGTTTGTTTAATTGTAAAATATTAAACTTGAAATTTGTAAAACAGCATTCTTAAAATTAAAAAAACTTCTATTGAAAATGGAATTCTTGACATAATGAATTAAATTGTAAACTTTTTTGTCTGGTTTTTTGGTTATTAAAGTTTTGTAAAGCTGTAAGCTATTTAAATAATTATCAAAAAGATGCATTTATCTGGAAAAATAGATTTTTTTTCAAAAAGTTAATCTTATATGAATAATAGTCATTTTACCTGGAAAAACACAGAAGTTTATAATTTTTAGAAACTGGATGATGATGAAATAAATAATTATTATGTTTATAATACAAAAATTAAGATAACATTAAAATATATTTTACATGGATTATATTTTATATTGTTATAATTCTAATACAAGCTTGAAGTAACAATATAGTATGTTTTTACTAATTTTTACTAGTAAAAGCTTGTTTTAACACTTTTTTTTTTTAAGCAAGAGACAAAAAAACTTGTACCAGAAATGAAAGCAGAAAATCTGGAACTCTTAAGAAACCTGTGACCACCATGTATAAACTATGTACAGTAGGGACATTAGTAATGGGTGTACTTTAAAAGGTATGAGCAAAATTTCAAAAATTACATCTAAACAAAAACATCTAAATTTATGATATCTAATTAACAAATGAATTTGAACAAATGATAAAACAATCTTAACATAATTAAATCGAGTATAAAACAGCTATTAAATATATTTAAGTTACTCTAAAATAATTAAGAATGTATTAATGTGAAAATGACTATATTAAAAATATTAAGTTTTTATTTTTAAAAAAGAGCACGGCTTACTGGGCTTGTTAAATAATCATAAAGTTGCCTATGAACAGTATAAATCAACTTGTAAATTTATTTGTGAAATTACTAATTGTTTAAATGTATTCTGTCTTGTCTAGGTTTTCAAAATTTTTTATATTAATATATTTTCAAGAAGTCCTAAACTCAATATCGAAAGTTGGGAAGCTTTAAGCATTTGTTTTTATGAAAATAAATCAATAGAGAGCTTAAGTTTTAAAGAAATATTCGGAAACTTGTTAAAAGTTTGAGAAAAAAAATATTTTAAATATAACAATGATTTTTAGTATGAATTAAATTTAGAGTAAACTTTAGTGTCAATGTCATAACTATTTTTTGATAATTAAGTGCAAAGACAAATTAAAGACGTTTCTGTGGTATAATTTTACAAATTGTACAAAGATCCAATTTTACACCTACAGTTTATTAAAATAAATATATTTTTATACAATTTTTCCTTTACTCAGTAAACTTTTGAAGGTTTTTAGAAAAATCCCCTTACTGTGATTATAAAAAAGTACATAAAAAGTGAGTTATAAAATACAAAATACAAACATGGTAACAAATTATCTGATTTGCAGATTATGACATTTTTTACATAAAATTGTCCTACTTTGCCACATATTGCTTATTTAAGAATACTTTTTATTTTCCATTACACCGTGTTTTAGTTGAGTTGGTGGTATATATATATATATATATATATGTATACATATTATTTATTTTTTTTCAATTAAGACCATAGGGGGTCAGCCATATTTTTTACAAATTATTCTTATTTTATAGAGTTTTTGCTAAGCTTCATGTTACTTTTTACCGTTTTAAAAATTCGAATTAGTTTTTGGGATATGACCGGTCAAAGTCGGGTCGCATAACTGGTTCCCTATTTATATAAAAAGGCTTTTACATTTAAAATCTATCTCTTTCTACATTTTTCAAGCAACCTTCTTCAAACTTTCACAGTCTAATCTTAATACAATAATAAAAAAAGTTACTTGTGGACTTTTTGAAATTTTTTAAATTTATACTTATATATTATATATGTACCTTATAATTTAAGGAACATTTCCTGAAAATTTGAAGAACATTGCTTGAAAAATGAAAGAGGAGATAGATTTTCAGTAAATTTTAAAATTTTTGATGAAATTGACCCTAATAAATTTGCTGTCTATAGTTTGTATTGGAAACTTTTTACAAAAAAAATATCTTAAGAAGTAAATCATATTTTTGAATTCTATAAAAACTGGCTTGTAGTTTGTACTTTAAGCTTTCATATAAAAGTCAAAGTCAATTAAAAAAAAACATGCTGGTCCTTATTTTTTTAACTATAAAAATTTGATATTTTACATCGACAAAGCATCTCCAAGCTTATACAACTAAAAAAATTTCTTTAGTATAAGCTAATTTATTTTTTAGTTTTAAAGTTGACAAATTATTTAGAATAAAGCATCAAAGAACAAGTTTTATCTTTAGAGATCTACTAAAAACGTTGAATAAATTCCACAGGATTTTTTATTTAGTTTGAAAGCACTACCAGACATAGTCTTCGATTACATTAGAAATTAATCATGAAAAGATTTACTGAAATACTGATTTGAAATAAAATTTATTTTTTGCTTTTAGGGCCCACTGTGCATGCATAAATAATTTTTATGGTTTCTGTATAAAGAATATTTTTAAAGGACAAGTTTTATTAAAATTTAATCTAGTAGTTTTAAGAAATCTTTATCACTGTTGCTATTTAGTTATTTGATATTTTATTCTAATTATAATTATCAATATGTTAGTTTAGCAATAAACTTTGCTAATAAAAACAGCTATTCCGAAATGGAGGTTATTCTCCATTTTCTTTTTAAACTGTACTTATCTATAATGGAGAACTATAGATTAAATTGAACACATACGAAGATCTGTTTGATATACCAATGATATACCATTATGCTATAATCTTTAAATTTTGTAAATGTTTTGCTCGGTAAATTACATTAATTTGAACCAAAAGGTATTTCAGCCTATACATGTCCTAGATGTTGGATTTTCACTCAATAAAAACATTTTTAAACTGAAAAGTCTTTGAGCTTCCTTCCCAGAAAAATCTCAAATTTATGTTAAAGTTTAAAGAAAGCACTTTTTATTTTGATTTATTACTTGATTTGCAAATCAATTTATATCATCCATTCAAGAAAGTAAGGGCAAAAAAAAATATATATCAATAAGATTTAAAATTATTCTATATCTATATTATTTATTACATATCTATATATAATATAAAGAAAACAGTGAGAAAGTTTGTTTAGTTTATAAAAATCCACCATTCAGTTACAATTTAAAATCCAATATTGGCAAAGATTTCTTAAAAACTAATGGATAAAAATTTTCAAAAACTTACATTCAAAAAGATCCTTAATAACTAAACTATCAGAATTAGTTCATATATGGTAAATAAAGAGTCTGAAATTTCCCAGTTAAACCATATAAAATACCAATAAAAGATAAAACTTAATGAGAAAGAAAGCAACTTTTGTAATAGCATAAAATAATTGATTTGCTCAGTAAAAGAAAATTGTCTTACAAAAATAGTTTATTACAGAGTTTTATTTATACATAAATGTAAAATATGTATTAAATTTTTTCAACATGTAATAATTTTAAATTACATTCAATTAACATAAACAAAGTTTTAGAAACAATTTTTTTTAAGTTCTCATTTCAATAATGCAAATTTCAGTAAAAACAATATCAAAAATAGTATAAAATGGAAAATCCTTCATAAAGTTAAACAAAATGAAACAGGAAAGTTCAGTAGTTAATGTATAGTTTAAATATTAGAAATAGCATTTGCTGGCGTTAAACTAAAGCTACAGCTCAAAATTTACCAGTAAACCAAATATTTTGCCATCTTAAAAAAAAATCATACTCATTACTTATTGTCATGTTTGTGCTTTTTTATTATTCTTTCCTTTTTGCATATTTATATATTCTGTAAATCAGGGTCTCTAAAAGTCTAAAAAGATCAATATGGCCCCTTTTGGGAGATTCTAGTAAATCTATAAATAGTAAGAAGTCAAAATGTAGGAGAGGTGGTGTTGAACTTTTGAACAGTAAGGTGGCAACAACTAACTAACAATAGATGTTCTTGGGTCTGTAATGAATAGTAAAAAAGTTTCAGAGGGATATTTGAAACTCAGAACATATTTTATTGTAATTCGATTTGATGTACACATATAATCATCAATACATATTTTATTGATGATTAAAAAATGGTAGCGATATATATTAAAGCAACAACAAGTTACTTACACTAAATATTCTGGGTTCGTAATCTTAAGAGGGGATTATTTTTTAATTGCTTTAAATAAAGGCAACTATGAAAATGAGTTTGGGAAACCTTGCTCTAAATCGCTTTGTGTATATTTAAGATTATTTATTGGTGGAGTTACTCTTGATACACTGACAAAAATAAAAGTAATTATAGACTATGAATAATTATTTATCATAATAAATATTTTTATTTCTTATTGTAAAAGTAATTTTGTCCTTTGTGTTTTGTACAATTTAATTATTATTTGTGAGCAGTACCTAATGCATGAAGCATAGTGTGTTATACTAAAATTTAAGTATTAAATTGTACTTGTTTATCTTTTGGCTCCTATAGCTCTCCTATAGCTCTGTATACATAACAGTCATTTGTTTAACAAAATTAAAAAGCTACGTGAAAAAGTCTATGTAGAAAGAACTAGTCTTTCATGTATAAATTGCTACCACATCTGGCTAGGTGAAAAGTTGACCAACCTTATTATAAAGTGTTTGAAAAGTTTAGAAAGACTAGTGTTTTAGGAAAAAAAGATCATTAAGTTTAAAATTCTAGATAAAAAAATACAAATACTTGTGTTTCATAAAAAAATAGAAACGAGTTTACGATGAATCATATAAAAAAGTGTTTTTTAACAATGTTTATGCAATAAAAGTAAAAATATGCCAACGAAATGAGAGAAAACCACTTTTTTTTGAGTTATTCATCAAATATTTTTGTAACCTCTATAGCACGGAGAAAATCATAATACATATTGTAAACACGCAATGTACATTAATTATAACTTGTAGAAATAATAATACTTTAGATTGCTTATGCTTAATAGTTCACAAATAATATTTAACTTTTAGAAATTTTTTTATTTTAAATTTGGTGTGATTGTTATTGAATATGTTAAAACGTTTTGGTTCTACTTAAAATGACTATTGCTTTTTTCAGCAAAGTGGATCTAGTACATCACTACTTTTTATAATATCACTATATCCCCTAAGTCAATATTCTTTTAATTTTCATAAAGAGTGACCTATAGTCCATTGTTTCAAAATCTAAGTTGATGGTCTTGATGATAAAAATAAGTTACTAATATCTTTGTCAACCAGACATTACTGGTAAGTTTTAATCATTAATAGTCTGTTGAAAGTAAATAAGGCAATAAGGTGTTGTCCCAGACTTTTTTAATAATACTGGCTTGTACATAAAGTTTATCCAAAAACTATTGTGACATTTTTTTATTTTTTCAGTACATAAAATGTTATTTAGTTTCTGAGATACAGTCAAATATTTAAAAAGAATGCTGAAACAGAGGTTTAGAACGCTTTTTTTACTGAAAATTTATAATTTAATAAATTTTTTCATTAAAAGTTTTTTAAATATACAAAAGATTTCATCTTTTTTTTTTGAGTTTAAAACCTTAATTTTTAGGAAACTTTGTCATGTATATAAAAAGTATGGAGCTAAATAGTTTTAGATTAAATTTTATTGTAATTTTATATATAATATAAATTGGTTGACCATAATAAAGTTTTGGGACAGTAAAAGTGTTGGTAAAAGCTTTAAAATGAACTATGAAAATCCCATATATATGAATGTCAATAGATATATCCGAAAAATTTTGTTTAGTTTTATTTTAAATAAGTAGTTTGAAATCTATTTACACACTTTCTTTTGTAAGAGTGAGAATTACTATGAGTTACACCATAAAGCATAAATAATTTGTAACTATGTGTTGAAATTAGTTTGATAAGAATTCCTAAAAATCTTCATTTTTCTTAAGATTATTTAGCTGCATTGCTCAAAATTTATTATGCTTTTATTTGAAGAAAGGTGATTTTGTATTTGATTTATTAAAATTTCAGATTTCAAGTAACTGGAAAACTTGGAACAATAAAAAAAAGGTAAGTTGCTTGCCTGTTATAAATAAAAAAATGACTATTTTAAAACATAGTGCAGTGTATTTAACTATGTTGTGTTTTTTTTGTTAATTTTTTTAATGCTTAGCTTTTTTTTTTCATTTCATAAGATATTTGTTTTTAATTTGAAATTTCTTAATTAAAAAAAAAACTTACTAATTAATGTCTTTAAACCAATAATCAAATAGAAACTAACCTATTGATATAAATACAATGTTTTTCTATTGATTTACTTATTAATGTTAATGATGTTGTGTGTTTTTAAAGTTCTTCTTTTGAGCAATTTTTTTATATTGTATCAAATTTTTTACAAAGATATTGTTTTACTTGGTAAATATTAGATCTTCATGAGTCTTTATATTGTGTTTTAGTGTTTAACATAATACTTTAGTCAAATTAACATAAATAGCCTAGTTTTCTATACGAATATTTTTTTTATTAGAACACAACAACTTTATATTGTTCAAATCAATACAGTAACTTTCAAGATAAAAAATATTAACTAGTTTTAAGTGTATCTAATTTATAATTATATGGTGATGTGACTTTACTATCATACAGACTTATTAGTTATAATTGTCTGTAATGGCAGCTTTATTAAAGTTAAAAAAAGAAAATTCATTAGATAAAAATATATTTTTATTGCTATTAGAAACAATAATTAAAAAGCATGTTTTTAAATAGTTTATAAATTACCATAAGTATATGTTTATATAAAGGCAACTAAAATCTAATATAAACATTATATAAATTGATGCATATTTTAGCAATAAATGTATAAATTGCAATTTTCCATGATATAGAGAGCAAATATGTTATTTAAAAGTTTTCAAAACTTTACTTGTAAAGTGTATACTGTTTTCTTAGATTCGATAAAATATGTTTTTCTTCTTATTTATTTTGATTACAAACTTAGTATGATATAAAGTTTCTTAAAGTGTTCACATGTTAATAGTAAGCACACAAGGTTTTGAGTCTGTACAATAGTTTAACAAACAATGCAAGTATTTAAAATACAATTAAATAATCTGTATCTTAATTTTTCAAAGGTATTGATAGTCTTTAAGAAATTTAAATTTACCTTTTTCTGTAAGATAAAAAACAATTCTAAATAGTTGTTTTCTATTAAAATACTAAATAATTATTAATTTTATTCTATTAGACTTTTTATAGTTTTAAATATTTAATGGGCAAAGATTTTATGATACTTGGTATAAACAGTAGGCTGGGTCAGAGGAAATTGATTTTTTGGTGACAAAAAACTTTATCTATTTGTTTTATTTACTGGTTTATAGCTGGGTTTCTTGTTTTCAAAGCTTTATTTGAATTATTTTGCTTTAATTTTATTTACAAATATTATAAGTTTAAATCCAACCAATTTGTTTTGTTTGAACTTTAAAATTTCTCAAATTAACCACCCTACAATTACTGCCAAAAATAAGGCATGCAACCACTACATAAAGACAATTGAAATAGTTAAGTATGGCTTTTTTACCACTTTTATTTGATATGGTACAATTTTTTAGAAAAAAAGCTAAGTTATTTGAAAATTGAAATACTTAGTTTCTTTATTTTTAGTACGAAAAATAATTAAACTTTGTGGGTGTCTGTAGGGTAAATTTAAGACAAATTCAAGGTTATGTATCTCAGAAAGCCACCAGTAAAAATCTATTTTATTTTCTTAGCCTTCATATTTATAATAAAAAAGCTATAAATAAGTGTTCAGAAAATTATGTTTGGTGGTAAAAAACTTTATTAAGTTTTTCAAAGCAATACCTTGTATGTTTTTTTTTCTGAAAAAACTAATAAAGCTTAAAAATAAAAAAGTTGTTTTTCAAAGATCATTTACTATTATACCAGAGAAAAATGGTAAAAAAAGGCGAAATAGTAATACAAGTATTTCTGATATTATTTAGTACTACTTGATGTAATTTTTTGACCAAAAATTTAGAAACTTGGAATAATTTTGAAACAATTAGAAAAATTGACTGCCCTTAGTTTTGAATAATTTCCTGTAAACTTAAGCAGAAAATAAACAAAAAAAATTTAAAGAAAAAATATATCCTTACACAATTATTTAAACATATATCTTTTTAATTTTTAACCTTGTTTTTTTAATTTTAGAGTCAAAAAGCAAGTCAATTTTTCCATAACCCTTTTACAACTGTATAGTGTAATGTGTATAGTCAAATGAATAATAAAAATAGCTTTCATTTACCTAATTTTTAGTTTTTATATTATTCCTAATTAAAATGGTTTTTGTATATAATTATTAGTTTTATTTAAATGTAATCATATAGTTGTGTTAGCATTTTAATTCTAGTTCGAACTTCTATCACTGTGGTAGTTGTTTTTGAACTGTTTAATATTTAAAATATTTTTGGATTTTATCTTTAAGTTAAAAAATATTTATTAAACACTTTTAGAATAAATGGTAAGGCTACTTTAACAATTATTACTTGTTTAAAAAAGTTGTAAAAAACACAACTTTATTTGTCTATTTTAAATTTTTAATTATACAACAAAAAATAAGATATCTTTATTAAAACTTAAGTATTTTGTTTAATAAAAAATGAATTGTTTGTTTTATGCAAGACATGGCAGTTTTTATGAAGTTCGATTAAAGTCTTTATCTTGTATATATAAAAAGCTTTAAAACAATGGTTTAGCTATACTTTATGCCTTATAAAATTTGAAAACCAAAAGTTTTAAGAGCGTTATTGTGAAGTTTAATGTTGGTATGTGTATGCAAATTGCTTTATAACCATAAGTTTAAATAGTATTTTTTAGAAATTTTAAGCCAAGCTTTTAGCATAAGTATGCTAACTTTAAACATTACTATAATAATTTAGTTTATTACACAGCAGGAAGTTCAATGTACTTAAAAGTTTAAAGTTTATTTACAAATATATTTAACTTATATTGCAGTTTTAATGTCACCACGAGTGCAACTAGATATTTAACAACTGAATTATTTCAAATTTTTTATTATTTAACTACTCTTGTGAAATTTTGGTCATCAATTAAAGCATGTTAAGCTAGTTTGTAATTTTGTTTTAAAGTTGGTTTTCACTGCTCAAAATTACATTAGAGTGTGACCTAACGGGTTTTTTACGTATTAAATTGCAACTGTTTGTAGAAGTCTGTTTGTATTTGACTTAAATAAATTATTTAGTATTTTAACATGTAATTTTCAAACAACTGTTTATAAAAAATAAACGACTTTAAAACAGTTTGGTTAAAATGAACAATTTTGGATGATAGCTGTATCCTACTACTTACATGTATATGTAGTTTTTAATATTGTGAAATCGAATTGTGTATAGGTACAACAAAATATGAAAGTTTTAGATAATGTTTAAATTTTTAACTACCAATATATTTATTAACAGAATGAAACCATATCAAGAAAAAACTGAATAATAAAAGAATAGTTGTGTGTATTTAAAATAACTATTTGACAAAGTTTTTTTTTTTTCATTTTTTAACTACTAACATTTATATCGCTGTTATATGTAAGTGTGTGCACTATTTTTTTTCAAAAGAGAGGACCTTACTAATATTAATCATTAGGTGATTAGTTTGAACTTTACACAATATTTAATGACATACTAATATATAATCTTGATGATAATTTGTTGTATTGTATAAATATATTTTAAGTGCCTGATGTTAATTAAACTATACAGAGCAATATATATAAAGTATGTTACAAGCATTGTAGTAAAGTATTTTTCAAAACGATTAAAGTGCAACAATTTTGAAACATATGTAAAATAAGTTTTTGTTTTATGTCAATGTTAAATACGTTTAAAAAATTGGTTAATTACTAAAATTGAGTTCCTACTTAATAAGTAAATCTAGTTTAACAATCAGACTTCTATAATACAGTAACCTGCCACCTAGGTACGCACTTTGAACACAGCACAAAAGTGCGTACTCAACCGGCAGTGCGTACCTAGTAAATTTTTGTATTTAACTAGCTATTTTATGCCTGATGCAAATATGTTATAAGTCACTAAAGTTGAAAGTCTTGAGTATTTATTTGTTGTATACATTTATACAAAGTATTTGTTTATGTAAGTAATTTATATCTTTTGTAAAATGTGTTCATTCGCTAGTTTAGGGTAATACAATTCATAAAAAAATAACAAAGTATCTGCTAAACTCAAACGACAAGTTACACTAGTAGAAATGTTTTCAAAAGCATCTATTTCTAAATAAATCTTAATTCCAATATTTTTTAAATAAATAAACCTTTAGTATGTTAGTTTTAACCATTGTAATGATATACAATTTGTAAGTTCATAACTTATTTTCTGGTTCCTTTAGTTTTAATGTGTTTCGATACAGTATAGTTTATTTTCATAAGAATACTTTTGTTATACTACTTAAACGTTTTTACCGGTAGTACGAACCTAGGTAGCAGGTTACTGTACTTATTAGTCATTAATTTTTTAAAAATAGATATAAGAAAAGAATAGGTTTTTATAAGCTTAATCACTAAATTTAGTTTGTAAAGTCAGGTCTCTAGTGTTTCTATTTGGAGGAGCTGTACACGCAATAATTTTTTGTGCAAGTTTTTTATTTATGTACCAAGGATCTGTTTATCAAAGTTTTCCTTCTTAGACTATATAGTCACCTAGTAAGCCGTGAGTTTAAAGTTTAAGTAAAAACAGAAACCGATACCCTTTTATGATATTTAAGTTATTCTTGACTGGAAATTTTAAAGGTTCGCTTTTTTTTCACATAAGTTACCTAATTTAGACCTTATATCGACACTCTATGACCAAGAAGTCTTTTTGCTATCCAGGTCGTTGAACAAAAAACTTTTGAGCAAAATTTTGTTTTTATTCAATAAACTAACTAACTATCTCCATTTTAAATTTTGACTTGCTAGCTTTCTCAAACGCTATACGTTTTGCTTGGTGTTTAAAAAATTAGCGATCTTTTAAACTGTGGTCCATTTAAAGAGTACTAAATATAGATTTTTCTACTGGTAAACATCTTCTATTTTTGTATGCACCAATTAAAGCTTTCATACCCTTGTGTTGATATTAGGGCTCTCATTCGCTTGTAGGGCAGTCAAAGGACTGCAGATATGTGCTATGTAGATTTTTTAGTTAATCCTAATAGGTGTTTACCATTGACCTTAATTTAGCTTTTTTAAGATTTCAATCCTTGAGTTGCTTAAATATGTATGTGGAAATATAGACTATGAAACATGGCTGTAGAGTTAGTTGGTATAACTTTGATTAATAGTTTATGCTTTTTTAGTGTTATCCTGTGTCAAAGTACAATAGTACCAGTGGAAAAAAGAAGACAAAAGTCTTGACTACCTTCAATAAGTGATATTTCAAATGTGCTCGACGTGTATAGTAACTAGCAGTATTTCAAACGCTTCATGATAGTATGCTAATTAAGAGGTCTCTAGCTAAAGTAGATCAGGGCCAATGTATATATTGAGTCAAAATAGTTGTAAGTAGATTGCGGTATGTAAAAAGAAGAAAAAAAACTCAATTTCATGAAGACAGTTAAAAAACAAAACGCAAAACAGAATATTTTAGAAAAGTTGTTGTATGGTTTTATTTAAAAGACATTTGTGTAATAGCAACTTACGAAGATAATTGTTTTTTGTATTTTTGACGTAATTCCTTAACTAATAAAGCTCAACGCTTTAAAAGTATGCAATACTTTACATTCTATACTATTTTAAATTTTATTAACCTTAAAATTTTATGTGGGCAATGTATATTATATGTTTGGTATGTGTGAAGTAATCTTGACTTACTAATAACAATTTTTTTTAACAATACTAGATTGTAATGTAATTATTTGCAAAGTAAAAGATTGTTATGTGAAAAACTACTTATCACACTTCTATGGATGCCAGTGAGTTTTTTTTTAATCTACAAATTATCATTAGAAAATCCTATAAGTATAATAAAAACACTGACCTCTCTGACTTGAGTTGAAAACTAACTTTTTGACTTGTTTGTTTAGAACAACTTTATTTCATCTTTTTTAACGTTGTTTGATACTTTAGAAATAGTTCATCTATTTCTGGAATAACTGTAAATTTGGGTCAATTAACTTCTAAATAGTATAACTCTAAATTTAAAAAAAATCTAAAAGTAATTTATTCTATTTAATTTTTTTATTGATAATAACCTTAGGTATTGTATAGTCAATTTTTTTTAAATATTTGTGATCTTTATGTAAAACATTAACTATTTTATTTTTAAAGGTAAAATGTATATAAAATTATCTGATGACAAACTTATTCTGTAAACAGTTTCGAATAATTTGAAATTATTGGCAACAAGACTATAAAATACTAGCATAGAAGTACCCATGAATTTAGGAAATAGTTTCTGTAGGCAAAACAAGAATAAATAACTCTTGAGAAAAAACATAATGCAACTTAAACTACTTTATTTAATGTTAAGGATGCATTAAGCTTTTCCTTAAGAGTTATATATTGGTGTTTTGTTAGGTAGTCAAATAATAATAAAACTGAATTTTTTTTTTAATATTTTAAAAAGATTATCAATAAAAAATTTAAGGGTATAACAAATTCAATACTTAGTCAAATAATTTTGTAATGTAAATTTTAAACTTCTTAAGAACAATACAAGTTTTATAAATGTACAATTTAAAACATAAAAAAAAGATTCAATATAGATCAACTCAAGAATATTTTTATATATACAAAAGATATGGAGTAGAAACTTTGAAAGTTATTTAAACAAAAACAAAAAACTTACTAATGTAGCTGGTAAATAAACCGTATCATAGTTGTTTTCTTTAAATAATCAATAAAGAATTGTACTTCTACTAATAAACAAAGGTTAATAAAAGTTTTTTTATCGCAAACTTGTAACAAACCATTGCCTTTAAAAATTCAATAAGCACTAAACTGCAACATTAAAATTAACAATATTATTTGAAATCTTTGAAAACTTGTTCCGTCTTCATTAGGACGTCATGTCTACTAAAGGCATCCTGATGAAGAAGAAAGTCACATTGACTGTTGTTGATGGTCGTGCAATGCAGTCAAGTGCTTATTAAACGGTTGCGCGAAAAAGTTTTATTTAGCTTTGCTGTGGTTAGTTAGAATAATTGTTAGATATATCTTAAAAAAAGAGAGATATTTTATACGTCAATATTAGGGCAAGCGAAAGTTACCAAAATAAGTCTGACGTGGGTCGAACTTGTAAAACTAGTCTTTGAGGGCCCTATAACTCTTAAAAATCGATTTAGTAAAGACGAAAGTTTATTGATAAGCTAAAAACTATTTTAAGAGTTTTTTGATAAAAATTATTTAGTGCTGATAATAAAACTAAAAGCACATTTCACAATATTTTTAATACCAAGATCAATTATACTTGATTTTTCAAAAACTTTAACCAAAGTAGAAGAAGAAAAAAATATTTATTTTTCGAATCCCGTATCTTAGCATGTTAAACATTAAGAAGTTACATATCCATTTTAATGTACTACAAAATTACAAAAAGAAAGTTTGAAAAATCTTAAGTATAGAACTTTTTTGTATGTATCAAGTTAGTAATATGTTTAACTTTTTATGTATCATTTTAGATTCTAATATAGTTGGAAATAGATTTTTAACAAATTGAGATTTTTGAATTTTTAGTTACTGCCTTTCATAAGGAGCCTATTGAACCCTTGAGCTCAGCTCTTTTTATTTTAGGTATCTTAGCCCATTTTCATATTTTTGAATAAACAAGGTACAATTTTCAATTTACTTACAATATTTACTGCATAAAGTTTCATTTCAACTCAATATATCTCTTATTTTTAGCTATTTTATTTCTTGCCCATCTAATATGAAACTTGTCTTATATGGTTTTAGAAAAAGATCTTTTTAGAAAGTTTAGTTTATAAATTTGATTTCTGCATTTAATAAAATCTCGTTAAAATATTTATTAAAATAAATAATAGTTTGGAATTTTTGACTTCCAAAATTTAAAAAACGCATCGTCAAACTAAGTAAGTATAAAGAGCTACCACTAGCTTTTTGAGAAATAAAAAGTATTGAAATTAGCAAATCAAAAGTTTATATACTAACTAAAATCGTTTTGTGACTTAAAAGCATTTGAACAAGTTATCAAATCGAAAGTTTATCAACTAACTAAAATAGTTTTAACTTAGTACTCGTTGAACAATTGTTTAGTAAAACTAAAGTTTTTGATAAGTAATCAAGTAAAGTATACTTAGAGTCTACCTTGAAAACCAGTACTTACTCTTAAAAACTTAAAAACAGCAAACTCAAAATGCAAGGGAGTAAAGTGTTAACAATAAACAGATGCAAACAAAACTTACAACATTTTTGAATTAGTCTATAAGACTGTTTGCACTAAAAAAGATCATTATGAAGTCTAGAAGATAGTAAAATGTATATAATTAATATTTACAGTGACAACAAAAAAAAGATAGTAATTCAAAGCTGTAAAAGCATACATTTACTGAAAAACTAACTATAAACGCCAGTTATATATACCATTGATTTTTGTATACAGCTTTAGAAACTTATAACTTGTTTCACAGAAAAAAACAATTTAGCATAAAAATAGTAGCAACTGTTTTGTCAGTGGAAAGAAAAATAAATTGTGAAAATAAAAAGATAAATCTTGAACAATTATGCTTTGATTTTTAAATAATTCTACTAGAAACATTTTTGTTGGTGTTTTGGTTTAGACGACTATATTTTATGTGAGCGGATTGCAACAAGTTAAAACCGAAAAGGTTACTAATAACATTACATAAACTAACTAATTCAAAATGTTTTGGGATTTTTTAAACACTTAAAGTTAGTATGTATATTTTAAACAAACCTTGTTTAAGTTTTTCATCTGCACGAAGTACTCAACACATCTTCCAAAAAGAAGAGCTTTGTAATGATTTGTAGAGTGCTTCTTAATCTGACACCAACTTTTAATACTATTGATTTGAAATCTGTTCAAGTAAAAATAACTTTTGTTATCATTATATACTTTAATGTAAAATTATTTCAAGCGCTTAAACTAAAAATTAAAGTAAAAATTAACAAATATTGAAAACAATGATTGTCAACAAAAAAACATAGTATTTTATAAAACAAATAACAAAACTTATGTTTTTATTGGTAGGAGTATAACTACTATGATTAGAACAAGTTAAAACAAAAAAAGGTACTAATAATTATTTTGAAGACTGCTTCTTAATACTAGTACTACTCCGACTTTTAGCCCTATTAGATTGAAATTAGTTTAGAAAAAAAAATATTACAAAATTTATTACAGAAGTATTCTTTGTAATTGATTGATGTAAGTTTATAAGTAAAGTAATCGAAACAATGATCATAAACAAATAGTAAAAAAAACGTAATGTTTTGTAATAAAAATATATAATATTGTGATTAAACCATAATCAAAACAACAATCACTGAAACTCTAACAGCAGATTATTAAGCTAAAAAGTTATGAATAAAACAACTTATGTAATAATTCTTACAAACAGATGTTGCAAAATTCTTGTAATGAAAAAATCAACATGTTAGAATTAAAACTAAAATAGTTGTTGTTTTAGCTTGTATTAAAAAAAACAGGCTTATTTAAACTTTATCAAACACAAGCTTCTAACTGGTAGTTAAAATAATATAATTTTCTTAAAATCTGTAATGAATTATTATTTTGTCGTTAATTTAAAGCTTAAAACAAAAGAAAGTTGTAGATTTAGCGTAGTTTATACAAAAGAAAACAAACAAATTTTTTTAATAGTGTAAAAAAATAAAATTAATACGACATAAATTAAACGCTGTAGATTGATTGCATTTTTCAATTGCATTTTTAAATTATAAAAAATTGGGTGATAAAGACGCATAAGAATTTTTTACACATATTGTTACTAAGATTAATTGATTTAAAAAAAGATAAAAAGCTAAGTAAAATTAAAATGTTATTTTTATAACTTTGTACTAAGTCTCTAGAAAAAATTTAAGTTGTTTTAATATATTTTTTAGCCATAAAATACTGTATAATTTTACATACATTTAAACTTATGGTTTAAGGAAGTTAAAATAAATCTTGACAAAGAAAAAAAATGATTAAAAACATGCAATATAGACAATTAAATAAATTTTATATAACTAGTCTATGCTAAGTTTTAGAAACTTTTATAAATAAACAAAACTTGTCAAAAAAACCATCTTCCGTTAGGTTTTATTGTTAAAGCACAAAACTAAAAACTTACCAAATTTGAACTGTAGCATTTTTTCAATTTCTTTAAACTTGTGGTTTGATGACGTGATTAATCAGTCACGTTGTGAGAGCACTTTAGTTTTTTTTTCTTTGGAAATCTATTGAGAATAGTAAATTAAAAAGAAGTGATTTAACTAGTTTTGAGTGTTTTAAAACTTAAAACTTTTTTTTAACAGTAAAATGTTAAGAAAAATAGACAGAAAGTATTTATTTATAACTGTAATCAGTTTTATTTTTTATTTATCATCTTTATTATTTTTATTACAATTTTAAATTCCTTGGTTTGTAGTTGTTAACGCTTAGTTTTAAGATTTTTTTATAAAATTAGATTTCTCACTTTGAAACTCAGAAAATATTTTGCTTTACAGCTTTTTCAAGAGCCTCAGGGAAAAAACATATTTATGTTTCATTAATTTTTATTATTTTATACTAAAAATAAACTACTTTATATAATTTAAGTTACTTTTAAAACTATTGTATTTTAAAAATAAGAGCAACCTGATAACAAACTAACCTTTTTTTAAAATACGAATCAAACTTAAAAAAAGTATAAGTTTTTTTTTTAATGCTTTGAACGCTCAAAAACGAAGTTGATAAAAATATGCAAACGTTAAATAGTTTTTATACTTAAAATGGTATATGTTTTCAAATAGATCTTTTCGTTTCCTTTCTTTTAAACTTAACTCAAAAAAACATTATCTTATTTTCACCATTAGATGACTGCATTAGCTGTAAAATTTTTATACAATGAAAGTAATTTTATCACTAGAAAACGTATTTTTCAAACCTTAAATCAGTATTTTGAAGTTTTGAAACACTATTTTTTTATTTTTTTCAGTAGATATAGGAATGTTAGCCAATAGATAAAGTAAAAATAAGCAATTAATCCTGTGCAATATTTGTATTGTCGAAAGAAACGTAACTGAACTAAATAATCATTGAGAATCAAGTAAAAATTAACAAACATTTACAGATCTTATTTATGAGCAAAAATTTTAAGTATCTGATTACAACTTAAACATTACAAATATAGAATAAACAACCTTTGAAAGGAGAACATTGGATAAGTAAACATAGGCAAATCATTATTATATAGAAGTGGCTACAAAAGATGCAGTAATTTACGCTTAAAACCAACTAATCGCTGAACAAGTTTTACTTCAGGGTTTGATAAAAAGTAGAGAAAGTCTTTCTCGACCGGCAAAGTTCTAAAGTACAAAAGAGCGTGAAACCCGCTGAGGACCACATGACGAATATGACAAGGATAACATCAAGTCAGCAGCAGAAAGCAGTCCACGTGGTGGAGCAGCTGTACGTAAGGGAAACCACCGGAAACTGAAAATATCGGTTGAAAGGTCATCAGAGCCTACATTGTCCTCAACATTGACAGTGTTGTTCTAAAATGGTTCGACGAGAAGATTTTAGATAAAAATATCGAGTATGACTTTGGTTTGACGTCGGTAGTTTGCCATTTCAGAAAAAAAAACAACTTGGCAGCCAAACACGTCGCTGCAGCACAACTTTAACGCCAGCCTTGAGCAACTCCAGGACGTTCTAGTCACTCATTGGATGCTAAATGTTGTTAAGTTTATCGTGCGGTACCGGACGCTGTGGAATAAAAATGAAAAAAAGTGAACAAAAACACCTTGTGAAAAGATGCTCTACTACAAAGGGATCTCCTTTCAGTAGAAGAAAATAGGTTAAGCAAAACGTTCCACTTAAACAGCAAGGGACTAAAATGGCATTTTAGATTATTTATATGGAATGCGATTTAGAAGTTTCTTACTATGCAGCGGCGGAAAATATAGTTTTATTCTTTGTTACCAATCTTGAAAAAACTAGTTGTCAAATGCTTGTGTAGTTTAGTTATAATCAAATTTTTACCAATTACAGAGCAACTTTTTCTCATTTCAACTAAAAAATTTAAAAAATGTTTTAAAAATAGTTACATGTGGCAATTATCACAAAATCAAACACATTGTGAAAAATTTAAGACGATTGGAAGAAAGTTTCACAGAGAACTTTTACGATTTTCTGTAAGTATTATCATATTTTTTTAATGTAAAGGTTTAAAAAAATTATGAAATGGTTATGTGAACCTTTCTTAAAATCGTCTTAAATTCTACCAAAAAAATTTTATCAAATCATTTTCAAAAGAATGTGAAGTCAATGAGTTTTAAGAATAAGTCTTCTGCTAGTTAATATAACTTGAATGAAGTTTTGTGTTTTATATATCGATGATTTCCAAACAGAAAACTATTTAGAAGCATTATCAATAAAAAATCAGGAAAATACCTTTAAAAATAAGCAACATTTTCAATTATTTGTATTTCGTATATCAAACAAACTTTAATGCATAAGATTTTTGAAAACTTTTTAGCAATTAAGTTTTCACTTAAAAACTATCCCACTGCTAAAACGACTTTTTGAAAATATTTGAGATGTATAGTCAAAACATTAATAATTTATAAAAAAATTAAATTTATGAAACGGAATACAAGACTCTTCATATAATATTTTTTTCGTTTCTTAAGGTTTTATTTTTTATTTCAGAATAGCCTTTACAAAAGTATGAAGTTTCATAACTTCACACTTTATCTTAATGATAAAAATCTGTATACATTCAAAACTTTAAACAGGATAATAGGTTCTAAAATTTTAAATGTAAATGATGTAAAATAACAAAAACATATAGGGTGTGTTAAATTATTAAAAATATATTTAAAAAACGTCTACTTTAAGTTATTGATTGAAAATTCATGAAACAAAAAATGTACACAGTATGTACTTATAAACTTTTAGTTCTTTAAAAATAAACAAACCAGTTTTCATTTTCGTTTTAATAGTTACAATGTTGATAATCGTCGATGCAGATGTGAGAAAATAATCCATAAAGTTTTAATGTTTTCAAAAAACCTAAAAATGTAGTTAACTAACAACTAAACTTTTCCAAAAAAACATGAATTTACTAAAGAAAGCTTCAGACTTTAGTATGTTGATCAAATCACAGTTTAAGACTCATTTAAAACGAATTGTTTTCACTAACCACCTTACAAAACATAACTTAGAGATTTTTTTAAATACTTGTTTTAAACTTATTAGCTTGGTAATCAATCTTTTAAATTTTTTTTATTTATAACATTATAATTACATTATTTATACTATTTTTTTTATAGAGTTGGTTCAGTATAAATAAAACTTAACTTATAAAATACTACATGAATTACCTTTCTCGGGCTGACTGACTAAGAAAAAAATCTTACTAGGTCACTCAATTCATAAACATTATAATAAGTTTGAAAACTCTTATAAATCAAAAAAAAACTCAAAAGTACTTCTTACAAAACAGCTAAATTTTGCTTGATTTTGATATATTGGTACACGTCACATCAGATATTTTTACACTTGGGTTGTACTTTGCCCATCCCTAGTTTATAAATTGTTTATGTTTTTTAGCTTTAAACTTGCAACTTTACTTGATACCTTATTATACAGAGCATATAGCTAAATAGTTATAGCTAAATCTTATTTTGTCCATACAAACATTAATATTTCTTTATTGTTTCCAAGCAAGTAGGTTGTGTTAGTATATATGTTAGAATAAATCTACAAGACAGCATACCTAGTACATTAAAATAAAAGTATAACAGAACAAATACTAATCACTTTAACAAATAATTTTTGTTTAGATTGTATATTACTAAGTAAATCAATTAACAATTATTGTTAAGCATAAAAAAATCTTGGATATTGAAAGAGAAAAGTAATCTGTATATAATAAGCATTTAATATATAAATATTTAGTTCAAATCAAATTTTGACTTTGTTTCCCTTTATGACTAACAAAAAAGCTTTTTTGTTTGAAATAAAACAAACTATAGATAAAAATTTTAGTACTTTTAGGGTTTTTTTTTTACAAACAGACATTGACTGTTATGCATAATTATACTTTTATGTTTGATTTTCTTAGTAACGAATCGTTTGATCACTTTTTAAACTGCTAAATAAGCTTTGGTTTCCAAGTTTTAATATGTTTAATAAAACAAAAGCTGCACATCTTTATACTATTCCAAAACTTTTAATCTGTCAGAAGTATGTTATCTGTTAAGTTCCAAACGCCTGCAGAAGCTTAATAGATAAGGCGATTAGTATTGCTGTAATCAAATTATTAAAATTACATAAAAAATATATGAAACATAACTTTCAAAACTAAAATAAGCCAATTCTTTTAAATGAGTTCTAATTTAATGACAACTTTGTGTTTGATAACTTATGAATTTAAAAAGTAAAAAATCATTTAACTATATAGCATTAATCTTAAAACGTAATTTTTAATTGATTTCCTAAAATTTACAAGACCATCAATGATTTTTAGGTCAAATCTTAATGATTTCACAAGTAAAGTTTTATAAAGCTTTATAATATTTAAGTTTTTTAAAGATATATAATTCATTTAACTAAACTATATAAGTTAATTTCACTTCAAAATTTAATTTTAAGGACTACAAAAACTTGCACCAAATATAAAAACTTTACTAAACTTGTATCTTACCTTATCATTAAAATTTGACTTAAGGAAAGACATGGTTTTTAACAATATTCAGTATAAAAAGTAGTATGAACTACTTCAGTTTTTAGATAACTATATTATTTATTAATAAATGTTTTAAAATCTTACTTATGACTTTAAACTGAATAGAAGGATAACTCTTTCATATAGAAAACTAATAAAAAAAATATTGAATCTCCTTTAATAATCAATGCAAAAACAAGTAATTTTTGATAAGACTCTTGTATTAGATTTGTTACTTTTCTTTCTATACAGTTTTACATATCTAAATATTTATATGTAATAGAGCTAAATTTAGGTTCTGCCGATAACATTTCATTGATTTTGCAAGTAAAGAAAATACTGGACTTTTTGACAGTGTTTAAAAATAACTTACTTTCTTCAACACATATATACTTATGAAAGACTATTTTTTTACTTATTTTTAAAGAAATACTTTGAGCAAGTTGTATGAAAACATGCACTACTGTTTATCTAAGCTAGTTAAAACATCTTAAGTGAGTGAGAAAATGATATATAAACTTTTGTACAATGACCAATAGTTTAAGCAAACATCTTCAAAATTTAACAAGCTTTACCATGTTTTTAAATGTTTAAAACAAGATAGGATTACTTAAATTTTTTCTAGTTACTTGTATCATTAAATTTTTGTATATTTTATCTACAGAAAAAAGTGTTTTAGTTTCAATTTTAAAATGGTGTATATTTAGTTTTAATGTACATACTTGAAAAAAAACCTAGTTGAACATATTGTCGAAAAAGAAAAATTTTTAAGCTGAGTTTGTAGTTTATACAAATACTATTAGCTTAATCTGAGTAAAGCATGTTTATATTATTTAATACAAACTCATTCTTCAGCTCTAATATTTAAGACAAGGTTGGCACTCTTTGATGCAAAAAAAAAAAAACAGCTTGAGTGAGCAAAAACTAGCCTGATTTAAATCAAGTCTGTGTTTAATAAAAAAAAGAGCCAAAATTTGAAAAAAACTATTATTCCATCTTTAATACCAAAAAATACTAAAAATTATCAAAATAACTTGACAAAACATTTTGAAAAAGTCACACTATTTATCCTTAAACTATAAAATGTATAAAAACTAGCCTAAGACAACCTGACTTTTTTAAATTTAAACCACTATTAGTTATCCTGAGTAGCCTGAGTTGTGGCAACCTTAACAAGACCTACTTATTGTGCCTTTATTATAATAAATTTCAATGAATATAAATAAAATTAACATCGTGTTATTTAAAGTTTAGATGTATATATTTTCTTTTTCAAAAAATTAACCATTATCATTATATTAATTTTTTTTAATTGGGTAAAAAACAGGGTTGCTTTTCTTTCAACCATAAAAGACTATCCCGAGTGACCGAAAATTGTCCTAAGTAACCTTAAACTTTCTTGAGTCATTCTGAGTTTTTTGAAATCCTTTAGAAAAATTCTCCACCAGTGGTGCATACAAAATACTATTTCATAGAGTAATAATGAGCTAGCTGCATGGCTAAACGATAGGTATTTCATAATCATTCAAAACTAGGTTCTTGATCTAAATTGGTTATGTAAGATAACAAAATATTGAACTAGGGTCAACTGTATCTGTTTTTTTATTATCAGAAAACTATCCTGAGATTTTTATAAAACTAAACTATCCTGAGTCAGTATGAGATAAAACAAAAATAAGATCCTGAGTCATCCTGAGATTAAAAAAAAAAGAATTATTCCAAGTGTCCTTAGTGTGTGGCAACCCTAAAAAACTTAAAAATTGAATGTAAAAATGTTACTGAACAACTTAAAATAAAAAAAAAATTAGAGATGTAATCTCTTTTGATACCTTTTAGCAAATTTTCTATATTACAAATACCTAAAAATTAATTCTTAAGTTTATAAAATTTGAAATATACACATTTGAAAAAATAATGAAACATCAACATTGATAATGAACCAACAGGCTAGATTTTCTTATTAAATTGAGTTCTTAAAAAAAATTCTATACATATGCATACTAATTAGGTAGACATTTTAGTTAGCTTATTGCTTTTAAAAAGACTTATAAAACAATTACAAGTTTTTTTGCTGTTAAAGTAAATTAATAAAATTTCACTAAACAAAATACTTACTGTAAAAGTTTAAAATGGAAAACAACATAAATACAATACTTTAATGCTGTGCCTAAGTAGAAGTACTTTACATTAATCTATTTAACAAAAAAAGACTAAAAAAAAAGTAAATAATTAAAAATTTATTCTGGACAGTAAATTTTTGTCCCATACTTATTTCACAAGTACAATGAATTGTACATGTTTTTAGAAACAAGCACACAACTTATTACAAAGATTTTTAAATAAAAACAGCTTGTTTTACACATTCTCACAGTAATTTTCTACACAATAAAACATACATTCATATAACAAAAAATTAATACATTAAAAAAAAATCAAACTACTTCAAAATCACAAGATATATATTTTTAACCTTTATAGCATTTCAATATTAATTTCAAAAATACAAAGTCACAACATTTTTAGTAGAGGGACTTTTTTTAAAATGATATCTAATTTAAAACAGTTACAAGGTAGAAAAAATTAAAACAGTCGTTGTATTTATCTAGTTTATTTACTTTTAAATTTAGGTTTTATTTAGAAAAAAAAACTGTAAACTATTCATCTATTATTTTTAAAAACAAATAGAGACGAAATAATAGTTTTTGATTTTCAAATACAAAGACAACTTTATATAAATAGTTTTTTTTAATGAGTTATTTTAAAAATAAAAAAGTTTTGCTGTTTTTGTTAACTAATTCAGGTTAAAAACTTAAGTTTAAACGATAAAAAGATAATAATTCTACTTTCAAAAAACTCAAAAACTCATCAATGGTTGAATGCATACATCTTTCAGTTTTTCACAACTTTCCTATACACGATGAGCACGCCAAAAACTTTACGTGACTCAACTCTTCAAACTGCTTTCTAGCTGCATTTCATCATCATCGGGCTTTAGGAGCCTGTAAATTATGATTGGTGTTACATTTAAATATCTTTAGACTTAGTAGACTCTTTAACCAAATACTAATGAATTTATGCAGATAAACTAATTTTGCTGTATTAAAAAACATAAAAACAAAATTAGTAACACACTATTTTTTAAATTGTAATTAAATTTTGGGAACACAGGTTTATATTAAAATTATTCGAAAAATAAAATTATTTTCTATAAGAAATATAACAACTAGCACACGATTATCAAACAATTAAATTATATTTTTTAATAAATGTACAACTTTTTAAAACATTTCTTGTTTTTTTATACAAAAGTTTATTTGAAAAACTGGTCAAACTACTTAATATTTAATAAGTATACTGTGTAATGTGTACACCAGGGGCATGTCTAAACTTTTTTCAAAGGGTTAACTTTTTTTTTGTTCTTAATTTGCCGCTTAAGTACGCATTTCTTAGGTATGCACTGCCAGGTAAGTACGCAATATTAAGCGTAATATTAGCCGAAAAACTCAGTGTTTAATATGCTTTTTTTCTGCTTAAAAAAAGAAAAAAAAAGTAGTAAAAGAAAAATATAAAGTTTTTTTTTTATATACTGTATTAAATTTAGATAAAATAAAACTAAAAGAACCAGATAAAAGTTATGAACTTACAAATTGTATATCAAAATTCAAATCTGTTATTTAAAACAAAAAAATTACAGACATAACTAACTTACTCTATAAAAAATTAACCTTTTTATCAGGAAACAATATTATAAAACAATCAAAACTAGAATAAATTTTGATAAAGACAATTTCAATTTTGAATTAAATGTTCGTATAGATAGATGGAGTTCTTACAAATTTTTCTTTTTAATTTTAAACTCTTTACATTTATATATCAATTTATAAGAAAAAAAAATTATTTTCAACTAAATCAATCTATAAAAATTGAAATTTCACTAAAAAAATGTTTAGACTTATACAATTAAATTAAAATTTATTAAATATTTATCTAAACGTTTGCCTGATGGTGCAGGGATTCTAATGATGGTTTTGAAATCTCTTTAAGTTTAAAATTTCAAAAAATTCACAATCAACTTTGTGGCCAACAGATATACAAAAATAAAACAACTTGAATAAAAATATTAAAACACCATTAAATGATAAAAGAATAAATTGCCAGCTAGTGTAGTTGCCTAAAGATGATTTTAAAACTCTATGAATTGAATTTTTCTAGTTTTAAACCCAGTTGGTCGACACATAAACAAATAATATAAATGTTCAAGTACAAACACAACATTATTATATAACAACATAACATAAAAGCTTCACGCAACATTACTATATAAAATAAACTAAGTAAAATAAAACTTAAGTGATTATATTGGACATTTTTTAAGTAAAATAGTACTTACTATTTCAAAAACAATACTTAATAAACAGTTATTTACACTAATTAAAATTTTATAATGAAAAATAACAGCATCTTAGTAAAAAGTTTCCTAAAAAAAAAATGCTACTTTAAAACTTTTACTTACTATGACGTCACAATTAAAATTTTGTTTAAATTCTATTTCAGCTAGGAAAAAGAGCATTTTTTTAAATAAAACTTTAATCTTTCAGTGATACAAATTCAACATTCATTATTCAAAGTTTATCAAATAACCAAAACAAAGTCAGTAAACAACATTTTTAGTGATATTCTAAGAATCTTTTTTTATTTTTTCAGGGGGTTCACAGGAAACAGAAAACCAGTCAAAACACGCCCCTGGTTTACACAAGAGTATCCCAAACTTTAGAAAAATAAATTTAAAAGCTATGGTCCCCTCTAACAAGATATTTCAAAAAAAAAAAACATTCAAGGTGCCTTTTAAACCTTACTATTTGCTTTTCATAAACAACTCTAGAATATCTTCTGTAAGTTTCAGATTATAGGCTGGTGGCTCCCACTTTTTTCCATGATATCTAGTATAAGTTTCAAAACTACAATTAAAATCACTAAAGACCTTTATTTGTTTTTTTTTTTGCTGTTCATCATCAACTCCTCACTTATTATTTTACAATTCATGACCTCAGGGCCCCCCTTTGGCCCTTTTGCTGCTCATAAACCCCTAAATTTCTATAATGGCCCCAAGGTATACATTTGGCCAAGTTTGGGATACCCTCGTATATATACATACAATGTGATGAATTCTAAGATAATTATTTATTATTGTTAAATATTTAGTGCTTTAAACTAAACCATAAAATTTTGATCTACCAGAACAACAGTAGTTATTCAAATTAATATGAGGTGATTTGGAGAGATTTTGCATAAAACAAGTTTGGAAAAGATCCAAACTAAATAATCAACCATGAAAGATTAAAAAATTGCAAACTATCTTTAATTACAAGTATTGGTTTCTTATTTCATGGTTTTATAAACTAATTTCAAATTTTGTTAAATAAACTATATTACTATTTTAATAGTTTATTTTTTTAGTTTTAATAAAACAGAAAAAAAAAGTATTACCTTTTTTCTTATTTTTTTTTAACTTAATAAACTTTCAAAAAATGTGAAAAATCAGCAAACTGAGACAATATATATGTATATATGCAAACAATACTATATTTGTAGGTTATAATTAACTTAAGAGATGATTGTTTAAACTTGTGTCCTTTTTTTATCGTTTTAGCCAATGACGGCATATGTACCTTTTATTAATTTTTATTAACAAAATGAAGTTATCCGGTGTTATTTATTATAAAAACTTTATATTTAACATCTAGTAAACATCTACAAGCTGAACGAATATAATTTAGTCAATATATAAGCTTGATCTGCTTGTGTTTTATATTTAAAAACCTATTTTGTAATATAAAAAACGCAAAAGAAAACAAACACCTAAAAATAAACTACTACTTACAGTCAAACAATTGTTCTAATAAGAAATTATTACAATGTTAAAAAATCAATAGATATAACCTTGGGCTATATAATAAGTTAATATTTTAAAATATATTCAAGCAATGATTTTATTTATACAAAGTTTTATTCTCTGCTTCAGGATAAACGTTGCTTATGTCTTGGGTGTTATTGCATTTAAATACGGTAACTTTTTTATAGCTCTTATATTAAAAGTTAACGAACTTTTAGCTTATATATAAGTTTGTGTATTATAAATTATAGTTATAGAAAAAGTAAGTAACTTTTTAAGTTAGTTTACATTAAATACTAATTAAATATCTTAATTCGTTTGTTTTATTTCTAGGGATTTAAAAAGATCTTTCTTATTATTTACTTTTAACTATTTACTTCTAACTACTTAAAGTTAGGACCAGGCCAGATTCTAACTTCAAAAAAAGTGTTCAGGTATATTTGTAAGAACAGAACAAGGGTTAAATTACATACATAACTTAACCATAAAAATTACTTAAAAAATATCAAAAGAACAGTTTGGTGATGCTCAAATATTTTCTACTAATTTGTGTATGGTGTTTCATAAAATCTGTGCTATAAATGATATACACACAACCAGAGGGGTCCTGAGGTCTTTTCGTTAGGGGTACTGCATATTAAAATTTCTAAATTTAGAAAATCCCCTAGTTTTAAACTTTAAGTAAAATCATTAAAGTATTATGAAGAAACCGGCTAATTTTCAAGAAAAAAGCAAGCTAGGAAAACTTTGTTAAGTTTTTAGGTTGCTGCTTAAATAACAAAAGAGAAATATTTTAAGAAATTTATTATTTATAATTTTGTTTCCCCCTCAAATAAGAAGCTCTTATATTAACTGGCCTTATCTATATGGTTAGTTTTAATTTTATAAGTTAATAATTTAAACTTGTAGGCTAGCTAAACATTTAAAAAGTAACTTCAAATAAAAGTTTTACACACCCCACATTGATTAATAAAAGGTGGTAGATCTCAATTTAGACTTGATTTTTTACATAAAGTTTATACTACTAAGTGAATGCCAAACTTATTTATTGTGATTATTTTTCATTTTAAAATTTGTTTTTTATTACATTAATTTCATCATCAATACAGAGCAATTACAATTAAAACTTGCATGTAACTTGTTAACTACTTGTTGCTTACTTCAATAGTAAAAATTACTTTAAAAAATTTAAATTATCTTGAAAATAAATCCAAATATTATATGTACAGGGTTGCCAATGGTTTTAAAAAAATTTTCTCCGGGTTTCAAAATTTCTTCCAGGATTTTTAAAGTGCAATTTTAGTGGTCTAACTAAGTTAGTAGTTAAGTTAAAGGTAAACACTGTTTTAATAAGTATAACAATAATGAAAAGATACTGCAAAGCTTCTTAAAATGTATTTAAAAAATACTTTTGATGATGACTTTTATCTATATGATAGATTTTTTGTGTCAATTTGAAGTTTTACTACTTAACATTTAAAACAATATTTTACAGTTCAGGATTTTCTAGTTTATTAAATGATTTTTATTCAAAATTCCAGGTTTTTTAGTAATTTTTGGTAAAAATTCCAGATTTTTTCTAAACTTCGCAAATTCTAGCTTTTACCAAGTTTTTTTAGCTTAAATTGTCAAATTCCAGGTTTTTTTAGATTTTTCCAGGATTTAAGGTTCGTAAAGAAGATAGGTAGCCTTTTTTTCTTTTACTTTAAGGTAATCTGAAATGTAAAAAATATGATATTTGAAAAGTATTGTAAATTTTTATGAACAACTAATTAAAGAATTGTCAATAAAACACACACAAAACTAACAAGTTTAGTAATTATATTAATGATGCCTTTTAAAAACTTGTTATAACTTTTGAATTTGATAGTTTTTTGTATACGTGTTGACCACTGGGTTTTTATTTTGCAACATTCAACTCAGAAACTAAACTTTACTCTCAGTATATTCAGTTTCTTTACATTTAGTACTTTTTCAATGTTGATGCATTTCTTAGTTTAAGTTTCTTATACTCTTATAAATCACCTTTTTCAGAACAAAGCACATCTTTTTAAACGTTTGGAATTCTTTATTTAGAAACATTTAATAGTTTTATACTAGATATAACTTAATTAAACAAAGGTATCATTTATAGATCAGTCTTAAGCTTTGAATGCTTTAATGAAATATAAACTGAGTTATTTGTTATTATACTTTAATGCATTTATTCTCTTAAGTATAAAAAACAAACACCCATGCAGTTGACATAAAATAGTTGATCGGATCAGCTGCGCATTAAATTTTTAGATGATTGGGACCACAGCTTAATTTTTTTTTGTAAAACAGTTAAAGTTTAATAGGTAAAAATATGACCTTCACATTAAAAATGGAAAAATAGTAAGATTTTTTTGGTAATAACTGACTAGAACACACTAAAATTTTATCAAAAACAATTAGATACCAAGGGCGTCGCTTGGGTTGGTACACTGGAGCTGTTGTTCTACCTACTCAAAAAAAATCATCAATTTAATTTTTTATTTGATTTATTTTCATAAATTTAAAGATTTTTTTAGTTTTATATTCAATCTTCAAATTTATGATAACATGTCACTGCAAGCTTAATCTGTGTCAGCTGCATTTTAAACATACAAATAGTTGTTGGAAAGCTTAATTTTAGAGCTGCATTGAACTGCAGCACTAGGTGAATTAAAAGTTAGTTTTTAAACATAATTCAATGGAAAAGGAATAAATATAAACAAACTAAATATACTGAAAGTAAAGTTTAGTTTCTAAGTTAAATATGCAAGATAAAAACCCAGTGGTCAACACATACAAAAAACTATCCGATCCAAAATTTATAACAAGTTTTCAAAAGGCATAATTAAAAAAATTACAAAAATTAATAGTTTTATGTGTGTTTTATTAACAATTCTTAAAGTAATTATTCATAAAAAATTTACAATATTATTCAAATATCAAATTTTTAGACTTCAGATTATCTTAAAGTAAAGGAAAATAAAGGCTACCTATCTTATTTACATATAATACTTGGATTTATTTGAAAGATAATTAATTTTTTTTTATTAATATTTACTATGAAATAAGCAATATGTAGCTAACAAGTTACATGCAAATTTTTGATGTATTTGCCCTATATTGATAATAGAACTTGAAAAAAATATTTTTTTAATGAAAAATACTCATGATAGGTAAGATTAGCATTTACTTAGTATAGTAACCTCTTGCATCTTTAAGCACTCATGACGTTACGCACTCTCGTTTAGTTACGCATTTTAGAACACTAAAAATTTCAAAAACTAAAAATTTTAACTTTTTTAAATATTGCACAAGTTAGGTTTATTGTATATAGCTTAGGTGTCTTAACACCCTCCTTTTATACCTTTTAATAAAAAAAAAAATCATTTTCTCAAATTCTTATGGCATGAAACTTCACTCCTACTCAAAAAATAATCCATAAATATGTCTTTTATACAATGCAAGACAAGTTTATATTTATGTGGACAAAGGTGAAATTAAAAAAAGTTTTAGTAACATAAACCATTTTTTAAAACATTTTTCTTATATTTTATATATTTTTGTTCAAAAGAAAAAATTCATAACAGCACCAAATGCATATTTTTGTAAAAGGCTATAGAAAAAAAAGTTATATAGACACCACACCATATCTTAATTCTAAACAAATGCTTAATTATAAATTGAACTTGTTAAGTAGAATAGAATATAAACGTTAAGTATCAAATAAGTCACGTATAAATAAAGATAAAGATAAAATCTACTTATTATTATAATTAGTAAAATTTTTCTACAAGTATTATTATTTTATATAAATTTAAATTCTTCTTTTATTAATGTATGTATAGTTTATCTTTTGTTTTTATATTTATAAATAAAGTAAACAAAATCTTAAAAGCGGGAAAGTCCCTAGTCTGCTTTTAACTAGAAGCGATATCAAAAATAGTCATTATAGTAAGTATGTTCGGTACCTCTCGTATCTTTACGATCTCTCGTATCTTTACGCATTTTTTCTGTGGACACAACGTGCATAAATAAGCAAGAGGTTACTGTAGTATAAGTTTTAGGTAAAAAAAAATGCTAAGTTGAGATTCACAAACTTTTATCATTTAAGGTGGTGTAAAAAAAAAATTGAAGTTATTTTTAATCTTTAGCTAGCCTACAAGTTCATTTTACTGATATATAAATTCAAGTTAACCATTAAGATAAGGCCAGAAAAAGTGAGAACACCTTTTTAGAAGGGGAAACAAAAAAATAAATTTATAAAACCTATCTCTTCCTAAGCTAGCAACCTAAAAACTTCAAAAAGTGTTCCTGGCTTAAATCAACAAATTTTGTCAACTGAATTTTAAAGTGATAAGATAAAAAGTTATGACAAAAGTTGTAATAAATACTTTTCTTTATCTAAAAAAAATATTTAAAAATAAAAAAATATGTTTCTACAAAATTTTTAAAGTTACTCTGAAACATTAAAAGAATAAAAGGTAATATTTATTTATTTTATAAAAGTTTTATATTTTTACATTTTTTTTTCGTTGCTAGATATTATTATCTCAAGGATGTTTAAATTTTTTATGTAAAGTCTGAATAAACATTACCTTTTACTTTCTTATTTATATTAAAAAAATAGGTGTATGAAAAAAGTAATTTTTTTTAAATTAATTTTTGATAACCTCATTATTTCTAATCAAACTACTTGTATATTTTTTTAATTTACTCTATGTTACTAGTTAGTTAAGTGTTAGTTTTAAGTTAATAAATTTATTTTTAAGCAAGTACAGAAACTATCATGGACTTTAAAAAAATTTTAAAAAGTAATTAAAAAAAAAGTAGCTATAGCTGGCAAGAACGAGTGTAGTATATACAAGTATGAAGTATACTTTTAAAACATATTTATTTATACTTTTTTTAAGATAGGATTTTTTTAACTTGAAGATGTCAATATGCAGCAGCCCTTAACAAAACGATCACGCGACACCACTGTTTGCTCCTCGTTTCATAGTGTAAATTAACTTTCAAATTTTTATTTGATCTCAAGGTAATTACCCTATCAATGTCCTTTAGATTGCATCTATTCCCCCAAAAAAAATAAACGTATTTGAGTAGAGCTTAGTTTAACGTTTTTTGCGTGGCAACTCAAACAAAAATAAAAAAAATTTAGCAATTACTAACGTTGCCCCAATTACATTAATCTGGAAATAGTCCCTTTGTAAGTTGTATGGGACCTGAAAACAAACTTTCAATTTTTTTGCAGAATTTGTTTTAAATGTAGTAATTATCACAAAAAATCATTATATGCGTTATAAAATGATTTAAAGAAAGTTTAACGGGGACACTTTTTGACTTTCTTAATAAAACTTAAAATTTACACAAAATGATGAAAACTCACAAAATATCAAAACATACCTCAATAATACTATCATCTAAAAACGCGTATATTTTTTTGTGATGATTGCTACATCTACAAAAAATTTCAGCCAAAAACCCTAAAAGACAGTTTACAGTTCTTTGTAGGTTTAAAAATTTTATTTGTTTAAAGTTTTTTTAATTATATATAAAAATAAAGCAGTACAAAAAAAATTCAATACTCTGAAACATTAAAAGAATAAAAGCGTTTTAGAATGTTTTTTTTTCAAGTTCTTTATCTTAAAAAATTATATTATTAAGTATTAACTATTTTTACTTACTGTAATAAAGTATAATTTATTTATTTTTTTATATTTGTCAGCAAACTAAATAACAAGGTCTGCAATCTACGAAAACTAAGTCGATTTCAAAATTTTGTCATTTATTTGCGCAATCTATGTTATTAACTTAAACAGTAAATAGAGCTAATTTAAAGAAAGTTTTATTACAGTTTTTTTTTTCTGTTGTTAAACTACAAGTAAACGGCTTACCACAAAATTTTGCCTGCTAAAAACTTTCAAGTAAATTTATTTCACCAACTCTCGAAACACTATAATTTATAAATTATTTAAAAGGATACATCTACTCATTACTTAGTTTTTTTTCACTACACTTATACCAGACAAACAAACTTATTTACGTTTTTGTACTTCCAGTAGAAGGTTTTAAAATGTTGTCATGAAATAAACCTAAAATAGGTAGATATTTTATACATAAATGGTGAAAATTATTGATTTATCAAAAATTTTTATTAATAAGTTCGTGTAACTCAAAACATATACTCTTATACTGCATTTATTTACATATTAATATGTTTAATTCATTTATTTAAAAATAGCTTCAACATAGGGAAAACTTTAAACAATTTAATAAAAATAGTACATATTGGTCTGAGAAAATAGAACAGTTTTGCATAGCCACAGATATAAGGCATATTTTTAATCTAACATCCAAAAAAAGGTTTATTAATAAAGTTTATTAATATTTCTATGTGTTCGATACACTTATTGTAGCCGCTTTTTTAAGTTTGAACATTTAGTCAACGTGATAAGCTTATGTATACTTACTTGTTTTGTATGTATACTTGATCAGGAGTACTTACGTCCTCGGGCCGGATCTGGTCCGCCAACAAAAATCCGCACAAGAAAAGACGAATGCTGCTATTTGTTTTCATTAATTGGTGCAGCTGTGTGGAATAACTTGATTAAATTTTTTAAGTTAAACACTGGTACTTACTATGTTTAAAAAATATTTTGATATACAGCAGTAATTGTTTTTAAGTAACAAACTTAAAAACTGATTATTTACAACTTTTTTAGGTAACACCAATTCTTTAATGCTTATACACAAATATAGATTGTAAAAACAATAGAAAATTTTATTGAAAAATTGAAAAGTTTAACAAAACTCTAAACTATTTTGTTAATAAAACATTACAATTAGGAAACTTATACTAGGGCAGGGGAGGTTTTGTAGTTAGTGGGCCAGATTAACCAAAAAAAGTGCGTACCATAACGGCAGTTTGTACCTAGTTGGCAGGTTACTGTACAGATTATAGCTTTAATTTAAACTGAAATTTGTGTTATATTGTTTCTGTGTATTTTTTTCATTAAAATACTTTTTCTCATTTGTATCTCTATAATTTTTTCTATTAAATTAACATTTTTTATACTTTTATCTAAATTCTATGCTTTCTCATTTTAGTGTTTTATCAAAGATTGGTTTATCTGAAACTTATTATTTTCTCAAGCATGAAATATTTTCAACTCTATATCAAAAGAAATTAATAATTTATGTTTTTAACAGACAATTGTAGTTTAAAGTACTACCATTAGTTATGATTCTTCACTATATTCTAATAAACTTATCAGGCAAGTTATAGAAGACGTTAAAAAGTATCCGTGGTGTGAGACTTAGAATAACCGAAAGGTTCTTTGTGCACCAGGTCCTAGGACTAAATACTTTGAGTGTTTTATTGTCGTTCAATTAACTTTACTCAATTCAGGGCAGCAATCTGTACACGTTTCCTGCAAGCATAGTTACTTTAAATGGAATGTAAACCGCAGATAGCCCGCGATCATGTTTGTCTTGTCAGAAAGACACATAAATTGTGGAAAAAGATAAGGTCTATGGCATAATTGGCAATTGATATGAAACTTGAACAAGATTTTTTAAGGATTGTAAAAAAAATCTTTAACAAATGGTCACTTGTAACTAAAGCTGCAACTCTGAACCCACTTCGAAAGATTGGTACACAACAACCAAATGCTTGCTGACCCCTAATCTGACTTGGAGGATTTTATATAAAATATACGAAATACAACTTGTGAACTATTATCATTAACATGATAGCACAGTTTGAATAGTGAGAAAATTTGCACCACTATAGATTGTTTTAACAAAAATGTAACATAGTTCTAAAATCTTAAATATTTAGTTTGAAAAAACTAGGTTTTACAAAATAGTTTTAAGTGATAAACAATTGTGTTTTAAAACAATTTTAACATATATGTATTTCTTTTACTTTTCTACAACTTATGCATAAAAACTGACTTATTTCATACTAGTTTAATCTAAATTGGACCTAAATTTCATTGTAAACAGAAAAAAGTAAAGTTTTTAGTTGGTAAAAAAGTATTTGGTAAGTTAATTACATAATTATTGAGTAAATCTAAATAAAAAATTGAAAATTTTTAAAAGTTTAGAGTAAGTAGGTTAATCTCCAAAAGAAAGAAAAAAAATGTGAACGCTCACAACGAAGGTCGATGGATTGGTGTTGAGAAAAACCTCTCGGTCATCACACTGCGCACCATTTTCTTGTAACTAATACTTTGAGCTAACTTTGAAACAATAAAGATTAAAAAAACTTAAAAAGCAACTATATAAACATAAAGAAAAAAGTTAAAAATGGTAAGCATCTTTTATAAACCCATTACTGCCAATATTGACCATAGAAACCATAGTCTACCATAGGCTCCATACCCTCTCCTCCCCTAGATTTTGATAATTATGATCATTTACAATCACATATTTATTGTTGCCCTTTCTACAAAAGCAACCACAAAAAATGCAACAAATATCTCAAATTTAAATTGGAGGGGAGAATTAGTAATGTCACTATACATAAAATATTTAGTATACTCATAATACTGTAGAGCACCATGTATTTTTAAACAGTGTCTATAAATTTTTTGTATATGTGCTTGGAGCTATTGAAATATCAAAATTATTAAACATTTGTTTAACTGTTTTATTGATTTGTAAACAATCCAGTTTTAATCAATAACATCAGGCACTAGTAATTGATTGAATTTGCTTAAACTACATAAAATAAAATCACTCCTAATACAAAACAGATAAACTTAGAAAACAAGTTAAGTAGCTTCATTCTGAAAACATTTATTTGAACTAAAACGTTTTTAATAGTTATTTAGCCATAAAGGAATGCAAAACTTATATTTTTTAAACAAATGACTAACTAACTAACAAAAAAAAAATTATCTATTTTTATAACAAATTTTAAAACTTTCAACTTCTTGTTTACATCTGCTAGCTTGTTTACTAACTACACACTCCAAAATCAAAAAGAGCATTGTCGATTTAGTTATAGTGCAAGAAGAGACTCTTTTCAAACGGAACAATTTGTTTGAAATTATATTTCAGTTAAATAATAAACTAAAATTTTTAAACATACTTAATTAATTTTATTCAATAAGTCGGTTTTGAGTCAATTGTAGTTGAATTAAATTTTAGAGAAAGTTTTGGCAAACAAATGAACATTTTATGTACATGCGAAAGTTTCGTGTCAAATTCAAGTGAAAATGTCGGTTAAACTAGGATTGGGTAACGTACGGCCCGCGGGTTAGATACGGCCTGCAAGGTGAAAATGACCAGCCCAAGATTTTTTTTAAAACCAAGTCAAATATAGCATGCAAATATAGAACTGCAGCCTGTAAGCATGTAAATTGGACTGTAAAAATTGCGCTAGACTTTCTGAGGTTTAAAATTAAAAATAAATCGTCCTATGTACAATTTCTTACATTAGTTTTGATATAGTAAAAAGTGTCATATAGAATTAGTATTTTGTCGAAACGAATAATGTAACTTCCTTGAAATAAAAAAAGAAATGCTCCTGCCTGCCAAGGACTAATTTTTTTCCATCTGGCCCACCAGCAGACATGTTGCTCATCCCTTTTAAACTACATTTACAGGCTTTTTACTTAATAAAATAAACTTGTAAACATTATAAAACTATCAAAAGCGATTTACTTGAACTCGTTAAAGTTTTCTTTTTAAACATATGCTTCTTCTACACACCGTTTAAATTTCAAAATTTTTATGTCTAAATTAATTTAATTTATTTTATTTGTTTTCTTTTTAAAATCAAGGGCTAGTAGCTATTCATTAATCAAATGCTAAACTTTTAAGAAAATATTGCTTGCGGACCGCAGTGTATAGTAAAAGTTTTTCGTTGATCGCAGCTGTTTAAAAAATTCGTAGTAATAAATAAAAATAATGCTTGAATCACAAACGTTATAAAGTATTAAAGCTCTCTTATTTACTGGTTTTTTAAACAGAAGCCTATTAGTAAGTTTTTACCATAATAAAAGTTTATATGGATCCAGCAGAAAGAAATATTGTGGTTCTTAATTTTCCGATCCCTGCCTTAACAATAAGGTTCTGTTTACTTTTAAAAACTTTAACTACAGCTTTTTAAGCCTTATTTAGATAGTTATATATTTAACTGTAAAGTGAATTAAAAAGACTTATTTTGTGCAATCTACTTGCATTTAACTTTTTCGCTGACAACAAAAAAAACTTTGTTTTTACTTATTTGATTTTATTTTATAAATATTTAGTTCACAACACGATCAACAACAATAACAGCATCCGAGACAATTCTACGACCAGTTTCTTCCTTTTTAGGACTCATCAGGTAGGTATAGTCGCAAGAGACCGCTTTGAGATCTTACCAAGCGGGCTTAAATACAAAGTACTGAAATAAAAAGTTTATTAGAACTTTTCAATGAACAACAACTTTCATTTCTCTAAACTGTTTGATTTTACTTAAGTAAATATAAATTTAAAACTTAAAAAAACTACAATGTTAATACTAAGAATATTGAAGAACTAGCCGCAAGGCTAAAAAAATTCTAAATAACTACTTAAATAATAAAAATTACTACTTTTGAACAAAATATTGAAACTGGATTAACTAAACCTCATTCTAGATCTAGAAAAAAAATTCCCTGAAATTTAGAGAAAAAATCAAAACTTCCCTGAGTTTCCCTGAGTTAAAAGAAAAATGCCAAAATTCCCTGAGTTTCCCTGAGATTTTCTACAGTTTGAAAATTCCCTGAGATTCCCTGAGTGTGTGGCAACCCTGTTACAAGTTACATACGATTTTTAGATGTAGTTCCCTAATAATGATAATTGAAGTTTTATAAAAAAATATTTTAGAAGTTAAAAAAACTCATGATAGGTAAGTTTTGCTTTTACTTAGTAGTATAAGTTTAAGGTAAAAAAAGTTTAAGTTGAGATCCACAAACTTTTATCAGTTAAGGTGGGGTGGTGAATATTTTTTTTTGAAGTTACTTTTTAAATCTTTAACTAGCTTACAAATTCATTTTACTGATATATAAAATTCAAATTAACCATTTAGATAGGGCCAGTAAAAGTTAGAGTATCTTATAAGAAGGGAAACAAAATATTAATTAAAAATCTATAAAACCTATCTCTTATTAAGTTTAGCTAGCTACCTAAGAAATAGCTTAAATTAAAACAAATTTTGTCAACAGAATTTAAAAATAATAAGAAAAAATGTTATGACATAAGTTGTAAAAAAAAACTTTTATTTAAACTAAAAAAATACTTGAAAATAAAAAAAAACATTCTACAAAACTTTTAAAATTTTAAATATTTATATATTTTATAAAGCTTTACATTTTCTTTATAATTTATTTCGTTATTAAATATTGTTACCTCAAGGATGCTTAAATTTTTCATATAAAGCCTAAATAACATTACCTTTTACTTTCTTATTTATTAAAAAAAAAAGAAGGTGTATCAGACAAGTATTATTTTTTTAATTAAATTTTAATTACCTCACTATTTCTAATCTAACTACTTGTACAACTTTTTCAAGAATTAATTTTTGTTACTAGTTAGTTAAGTATGTTTTTTATTGAGCGACATAAAAGATACGCTTAAAAGGTTTGGTCCAAGGACCTGGTGTACAAAATGTTTATAAATATAATTTTGAGCAAGTACAGAAACTATCCTGGACTTTAAAAAAATAAAAAAAGTAATTAAAAAAGTAGCTATAGTGTTAAGAAAGAATGATAATATATACAAGTATGAGGTATATATATATGTATATATATGAGGTTATTACCCATAGTTTTAAGTATACTTATTTAATTATACTTTATTTAAGATTTTTTTAAAACTAACTCATTAAAGTTTATTTTTTTAAATAGCTTATTTCTTCATATTACCTTATGATTATAATCTAAAGTTTCAAACTATGGAATTATTTTAACTTGAAAATTTCAACCTGCAGCACCCGAGTTCTTTTGTTGATGTGACGAAAATCCCCCAATATTTGCTGAGTCAGCATAAAAAATAAAAAAAATATAAATTTTTAATTAGTTTTTAAAATATTTAAGGAAGGTGGGTTAGGGTTAAGAATAAAAATATTAAAAAAAAATAATTGATGCAAATATTAGGGGAAACACCTTTGCTTTAAAATCAGACCCGCAGCACTACTTAACAAAACAACCACATGACGCCACTGTTTGCTCCAAAGCAAGTTTATTCATTTCATAATGTAAAGTAACTTTCAAATTTTCATTAAAAATCAAGGTACCTTATTAATGTCCCTTAGGGTGTATCTGTTGCCCCTAAAAAATAAACGTATTTGAGTAGAGCTTAGTTTAACTCTTTGTGCGTTGCAATTCAAAAAAAAAAGACGTAGGAATAAATAAAAATCCTAGCGATTACTACTGTTGCGCTAATTACATTAATCTGACAATAACCCTTATGTAAATTGTATAGGACTTTAAATTAACTTTCGAGTTTTTGACTGAACTTTTTTTACATGTAGCAATTAACACAAAAAAAAATACATTTTAAGCGTTTTCAGGCGATTTGAAGCAAGTTTCATGATGGTATTTCTTGATTTTTTCATCAAAACATATAATTAGCAAAAAATTATAAAAACGCACAAAAATCAAAACATACCTTCATTAAAATTTGTATAAAACGTATAAAGTTTTTTTTGTGATGATTGCTACATATACTAACAAATTTCAACCCAAAACTCAAAACAGAGTAGTGTACAGTTCTTTGTAGGAGTGAAATTTTATTCGTTTAAAATTTTTAAATTATAACTGAGTATAACTAATAGAACTAAACATATAAAAAAGAGTTTTGTTGATTGGTATAACTAAGTAACAGGGCGTGTTTTTATTAGTTTCCCCTATAAAAAACTTGAACAAACGTTATAAAAAAGCAATTTATATGGTATTCTTTCAAAATATTTCACTAAAAGTTCATATGCATAATGTGCATGTTGTCTGTTAGATTCATTAGAAATTAAGCTAAATAGTATAATAAAATAAATGACATAGTTTATTTTTTTTTGACAAAAATAAATTTATAAACTGTATAAAAGTTTTTAGTTTGAAAAAGAAAACTTTTAATTCAAGTTTAGCTAATTAAAATTGCGTTAAAAATATTTTTATGATTTTTTTTACAACTTGAATGGTTTCATTTATAACTCGAAAATTTTTGACCAATTGACATGCAGTTTTTATTTTTAAAACATTAGAAAAACTGTAGTTTTACACTTTATATTTTTTCATCAAGTTGTTAAGTAATTGTTTACGTCTGCTATAAGTTTGTTTTCAAAAGCATAATTTTGTTTTGATTAAAATGAGAATTTTGGCTGAATATTTTTTAAGTGTATCTGTTTAACTAGGTAAATTACTTACATATCACTGATTAAGTTTTTCTCTTATAAAAATAAGTTAATTGCTAATTTTAAATAGTACTTCTTTTTAGATTCTTATGTGTAAAATATTTCATTATTCATGTTAGCTTAAAATGAATCGCAAAATTTTCACATTGTCAAAAAAAAACAGGGCTTAGGTCTATATAAAAACACTTAATTTGTTTTACTAAAATTAGAAAAAAAACTGGATTACTTATAAAGATTTTGCATTCTGTTTTACTTGTATATTTTAATTGTTTCAAGTTTAAATTTTTTAAGTATCGCAGAAATTTTAAACAACTTTATGATTTTCTAAAAGTTTTTTATTAAAATCTGCAACACAAAACACTTTATTCTTGAAAACGAACAAGTGCAACCCCACTGAAAAAAGTCTAGACAAGCCCCTGCTAAGAAGTCTTAAACTCATTAAGAAAGTTAAAGAGTGTTACTTAAGTTATTTGTGATGTCAAAAAGGAACTTTGATTACATCTATTTTTTAGTTGAGTGTTTTGTTAAAAACTATTTAATCCAAAACTTAAGATTAAAAACAAATTAACTTTTACAAATGAACTTTCTACGCAAAAACTTGTGTTATTTTGGCCATTCATTTAGGTTGAATATTTGAGTGTATAAAATAGTAAGAGCGTTTTAGAAATCTTATT
Organism: Thalia democratica; assembly: GCF_965202585.1. NCBI lineage: Eukaryota > Metazoa > Chordata > Thaliacea > Salpida > Salpidae > Thalia > Thalia democratica. The sequence continues at coordinate 78,916,176 of NC_139165.1, forward strand.
TTTCAAGTTTTGTATGTTAAAAAGCTATCATATTAAGTATTAACTATTTTTACTTACTGTGATAAAATATTTTTTTCAGCATACTAAATAAAGAGGTCTGCAATCTACGACAAGTAAGTCAGTTTTAAAGTTTTATTATTTAGTTAGAGCAACCTATGTTATTAACTTAAGCAACCAATAGTGCTAACTTAAAGAAAAATTTATTACAGTTTAGTTAGTTTTTTTTTAATGTTGTTAAACTACAAGTAAACCGCAAAATTTAGCCAGCTAAAAACTTTCAAGAAATCTGTCTCACCAACTATAGAAGTTTTTCATCCTCTTAAAAAGAGCACTAGAATTTATAATTAATTTAAAAAGATACATCTATTCATTACTTAGTTTTTTTTTTCATTTTACCTATACCAAACAAACAAACTAATTTAAATTTTCATACTTCAAGTAGAAGGTTTTAAACTTTTGTCACGAAATAAACTAACAATAGGTAGATATTTTATACATGAATGGGGAAAATTATTGATCTATCAAAAAATTTTATTTATAAGTTCATGTAGCTCAAAACTTATACTCCTTATGCTGCATGTATTTACATAGTAATATGTTAAATTGTTCTATTTAAAAATAGCTTCAACATAATTAGTAGTTAAAACAATTCAATAAAAATAGTACATATTGGTCGGAGAAAATAGAACAGTTTTGCATAGCCACATATATAATTTTTTTCTAATTTCAACATTCAAAAGAAAGAAGTTTTAGTAATAAAGCTTATTAATAATTCTTTGTGTTCAATACACTTATTGTAGCCGCTTTTTTAAGTTTAAACATTTAGTCAACGTGATAAGCTTATGTATACTTACTTGTTTTGTATGTATACTTGATCAGGAGTACTTACGTCCTCGGGCCAGATCTTGTCCGCCAACAGAAATCCGCACAAGAAAAGACAAATGCTGTTATTCTTTCTATAAATAGTGCAGCTGTGTGGAATAATTTGATTTAAATTTTATTTAAACACTGGTACTTACTATGTTTAAAAAATATTCTGATATACAGCAGTTATTGTTTTTTAAATAAGTAACAAACTTAAAAACAGAAAATTTACAACTTTTTTAGGTAACACCAATTCTTTAATGCTTATACACAAACATCAATTATAAAAAAAAGAAAATTTTAATGAAAAATTGAAAAGTTTAGCAAATATTTAAAGTATTTTGTTATTAAAGTGTTACAAGTAGTAAACTTATACTAGGGCAGGGGAGCTTTTGTAGTTAGTTAGACAGATTAACCAAAACGGCAGTTTGTACCTTATTGGCAGTTTACTGTACAGAATATAGCTTTAATTTAAACTAAAGTTTGTGTAGTATTGTTTCCATGTTTTTTTTATTTAGAAATTTTTTCTCACTCGTATCTCTATAACTTTTTCTATTAATCTAACAGTTTTTATACTTTTATCTAAACTCTACGCTTTCTCATTTTAGTGTTTTATCAAAGATTGGTTTATCTGAAACCTTAAACTTTCTCGCGTTTGAATTTTCAACTCAAAATAAATTAAGAATTTATGTTTAAAAAGACTATTGTAGTATGAGTGTACTATTGTAGTTTTGATTCTTTACTATATTCTTATAAACTTATTAGGCAAGTTGTAGAAGACGTTAAAAAGTATACGTGATATGAGACTTAGAATAACCGAAAGGTTCTTCGTGTACCATGTCCATGGACTAAATATTTTGAACTTTTATTGTCGTTCAATTAACTTTACTCACTTCAGGGCAGCAATCGGTAAACGTTTCCTGCAAGCATAATTACCTTAAATGGAATGTAACCCGCAGGTAGCCCGCGAGCATGTTTGTCTTGTCAATTATAGAACTTATGGAAAAAGATAAGGTCTAAGACATAATTGGAAAACCATATGAAAGTTGAACTAGATTTTTTGGGGATTGTAATAAAATCTACAAAAAAATGGTCACTTGTAACTAAAGATACAACTCCGACCCGTCTTCGAAAATTTGGTAAACGACAACAAAATGCTTGCTGACCCCTGATCTGACTTGGAGAGACTTTATATAAAATAAACAAAATACAACTTGTAAACAATTATTATTAACATGATAGCACAGTTTGAATAGTTAGAAGTTTTACACCAGTACAGATTGTATTAACAAAAATATAACATAGTTCTAAAAATTTTATTATTTAACATATAGCTTAAAAAACTAGGTTTTACAAAATAGTTTTAAGTGATAAATAATTGTATTTGAAAACAATTTCAAATATATGTTTTTTTTTACTTTTCTACAGCTTATGCATAAAAACTAACTTATTTCATACTATTTTAATCTAAATTGGACCTACATTTCATTGAAAACAGAAAGAAAAAGTAAAGTTTTTAGTTGGTAAAAAAAGTTTTTGGTAAGTCATTCATATAGTTCTTGAGTAAACTGATTTTTTAAAGTAATTAAAAACTTCTAAAAATTTAGAGTAAATAAGTTATTCTCCAAAAGAAAGAAAAATGTGAACGCTCACAACTAAGGTCGATGGATTGGTGTTGAGAAAGACCCTTCGGTCATGTGCTGCGCACCATTTGCTTGTACCTAATACTTTTAGCTAACTTTAAAACAATAATTAAATATAATCTTAAAAAGTAAATATATAAACATAAAAAAATAATTTAAAAATTGTAAACATCCTTTTCAAACCTATCACTGCCAATATTGATTATGGAAACCATAGTCTACCATGGGCTCCACACCGTCTCCTCCCCTAGATTTTGAAAATAATTATTGTTGCCCTTTGTACAAAATCTACAAAAAAAAGTGCAACACATATCTTGAATTTAAGTAAGAGGGGAGAATTGGTAATGTCACTATACATAAAATGTTTAGTATAATCATAATACTGTAAGAGCATCATGTATTTTTAAATAATGTCTTTAAATTTTTAGTATATGCGCTTGGAGTTATTGAAAAGTCAAAGTTGTTAAACATTTTTTTAACTGTTTTATTAGTTTGTAAACAATTCAGTTTTAATCAATAAAATCTAGCACTAGTAATTGATTGAATTTGTTTAAACTATATTAAAAGAATCACTCCTAGTACTGAACAGCTAAACTTTGAAAACAAAAGCTAAGTAGCTTCATTCTAAAAACTCTTTTTTGAACTAAAACGTTTTTAATAGTTATTTAATCATAAAGAAGTGCAAAACTTACAATATTTAATCATATGACTAACTAACAATAAAAAAACATTAATTTTGATAACAAACTTTTAAATTTAACTATTTGTTTACATCAGCTAGCTTGCATACTAACTACACACTCCAAAATCAAAAAGAACATTGTCGATCTAATTATCGTGCAAGAAGAGAATTTTTTCAAATAGAACAATTCGTTTGAAATTATATTTCAGTCAAATAATACTTTATGATTTTTAAGAAACTTTAAATAATTTTATTCAATAAGCCGGTTTTAAGTTAATTTTAGTTGAATTTAATTTTAGAGAAAGTTTTTGCAAACAAATGCAATGCGAAAGTTTCGTGTCAAATTTAAGTGAAAATATCGGTTAAACTAGGGTTGGTTAACGTACGGCCCCCGGGTCAGATACGGCTTGCAAAGTGAAAATTACCGGCCAAAGGTTATTTTAAAAATAAAGTCAAATCTAGCTCGCAAAATGTAGAACTGCGGCCTGTAAGAATATAAATTGAACCGTAAAACTTATGCCAGATTTTCTGAGGTTTGAAATAAAAAATAACAATAAATGGTCCTATTTAAAACGTCAACTAGACTTTAAACTTACATTAGTTTTTATAGTAAAAAATGTCATGTAGTATTTTGTCGTAAAGATTAAATAATGTAATTTTCTTGAACTAAAAAATAAGGAAATGCTCCTGCCTGCCAAGGACTAAATTTTTTTTTTCCAATCGGCTCACCGACTGAAATGTTGCTCATCCCTTTTAAACTACATTTACAGGCTTTTTACTTAATAAAATAAACTTGTATATATTATAAAACTATCAACAGCGATTTACTTAAACTTGTTAAAGTTTTCTTTTTAAAAATATGCTTTTTCTACACAACATTCAAATTTCAAAATTTTTATGTCTAAATTAATTTATTTTATTTTATTTGTTTTCTTTTTAAAATCAAGGGTTAGTAGCTATTCATTAATCGAGTGCTAAACTTTTAAGAAAATATTGCTTGCGGACCGCAGTGTATAGTAAAAGTTTTTCGTTGATCGCAGCTGTTTAAAAAATTCGTAGTAATAAAATAAAAATAATGCTTGAATCACAAACGTTATAAAGTATTAAAGCTCTCTTATTTACTAGTTTTTTAAACAGAAGCCTATTAGTAAGTTTTTACCATAATAAAAGTTTATATGGATCCAGCAGAAAGAAATATTGTGGTTCTTAATTTTCCGATCCCTGCCTTAACAATAAGGTTCTGTTTACTTTTAAAAACTTTAACTACAGCTTTTTAAGCCTTATTTAGATAGTTATATATTTAACTGTAAAGTGAATTAAAAAGACTTATTTTGTGCAATCTACTTGCATTTAACTTTTTCGCTGACAACAAAAAAAACTTTGTTTTTACTTATTTGATTTTATTTTATAAATATTTAGTTCACAACACGATCAACAACAATAACAGCATTCGAGACAATTCTACGACCAGTTTCTTCCTTTTTAGGACTCATCAGGTAGGTATAGTCGCAAGAGACCGCTTTGAGATCTTACCAAGCGGGCTTAAATACAAAGTACTGAAGCGACCATTTGTGGGTAAAGTTGAAAAAATGGTTGATTCATCTACTAACTTCAAATGACTGAACAACATATGTAACAATGTAGTATAATTAAAAAGGATTTTTGTGGTAGTTATATCTTTAAACTGATTTAAAAATAAAAAGTTATCAGATTTTAACCCCTTAGAAAGTTAAACACAAATAAAGCATAAAAAGAAATGTGAGAAATACTTTAGTTTCTAAACAACAAAAAAAAAATTTTTAACTTTATATTTCTATAATTTGATACAAAAAAAAATCGAGCTTTGTTTAGATCAAAAAATATGTTCATGCTCAAAAAAGTCTTTAACGACAAATTTAAAAACATCAAAACTATAAATTATATTTCTTTAGTTTCACTTTTATTTCTAAAATGATCAGATTATTCTTCTAAGACTTAACAAAATCCAAAAATTCAGATAAAACAAGCCGACTTGAAAAATACCGTTATGGCTATGTAACTTCAGAACTAAGTCAGGTAAATCGTGAAAACATTTTAGCTCAACTAAGAATCTCCTATTGGATTTAGTCAGTTCTTTTTGTAGTAAAAAGCTTATAGTTTTAATATTTTTCTGATAGTTTTAAGAAATCATTAATTCTTCACTAAAATTTTAAGTGTACCTATATTTTGTTTTTAGTTTGAATGGATTAAAAAAATGTTTTACATTAAAAAATTGTTTCTAAACTAATCTCTAGCATTCAATATACTTTTATTTAAACTTTTAATATAAAGTAGAAGTTCAGATTACTAATCTTAAATTAAATTTGTATGATGTATAATAAAAAAAAGTTATACTATACTATTATATGCTATTGTACACACTTTTTGTTTGACAATATTTTCATTTATACTTTTTTTTTTCATATCACCTATCGTAATTCGTGTATCCCTGAAAACTATTTACACAAAAAACTTAGAAATACTGCATTAATTGCGTTTTCTGTGCAAAAATCTTTGACAAAATACTCGAACTAGCTTAAACTAATTAACTGTACATAAGGGACTTGAGCTAATCACCCTTGTTGGTTAAAATTTTTAGATAAGTTCAACATATTTTTTATTGTATTTAAAACTAAATAAAAAACATTAGTTATTGATCGTTGAAGTTTTTATTGATTTATTGTATTATATACATCTCAACTTTACTTGATTTAATTTAGTTGAAAAACTGTCTACTTTTTGAACTTTAAATGTTTCCATTTTCAGGGGTAGGAGTATAATATGCACGAAGGGTCAAATATGCACGAAGACGCTATTGCACGAAGGGAAATTTTTGCACGGGTTGTAAAAAAGTTTTAGTTTTGTTTTTTGAATTAAATTTCATGTGATTTTCATAACTATCACTATTACCCCTAACCCTTACCCTCGGTCGGTTTTTTTTTTTGTATTTTTATAACTTATTTTTCACTACTTTTGTTTTTTGTATTTTTTTTTATTAACAATTTCTATTAGGTTTATTTTTATCACTGTTACCCCTTACCCTTACCCTTACCCTCAGTCGGTAACTGATTTTTAATTTTTTTTTTAATTTTGTAATATACTGTTTTTTCTTAATTATTTTGTTTATGATTTATTTTTGCTATTACTGTTACCCTAACCCTAGCTGTCGGTCGGTAATTTTTCTTTTTTAATTTTATCCTTTAGTTTTTTATATTCTTGTTTTTTTTTTCTTTTTTTTTCCTACTATCGTAAAAAATGACGCTTCGTGCAAAAGTGACCCCTCGTGCATAAATGTCCCTTCAGGCAAAACGTCTTCGTGCAAAAGTGTCTTCGTACATATTTTACCCGTTCCCCATTTTCAGATATCATTTACAACTTGACTTTTAAATGTTTGTTTTATGATTGTACACTAAAAAAAAGTACAATTTCAACAATTTAAAGTTTAAGGTAAAACTATTAGTACAAGAAAATTTTGTTTTAAAACATAATTAGCTCTTTAAAGTTGATATTAAAAAAGGCTTAAAATTATTCCTACTTTTAATTTTTTCTGTTTACTGTAATGTTCTTTGTTTTTTGAATTAAAACTAAAAAAATTGAAGTATCAATATGGAATTGTATAAAACATATTAAAACATGTTCTGGACAAGACGTTAAACCGTATCCAAGAGGTTTACGACTCGATAACCGAACATTTTTTTGTTTACAATTTACTAAAACCAATTATTTTGAGCGCTTTTTTTCGTTCAAAAAACAATACTATTTTAATTTTATCCGGAACTTTATTTTTCAAGTCAAATAAACTTAAGAATATGATAATAGTTATTAATTAATAAATAACTTAATTTATCCGACCCTGACTTAGAAACAAACTTATATTAGATGCAATTTCGTAAACAAATATTAATCTTATTTTTAGTGTAAATTTGTTATAAACTACTTTTTTTTTTGATAGAAATAATAGTTCTGAATTTTTTATTGAATTCGCTGAAATACCTGCAGCTTGCATAGTACCTTTATTCTACATTCGACATGTGAATGACTTTTATTTATTTTTATCGTTGGTTGCAAACTTTTTGCTAAGTACTTTGCGTAACGTATGTAGAAGTAAAATTATAAAAACAATAATTCAGTTTATTACATGCAAATTAAATTAAACATAGAAGTTCTCGAAAAACACAAGGGTGATTATTACAAGTTTAATTATAGCAAAGATTCAAAAACAGGCAAGTTTTTTTGGTAGGTTATAGGTTACAATTGTTTTTTTCTTTCTTATATCAATAACTGACAGAAAAAAATCAATGTTTTAATTATCAGCTTTCTTTCAACCGACACCTACCTTTTCATTATAATAACTAAAGATCTATGATCAAATGCTCAAGTTATTCAATATAAATCATAAAAAAATAAACAGCGTTAAACGTTGTTTAGAAAATAAGATATTTAAAGATTTAAAACTATATAGTTCTTCTTATGAATAAGTTTTCGTCGTTAATTTTTATGTTTAAAGATAAAAGTTTGACAACAAAAAATAGTATTAAAGATCTGCTAAAATTTGTTTTTTGTCTTAACGTTTTTTATCAATTTTACTAAAAACTTTAACATGAATCATTTAGATTATGTAAAATTTATATTTAAGCAACTTTCGTTATAAGCTTCAATAAAAAGATTTTATTGTCTAACTGACTACCTAGCTGGCAAAGCTATTATATTTTTATGTATTAGTAATTTCTCATATACTTTTTACATTATTTTGAAATAAGATATTTTTATCTTAACTTTGGTAAGTAAAAAACACAAAATTGTTTATCCTTTACAAATGTAATTTTAAAAAATGAATTAAAAACCCTTTTCAAAACATTTTACAAAAATGTTTTCTTAAATTAAGTTTTTACAAACATTCAAAACTAAAATATTAACAGTTTGAAGGTATTTATAAAAAAAATTAACTCATAACAAAAGTTTTTAATATTTACGTTTTAAAGTTTTTTGATTATTTTTATTTTCGTTTCGAATTAATTTGTTCAGCCATGTTCGTGTCTTTTCTTCCTTTTGACTCAAACCAAGTCTGTTGTAAAAAAATATCATAATTACTATTTGAGTATCAGTATCTATAAATATATCTAATTAAGTAAATTATATTTAAACATAAAAAAAAGAGACCATAATAAAAAATCTTTAATAAAAACAAGTCACCTAAGATATTTTGAATAAACACATTACCATACCAGTATAAAGAAATGAGTTTGATTTTAATTTAAACCAACAGCTTTATTTGTAGTTCAGTCAGTAAAGTGTTATGTGTTATTAATATGTAGTCAAAGCAGTTAAAAGTTTACCTTTTCTTTGCATTACTTTCTTCATGTAGTATTGTTCAAGGAATTCGTAAGCTTTTTTGTCGTGGAAGTGTTCAGTGTTTTTCCTTTTCTCAGCTATATAGTTTTATATTCAAAATAAAAGAAAATATAACAGTTACTAAATGTTTTATAAATATCCACTATCAACAAACACAAGTTAAATTTACCTCTACTACTTGATTTAATAGTCATTAAGGGAAGCGGTTTTTTAAAAAGCAAATGATCGGTTTGAACCCTTGAGTAAGGTCTTAAATTATCAGTAAGATCTGTAAAAAAATTTCAAATAAAAGTATAAAGCTATAAACTGAAAAGCAAATTATTCTATTAATTAAGCATAGAAAAATCACAATTATTTTTATTTGTATATATTAGTGGTAAAGGAATTTGTAGGTAAATAAAAAAAAAAGACAATTTAACTTAATTAGTATAACAAGTTCAGTTTATAAAAATTTTATAAAACAAAATAATTAAGTTATACATAAATTAGGAATAGTTTACAAAAACCAAAAATAATTAAACTACAAAGCACAAAAAATTTGTTTATTAAAGTATTAGACTGATTTTTGATTTTCTAAAAGTTTACTAGGTAGCCAATTTTACAAGCAACATATTTCTAAAACCAGAAAAGAAGCTTTAAACAAAATTCTAACGCAAACTTTCGGAAATAAAACGAAAAATCTGCTTAAATTATATTAATGTTTTAAAGTTTTTCAACAACTTACCGATTTTAGCTGATGCAACAAAAACTTTATTTGATGTAAAATTTGTTTTTTTGTTTGATTCCGTGTTTTTTCCTACAAAAACTTTACTTTCTTATAAAGACCTTGAATTTAACATTTATACAAAGTTTTTAAAGGCTAATTTTTCATTACAAACTAATAAAAAAACAAACCTCTTGTAAATTGTTCTTTAAATCTAAGTGCAATAGATTTAAATTTTACATTGCTTACTCTACTTGGCTTTGAAAAAACAGTTTTTATTTTGTATGTTATGTTAAAGTTTATAATTACTGTCTAATACTACTCAAACATAACCATTTCAGCATGCAATATCTTTTTAAGTCGACAAGCAAAATATACTAAAATTATTTTTTTGGTTGGACTTTTAAATATTAACTTAACTTACTTAATAAAACTTTGACAAATATTAATTTATAATACAATTACTTTATACTTTTAATAAATTTAATTAGCGTTAGTTTTTAAAACATATTATTATTTTGAATATGTTTCTACGTTTTATGATATTAAAACAAAAAATATATTTCTATAGAAACTTTCTTTAGTATCAAGTGCAAAGGTTGAAATTGTTGAACTAAAAAAACTTTTTTTTTAAATGTTGACTTTCTTAATTAGAGTTTAAATCATTGACATTTCTAAAAGTAAAGAAAATTTCTTAATAGTAGGATAAATAAGCATATACTTTAACACATCTAACAAAATTATTCATAGTTAAGTGAATAGAAAATGATAGACAATAAAGTAAAAATTAAAAAAATAATAATGATTTATAATATACACTTGCTTATCTAAATCATAATTAAGTACATAACAGTTAGATTAATTTCATAGTATTTAAAAAAAACTTAGCTTGTGAACTAACATTTGAGTTTTTACTTTTTTAATATCAAAACTTTTTTTTCTGTAAAAGTTAAACTATGTGTACTGTATTATTTTATACATCTAAAACAAAATTTTATTAAACTTATGTATTTGAGATAATCAACGAAAGTAAATAAACTTAAATATGCAAAGTTTTATTTTAGTTTGAAGTTTTTTTTTGCATTAATATTCATTGAAAATGAACATTATTTTCTAGGTAATTAAGTATAAATTTTTATATACGCGTGTAAACTATTTCTATACACTTTAAATTTTATACTTATGTATACATTTTTTCGAAACAAAAATATAAAAAAACTTTCATCACAGCACAGTTGGTCGTACAGCTTGGCTTTTGTTAAACATTTTTGTACAAAGGTTGGAAATTTGCGCCAAATCTTCATTGGAAACGGTCTTTGTAAAGAACCTGAAAAAATCTTTATCTCTTACATGTGTGCGTGTTTATTTGTTTTATAAATTTATAATATATTTCAGTTTACATTGGAAAACTTTCGTTAAGGCTTTATAAACTTTAGCTTTTAATAAGCTTTCGGGAATAAACATATACTGTTTATTGGACGATAAAAAAAAGCGCTCAAAAAGTTTGGTCTAAGAACCTGGTGTACAAAGTAACCTTTCAGTTATCGAGTCATATACAAAATATTTATAGAATAATCTCCTAATGCTATACTGTTTACTTTATTTCAAAGTTTGCTACTTTTACGTTTAAATGAAAAAAAAAGCTTTTTATACATTACTTTTAAACCATTAACATTTTTCTCTCAAACAAAAGAAACGCCCGCCTGTTGATTTTAAATATAAAACTCCGTTAACAAGTTTAATTGATTCAAAAATTATAATACACAACTATTGCTTATTTTAATGAACGCAACAAAGTTAAAAGATAAAGTAAAACATTTCGAGTAAGTGAAATTTTTACCTCTTTCTTTCAACGACAATTGATCAAAAGTATTTGCCTTTATAATCGATTTTCGAACGAAAGCTGGAAACTTCCTCCATATTTTGATCGGAAAATGTCTTGATGTACCTAGTAAAATAACTTAAGTTAAAGGTGTTACTTTAAAAATATTTACTCGATTTTTAGTTTATTGAACAACATGGTAAGTTCTAGCTTGCACAGAAAAAAAAATCCAATTTTCACAAAACGTATTTTTTAATAAACTCACCTCATTAGCTTATTAAAATAAAACTATTATTTTCTAGAAGCTTAACAACAAGTAAGTTTTGATCAGGTAAACTAGGCTTATTTTACAACGCTAGCTAATTAAGCACAAAAAAAATCAAACCTAACTTACAAAAATATCTGTTTTGAAAAAGTGTATAAAAGTAGGTATAGTTGTTTTATTCTTATCATTCTATTAAAATTTTAAAAATAACTTATGTTTTGTATATTTTTCAATGAAAACGAAATAAAATAATGATATCTAGTTAAACAATAATTAACTTTTGTTTATACTAAACAACACGTTTAAACACTTATTTAAAACAGTATTTAAGTTAGTGCTTCTTAGTTTAAACATTATCATATGTCAAAAAATAGCTTTTTAAACATACTTAAAATTTAAAAAAAAATTAAAAAACAATAACAAATAACAAACATGGTGTTTTACATCGAAGAATTTTCTTTCTTCTAATCCTATCAGCTTGGCTTTTTGTACCTAAAAGTTTATGTATTTATAAACCTAATTTATGAAACCATATAATACTTAAGTTTTTCCAGTTTTGTACAGGTTTACTTACTGTTTTCCTTAACATCACTCGGCATCTTTCTGGAGCTTTTATTAAAATAAAAATTTCTGTTTTGAGATAATATTTGTACAATTAAATACAACAATACATAAATATACGGTGTATATAGTTTCAACAAAGTATGAAATATCTATATTAGTTTAAAATAAACGCGTAACAGAACTACTTTTAATGTTAAAAACATGTATCAAAATATAATTAAATAATTATTTACTAGTGTTATATTTCGTAAAATACAATTGTTAATGGTAAATTATACTTCAACAAAAACTTACCATAACTGTATAAAAAATTATTTATGTGTATTTTGTAATCACTTCAATAATAATACTACTATTAATTTACTTCTATACACTTATTATGAATTAGTTTACGTAAAGACATTAAAAAACTATATAACTTTACTCTAAGAACAGCTGGTTTAAACCAAATCCTTACTTTAAAAAATTGTTTAATATTAATAACCAATTAATGACTTAAGTCTGCAAACAGGTTAAAATACAACTGTAATCTTTTTGAGAAATAAAGAATATATTAGTTGATTCAAAGCAAAATTTCAAACTTACTTCTACAGAACGTTCTCTCACTTCCTTTTACTTTTATTTTTGTGTTTGCTAGATATTTGTATGCTCCAGAGATTAAAGATAAACTTCAAAAATGTTTAAATTTCATCGTCACCTACAAGTTGCGTAAAAAACTACTTTTGTTAACTTGGCCGCATGCAGATAAGTTTCTTTTACAATTTGAGAAAATAGCCAAGTATAAGACCTATAACAACCTGTGTTAAAAAATCTACGTAAGTTAGGCTATAACGCTTGGACGTACCTATATGATTGTCCCAGAATGTGTAACTGTAAAGAGTTTATCGCTTTTGCATCAAAACCAAAGCTTCAGAGTTTCAGATAAACACTCAAAACAATTTCAGGGAAGTATTTATAGGTCTTTATTACAAGTTTTTAAAAAGCATATGGTCATATGGAGAATTTCAAGTTGGGACGTTTAGTTTTTTAAACATTTACTATTTAAATTGTAAATTATGAAAATAGAGCAAATAAAAAAAATGCTATACTTTTTTATACATTGTATATTTCATGATTTTTATCGAGCTCTTATTTCAGCTAAAATAGTATAAAAAAGACTATGATAATTTTAATGAGTAAAAGTTTAATAAACTTTTACTAATATAATATTTTTATTGATTAAAATAAATACTTAAAATATAAAATTTGATAAAGCACCGATTTTAGTTATTGTAAAATTTGTAAAGTTTTCCAAATTTAACTAACGTGTTACTTCTATTTAAATTATTCTATCAAAAAAATTAAGTAAATGAAAATTAAACAAAAATATTTTTTTTTAATTTTCGGTTTTTAAGTTTACTCAAACTTTTCAACTGTGAACTTCGTAGATTTACTAGTAAGTTTTATCAAAAATAAAAAATGTTCACCTAGATCAAATATTATAGTAAACTTTTAGAACTTTAAATCTAAAAAGTAGACTTAAATAACAAGAAAAACTCAAATACTTGTCTGAACTATTCATTATTTAAAAAAGTGTTTTACAAAAACATTTAAAACAATTTACTAATAATGCAGGACCATGACACTTAGTTCAATTTTTATTTGCTAAAATCATGAAAAACATTCCTTATTGTATTATGGTCTTTAAAAAACTGGCTGAGTTAAAAACTGGAAAAGTAAAAATGTTTGGCTCTTTATGTTTAAAATACTTGTTGAAGCAAGTTATGCGAGTTTACGGAAGTAAAAGACAACTGAGTAATTATTTTTTAATAATTCAACGCTTTCATCTTAAAACTATGAATAATTAAAAACTAATAATAAACCTTAACACGGTAAAACTTCCGTGCAAAATTTTCCATTAGCTGCCATTAACTATGAGAGTAGTTTTGTTGTTTGATATGTTTGTAAATTTAATTTTTTAAATCTAAATAGTTTGAAGAAAAAATGTTTTTATGTATCGTAAAAGTTTAAAAAAACAAATGATCTTAGTTTTTAAAAATCATTAAGTCAACGAAATGGTAAAATCTTAATTAATCAAGTCATAAAAAGTTTTTATAGTTTCACTTAATCTAATTTCCTGTAGAAAATAATTTATTCTACATCACAAATTTACATTATAATCATACTACATAGATAGTTAGTAACTAAGTGACTAAATAACAGAAAGTATTTGTAATTTTTTGCTGGTTTACTATCATTTGAAGAATTAAGCACATTTAAATCATCGGACTAAATTACCTATATATACACTCTTTTGCAAAGTAATTTAAAACTGCTAGAATTTCACAAAGCTACATTTTTGGACAAAGTCACTTTGGCACGAGTAATCACTTTAAGCATGGATTGACATTTTTGCCAGTTTAAACTTTTGCTTGAGTAGTAATTTTTGCACGGGTGACAGTTTTGCACGGTTGACTTTTGTTTAACTAAGATTTAAAATAATAAAATTACTAGTTACCGACAAAGGGTAAGGGTCAATAGCGATATAAAAAAAGTAATGTAACTATATATAAAATAATGTACCAAAAAAGTTTAAAAAGAAAGATCCGGCCCGATACGGATTATTGGTCCGGTAAATCAGTAGTTACAAGTGCGCTTTTAAAACATTAATTTTAAAAAGTTTTCATAGTTATTTTTACAAGTAACTAAACGTTTAAGTTAATTTTTAATACTTTGTTTATTATAAATTCAGAGAGTTTTCAAAATTATCTTTACACCACTACACCACCTAACAATTTATTCTTTTATCATTAAATGGTATTTTGATTTTTTTATTTAAGTTATTTTATTTTTGTATCACTGTTGGCCACAAAGTTGATTCTTGATTTTTTAAAATTTTCAACTCTAAAAGATTTTAAAACTATCATTAAAAGTCCTGCACCATCAGGCAAACATTTAATTACAATTTAAAGATATTTCAATTTAATTGTATAAGTCTTAACATTTCTTTTAGTAAAATTTCAAATTTTATAGATTAAATTACTTGATTTTTTTTTTTAATAGATATATAAATGAAAAGAGTTTAAAATTAAAAAAAAATTATTAAGAACTTCATCTGAACTAACATTTAAATTGAAAATTTAAACACAGTGTTTGTCAGCTAAATATTGCGTAGTACGCACAATGCGTACTTAACTAGCAGTGCATACCTAAGAAATGCGTACTTAAGCGGCAAATTAAGAAACAAAAATTGTGAACCCCCTTTGAAAATTGTCTAGACACGCCCCTGCTTTATACTATACTGTTTATTACTAAAGCTAACAAGTAATTAGAATAATCTGTTTGATTTAAAAACTTAATACATACAATTATGTTTCCAAATATTTTTTACTTTAAAATAAAACCATAAAACACAATAAAAACCTTAACAATATCTCGTTTAAAGTTTAAAAAGTTAAAAAAAGTTATCTACATAAATTTTGCAAACAAATTCAATTACAACTATTTTGTTATATGTCAATCCAAAACTATTTATGGAGATTCGAAGAATGAGAAATGCTTACCTAAGTTATTTTGTATTTACATTTATATTTTATCTTAAGTTTTTAACTGGTAGTAATTAATACAGTTCTGTTTTAAAAATGATGATTCAGCATTTTACATAACAGAGACATGATTACAGTTAACAGCTGAACTGTATTGCGTTTCTGTAACTGTCAGCAGATTTTTACATCCACTTATGACCAATTTGTTTTAAAGTCTGATTACTATTTTGGAATGCTCAAGTTGCATTTTTGCTAAATCATCTTATGGATTTCTTCTTAATGTACAAGCAATTTTCTCGAAAAACTCACTTGCTACTGAGATTTACATGGGCCGGTTATAAATGAGACTTTCTTACTGTGCTTAATCGGGTTTGTTCAATAAACCACTAAATTAACTTTGACAAAAGCTCTATCTTCATATCTTACATAAGCTGTTAAGAAAACGGTACAACTAAAATATACAAGTTAAACTTCAATACAGTTTAAAATTTATTTTAATTATGTCAGTTAATAAAGCTTTTGTGTAATCAAGTTTGAATTTTGTTCTGAAATTGTAACAAAAATAGTATTTTAAAATTTAAATCTTGTGTAAACCTTTTATCAAACATTTATGCTTAATATCAAATTTTATAAACATAAATATTAGACTTATTTTATATAATTTAAACTGAAAACTATTTAATAGCTTTTATATTAAGTTTTTTTTTTGGTTTAAAGATTGTAAACTACTTGTATAACTTATTCATAGGTATTTCCACCATAAAAACAGAATTTCTTGTACACTTTTTTATAAACTGTAGTACAGTGAGTTAGTGTAAAAACTTTTTAGTAAAATCATACAGTTGGTTTGTAAACTTTTTTTATAATATATCAAATTCACTTTGTTGAATTTATTTTTTGTTTCATCAAAAGTTGTACTTTGTAAATTATATTGTTTTTGAATGAAAATGAAAAGCGCATAAATAGTTTGCTTGAAAGACCTGGTGTACGAAAAAACAACCTGCCGGTTATCGAGTCAAACACCATTATGGATGCAGTTTAATGTATTTTTTAGGACTTAAACTATTATCATTCAAAACTTATATGAGAAAAATAAGAAGATTATGGCATATATAAAGACGTTTTCTGAACTCTGTTTTTGTTTGTGTAATATACGACTAAAGTTATTATTAATTAAAGCTTTAATTAAAGCTAATTTTAAGTACAGTAATTTTTTATTCTGCTGAGATGTGTAAACTTACAAAAAAAAAATTCAGAATAGTTTGTTAAAATTTTTATTTGTAGTTCTTTTTAACTAAATTATTGTTTCTCTTCTTGATTTCTTTGTATCAGTTATTCAATAAAATACAAAAAAACTTTCTGTTGAAGTTAAAATTATACATCATTAACTATTTTAGCCTTTTAAGTACTAGGTTTGGTTTTAAAACAAACAAAAATAGAAATTCAATAAAACTTATTTTAATTATTTTTTTTAATAAGTTTTGTGCTTATAATTTATAGATTTTGCAAAAGCAACTGTACTTATGGTTTTTTTTATTAAAAATGCTTTTTTAGCTTAATTCAACTTTAACTTTTTACATAAAGTTATACACTGTTAAGTAATTTAGTTTTGTTTTAAGTGAATTGTTTATTATTAAACTAGTTAACAACAGGAAGCTTAATTTTTTAATATGATTTTTGTTTTTAAAAAGAAGATTTTAAAGTTTGTATATCTATTTGAACACACTTAAAGCTTTTTTTAAATGAAAGTGATAAGAATGTTCCAAAATTGCTGTATACAAATTAAATTGAATTTATTTTCTTTCCTTTACACTTTTTTGCTAAATTACTTTTTATTTTTATTTTAGTTAAGTTTATATATTATGTTTTTAATTTAAATATATCCTAACAAATAATGACAAACACTTTTATACTAACATAGTGCTTTATTTTGAAATAAAATTAAAAACATTAAAAGTACTTTTTCAGTTTTCAACATAATTTAAAACCAATTTTCGAGTCTATTAGGTTTAAAATTAAAAAAAAAACTTTTATTTGAAGTGTTAGATAATATATTATTCATAATAACATTAAAAAGAAATTTAATAACTTTTTACTATTGCAGTAGTTAAATAAAAGTGGTATTAACAAAACAAAAAAGTGTAACTAATTATGTCTTTAAGCTTTTATTTCAAATAAAATGTGACAACTAGTTAGTATCCACACATCAATCCTTTTCAAAACTTGTACATTAGAAGTTCACCTATAAAACGTTAAATATTGCTGTTAATTTTGCTGCTTTATTTTTTGAAGTTATAACGTTTAATTTAAAAAAATAGAAAAAGTATGAAGCTTAGTATTCAAGTTTATTTTAAGTTTTGTTTTAGCTTATAAGAAATATCAACTTGCAACTCCATACCTTTACGTACAATTAAGCCAAATAAAAACCTGATAACTTATAATTTTACAAAAAGTGAGGTTTCAAGAACTAGTGAACATTTATTTTAAAGTCTAATTAAATTACCTGATCAAGAAAATTTACTTTTCTTCCATTGTTGCTGGTCTCTGGTACGTAGTTTCCATTGTGAACATTTTGGTTACCGAACATGTAACTTGGCTGATCTGGAAGCTAAGTAATAGAAAATATATTTACTCGGTTGTTTTAAAAATAAAGTTGATTTTATACACGGAAAAGCAAATATATAACTTTTTTGTCGGCTTTAAACGTAGTCGAACAATTGCTTGGCACAAGTTTTACGCAAAAAAAATTACAGCTATGCTTGTTTATAAACTAATATTATATTAATAATTCAAAGTTTATATGAACACAAGCTGTACTACTATTTATAGTAAACACAATTTTCATCTTTCATAGCGTTTTAGAAAGTATTTTTTATATTATCAGTAGCTACTGTATCAAAGTTTATGTCGTATTTTTATTTGTATTTAGAAATCTTTTAGAAATAGAAAAGATGAAAGATGAATCACACTACACTTATTAAGTTAAAAACTTAGATTTATAAGTACAACACAAAAGCTTATCACCAGTAGTACGTAAAAACACAAAAGTTAAGTACGTTTGTAAAAAACAATTTTTTTTAAATATTTTCTAAAGTTACTTTAATTGTATAAATGTAATTACCTAAGGTGAAAGATTCTTAAATTACCTACAAGATAACAAATACAAAAACTTTTACCTGTAATTGATTGTTGTTGTTAGTAACAGAAATTAATTTGTTGTCGTGTATTGGCTGACTGCTTATCATCTGGCTTGTCTGGGCTGTTTAAAAGTATGATATGTACTATTAAAATCTGATAAAGTATACAAAATTAAGTTCGATATCGTAGTTAGGAACTTAAATGTTAGGATATTAAGTATTTAAAAGATGTTTTTACTTAACAAAAAATAGCTTAATTAGTACATTATATATTTATCTATTTAGATTTTTTACATTAAAAAAGTTTTAGTATATTTTAAGATAAATAAAATAATCATTAACAAGCTTGAAGATGTATAGAGGTATTCTAGATAACTTCTAGTGCAATTTAGATACTAGGTTAAAAAAAAAAGTTATTTAATAACTTTATTTAATATTTAATATGCTTTTTTTTTGTTTTTTCATACAATACTTAAACTTGTAATTTTTGATTGGTTGAAAACGTTTTTATGTTGATAGAAAATAGTATTAACTAAAATAAAAAGTTCTAACTAAAATAAAAAGTTCTAACTTTATTACAGAAGATTGTGTTTGTTGTCAGTAATAAGCAACCGTAATATATACTTTAGGTAAATATGTTTAAAATATTTTTGTATTTTTAATGTTAGTTTTTTGTTTTGGTTTTTAATTGAAACACATTTCTAAAACATACTGTTTGAATAAGAGGTGGCAGCCATGTTAAAACTTGACTGGGGATGTTTATTACCATAGAGTTGATCATAGTAAAAATCATTGATAGCGTATGGCTCTGTAAAAATAAAGCTCGTTTTATTAATGTTATAGTAGTAGTTAGCTTTTCAGGACTTTTGACACCTCAGTTTACAAGTGCTTTCTCGAGTCTACTAAAAAAATTGTAAGTCTAAAAAGATTATTTGCACAACAAAGTATGCGTGTTCATACTTATACATAAAAAAGACTTATATTGCGTTAAAAAGATAAAGTTTAAATATTTAAATTATATAAACTACGAAGTATAACTATAAATTTAATTCTAACTAAAATTGGTAACATGTTTTTTGTTTGAAGAATAATTTATTTTAAAAATAAAGGACCTATTTTTTATGACATATACAAGGTTTTTTAAAAGTTGGCAATGTCTAACTTTAAAAGTTATTTTGGCTATTAGGGAGCCATACAAAATTAAGGTCAAAAAGTATATTTGTAATTAGTTATCAAAGAGGTGATTATATACTTATTATCTGTTAAGCGACTTTAAAAATTAGTTTGGTAAACTCTGATACATATGTATATGTACAGTTGTAACAAACTCAAGTAAACATTAGATTAATTCAAGAGAGTTTTTTTTTTAATACCTTTATTCAAAAATGAGTCTTCTCTGGTTGCTACACCTAACATTCGGCTCGCAGCTTGTGCTTTTTTTGGATTTTCACTTTGACAAAAGCCCTGGTTTCCTGTGTTGCTATTTTTGTACATAAGTCCAGCTGTTCGGTTTGACTGCAAAACTCGCGTGCTGTGGTTTACACCTTGGTAGTGTAAATAGTCGTTGTGGTAAACATTCGTTTGTGGCTGCGTTAAATTGACACCAGCGTAGTTATTCCTAACATCAAAGTTGGTAAAGCCACCGAAGTTTCGTGGTTGATTGACAAAAGTAGGGTTCAACAACGTTTGATTACCGATTGTAGAATCATTTAATGGTTCTGGTGACAATTAAACATGTTAGTCATAAACAGAAACTTAAACAAGTTGATGCATTGAAAAACTTACTGTGAACAAGCTTTGAGAGGTCAATCAGGTTCTCACTTTTCAGCCGTTTGAACCACCCTTCCACCATATTTGACCACACTAAGTGTTTATTTTATTTTAATTTGCGCAACTTTTTTACTTTATAATTAAAATTAAAATAAATAATTTGAAAACTTTTTCACGATACAATTTTAGCGAATTTCAGTTTTACGTTTGTGATGAAGATAGCTTTAAATTATAGGGTGAAATTAATTTTCAGATTATAAATTTAGTAAAATAAATTTTAAACCAAAATATATATGTTATATTGTTATAAACCAATGAAAAAGTCTTACTAAAATGGCATTCTTCCTTGTAACCTTTGAAATCGCGGTGTATGTTCCGTTTCTTGTTTCTGCAAGTTTATTCATTTTTAAAGACAAGTAAGAAGAAAATAATTAAATAAAATATTTAGTTTTACCTTTTAATCAACTGACCCGTCGCTTTTGGATTCATCGCGCGTTTCAACTCTTTCATCTTAAAACAGTTTTACTAGTTTTATTTACGACAATAGTATTATAGATAGAACAAAATCTCAAAGCGTTTAGCGTTTTTTGTTTTATTTGCAATATTAAACTTGTCATGAACTGAAAACCATAGAAATTGAAATAAATAAATGCAGCAAGTTATTTTATTGATTTAACAACATCCTAAAGTTCTTGTATTAAAAATACACATTACTTTTAGAGTTTTTGTTCAAAATATGTAGCAGTATTTAAAAATAGAATTACAGTAAGTAGTAGTTTTTCTTTAAACATAGTGTAACTAAAAAAAATACTTGATGCAACTTAAATAACGCGGTTAAGTTCTAATTGATAAAAAAAACTTTATTCTTCAAGTAAACGTTAATAACTGTCCACTTTTTTGATACTTACACGTAAATTAAATCAAAAAATAATAATTTTTTTAAGTATTTAATTGACATTTAAACATATAATGATTTTACATTTTAGAAAACTCTGTTACTTGTTTTAAAAGTAAGAACTATATAAAAATACAGAAACAATTATAACAAGTTTTTGATAATTAAAAAACGCACTTGTGTTTTCCTTGGGGTGACAACAGCAATGAACTCGGTGATTTCGAAGTAACACTTGTAGTGTTTGACGAAGTTAATTTGCCCAACTGACGTGAGCTTGGTGTCTTTTGTGATGACGAAACAAGGTCTGTACATTCTCGCCTTCTCAACAGGAAACATAATCTGTTATAACAAGTTTGATTCGTGGAACATTAAAGACTAAAAGTACTTAACAACATTTTTTTTTAATTGTATCTTTGTTTTTAAAAAGTAGTTTGAGTGAGTCAAAAGCAAATGTACATTTTCGCCTTCTAAACAGGAAACTAAATCTGTTTTTGTGGAACATTAGAACTTAAAAGTATTTAACAATATTTTTTAACTGTATCTTTGTTTGTAAAAAGTGGTTTGAGTCAAAAGCAAATGTTAGTTAATTTTCTGACTATACTGTTTTTGAAGCAAAATTACGTTATTCTAAATACGTTTTAAAACTGTACATAATATACATTAACAAAATACTCTTATTATGATTATTGTTAGACGAAAAGCCATATTCAAAGTATAATGCCGACTTACAAGATTAAACAAAGAATAAAAAACAAACGTTGTTCTTGGAAATGGTGCCGGATTTTTTGCAAACTTTCACCTTGTTGGTTATCTTCATCTTTTTGAAGCTTATCTTTTCTCCTTCCAGGTACTTTCCCTTTTGGCTGTCCACCGTCGCCTCCATCACCTGCACGCTTGTCGTCGGTTGGTGTCCTTCCGCGTCGACCACCTCCCACTCGTTCGACATGCTGCTGAACACGCGTCTGTTTGAACAAAAAAAGTTTTTTAAGATATAAACTTTACTTTTAGTTTTGCTCACTAAATCATCATAAAATTTTTTTGTTTTTTCAAATCTAAGTAAGTGGTAAAAAGTAAGTTTGGAACATTTTAAGAAAACGATTACTTTTATTTTTACGTATAAAACAGTTATAAAATATCAGTTCAAGTATTCTAAAATAATCTTGAATTAACTTAGCAAAGTTTCAAAACCACTAAAAGAAAACAAAACACATTAACAAAACTTGATGAGTTATTTTCAAATTATTTATACTATAGCTTACAAAAAGTTACTTTTACTAATTTAAATTTTGCTCTACTTCATCAAAAATTTAGATAGAAAATATTAATAAAAACTACAGCTTTATTTTTTGATAAAATTAAAGGTAAGTATTTAGTTTAGTGTAACATGAAATTGTAATGATCGAAATTTTTACGTTTTGCAATCAACGTCTTCCAGCATCAAGTACACGTGATAATCGCTCTCCCCATCCAGATTGTGCATCTTGATCTCGAGTTTGGGAAAGAGTTGCTTGCCTTGTGTTAGGACCTGTTGTTCGATAATTCCAATGTCTTTCAACTGAACCCATTCCTTTTTATTTAGCAGCTCAACCTGAAGTTACATTAAAAAATGTAATGTTAAATGTAACCATTATATAAAACATGCGTATTTCAATTATTATCATATCTACATATAACTATAACAAAATCGTTAAAACGAAACAGAATGATTTTCTAAACGTATGCTTATTCACATTTCTAAGAATAAGGTGTAATTTTTTAAACTTAGTGCAGTTTTATTAAATATAGTTTATAATCACTTTTTTATAATAAAACCTATCATAAAACAGCAATAGAGTCTTTCAAGTTATATAGTTTTTTAGTTTAAAAAAATAGGCTAAAATCTAAACATTTTCTATATAGTTCATTATTATTTTTATATAAAGTTACATTATTTTAAAATTTTATGACACTATTTATTAGAAGTTTATTATCAAAAAAGAAACCAAAGTTTTTTTTTGATTCTTTTGAAACTAGAAACAAAAAACTATTTTCATAAAATTAAGACTTTTCTTTTATATTTGCTTTACTACATATCAAATTAAAAACTTTACTTGAAATTATAAACGTTAAAAAATCTTTCACAAACATCATGCCAACACATATCGAACAGACAAACTTTTCACATCACAAACATCAAGCAAAACTAACTACGACGCCGTCGCCGACCCGTTTGAACAGTTCATCGGCTGACACCTGAATTTCGTTGATGTTTTTAAACACCAGGTCCGGAGCCGCCTCTCCGCATTCATCAAAGGTCATGTCGAGGTTGGACGAACCGACAAACTGCAAGTTGCGGGCTGAGTTGTGCGCAGGCGGCAGGTGCGATTGTTGCGATGCGTAGCTCATATCTGAAACGGTTGGAAAGTTTTAGTTGCTTTAAGTGAGCGAGTTTGATTAATAACACTTTGTGGACCTTCAAAAGTAATTAGAACAAAATTCTAGTAAATTAATAAGCTTTAACTATGATTTAATTGTTTCTGTTTCTTTAAATCTTCGATTAAAAATTTAGTATAAATTAAATAAAGGCATTTTTGTTTTAAAGTTTTAGCTTTGGTTAAAGTTTTGTCAAAACCTTTTTTCTATCTATAATAATATTTTTTTTCTATCAGTTCATTAACAAACAAAACAATACAATTAATTTTTAATTTAGTTTACTTACTTGATAGTTTACTTATACAAAAAAAAACTAACTTGTTGCTTACTTGAACTGTTCTAGTAAAACTTTTGATAAAACAAACTGAAGTTGACTTCACTAACAAACTTCTATATTGAATTAAAACTAAACTGTAAAGTAAAAAACGTTATAAACTAATTACAATTTGCTGTATTAGGTTTAATTGTGGTTAAAAGGTAAAAATTGCAATTTCTTTTTTAACGATAATTACGCTTAATGAAATAATTAGTCAAAATTACAACTGATTTTTGTAGGCTTTAATAAATTTTTATTCTAAACCAAATTAAATTAGTTATTAACTAGCGTTAATTGTGTTTAAGTTTGAATATAATGCAAATACAAAATTTTAATACAATTTGTGTGTATTAAAATTAAAGTACAACAATATTTTTTATCAACAACGTTGAAAATGTTTATAACAACTTAATGTATATTGAATATTTGTTTCAGAGTTTCACAAGTCATTATCTAAATTGCTTTTTGAAAATAATAAATAGTTTACATATACTTTAATATAAACTTAATATCTTTGTTGTATATTTTGAAACTTTTAAATAATTTACAGCAAATTTATTTTTCTGTTTATTAACTATATAAAGTGTATACAAAAGTACTTGATTATTATAATAAATAAAAAATAAAAATACTTTACCTTTTTAACAATAGTTTTTTTAATGTTTCATAGTTGCTTATCACATAATTTTTGTTAACCTATTTTGATATAAACAAACGAAGTAGAGTTTATAAATTTATTGCAATATCTATGTTACCTTTAAATTGCACATTTGTTTAATGATATGTATATACTTTTAATTATAAAATTTAGTACATTTAAGTAAAATAAAACTTTGAACTGAATCGACGCTAAACCTAAATGCAATTTGTTAGAATGTCGTATTTAAATTTGTTGTTTAAAGAAACTAAACTTTTTACAGTAGATTTATAAACTTCAGATAAGAAAGTATTTTAGAATTTTAATAATATAAAATATGAAAGCTAACACTAACAATCTTTCAAACAAAACCATAGAGTATAGTTATAGTATAAAATAAACGACTTTTTATACCAACGAGTATTTTGCACTTGAAATAGTTATCAAAACTCTGTTGTAATCTGATAATCAATCATCAGTGCACGATTTGAATAGAATGAAATATTTATTCTAAGATAAAGTTAACACTTAGAAGCAATAGTTATGCAAAAATTTAGTCAAATCTTTTCCATTTTTTTTTGAAATAACAAGTTGTTATTATTTTAATACAAATAATAATTCATCTTTAACTTTTTTTGAAATACTTGAAAAATTAAATAAATACGTTTGTATTTGAACTTGCTCAATGTCGTTGCTTATATTTCACACTAAAATATATATTTCCTAATTTTTATTTTGGAATATCTATAAGGGCTGCTAAATGAGTGCAATTGATTAGCCTGTTTGGTTTTTGTTTATTGTAAAATGTGCTTATTGTAGTTACAATTAGTTTCAAAAATTAAGTTTGTGTAGTATAGATGGTCTTAATTGCTATATAAAAGTTTAACTTTTCAAATTAATAAATAATGGTTTTCTTTTTTTCAAGTTTTTGCTGCAGAAGTACAAAGTATTGAGTTTATTGTCAATTGATTTATTATTTTAAACATTAACCAGGATTCGTTGTAATGATTTGCAGTAAGTACTTTAAAAATACTACTGAAATTAGTACGTTAAAGAAAAAAACTATAGCCTTGAGCATCATTTATGATAATGAACCAAAAAGTTTTTTCTAACGAATCAAATTAGAGCCGTTAGTGATTTTGTAAACGAGCAAATGCGTTTATCATGTAAGTTTTTTATCTTCTTAGTTTTTTAGCGTGCATATACTGAAGCCGATTGTTGCAACTTCATCTAAAAGCTTTAGTTTCTTTTTGACTTGCTCGCTAGCCGAAAGCTTTGTTTTGAGGCGATTATGAATGTGCTTACAACCACCTTTGTGTTTAAAAAATGTGTTTTCAGTCTAAACACTTAGTAATGTGCACCAAAACAGCTTTGCTTATTTACTGTGTTAGGAATGTTCTTTTTTTTTCTTTTATTAAAAATAAAGATCTGATAAACTATAAAAGTACTCTGAATATTTTTGGTTTGCATGTTTTGTAAGTGAGAATAAAACAGTTTTGTATAATGTTATTTATAAAAATATGTATTTCAAAAAGAACTTCTATAGCTATTTGAGTGGTATTTTGATTTAAAATTGAAAACTATGTACAATAATCTACTGCGTCGCTTATTGAACAAAGCTTAAAATGTAAAAATATTTGAATGCAAATAATTATATTTAAGTTTTTTAAATAAACACTGAATGATCCTTTCATCAATAATAACAATTTTTATCTACGTATAAACTCTCTTACTTTTTTTTATAAAAAAGTTTAACTTTTTACTATAAAAATTCAAAAAGCTAGCTATTTTTTTATTTTCAATTTTGAAAAATGTAAGAAAACTTAATTTAGACACCGTACAATTATTACGATTTTTTTAAAAATGTAATAAAGCATAATCTGATCTACAGTGCTAGTGTTATAAAAAAGATCTGAAAATAAACTATTTTATCATTTTGAAATCTTACATCATTCTTGTTTAATATTTATTCTTTGAGAAACAGTTTGTAGCCTGTAGAACTCTCTTAACAAAATATTTACATTTTTCTTCAACTTTACTCTCTTTAAGTGTTTATTAAACTGTTAACAACTTTAATTATTTTAACTACTTTTTTAATCATTAAAAGAATGACAGAGTTTGTAAATTGATTTTTAAACTGATAAAATAGTTATAAAACTGTTTATACAGCTGTATAACTTTGTCAAAAAAAATTAGAAACTATTAGTTTATATATTATTGTTTTTAAACTATAATGTTTTACTTAGAAACTGTAGAAACTTTAAGTTAGTAATTTACAAATTCCTTCTACGCACTAAATTACTAATAATTGTGCTTTGTGTGTTTGATTTTTTACTCAAAAAATAACATAAATCAAAGAACGTTTTAGATGAACTTTGTCGTGATATTTAGTTTACCGATGTAAGTTTTACTTTAAATTAAAACTTACGGTAATAATAAAAGTTTCAAAACCTTTACACTCATGTATCTTTCTTTGATTCGTTTTTCGAGTAAGAACCGTTATCACTGAAAAAATTATAACTAATTATAAGTCAATACGAGCTTTTTGTAATAATATCTAACATATAATAATAAATAACTTACAAACTACAATATCTCTAAAATAAATAAATAATACAAAGGAAGAACTCTTTGAACTGTTTTTAAGCAACCAAAATAAGATAATGTGTGGAAACACAATGAGCTTCGATTGTAATTTTGCTAACAACTCCAAGTATTTTGCAAGTTAGAACAAATTGATCAATAGCGTGTGTATCATCATGCCATCTAAACAACTTTGTAGTTAATAACAGTGACTGTTTTAAAAAGTAGGAAACAACTTAAAAGTTTAATTAACTTTATGAAGTAAAGCTACAGTTTGTTTATATTTTAAATATACCTTACACCATTAAAAAACCAACACAACTATAATCACTAATTTATATCACAGCTAAGGATTGCGGGTTCTTACAACCGAGGAAGCGAAGCGTGACGAGTTTATCTAATCAAATGCCAGCTTTTCAAAATTCGCAGGAATAACTTAATTAATGACGAGTTTATCGATGACGTGAACTTCGGCGTTAATGGTTTCTAAGTTAGTTTTGTTACGTTTTGACACTGATTGTTATGGATGTAATGCTCGGTTGGTTACTAATAATTGTTGTATGTAATTTATTCAAGTACAATGAAATTAATCTTTCCCAAACTTTAATTTTACCGTATAATATGCACTTAAGATTATTGAAACTTTTCAAGTATTAATTCAGTTATTGAAAAATATAACAAAACAAATATCAAAAAATTCTAATTAAACAGCCTTAATAACATCCCAAGAAAATAAATAAACTACAAGAAAATTCTTCAACTTTGAATGGACTTATCTTAAGTTTATCTTATCCTAAACAACAGTATTTAACAGTTCCTTGTATAAAAAAGGTTTCAGAAAAATTCAGCAGAAATATAACAAAAAATTTGGAAACAATTGGAATAGCTTTCAGAACATCTAAAGTTGGAAACTATTTTTCATTGAAAGACAAGATCAACAAACTCTACAGAAATTGCATCGTTTATAAGTTTCAATGTCCAGGTGACCTGATACCCAATATATTGGAGAAACGGAGCGACAACCTTTCGTCAGAATTAAAGAACATACAAAACCTACAAATAGCGCAGTTTTTTCACATATAGAACAATGTAGAATCTGTCAGAATCATAATGATATTTTTAATTGTTTTGAGGTAATTAAATTTTGTAAAAGTAGAAATGTTTTACTTGCAGTAAAGGCTATTATGATTAAAAAACTTAAACTTAAACTTAATCACCAACTAGGTCCTGATAAAGGATCTAGAATTACACTTAACATTTTTAAATAGTCCATTTTTGTTCTAATTATCTATTTTAGTTTTTATGATTAATATGATTAGTTTTATATTGATTGCTTCTTTAGTTTACTCGTATTATGTTTGATTAACTAATTTTTGTGAGTATTTATTTTGTTTTGACAAGGAAATTAGTTAAATTTTGAAAGCATTGCTCAATAAACCGTTTAAACAATTATTTTTTTAGTTTTGTTATTAGCAATTAAGTGGTACATAAAATTATCTTAAATTGTATACTCTTTATTACTTATATGAATACGATTTCTTAGTAATACCTTTTCTTGTCATTTTGGTTTTTCAAAATATAAGAAAAATTTTATACTGATTAGTATATATGTAAAAATTTATATAGATAGCGTAATATTTTCAAAAATAACACAAAATTGATAATGACATATTGATAATATTTTGATTTTTGAGAAAACTTCATGCATACTTATTTGATATTAAATATGTTTTGTATAATAAAATAATACTTTTTTCACTTAAAAGAAGTATTTAAAAATAGTTTTAGTTAACTAATTACATATTCACAAAAGCAAACATTTATTTACTTGTATATGAACTACTGTTGAGAAACTACAACGATTTCAAATAATTATACTTTTAAAACATATTTTTGTTATTTCAATTTCTTCCATATTCAAAAGCATACTTATTTCTAAAATAGAACTACTATGATAATATTCTGTTGGAAAATTTGAATAAAACACTTTTATTTTTTAAAGTAACGGTTTCAGGACAATCTAAAAAATAGTTATAAATTTGTTGATTTAGTTTTTTTTACATAGCATTAGAAATTGTTTTTAATTTTTTTTTTGTTTTAATTCTAAAACTTTCAAAATTTTATTATTAAATTTGACCTTACAATAACTTTTAAATACATAGTATTCAGTATTTATTTTATTAAGTTCTATTACTTGGTAACTTTTCCGTTCAAACAATTTCATACATTTAGTTTACCCGTTTTATTTAAATTACTTTTTGTATATAAGAATTAAGTATTAAAATTTTAACTAGTTAAGAGTTTTATAATATTTTAAAAATTAATATATTTTTTTATTAAATTACTGTTTTTTTTTCTGTGTTTTTTTTATAATTACCAACAAATTATAATTTCTTTTAACATCTAGATACAAGTTTTAACACGTTAAAAAAACTTTTACAACATATACGCATGTTTTATTCAAAAAGGTAAACAAAAAAGTTAATAAAATTCATGACTTTTTATCACCTTAAAACATTCTCATAATTTCAATGATGTAGTAGCCTTACACTTTCAAATTAAAATATTTTTCACAGTTTACTAGTTTTTCAGGTTATGTTCAAATATCGAAAAAAAATAACGTTTTTTAAATTTTACGACAAATAAAATGTTATAATGTTAATTAAAAATTAAACTACTGTTTAATGTGAATTGAAAGATTTTGCGGAAGTTAATTATACACTAAATAAAATTATCTTAAAATTAAGCTTAAGTCATAAAACACTTATGAAATTTTAATTTACTTTTTCAAGTCAAAAAATTCAAAGGATGTAAATAAGTATTTGTTTTTTAGACAATAGGTTTAAGTAAAAAAAACTGTAACTTATTCATTGAGTTTACACATTTAAATCAAGTTTTTCATAAATAAAAAGATTAATTAAAACAAAAGGATTAAGTTTCTACGTTTCCTTGTTATAAAAAAACAATTCAATGACTTTGTATAGACTAGGAAGGAATACATTTGTATTAAAATGTATAAACATATACTGTCTAAAAAGTCAATAAAAAACAAAGAACTTTTTTTAAATGCTTTTAGTAACAGTATAATTAGATGAGTTAAAACAGTATTTACTATTCTAGTAATTATAACTAATATTTGTTTAAAGGTCTTTTTTAGACTTTTTCAACGATTTTACCTAAGTTATAGTACTCAAGTTTAACAGTTTATTATTATAATTTTTAAAGTTGTTAAACTTAACAGTTTAGTTATTTAAGAAAATATATATAAAATTTCTGCTAGCCGTACATATGTACATTATAAATAGCTGGGTATTGTTTTTTATGTAGATTACTTTTTTTCATTAAGTTAATCACTTTTTTGTTTATACATTTATTTTAAAGAAATTAGAGAAAAATACTTACATTGAAATAAAAATCTCAGCATCAATCAAAAATTTTTCAAGGAGCTATTTCAACTTATTTTACAATAAAGCATTAAGCAATTTATTCAAAAATAGCTTAACTATCTAATTTTTTCCATCGATAATATATCTAAACAATTCAAAAGAAAAATACTGTAAGTTAAATTTAAATAGTAATTTTAAAAGAACTACTAAACTAATAGTAACAATGACTGATTACAACTTTCGACCGCAAATACTGGTGTTTTTCAACATAAAAGAATACATAGTCAGCCCGTACATGGAAGACTTAGACGGAAGAAAATCGAGTAAGTATTTCAACGGCTGCGTGAAAATTTCGGACGTGAAAAAATACATAAAAGAAAACTTTTATGGCGGATACGGTTCTGTAGAAGGTTTGAGTTTATGCTTTGATTAGTTTAGTAAGCTAACATATTAACATTACAGTTGAAAATTTTAAAAAAATAGGCTGAGGCATACAAGTCCGTTATCTTCTTTTTGTAAGAACTTGCGTTATTTTTACTTTTATGTAGGAACTTATCGCGAGATATTCACCACTGGCAACGTGAGAGAGACCAAAACGATATGGAAGACCAAAATCGACGTCCTGGGCCAGGACAGGGACGGAAAGGAGATAACGGACGTGACGCGGCTCTTCCAGCTGCCAGTGAGGAACAAGGTGCATTGCATGAGGTCGTTGAAAGTTCAAGTTAAAATCATGCTGACCAAACTGATCGAGTCGAATTTTTTCACCTCGCTCGAATTAATTCATCCAATCAGCACCAGCACCGTGTTGCTGAGAACCGGAAGTGATTCGGAAATACTCAGGTTGCTTCCATGTCAGTCTAAAAAGTCAGTATCTTGTCAGACTGAAAAGTCAGTTTCTTGTCAGTCTAAAAAGTCGGTTTCATGCCAGACTGAAAAAACAGTTCCTATTAAATCTACAAATGATGACGAAATAAAAGCTTGCGAGCTTGATTAGAATGGAGATAAAAGCGTAAAAGATTTTCATAAGTCTTGTTTTGACAGTAAAAAGTGTTTTCTTGGCTTTTTTTTGTTTTTGTTTACCGCTGAACTGATTAACTATAGTTTTCTTTTTGCTAACCTTAAGAATTTCTTATTGTGAAAAAAACAGCGTTAAATAATTTTTTTTTAGTTTAAGCAAAACTTTAAATTTAATAAATAAAATAAAATTAGTCTTTTCTTAACGAAGTTTTATACTCTACGGCAGCCTTTTACAAGTATGGACTTTATAACTTTTTGATAAAATAAAGGTTTTCATTGAATTAAATAAAATTATTTTTAATAGAAAATTGAGTTTGTTGACGTACATAACTTTTAGAAGTTTTAATAAAAAAAAGAAGAAAAACGTCAAGTTTTTTTAACGAAAATAGTATTATTACTCGACTAAAAAATTATTAAACATCCAGCTTCATTTATACTGATATAATATTGACAAAAGAATAAGTTATACAGTTATTTTTTGCGTATACAAAACAATATTATCAATAGAAAGCTACTTTTGTAATACTATTTTACATTACTTAGCAAGTAATTCCAGAATATTTTTTTTTTATTCATAATTTCAAAATCAGCTATCAAATTATAAAAGAACTTATTGTATTTTCAAGCAAAACAATAGTGGTAGTTAAAAGGTAAAAACTTTGAAGTTATGGACTTGTTTCTAAAATTTAAAAAATAAAATAAATAAGAAAAAAAAAATTAATTAAAAGGATTTCATTAATTGTTTACGCATGCTTTTTATGTTATAAAACAAACTTATATCGTTTAGCAAAGTAAATATTTAAATTTAATTTAATCTAAAAGCATATAATTTAAAACATTTTACTTATATAAGCAATATAAACATTTAAAGCTTTGGGCTAAATAAAAAGATTAAAATTTGAAGATATTTATAAATGTTTTAATTTGCTTTGCTGACTTAATAAGTACTTTATCATAGCATATGTATGTATTAGGTATCGACTTTATCATAAAGAAACAGAAACAATAAAAGAAAATAAGATAAAACAACTTAAACAATCGTAAAAATCAGATAAGTTTAAACATGTTAACATTAAAAAAAAAAAAAACTTAACCTTAGTTGTAAAATTAAATAAAAGTTAAGTATTCTAAATACAATAATTAAATAAAAATAATAAAATAACTATTTTAATGTTGAAAAAAGTATTTTATTTTTGTCAAAAATAACTACATGAAAAATTTTAAAGCTAACTGTTTACTTATTTAGATCTAGATTATTAAATCTATAAAAGCTTTCTTTAAAACTACGAAAATAACTTTAGGTGTTTATAAATTGTTTTTGAATGACAAAAGTTATTATTAAAGAAATCAGAATTCTAATACTGAAATATAACTTTATTCACATACATTTGGTACCATAGGTAGACCAAAGGTTGTTAAGAAACGTTGTTTCTTTTTATACTCTTGCAAGTTTTTTTAATGCATTTTTTTTCACATCAGGTAAAAAACACCAACTAGTTTATTAATTGTTTTTCTTAATGCAATAGAAAAGCTAAAGGTTTTAGGATTAAATATATAAATGAAGTATTCTTTGTCATCGTCTTATTATTTGGTTAAACCAAATGAAACTTTTTTAAATATCAATAAATCATATGAGGAAAACAAGTTTATTTGTTTCAATTTTAGTTTTCAGTTTTATAAATAAACCATAATGACTAAGGCAATGTAAAAACTAATGTTTTTACAATAAAAGTTTAATTTAATTTAGTTTTGACATATGATGAGAAGGTTCTTTATTTAAACATTTAAACAAAAATGTATATTTTTATTTTTTAGCAGTATATGTGCGATTTTTAGTCAG
Organism: Thalia democratica; assembly: GCF_965202585.1. Lineage (NCBI taxonomy): Eukaryota > Metazoa > Chordata > Thaliacea > Salpida > Salpidae > Thalia > Thalia democratica. The sequence goes on from NC_139165.1 coordinate 78,949,609, forward strand.
ATAAAAACTAAAAAAAGTAGTTAGAGTTTTATAAATATGCACCTGTATAAATTGATATAAATAAAATGTAGATAACATTTTGTAATCATTTTGCTATTGTCCCAATTAAAGGTATGTGCTAATTGGTAGATAAAGTGTTAAATTCTGTTCGAACATAAATTACAATTTGAAAATCCGCTTTGCAAAATTTTTGCGTAAAATAATCTTAGTAGTTAAATAGTTACAACCGTATTTACAAGAATCATATTACTTACTAGTCAGGTAAGTAAACAGTGTTTTCAAGTTATGATAATTTCTAAAATTGTACACATTAATACAAAATTAAATTTACTATTTATACAAATGACTAATTGAAACTATTTTTCCAAAAGGACAATATTCAGTATCCACTGAAGGTTAAACAAGATTTGTTAAATACGAACTGAAAACTACAGTAGTAGTTCGTTAACAATAGTAAAAAAGTTTTCATTTTCTTTTGTAAGTTTAATGGTATAACAGTATAAATTCTACTGTAATAATAGAAAAACTTTTAATTAAAAACGTATTTATGTTTTGTTCATGTTAGTTGAACTTTCTTCTAAATATTATACTTATTTATAAATATAGTAGTATTACATTAGTTTAGGTAAATAAATTTTCACTAAGGTTTTAGAGCTTTTAGATAGTTTATTTTTAAATGTAAAATTCAAATACCTGATGATTTTACCATTAAGCTACACAATACATAGGTTCTGTTTTTATAGTTTTGCGTTTTATGTTTTATTCATTATAGATATACACTAAATGCCTAATTCAAACCCACAAATGTGAACATAAAGCGTTGTACTTACTAAGTGATGAAAAAACGATCGTTAATTGACATTAGTGTCTGAACAATCTTCGCATTTTATATACTTAACTTTTCGAATTCTTTTAAATTGTTTTATATATTTGCAATTATTTTCGTTATGTTATAGATTTCGGATTCAAACCTCATCTATTGTAAGTGGTATATAATAAGTGGTATTTTTTGTATTGTTGACTTTTTGGTACCAATTTTTTCTTAATTGGTGTTGATGGATTTTTTACTTGTTATTTGCTAACTGCATTAAAGATTTGTTTAAAAATTTTATTTATCGATTAACAATTAAAATTTAGTTAAATCCGAAAAATGTACTTTAAAGTACACCATGTTTAAATTTCTTTTATCATTACTTACCACTAAATACTTATGAGCTATATACTTTAAATAAAGTATAGTAAAAATCTTAAGTAAAAGTAAGAATAAGTATGAGAATAATTCTTTGTTATTTTTGTTGTTTAACAAAAAGTTAAAAAACGATTATCAATAAAAATTCAGACTTAAAATAAACAAGCCATAGTTTAAGTGGTTAGATTTTACTTTTATTTGAAAGCAACTAGTAAACTTAAGTATAATTAAGTGTTATTTAGATATTATATACTACCTTAAAAATGTGTTGTAAATTTAAATTTTTAAATGTTAATTCTAATACAATTACGTTATTTTAATTTTAAGACAATGAAAATAGTTAATATTATATCAAATAGTTCGTTATTATGTATTAAAATAACAACAGTTATATAATTTAAGTAAAAATATTAAAAATACAATTTTATTTTAAATAATAAAAGTTGTTAAATACAAAAGTTTTGTATCACTTTCCACCAATTTCAATAAAATATTCATATTTTGAATATAAAAAGACAGCTTTTTTTCTGAAATTGCTTATAATTGTTCCAGTACTTATTGTAGCATTTTAAAAGCAAAACTTTGCTAAGTATTTAAGTTAAATGTAAAAATTTTACAAACATACACATTGTATGCAAATTTGTGAATAAAAAAAAAATTTTTAGATAAATTATTTAGCTTTGCTAAAACAAGTTGCATAAAAACACTGTGACAATAGTTAATCGAGAAAACAATACTTAATGAACAAACAAATATCTAGTCTAAACAAAAACAAGTGTGTTCGGAAACAGCTTTAGATTTTCACTGTTTGTACAGATTCTCAAGACAAATCACTACTAATAAAACTGAAAGCGTTTAACATATTAAAGTGAGCGCGATGAAAAATCGCAAACCAGTTAGTACTTCAAAATCAGCACACTGATACCAATCGGAGAAAAATTAACGCCTTTATAAACTCAAATTATTGCTTGCAGATGTGTAGCAGCCTGGCTTAGTGCGTTAGCGCGATGGGCTGTTACTCCGGTGTTGTTAAGGTGGCGGGTTTGAATCCCGTGAGTGCCGTGTTGCTTGGAGCGTAGGAGCTTGCAGCGAGTGCAGTGCGTATGGCTTGGAGCAGCAGGTACAGTTTAACTTGTTGTTACTTTCGAAGAGCATTTATGTGCCGTTTCAACGCAGTAAACTACTTACTGACAAAGAAATTTGTACTATTTGACAATAAACACAGACGCTGGAACCCAATACTTCGCGACGCCGTCATTTTTGTACAGAAAAGTTTTGTTTGTTTTTTAGTAATAACAAATAATTAGTAGGTGTTGTACTTGATTGAAAATTTAGCTACAAAGCATCCTGCGTTTATGTGAAGAAAAACTAGCTCAGAGTATATTTTTTAATTATAATGATTCTTTTTTTTCCACTTTAAGCGTAGAATTAGACAAGTAAGAAACACTTATAAGCTAAGTTATCTATCACAATAAGTTTTACTAATGATCAGCTTTGTGTTCATATTATTAGTTACGATTTGTTTATTTTTTTGTTTTTACATTTGATTTTTTCTATTTTATAAACTAATTGTTTGAAAATTAATTAACTTGTTATCCTCAAAAATTTTATTTTTAGTTCTTTTATTAAACATTTTGCTTGGGTATTATGAAGTTTATGTAGCTGCATATACTAAAATTTATGGTATATGTACAAACTTTTTATACACATAGCAAAAAACTTTATGTCACACGTTACCGGATTTTAAATTTTATTGAAGTTTTTAGTTACAATTAATATGCACACTACCACTTTAAAATGAAAGCATTTCTAACCTTTTGATTACAATACTCAATAATACGGTCGTCTGCATAATGTTCGATTAATTTAGTTTCAAGCAATACTTTGTAAAACGTGAATTCTTGCAACGAGCTGAATGTAGCTCACATCAGGATGTTATATTCGAGTTGCTTTGCGCGCTTGTTGTTATGATATTAAGTTAGGAAGGTAAATGAGTATCTAGGAAATGCGCAAGTGAAAACTTTGGCCTTCAAGACTTTGTTTTCTGTCTCAACAAAAGTCATCAGTCGTAAACAAAAACAAATTTGAAAATAGTTAGTGGTTAATTTTTCTTTTTTGAGTTGTTATAGTTTTGAAGTTGAAAACAATACATTTTTGAATACTTTGAATGACTGTCTAATTGAATATATAAGCGTTGGTTTTTTAACAAATTTGTTAAATATATTTTGTTGTTAATCTTTTTTAAATAAATTATTGCATAATGTGGAAGCTATATTTTAAAAAGGCCAGTTATTCTAATATTAATTTTTTATTTTTAATTGCATGTTAGTTAAACTTATTACTGAAACTTATGTTAAATTATAAAAAAACGGTACATATATATATAATACAAAACAAACACTTTTTTTACATATGTGTTAAACATGAATAATGCAAAAATGTATAGACAGTGTTTCTTATTAATTGTATGTTTCTCTACTTTGTTTATAAAGTATCAAGCATTTTTAAACAAATAAATAAAACAACATATTATATATATATATATATATATATACATATTATCAAGTTAAATAACTTAATTCTATATATATATATATATATATATATATAGAATTAAGTTATTTAACTTGATAAATTAAATCTTTCACACTGAGCCCACCTTATTTTTTAACTTTCATTTGTGTTTTGTTTTGTGCTTTATTTTAAACTTGTTTTGAAGCTGATGAGTGCATAGGCACGAAACTCGAGTCCTTTGAGTTTTACATCTTGAAATAAACTTTTATATATATATATGTATTTTTAATATAAAAAAAGCAACTAATATTCGTATTGTTTACTAAAGTTTTAACGTTTTACAGTTTTACAACGTTTCATCAGAACAACAAGTATATATAAATAATTTGTTTAACTTAATAGATTAAAATTTTAACACTGAGCCCACCTTAAGGGCTTTTCTAATAAAAAAGTTTATTAAAGACTTAAAAACTTGCAGAACTCTAGTTTCATACCTACACACTCCTCAACTGCAACATAATGATCTTCAGTTATTAGATTCGAAATTAGTATACTTATCGCACAAAAAAGAACAAAAACCATTATGACGTAATTATGATTATGTATTTATTTTTGAAATGATTACGTCATAACATTTTTTTGATAACTTGTATACTAATATTTTACATTTCGAATCTAAACAGCAGAAGATTATATCAATAATCTATATGAAACGGCTGTACTGTTTATCTTGAGCGTTAAATGTTGTGATATTTAAAGTGATAATTGACTTAGTTAATTTAATTCTATCTTATATAAATAAACATACATATTTATATATATCTTGTTTAAACAAAATAAATGCATTTGAAAACAGATTATAATTTATCACAGTGTATACAGATGCTTAAAACAGTTAATTACTATTAAACTACGGTCCTTAACAAGACGTTAAAAGGTATCCGTGGTGTACGACTTGTCACTGAAAGGTTTGTTCGTGCACTGATTCAAGAGACCAAATATTTTAAGCTTTTTTTTTTGTCTTTTAATAAACCGAAACAGTTGTATTTATTTAAATAAGCACCATTAACAAGCGAGAGTCAGTTCATATGAGTTGCTGAAAATAATTGCACTTTATATTCTCATTTTTTTCTAAACCTGTGACAAGGTGGTGCTGTGGTCTAGTGCTGGTGTCAATGGCGGTCGTATCTCTAAATTTGTGGTTAACCATAAGTACCGTTGGAACCTTGGGGTAAAGATCCGGTATGAACTATGACGCCGTAATTTTTTTTTTGATAATATCGTTTTTCCCGTTTGAAAAAAGTTGATAAACAAAATTGTAAAACAGCTTTAGGTATTATAATTTTAAACGGCAGCAATTGTTCGAAAAAACTTTTATCTTTTCACTTGAACTTGTTTTTTCTGTACCAGGGTTATAAAACAGTTCTTTTTGTTTGTTATTAATGATGTCTAATAACTGCTACTATTAGTGTCATTTCAACTAATGTCCTATTGACTTTTATGGTAAAGAAGAAAATTAGTATAATACCAAAAACTTTCTGTTGAAAGTTCAAAGTTTTGTTCAACGACTGCTGCCGTTTAAAATTACAGTAAATATTTCTTTATATATTAAATTATACATAATGTTACAAGTAAAAATGTTTAATAAGTTGCCATAAAATGTTATACTTTAGTAATATTTTTAACTTTAAATAACTTGGATAAAATAATACTTTTAAGTTTAAATTTTAAAGTTTTTTTACACTTTCAAAAACTAAACTTGCTAAAAATGAGGTCGACTTTTAACCTTTTTTTCACTTAATTAGAAAACTTAATTTTGTTAAATTAAAAAATAAATATTTTTTCAACTTATATAGATTTAAAATAGATAAATTACAACAACTTTACTTAACTTAAATTTTTAATGTTTTTTCGAAGAAAAAAATAACTAAAAATTTTAAAGACAGTGTTTTACAACAAATGTTTGTTAAACTGATTAAACTTAAATTAAAAAATATAAATTTTAGGCATGTTTGCACTACAAGAAACCAAAAATTTTAGCCAATAAAAAACAAGGAATAGTTACCTGATTTAAGACCAACTTTCGAAAAAGGAATTATAACAAGTTGTAAAACTAAAAAAATAAGCATCGCAGTATAAGAAACCCTTTTTTTCGGTTCTGTGAAACAAATAAGTATGGAATAGAAAAGACAAGCACATTAAAATTAATACTTTCAACTTAGTTTTTGAGTAAGGTAAATAAATTTAATTTAGATATCAAAAAAAGTACACAATTAATGTGTAAGTTTTACACATATGACATTAAGTTGAAAATGATAAAATTAGAAATATGATGTGCTGTTTAAGAAAGTATAAATTTAATAATTAAAATAGACAAAAAAGGTTCATTAGGACTATAGTATCTTTCTACATTATAAAATCTTTCTTATTAATGTAAATTTAATAAATTATTCAATTAGTTATTCTATTTTATATTTAGCAATTGTGAATGCATTTGTTTTTACAACTAAATCATAATCTATTTCTACTTGCCGAAGTGTAGTCAACAAAAGTTTGAGTTCCAGATATCGTAAATATATTTTTATAGCGACTTGAATTATGTTGGCAACGAAATTGATGCAGATTTAGATATATTTTGCCAGTCTACGACTATAAAGATTTAAAAAGCATATCTAAAATTCTATAAATATCAAATAGTATTATGATATTTTACAGTACTTTATCTTCTAAAGTTATCTTAGCTTAGGTTAAACTTAGGCTGTTTTTTTTTATGTTTGAGCCGTTCGAAGTGAGGTTATAATACATTTAAATGTTCAAAAAATTTTAATATTTAAATCTAAATTTTCGTAATAATGGTTTTTGACGATATAAAACAAAGAAACTATGACATAAAGAACAGGTTTATTTATGACATGCTTTAATTCTGGCATCTGTGAATATCTTCACTTAATTGTTCGATAATTAGGGGATTTTCTAAGCTAAACTAATTCATGATGCAGGTCAGCATAAAGTTCACTTTGCTAGTAGCTTTAATTTCTGTTATTAACATTTTCTGGTCTATCTGAATTCAGGTTTCTGGTTCCATTAGAGCATATTTTTTTCTGTGATGAAGAAGATAAGAACAAATAAAAAAAAGTAAGTGTTAACTTTTTTAGTTTTATGTTTAATACTTATGTAGTAGTTTGAGTTTTAAAGATTTAAAAACTAGTTGTAGTCTTAAAAAAAGCAATACATAACTGAGTATATAGTAGTATTATCAATTAAAATTTATTGTTTCCAACAGAAGAACTACAATAGAAGATTTTTAATTAGTAGCAGTTCTTAAAAATCCTTAGTAAATTTTAATATATAAGTATTGTTATTAATTTTTTATTAAAAATTTAACAATTTGTTTCTTGTTTTAAAAGTTTGTATTTATCTTTATTTGCTTTAATAGCATTATTATTAAAGTACTCTTTAAAAAATATAAATAATTAAAAATATTCATTCAGTTTTCAGGGTTGCCACACACTCAAGGAATTCAGGGAATTTTATAGTTATAGAAAGTTATAGAAAATTTCAGGGAAACTCAGGAGACTCATGGAAATTCAGGGAATTTTGATCCTTTTTTTTAACTCAGGTAGTATTGGTTTTTTCTAAAAACTTTAGGGAAATTTTAAGATAAAAAAAAAATCTTAGGGAAAAGTTTTTCTAGATATACAGGGTTGCCACTTTACCTGGAAAAAACTGAAATTTGACAATTTAGGCTAAAATAACCTGGAAAAACCTGGAATTTTGATCAAAAAACATGGAAAAACCTGGAATTTTTAATAATTTTAACATTTTCAGTTGTGAAATTTTGATTTTACACAAAAATCTATCATTTAATTAAAATTTTTTGTCATCATCAAAATATTTTTTTTTAAAAACTCATTTAAAGTAACTTTACAGTATCTTTTCAATATTTTTATACTATTAAACACAGTTTGTTCAATAGAAATAAACTTAAAACTAAAAGTAGACCCAAAAATGTTTACTTTCAAAAACCTGGAAGAAATTTGGAAAACCTGGAAAAAAATTGAAAAAATGAGTGGCAACCCTGATATTAATATTTTTCTGCCTTGTTAAAATGTTGAAGTTTATTTTGACTTAAACTTCCTCTGCTTCTTAAATATACAAACAAGAATTCTTTTTTAACTTACAGACGATTGTGAGTGGAAGCATTACAAGCCAGTAACTTCATCAAGAATCTACATTTTGAAGTTCAAGTCTTCATCAAGGAGGATGTTCTTCTGGATGCAGGTACAATTTTTGTTAAAATAATACTATTCACAGGTAAATTTTTTAAAGATTATGATGGAAATAGGTATGTTTGTTGTTAAAATAAGTTTTTAGAGTATTTACACATTTTTTATAAAATATTAATTCTAAAAGCAGGTTCATTTCCTATCAAAATTTTTCGAGTGCAAGTAAATTTGTTAATGTGTAAAGTTTTAAATTCAGTGTATCTAAACAATCAATGAAGTTCTTGAACTGTTTTATTGTTGACACTATTACACAGTCTATCTTATAATTAATGTGCAATGAAAACATTGTTTAAAAAATAATGACGGATTACTAATAATGATAAATACACAGGAGCCCAACGCATCAAAGGACAAGGACCTGGCGAGGAAGGTGAATAATTTGATGAACAAAACCTGGTTCAAGTGGTAGCAACAGGGGTGGAGGTGCCACTGATCTGTCAGAACTGCTCGGTGGTAACGGCAATTTGCAGGTAATTGTTTAGTTATTACACAAGTGTATTTTTAATTTGAAAAATTATAATTTTTTTTATTCTGTGTATTGAATTTTTGTAAATTGTTCATGTATGTAAGTTTATTAGTTACATATTTATTCCTTGGAATAGTATTAGAGGCTTTCAGATTTGGTGTGTTATTTTTGGAATAGTTGCAGGTTTAATGTACTTTTGTAAACTTTTAAGTATACTATAGTTTGATGATTTTGTGGTGTCTGTGATGAAAACTTATTGAACAACTGACTAAATGTGACCTTAAATAACCAGTTGGCTTGTACATGTATTTACTGCAAATTCAGTTGTAAATTTTATTAGCCGAATTACTAACAGTTTAAAAATATTTTTAAACAACCAAACATTATTGTATGAAATTTTTTGAACTTAAATTGTTGAACCAAAAATAAAATAACTAATCAAATACTTATATCTAACCAAACAATTTTGTACAATCTGAAGTCTTCTGAGCAGGATCTGTCAAACAACGTTGATCTGAGCCTACTTCTCCAGTTGATGGAAGGAGGACATGTTAATAATTGAATTTTTGAAATGTTTATAGGGTTGCCAAAAATCATGGTAAAACCTGAATTTGAGAAATTTTGAAAAACCTGGAACTACCTCGAATTTTTAACAAAAATCACTAATTAAACCTGGAAAAAACTGGAATTTTTAACAATTTTTACATGTTAAGTAGTTAAACTTCGATTTGACTCAAAATATCTATCAAATAGATGAAAAAAAAAAAGTCATCATCAAATTTTTCATCAAGATCACATTTGAAGTAGCTTTACAGTATCTTTTCAATGTTTTTATACTACTTAACACAGTTTCTTACCTTAAACTTAACTTTAAACTGAAAATAGACCTAAAATGTTTACTTTTAAAAACCTTGAAGAAATTTAGAAAACCTAGAGAAAATTAGCCAAAAACATTTGGCAACCCTGGATATAGAATGAGATATGAATAAGTATAGAATGGATTTAGAATGAGGATTTTTAGTTAATCCACATTCAATATTTTTTCAAAAAAGTTAATTTTATTTATTTTTAAGTGCTTATTTAGAAATTTTTTAGCCTTGTGGCTAGTTATTCAATATTCTTAGTATTAACTTTGTAATTTTTTGACAAATAATGAAAATTTTAAGGACTTGAAAAAACTCAGGGAAACTCAGGGAAGTTTAAGTTTACTCAGGGAAGATTTTTTGACTCAAAGAGTGGCAGCCCTGAGTTTCTTATTATAAAAAGCATCTATTAAGCCCTCAGATAATCTAAAAGTAAACAAAAACTCTAAAATTAAATTGAAACTAGATAGTAAGACTACTTAGGTTTTATTGGTCCTATGGCTTTAAAACATTCTTTTGAAAACAACTAACCTGAATTTTAAAAATAGTTTATGTTGCAATGGAATAAAATATACTTAAGGTAACAGTACTGTATTTTTTTTTAATATTTCCCATTTTAAAAACAACTTTTTATCTTGAATTTAATTTCTACTAAAAAGGGACATAAAATTTGTCTAAAGAAACCTAAAATAATCAGAAATCCTAGAAGAATTCAAAAAGTCTGGATAAAAATTAGATAACCTGTAAGAAATTAAAAAATCCAGTGGTAACTTTGACTAACAATATACAGGATGGTCATTTAATTTGGAATAACATGTAATTATAACAGTTGGCAATTGGTAATTTAGAACTTGATACTTATTGAAATAGAAAATTAAAAAAACTTTTAACTTTGAATTAAAATGATTAAAAAAAGATTCAAAAAACTAGAATTTTAAACAGACAATATTACATGTAAATTTATGAACTTTAGATTGGACAAATTATATACAGAAAATTTTATTTTTAGATTATATCTATTATAAAACGCTTTTAATGTTGCATTGCAGTATCTTATCTGTAATATAAAAACATTTTTAAACTTAAATTTAATTTTATATTAAAAAGAAATAATTATACTCAGTTTGAAAAACCTGTAAGAAAATCATAAAACCTGGAAGGTGTTTCTAAACAATTATTATTAACCCGGTAAAAAAAAAATACACATAACTAACTAAAAATTATTAAATAGTATGTGACATTAGAGTTACTTAATCTTAAATAGATAAAAAATAATTTAAATACGACTGTATTAATAATATATTGCTTTAGAAATTCAACAAGTAGTTGTTTCTTGTTTGACTTACATTGTGTAATGATAAGATTATTTTTACACTTAAAATTACCTTTGTCATAAGTTAATTTGTTTTAACTAGATTAAATACTTTGTTACAAACCATTACATAAAAGAAAAAAATCAAAATTCTGTTATACAAAACAAATTTCGTGCAACCTTAATTTTTGCATACTTAGCAATAAAAGATAATATTTTTTAAACTTAAAAAATATGAAGTAGTTAATGGAAGTTACATAAATCTGGTAATAATAATGTAGTCAATGATCGAAATGGTATGATTAAACTTTAATGTTAATGTGAGTTTGTCTTATGTCATACAAACTCTAGGCTTAGGCTCTATAGACTTTCATTTTTATTTTTATATTTTTGAAAGTTTAGTAGATACAAAACTATTTAGCATTAAGTAATTAAAACATAAAAAAAACAATTAACCTACAAATACCAAAATTAAATTTAAACTTAATAATATTGCAAGTTTATTGTCTATATGAAGGACCTAGTCATTAAAACCTAGGCCACTTAAATAAAAAGACACATAATGAAAAAGTCTAAAATTAAAATAACATAAAAAGTACATTTTCTTCAAAACAAAGATTAAAACATATTTTGATATAAAATTTATAGATTAACATAAAAAGCAAATTTTTAATCACAAACTTATACTTATTTACACTTTGATGTAGAACGATCAACATTAATTTTTTAAATTGATTGACAAACAACAAATATAAAAGTATATTAAAAAAATAAATATTATGAAGTCAAAACTGCACACAGTTATAAACAAAACTAAAATTCATTAAAGTGAATACTTTAACTTTATTGAGAAACAGTTTATTATTATTTTTTGTTTTTACAAATATTTAAGTCAGGGTTTATTAAACTTTTGTTCAAAAAACCCCCTTTAAAGAAATTTAAAAAAATATGGCCCCCTTAAACCCAGAATATCTAGTGTTAGTTTCAAAACTACCATTAAAAGCACCTTAGACCTTTTTTGCTCTTCATCATCAACTCCATAGTATCTAGTGTAAGTTTCATGTTATGACCTCTGTGGTCCCTTTACAGCTCATGGCCCCTAATTTTCTGTCATGGCCCACTTTTCGAAACCCTGGTTTAAGTTTTCTTAATAAAATACAAGTGTTTTACTCACAGTTTGTTTTAATCAAAACTGTTGTTGTAATTTTTAGTTTTTGAAATCTATTTCATTTAATTATTTGCACAAGCTTATTAATTTACTAGTTGTCCAAAAATACATGATTGTTTTAAGCGTTCAAGACTTGAATAGATTTGTTTTGTTTTCATTTAATTAAAAATAGTTTTTTATACTTTTTGAAATATGTTCCTTCATCCACTAGGCAACTTAAACAGATAATTAAGAAACATATAACAAAAAGTACAGAATGTTATTAGAACTTATATTGAAATAAATATGTTTTGTTTAGAATTTAAAGTAGGTTTTTCTTTCTTATTTTTAATTAGTTAAATGTAATTTTAGTAAATGTAAACAAACAGGGCTCCCACAAAACCTGGAATCCTTAAAAAACTTCGAATTTGACAGTTTACGTTAAAAACCTGGAATTTGAGAAATTTTGAATTAAAAACATGGATAAACCTAGAATTTTAAACAAAATCTTTAGAAAACCTGGAATTTTAAACAATATTTTAGTAAATATAAAAAAATAGTATAATTTTGATTTGACACAAAAATTGCCATCATCTAAATTTTTTTATCAAAAAACAAAAATAAATTAGCTTTACAGTCGCAATGTTGTCAATGTTATTAAAATATTCAAAACAATTTTTTTACCTTAAACTTTATTTTAAACTAAAAATAGACCCAAAAGCGCGACTTATAAAAACCTGGAGAAAATTTGCAAAATACCAGTGAGACTTAGAAAAAATAATTTCTTTGATTTATAATTAATAATTGTTAATAAGTTTTGTCTTTAGTTAACTTTCATTGACATATTTTAATTAAAAACAAGTTTATTTTCTAATATTTTGCAATTCACAAATAAAACTTTTGAAACATATTTGTCCTCCTTTTACAAAGGTTTATAGGCATCAAATTCCAGTTATTGTTAATTTAAATCAGCGTTTCCCAAACTTTTTTCAAATAGCCCTCTTTTAAGAAATTAAAATAACTGTGGCCCCTTCAACAAATTTATTAAAAAAACTACCATTAAAAGCACCTAAGACTTTTTTTTCTGTTCATCAACAACTCCAAAATTTCAGTGTAAGTTTCAAAACTACCATTAAAAACACCTAGGACCTTTTATTTTTACTCATCATCAACAACTCCACAATAGAATATCTAGTGAAAGTTTCAAATTATGACCTCATGGCCCACTTTGGCCCCTTTGCTGCTCATGGCCCTATTTGGGAAACCGTGGTTTAAATGCTGAAAAATTTCTGAACTTTAAAAACAAAATTGAGAATTTGTTTATTTTTGAGTAAATCATTAAATTGTGAATTTCTTTCTTGTAACCATTTAGTTTACGTGGTAATGTGTCAAGTTTATGGATATATAATGTTTGAAATAAGCTTTTGTATTAGAAATTCTCTTAAACAGCTCTTTTGTAAGGTGGCAACAATAGACTAATAAATTGGTTTGAAATAGAATTGAAATAATAAACATATTGAAATATTTTTCATGGTGTAAAGTAATGTAAAGTAAATTATTAATCATTTGTAACACTTGTATTTGTGTATTTGAATTTTATATAATACACATTGCTTTATGATATAATATATTAATACATGTATAACACTATGTAAGCGTTGAGTTTTCGAAGAAGGAAATAAAATAAGAATGATTATATTTTGTATCTTAAATGTTATCAAGTCAGTAAACTAATAAAATTATAAAATAAACTGAAAGTTTTTGATTAGTATTGTTTTTTTTGTGTTGAATTTTTATGCTGATATTATGAACTTTTTGCTGTACAAAGAATATTTAAAAGTATCAGTGCCAAAATATAAGTTAATGTAACAAATAATTATTTAATTTTAGTGAATTTTAATGTTTATTGCTTGTAAAATGTTATGAAAAATTTAAAATCAGTACTGACTAATTTTTTTTTTAGTATTTTTTAAAACCATAATTTCTATGTTTTCCAAATTAGTTGTATTGTAACACATCTAAATTTAACAAGAAACTTTAAGTCTTACATTTAAGCATGTTTTTGTTACTTATTTGAATAATAATTGGTGTAAAAAATATGTTTTTTTTGAAAGTTTTAGTTATTAGATAATTATTAAAAAAAATATTAGTATGCATGTTTAGTTCAGTTTCTTTTAGCATTTATCTATTTATTTTTGAATATGCCGAGTAATTCAGTCAAAATTAAGCTTAAACTAAGCTTATTTACTTTAAGATCTTTTCTCTTTTCAGGCTGGCCAAAAAACCTGGAAACCTAGAAAAACCTAGAATTTGACAGTAAGTCAAAAAAAAAAACGTAGAAAAACCTGGAATTTCGTAAAAAAAATCATGAAAATAGCTGGATTTTTATTAGTTTTATATAATCTAAGTTGTAAATTTTATAAACTTAGACTTTCAAAAGTGTACAAGTTTTTAATTAGTTATTGATAAATTATTACTTAGATTATTATTTTGATTAATGAAACTACTTTTTTACTTGCTTTTCCATTGTTTTGATGTAAAGTTAGTCAACAAGAACCTATTTCTGACTGATGCACTTAATGGAGTTTAGATTAAGAGAAAATTAAGAGCAAGAGCAAAATAAGAGCAGAGCCAAATAAAATATCTGATGCAATTTTTTATGCAAAATTTATATACATCACTTCATCTATACATTATACACTTTAAGTTATGTTAATTTATTTTTCTTAAATTATATTAGTTGTGCAAAACACTGTAAAATAACAAAATATACATCATAAGTTTATCAAAAGTTAGTTTTTTTAAAGCAATAAATACTTAAGAGATTATATCAGTATCAACAACTTAAATGTGCCAGTACATAATTTAAAATACGCAGTAAAACAAAGATTATGTTAGTTATACTGTATTGCTAAGTAGTTTAAATCTACCAAAAACTCTGTTTTTATTTAAGATTTATTTATTACTAAAAACGGTCAAAAAAAGATGTACTTTCAAAAACCTCGGAAAAATTATAAAATGCGTGGAAGAAATTTTTGAAAACCTGAAATTTTTTTTACAAAAGCATTTGGCCACTCTGTCTGTTAATGTTGTGATTGTACTTATAATTAATTAAAAGTAATAAAATTGAAATTATTACTTTTAGAACATCAGAAATTGATCAGTAAAATTACAAAACATGCTTATAAAGTGTGAAGTTTATCAACAATTTTGATGTCATGGTTTTTACTGAAAACATCTCCACCAAGTTTGTAAAAACAAGCTCTCTTTCTTATTGTATTTTTTTTTTAAATACTTAATACTTAAAATTACTTTTTTTTTGTCAAATTAGTATTAATAAAGAATCCTCATTGATTTCTCATGATCATTGAATAATCATGTAATTATGATCAGTAATCACAACTTCTACATATTTAAGTAAATAACAAAATTTAATTGAATATGAAAAATCAGAACAGTGTAAATAATAGTTATATATCAATATATATAAAAACAAATTATACAGTAATCTTCCTTTATTGTACCAATATATGTTTCTGTGTGTTAAGAAAAGGACAATTCAACTGGGTTCAGGAAAAAAAAGTACTGTAATTAAAGTATAGAAGTATAGAATCAAGTAGGTGTATACATGTTTTCATTAAAATAAAAATAAAATAGAGTCTACAGAATTGCGGGTTAATAGTTAATAATATTTAAAATACTTAATATTAAATCCGACTGTTATAAAACTATATAATGTTTGTAATTATTAAGTCTAAATTAAGTAAAGTAAACTAAAATACACAAAAAAACAACAAATCATTATATAAACAAGCCACTTACTATAATTGAAAGAGTAAATGATTCAAATTTATTTTAACGTTGCCAATGATTGAACAAAATACATCTAATAGTTATGTCACAATATATATGAAAATTAACACATCTACTTAATTTGCATTGTAATGTTAGTTAAAATTTAGTCTTTATGTTTGAGAAAGCAATAAAGCGCTTTAATATGAAAAGTAGTATGTAATCTATTTTGAATAAAAATGAAACAACAACCATTAATTAGCGAATCAATAAAATTTAACAACGGTAAAGACAATAAAAGTCACAATCATAGTCACAAAAGACAATAGTCGCAAAAGTCATAACCCAGTTGAAGTGTGGTGATTCATTAACACACAGAAACATATGTTGGTACAATAGAGGAAGATTACTGTATAATTTGTTTTTTTTTTATATTCCAGTGAAATTGTTTCACAAAGATCTTTTGTTAACAAACGATTAAATCTATATTTTGAACAGTTATATCTATATATATCTATCTATCAATTATTATGATTTTTTAAAACATATACGTATATTTAATAATACAAAAAAAAAACAACTAATTTTCGATATATTATTACTATTATTATTATATTGTTTATTGTGCAATGTTGGACTCAGGAATCAAAACCTGAGCCACTTAAACAAGACACACAATGAGAATAATGAAAACATTTATATCCAACACAAAATAAACATAAACAAGACACCAAACATAGTTAAAATTTAGAAAACTCGTTAACAAGATTAAACTTATTTGATTGATATAAAAGGCGATAACTTAGTACACATAAAACCATTTGTACAAAAATAATCATATTGAATTAATATTCTTTCAGGGGGGAGGCGTAGGGAAATAAAACTAATTAATATTAAGTCTTAAATTATTATTTTTTGTATTGTCTTTGGGAAAAAATAATGAATTTTACTGATATTTATACTATTTAAACTAAATATTTTTAGTTTTAATCGAAAATATTCCTTATCACACGATACTACATCCTGTGGTAATTTTTTCCACATAGTCTCTACTTTAAAAAAAATTAATCTTGCCACTGACTGTTGTTAAAATTATTTTTACATTTTTTTTTTTATTTCTTCTTTATTGATATTTATTATGGGAAAAACTGAAAAATTGACTGAAAAAAGCCTCATATTTTCCATTAATAATTTCGTAAAGCATAAGTAAATCATATTCCCATCTTCTATACTCTAAAGACCGCAATCCAAGTTTAACCAATCTTTCATTATATGATGAATGGGATATGTTACAACGACTACATATCAACCGGGTACAATTCCTTCGCACAGACTCAATTTTGTTAATATCTTTTTATAAAAAGGGTGATTATATTTGTGTGTTGTATTCAAGCTTGGGACGGACGTAAATTTTAAATAGCTTTGTTAGAATAGTATATGAGTTAGTTTTAAAACTTTTTAATATTTGATATGTTGAAACTTGTGCAACATTATATAAATAGTTTATGTGTTCGTTCAGTTTTAAATTTTCGGAGATATATATTCCTAAATTTTTAAAAACTTTAACTGTTGGTATATTAGTTTTATTGATAAATAGGTCAATCGAGTCAAACAATTTGTTGTTCTTAGTTGTTAAAATTTTACATTTAGTAGGATTTAAATCTAGTTTTATGGATTTCAACCATTTGTAGATATTTTCTAGAGTAGATTGTAAAGAGATACTTAACTCACTAAAGATTTTTGTATCGTCTGCAAATAAACTCATATCAATTAATATCAATGTTTGAACTAGTGTGATAAATATAAATTAAAAAAAAGGAGGGGACCAACTACACTACTTTGAAAATAAACATTATGACGTGTCAAATAGATTAAAATTATATTAGGTACAGGGTTGCCACTTTACCTGTAAACCTTGAAAAACCTGGAATTTGACAATTTAGGCAAAAATAACCTGGAAAAACCTGGAATTTTTATCAAAAAATCTGGAAAAACTTGAAATTTTTAATAAGTTTAACATATTCAGTAGTAAAATTTCGATTTGACACAAAAATCTATCTTATGAATAAGATTTTTTTGTCATTATCATAATTTTTTTTTATTAAAAACACATTTAAAGTAACTTTACAGTATCTTTTCAATGTTTTTATACTATTTAACACAGCTTCTTATTTATAAATTAGCTTATAACTTAAAATAGACCCAAAATTGTGTACTTTTAAAAACCTGGAAGAAATTTGAAAAACTTGGAAAAAAATTTGAAAAAACGAGTGACAACCTTGTAGGTAGCTAAAAAAACTTCTGTACAAGTTAACTTATGATTAGTCTTATCTTGTTTGTTCTTATTTTATTTTGTTGCTATTTTTGTTATTGTTTAATATTTTTGTTCTTTTAAAATACATCTTTTGGTTGTGAAGACAGGGTTGCTATCTTTCTTGTCTTTTGTTTACCAATATTTTTTTTTGCTTTACGTAGATTTAAATATAAAACATACATAAAAGTAGAATAATACAAATATTAAGACAATATAAACAACATAATTACAAAATGTACAAAAAAGAGTCCACAAAGCACAAAAAAGTACAAAAACAGACATGACAGTACAACTTATTTGTCATGTTATCAGATAAAATTTAGCAAAATTTCTGCATAAGATTCTGTTTTTGATTTGAGAGATGTTTGGTTGATAGCAAACACTACTTTCCAATTTTCCACCTTGCACAGAATACAAATATCCCTGATTTTACCCTCAAATGAGATATTGTAATTAAAAAAAAGTTTCCGATACAAACGTATAGATCACAAATTTTTCGGGGTCAGTTTTCTCGGAAATTTATAAAGTTACTAAAAATCTATTTTCTCCTTCATTTTTTGAGCTAGAGACCTCAAATTTTCAGGAAACGTTTCTTTTATAGTTTAGAAGACTTTGAATGTTGAAATTTTTAAAAATATTAAAAAAAAATTTTAGATAAACAAAACAAAAAAAAAAGGTGTAATTTTTATAAAAAAATTATTTTTCAAAATTAAAACAATTCTGCATTCGATCTATTTTAAATTTATTAATACATTTTCTGTGAAAATTTGAAGAAGATTGCTTAAAAAATGAAGGAGGATATAGATTTTTAGTGAAGTGGTCTTTTTTGCGTTTTTAGTTTGTGCCTTCCATTAGGAACCTATTGAGGTCACTAACTTTGATCGCTCATATATCAAAAAATACTTATTTTTTTAAGCAGTTAATAATGTCTGATAGCTCGGATAAAACTATAAAATAAGATCAATTTGTAAAAATCAAAGTGGACTCCCCTATGCTCTTAAGTTTTTGTTAAGTATTTTTTTGTTTTTTATTCTTATTTTTTTGATTTTTTAAAAGTAGATATGAAATTATAATTTATTATAGTTATAACTTTTTATACAAAATAAAAATGAAATATAAACTTAAAATAGTAAAAAAATAAACTGTCATAATTTTTGTAAAATTTGTTTTTAAAGTTTATTTGTGTAAAAACAGAGCTTCTAAAGCTTTTTTACAGACACTTAAAAAATCGTTGTTTTTCAAAATAATAATTATTTAATTCAAGGTAAAGTTTAGGACAATTTTAATAATAAAATCAAGAAAGATTTTCAATGCTTGTTATAGTTCTTAAAGTTATTTTTCATCTATATTTTTTATCTATAGCACGGTTTAGATGAACACAAAAAAAATTAATTTAATGTTGCATGCTTCAAGTTAAACAAAACTTTTATAATATATTTAAATTGTAGGAATATGTGCGAAATTTCATGTAAAAAGTTGTAACAAACTTTAATTTTATTTTGCTGTTTTAAATAAAATAAAGGTATTTAATTTAAAAATTACTTAAATTGTGTGTTTTAATGTTTTTTTTGCTGCTCTAAATAGGTAAAGGAAAAATAAAATGCTTAAAGTTAATTAAATATTGGTTAAATTTTAAGCTTAACTGATATTAAAATTAACTGAAAGTGTTACAGTCTTGAAGTTAAATTTTACTGTTACTATAATTTTGTAGTGTTGTAATAAAAGTTAGTTTATAAAGAGATATGAATTCATGCCTACTAAATTATAAAAAAAGTAGAAATTAACAAAAATTCTCAACAAAATACTTGAATAAACTTATTTTAAAGTAAAGTGTTACGTACTTTATAAAATTTGTAATTAAATGTTGTTATGATTTTATAATGGAATTCAGCTATATTTCAGAAATTAAAACAGTTGCGAATTATGCGTTCTTATTAAAGTTTGTAGATTGGCAACATAATTTTTGTATTGTTGTAAACTGTGTTATAATGAATTTGTATTATTATTTCAATAGAATGAAAAAACCTGTGATAGATTTCCTTAATTGTAAACATTTAATTTTTTGAAATATTGTAAGCTTTGTTTAACTAAGCTGACTTAATTTTATAAGTTTAATATACCTTATTGAAAAGTTATTTCTTTCTTTTTTTTTTTCAAACGTATTTGAACAATTAGTTGCTTAAACTGATAAACTGAATATAATTGCTTTTGACGAAATTTTAGAAATGTAAGAAAAAAATCAATTATTATTTTGAAATTTTATTATTATATTTGAACAATCTTTGTTTTATAGATTTATATGTCTAAACTTTATAAAATAATAGTATAGCCATCATGGTTTTGCTAGCTGAAATTAAAACTAAACAGGATTTTAGTCAGGCTAACCAAATCTACTCTAGATAATTAAAAAAAAAATATTTTGAAACTTCCGTAAGACTCAGGTTTAAAAGTTTGCTGCATAAGTCATTTATTATGAAAGCAACAACATATAGAGTTAATTTTTTAAACTTAGTTTTTTTTTGAAATTTACATAGAAGTTAGTTAACAAATTACGTTGGCACTCGAAAGTTTGACCGTACATTTATAAAATACTGTGCATAAGGTATAATTAAAGTATTTGTACACAAAAAGTTAATAAAACCAACGAAAAAGTAAGAATCAAACATATATCCTTCCTAGATACCTTACGAGATGAAAAAAGCCTGAACTTCTTTCCGGAAAAACGACCCATTCAATACCAAGTTAGTTGCCTATTTTTATTTTCGTTTATCGTCTAACTTTACGTAAAACAATAATAGTTTATCAATAATTAAATAAAAAAAGTTCAACTCTTTAATTAAATTTTATGCATCATCGACAGTAAATTGATTAGATGTTGCAATATTTTTGAGGTTTGTATATTAGCAACATAAAATTACATTTACCTTTTGTAAACTGTGCTTTAAACTTCATAAACAAAGAAGTATTTTTAAAATAATTTAAAAAATAACAAGTTTTGAAAAAATTATAACTTAAAATATCTAAAATAGTCTAAAGCTTAAGTTTAGTTTAAAAAAATAGGCTTAACTTTTTGCAATTTTTTTTTAAATAGGAAAAATTTATTTGGGGATATTTTGTAAAAAACAATAGAGGAAGAATTAAATATTTTCTTAATAATAAGCTTAGTTCAATAAGTAATTGTATTTTTCAGTTTTGTTTCAAAATTGTTTTAAAATATTTGTTTTTACATACATACACTGTGTTTGAATTTTAAATAAATTTTCTATTAAAATTTTAAATATTAAATTAAGTTACTACATAAATTTTAAAATATATTAAAAGTTTTATTTATCAAGAGTTATATTTTTATGCCTACTTTAATCAATAAAAAATCATAAAACGTATATGAATTTTTTTTTAACTAAAATTTTAATGGAATTTTAATTAAATAGAAAATTGATAAAAGATCGGTAAGAATTTTCATTCAACAAGTTTGGAATTCAACAATTTTATTTTATTTTTGTTCTTTTATGCAATCTTAAGGAATTTTGAAGTTTGCATGGCAACAACAAATTACATTTTGTAAACTGTTGTAAATTTCATCAGTCAGGAAAGGTTCTAGAGCTATTTAAGTTTCAAAAACTAAGCAGAAAAACAGTTATTTTTGACGTTTACAACACAGAGCACACAATAAAATGTGTAATTTTTGCAAACCTACGAAATTTCGGAACACTTCATAAATTGCAGACATAAATAAAGTGAATATCTGGAATGAGTGTGGAATTCCGTTTAGAAAACTTTCAACATAATTTAAATAGTTTGTAATTTAAATTTAATTTCTGTTAAACTTAACTATTAATTTTTTTTCAATTAGATTGCAAAGATTATGCTCTGTGTATGACAGTACTTCAAGAAAGTTTACAATGCTTAGTCTAAAGCTGCCACTTGAAGCAAACACTTCAGTGTGTAAACTAGTGGGTTTCGACAACAAGTTGCAGTTTTTGTGGTTGTCCTTATGAGGTTTATAACAAATTTAATGTGTAAAATGCAATTGAGCAAACCTGGAGTGTAGTTTGTATAAAATATTTTTGTTTTTTTTATTCTTTTTTTTTGTTGTTTAAGGTGGTATTAAAATTTGACTCTTTATAAATAAAACTTTTAGCGTATTTATACAATTTCATATTATATAAAATTAAAGTTTTAACTTTTAATATTAAAATTAAGGGAATAGGGGTAAAGCAATTTTTTAAGATAGTCATATTTTTTATAATTGTTTAAGCTACCAGTTACTTTTACCGCTTGTTAAAATTCTTACTGACTTTTGTGATATAAGCGATCAAAGTTAGAGAGGTTAATAGCATCTCAAGAGGAGGCTCAAACTACAAAGGCAAAAAAAAAACTATTTCACTAAAAATCAGTCACCTCTTCTAATAAAAAAAAATTGTTTAAAAACTTCTAGAATTATGTTTGGTAATTTTGAAAAAAATTTGGGAAACAGGTTTTTAGTTATTACTAATCCTTTCTTATATATAAACAATAAAAAAAAGACTATTTTTAAATTTTAATCATAATTTATTTTTAATTTTGATAAATGACGGATACATAGATTTTATTGTTAGTGTTTCAAAAATCAGAGAAAATGAGTCTTGAAAAAATTTGATTCCATACGGTTGTATTGATTTTTTTTTACAAAGTTGGATATATCTCAAAAGCTAATTGATTTTTATTGATCTATTAAAAACATCTTATAGTAAAAACTCTTTCAAATAAGAGCCAATGTTAATTTAATTTTTGTATAGTAAATATGTTAGACCTCCCTATGCCCTTAAACAAAAACATGTATAAACATCTTTTAAGTAGTTTAGTAACACAAACGAATGAACAGTTAATATTCAAAAGTATGTAAAGTTTCTAAAAAGTTAAGCCAACTTATTTTAACTAAAATAAAAATTTAGGACAATTTAAAACATTTATAATCAATAAGTTTGTAAAGCTTCTTTTAATTCTAAATTCAAGCATAAACAAATATTTTTTATGAAATTTATAACCCAGCTTGAGAGAGCACAAAAAGTTTAATTGTTATAATTTTAAAAATGTAATTACAACAAGATTGCATAAAATGCAACATAAATTTAAGTTGTTGGAGTTTGCGCGGAATTCCATGAATAAAATTCCTAACTATTTTCAATATAAGTTGCTTTTTAAATAAAATGTCAGTAAAAGGCAAGTTTTCATCAGGTGCATTTTATTTCATTGCTTGTTTTTTATTGTTATATTAAGCAAAAAAAAAAAAAACAAGTTTCAAAACATTTGAAATATTTTTGTGTAAAGAATTTCGTTTAAACTAAAACAAAATTTGAATGTAAAATAAATATCTATAAAATTCTAAAAGTTAATAGTAATTTCTTTTTAAATCATCGATTTGAATTTATAACTAAGTTGAGCAACATTTAAATTTATTAGGAAAAAAAGAGGTAGTTAGTTCAAAAACAGAATAATTTTAAAATATAGTTTTTCACAAAGTTAATTTTTGTTTTGTTTTATTAAAGTTTATAATTTATTTTTGTAAAATTAATACTAATACATACTTTAAATGCTAAAATATAATAAACTTTTAAATAGTAGGCAACAATAGCCAAAAAGCTGCAAGTTTTATATAGTACAGCCTTAATTTACACATTTTTGAAATTTTATATTATATCTTAACATTTAAAATTGTATTTTTGTATTAATTTTACAAAATTAAATTATGAACTTTAATTTAAAAAAAAATTTAACTTAATGAAAAAGTTATTCTAAAATTGTTCTGTTTTTGAACATTTTTTTTTCTAAAAAACTTAAATGTTGCTCAATTTAGTTTTAAATTCAAATTGATAATTTATAATTAACTATTAACTTTTTAAATTTTGAAGATATTTATTTTACATTCAATTTTTGGTTTTATTTTCAACGAAATTCTTTACACAAAAACATTTTAAATGTTTTGAAACTTGTTTTTTTTTTTTTTTTTTTGCTTAATTTGCAATAAAAAACAAGCAATGAAATAAAATGCACCTTACATTGCCTTTTACTGACATTTTACTCGAAAAGCAAAATAAATTGAAAACCGTTAGGAATTTTATACATGGAATTCCGCGCAAATTCCAACAAATTAAATTTATGTTGCATTTTATTCAATCTTGTTGTAATTACATTTTTAAAATTATAAAAATTAAACTTTTTGTGCTCTCTTAAGCTGGGTTATAAATTTCATAAAAAAATATTTGTTTATGCTTAAATTTAGAATTAAAAGAATCTTTACAAACTTATTGATTGTAAATATTTTAAATTGTCCTAAATTTTTAGTATAGTTTAAATAAATTGGCTTAACTTTTTATAACTTTAAATATTTATAAATATTAACTCTTTATCCGTTTCTGTTGCAAAACTACTTGAAATCTTTTTTATTATTACATTTATAAATTTATTAAAGTTAATAAACAAGTTCAAGTAATGTAAGTATTAGTGTTACTGACTTAGTTTTAAAATTTGGTTTTATTGATCTATGCTTTTGAAATATTGCATAGCCTGGTTAAAAACAAAAACAGTTTTACAATCGTTTTAGGATTAATTTTTAATAATCAAGTAATCTTCAGAAATCATGACGAATTGATTTAATATAAACCTTTATATTAGCAGTGTTTTGTTTAACTTATTTTCTGTAAAGAGATGGACAATTTAAATTGATTTTATAATATTAGTTGAAAATATTAACTCCTATCTTGTTAAAAAGTTCTTAGTTATATAACACACATAAACAGTATCTAGTAATATAAATAGCAGAAGTTCCAAAAAATGATGTGGTTTTTCATAAGGTTGTTTAACTGCATCGCTCTAAATTTATAATGCTATATTTTTTTAAATTAAAGTTATTTATTTAATATTTTAGGTTTTCAATGAATGCAGAACTATGAAGTTTGTTATAAAAACGTAAGTTGGTTGACTAATTCATATTTAAAAAACTAGTTTAATTAAAAATAATATGCGTTTAACCATTTTTGTGATATTTATATTTCTAAGTTTTTATTATACATTTTATAGGATGTTTGTTTTAAGATTGAAATTTTAAACTTAAAACTCAACTATTGTTTTATTTTTATTTTTAGCAAGTAGATTTTAAGCTTTTAAAGTAAATAACAATATTTCTTTAATAGTTTCAATTAATGTATGTTGTTGAACTTATGCTTTTGTGCAAATTTTGTTTAATAAATACTAAGTTTAAAGTATTTTAATTAGTATTTATTAAATTGATGTTAAATATTTTTAAATGTTTTATACTCACTACAGTAGTTAAGCTGATGCTTTTGAAAAATAATTAATTATAACAAATCTTTAGATTTTTAGAATAGTTTTTTTATCATTAAAAAGTGTTACTTTTGAAAGGTTGTTACAAGACTACTAAAAAAAATAAAGATTTGTATCATGACAATTTAAATTTTTATAAATTAAAACAATCCTCAAAATTTATTTTCCTTATTATGTTGTTTAAACTATGTTGTAAGTAAGTTTTCAAATTATTTTTAAGTTAAGTATTGTTAATAGACTTTTTTCATTAGAAAATTTTACACAGCAACTTAATACTTTTAAATTAATATTTTTTTGTTAATAAAATTAAAGAATTTTATTTATAAGCTTTATCTAGTTTGTATGGTGATATTTAAAATTAAAGAATATATTTTATATGTTTGTTAGTTATACATGCCAACAAGATTCAAGTTACAAGTTAAAAAAATTAATAATTTTGTGTTATATAAAATAACAAAATAGTATCAACTTGAAGTATTTTATAAATTACGATTTTGGTTTAATAAAAAGGCATGGAAAATCTATGTATTTTAACACTATAACTATGAAATTATAAAAACTTAATATGATAACAAGGAACGTTTTCTGTATTGTTGTAAACTTAATTTAGTTAATTTCAGACTAATAAATATTGGTATAATAGTTTTTACCTCCAATACTTCTAAGTATATTTTGTGTTTAAGTTTTGATAAATTAAATATACTACTTGTAGAACGTAAAAAATACTCAGCTTATTTAATTTATTGTAATTTATATATTTTGGTTATAATATTTTTTAAGAGATAAAAACAAAGATTTGAAAAAAAATAAACAGTTTCTTAAATTTAAAACAATTTTTGAACTAACATGTTTTAATACTCTAGTAGTCCTACTATACATATAGACCCTTTGACCAAATTTTTTAGCTTTGATTTCTTTATCGTGTCTAATAAACTACTATCACTATTATTTTGTCATTGTCATTTAATTATAAGTTAAATTAGAATATAAATATTTTTCTATTTTCAATTTCAACATATAAAGTAATTAAATATTTAAAAAATATGTATTATACTATTGTTTTATTTAAAACGTTAATATGTAAGTTTTACATCAAGATCAGTCATAAGTAATAGTATTTTTTAAGTTTAAAATGTCAATACTAAAACCAAGTTGAAATAAATTATAGGTTTTGTTTTAAAACTTTTTTATTTTTAAGTTTTAGCAAAAGTACTAACCAATTAAAATTGTTTATATTTTAAATTACAAGTCTTTGTCGGTGACTGTTCGTTTGTATGTTTGGTTTTTACTTTTTAAATTAACTGGTTCTTAAATTTGTGAGTTTTAAATGAACAATTATAAAAAGTGGACGATTTTAAAGTAAACTTATTTCAACAGAAGATTTTAATGGTTTGTTGTATTTCACTAATTTTACATGGAATTGAAATCAAGTTATTTATGCTAAAAGGTTAAATATAGAATTTCTTAACTGATAAATATTTTTAACAGAGAGAAACGAAACAGAGAAGTGTCCATAGCTAAGTTTGTCACAAAACTAAGTTATGCGTTTAATTATTCTGCAAGATTGAACTGTTTGTTTTGTTGTTTTGTTTTAGATTTCATACATTTTTTAGCATTGAAAACTTTACCTTACAACTTTTGACTTTAGTTGTTTTAATATACTTTTAGAATCTTTTTTTAAAAATAAAGCTTTATGTTTGTTTTTTAGCTTATTAAAGTTTTTAATTTAATACTACTATGTTATGAATGTAGTATTTTTGACAACTAACTAATTTTCAGTAAAATTATCAGCAAAACACTTTTGATCTATGTTTAATGTTTGGACTAAATAACGACAAAATATATTAGTTGTATGTGTTAGAAGCTGTATAAAATATATTTAAGTTTTAAAGAATAACACTTAAATAAATTATAGTAATTAACATACTGACCTGTTTTTTTTCTACTAATATTTAAAATAAAACTAATTTCTTTTTTTTCTACATTGGTACATTTTTACTATCAATTGTTCTTTTTCGTTGATACCTGCATATTTATAAGTTTCCCATTAAGATTTATTTATTCGTTCAACAATTAGTGTATAAAACTGATGATAAATATTTAAGGCTTTGCAGAGTTAATTTTTCTCTTCAATCATTATTTTTTTATAACTGATTAATATTTTTGTGTAAAAGTATAAGTTTTTAACTTTTATTTAAAGGTTAAGCAGCTTCTATAGTATATTAATTTTATAATGGCAATTTACTCTTTAACATAGTTTTAAAATTTTTATGAAAGAAATATAAAATAAAAATATCGCTGTACCTATAGTTAAATACTACCACTGTAATTTCAATATAGTTAAACTTATATGTAGTTTCTATGAGAACGGGTCTAAACTGAGCGAAGACAAAATTGCACGGGGTTACTAAATTGCACGAGGGTACTAAATTGCACGAGATCAAATTTGCACGAGGGAAAAAAGTTGCACAAAGACGATTTTGCACCAAGGGTAAATTTTGCACGAGTTACATTTTAGCACGAGAGGAAAAAAAAAAACAACAACAAAAAAAGTTAAAAAATAATTGAATAAAATAAAAAAGTTTCTGACCGAGGGTAAGGGTTAGGGGTAAAAGTGATAGTAAACGTAAGGTTAAAGAAATAACTAATAAAAATAAAATAATAACAATTAAAAAAAAACTATCGACCGAGGGTTAAGGGTAACAGTGATAGTAAAAAAAAAAGAAAAAAATTAAAATAAATAAAAAATTTAAAAGAGAATAATATCAAGTTTAACCCGTGCAAAAATGTCTCCGTTCAAAGTTGTATTCGTCAGGGTTGCCACAAGGTCAGGAAAAACTAAAAGAAAAATGACAAAAGTCAGGAAAAAACGGGGGTTAATTTTGAAAAGGAGTCAGGAAATTTGATAAAATTTAAAAATAGTCATAAGTTTTCAGTTTAAATTTAAATTCCTTCTTTTCCAAAGCCTTCAAAGGTAAAAAATTGCAAAATTTTCCTATAAGTTAACAAATTTATTTAATTTCCAATGCCTTCATCTGGTTAAATTATTAAAATATCCTTTATAAAGCTGCAACATTTTTCTATTAACATATTTTACAACTACCCAACTTGAAAAATCAGTTTTTGTAAGCTTCTTAGTATTGATGATCTGTAGATTGGACACTTCCATAGTGAAACTGTGATATATACACAAACTTTTAAAGCATATAAACTTTTATTAGCATGATTTTATAATCAGTTTAGATACATTTATGTTGGAAATGCTAAAAAAGTTGTCATTTTTCAGACAAGTTGTGTTATAAGAAGATAATACAAGTTTTTTTTTTTTGCTGATAGAGCTGTTTATTGCAAATCCATCAATCATACACAGATAGTTCAAGTGATGTAATGGAAATTTGATGATTAAATTCAGCAAAAAAAACTTTTGTTTTAACCTGTATTAAAATTAGATTGAAAGCTTTATATAGTTTAGAGTATTTGATTATGTATTTTAAATTCAGTTTAAATTAAGAGTTTGATTTAGAAAGGTCAGGAAAACTTTTTTGAAAAGTCAGGAAATTTTTCTCAGCTTGATCTGTGGCAACCCTGCTTCGTGTAAAAGTGACCCTACGTGCAATTTTAACCCCTCGTGCAATTTTGTGCACTCGTGCAAATTTGACAGCTACCCAGTTTCTATATCATAGTCTATTTATACTATAATTGATTAAGAAATATTGAGAGAAAAATTCCCTAAAATTATTACAATTTCAACCTTTTAATATAAAAAATGTATAACATATATTTAGTAAATTTTGAAAATTATGCAGACAAAAATGGAAAATTGTTTAATATTAGCGATGTTTTTATCATACTCCTGTTCATATATAGGAAAGTTAATAAAAAGTTCATCAATTATAAATAAACAGTCCATTGCTTAAAAAAATTTTAAGTACCCTATGCACTGTGTTAGTACACATATAGTGCACTCCACTGGTAAACTTTATACAAATAAAATAGGTACTTTTTATACTTTGGGGCAGGGCCTGAAACTTTTAAATTGGAGAGCTAGGTTTACTAAAATAATTTGTTCGCTGTCCGAATTTTCTAAAAGAAAAGTCTTAGATGGTCAACGTAATTTTGCAAAGTAGTATTAGAAGAAAAACGTAATTTAAAGTCAAGTGCTACTGTGTATTCAAAACCAATTAAGATCACATTTCATAATATTTGTGTTACAACTTTTTTCTTTTCACATAAGTTAGTTCCAAGCTCAAAAGTACGTCCTAAACTAGATTTTTTTGCACTTTAAAATCAATTAATTAGAGATCAGACTTAACTTGGGGTTGGCAATGTTTTAGTAGACAGTTCAATTATGGAAAATTTTAGTCCATGGCGTGCTGGCTTATTTAATTCGGAAAAATTATTCGATTCACGTTTACAATATAGTTTTTTGTGACCTTGCATTTTTAAGTTTATATTTTTCAAAGTATACCTTCTAAAGTAAATTTCAAATTTCCCGTACACTGTATTTAAGTTTCTTTTTTGGTTTTCATTTTTGAATATCCTAATGAAACTTTTATAATTTGGTTGAGCGGTTCAGATTTATATGCTCGCGGGCCGAATTTCACTTAGATCTTGTTAACATTGCCCACCCCTAGACTAAACAAGGTTTTGGTAATTTTTTTTTTGCAATGTTTCACAAGTATTTTTAAAACTGTCACAGCGAACTACAGAACAAAAAAAAGTATGTACATGATAAAATAAACTACCTTTTACTATCATATATTTCTTATAAAATGTTTTTTTTTTTTTTGTAAAAACTGTACTAGGATTACTGTTAAAAATTATCTTCAGAAAACAAGATTTACAAAAACTTGAGAAACATTTTTGCTACTCATCTAATATCTGTAGGCCATAAAATACTATTGTGCACATGTTTTAAAAAATATTAGGCTGCTTTTGCAAAAATAAGTTTTTACTTATCTAAACTCAATTTCCTATCTTCAGTAAATGTTTTTTATACAACAAAGTATAACGACCCGCCTAAACTAACTAGATCAAAAAAAACTTTTTTCTAATGCTTTGGCGAGATCTCTCCGATGCTAAGGTGTTATTAATTACTTAAAGCCGAGTGGCTTTCATTGCTACTTTAGACTAACCTGTTTAAAGTTTGTTAATATAGTGATCATATTATTCAAACACAGACCAACAAATATTTCTACATAAAAATGTGCACAGATACTACTATCGTTTATAAGTTTTTCTACCAGACTTAATCTCTAGTTCTCAACTTGTTAAAATAAAGCTCAGATATTGCAGCTAAATATTTTACGGAGTTTATTTTGTTTCCTTTTTTATAGTTTTCTCGTTGTTGCAACTAACAAGTTTCTTTTGAAAGAATATATTTTCCCAAGCGTGATAAGAGTTTGGTTTATTGTTTCACAACAAAATTCCACCCTAAATTAGCTTAAACTACGATAATAGGTCAACATAATGACACTCGAATATTGTGACAACCCTATAAGTTGAAAAGGAAAACTTTAAAAATTACAAAAGTATGTTAAAGATAGACTTTGCATCCAAATAAGGTTACAAGAAACTTTACTCTTATTGTTTGTTCTTTATCATCATAAAATTTTTTAAAGACTAAACAGTGACAATAAACATTAAAACCATAAAATTTTGCTTAGTAAGACTAATAACGTTATTAAACATAAATTATTACTTTTCAAACAATAAAAATAAAACAAAGTTTTAACAGAAACAAAAAATAAGTTAAATTCATAAACATCATCGAAGTTCATCATAATTATTACTTAAATTATAAGACAATTTACAACTTTTAGAAAATAAAAGCTATAACTATAACTACAGTACACTACCGCTTAAGTACGCAAATTGAATC
Organism: Thalia democratica; assembly: GCF_965202585.1. Taxonomy (NCBI): domain Eukaryota; kingdom Metazoa; phylum Chordata; class Thaliacea; order Salpida; family Salpidae; genus Thalia; species Thalia democratica. The sequence continues at coordinate 78,980,696 of NC_139165.1, forward strand.
CGACCAAAAAGTGCGTACTTAGCACGGGTAGTGCGTACTTTTTGAAGACATAGTATAATATGAACTTTAGTTGTTTGTTTTCTTTCTTACAACTAGCCACCAAATAATTAAGCCAAATAAACAAGTCTTTTTATTTTAAATAACATTTAATACATATTTCTAATCTGAAAAACTTTTTATTAGATTTTAAAATGATTTATTTTGTCTATAAAAAGTTTCTACATAATTAATACATACTATTAATATAGAAAGTCAATGTCAGTCAATGGTATAAAAAAGAGTATTATGCCATATTTTGTTTTGTTAGAAGTAAAGTATCAAACTACATTGTGTTTACCAAACATTTGGAAAACATCAATGTTTGTACATTTAAATTAAGGTATGACTTAACTATGTTGTATTTGTAGGTTTTTTTAGTTTTGTCATCTAGATTTATTAATTTAATAGCATTACAGCTCAAATATCGTTATTCTTTTCACTTTTCTGCAACCACTACATAAGTATTTAGTTTATTAACATTTAATAACAGGCCTGTCACAATTGGCCACTTAGACTACTCAGGATTACTCACCGTAGTTTAAAATTTGTGAAAGTCTTAGGCAAACTCAGCATGTTGGCCATTCTACCTTTCTTGATAAGTGCGTACTTAAGGCGTGATGCGTACCAAAAAAAGTGCGTACTTAAGCGGTAGTATACTGTAATATTTTACTAAACTAAAAAAAGTATTTACTTAGTATTTGTTTAAAAAAGAAACTTATTAAGCTAGATGATATATTTCAGTTTATTAAACTTTTTTGTAGAACATATGTATATTATCAATGATACTTATTGACATTAAAAAATTCTGATCTTCCAAAAATAAACAACTGTATACTAGAACAGTAACTAAAACTATACAAACCACTTTTTATGGCTAACATTATCAAAATATAACTACAACATTTCTTTAACAGTTAAATATTTGTGATGAGTTTTAAAACAAATATTTACTACTTACAAAGAGTAGTTTAATTTTCATACCTAAAAACAGTAAGTTGTTGCCTACCGAAACTAGTTTGTATACATTTAGTTTGAAAAAAAACTACTTGATATATTTAAAATGCTACCAGAGTGGAAGTTTGTTAAACTAAACTTGAATCAATAGCAAGATGAAACTTTAAATACTCGCAAAGAAATAAAACAAAAAATAGCAAAGCAAATGTGACACAGCATATGAAATATACTAAACAATGTTTTCAACATTTCTAATGATTAACTAAGGGTATGTCATTTAAGCATTGTGACATATAAAATAAATTAAATGAATTAAGTTACTTGATTTTATGTTAATTAAAAAAATATTATCAAAGCGTATTTATTAAAAAAAAAATTCGATAAAAACGAATTTTAAAATTTTGAGACAGTTATTCACTATAATTTTAAAAATAATCAGATGTATTAAGATAGTTTTCTGATTTGTACTAACTTTAAAGAGTGTAAAAAAGACTTAAAAGGGCTTTTGTATACATGTCAAGATATAAGTTTTTATTAAACACACTTTACTTTCACAATTAAATAAAAAGCTTTTCAAGCTTTAATAACTGAAAGTTTATATGTAACAATGTATTATAGAACAAGTTTTAAGTTGTTTACATATTACAAACACAGTCATAAAACGTTGAAAGTTAAAACTAGGTTTTTACCTAATAAAATAACAATAACATTAGTAAAAGAAAGCTTTAAATTTTTAACTTGTAAAATTTACTAAATGCTCTTAGTATACATAATTTGGTAAGTTGCACTACAGTAAATTGCAATTTATCAACATTTATTTCATTATTTCTAAGAAGGTTTAGTACATATTTAAACTTAGTTAATATTTAAAAAAAATTAACAATTTTAACGATTTAACAGCATGTAAAGTCTTAACTACGTCTTTTAAGATCAATAAGACTTAAATACAACAAAAATGTAGCCAAACGAGATTTAAAATTTCAAGCAGTTTTATATTTGCTGTAAATTTTAAACTTTTAGTAAATTAAAATAAAAATATGTGTAACTTTTACAAACTAAATTAAAAAAAAAGTTAATTCTAAATTTAAGACTTATACATTGAAAACCAGTTCCAATTTAGTTAAGTTTATTATGATCAATTTAAAAACATGTATAAAAACAATTGAGTATCATATTTACGTTGTTTTCGTAAAATATATTAGATTATAATTTAATGTTAAATGATCTTTTCAGAAACTTTTATTTTTGTAAGATATAAAGTTTTTAGTTTGAATTAAAGATAATTGCTTCTCGTTTAAAACGCAAGGTAAAACATTACACAGTTTATATTTTAAATTATGTTTTCCTTTATTTAAAACTACCATGTGCATATAAGTATTTTAAGCTTTTTTTATATACAAAACACCCTAGAATACTATCAGAACTAACAACTATCGAAACTATAATAAAATATAACTCAAAGTATTGGAAAATACATATTTTTTTAATTACTGAAATTATGACTTTATCATCTTTTTAAACTCTATTATGACCAAAATGTTTTCAGGTTTATCAATTTTAAAACTATTTGTTTTTTATTGAAACTAAACTTTTAATTTTTTACGTCTAGTTTAAACTTGTTTTGTTTATACTTGTAGTTTGTAGAATAATTTTTGTAAAATATTTTTTGTTTAAATAATAAGAAGTAGATAAATTAAGTTAAAACTTGCAAAATTTTATCTAATGTAGTTTAAAAGTGTACCATAACTTTAAAAAAAGTAATAACTTAAAGCGTTTATTTTACAATCATTTGTTTTTTTTCAAACTGCTATAAAGCAAAAAGAAAAGAAACTATTACAATTTTTTAAGTTATAGTTATATTGTAATAAAACAAATATTGAATCATTATTTTAAAATTATTTTTTTACTTTAAAAAGTAAAGTTTATAGTTCTAGGTTCGTAAACTATTAAAGTATTGAGTTTTATATTAAGTAAAGTTTTTTTTAAATATAATACTTAATAAGGACTTTTTGTATTTTTTTATTGACTAATATGAACGAGTTTAATAAAACAAAAATTATTTTAATGGTTTTATAGCTTTCAACTTTACAACATAATATATTAATTGAAGCAATTAAATTTAATATTCGTAAGTTTAATACTTTTTGCTAATTTATGACAAGTAAAAATTAAACTTTAATCATGCGATATAAGAAAATTGGTTAAAAACTAAATATAAATTACAACAGTCATAAAAACTATACCATAACATTGAAAGCCTAGTAAGTAAATGTTGTTTTGAATATAACTTTGGAAGTATACCAAAATTCAAATCTTTTTATGAAATTTTATTTTATAATGAATAGAGATATGCTTAGATTGGATTTGTAGAATAAACAAAACTATCAACAAACTCTAATATAATACGAAGTTAAAGTTTTTACAATAAATATAAGTATACACAGAAAAAATACTAAGAAACACTATATAAAATACAATTAAAAGTAGTTCAAGTTATTTTTTTGTAACAGAGTTTAGCATGATCTTGAATAAGGTTTACTAGCTTTAAAATGTACTAGTTAGTTAAAAGTTAAAAAACATATAAAATTTTTACAACTACATGCAAAGAAAAACGGACCAAAATAATTGTACAGTTATTAAACTAAAAGTTTTACTACTTTAATTTTATTTCTCTATGCTTTTAAAAAAGTAGAAGTGTGTTTTCTCAAATTTATTATCTATTTTTTAACAGCAAATTTTTATTTTTACATTATTAAATACATTAGCTTTGGTAAACTAGTCAATATGTCAAATCAACTTCAGGTAAGTGTATCTTTTTAATTTCATATATAAATGTAGAAACAGTACAAGATGATATATATTTTGTTACTTTATAACTTTTAAATGAAAATGACCAAACATAGAAAGTTAAGTTTTCATTATAGAAAGTTATACTGTTGGCTTAAATAAAAATTCTCGTAGTTATAATCAAGATAGCCTACAAATTTATATTCTTTGGTATCTTGTTAACTCATAAAAACTAACACCAACAAATTAAATTTTGTTGAAACAATTTTGAATTACTTTAAACTTTTCAGATGCAATTCAGCCGGCTTTTGACGCTGGAAAGAAACTACGAATCGGAGCGAAACAAAATCTGTAGGGAAGTAACGGATCTCGAAAAAAACTTCAGCGCTCTCAAGCAGCAGCTGAAAGACCTGAGAACAACAAAACAAATCGGCGAAGAACAGTTCAAGCGGGCCGATGAAATTGACGGCCAAATTTCAGACATTCTCCAAATACTTCAGCTGAAAACGAAGCAAATGGAAAATCTGCATGATGAACATCACGCCGCCTGCCGGATGATATTTCCGAGCGGCTTGAGCAACGAGCGGATCGGAAATTTCGAGCGTTTCAAAGCGGACGATGAAGAGTGCCCGATCTGCTTGGACGAGGTCGGCAGCGAAATGGTGAGGCTCGATTGCGAAGGGGCGCATTTCTTGTGCGAGATTTGCGCCCTCAGGTGGTTCGAAGACCACAACTCCTGCCCCGTGTGCAGGGCCGTGTTTCATTAGTTGTTTTGTTAAATAATCGAATTAAAATACGAGCGTTAAATTGTACAACTTGTTTTTATATAATCAGTTAGTAAAACAACTTAAAAATTAGAACTAAAATCAACATAACGGCTATTCCTACGACGATAAAAGTTTAAAAGTATTTTATCACTGATTTTGTTAACAAGATCTAATTTTTTCTAATTAAGTGATCTAAATGCATTGTTGTAACAGTTTAACATACAATAGTCTTTTAGTAATTTTAAATGTTTGAAACACTATTTTCCAAGATATTTTAGAAAAAATCATAGAACTTCAAATAATCCTGCATCATAAAACTTATAGTTTTGATAGGATGTAATCTTTGTTATTTCCATTTTAGTTTCTATGTACAGCTTTGGTTTTAGAATTGATGAAAAGTTTTGAAAAAGTTTCTTCAAGCTGATTTACATAATTTTTTTTGTTCTTATGAAAAACACAAAAGTAAAAAAAAAATTAAACAAAAAACTACATGAAGAAAATTACTATCACCTTTCCTTTTTTTAGTTTCACGCAGATATTTTTGTAAGTTTTTGAAATTAAGCATTTTCCTAGCCTTTAAAAAATCATTTCAAAGAGTTCAAAATTATTAGAAACACTGATTTACTTCGTAAATATTAATATATAAACACTTCGTATGAATTTTTGTCGTTTTAATAGGAGATGTATGTTCGATAAATTTAATAGAACAAATTAAAAATTTTAATAGCATCAAATAACTTTAGATTCACTATACATTTTCAGTTCTCTAGTTAAATCTTTGAAAAATTAAATTTTATTTGAAATCCCTTATCAATTTTAATTAACAAAACCTAATAATATTATTCTAATATTGTAAGATTTGTATCAGTAAAGTCTTTTAGAATTAACACCACATGTTTATTTCTGAATGGTCCTTTAATATAAGAGAAATGTACTTAATCGTTTTTAAATAAACTTTTTTGGTATAACTGTAATTTATTCATACGCAAACTTTAGTTACTATTTGGAGTAAAAACGTTTCATAAACATGAAAATTTTCAAAGGGTTTACCTTCGCATCTTTGAGGGATATAACTTGTATACTTATTAAAGTTTAACTGTTATTCACATAACAAGTGAACTGTGAATTTTTCTTGAATATATTAATCTTAATAAGTCTAAAAATTGTATAGTTATGATACAGCATAACCATAAATATTTTAAAAAAGTAATACTACTGATAAACTAAAATTAGGAAAAATAAAAAAATGTATACTTATTTTTTCTAAATACATAACAACTAAAATCAAGCTTTATTTACAACAATTATATATTTTAACAACTTCAACTAACCTTAAGTAATTTAAATTTTTCAGAAATACAGAACACACTTGTGCTAACTTTAATTAAAATAAAATCAGAATCTACCAAACTTCAGAAGATTAAAGCCGCATCTGTTGTGAAAAGATATTTATAATTATTATAATATTCTTTAAAACGGTTTTAAAGTTGTTAATTTATATTTTGAAACAAATTACTTTTAAGTTTAAAACAACAATATCAAAAACTAATTTATATAAAACAGCACAACCGATAAAAAAATTGTTGTTAAAATTTTACTTAAATTGCATTTTTACAAATAGTATATTCTGTTATAATAATAAAAAATTTAATGTTTTACATGATTAGCTCAATTAAATTAATTTTAACACAGTTCACGTTAAGTTACGTTTAAAGCATTGAAACTAAGTAAACGATTCGAAAATTAGTTATTTTTTTGTATTATAAATAAATAAATATATATATATGTTTTCCTATTTTCTAATTCAAAAATTTTAAATTTTAGACAAACTTTTGCTTTAGTAGCAATAAAAATAGGCATTTAGAAACAAAAAATAATAATGTTTTATGTAAGATAGCGTCATAATATCATCACATCATTTAAATTATATAAAGCTAAATTTTTGATACGAAAAGCTAAAAAGGCATATTTATTATTGACATTATAAAGCTTTTGACTCAAATTCGAAATTGTATTTTATCACTGTTTTTAACTAACTTGTTTATCAATTTTACATTATCATAATATTTGATTATAAAACATCACAAAACCTGGCTAAAATACTATTAAGTTAATGGTTATTAACATTTAACAAAAACATATTTTAGGCAAATTTAAACCAATTCATTTATCTTGATCAGAATTTCATAAAAAAAGTTATAAAACATTTCAGAGTCATATCAAACAAAAAACGTATTTGACTTACATTAAACAAGTATTCCAATATATTAATAAACTTTAACAACTTGAATTAATATTAGTGGTTTTTTCGAAACAGCAAACGTAGTTTGTAAATTTTACTTCCTAAGTTAAACAAACTACAAAGTTAAAATAATTTATTTTGACATGTTTGTTTCACAATAAAACTAAGTACCAAACATGATTTATTTCACCAATAAAAATGTTTTAAACATTAGTAGCTTTTAAGATAATTTAAATTCAATTAGCTTCAGATTTAAAACATTTTCTGCTTTTCTAGAACCCATAATGCTTTTTTTGTATATTGTACTTTTGCAGGATTAAAAACTACATAATTGTTGCTTTTATTACAGAATGAATCAAATTTTGCAGCTTAAAACACAAAACTTATACTTTTATTTTTATAACATTGCATTGACATCTAATAAAAGAGATTATTTTGACAATTTATTTTGAACACAATACGAAGGTTATCGTTGTCAAGGCTTTTTTATACTATTGTTTAAATTGTTATTTATTTAATAAACGAACTGTATTATTATTTTATATTTAGGCTTTTAAATTTCTGGATTTTTTAAAAAATTGATATATCATTACAGATGTTTTTACACGAAGTGTTAGTACTTTACAAACTTAATTTAAACGGATTACCGTTGATTTTCTTACTTAGTTTATTTATTTTTTTTATGAAAGAAGCTAATAGAAACAAATTAAAGTATTCGCTTAAATGTTTAAAGATGTATTAAAAGATTGACTCATTTACTTGAAAATAACGGCTCAAAAACTAAACGCAAAATAAAAAAACTACATTTTTATTTATGTTTAAGAAAAAAAACGTATAAAAGTTGCATATACAATATGTGCTTTGAAACAATGATACTTCTGATTATCTAAAACAATATCTTAAAAAGTTTAAACAGAGGACTAAAAAAGTACTTCAAACAAGTTAACGAAAAAAAGTATAGAGCAAAAAAAGAAGATACAACAAGTTTTAAAAATATTCAATAGTAAGAGCTTATGTATAACTTATAACTTTAAGAATTTCTATTTTAACTTTTAAGTTATTTAAGGCTCTAGAATTTTTTCTTCTGAAGCTAACAAAATAGTACTTAACTGTAAAACAAAGTCGAAAAAATAAAAAGAACCTGTTAAGCACATCATATTAGTTAAGTAATCTAAGAACTTTACAAATGAGTAACATTATTAAAGATAATATTTGTGAAAAGCTCTCAACTACAATTAAGTTATGAAGTAATATTTCATACAAAAACAATAGTTAATAATTAACTTTTTAAGTAAAATAACATTTGTACTTTGACTTATAAAGCTTTTTTTTAGATAAAAAAATGTGTTTATAATTTTTTTTTTACTTCTAAGATAAATTTAAATTTTAACATTAAAGTAGTAAAGTTAAACTACATGTTAAAAATTCATTATTAAATTGACATCAAATGTGAAATGTTAACACTGAAAATAACATTAACCGTTTTGAGGTTTATTATAAGGCATTACAAGGAAATATGAATTGTATTTAGTTTGTATGAAGAAAATCATTACAATTTTGAATAAAAATAAACAAACTTTAAAATATCAAGTTTAGAGTAAATAATGGATTACTTATCTTACTACTAAAGTTTTTCTTACAGCTGTTTTTATAAAAAAAAAATGGTTTAACAAAACATTTTACTTTGTATTGATACATAATTAAACGAAAATTATAGAAAGTTTAGTTCATAGGTTTTATTTATGCAAGTATTTAAACAATTGTCAACTTCTTGACTTCTTTTTTAGGTAGAACAGATATTCAAACTAAGTTAGTAATTGCACCCATCGTCAACTTTAGGAGAAATTAAAACTTTTAATCAAGTTAGAAATTCGATAATTCATTAAATAATTTAAATCGTTTTGTAAGTTTTAATATTAACACTCGTTAAAGTTATTTTTAATAAAGCTAGTTTTTTGTATATATTCAAGTAAAATATGAAAATGTCTACCTTAAAAACTTTATGCATAAGAAGTAGTACTATTTTTGAAAATCTATACTTAAAGATGGTAAACTAAAAATAAAAAGAAGTAATGCTTTACTAAACATATATAAACAAAGCTTTTAAAATTTCGAATAAGCCTACAAGACTATTGCCCCAAAAATGGGCAAAACGACGTCTAAATAATTTAGAAAACGTATAAAATATTACATCCATATAATTAAAAAACACTATACAACTTTGACTCGAAGTATTTAAAAGATGTAAAAGCATAAAGTTACTTAAAATTAACTAAACATGATATTTTTTATAAATAATACACTTTAGTACATTGCTAAAGAAATTTATAACTTGTTATACATATAAAAATATTATAGCCAAAAGTTTAGGATAGATATATTAGCAAATTTTTGTCAGTCAAAAAACTTTTTCAACGATTAAATTATAAGACTAAAAACAAATATGTCGAACAATTAAGCTTTTATTTTGATAGCAATAAATTATTATGCTAGAAATAACTTTTATTGTATTTTACAACGAGTATGACTATTAGAATTAGAACAAGGTAAAAAAATGTTAATTAAAGTTTACTTAAATCAACATACTTTAAGCTTTTGAACGTTCACAATTAGTCTGTAGATTTATGCAACAAACCTTGTTATGTTTTGCAGCTGCATAGAATACTCAAACCATCTTCCAATAAGTAGAGCTTTGTAATAAATTTGTAGACTGCTTCTCATTCAGACCTTAAATTTGAGCTCTATTGAATTGAAATTTGTTTAAGAAAAAGTAGAAAATGCTATTTCTAGTAAAATAATTTACTTAAGTAAACTTATTTGTTAAACTACTCTATTCAAAGTATAAGAAACTTCCATTACTAAATAAAAAACTTTAAAAAACAACTTCTTTCATTAGTTTTACTGCTAAAGCACAGAACAAAAACCTTACAAACTTAAGCTGTAGCATTTTTTCAATTACTTCAAACTTGTGGTTTTGATGACGGGCTTAATCAGTCACGATGTGAGAGCACTTCAGTTTTTCATTTGGAAATCTATTGAGAAAAATAAAATATGAAGAAGTAGTTTATAATTGACTACAAGTTTTTTAGTAGTTAAAAATAGAGGGAAAAAAATGAAAATCTGTAACAAGAACTATAATCAGACATGTTTTTAGTTTTAAAATGCTTTTTCTTTGTAAATAATTATAAATTAAATTAATAAGTTTGTAGTTTTAGCGTTTACTTTTAAGCGCTTTTTCTATATAAATTAATCAACACTAGATTACATATTTTGCACATTTTAAATTAAGAATGTTCTACTAATAAGAACCATCTGACTTATCAAAAACTAAATTGAAAACAAGGAAAACATTTTAACTTATTTTTTTAGATGTTTTAAAAGCTCTGAAACGAAGTTGACAAAAAACCTTAAAACTTTATACAATTTTCGCATAAAACTGAAGTTATATATTTTTATGTTTTTATAATTTATGTTTTCTTTTTGATCTTTTTGTCTTTTATTTTTAAGTTCACTTCAATTAAACATTATTATTTTTCAACCATTTTAAACTCATGACTTCACTAGCTTTTTAAATTTAATGCAATGAATGTGCTTAAATTATAAAAAAAATTACTTTAAATCAAAAAGTTTTGAAGTGTTTCAAGATTAGATTTTTTTATTATTTCATGAGATATAAGAATATCAGCTAATACATAAAGGTTTGAACAAGCAATTAATCTTGTGCAATCTTTCGTTTGTCTAATGAAATAAAACTGAAAAAAAAATTGATTACAAAAATCAAGTAATAATAAATAACCAATTACAAGTTTATTTATATATTTACTGAAAAAGTACTTAAGCATACCTAGATTACAATTTAAACATTACAAAAAAGTAAAACAACAAGTATCTTAGAAAGGAGAACATTGGATTAGGTGATACAGGTAAACTATTATTGTACACAAGTGGTCACAAAAGATGCACAAATTTACGCTTTAAATCAATTAATCGCTGAACGATTGAAACTATAATGTTCATTTGGAAAAATTGCAAACTGCTTACTAATAAAATCCCTCTCGCCCGTATCAAGTTCTAAAGTACAAAAACACGTGACAACCAAAAGGCCACTCAGGGCCACATAACGCACATGGCAAGGAACATACTGACTCAGCAGGTTAGTGACCACGTGGTGGAGCAGTTGCACGTGTGAGAAATACTGGATGCTGAAAATGTCGGTGAGCAGATCTTGAGAACCCACATCGTCCTCAACATTTACAGTGTTGTTATGAAAGGGTTCGATGAGACAAATATGTTTAAAAGCGGGGAGTTTAAACTTGACTCGATGTCGGTAATTTCCCTTTTCAGAAAACCAAGCAACGTGGAAACCAACACGCTGCTGCCAGCACAATTTTGCCGCCACAAGTTCAGGACGATTTTTGCTACCACTAGGTGCTAAAAATTGTTTAGATCATCTTGCCATACCGGACGCTGTGGAACGAAAAGTACGCCTTTTGTGGCGAGATTTTATTCAAAGCCCTTTTCAACAGACAAGCTTTTAGGTTCCACTTCGACTGCCGGGCTTAACTATTATTTTTATTTTTATTTTTTAAGGGGAAATTGCAAATGGTAAGTATTTATTTTGCAGCGCTATGTATAACTATGTAGTGCTTTTTTTAATTTTCAAAGGAAATTTTTGAGTAAATAAGTTATAAAACAAACTTTTAGTATTGTTTTCATAGTTTAACAATAGGATTAAAACAGACAAGTAATACTTGAATTTAAAAAAAAAATTAATAAATTTTTATAATTTATAAATCAAATTTAAACTTATTCTTTATTTCAAGGCTAGTTTTACAACAAAACTCCAATAGTAGTTAAGGTAAGATACAGTTGATATCCTGAGGTTGATAGAGTAGGTTATAATTAGTTATGAGTTTGTGTTTTCAACATTTATTTGTAGTTTTGATAAGACCATACAGTAAAGCTAAACAGAAATTGTAAACTTCAAGATATTTACAAACATTTTCTTGAAAATTCGTACTGAAAAAAAAACTTTTAGAAGTTTTAAACATTTACACATCTTTTCTTAGAAAATAGTACTGAATAAAAACAAATAAAGAAAAATATTTTTAGAAGGCTACCAAACTAGCTGTACATAAGAGAAATGAAAAAAAAAAGTTTAGCATACACAACAGTAATTTGAAAATGTTACAAAAACTATGAACACTATTTTATCACTTTAAAAGGAGTTGTATACTAGATGTTTTTAATAAATAGTGTTTTCAATAGCACTACATCGAATAATATGTATCATTTTCTACTAATTCAAAATGTTTATGCAAATATGAATTTTTTTTTGTAAAAAAAGTATTAATTTTTATGATTTACTTTATTTATATATATTATATACATCAAAACCTCTTTGCAAAGTAAAGAAATTCACTAATGTGTGCACAGGTATTTGTTTGGTAAAAACAGTGAACAAATAAATAATTATTATCGGTTTTAAAGATCGTAACCTAAGTTGCATTCTTAGTTTTAGTTGAGTAATATAGTAGTTATTTACAGTATAATATTGTAGTCAAAAAATCGTTAATACATTTCAATAATTTGTAAAAACGATTTCAAATGTTTATAAAGCTTTTGAACTTGATTATAAAATGTTTGTTGTTGATATGTCTCACAAGAAGTTTTGTGTTTTATGTACTAAAAACTTATGAGCAGCATAACTAAAGAAAATACTAATAAAAATATTTACAAAAAAAATTTTATATTCAAAGATTTGTATTTAGCATACTATACAAGCTTAAATGAATTAAGAATATTTTAAATATTTAAATTAGAAAGTTAAATTTTAAAAACTATCAGATGAAATAAATATAAATTGAATATAACTAAAACGTCTATAGTTAAGAAAATGGAAACGTAGATTTTTTGGATAACAATTTTAATGTTTTTGTAGACATATTGATTTTTTTTAGTATATTTAAGACAAAAAATTAGCTTAGCTAGTAAAACCTTATTATTTTTAACAATTAAAAACCCTAAATATGTTAAAAATTCCAAAATTGATATTAGTTCATAAGTATCTTAAATATAGACTATGCCAGATAACATTAATATAAAACATTTTATTTATACAAAATCAAAAATTCACAAAATTAACAAACCAGTTTCAACTCCCCTTTCAAAAGAAACAATGATTTAAATGTCGATGCAAATTTTCGAAGATGTTCCGTAAAGTTTTAATGTTTTAAACTAAATAAATAAAAAGCTGAAAAAAAAAATAGTAGCAAGGCCTTTTATAACTCATATTATTACTTTATAAAGCTTGAGGATTTTTAAAAGTGACCATATAACAATGATGTTTTTATCATTGTTGACGTATGTTTTCAGAAGTATAAACAAATTAATAAAGCAGTTATGAAAATTTATTTGAAACAAATAGTTTTTACAAGCTTGCGAATGTTTCTAACCCCTACTTTATACATTACTTTGATTGCCAGCTATTAAAATGCACCTTAGTTGTTACCTTATAAACGTAGTAATATATAAACCTTGTTTGTTCATACAAGCCCTTCTTAATCTTAATTTGTTTTATCTATTTATTATAGTCTACGAACAAGTAAGCTGACTTTAGCTTATTTTCCAACAAATTTCTTCAAAATAACAGCTGCAGTACATTAAAATACATATAAACCTTATAAATTAGTAAGAAAATATTTGAATATTTAGTTTTATTTATACTTTTTATTTAGTTAGTAATATAACTATTATGACTAGCATGAAAAATATCTTAGATAGAGAACAAACTATGTATTTTGTATAGCAAATTACTAAGCAAAAATTTAAAAATGTAATAAATAACTTAAAATTTAACATCTTAATAATTGTTGAAAAACTTAATTTACAATTGTTTTTGTTCATGTGTCGATCACTGGGCTTCGATTTAACAACGTTCAACAAAGAGGGTTTCAAAGCTGTCATTAGGACTCCATGCCAAACAAAATCAGATGTATAAAGACATTTCAGTATACTCAGGGCAGTACTTACAAACAGATACTGCTCTAATATCTAAAAATGTATCAAAAGTAAAATTTAAATATTTTAAATTTTGACCCTAACTCCCAAAGATTACTGCTGCATATAAAAAGGTAGTTATTATTATCATTTGCTTTTGAAAAAAAGAGAAATGTGAACGCTCACAACTAAGGTCGATTGATTGGTGTGGAGAAAGACCTTTCAGTAATCGAGCTACTCACCATTTGCATGAAACTAATACTTTGAGCTAATTTTAAAATAATAATGAAAAAATAACTCAAAAAGTAAATATATATACTTTAATAAAATAAAATTTCAAAATGGTAAGCACCCTTTTTTAACCCATTACTGCCAATATTGACCTTGAAAAACATAGTCTACCATGGGCTCCACACCGTTTCCTCCCCTAAATTTCGATTTTTATGATCATTTACATAATACTTTACTCTTGTTGCCCTATTTACAAGAGCAACCACAAAACTTGCAACAAATAACTCAAGAATAAATAAGAGGGGAGAATTGGTTATGTCACTATACATAAAACATATAGTATATCCATAATACTGTAAGAGCACCATATATTTTTAAATAGTATCTATAAATTTCTAGTCTATGTGTTTGTAGGTAGATAAAAATTTCAAATTATTTAAAATTTGTTTAACTGCTTTATTGATTTTTAAACAATTCAGTTTTAATCAATAATATGTAGCCCAAATAACTAATTGAATTTGTTAACACTGTATAAAATCACTTCTAATACTGTACAGCTAAACTTAGAAAACAAAAAATAAAAGTTAACAAAAGTTCTGAAAAAATAAAATAATAATAAAAGTATTCTAAGAATTTTTTTTATTAATCAGTGTTGACAACTAAACAAGCTGTTTTGGTAAACAAAACATTATGATAAATGTTGTTTTTCATACAAATTTACCACTTTACTTTAACAACTTATATATACATGTAATTTCTGCATACAACTTTACAATAAGTTTGCAGATGAAGAAATTAGATGATTCATTCAGATAACTTTAAAAAAATATTTTACTCTTTTTTATCTATATATACATTGTTACAGGTATAATTTTATCATTTTTTAATTTTTAAAGTAAAATGTTTAGTAAGTTGTATAAAAACACATGTACCAAATCTTTTTAAAGCTAAAAAAGATGCAAAAAAGCTAGCTTGAGCTACATCAAACTAGCATGAATTAAAAAAAAAATGATGATAAAAAGTTGTAAGATAAAACACTTAAAAATTCAGTGTTAATCAAGCTAGAGTACTTAATAGTCAAAATAGCTTATTTTACTAATTAATTTTTAAATAGTAGTTATTACGGCCATCATCAACAGAGTTGAGAGTCTCAACTTGAGACGTTTCGCGTCATCAATAATAATTAATGAACTTTACCGCCAGATTAACAACAACAGCATCCGAGACAACCTACATCAGCGATTTATTGCGACTCTGCCGGTCTGATGAGTCCTAATTAGGACGAAACCGGTCGTAGGTTGTCTCGGATGCTGTTGTTGTTTATCTGGTTGTTAAGTTCATTAATTATAAAATGTTTAAATACTAAAAAAACAGTTGATTTTGCAGTTTTAAAAATTAACCTGAGATTAAGAAAAAATATCTAAATGTAGTTGAGTTTAAAAAAGAAACTTTAAACAAGTCAGAGTCAACCTTGCTTATTTTTTTTTGATTGGAAAAAATAAATATAGCTTGAGTAGGCCTGAGTTTTTTCTAAAATTAAAAATGCCTTATTTAGCAAAAGTGTATGTGGCATATGGCAACTCTATACAAAAGTTAAAAATTTAAGAAAAAATCTTTAAAATTTATACAAACTTTATCAACTATTTTGTAAAAAATTATTGTATTTAAACTATAATGAGCAGTATTTAACTTTCGTTGTAATACACTTTTTTTTATGGATTAATTTCAAATGTAACAGAAAAGAAAATTATTTGCACTTGTAAAAATTTTAATTCAAGTTTGAACATACTTAAGTATAATTAAGTTTAGCAATATACGTTTAAATGTTTTCAAAACATATAACAAACAGGGTTTCAACAGGTTTTTGAGAAATAACTTCAAAGTTATTGAAAGTAAAAAAACTTTTTTAAATAGTATAAATAATGCAATGATACTGTAAAGCAACTTTTAATGTACTTTATAGTAAAAATCAAGTATGATAACACAACTTTTTCATCTGTACATGATAAATTTTTTTGTGTCAAATCTATTTTTTTTAATTCAAGGTTTTTTGCAGGTGAACTAAATAGGGTGGCCACTTGGTTATAATAACCTTCTTCCAGGTTTTCTCAGTTTTTTCCAGGTTTTTGAAAGTACTTGTTTGGGTCTATTTTTAGTTTCAAACTAAGTTTATAGCAAAAGACTGTGTTATATTGTATAACAAAATGGAAAAGATACTGCAAAACTACTTAATGATATTTTTTATTTATTATGATAAATTTTTAGTGTCAAATTGAAATTTTTGGTATTAACCTAGAATGATGTCGCACTAATATCAAGCTGAAACTTTATTGTATTTGATGTCCATTTTAACCATAATTTTAAGCTATAAATTATTTTTTTAAGCATAATATGTTTATTTTAAAAAGATAATTTGTTTTAAACAAGCTATATAAATACATAATAAGAATTGAATGAATTTGTTAAAAACTAAAATATTTAATCATTTTTATTTTGCAATATTGTAATCAGTATAAACTACTGTATAGATACAATAATTGTTTTTTATTTTAAAATATAAGAAATTTAACTTTTAGTAGTTTATAAAAATAAGTTTAATTTTCTATATTTACTTGCAAAACAAAAAAAATTAGCCAAAAGATATGGTTATAAATAAGTCTAATTTCATAGTTTAATTTCAGCTTGATATTAGTGCAACATCATCCTAGGTAGTTACCAATTTTTTTCTTAACATGAAAAAATTTCTTAAAATTATAGGTTTTTCCGTTTTTTTTTTAAATTTATTAAGTTCCAGGTTTTTACAGGATTCCAGGTTAAGTGGCCATCATGATTTAATAATGCTTTGATTAATTGCCAAAAAAATTAATTAAGGCGTTGCATTTCTGTCTTTTACAATTTTCTATATAAAATTCATTCTATACACATAATTTCAGAAAAAAAAACACATAACTTTATACAAAATATTAAAAATAACAACAACTTAAATTACAAACCTATACAACAAAATTCAACACAAAACTTTATATAAAAAAACAACACATATATCAAAAATAACTAAACATAAAAAATATATTGATAACTTAACAAAGATTGGAGAATTTTTTCAACTCTATCAGTTATCCATGTAAGAAATACTAAGAAATATAAAAATAGTAAGTCAAGGGACTTTTTTACTAAAAGTTCTATTGGTTTGTGAAAATTAATAACAGGGACAAGCAAAGTTAATTTAATTCATCAAATTTTTTAATTTATTTACAAGATTTTACTTTTTAAAATGCACACTTGAATATATGATTTGAAAGAATAATTTTTAGTACAAACAGATTAAAAATCAAAAAGAAATTCAAATTTCAATTACACTAACATATAAAACGAATTACACTAAAATCTATTAAAAATGACTTTTTTTGTTTAAAAATAGGGGATATAAGAAAGTAAGATTTATTTAAAAAAAAAATACATTTTTCCATAAAAATCGTTTTAGCTATCAAAATACATGGTGTTACTTATGCACCCGTTAGCTGCCTTCCTATATCCTATCCCAACATCCTATCATCTTATGACCTTGAAAACCTGCAAAAGTTATGAGTGATATATTTAAACAATAGTTTTTTTTTTAATTATCTCTTGCACTCAGTCATGTATATACACTATTTTTTTGTCTTTAAGTACTTTAAAGTTAGATTAATAATATTAAATTTTTTTTATCATAACATAAGTTAAAATTATAGAAACGCATGATTTTGAATTTCTTAAAGGTATGATTTGAAAACAAATTTATGCAGGTCGAAGCAAGTTTTCAGACGACCGTACTCCGTAGTTAGCAGTAGCCAGTTTATGTTGATGAAAATTCTGCAAGTTTAAATTTGAAAAAATAGTCTGACTTAGTTTAAAATAGTGTTAATAACCGTCCGGATTTATTTTAAGTATAAATGTTTATTTGTTTTAACTCCAAAGATATTTTACAAAAAAACACATAACAACTAAAAAAAGAATAATAAGTTTTAAAATTATACCTCTCCTAAAAATAGAAGCGTCTTGTAGTACAAAAAAAAAAGAAAAAGTTTGCTTCTAATTTGAAGTTAATTTATTGTTTTAATTACTTAGAGTTCAAAATGAGATAAGATTTATTTTATTGCTGTATTAAATAATAAAAAAATTAAAAAAATAAAAAGTAAGTATATTAAATTTGAAAATTAACATACAAGTTTTCTACAACCAAAAGTCAAATCTTAGCTTTTTCAATTTACAAAAAAAGAAAAAATTGCCAATATTTATATATTTCTTAAATACACAAAATGTTACTGGTTATACATTTTGTGATTTACATTTTTCATTATGAATTTATTATATATCATACACGAAAATAAATATTCAAACAATAAGTATAAAAATTTTGTTCTTTATGGTCATATACGTACTAAGAAACGAAACAAAAAAATCTAGATATTAACGTTGACTTAAACTTAAGAATGTTTTTGTTTTAATTAAAGGGCAATTTATTGTTATTCATATATTACTTAATAACAATTTTTATAAAGAAAAACGATGATTAACAATGAAACATAGTTTGCATTAATAATTCAAAAAATATTTAATGTTGTTTCCATATATGTACTGAGTTGGTTCATCTCTTTTAAGTTTTTTTTTACAATCGTTGCCTTTTATTTTCTTTTAAGTTAGCCTTATCTTAACAATAATTCTTATTTCAAACAACTTTTTTTTTGAAAGAAATACTATGGTACGTAAACGTAAAAGTTCCCTTTACATAAAGAGTTAAAAATATCCGTGCACCAGGTTCTTTGACCAATAACTTGAAAGTCTTTTTTGTCGTTCAGTAAACTGTAATAACTGACTTTCTAAAAATTTCTTTTTTTTTGAAAAAGTATAATGCAAATCAAATTTAATCAAAAGTTTTAATGAAAAACATATTCAAAAGTGCTCTTAACTTGCCCATTACTCCAGAGTTGTGCTTGTTATTTTAGGTGAATAATAATAATATTATTAATTAATGTATATGAAAACTAATAACTTCAAATAATTTTTGATTAGTTAAAATATTAAATAGTGACAAAAAAGTAAAACAACTTTGAAAGTTTTCTTTTTACTTGGGATTTATAAATGATTTGAAAAATGCAAGAAATTTATCAAAATCTATATTAATCAACCATTTAAAATATTTAAACAATTATTATTACACAACAGTTTTTTTTTTTTGATTTTATTTCATATCAATTTTATTATCGTATTTTATAACTTACTATAAAAAATACGTTATTAGATTTTAAAAGTTAACCTGTGTGAATTTTGGATGAACGGAAAGTTTTTTTGCTTGTTGAATTCACATGATAAATTTTGCTTTTCAACTGCTTCTGCAAAAGTAAACTAGAAATGTAAACAAACTTATGAATATAATAACTAGAATTTCGTACAAAATATTTTCAAATTATTTAGCTTTAAAACTTAGAGTTGATTAATAAAAAATAGCTATTTTTTAATTGAATCAATTAGTTATAATTAAGATTACATGAAAATTAAACTTCTGACAATTATTGTTAGAAACTACATTGGCCATGTTTCAGAAAACGTAAAAAAATATGTTAAAAAAAATTCATATAGGTCTAGTTAATAAGATTACCATAGTATAAAACAAGTTTGAAAACATGTTGTGAAAAGAGATATTTATTAGTAGTTAGAACTAGAAGTTATAGATAAAGTTTAAGTTGTCGGAGTTTGAGTTTGAGTTGTTGTGCAAAACAAATTTAGTCATCTACCGGATTCGGTGATTTTTGGTAGGATTTAGATTCTGTTACAATTAATTACAATAGTAAATTTTAATATTTTAATATAAACAACAACGTGCATTTCTTATATGTTATAACTTCTATACATTTTTTTTTATAATATTACAAAACACAAAAATTTACTGTTAAGTAAAGCTAGTTATTAAAGGCTTGCCAAAAATCTTTGATTTATTTTACAACTTTTCTGTTTTTTTCCAAGATTTTGAAAGTACAAGTTATCTTGTCCAACTATATTTTAAAACTAATCTTAAGGTAAAAAACTGTCTTAAATAGTAAAAAAAAATATTGAAAAAATAATATAACGCTACTTTGTATGCATTTTTAATAATATAAAGTTCTAAATGATACAAAAAAAATTATGATCGACTTTTCATTATTATTTAAAAAATTATAGTAAGAACTAGTAAAACTTTATTAAAATTCCGTTGTTTTTTTTCAGATTTTTTTATGATTTATGTTAAAATTTATAGAATTTGGCAACCCTATGACTAAAAAGGGATAGTTATAAAAATAAATGCTATTTTATGCTTATCATAACAATTATAATATAGAATTCAAAAAAAAAAAGTAAGTAGGTCTGTCTTAAGTTTATAACAATATTTAAGTTATAAAATATATTAAATGTATTTTTTTCAAGTAGTTTAGTACAAACTAAAAGTGAGAACTTGATTTTTTTAGTTTGTACTTATAGTTAGTTGTAAGTTGTTATCAATTGTTTTCTTTACTTGTTAATATAGTTTACTAAGAATATTATTTACAAGAACAGAGTTATGTTGAGCAACATATATGTTTATTGAGTCTGTATTCTACTTGATGAATAATTACATTTATAAAATAAAATGTTAACTACTTAATTTTAAACACTGATTTAATAATGAACTAATCTAAATGCAATTAAAAATACAAAACTAATTCAGCATATCTTGTTTATGTACTGCGTTTTAAAATCTATAAATATATTTAATAGATAGATATTTGAGCTATTTAAGCTATAGTCCATTAGTAATTTATTACCTTATTTGAAGCAAATCATTGGCAATTTGTATTAATTGTTATTTATTTTAATATTAGCATGTAATTTTTAGTCTTTACTTTTTAAGTCAAAAACTTTATAGAATCTACAAAATGATGATTTATATTTAGAATATTTCTATTTAAGCATAAGATTTTTTAGTTTAAAACAAGACTACATTTTGTTAAAGTTTGTCATTCAAAAAATTTTTGTAAAAAAAGAATTTTTACAACTTTAAAACTTGTAAATCTTAATGAAAAACTTTGTAACAAGTAAATTTTAAAAAATTAATACCAAAGAAACCATTAAAACAATATTACAGTACAGGTGGTGAATTCGTTTATATTGGTCTTGTAATGTAATCCTCTAAAATCCACTAAAACAGTTTTAAATTGTTATTTTGATTATATGTTTTTAAACTTAGTTGAAATTCACCATAAGTTTTAACATTAGAATAAAAATTGAGAGATTTCTCATCATTTAAAAATTAAATCTAGTTTAATATTAAATAACTAAAAGAAAAACACAGTTGAACTTCATAATATGTTTTGTGGGAATGTGCCAGAAAAGCACGGAATCACTTTAGCACAGTGTGACAGTTAAGGACGAAGCAACACTTTAGCACAGAAAGTCACTTTAACACGGAGTGATATTTTAGCACATCTTTTTTCATTTTTTTTTCTTGGTTTAAATAACATTTGTACTACGATGTTTAAAAATATAAAAGTGAACTATGCAATATGTAAGGTAAAAGTTAACAAACTTTAAATGAGTAACAAGATTAAGCTTTAATTAAAGCTAAACAAAAGTAAATTTATAACTTTATTTATTTATTTATTTTACTATATAGTTCTAAATTAAAGTATTTTGTTACTTTTCTTTTTGAGTTTACGACATAAAATTATTTTTATAAATGCTAACAATATAAACAAGCTCAAGGATTTTTTAAACTTTTAAAAAAACTTAAATTAATTTTAACCAGGTTAAACTTTAAGCATAATTTAAAAAAAAAAGGTGAGATATATAAAGGTTAAAAATTTACTTATTTAATTTTTAAAATATATATAGCTTTGAAGATCATAACTCATAAATATTTTAAGTTCTTTTAATTTCAACTTGCACGTAGTATATAACTGTGTTTATGCTTAACTATGTGTTATAAAAATTATATATGGAGTAAATAAAGGCTACAAGGGTAGTTAAACTTAATTTAACATTTTTCTACCCTTTAAACTTTTTATTATTTTTTATGTTTTAAAACTTTAAAAACCACTTTAGTTTATAATTCCTTCTAATTAAAACTTTTTTTTATAATTATTTCAATGAAAATTTTAAAAGATTTTAAATTACTCCCTGCCAAAGTGACGACTTGTACTAAAGTCACGCTGTGTTTTTCTGACACATGTTTTGTAAGTTAAAATTGAACATCAATTATTTTTTATATAAAATGTTCAAGTTATAATATCAATAACTATAATCATATTTCTAAGAAAAATTTACGAAAGATTATTCTATAAATACTAACAAATCATTATGGATTAGTAGCTAAATATCTTAATCAAACATCAATGCTCTGTTTTTGATTTATATAAATTCTTATCATTACTTTTTAGTTTGTCTTTTACATAAAACTAAACGAAAAAAACTTGATTTAATGAACAAATAATAAACAAACTTAAGTAATATTATATAAAAAACTCTTATTATCGTAAAATTATAAACAGTTTACAGATAATTTTAGTTAGAAACATTATAAATTTAATGTAATTAACACGGTAGTTATAAATTCAATTATTTTCTAAATTAAACTTTTAAATTGAATACTGATTAAAAAAAATGTTTTTTCACACGTTTTAAATGAATAAACTATTATTTTATAAATAAGTTAAAACTTAAATGAGCATAACCTACAACATAGTTTTCATAATGCCAATAACTTTAGAGCCTAGTAGTACTTGATATGATTGTCATACATGTGAGAATTCATGGCAACCCTGATATACAGAAGTAGAACTTAAAGTGTGCGAAAGAATTACTATATAAGTTTTATGTTTTAAAGTTTGTTGGTCTTAGTCTAACTTATGTCTTACTTAGGCACCATGTCACCAAGGGCAACCGAGTTTATATAGAAATATAAATACTAAATAAATTTAAAGGCTTGAACATGATATTAAAAATGGGTTATATTAAGCAGTAAATTATCACACTTATCAAAAATAAAATTTGTGAATAAAAATTAGTATGAGTACGTTTAGTTTCTGTATTTTATAATCATTTTATTTTCATTTAATTACTTATTTTATCAGTCTTGGCTTAAATGTTCTTATTTTAATAAAAATTGTCAGAGCTAACCAAAAATTAATTGTCTCATTATTTTTATTTTGCATTTTATTTTCATTAGAGTATTTTTATTTTTAGTAAAAAAAAACAACTTATCTTAAAACTAGATATATAACAAAAAAAACTCACTAAATTTAGAAATAGATCTTCAAAACAAAAGCAATAAATTCTTCCTCTCCCGCACTTCCACTTTCATCCTTACTGTCACCATCCTGAAAATTAAGTTATTCTGAAATAAATATGTTAAGAGTTTTGCACTTAAATTTACTATACATATATTTTTAATTCCTTTATTTTAAAAAGTGTTGTACTTCGTATAAAATATTTATACTTCGTATAAAACGCAAGATTTCTTTTAAATATATATAATTTTAAGAAAGATATCTAAAAAAGGAGTCCGAAAACTTCAACAAGAATGCTGGTTTAAGAATTTTATTTTTAAGTTAGACAAAGAAATATTATGGTAGTTAAGTTTAAAGCAAGAAGTGATTTTTATCAAATGTTGACACTGAATACTTTCTATTAAATTTAGTACGCTGGCTTGGAAAGCTTTCTACTACATCTATTATTCTACACAATAATTAGGTGTTATTTACGAAGATTTTAACATTAAGTACTTTTTTTGTAACATATTTGCACTATACAGGGTTGCAAAATGGTTTTAGTAAATTTTCTCCGGATTTTAAAAACACATTTTAAGCCTTAAAATTACACATTTTAGGGTCTGTTTTTAGTTTAAAAATAAGTATAAGGTAAAAAATAGATTAACTAGTATAACAATATTCAATAGATATCTTAAAGCTTCTCCAGATGTGCTTTTTAATAAAAACTTTTGTTCATGACAACGTTTTATTACCTGTAAGGCAGATTTTTGTGTCAAATATAAATTTTACTGCTTAAAATGTAAAAGTGTTTTATTTCAGAATTTTCCAGGATTTTAAATGATTTTCGATCAAAATTCCAGGTTTTACGTTTTTTTTCCCCTAAATTGTCATAGTCCAGGTTTTCCTGGATTCCTGGATTTTCCTGATTTTTTGGCAACCCTGACTATACCTGTGCTAAACAGATAGTGTTTTGTTTTTTGTTTTAAAGCTTAATGTAGTGGCATTACAAACTTTAGAACAGTAGCTTAATAATATTTTTAACAAAATGTTTGTAGACATTTGAATGCTAATTAAAAAGTAAAAATTTGTTAAAAAAAAAGCGATGTATAACAGTAAGCCTGAGGTGTTAAAGTGTCATTGTAATTTCATGTGTATAAGCAACAATATACTTTTAACAAATCATGCATCGACACTGCACAACAGACAGCACAAATAAAAAAGTGTTTTCAAACACAAAAAAACTTATTTAAGAGTAACTAAATATTCTGAATTACAATAATAACCACTTTAAAAAACATAAGGCATTAAGAGCAACAAAACTTTTTTTTTTTTACTAGCAAAATATTGAAGAAGTGAGTACAAAAATTCTTAAGTAAAAAGATATTGTTTTTTAAAATGTATTTTTTGTAATAATCCAAGTTCATACTTACTTACAGTTGTCATGATTTCTTATTATTGTTCTCATTTCTTATAAAAACGCTCAGTACTTTGACTAAAAGCAATAAAACTATTAATTTGAAAATCGGGACACGATTAGTAACGACTTGCAAAGTTACATCCTAAAAGTTCAAACCAGATCAACTCAAAGTAAAAATTTAAAAAAATAAACAAACAAACAAAAAAAAAAAAATAACACCAAGAAAAAAAGTTACCAATCAAGGTTAAAACTGAATGTAAAAAAAGCAAAAATAGAAAATAAATAAAGTTTCGTGTGGGACTTGATCGGATGAGAATTAATTTTAGTGGAAGTTATGCGCGGGTGGGAACTGGGACCTTGAGAACAGGAGCGTGTTTTAACTGGTTTCCTGCGTAACCCCTATGAATATTAAAATAGAAAGTATTATAAAAAAACAGTAAATATGGTTTTCTTTTAAAATGTTTTACTAAAACATCTATATCATATAGTTAATTTTTGATATTAATTAAAGTTTAATTCATATTTTTCATGAACTACAGTAACCTCTCGCTTATTTACGCACATTGTGTCTACAGAAAAATACGTAAAGATACGAAAGATCGTAAAGATACGAGAGGTACCAAATATAATTACTATAATGGCTGTTTTTTGATTTTGCTTCTAGTTAAAATCAGACTGGGGACTTTCCTACTTTTAACAATTTGTTTACTTTATTTATAAATATGAAAACAAAAGATAAAACTATACATATATTAATTTCAACGCTTGCTGTGAAAAGCAAGTGTTACAGAATAAGAACTTAAACTAGAAAAACGTCAAATGAAAATTAGTGATATGTTTACTAAAAAAACAATTGAGATTTGTCTTAATTGTAAGCTCTATATTTATTAAGTATCACTGCTTTCATGTATAGGGCAAGAGTGTTATATTATTTATTTGTGTTTTAAACTCTCATTAATTCATTATACTTTTATTATTTAGCACAGTCATATTTCTTTCAGAATTTTAATTTAATCTTGTATTGTTAACAAAATTTTTGATATAATGAGGTATAACTAAATGTTTATCAATTAATCAAGGAACATAAGTTTAAAAAGTCTAAAGATATAGTGAGATGAGTTGGCATTTAAAAACATATTTGAAATTAAAAATATACAATAAATCTAATTTTTGCAATATTGAGAAAATTGAAACTTTATTTTTTGATTTTTTTAGAATTCTAAAATGCGTAACAAAACGAGAGTGAATAACGTCATAAGTGCGTAAAGATGCGAGAGGTTACTGTACTTCAAAATGACGTAGTTTTATAAGATTTTTGTCAAAAAAAAAGTATAAGCTATACAAAAAATTTACAACTACAAAAGTTATACAACTTAAAAAATTTTTTTTTTAATCAAAATTTAGCCAATAAAAAAAGTTTAAAAAAGTATTTTTGAATGATTATACAACTCTAAAGGCACCATTTTTTACTTTGTAAACCTTTGACGAAATCACATATTATTTTCATATTAAGAACATTAAAAAAACCGTAGTTTTATAATTTTTTTTTTCATCAAATTGTAACATAATGGTTCACGTCTGTTCTTATTTTGTTTTTGAAAATCTAGTTTGTTTTAGATTTAGATTGAGTTTTTAGCTAAATTACTTAACTTTTTTGTTTAACTAAGTATTTTTTACATACCATTGAATATGTTTTTTATTATTAAGACAAGTTAGCTACTAATTTGGATTTGTAGTTTGTTGTAAGTTTTTTATGTATAAAGTATTTTGTTACTCATATTAGCTTCACAATGCAAGAATAAATTTTCATGTTGTCAATAAAAACAGAAATTAGATTTATATTTAAGTTTTAGAAAACTAAAATTAAAGAACTGGATTACATCATAAGATTTTGCATTCTGTTTTACTGTTATTTTCTATTTTTTTAAACTTTAAATTTGGCTATACCTGAGAAATTTTAGACAGTTATCTAGTAGAGAGTTATATTATATTCTAATGTGTATTATTCAAAGCTTCTACACAATATACTCTACTATTGAAGAAAAAAGTGGTACAACCCCACTGAAAAAAGTCTAGATACGCCCCTGCTAGAGAAACAGTAGTTATGAAATAAGTAAAATGTAAAACTTTAACTAACATTGTAAGATGAAAGCTCTTTCTTCTAATGATTCGGCCCTTCTAGCTGAGGATTTAAGTATCACCGAATTCTCTACTATACACCTAGTAAGTGTAGTTTATTAGAAAATTATAGTAAGAGAGCGTATAAATCAAAAAACTGTTTTGAATAACGAGTATTAGTAATTATTTTTACATATCAATTTTCAAACAAATATAAATCAAGCAGTAAACTGCATATTACAGTTTTTAAAATTTACTGTAGTCGTTTTGTGATAATTTGAAAATGCTTAGTAAAACAAAACAAAAGCTTCTATTTATTTATGTTCCATCGAACAACACTTTAAATCTATAGTTGAATTTACTTATATGGAAAATATTCAACTGTCTAGGACAAGGTTTCAAAAATTTTTTTTCAAAAGGCCCCCTCCAACATGACCCTTCAACTGCCTAAGATTTGTTTTACTTCTTCATGATCAACTCCAAAATATCTAATGTAAATTTCAAATCATGGCCTTGTGGATCTACTTTTTGCTTTTGGCCCCCTAAATTTTTCCATAATATATAGTATAAGTTTTAAAACTACCATTAAAAACGCCAAGACCTTTTTTTTGCCCTCATCAACTCCAGAATATCTAGTGTAAGTTTCAAATTATGACCTCATGGTGCCATAAATTTCTGTAGTGATCCCCAAGGGGACTACTTGGCCTAATTTGGGAAACCGTAGTTTAAGATAAGATAATTAAATTTTGTTTTAAACTCTAGTATGGACTAGTTTAAAGACTTTCAATGTTTATAGTAGTTATCATTTACCTACATAATAAAAAAAATTAAAGAAAACAGAAAAATTAAGATACTTATTACCACAAATAAAATAAAGATCAGCTACTCCTGCATGATTGACATTGAAAATATAATCAAATGTCATAACTCTAAGATCCTCCAAGCCGATAAAGATAAAATTAGTTCAAAAAAATACAACTGAGAAAAAAACACAAATGTCCATTAATAATAATGAATATAGAAAAGAAAATGTCACATATGTAGCTAAAATAGAGTCTAAGAACGATAACAAAGTTTATATAGGACTAACAAAAAAAAAAACAATACAAAGAATCACAGTGCATAAAGAAAAATTTGTTACTGATCCAGATCAAAAGAGCCATCTAAAATATTAGAACTCAACCAGATATCTAAATAAATCCTATAATTAAAAGAAAATATCAAGAATATGAGATACTTTTAAGAATAATCAAACAAAGTCGGAAAACCAGACAAGCTATGTGAAACAGAGGCCTTAACAATTTTAGAGGAGAAAAGGAACTGCATCAACAGAAGAAACGAATTCATGATTACATGCAGACATCAAGCAAAATACCTACCTAAGAACATTACTGAAAAAAAAACATAAGCAAAGAGCTCTATATAATTTGTACTGTCTGATATACTTATTTTAATGTGTTTGAAAACAATTTTTTTTTTGTTATACTCTACGGTCTTTTTTGTGAAAGCTTTTACCATGAAATTCTGTTTACGAAACTAACTACTTTCTCTTACTTAAACTATCTAAGTTAAATTGGACGAAGTTATACAAGCTTATTTTAATTTTTTTAATTATTAAATTCGTGAAAAAATGAAATTAATTAAGAATTACAATAAAAGCATAGTTTGTTTATTTTTTTTTAAGTTTAGAAATTAATGAAAGGTAATGTATTTTCTACCAGAATTACCTAAATACTTATTCAGATACGCCTAACTTTTTTTTTAAGTTCTGTGGCTTTAAAAGTTTATAAATTTGGCCACTATGCACTAAGTAGACTGTATTGGACCCGCAACGTTTGTTAGCTTGAAAACAACCTGTACAAAACAAAAAACAATCCAGCTACTTTATAACAAGTTTTTTGAAGTATGATATTTTTTTTATTTTAAGTACTAATTTATGGTTAAAGTTTGAAAACGTAGAGTTTTAAAGTTTTAAAAGTTAAACGGTTGCAAATACTTTAACAGGTCTGGCTCGCAAAAAAAATATTTTAGTAAATCTGGTTCACTCGATCGAAAAGTTTACTATCCAGATTTTTTTTTTTATTATTAAAAGTTATTCCTGTTTGGGTTTTTTCCATATCTGTTTCAAACAGTTGGTGTTGCAAACTAAAAACTTAATTGTTGAGTTACATACATATGAGTAAAGCTTTTTTTTCTCAAGTAGTACTAAAACAGAAAACGGTTTTGCTTAGAATTCTTTCATTACTCAAAAAAAAGTAAACTTTATGTTTGTTTAAACGTTTATTGGATTTTTTTTTATATGAGTAAACTTTAAACCGACAATTTTTTTTCCTTGATGAAAACTGAAAATTTAAAACACAATACAAAACTTTGCAGACAAAAGTAATATATCGGTTTATCTAAAAGTTTTTTGTGACAACTGATGAGAACTCCTTTCACTCTACTTATATTAAAAGAACACAGGTTTTAACTATAAGGATCAGTATAAAATACCATGTCTAATGACAAAAATTATTATCAATGTTGTTGAAATAAGTCGGAAATCAGGCAAGCATTTGGGGGTAGCGGGCAAAATTAAAAAAATATTAATGGGCTGCATTTGTATTTTCAACTTTTACTCTTTTAAAATATCGAGTGTATGTTATGTATTACCCGTAAATTTTTCCTAAGACCTTGTTTTGCTCTTCTATTTAAACCTGAGAGTATCTAGTGTGTATTTTCAAGGCTTTTATTTGAGGGAACGGCTCACACAAGGCCGCAAGTTGTACCTTTCATTGACTGCATCCCTTTTAAATTTAAAAGATGTTCGCATGCCTCATTTTTTGGGCCTTTTTTAGCCGCCGTTTGCCAACCCTAGAAATGAGTTGTTTTAAGATAGTATATACCATAGTAAACATTTTCATGTTATTAAATTTTTTTGTTACTACTTTGTTATTAAATGTTGTTAAACTTTTCATAACAACTACTAAACGAAAAAATATACTTTAAGAATAAACTATAAAATAGAGGTTGGAAATTTTTTTAGTCTGTGGACCAGGTTTACCAAAATAAAAGTTTGCGTCCTAGGAGTTGTAGAAAAAGTTGTTAGCAGGCAATATTCTTTAGAAAATTATTACTTAAAAAACTTAAAGAAATCTTTAAAAACAAAATTATAAGTAACACAAATACTACAAATGTGTAATAATAAAAAAAGACAAATCATATTTCATAGATTTTTCTTTTAAGAAGCTAAATTTTACTTGATTTGCACAGTATGAATTTAAGCTAAACAACTCATGGCCAGTTCCGTACCTTGCCCACTCCTATATTACAATGTAGTTTTCATCAACAAATTAAAAAAATTTATAGACATTTATTTAAAAGTTTAAAAATAGGTTACAAAAAAGTAAGACTTCAAATACTAACAGCAATAAGTGTGTTTATCTCGTAAATAAATTGCTTATATTAACTTAGTTTTTTGTAATCTTATTTTGAAGCTTCACCATCTAAATAGAGATGAAAAATGGGAATTCTCACAACTATAGTCAATGGAACTACATCAGCTAAATGATAGAAAATAGACAAATATAATACCATAGTTTTAAATGTCAAGTTTTTTATCACTTATTTATTTAAACCTATCAAGTTGTAGATAAAAAACTAAAATGATGAGCAAAAATAACAAAAATTATAATTAAAAATACATGTTTTTTTTCACAGCTCATGGATAAAAACTGCTTAATTTGATGTTTAGTTTTTAATTAAAGCACAGGACAAATTATATCTTAAACATATATAGCAAAAATTATTTTGTAGTTTAATTACACTTTTGTTTTGAATACTTTCAAAGAAAAATAACAAGTTTCAAAAAATATGAAGTACATAGAGTTTTCTTCAAAGGTTAAGTAAACATTTTTCTTTTATGAAAAAAGACTGTTTTATTATTTATTTTTAGCAGTAAACAACTGTAAAATATAATACTAACATACTTTTAACGTTAGACTACTGTAGAAATTACTCACTTATATACTATATTCAACTTCTTATTTGTTTACATCAGCTAGCTTGCTCACTCAGTAAGCAATCCAAAACTAAAAAGAGCATTGTCGATATTACGTTCGTGCAAGAAGAGACTTTCCTTTAACCGAATATTTCGTTTAAAAAAATATAAGTGAAATATTAAACGAAAGTGTTATCAACTAGGTTTAAACAACGTTACTTATTACCTCAGTTTAACGAAATATTATTAAAAACTAAGATTAATTTTTTTTTGGCAAAAAAAGAAAAAAAAAATTAACTTAAATGCAAAACTTTAAATAACATTAAAATGAAAACACCTCATAAAATACTTTTTTCGACAAGTTTTTGTACACTATAGGGGGTCGGCAGCCTTTAATGAGTACTGGGCCAAATTTCTTCGAAGAAAAAGGCTCTCTGGCCCCGCGCTGTATACAAAAAGATCTTCCGCGAGTAGCAGTAACTTAAAGTAGTAAACAATAAGAGTGAACTGTTTAAAATTAAAAATTTCATTAACAAGTATAAACAAACACTAGTAATTACTATGTATAAAAGTAAGAACCTTACTGTAAATTTTTACATCAAATTTTTTAAAGTTATTGAAAAGTATGGTTGTAACTGTAAGTAATAAAAGTATTGTAGATCTTTAGGTTTTGCTTTCCTGTACGTATTTTGCCGAACCCTGCGCTATTGTATAATGAACATAAAGTTATCAATAGTATTTTATTCAAGTTAGCTAAACAATATTTTTATAACATTTATTTTATACATTAAATAAAGTTTTTTTTTTTTTTAGTTTTTAGCTAAATTTATTTCTATTTGATTTTGATTGTTTTTTACTTGAACTACAAGGTTTTTTTTTACCTTTATAACACTTAATTAAGATGCCTTTGTAAAAAATGATTAGTTTTTCTGTTTCAGTATAGATTTGATACATTTGTTTACACGACCAGTTTTCATTTAATTCTCAAGCTAACAAGTAAAAAAAAATAATAGAATGTTAATAACTAATTGGTTTAAATAACTAAAATCCCGTAGAATTATTTAAACTTATATTATAAAACATTTGTTTTTTAAATGATCTTATAAAACAAGTAACAACTACTGCAAACTTTTATATCTTCTACTTATAACCCACGGGGTCGGCAATTTTTCGGTAAAAAAAAACAAAGAAGTGCGGTTTTTGAGACATTTTGTAGTTATTTTTTAAACAGTATTGAAACTTTAACACACAAAAAAAACGAAAAGATGCTCAAAAAACGCTTTGGTCGAAGGATCTGGGTGTACGAGATTCCAGGCTGTAAAAGTGCGGTATTGATTCCAGGCTGTAGAGTAGAATAAATTTGATTGAGGAAGAGCGATCTAAGTTAAATACTCAAATAGCATTAAATGTAAAAGCAAAAATATTAACAATTTTTAAATTAACATGTCTTTGCTTTAGTTTTAATTGCTAAATCTCAAAAGTTTGTATTTTATTGAATTTTTCATAAGTCATAAATTCATCTTATTTTTTAAACTGTTTACTTACCAAAATTTTTCAAACTCAATTAAAATTTACCACTTGACAAAAAACTAGTATAGTTTTGAAAAGCTTAGTGAAACAAAATATAAAATAAGATGAGTAGTCTGTTAATAATAAGTTGCAAATGGTATATAAAAACGTTTAAAAACCTTCCTACAATAGTACTTATAAACTGATAAAAAAATTTATATATAGTGTCAGTTTAAGTTCTTAAACAAATGCGTTAAATTGAATTTTATAATATTCAGTTAAACAGTTAAAGCGAAAAACTCTTACAGTTATGACTTTTTAACTTAAAATTGAACAATACTTAGTTTGAAAATAGTTTTGATTCGACAAAGAAACACCAATAGTTGTATTTAGTTAGTCTAATTTATTTTCGAAACTCAAAAAAATCCTTAACTTTAAATAAATTACTTAACTATGCAATATATTTGTATATTGTATGAGCTTTTTGTGACTCAATTTATTTCAAATAACTTTTATTAAAATAAAAAATTACATCTTTTAAATCTTTCATTATAAATTTTTCAGATAAAAATAAGTTTGTAAAATAAGTTTTCATCTACCTTTTTAAATTACTTTATTTTGAATTCACATTTTTTAGTTTAAGTGTTTTAGTTTAAAAGTAGTAAAGAAGAAAAGAAGCTTCTTTACAAGAAACTAAATAAAAACAACTGATTAAATTTTGTAATTTACAATGGTTTATGTAAATAATTTTTACTTTTCTAAGAACTTTTCGTAATCTTATACTTTTACTTAACTTTTTTTGAATTGCTTAAATTATCTTTATCTATGATTTTCTGAAAGTTAATTACTAATATTCAAAGTTAATGTTTTCTACTTTGATTATAGTTCTTCTGTAAATCCATTACTATTATGTTTAAATTTGTACACCAAATAACTTATTTTCAGAAATAAACTTTCTAATATTGTTGAAAAAAACTCTTTACTTTAGATTTAAAGACTGTTCTAGCTTATCATATGTATAAACTTTTAACAAATTAATCTCATTTAGTTGGAAAACTATATAAGGTTTAAACTTTAAAGTATAATTTGTTTTAGTTTTAGTTTGTATTTACATCATTATCTCTTTATTTCTTAGTTTATTTTGAGTTTGTAAAAATGATAAAGCAAATTAACTATCATAATTCCTATAAAATAAAAGCTTTCTAAATATAGTTCTTAACCTAAAGTAACTATGTTGTAAAATATAGTTTGCTTTTTAACAATTAAAATTAAATTAATCTATAAATTATTACCTTTTTTACTTACTTTCAAATAATGATGATGATCTTTTTCGTATTAAACATAAAGACTAAAATGTTTCTAAAATACATTTAAATCATATTTTTATTTCTTTTAACTTTCTCTAAGGCAATAAACTTAATGATAATAAATTTTCACGATAACCAAGTTTTGTCGAGATAGTTAAAGTTATTTTAAATCTGGTGGTTGTAAATTATACAGTTTGATACACTTTAATTATCGTGCGTCTAGTTTTTACAAATTAAATTAGAAGACCTTAAAGTTAAAGAACCGATAGGTTTTAAAAATATTTAGAAACTTTAGTTTTTAAGCTTCTGAAGAAAAATCTTAAAATAAACCAATGATTATACAAAATAAGATTATTAATAATTTTAGTGTTTACTTATATCATTTAAAAGTACAGTGTTTGATGTTGTAATATACTTCAATGTTTATCAGACGTTAAACTATATGTGTTTTCCGTTACTCCTTGAACTATAAGTTGTTGTTAGTAGAGCTTACAACTAAACATATTGGTCATTTGTACCTGTTGCTTTTTACAGCGTGTTTTAACTTAATAATTTAAACTAACAAAACCTTTATTTTTAGCTATTAGTCTAACTTGTACTAAACTTTTGTTTAAATATTTGAAACTAATTTAAACATCACAACTTCAAAAAGCTTTTAAATACTATTCATTTTTAACTTTAACACCATTGCTTGAAATTAAGTAACATAAGACATAAATTAACCAAAGTACAAATTAAAACACAATATTTATGTTTTCAAAACTTGTTTTCAAACATTTTTCTTTAGTTAGATTCGTATTTATGCAACCAGAAACCAGTTTTAGACGTAAATGTATTTTTTTAACAGTTATACTTAAAAGCGGTAAAAACATAATTTAGAGAAGAAAATAGTAGTTATTTTACGAAAATATACGTTATGGTGATAATCACTTCAACTCTTTTTTAACCGTTAAATTACTTCCCGCTTAAACGGTTTACTGTTTATACCGTGTGAAAGCTAGTTGACGAGGTATGAAAAATGTTAAAACAGGAAGTTCTTGGTTTACTTTAGTGATGCTAAAAATAAATAAAAGTATCACGAAATCGAATTGGTAAGTTGTTTAATAAAAGGTGAGAGAGTAGGACTACTTTATGTTGACTTTCTTACGCAACTTACAGAAATTTGCTCTACAAAAGTATGTATTTCTTGACATAATTTTCATTTGAATGTAGTAAGTAGACAAAACAGTTAAACTTTGTATAATTTTTTTAGTTTAATATTTTTTTAACTAGTTTAATTTTTGAAAAGCGTTTGTGTAGGTTTTATAGAATCCTTTTTTTTCAGAAAAACAAGTTATACAATTTTTTTTTTGTTTTCACTTTTAAGTTTGAATAAAAAAAAACTTTTTTTTTTACGTACTTGGTTACAAAAGATGTAAAGCTTTTCTATTTCTATTTCTATAAATATTTTATTTTAAACTTAAAATAGGGATCAAAATATAAGTAATCAAAAAGTTTCTGAACACAAAATCTATTGTGAATCTGTGCTTAGTAAGTTAGTTTCTAGTATAAGCTAATATTTAATCGAAACAGAGTATTTTTGAGCTAAAATTAGCTAAAAGTGTTTGACAGGTACCCTTTAAACTAAATTTAAAAGCTTGTTTACTGATAAATAAGATTAATTTAAACTTTATGACTATGCTGTAAAAGATTAGCCTATCTTTACAAGAAATTTTTTATAATAGTTTTCTTTTTGTTCATTTATACACTAACTTCTTAACGAATTTGTCCCTATACATCTTTTACCTTTTACCTTATGATTTTTTACAACTTGCTTGAAAAATTACTAAACAAACCTTAAAATTAAAAATAAACTATTCTCATACGTTGAATATTATAAAAAATGAGTAATTAATTTTATTATCATTTTGTTTAATATTAGATTTGACCATATATTTTTAAATTAAGCAAATTAGTTATTTTTTACATTTATTGAGTTTAATTCTTTTCAGACATATAAAAACCCAAGTTTTTAGATTTTTAAATACTTTAGAAAACTTCTGTTATATTTTTTAAAAGTTTTAATTTTTTACTTAGAAACTTCTAGCAAGCAATAATAAAATGATAGTTGAAAAAATTGCTTATTAAATTAAACTATTAAAAGCTTTTTGTTTTTAGCTTTTATGGATATTTGGCTAAACAAATAATAATAATAACTCTCAAACAGTTTAAAAAAAAATCTAAAACGCGTTTCAATGTTAATAGTTAAACTTGAATGAGCTAAGTTATTTGAATTTATAGGTAAAAGTTTAGAAGAATCAAAGCGGTTAACAAATTAAGAAAAAAAAAATACTTGATTAAAAATTTATTAGCATTTTCTATCATTTAAGCTTGAACAAATGTTTTTATGTTCGCATTTAATAGATTTGATGATTAAGCTAAGCATAACTGCTAATAAATTTTAGCATTTTATCAACTTTTTTAAGTTTTCTAGTATAAAAATAATACAAGAAAAAGAGTAAAAATATTAGATTATGTAATGTGATACTTTAAAACTATCAAAAATTAGAAATTCTGAATGTACAAAAATTTTTCTAAATGATATATTTTTAATTCCTTATGATTAAAGGTTAAAGATATTTTGAAATTTTATTTAAAAACTTAAAAGATTTTAAACCGAATCAAATGATTGACTTGTTATAAAACTTGTTTGAGCTAGCTAATATCTTTATATACTTAACAAACATAGTGCATCTACAGTTAAAATAAACATGTAGCAAATACTTTTACTTAATATTAATTTAACCAGTTCATTATAAAATACTTTGTACTAAATATCTTATTATCAAGTAAAATTTTAAGTTTTACTTTATTCTATAACTTTTTCTAAAGCAAGTCACAATTTCTCTAGCTTCTAGTAATTCAAATGGATAACTTTTCGATTAAAACTGCCCACGACAACTGCGTTAAGTACTTCGAGGATCGAGTACATCCCACTCTCTCCTCATCTTTCCCCGACCTCCAAATCTCTCACCACCCGGGAACCCACTGTGCCAGGGTCTACTTCGGGAAGAAGAGGAAGCACGCGAGCGGGATTATTTATGACGGGGTTTCAATTAGTGTGCCAACGGACCGCCATGGAAACCGTTGCCAGGACCACGACGCGACGTGCTTCACTCCGAAGTGTATCGAAGGGATTTTGTTGAAGAACGACAGGTTAAGAGGAATGAGGGTGAAAATGTTTTCTTGGACCTCCCTACAAGAAGTTGTCGACTCCATAAACAATTTGAATACTGATTAATTGTTTTTGTTCTAATTAGAAAGTTTTTATTTATAAAGCTTTTTAATAATTGTGTTTTCTATAAAATGTTGCTCGATTTGCCGAGCAAAGTTTGTAATTATTTAGCTGAAATATCTTTTTAAAGTTTAATCTTGAATGTTTTAGTTTGTTTTATAGTTGTGGGTATTTTCTTTTAATCGTAAAAAAAAAATTGATAAGCTAGATTAATTGTAAAAAACAGTATCAAGTACAAGTGTTTACATTCAATATATTAGATAACATTTTGTTTTCGAAAAAAAAAATACGATGTTTACTACAGTATCAATAAATTACAATGCTCAAAAAGTAAACTTGTATATTGTTTTAAGCTTGTTTTTGTACTATTTTATTTAAGGTTACCTTATTGAAACCTGTATTCATATGTGCAAATTGTTGCTAAAAGTAAAAAATTAAAAACAAGTCTATTATAAATAAGTTAATCAGATGCAATAGTTTTTTATTCTAGAAATAAACAAATATGTTTTTCTAAAATATATTACCGTAGTTTTTTAGAATAAAAAATCATAAAAAATAAATAAAACAGTCTTTCTTAAATGTTTAACACTGAATGGTTTTGAATTAAAAGTTTTTCAAAAACTCATAAGTTTTAAAACATATTTTTTATAAGATAAAGAAAATAGATATTTTTTTCTACTAGAACACAAGTTAAAAGTCTATTTACTAATAAATAACATTGGTTTAATTTTTTTACGAATAGTAAATTAAATGTTTCGCTTAATTTTAAATTGTTTAAAAGTATCTCTTCTGTCCATTTATACACTACCTACCACACAAATTTATACCTTATGTTAAACAAATGTCTTTCCTTATGGTTATTTAGATATGGTTCAAAATTTTGTAGAAACCAAAATCAAATAAAGCTCAAACTTTTGAAAAAATAGTAGAAACACCTGTAATGTACAAATAAGTAGTTTACCAATTACTTGTTTCACATCAACTTTGACTAAAAGTTTCAAGTCACGTAATTTATGTAAAGTTTAAAGGAAAACGTTCAGCGACTTTTAAACAAACGTTTAACTGTTTTCAACTTTTGCTGGAAAGGCTGTATTCCAATTTTTCAATATATAGTTTGGTAACTTATAAAGTTGTAAAACTTTATTAGTATAAAAACTTAAACAGCTGTTTACTGAACAACAAATAAAAGCGCTTAAAACAATTGGTCCTAGGATCTGATGCACGGTTATCTAATCGTACATCACTTTGAAACTATTTAGCATATAGTCCAGGAAAAAATAATTGTTCAAAGAAAATTGCAAAAAATCTTATTAAACTAAAATATCAAAAACTTTTTTTATTCAGGTTTTTAAGATACTTGATTAAACAAATAATAATATTTCTCACGTAATGTTACAAAAAAACATTTGAGAATGTTTTAATTGTAGTAACTTAAACTTAAACAAGCTAACTTGTTTAGATTTAAAGGTAATTATCTTAGATAATATAGTTAATTAAAAAATGAGAAAAATTATGCTACTTCAAAAAGATGCACTTTCTACCATTTAAACTTTAATAAAAGTTTAACACTTGCATGTATATTTAATAGTTTTGGTGATTAAAATAAGCATAATTGTCAGATAAATTTGAATTTTTAACAACTTATTTAAACTAAAAAGTACAAAAATAATATAAGTTAAAGATAATGTGTTCAATAAAATTTTGGATTTAAGTTAAAGTTTTGTATTATGTAAATTTGTAAAGTATTTAAAACGTTCCAAAAGTAAACAATGAGTTAATAAATAAGTTGTCAATGTTATAATTTTGAAACCTTATAAAATTAGTTTGAATAGATACTTAAAAAAATACCTAAGAAAAACCCTTTAAACATTCATGTTGTATTAAAAAAAATATTTTTTACAAAAAGTGTACGAGTTAATCTTCTTTATGCATTGTAATTAAAAAATATTTATACTTCTAGTTAAAACAGAGTTATTTTTAGCACATAATTTTAATTAACATAGATAAAAACTTATAATGAACTTTTGAAAAATATGTTAGAAAGGGCACTACTTTAATTTATTTACCTGTAAAATACAATGATTATATACTTGATAGTAGTGCCATCATACTTTTGAAGACTTAGTAACTTTTTCACAGCTGTTTGTATATTTTTTCAGCTTCCAGTAATCTAAATGGATCATTTTTTTGTTGGAATCGCCCACAGCAACTGCGTGAGATACTTTGAGGATCACGTTTATCCCAAGCTTTCTTCATCTTTCCGCAATCTCCGAGTCGCCTACACATACGGCAAACACTGCGCCAGAGTCTACTTCGGGCGGAACAGGGGGCACTCAAGTTTTGTGTACTACGACGGAATTTCAATAAGTGTCCCCACGGACCGCCGCGGAAATCGTTTTAAGGACCACAATATGGTGTACTAC
Source organism: Thalia democratica (assembly GCF_965202585.1). Classification (NCBI taxonomy): domain Eukaryota; kingdom Metazoa; phylum Chordata; class Thaliacea; order Salpida; family Salpidae; genus Thalia; species Thalia democratica. Next base: position 79,020,002 of record NC_139165.1, read on the forward strand.
ACTCCGACCTGTATCGAGGGGGTTTTGGTGATCAATGACATATTGCAAAATTTTAGAGTGAAGGTATTTACTTGGAGTTCCTTGGAAGAAATGGTTGATGATATCAATAGTTTGAATGAGGATTAGCTTTTTCATTTGTTCTGATTGAGTATTTTTTGTTTATGCTTAAACTTTTTGTTGTACCTTTGTTCTTGAGTGTTTCAGTTAACTTTATAATAATAAATATTTTTGTTAAGAGTTTTTGATAAGCTATACTAATTTAAAGTTATCAGTACTAAGTTCAAGTCTTTACATTCAATATATTAGATACTTTTGAATTTAGAATTTGAATTTAGAAGAAATTGAGATGTTTACTACAGTTAAAATAAACCAAAATGTTCAAAGAAAGAACTTGCATGTTTTTTAAGTTTAGATTTTTTAGCTTTTATTCAATGGTACAATGTTTAAGAATGTGATCAAATGTTTAAATTTTTGCTAAACAGAGTAACTTAGAAACAAGTCTGTAATGGATGTTTATCAAATACAAAGTAAAAAATATAGAATCCTTTTTTTAATAGGTAAATTTGTATAATAATAGGTTAATTTAATTGATCTAACCTTTAGAATACAAATATCTAGCAACAAAAAGTTGTTTTATAAAACCTAAAAGGACTAAAATAATGTACATAAAATAGATGGACAGCTATGAAAACAAATACACTAAAATTAAAAAAAAAATTGGTTTTATACGCCTTCCTGGTAGTAAGTCAAAATTAACATGGGTTGAAAATTTATTAAATTATTTTATAAATGTTGTTATATAAACAGTAACATAAGAAACTTTAAACAAAAACTATATTTGAATCGGATTTTTTAAATAAAATACATGTAAACAGAAACAAAAAGACACAATGCAAAAATTTATTTGTTATCAAACTTTTATTTTAACACTTACAATATTTTCGATATCATAATAAGTATTTATTAATCACTTATATTTTTTATTATATCAATTTAGATATCAAAACTTTATTATATATTATTAAAATATCTAGAAAACAACTAATAAATGTACATATGTTTTGCTTCAAGTAAAATTATATGCTTTAACAAATATCTCTTTCTGTTAACAATGCTAGTTGAAATTTCAGAACTTTTTATAGTTGGTATAACAGTACAGTTTTATAAATCAATCAAAAATGCTAAATGTTCAAATAAGCTTCGCGTTTTAACCACAGAATACTTTTGTGAAGTTTTCTAATAAAATATAACGAGCGAAATAATAAAAGCACATATATTAAGACATGAAAATTTAATTAATCTATAAATGTTTGTTTTAAAAAAGATCTTTTTCTAATTTAACGGTAAGTTTGTGCAATTTAGGTTAAGAATTTACTTAAACTAATAAGTAAAATACCTCAATTAAATAATTGTGTGAGTAAGTTAGCTTTTCTAAACTTTTTAAAACTGATATACTTACCATTTAGACTATAAGCAACTATAGAAACTAATAACACAGAAACTGTAAAAGTTTTGTTTAGGTTGAAAACTGTATTCAAATTAATACAATATTTGGTCAAGAAGAGTTAAAAATTAAAATTTTTAAAGCAGTAAATTTTTCAAACCGTGTTTAGTTATGTAAATATGAAGTTTTACTACAAAAGAAAAACTTAATGAAGCAAAAGTCATTGTATTAAAATATTTTAAGTTTAAAAAAACAACTTATTAGTTTGCGTTTGCACATAAGTAAACCAGTTTTCTTAGTATCAATGTTTTTAAAGCCATGTCTGGTTGTTTGCAGAAAATTTAGTATTTTTACCTATACCTTCAGTGGACGATAAAAGTAGTTTATACATATATTGGCTTCTAATACTCAAGTCATCCAAATTAACAAAAATAATTTCTTTTAATTGGACTTTGAACAAGTTCTTTTTTTAACGTCTGCAAAACTTCACAGTTTTTATTGTTATAAATAAGTTATGTTCAGACTAAGTAAATAAGTTAAATATTTAAACAATTTTTTTTTATTGTTTTTTTTTCACAAAACTTGTTAAGACAATCATAAATATAATGTAAATGGAAAAAGATCAAATGTTTACTTATTTCATACTGTATGTACACTACACAGGTGCATAATTTAAAAGCATCGATCTACAATCTAAATAATTGATAATAATAAAAACTATAGTTTCATGCTATATAACTTAGTTATGAAACAATTTGGTTATTAATAAGAGGATAAAATAAATATCAGTATAATTTTTACCATTGAATTATAGAAAAAAAAAGATTATAATAAATAAAATCTTACTTTCAAACTGTATTTCAAGCTTAAGAGCGAACTTTAATATATTTATAAACTAGTTTAATCTCATTTGTTTAGCAATTTGCTTAACTTAATTAAAGCTTTGCTTTAATATTTTCAATTTGAAAACTTGGTTTATTATTACAAAACTATTTAAAACTGAAAAAACACTTTAAATAAATACAGTTTATAAGTTACAACATTAATATACCTAAAGTTTAACAAAAGCACATTTTATCCAACACCTACACAACTTTCAAAGCTATTCATGTCCGAGCGAGTCGGGCAGCAACTCGTCCCTGAGCTCTCCCACTCGCGTTCGAGCATCCACCACCAGATGTCGCCCTTTTCAGTTCACTGTCCGTGCTCACTCCCGCAGCAACTCTCCTCAAACACATGGCGCCTTATGGATGACCACCCTGTCCGCGCAGTCAAGCCCCAGGAGGCGCACTCGACAACCGCCCCCACGCGGAAATCGCTGTAGGGCGAGCAGGAGTGCTTCTTCACAACTCTGTAGTTCTGTTCGACACAATCATCTTATGTATGCTTTCAATTTCATTCATATTAAGACATTTAAAAACTTAAATTTTAATTGTATAATGTATCTTTTGGAGTTACATCCTAAGCTTTTTCATATTAAGCAAACATTTTTTTTTTGAAAACAAATTGAATAAGTTGTATTATGCCAACTTTTTTGTTTAGTAAGGTTTAGGCTTACTAATTTTTAGGAATATATTTTTATAAGCTATGTACTTAAAAGTAGTAAGCTTTTGATTCTTTATGGGAAAACTTTTGTTAAATCTAAAATAAATAAATATTTTGAAAAAAGTTATTTAGTTTTATCAACTTCTTTTATATGCGATCTGGCATTGAACAACAAACTTTCTTGCAAAAGTAAAATAAAAAGTTGTTTCACAGGATAAGCGAGTACATTTGATGGTAGAAACCACTGTTAATAAACAAAATAAAAGCACTTGTCTAAAGCTAACACAAATCTTAATTGGATGAGGCTGACAATTAGAGCATTGATCTTTATATAAGTCTAAACAATAATAGAGCATTGGATAAATAAATAGACTATAACCTTTGAATAATGAACATGGAAAAAACTAGCAAGATGCATGTTGTTATCGTTGAAAAAGTTTAAAAAAATCTTAGTTATAAAAGTCAAACCACTCAGTTATAACTGTTTATTGTCAAGGAAAAAGGCGAATACAAGCTAATTAAAAAAAAAAACAAAGGATGTTTAGAAGCTCTAAAAAGTTTTTTTGGGTTTCGTTCTTCATTTAAACAAACAAGTCATCATGAAACACTATACTTCAAATGGTGAAAAGAACCTAAAAAGAGTATGTATATTAATAAAAATATTTAAATAACTTTTACTCATAAATTAGTTAAAATAACAACAAGTATTAGTAAAGCTTAGAGTAATTTAATCCTGTAAAAGCTGTTGTAGTATATATGAGTATTCTTTAAGACTTTAAACATATTAATGACCAGCTTTAGTTATATAGTTTTTTACTTTTAATTTAGCAACGAACAACTCAAAACACTTTTATTTTTCACCTGAAACATTGCTGCTCACAAAAACTTAACTTTTTTATTGTAGTTTGCTAATACAATGAAAAGTTTATCGGTGACAGTTCGCTCGCACCCTTGCAACTGTATTCCCAGTGTTCTTTTGATTTGACCAGGAAATCGGTTTTCATGCACATGCTCGCGGGGTACGGCCCGCACTCGTGGTTGCATTTGATGTCTGGGAAAAATTAAATGTTAAACGAGATTAAAACGTGTTTGTTTTTTTCGATTATCCAACCTCCATACGCTCGGTGATTATCCAGTCCCGCCGCGCACCAGTATTCAGAATAAAACGGGTACTTGGCTCGTATTTCGAAGCACTTTTCATCGGCGTCGCACTTTCTTTCGCCGTGTTTTGTGCAATTGTCTTCAAAAAAGTATAGGTTTTAAGAGTTGTTAGAACGTTAATCTATAAGTAATTTACATGTTGTACACTGTTTAGTAGGGTGCTTATAAAATTGACAACCTTCAGGTTTTCGGCTTAAGCTTTTTTTTACGAGCAAATACTACAAAAACACCCTTTGCTAAATTTAAGATGATATGAGTGAGCGAAGACAAAGGCAATATACGTTTTTCAGAAAACAACCCCTATGTAAATTGTATGGGATGTTAAAATTTTGACTATCAAGTTTTTGGCTGAAAACTTTAGTAAATGTACTAATCATCACAAATACGTGTTTTAAGACGATTTGAAAAAAGTTCCGTGGTGGTGCATCATGACTTTTTCAAAAAAAAAAACGAGAAGTTATATATACTTGCGGAAAATCAAAGTGCACCACCATGAAACTTACTTATAACTGTCTTAAAACGCGTATTATAAAAATGGTATGTGTTTTTTTTTAATAGTAATTGCTTTATGTAGAAAAACTTTTAGTCGATATCTTGAAGGTCAAAATTTAAGGTTTCATACAGTTTACATAGGGGTGGTTTTCAGAAAGTTGATATAGCCTCTATCTACACGTATTCAAATCATCTAAAATTTTGCACAGGCTATTTTTGCAACATTTCCAAAAAAAAAACTATTTGAAAATTCAAAGCTTGCCGATTTATAAACACCTTACTTTTAGTTATTGGTTTTTTTGAGGCTTTTCAATGTATTATGCACTATTTAGCTTAAATAATTTTGTTAATGGTTTACTTGAAGGATTTTATACACCTTTTCTTTTACAATAGTCAAAACAATCAAGGGTTTTTACTAAGAAAATATTTAGGGGGTATGATTTTTTTTATACAAACGTCTAGACTGAGACTTTTTCATCCAATTTTCTTGGAAATTTTAAAACTCTTAAAAAAATTTATGTATCCTTTCATTTTTATGTTAGAAACCTTAAATTAAAAAAAAAAGAAATTCCTAGATTTTTTTAGAATTGACAAATCGGAAATAAAAAGTATTTAAATCTATAGTTTTAACAGAAAAAAACGAATAAAATGGTGACTTAAGTTTTTTTTAAAGTTGATTACTAATTTTCAGTAAATTAAACAAACATAACCAAAAATGTAGAAAAACATATATTATAAGTTTTATTTTTAAAGTTTAGTTGCATCTTGTATAAGAAACTTAATAACCTTTCATTTATACCTGGAAAGTTTGCAGTAAAAAGTATCTGAAAGCAAGGAGAAGAATAAAAAATAAGATTAGCTTGTAGAGTCAAAATAGATGTTTAAATTATTATAGACTATACCTTTTTCAAGCTTTTAATAGCTAGATACAAATTATTTAATTTAAAAGTAAATGTTATATAGTAGAAACAATATAGTTAAATAAGTATGTTTTACAGTCTTTGTCCTTATTCAAGTGACTTCAACTTAAATATGGTTTAAAAGAACTAATATTTATTAGTGGACTAGAACTGTTTAGAAAAAATTTAAGGACAACCATAACTTTAAAATTTAATATTTTAAGTTAAAATCAACTACATAACAATTCTAATGAAACAATTTTTTGTGTACTTACTATAAAAGTAAAAGTGCATTAAATAAAAAATTTGAACAGCTTAAATTTTTGAATAAAAAAAAAATTTTGGCTTAAAAGTAGGCCACAAACAGGAAAATTATGCTTTGCTGGCGATACTCTAAAATTGTAACCCTTCAAAAAAACATTTTGTCGGCAAAAATACCGATTGTGCAAATGGCAAATAAAAGTACGTTTTACCTTGTGAGGTTTTTCGGATGTGTGTGCAAAAAACGTCCTGCATGTGATTGCGTTTACAAAAGACACCCGGATGTACTTCGCTGCACTCTCGCTTGCAATCGGGATCTGTATTTTTTTAGAATTGAAATTTATCGTAAGTGGTTTCTGATGGATACGTTTGAAACTTGCCAAGTGCATGAAATGTTAAACAATAATATTAATATTTTGTTGAACGACAACAAAATCACTTAAAATGTTTTGTCCAAGGACCTGGTGCACGATGAACCTTTTAGTTTTCGAGTCGCACAACACGGACACCTTTTAATGTCTTTTTAGGTGTAATTTTGTTTATGTAAGTTTTCAAATTATAAATATAATAGTAAAATTATAGTTGTATGCATAGCTAGACCAAGTTCAATATTTTTATTGTCTAGCAAATGCTGCGCTTAAAACAAAGACTTTCGCACATTGATTTGGCTTTGGAAGATCTGAGTCACATTGAAGGTTCATTTTATGGGTTTGTTAGGTATAGTTTAATTAAATATTTAATACACTGTCACTAATATATATATTTTTGTAAATTTTTATAAAACTTTGCTAATAAAGTTTTATTTGCTTTGAAAGATGCTATTACAGTTTAAAAAAGCTGTAAGCGAATTGAAAATAGTTTTTTTTACAAAATAAGCATAAATAGATATGTATATATACTTCAGTAAATAAAAGAACTGTTCTATATGAAACCAACTAACCATAGTTTTCAGTCAAAATCATATCTTTTTTAACCCAATCTGGATGTTTAGAGCCTTTAAAGTCTTCTGCTTTAAATCCAAAATCTATTGCTAGACACGTAGAAAATAAAAATATGTATATTACATTTTTTAAAAACTTCATTGTTATTGCTGTAATCTGTATAAGGTTGTTTTTGTTTTAATCATGTAAACTTTTAGGTCAAACTCGGACAATTATAATTCCAAAAATTCATTAAGAAGGCTATATATATATATATATATATATATATGTAAAAATAGTAAATATTTGAAAATATTTAAAAAGAGCTTTGAACTTTATTAATTACTTACAAACACTTTTTTTGCTTGCTTTTATATTTTTTGTTGTATGGCTAAACTTATCTCAGTTTTTTTTAAAGATAATTATCTTATTAAAAACACCTACAACTTTTTTTTCAATTGATTATTACTTTGTAAATATAGTTTGTTAAACATTTTTTAAGAATTTGAAATGTCGATATTTTAATTGTCCGAAATTTAGTTGTCATGTAACCATATTTTATGATTAAGTTAGTACCGATTTTCAATAGCTGTAAACTAGTTTGTTATATATCTCTGCTACGAAACATAAAACCAGCTTGTCTTCAATTAGTATATTAGGATAACAAAGTAATAAGCCTAATCAATAAAAAATCATTCTCTACATTGTACTTAACACAAAAATCTAGTTTACGATTCATTAGTTGAGAGGTCAGCAGCTTTTTATGAGTAACGGATCAGACCTACTAAAAAAATACTTAGTATTTTTGAATTAGAAAAATTTAAAAAATCTTAAAAAGTTTAAAAATTTTCTTTATTCATATAACAGAAAAAAAAATGTAACTAAAAATAGGCAGCACAATTAAATCATAAGGAAAACAAGTGCTAATTTGTAATTTTTTAATTAAAAAATTGTTATTTTACATCTTCTGTGTTAATAGTTTTTTAACTAAAAAGCAGGTTGCGAGCAACAAATTTTTGAATATGAGCTAGTCCAGCTATTAGTTCTTTTATAGAATAAAAATAATCTAAAGTATACAAAGGTTAGTAAGTTTAAAAACATAGAAATCTAACTAGTACTTTGTAAAACTGGTAAAAATTTACTTAATTAAAAATGTAACATGTTGGAATTAGGCTAATTGTAAAAAGAAAATTCATCTTTAAAAAACGACTCTTTTATAAATTTTAGTAGTCTAGTCTTTATAAAAAAAAAACACCACTTTGTGTTAAAAGGTTTTGCCTACAATATTTAAAACTGATAAAAAGACTTTTTTTACTAGTAAACTTATTTTTTATTTTTTGCTTTATTATTTTTAAAACAATATTAGCAATAACTATTTTTTTTAAACAGAAATCAAAACTAAAAACTGTTATAAAATAGCTTTTTTAATAACTAATAGTGTATTCTAATACTAAACAATGAACTTTTTGTTGTTTACTTCAATGATGCTAATAGCTTTTTTTAAATGTAATTTATGTTAAAACTGCTTAAGTTTAAAGCAGTTTTTTTTTATATCAGGCTGGAACCGGTCCGAATCCATATTTTCAAATTTAGATACGACTTGATCCAGAGTTTTTTTTAAATTAAAGTTCTGGCAGGATCAGGATCCTAAATGTTTAAGTTTTATGTAGAGAAGAAATTTTCAAATTTGAGTATTACATTAATACTAATTAGTAAAAAAAAATTAATACAAATACCCAGTTAAAAAAAAACACAATAATATTGTCAAGCTGTTTTTGCTGGTTTTTTACTTAAACTCCAGGTTTTCAGGTTATTCGGCCACCCTGTATAAAAAGTACAAATAGCATTATGTTTAGCATAAATTTAAAATATGGTTGCCTCTTAAGTTTTATAACTGTCCTGAAAGACTAAAAACTATACTTTGTAACCTAAAACTAGCCTGAGTTATTCTGCTTTTTTAACATCCTTAAAAAATATTGCTCTTTCTTCATACTTAAACCTTATAAACTTTATTCTTCTGAAAAATAAGAAAAAATGTAAATCTGCTAAATTTGAGGTTTATTATAAGATAGTCACAGGGATAAAAAAAAGTTAAATCAGATTTATAATTGATTATATATATTATATCAACCAGTAATAATGTAGAATTGCTACTGGTTAATATTAACCTAATTTATATTAAATAACAGATGTTAAGTTTATAAAGTTTTAAAACAACCCAAAGTTTTTTATAAAAAGGTTATTTAGCTTTTGAAAAAGATTTTACTAAGTATTAGTGTCTTGAGTTATCTAAAATGTTTAACAAATCAAAAAACATCCAGAGTTATCCTGAGTTTACTCAGTATACTGAGTATGTGGCTGCCATTCTTGTTTAATATAAAAATTATTCTTAAGAAAATACTATGTATTTATATATATATATATATATATATATATATAGAAAAAAGTATTTAAACTATTAGGTTACTATAATTTTAAGAGGCAGCAGTTGTTCAAGAAAATGCTAAACTTTTCACAGAAATATTCTATACTACTGTCAAGGTTGCCAAATGTTTAAGGCTAATTTTCTTAAGGTTTTCAAAACTTTGTTTTAGGGTCTATTTTTAGTTTTAAATTAAGTTCAAGGCAAAAAAGTGTGTTAAATAGTGTAAGAAATGAACAAGATATTTTAAAACTTTTTCAAATGTGTTAAAATAAAGTTATAGTGACAAAAACTATCTATATGATAAATCTTTTATGTCAAATTGAAATTTTGCTACTTAATATTTTAAGTTGTTCTGAATTAAGGTTTTTTCAAGCTTTATTTTGTGATTTTTGTTCAAAATTCAAGTTTTAGATTTAATTTCTCAATTTCAAAGTTTTTTTAAGCCTAACTTGTCAAATTCGAGGTTTTTCAGGGTTTTCCTAGGATTCCAGGGGCAAATCTGTACTATAATACTGTATTTTATCTAAACCAGGACTGAAAAAAAATTTGTTTTGTAAAATAAAAACATAAAAAATATTGTAAAACAATTACTGCCTCTTAAATTTATAGTAACCAAATATTAAACGAGCTGTATTTTTCGGAGCTACTACATTATTCAATATTTTTGAACAAAAAACAATTAAACTTATATTGTAATTGAAACACATTGAAACTTAAAACTATTTTTTATATTAAAAAAAAATATTTCAAGTTCATAAATAGAACTAAATTATAGAGTCAGTAGAAAAACCTATTCTGCAAGAAACTTTAAATTTAACTATTTATTAATTTTACTGAAATGGATGTATGTATCTGTCCAACAAATGATTGAGTAAACTAAACCAGGGTTTCCCAAACTATTTTTTCAAATGGTCCTCTTTAAAGAAATTAAAAAATCTTTTGTCTCCTCCTACAAGGCTACTCGGAATACTACAACTTAAAAACACCTAACCTTTTTTTTTTGCTATTCATCTGCAACTCAAGAATATACAGTGTAAGTTTCAAAATTACTAATGAAAACACCTAATACCTTTTTTTTTTGCTCTTTATCTGCAGCTCAAGAATATCTAGTGTAAGTTTTAAAATTGCTAATAAAAACACCTAAAACGCTTTTTTTTTATTTTCTTTTCATCTGCACATCAAGAATATCTAGTGTAAGTTTTAGAATTTTTAAACCGCCCCTTTCACACCTTTACTAGTTATTGCCTGCCGACTTACTAAAATCGCACCCAGGGGAAACTAAACTTTGTAAAAAGTGAACTAAACGCTTTAATAAATTTATATATATATTATATACTCAAAACACAATAATCAAAGAAAATAAAATTGAAAGAAGCTGACGCAGAAACAAATTCTTGCCAAAATAACTTGACCCGTATCCAGATCTTAAAAAAAAAGGATCCGGTAGATCAAAACCCTTGAATAAGTTTGAATTTGAAAAGTAAACATATTTATTGAACGAAAAAAAAAACCGCTCAAATATTTGGTCCAAGGACTTGGTGTAAGAAAAAACCTTTCGCTTGTCGAATCATACACCAGAATACAGATTAAAATCATGTTGAGGACAAATGTATAATACTTAACATATATTATATGTTAAAATTAATATATATATATAGTTAAAAAAAAGTTTTTGAAAGTACTATATTTTAAAACTGATGTTAGAAATATCAAAAAACTAGTTTAAACTTTGTAAACAAAAGAATATCTATTTTATATATAAATTTTTGGTGTAATCCTACAAATAGTATATAAAATAAATAATAAATATTTTTAAAGTTCTGAGTTGCCTAACTTTAAATAGCCATGCACCCAAATATCACATTATATCTGAGTCAAATTACATACCGTTTTTCTTCTATAATGTTCATGCTAAAAATTTATGAGAGTATAATTTCAAAAGTTTTAAAATAATTAAACTGATTTTGTTTATATTTAATCTTATTTTATAAAACATAGTGAGTGTGGCAAAAAATTCTAAAGTTAGTCAAACAATGTTAGTCAGAAAACAGAGACTACAACAGTTTAGAATTTTAGATGATATTAAAAACTAAAGTTTTATAGAGAAAAAACATATCAACCACATGTTAATTATTTTGAATACTTTTTAAACTTATCAATCATACTTTCTTTGTTTTATGTACAAGCTAAAATGCAAAAGTAATAAAACTAAACATAAAATACAGCAATTTTATTTTTTCTAGTTCGTAATGCCTAAGCTTAAACAAAATATACTTATTCTTATATTATGAGTTATGTTTCAATATAGGTGGTCATGATTTAATTCTTATAGGAGAATTCATACTTTTATGTTAAATTTGAGAGCTTATATTTAATTTATTTACTATACCACGGCTTATAAATATAATTTGAAAAGCAACTATTAACGTAATATAAACTTTGTGTAATTTTTAATTTAATCATGCATTTAACCAAATATACTAAAAATTTATTGCGGTATGTTTTTTATAAGCTACAACTAAACAATTTTAATATATCAGATAGCTTTATACGCAAGTTGAAGACTTTTATTATAACGTTGATTTTTAAAGTCGTGGAAAAGACGTTAAAAGGTATCCAAGTGGTGTGCGACTCGATAACCGAAAGGTTTTTTCTTGCACCAGGTCTTATGACCAAATATTTGTAGCGCTTTGTTTTGTCGTTCAATAAACTATACTAAACAAAAATAACAACAACAACAACAACAACAAACCACAAAAAAGTTCGGTCTAACAAACTTGTTTACGTAAAGTATCGATTCATACACCAAGGATACAGTTTAATGTTATGTCAAAAATTTATAAAAATATTAATTCATCTTAAACACTAAGTTTAAATTAAGTTTATTTGAATAAAAAATAAAAAATGGCTAAGAAACATTAAAAACCGATGTCTCAGATTTTTACAAAACACTAACATTAAAAAAAATATTTTGTTTATTAAATAAAGATCATCAATTTTTTAAAACACAAAAAAAAATACTAGCACCTAGAGACAAAAGTGCCGTAAGTTAGATATTATTACTTATAAAACTTTGAATAAAACCAAAATAAATATAAATTATATAATTTTAGTAAAATACCGAGTTTCATACTCTTACTTCTTAAAATTAATAGAACACTTATATTTGAGATTATTCAGTTAAGTTTGATACTTTTTTTCTAGAAACTGAGAAAACAAAAGTTAAGAAAATCTATTTTTGTTTACTGTAACTAAGAAAAACTATTTATATAAACAACAAACAATTAAAAAAATCCCCTAGTATGTATTTGGTAAAGAAAAAATTTTTGATAACATATTAAGTTTTTTATTAGAAATATTCTTTAATAAATGTTTTAAAATGAGTTTTTGCCTTAGTTTTTAATCTGCCATTGTTCTGTGTGTTGTATATTAGTTATTATAGGGCTTTCACAAAAACATATAGAAAACTAATATAACTAAGCTAAATCATGAAATTAAAGACCAATTTGCTCGAAATTTCGCGAGGAAAGTATACCAAAACAAATTGAAAATGCATACACAGTCCAGTTTTAGGAAACTCTATAAGAACTAATTTAAAATATACAGAAAAGTGGTCGATTATAAAAACTAAGGCAAAAATTCACTAAAACAGTGTCATTAATGAATATTTTAAGAAAAAAATTTAAAGTGTCATCAATAATTTTTATCTTTATCAGATAAAATATTAGGGAATTTTTCTAATTGTTTGTTATATAATAATAGTTTTTCTTATTTACAGTAAACAAAAGCAATTTTTCTTAAATTTTGTTTTCTCAGTTTCTCAATTTAGAAAAAAATATATACTTAACTGACTAATCTCAAAAGTATATGTTTATTATTCTTAAAGTAAAAGTATGAAATTCAGTATTTTAATAAAATTTAATAGTTTTTACTTAAATTTTAGTTTTTATTAAAAAAATTGAATTTAAAATATCTAAATTATTGTACATACTTAAGTTTCTCTAGATTCATATTATTTTCTTTTGTTTTCTACAGAATTGATAATGTTTATTTAATAAACGAAAGATCTTTTTTAATGTTAGTGTTTTGTAAAAGACTTAGACAGTGTTTTTTTAATGATTCCTAACCATAGTTTAATTTTCAGTTAGTCAAATTTTCAAAAACAGTCCAGTTTTCATAATCAAAAGAGGCAGACTACCTTTACTCCATCATTTAATATAAAATTTATTCAAGAAGTACTTAAACTAAGTTCATTTAAGGTTGTCATATTATTCAAAATCACTTGGATTTATCTGCTTCAATTAAATTTATTCAACTTTTTGTTAAACTTTGTTCAATTAGGTGTTATTAATCTATAAAAAAACATTTATATCGATCTATTAAAAAACTGAAAAAATCTGATCGCGGAAAACAAAGTCTTTCAAAACTGCATCCGAATCCGGCTTAATCTCAGCTAGGATCCAACAAGATACAGTTCGAATCATTTAAAAATACTTGATCTTTCTAAAAATTAGGGTCCGTCGAATCCGGATCCAAGCAAAAATTGTCCGGTTCCGGTTCCGGCCGGATCCGGATCGTGGATCCAGTAGATCACAAATTTAAACCAAGTTTATTTAAAGTTGAAACGTAAAAGTAATAAAAATTTGAATTTTACTAGACCAAACAGTTTTAATTAAAAAAAATTTCAACGGGGGTGGGCAACGTACATACGATTAATTTAATTTAATTAACGACCGAATTTAAAATGAATGACCGGTCCCCTATTGTTTTTTAAATTTCAATAGAATCCGGCCCAAAAAAGAAAATGACCGGCCCTTAAAGGTCAATATTATAAATTTTATAAAGTTTTGTATGATATTTTCACAAAAGAAAACTGTAAGAGTTTGTCTTTTAAAACATGTTTAAAATGGCTTTTCACCTGAAGGTCTACTGATAAAACTACATTTTGTCCTAATATTTTGTTTTCTTTTTTGTTGGAATATATTTTTTGTGAAGTTACCCCAATCAAAGTGTTTGTTGAAATCTTTTATTTTACATACGTACCTTTGTCAATTACCATGTCCATTCTATTTTAGACATAGTATAAACATCTGACATGTATCAATCTACTTGTAAAGTTGTCACACTTAAGAAATTTTTGAGAATTAGAAGGATTTAGAAAAGTAATCAACCGTATCCATACAATTAGATTCCGGCCAAATTCGAAACTTTTTTTTTGATTATCATCCGACCAAATCCGAATCTAAAATTAGTATCCTGTCACAATGTAATGTTCAGTTTATTATTTTATTCTACTTAAAGAGGTCGCAATTTTTTTCGTCATCGAAACCTGGTTGTAAATAAAATATTTAATTTGCACATCTCTATTTGAGTTGCTTACATAAAACAATATTTAAAAAGCATCTTTAAACCATAATTGCGAAATTGAAAGATAAAGTCAGTTATAAAAAGTTATACATTAAAAAAAATAATTAACGAAAACTGAACTAAATAAAAACATATGTAACATTAAGCATTTGTAATAAAAAAAGCAAGTAGTACTAGTACTTCAAAAAGTGAATTAAAAAAATAAGTATCCTTGAGACTAATGCTTGAGATTAAATTTTTTTGGATAGATTGAACAAAACTATTTTAAGAAAAAATTAAGCTCAGGAGGAACACGGACTTTAATATCATTAAGGCTCAGTAATAAACTTTCTGAAAAGAAATTTGCTACCAGCTTCTTTCATCAAAATGAAGAGTTTTTTTTTTTAACCATTTTGTTCCGCTATCGGGCAAACACTCTGAAAGTCTGCAGCAGACAAACCATTAAGCTTATGCTCTCTAAGTTAATACCAGTGGCGACTCGTAGTACTTTTGTTAGGGTGTGCCAAAAACATACTCATTTCAAAAAATCTCCTTACTAAAAACTTAAATGTATAAAAAGAAAACTTAAGTACTTTACTAATATAAAAGATTCTAAAAGTTACGGCTCCCAAAGTTACTTGTTTATTTGAAAACATAACCCTTTTTTATCAACTATAGCTACATTAAAAAAATTTAAACTTGATTAGGGTTTGCTGTACTTACACGAATATAAACTTATTTTTTGACTAATTACTAACAAAGAACAACTTTTATGTCTTAAAGAATATTCTAGTGCAACTTGCTGACTATTTATTTTATTTCGACTTTTTTTTTACTTTGTTACACCATAGAACTGTAAAATTCTATTAAAAAATTAGAAAAAGTTATAAAACTAATTATATTTTGTTAGATACAATAGAATAAATTTTATACGAGTTGAACTGCATTCATGGGTAATATAAACATCTAATGTTTGTCTGCTTCTTTTCAAATTGAGCTTTTCAACCTGAAACAGTTTGCTAAATTATCAGCTTTCTAGTTTTGCAACGTTCCATTAAAAATCATTGGTACTACTTGTAAAAACACGCTAATTTTTTTATAAGATGTATTATACTTTTTTAAAAATTAAAAAAAAAGATTAAGTTAAGAGATATAACCAGTTTTGTAAAAGTTTCGATACAAATGTATAAAAAACACAATTTTTAAGAGTAAATTGTTTTAGAATTTCGAAAAGTTACAAAACGTGTATCTTTTCTTCATTTCCAAAGCAGTTTATTTCAGAACTTTGCAAAATATTTTTTTATTATTACAAAACTTTTGTAGGAGGCAGGTTTTTTAATTCAACATTTAAGTTTTTTATTAAAATTTGAATACTTAATGTTTATGATTTTACGCATCAATTAGTTCAGATTCACATTACTGCCAATGTCTAAATGTTGTTTACTGTTTTGAATTTATTTGACAAGGTCAGCTAATGCTCACCGAAACCACGTAATAAACCAAAGCAGTACATAAACATTTGTTACATTATAATTCAACATTTAAAAAATTTATGAATACAGTTAAAATAAAAAAAATTTTAGATACAAAATAAATATTTATAAAAATAAAATCTGTTTCCTACAAGAAGTAAAGAAAATGTTGAAAGTTACTTAAAAAAATTTAAAAACAATTAATCAACACTCAAAGAGAAAATATATCTTTAGCGAATTACTCTTATTTGCCTTTGAAATTTATAGATTACTTGAAGTCTTAAAAAAATAAAATAAAATAACTAGTAGCTTAGTTTTAATGTAAAAAAAGACTAACTTTTTTTTTAAGTTAGTAACCTCTTCCCTCTGTGGCCATTAGAGTGCATCTGTTGCCTATCAAAAATCAAATTTTTAAGTAGATTTTTATGTGCGTTTTTATTTTGCTGTTTTGTATAGACCTTTTTTTTGTCGTTTAATAAACTGTTCTTTATTTTTGTTGAGTACATACATTTATAAAGTATTAAAAACCAGTAAACTAGGGACACAATGCTTTCTGCGCTCCGGGGTAAGAGTTTTTTGAATACAAAGTAAACATTATCACAAGAAAAAAGTCCAGCTGTGAAAGTGAAAGCTAGTGAAATTTACTTAAACATAAATAACAAAAACATAAGTGTTATTTCTGCATAACAGCGAGCAATACTATTTACAGTATTTGCTGTTGTAGAAGAAAACAAGGGAAAGCTAAACAGTGTTACTATCAAGTCGATCAAAAAGCGCCAAAAAGATTTTATTAAGAGTTATACGAGACAAACATGAAAAAATCCTATTAAAAATCCTGTTTTTTTTATAATTAAGCCTGTAAACAAGAGTAAGTCCTTGACTTTTAAAAGTACAACTTTTGCTACTTAAGCATTAATAAAAAAATTCTACAAATCATATATTCTGGGAAGGTTGTATTACAAACTTTAGTACGTGGCTAGTGCAAACAGAGTAAGGTTTTCTAATAATGAGGAAGATCTTTAGGTTTCAAATTAATCTTTTGTTAATAATTGTTTCATATTATATTATCCCGTACATGACATTAAACTGTATCCTGGTGTATGACTCAAATACGAAAGGTTTTTTCATACACCAGGTCCTTGGACAAAATTTTTTGAGCGCTTCTTTTTTGTTCGATAAACTAAATATTATACATCTTCTACTAACTATAAAAATACTTAGTTTTAAAAATTGTTTTATAATTTAGTTCATATGTAAATTTAGTTCACAACAAATATAACACTGGTAACAACTTTTATATTTTTTTGACATGTTATTTAACCGTTTTATTCAGTTGAAGTACAATTTTTACGTTTATTTGCCATATCTAAATTAATATTTAAGCTTTAGTGTTGTGCAAACTTACATAGATACACAATTGAATGATGATAAATAAGTTATCCAATAAAATCTTACACTAAAAAGTTATAAAACAGTGTTACAGTTTAAGTATAAAAAGTATTCTAATTTTTGTTCAACGAAACAAAATCAATAATAAATAATTCATGTTTTAAAAAGAAAAAATTACTTAAGTAATTAGATCGATGAAAACGTGAATATTTATAATTACTTTTACTAAAAGTGTCTAAGTAGCTGAAGATATCCTTTTGTTTAATAAAATCAAAAACTATCATTACTGCGACTAAATATAAAAAATCAGGTCTAGTCAAGCAGACGAAGTATTTTAGTAATTTTTATGTTAGAGAGTTTAACTTTTAAATTTAAGGAATTAGCCACTAAAGTACAGAAATTAGTTACTAGTGGATCAACATTTATATACAAAACATTAAACTAGACTACAAATCTTAATTGCATTTTGTATTTTCATTTGTCTTTGTCACATTAATTTGTATATTATTCAATTGTCATACATAGTTAATTTTATTCATAACTTTCTTTCGCTTTTGTGACATACAAAATTTATAACTTTATCAATTTAAAAAAAAGTTTCTTAGAATTCTAAAACTAAATCATTTAAAGATTTTAAATTTAAAAAGTTTTTTTATTACTTTTAACTTAACATTAACACTTTAAAATTACATATTTAAAGTTACATTTACTTTAAAAACTTTTAGAACAAGGTTTCCAAAACGAATTCATATTTCCCCCTTGATTAGCGTATTTATAAAAATAATTTTTGGAAACCCTGTTTTACAAAAATAGCACTATGCTCAAACTAACTTTTATTGAATTTACAACTACAAATGATTATTAGATTTCTAATTTTTAAATGTTGAAAAATATGTTGCTAGGTAAGTATAATATAAGTTATTTTATTATAATGATCTCTTAACTATTTAGTTATAACACTATAGTATAAGTGTTTATAAACATCATAAAAGTAATATATAAGGAAAGTTAATTTAGGTTTTGTTAATTGTTTTGATTGTTAGTAAATATAATTTATTTTTCATATTGACTAAATCTTCCAATTTGTATTGTAAAAAAATATCTTAATTCATATAAAGTATTAATATTAATACAAGCTTAAATGAGCACTGTTAGCATAATAAATTTAAATGAAACAATAAAAATGCACTTAAATTGATTCAAAAGTAAATTAATAACTGATCAAGTAACAAGCTATGTATTCAACAGACTGTCTTGTTTAATGCAATCAACATGTTTGGAACCCATATGAGAAAACGCTCAGATCGAAAAGCGTCGTACCTGAAAAAGATCATGGGGACAAAACCTAACAAACTGTTCAAGTGTAAACTAGTGAAAAAGTCTAAAATGTAGGCCAAATATTACGCTTCTAAGTGGTATTACCTAGAAGAATACTTCTACAATGAGGAACACGACGAAATGTATAAAAAACACAATTTTTAAGAGTAAATTGTTTTAGAATTTCGAAAAGTTACAAAACGTGCATCTTTTCTTCATTTCCAAAGCAGTTTATTTCAGAACTTTGCAAAATATTTTTTTATTATTACAAAACTTTTGTAGGAGGCAGGTTTTTTAATTCAACATTTAAGTTTTTTATTAAAATTTGAATACTTAATGTTTATGATTTTACGCATCAATTAGTTCAGATTCACATTACTGCCAATGTCTAAATGTTGTTTACTGTTTTGAATTTATTTGACAAGGTCAGCTAATGCTCACCGAAACCACGTAATAAACCAAAGCAGTACATAAACATTTGTTACATTATAATTCAACATTTAAAAAATTTATGAATACAGTTAAAATAAAAAAAATTTTAGATACAAAATAAATATTTATAAAAATAAAATCTGTTTCCTACAAGAAGTAAAGAAAATGTTGAAAGTTACTTAAAAAAATTTAAAAACAATTAATCAACACTCAAAGAGAAAATATATCTTTAGCGAATTACTCTTATTTGCCTTTGAAATTTATAGATTACTTGAAGTCTTAAAAAAATAAAATAAAATAACTAGTAGCTTAGTTTTAATGTAAAAAAAGACTAACTTTTTTTTTAAGTTAGTAACCTCTTCCCTCTGTGGCCATTAGAGTGCATCTGTTGCCTATCAAAAATCAAATTTTTAAGTAGATTTTTATGTGCGTTTTTATTTTGCTGTTTTGTATAGACCTTTTTTTTGTCGTTTAATAAACTGTTCTTTATTTTTGTTGAGTACATACATTTATAAAGTATTAAAAACCAGTAAACTAGGGACACAATGCTTTCTGCGCTCCGGGGTAAGAGTTTTTTGAATACAAAGTAAACATTATCACAAGAAAAAAGTCCAGCTGTGAAAGTGAAAGCTAGTGAAATTTACTTAAACATAAATAACAAAAACATAAGTGTTATTTCTGCATAACAGCGAGCAATACTATTTACAGTATTTGCTGTTGTAGAAGAAAACAAGGGAAAGCTAAACAGTGTTACTATCAAGTCGATCAAAAAGCGCCAAAAAGATTTTATTAAGAGTTATACGAGACAAACATGAAAAAAAAAATCCTATTAAAAATCCTGTTTTTTTTATAATTAAGCCTGTAAACAAGAGTAAGTCCTTGACTTTTAAAAGTACAACTTTTGCTACTTAAGCATTAATAAAAAATTTCTACAAATCATATATTCTGGGAAGGTTGTATTACAAACTTTAGTACGTGGCTAGTGCAAACAGAGTAAGGTTTTCTAATAATGAGGAAGATCTTTAGGTTTCAAATTAATCTTTTGTTAATAATTGTTTCATATTATATTATCCCGTACATGACATTAAACTGTATCCTGGTGTATGACTCAAATACGAAAGGTTTTTTCATACACCAGGTCCTTGGACAAAATTTTTTGAGCGCTTCTTTTTTGTTCGATAAACTAAATATTATACATCTTCTACTAACTATAAAAATACTTAGTTTTAAAAATTGTTTTATAATTTAGTTCATATGTAAATTTAGTTCACAACAAATATAATACTGGTAACAACTTTTATATTTTTTTGACATGTTATTTAACCGTTTTATTCAGTTGAAGTACAATTTTTACGTTTATTTGCCATATCTAAATTAATATTTAAGCTTTAGTGTTGTGCAAACTTACATAGATACACAATTGAATGATGATAAATAAGTTATCCAATAAAATCTTACACTAAAAAGTTATAAAACAGTGTTACAGTTTAAGTATAAAAAGTATTCTAATTTTTGTTCAACGAAACAAAATCAATAATAAATAATTCATGTTTTAAAAAGAAAAAATTACTTAAGTAATTAGATCGATGAAAACGTGAATATTTATAATTACTTTTACTAAAAGTGTCTAAGTAGCTGAAGATATCCTTTTGTTTAATAAAATCAAAAACTATCATTACTGCGACTAAATATAAAAAATCAGGTCTAGTCAAGCAGACGAAGTATTTTAGTAATTTTTATGTTAGAGAGTTTAACTTTTAAATTTAAGGAATTAGCCACTAAAGTACAGAAATTAGTTACTAGTGGATCAACATTTATATACAAAACATTAAACTAGACTACAAATCTTAATTGCATTTTGTATTTTCATTTGTCTTTGTCACATTAATTTGTATATTATTCAATTGTCATACATAGTTAATTTTATTCATAACTTTCTTTCGCTTTTGTGACATACAAAATTTATAACTTTATCAATTTAAAAAAAAGTTTCTTAGAATTCTAAAACTAAATCATTTAAAGATTTTAAATTTAAAAAGTTTTTTTATTACTTTTAACTTAACATTAACACTTTAAAATTACATATTTAAAGTTACATTTACTTTAAAAACTTTTAGAACAAGGTTTCCAAAACGAATTCATATTTCCCCCTTGATTAGCGCATTTATAAAATAATTTTTGGAAACCCTGTTTTACAAAAATAGCACTATGCTCAAACTAACTTTTATTGAATTTACAACTACAAATGATTATTAGATTTCTAATTTTTAAATGTTGAAAAATATGTTGCTAGGTAAGTATAATATAAGTTATTTTATTATAATGATCTCTTAACTATTTAGTTATAACACTATAGTATAAGTGTTTATAAACATCATAAAAGTAATATATAAGGAAAGTTAATTTAGGTTTTGTTAATTGTTTTGATTGTTAGTAAATATAATTTATTTTTCATATTGACTAAATCTTCCAATTTGTATTGTAAAAAAATATCTTAATTCATATAAAGTATTAATATTAATACAAGCTTAAATGAGCACTGTTAGCATAATAAATTTAAATGAAACAATAAAAATGCACTTAAATTGATTCAAAAGTAAATTAATAACTGATCAAGTAACAAGCTATGTATTCAACAGACTGTCTTGTTTAATGCAATCAACATGTTTGGAACCCATATGAGAAAACGCTCAGATCGAAAAGCGTCGTACCTGAAAAAGATCATGGGGACAAAACCTAACAAACTGTTCAAGTGTAAACTAGTGAAAAAGTCTAAAATGTAGGCCAAATATTACGCTTCTAAGTGGTATTACCTAGAAGAATACTTCTACAATGAGGAACACGACGGCCTATGGACAGATGTTTGTGAAGATTACCCTCCCCTTCTACCCGGGCAGCAAGCCATATTCAACTACGGCAGCGAAAACGAGGAAAACCCTGACAAGTTCTTTGTTCCATTCTCGGGCGAGCTTGACTCCGACGATGACTGCGAGATTTGCTTGGAAAGTGTGAACAACGGCATGGAGGTGAGCAAGATGACGCGCTGCGTGCACAAGTTTCACTCCAAATGCATCCGAGACGCGTGCAGAATCTCCCAGCGCTGCTCGATATGCAGGGTGTGCGGGCCTAACATGGAAGGAAGTTGCCCGCCGGGCCGAATGGTGTGGAAGGTCAGCGACCTGCTGAAGGGAAGGTTGGCGGGCCACGAAGACTGCCGGGTGATCGTCATCACGTACACGATGAACAACGGGATTCAGGACGACAGGCACCAGAACCCCGGCGCGTTCTACAACGGAATACAGTGGACGGCGTACTTGCCGGACAAAGCGCAAGGCAACCGCGTCCTCGAGCTGTTCAAGCAGGCGTGGAAAATGAAGAGGACGTTTACGATCGGGAGGAGCCTGGCGCTCAATGCCGACAACAGGATCACTTGGAACGACATCCACCACAAGACCAGCATCAAGCCGAACGATGAGTTTGGGTTTCCTGACGCCACGTACCTGAAACGCGTCGTTGAAGATATGAAAGCCATGGGAATTCAATAGGAGAATATTGAAATTAAATTTCCATGGTTATTTGTTTATAAGTTATTAGAGTGTGTGAACGACTTGTACGGTATTAATATAATTTATTTTTTGAATTATATCATTTATATAAACAATTACTGGCTGAAAAAACATTTTGATTTGTAAATAAAATTTTAGTAAACCGTGTAATGTACTTGCACAACATTTTTCTTGCTGTTCTGCGTAAGCTTATGAAGTTTTCGTCTTTATATACTTACATTTTGACAGTTTTATATAGCTAGCAAGTATTTCTTATAGCTTCAATACACACTAATTTATGTTAGTTCATTTAGTGACTTAAAAAAATTAGAAATTTCTACCTATTAAGTCAAACTAACAGATTTATTCTATTAAATACAAAAATAATTGCTTAAATCAGTTGTTTTATAATAAGTTGTTTTGTTTGAAAACATAAATGTACGATATAAACTTTTCAAAACATTTAATAACATTTGATAAAGTTAACAGCCCAAACTCCACTTTACTTTGTGCATTATCGAACACCTAAATTTTTTTGAAGGCTAAAGTATATTCATTTGAAGTTTTTAGTATCTCCAAATACTATAGTCAGCTTTGGAAGTTTTAAAATTATTGATAATGGAGGTTTCATAGTGTAATATAAACATAAACAGTATGTAATTGCGAAGTTTATATTAGAAAGCCATAGGAATTCAGCCGTTAGAAATAAGTATGCGTGTGAAATTTTATGTTTTTAGTTTTCAGTGCGCGTGAACAACTTGTACGAGTTCTACATTATAATAGTTTTAAACTAAGTTTTAATAACGTCAAATACTTTCTTGAAAACTTATTTCGACAATAAGATTTGAGTAAAGCTAAATTTGGTATTATTTTTAGATAAAGTTCTTCGTATTCTTGTAAGTAATGTACAATTTTTTAACGTTTATATAAATTTTTTGAAGGTCAATAAAGAAAAACAAAAATAATACTTAGCTTTTTAATTTAGCAAGTAGCTAATTTATATAGTTAAACTACAATTTTACTTTTCATACGTTTTGTGATGTTTTTTAAATAAGTTCTTTCTGTCTTATTGTATAAATTTAAAGACTGATATAAGTTATATACAAAAAAAAAAAATTCTTTTGTTTGTGATGAAGTTTTAACCACCACTAAAATTTTTTTTTTTTTAATAACGAACAAGTTGAAACAGGTAGTTAATTTGTAGTTGCATTTATTTCTTCTAGTTTTTATTTTACCAAGTAGTTCTTGGTGAAAACTAGGCACAATAAACTAATTATAATTTTTTTATTGCAAAGATAAATATACGTAATGTTTAAATATAGAATTTAGATAGTTCTAAATGTAGTACTAGCGAAATAATTTATAACGGACTTCTCTTTAAATAAACATATTTCTAAGTAAGGTAAACTTATATAGTTAAGCTTTTAAGAATTATGTAAAGTAAAATTTTTGATAAAATTGTATTTTTGCTTCACACATTCTGTAAACTTGAAGTTTTTTTTTGATGTAAAACTATTTAAGTTGAAGTAACCATATAGTGTAACTTACTTGTTTTATACATGTAACGCATTTTCTAATTTATAATAACTTAAAACATTAGTATAAAACTTTATTACTATATCATTCGTGATAAATTGTTCAGCATTTTTATTTTATATTCAAAAAAACTTAGTTTATATCAAATTTACTCTATCTATGTTGTCCTATTACTTTGGTAAGCTTTGTGTCCTAATATCAGCCTGTTTTAAGTTTATTTTTATTCTAAAACCGGTTTAGTTATATAGTAATAACATATTTATCAGTAGAACTGAATTAACAAATTAACATTTTTTTGATTTCAACTATTACCTTCTACTAAAATGTTAAAGGTTATTTAAATACAAAGCTATGTTAGTAATATATTGCTCTTGTAGAAACTGAGATACACAAAAACATTATTTAATCACAAAAAAATCAGCTGTTACTTTTTAACTGATTTTATTAATTGAACAAACAAAAAATTTACACACTGAAAACCTATTGAAAATTACTAAAAACTAAATTGGTTCATAAAACATAAAAGGATTGGTCATAAACAAAAAAATAATTCAAAAACTAAGTACTTTGGATTATGATGTTGATATCATATCTAAAATTATTCAATCTTCAACCACTCATGGTGCTTCATGTGTACGATTAGCAACCTGTTTTCTGGATTTTTAGCAAATGCAAATTGGAAAAAATTTCTTCCTTCTTCTGATAACTTGGTATTCTGATGAAACTCAATATGAGAAGTATCTATTTCATCCACATTACTAAAAGGTCGTTGTTGTTCTAAGGCAAAATAAGCAATATGCGCCACACCCCAGCAATCTATATGGTTGGCAAATACGTTTTTATCGTTTTTTTGCTGAGGGGTGTGGTATAATTTTGTTCCGAAGACTTGGCCACTCAAATTCGTTTTGTGCTTTTTTTGAAATGAGTTTACGTTTAATGAGTGACCAAAGTCTATAAGAACTACATCCATATAGTCATTCACTAAGACGTTCTCAGGCTTTAAGTCCAAGTGGTAAAATCCTTGGCTGTTTAAATGACCCATTAAGTTGACTAAGTTCTTAGTTAGAACCTTGACCATGTTTTCAGGAATTCCCTTTTCTCTATTTACGACCATATCAAACAAACAATAAAAGTTTTCGTCAAGACGTGTTATAATGGAGTGGGAATATTCTGTGCAAAAGTAATCAATAATCCGAACGATTTGCGCTCTATCATTTTCAAATGTATCAGTCAGTTTTATAGCTAACTGATGATTTTTTAGTTCTGAAAACCGATTACATTCAGTATCCTTACCGAAGGTGAGGCCATCGAAGAATTGGATTTTAATTGCTACTTTCAAATTGTCACTCAACCTTAAACCCTCAAGTACGTACCTCGTAGCATCTGGATTAGAATGAATTACGTCTGTGACAAGATAGCCCCGTGCAAGATAGAAGTTTTTGATAACAGTACTTGTATCTTCATATATTTTGTCTTTGTTTTCAAGTAAAATAAATCCTTGAAGGAGAACAACCATCATGAGAACTGTTTTGGCTTGAAAAATCATTTTCTAACAAAAAATATTTATTAAAAATTAAGTACTACTATGGTATTTAGGATAAAAATTGCTTAATAATAAGTAAAATAGTAGTTTTAAATTTGTTTTAATTACAAAATTTTTATATTAAAACAAATTATAATGACGAAATTTATAATATAGTATAATATACTTCAAGGGTTTAAAACATTTAAAGTACGAGTGGGAACTTTTCTTGTCAGTTTAGAAGATTTACCAATATAAAGTATTTTGAAGAATAACCCTTTTTTAAAACTTATACTTAAAAATATATAAAAAAAAAATTTCTGAAAGCAAAACTATTATTAAGTGTTTGTTCAAAAACTACTAATGCATACTATACTTAAGCATTTGTAACTTTAAGTACCAACTTTGTTTAATATGCACAATATGTGATAAAGTTGAAAATTACTATGGCCAGATCCACACCTTGCTCACTTCTACGTTGTAGGGTAACTTTTAACTAATTGTTTAAAATGTTTTAAAAATATTCATACATAAAGCTTTAATTATTTAACCTATTCATAAGATTTCGAACAATACTGACAAACAGAATTAGATTTTTTGTTTCAAAAATTAGATTTTGTTCCAGTAATCTTTTTTTGAAGTTTACCATCTAAAGGAAGAAGTTAAATGATAACGCTCACAACTATGGTCAATGAGAACTATAACAACTATGAAATATAAAATAGTCTAATTAAGTAACATAATTTTATATTAAGCTTTTTGTTACTTATTTTTTAAATAAATCAAGTTCTAAAAATAGCTCTAAATGAAAAGTAGGAATATTTAATATCAATATAATGGAAAAAAAGTTTAAATTTAATGTTTTTTTATTACTTTTCTGCAGATCATGAATAGAAATCGACATGAATAGAAATCGACTTAATTTCATCTGATTCAATTCAAATACATAGTAAGTTTAGTTTCAAACTAAATAATTTAATTCAAGGTAGTTTAAACAGATATTTGTTTTAAATATTACTTTTAACATATGACTAATGCATAAAATAAATAAAAATAACTTATATACTAATACTCAACATCTTGATTACATGTGCAAGCTTGCTTACCAAGCACTCACTCCAAAAGTAAAATGAGCATTGTCGATTTAACATTCGTGCAAGAAGAGACTTTCTTAAAACCGAATATTTCATTTAAAATCTATACTTCAGTCAATTATCAAACTAAAAACATTCTCAAGTAAGTTCAAATAATCATGTTTTACATCTCAATTATAAAAAGTATTTTTTCAAAGCTTTAAATTTAATGTTTTTTTATGTTGCTAAAATATTAAGTTTTTTTTAATGCAACATTTTAAATGACAGGTGAATGAAAACATATATCAAGCAATTTTATTGGATAAATTTTTGTACATTTTAGCGGCGATCGGCATTCGTCAGCTTATTATGAGTTCTTGGACAATTTTATTAGAAAACAATTGCTTTCTAGCCGCACAGTGTTAAAGTGTTAAAAAGTGTATTTCGAGAGCAGCGGTAATTTTAAATAGTTAAGATAAGCAGTAGAAACAAAGCTACTAAACTAAAATTTTCATAAAGTAGTAAAAAAGCAAACACTAATAATTTAATTGATAAATACAAACTCACGAGTTTAATTGTAAACATTCACGATAACTTTAATCGTAGTTAATTGATGTCATTAGCTAAAAATTACATCGCTGACCGCAAATTTTTGCTTTGTTAGACGCCGTTTTCTGAACATTAACTTATGTATTTAATTAATGTAAAAGGAATATAATTGACTATCAACAGTATTTTTCAACGTAGTTAATTTTACTTTAACAAACTTTATTCTAAACACCATAGAAAGAAATTCTCATTAAATAGTTAAAAGTAAACACTAGTAATTTAGTTACTAGTTATAAAATTAATAGCCTGTTATATAATTATAGTTGTAAGTATTCACGATAGTTTTTCTTAAATGTTTTTAAACGTATATTACTTACTAGCTAAAAATTACATTGCGGACCGTGGATTTCTGCTTTGGTGAACCCTGTATTAATTTAAAATGATTTTAATTGACTTTCAACAATATTATAACCAACGCAGTAAACAGTATTTCAATGAATTTCATTCTATACACCTAAGAAAAAATAATTAAACTAAACATATTTTTATTTTATATTGTTTTTTTTTTAACTAAAATTATAAAGTGATTTTGAGCTTACTTGGCCTGTATATTTAAACATTTGTTATTTTTTGAAATCAGGGTTACTTTGGTAGACTTCTTTTGTTTATATAAATACATTTACAATATACAGCTATATAATAAAGTTTCTTTAAACTTTGTGACAAAAAAAACAAGCATAAAATTACAACATGCAGCCTGTGAGGGTTTAGCTAAATTATACTTTTTGAAAAACAGGTAAAGTTATTTAGTAATTCTTTACAACAAGATTTTAATTAAATACTAATTTTTTACTACTACTCTGTTAGTGCTTAATTTATCACACTATAAGACTAAATTAGTATTTGCGTATTGATTACCTCAGTTATTTAAATTCAACTTCAGCTAATGGAAGACTTTTTCATTACAGTGCGGCAACATATTTTGGAAAACCGGCCCGCGACTTAAAAAGTCTGCCGATCTCTAGTATAAAACAAACGAAAACTTAAAAAAAAAACAAATCTTTAACAAAAGTATGAAAAAATGTATTTGTTTATAATAGGAAAAACAAAGTTCTTTTTTGTGTTAAGTTTCCTTCTAATCGTTTAGTAAAATTTATTTTTTGAATGATTTGAGCATATTGAAAGTAAATATAACTAATTACAGTAACCTCTCGCCTATTTACGCACATTGTGTTTAAAGAAAAAATGCGTCAACATACGAGAGATCGTAAAGATACGAGAGGTACCAAATATATTTTACTGTAAAGGCTGTTTTTTTGATATTGCTTCTAGTTAAAAGCAGACTTGGGGCTTTCCCACTTTTAACAAATTGTTTACTTTATATATAAATATGAAAACAAAAGATAAAAACTACATATATATTAAAAAAAAAGAATTAACATATATAAAATAATGATACTTGTAGAAAAAATTTACTAGTTTCAATAATAAATAGATTTTATCTTATTTATTTGTGACTTATTTGATACTTAACACTTATATTCTATTCTACTTAGCAAATTCAATTTATAATTAAGCGTTTGTTTACAATTAAGAAATGGTGTGATTTCTATATTAAAATTATTTTCTACAGCCTTTTACAAAAATATGCATTTGGTGTTGTTATGGGTTTCTTCTTTTGAAAAAAAATATATTGAACGGTTGCTGTGCAAAGCAAAAATTTCAGAAAAAGAACTTAAACTAAATAAAAAAAATTGTTTAAAAAACTTTTATTTATTTTTCTTAAGTTTTATTTTGTAAGAATGTTTATCAACAGAACTATTTTAATGAAATTATTGAAAAGCAGAAAAGCAGCTTACTTGCTAAAATTAATTTTAAAACTGTTTGAATTAGTAAACTAAGTTAACTCTTTTATAATATTATATAAAGTTTTTCCGTTTTATGCTTTTTTAGTTAAACTTTTTTTTGTAAATTGCTTAAATTATATTCATCTATTTAACTCGAAAACTTAATTAATATTCAGAAAAATAGTTTGACGTTTTCTGCTGTAGTGATAATTTCTTCGTAGATTCATTAATTATTGTTTTTAACCTTGTTTCCAAAAGCACTTTATAATACTTAAGTAATTGTAAGGGTTTTAGCTGATCATCATTGTTAGTTGATAAGTAAACATTTTAAATAATTTTAAATAATCTTTTGAGTAGATATTAAGACTGTTCAGACTTATGATGTGTTTTGAATTTAAAAAAAAATTGATTTCATTAAATTGAAAAACTACTAAGATTTAAAGTATTGATTGTCTTAATTTTTATTAGTACTTACAATGTTTTGTTTGGGGTTTTTATTTTTGTGTTTGTCAAGTAACTTAACTCTTAAAACTCTTCAGAAACGAAAAAAATTAAAGTACAGCTACAAGCAAAATATGTTGAAAAACATAATTAGTTCTTTGAAGTTAAAGTGGCTTTTATGCTTAAGTTTATTATCTTGTTTACTTACTTTCCTTTTCCATTAAAAAAATTAAAAGTTTCTAAAATACATTCTAACCTCATCTTTACTTTAAATTTTTAACTGTTCATAAGGCAATAAACTTAATAAAAATCAATCTTAAAGATAGCCAAATTTAGTTGACATATTTTTAGTTTTTGTAAGCCAAGTGGTTGTAAATGGTACAGTTTTTTTTTGTTTTTGATCTTCGTGCGTTTACGCTTGACGAACTGAGCTAGAAGATATTTAAGTTTATAATTTTTTTAATTTTCTTATAAAGATTTAATAAACTAAAATTTTCAACCGTCTTACAAATAATCATCAAAGTAACAAAGGACTATACATTATATGACTACTATTTTTAGTTTACTAATGCTTATTCACAAGATCCAGTCTTTGATCCTTTACTAGACGTTAACGTATATTTCTTCACCTAGTATATAAAAAAGACAAAATTAACTTATTGATTCTTTAAAAACTGGAAATGTTTATCTTATCTATATGGTAAATTTTACAGCGCAGCTTAATTTAATAGTATAAATTAGTATAACCGTCTTACAATACGCAGAAATAATTAAAAGAACAACTTTTACGTTTTCAAAACTTGTTTCTGAACATTTTTTAGATTAAAGTAGAAGTTTTTGCATCCCAAAAATTGTATTTAAAGTTGAAAAAAAAATATGATAAAAACGTGATAAAAACTAGTAGTTGTTTAATGAAAATACTTATATGTTGATAAACGCATTTATTCTTTTTCAACTGTTGAACTTCTTCCCGCTAAAATGGTATACTGTTTTATACCGTGTGAAAGCTAGTTGACGAGGTATGAAGTAATTTAAAACAGGAAGCCTCTTAACTTACTTGAATTATACTAAAAAAAATAAAAAAGACCACGAAATTCAAATAACTAATTGGTAAGTCATTTAATAAACAGTGTGGGAAAGAAGGAATACTTTAAATAAACTTATTTACGCAATGTACAGAGAGCCGCTGTGTAAAAGTTTGTATTTCTTGGCATAATTTTCATTTAAACGAAATAGTTTTACAAAACGGTTATACTTTGTATAAACATTTTTATCTTTTTGAAAATTAAAACAAGCACTAACTTACTTGTTTAGAAGTATGATGGTAACTTTAGGAAAGTTCTTTTCTGCAAAAAAATAAACTTTTTGTTTGTAATAACTTGTAAGTTTGAGAAATATGCATTTTATTTTCATTTTATTCAGTAAAACGTACTTAATTACGTTATAGCATAACTATTTTATTGTTTTAAAAGCAATTTATGAATTAAAGTAAAAGTTTTCAAAATTATTTTCTACTTTCTCTCAAAGAATATTGTGATTCTTTTTTGCTATGTTTTAATAAATCAGTTTATAGAGTAAACTTATACTCTTTTTCAAAGGTTTAGAAAATAGCTAAAAGCGTTCGACTTGGACACTTTGTCTAAAGTTTAAAGTTGTTTATTGATAAACAAGACTCATTTAAACGTTTATGACCATACATTAGAAGTTCAGCTGACTATTACAACAAAAATTTCTAATAATTATCTCTTTTATAAGTTTGTACACTAACTTCTGAACAAACAAACATATATTATAAGCTTTCTTACATAATAAATATTTAAGACTTGTAAAAATTTCTTAAAAAATTAATAAATAAAGCTTTAACTTTTGATAAAAATATTTTTAGTACGTTAAAGTATTTTGTGTAATTATCTTTATTATCAAGTTACTTAACATTAATTTTGACTATACATTTTTAATTTGAGTAAATTAGTTAAAATTTAAATCAGCATTTTTTTGAGACTTATAAAAAGAAAATTTCGTACAGTTTAAATTTTCTTTAGAAATTTTCTAACATAACTTATATAGTTTTTTTAACTTATATTTGTCAAATTTTAAGTATTTCAAAAGTATAAACAACAATACAAAAAAAATCTAAAAAGTTGCTTGTTAACCTAAACTTTAAAGTCCTTTGGATTTCAGATTGTTCGTATTATTAGCTAAACAAATAATAATTATCTCTGTTAAAGTTATAAATAAAAACTTTTGAAAAAACGTTTTGATGTCAGTAGTGCCTTGGTTAAGCTAACTGTTTACGATGTCTTAAAAGGTATACTATTAAACTTTCTACCACTTAAAGTTTTAAAAGCTTTTGACATTTGCATGTTTTATTAAAATTTTGACTATTAAGGTAAACATAACTCTTGATCATTTTCAGCATTATGTCTAATTTTTCAAGTATTAAATATTAAAATAAAAAAGAAGAAGCTAGTCTGTCTAATAGAACTGTAGCTGTAAAAGCTAAAATTTTGTAGGGTTATATATTTTAAAAGTTTCCAAACTAAAAAAGCGTGATAAAAAAGCTTTTATTTGTCGATGTTGTATTTTCTTTTGACATATTAAAGTTTATAAAATATTTACTGAGTCATAAAATGAATTTGTTTACAAAACGTATACAAACTATTAATTCTATTCTTCTACTTAGCTTTGAAAAAATATACATCTATAACTTAAATTAAAAAATTTTAACAGGTAATTCTACTAAACATAAACTTTAACAGTTAACCAAAAAAATTTGTTTAAATTATACTTTTAAAGTTTATTTTTTCATTTATTCAATCGTAAAGTACTATGTAACATTGATCTCTAAACTTTAAAACAAGTATTTAACAATCATCTTAGAGGCAAGCTGCATTTAAAGATGTAATTTACTTTGTAACCGTTTAAAACCTAATAAAAAAAAAATCAAGCATCTTATAATCAAAATTGATAAATGAATTTTACTAAATACATTAATTTATCAAGCGGATTCTCAAGACTTAATTCCTTTTAAAACCTAATAAAACCTGTTTTTTAGCTTCTAACAATCGAAATGGACCACTACTCGATCGAAATTAATAAAACCAACTGCGTCAAGTACTTCGAGGATCGAGTCCATCCCACCCCCTCCTCATCTTTCCCCGACCTCCGAATCTCCCACCATTCGGGAACCCACTGCGCAAGGGTCTACTTCGGGAGGAAAAGGAAGCATGCGAGCGGGATTGTTTACGACGGGGTTTCAA
Organism: Thalia democratica; assembly: GCF_965202585.1. Lineage (NCBI taxonomy): Eukaryota > Metazoa > Chordata > Thaliacea > Salpida > Salpidae > Thalia > Thalia democratica. Next base: position 79,052,878 of record NC_139165.1, read on the forward strand.
TTAGCGTGCCCACGGATCGCCATGGAAACCGTAGCCAGGACCACGACATGACGTACTTCTCTCCGAAGTGTATCGAGGGGATTTTGTTGAAGAACGAAAGGTTAAGAGGAATGAGAATGAAGATGTTTTCTTGGAGCTCGATACAAGAAGTTGTCGACTCAATAAACAACTTGAATAAAGAATAATTATTTTTGTTCTAATTAGAAAGTTTTTGTTTATAAAGCTTTTTAATAATTGTGTTTTCTACAAAATGTTGCTTGATTTACCTAGCAAAGTTTATAATTATTTAGCTGAAACATCTTTTAGAAGTCTAATCTTGAATGTTTTAGTTAGTTTTTATAGTTGTGGGTATTTTCTTTTAGTCGTAAACAATTTTGATAAGCAAAATTAATTAAAAAAACAGTATCAAGTACAAGTGTTTACATTCAATATATCAAATACCATTTTGTTTTCGAAAAAAAAAATGTTTTCTACAGTATCAATAAATTACAATGTTCGAAAAATTAGCTTGCATATTATTTTAAGCTTGTTTTTGTTGTCTTTCATTAAAGATTACATTATTGAAACCTGCATTCCTATGTTCAAAATCTTGCTAAAATTAAAAAAAAAACTTAAAAACAAGTATTTAGTGAACATATTAACCAAGTGCAACGATTTCTTTTCTAGAAACAAACCAATCTGTGTTTCTAAAAAATATGAATGTAGTTTTTTTAGAATAAGAAAACATAAAAAGTAACTGAAACAGTCTTTCTTAACTGCATGACACTAAATAGTTTTTAGTTTTTCAAAAACTTATACTTTTTAAAACATACTTAGTTTTAAGATAAAGAATTTAGGTATTTTTCTCTACTAGGACAAAAGTTAAAAGTATATATACTAATAAGTAACATTGTTTTAATTTTTTATGACTAGTAAACTAAATGTATAGCTAAATTTTAAATTATTCAAAAATATTTCTTCTGTCCTGTTATAAACTAACTACTAAACAAACTATAACTTATGTTAAACAAATATTTTACCTTATGTTTAATCAATAATAGTTTAAAATGAGTAATAGTAAAAAAACAAATTTGATGAAACTACGACGTTTGAAAAAATTATTATAAAAGTTTGTAGTTCAGAAATATTGTGTAAATAATTTACCAATCAGTTGTTTCACATTAACTTTGACCAAACATGTTTAAGTCATGTAATTAACTTAAAGTTTAAAGAAAAATGTTTTGTGACTTATAAAAACAAACGTTTAACTGTTCTAAATTTATGCTGGAAGGCTGTATTCCACTTATTAAATGTAGAATTTTTTAACTTATAAAGTTGTAAGTTTTTATTAGTATAAAAATTTAAACAGCTGTTTATTGAACGAAAAAAAAAACGCTCAAATTAAATGGTTCAGGACCTAGAGACAAAAAAATATTTCTGTTATCGAGTCGTACACCACTATAATTTAGCTTAACGTCTTGTCCGGGACAAAAAAATTGTTGAAAGAAAATTAAAAAAAAACTTTTTAAACTAAACCAGCGGTTACAAACCTTTTATTCATGTTTTACCCCTTATTATAAGGTTATTACCAAAATTACCCCTTCTTAGAAATTAATTACCAAATTTAACCCCGATTTTCAAAACAGGGTTTAATTTTGAGGAAAATACTAAGTTATTTTAACTATAATCATTTTAAATATAAAAAATTGTAAAATTTAAATAAGTTCATTTAACTTTAAAAGTATTAGAGTTAAACACTAACTTATAAACTAAAAATACAATTAATAAACATTAATTAACATAACTTGTAATAATAAAAAATTATCCCCTAAAACAAGGGAATTTACCCTAGGTTAATAATCGCTGAACTAAACTTTTCTGTTTAGATTTTTTAGATTTTTAGATTGGTTTGAACAAGTAAATATATTACTCACATAATTTTATAAAAAAGTATTTATAAGTGTTTTAATATCAGCATTCAAACTTAAATAAGTTAACTTGTTTAGATTTATAGATAAATATCTTAAACAATAAAGTCAATTAAAAAATGATAAAAGTAATACCACATTTTTTAAATGCACTTTCTACTATTTAAGCTTTAAAAAAAGTTTTACATTTGCATGTATATTTAATAGTTTTGATGATTAAGGTAAGCATAATTGTCAACCAACTTTGGCACTCTAACAACTTTTGTCAGTTAAAAAGTATAAAAATAGTAAATAAAAGCTAACATGTTCAACAAAACTGTGGATTTAAGTTAAGGTTTTATATCACGTAAAGTAATATCTAGAAAGTTCCTAAAGTAAATATAGAGATAATAAACAGTTTGTCGATGTTAAATTTTTGAAATCTTATAAAATCAGTTTAGAACGAGACTTATTAAAAGTATCTATAAAAAACCTTAATAAATTCATGCTAAATCAACAAAAAAGTTTTACAAAAAGCATACGAAATATTAATCCTCTTCCTACCATGTACTTACAAATATATATATATATATATATATACCTGTAGTTAAAACAAAATTATCTTTAGCTTATAATTTAATTAACACAAATTTAAAAAGTTCATTATAAGATTTTATCTATTTTAATTCAGTAACCTGTAAAATACAATGATTATTTGGTTTTAATGCCATGATATTTTTCAAAACTTTATAACTTTTTCACAGCTATTTATAGTACTTTTTCAGCTTCCAGTAATCTAAATGGATCATTTTTTTGTTGGAATCGCCCACAGCAACTGCGTGAGATACTTCGAGGATCACGTTTATCCCATGCTCTCCTCATCTTTCCGCAATTTCCGAGTCGCCTACACCCGCGGCAAACACTGCGCCAGGGTCTACTTCGGACGGAACAGGAGGCACTCAAGTTTTGTGTACTACGACGGAATTTCAATAAGTGTCCCCACGGACCGCCGCGGAAATCGTTTTAAGGATCACAACATGACGTACTACACTCCGACCTGTATCGAGGGGGTTTTGGTGATCAATGACAGGTTGCAAAATTTTAGAGTGAATGTATTTTCATGGAGTTCTTTGGAAGATATGATTAATGATATCAATAGTTTGAATGAGGATTAGCTCTTTTTTTTAGGTCTGATTGAATATTTTTTGTTTGTCATACTTTTTTGTCGCTCTTTTGTTTTTGAGTGTTTTAGTTAACTTTATGATTGGAAGTATTTTATGTTAACAGTTTATGATAATCTATACTAATTTAAAATAATCAGTACTAAGTACAAGTGTTTAAATCCATAAATTATATACTTTTTTGAATTGAGATGAGATTAAGATTTTAATTACGACATTACTAAACTAAAATGTAAGAAGAAGACTTGTATATTATTTTAAGTTTAGTATTGTTGGCTTTTATTAAGGGTACATTATTTAAGCATGTTATCAAATGTATATATTTTTGCTAAAATTGTAAGACTTAGAAACAAGTCTGTAATGTATGTGTTAATCTCTAAATAGAACAATAAGTGATTCTAAACTAAATAAGTTTAGTTTTTTAGTGAAAATTCTAATTGAAACATAGTCGTTTTAAGTAGATAACATTGAATTATTATGCACTATAAGCTTTTTCAAAAGTTTGACATCATTTAAACTACTTTGTATACAAACTTTAATTCTAATAAAAATATTGCTTGATTTCTTTGGGTCAACAACGTTGACTTTCCCGTAAAAACTATTTTTCTAAACTTAGTATTGTTTTACTGAAAGAAAGTATCGATAAAAATAGAAAATAAATAAGTTCGTGAAAAAAATTTTAAAACACGTTAAACAGCAAATCAAAATCACATTATAAAGCTTTTTTCAATGCTTATTACATATTATTTAGCATTTTTTGCTGAATCACCTTAAACTACACAATAAAGCAAAGTATACATAAGGTTAATGCTTGATGAACAAACATAGTACAAAATACAGAGTCCTTTTGTCAATAGGTAAGATAGTTAACTTTACTTAATTCTTGTTTAAAATAAATTCGATTGACCAATCCTTTAGAATAAAAATATCTAGCAACAAAGAATTATGTTATAAAGGCTAAAAGGACTAAAATAGTGCGCTTTTAAAAAGATTGACAGCTATGAAACAAATACACTAAATTAACAATATATAAGGTTTATAAGGTTAATTCGACAAAAAAAAAATTGCTACAAGTTTTTTCGGTTCAAGGACCTGGATACAAAAATAAAAAGACCTCTCGGTCATCGAGTTGCATACCCAACTTTTATCAAAATTATAATAAGCTAAAAATAAAATAAAGTACTTTACAGTCAAAATTAAAACTCTAAAATAAAACAATAGCAAAATAAATTTGGTCTAACCCACCTTTCTGGAAGTCATAACTATCATGGGCCGTAAATTCATTAAATCAGTTTAATGATGTTTGTATACAAACGGAAACCTAAATAAAATTTAAACAGTAACATTATTTTAATCTGTTTTTTTTAATGAAAAACATGTAAACAGAGACAAAAAGAAACGATGCAAAATTTTATTTGTTGTCAAACTTCTAATTTAGGGCTTACAATGCTTTTTCATTGAGTCAACTTAAATATCAAAACTTTATTATATGATACCAGAATATCTAGTAAACAACTAATAAATGTACATATGTTTTGCTACAAGTAAAATTATATACCTTAACAAATATCTCTTTCTGTTAACAATGCTAGTTGAAGTTTGAGAATTTTTTGTAGTCGGTATAACAGTACAGTTTTAGAAATCAATCAAAAAAGCCAAATGCTCAAATAAGCTTCGCGTTTTAACCACGTGACACTTTTGTGAAGTTTTTTAATGAAAAATAACGAGCGAAACAATAAAAGCACATAAATTAAGAGATGAAAATTTTGCTAATCTATAAATGTTTATTTTTAATTTTTTTTTTAATTTAACGGTAAGTTTAGCAATTTAGGTTTAAAATATACTTAAATTTTCAAGTAAAAATCTCAATTAAATATTTTTTTGAACTATTTAGCATTTCTAAACTTTTTAAATCTGATATACTAAATTTTAAGTTGTTTAAATTAAACTAATTGTTAAAAAAACCTATAAAAAATATCAGACTACAAAATTTTGAGACTTGTGTTACTGAGTTATTTTCTTTGTTTACATTTCAACTAAAAATGTCTAAAAATAGTTAGTTAAGTTTAACAAAATTATAAAAAAAATGTAGTAGCCAGACAACAAACATATAAAATTATAAAAAGACTTTGAAAAGTTTTGAAAATCTATAAAAAAACATCACATTAGAAGTTTCTTTTCGAAAATGTTTTACAATAAGTATATAAATTATAACGAAATGAATCATATTTTGTTTAAAAAATTTGTACCACCAATAAACACTCAATTCAAGCAAGGTTTAAAACCTTTGCTGTTGTGAAAACAGGTGTTTTCTTTTAAAAAAGTCAAGACAAAAGATTTTCTTAAAAATGTTTGACCAAAATATTTTTTCATTTCTTTCTACAGTCATGTGAAACGGTACAAGTGTTTAGAATATACAATATGCATCATTAGTAAGATAATACAGTGTCAGCAACATATTTTAATTTATTGGTGAAAACTAAGTTTAGCCGTTATTTTTTGAGCTAGTAGAAGAATTTTCAATTCATTATTTAAAATTAATGAACTAGAAGTTTCAAAAAAGCAGCTTTTGTTTTGTATTTTATTTTCGTTCGAACTTTATGAACAAATCTGCAAAAACTAAGATTGCTATTTACTATATTGTTGAAGTCATATTTTTTTGTATTGTTTTAGAAATTTTCTTATTTAACTGTAATTTTTAAAGTTAAACTTTGTTAAATTTGTTACAATGCAAAAATAGTGTTGTAAACTTTTGTTAAAATTATATCAGGACAAGGTTTAAAATTTCAAAAAATAAATTTATTTTAAATAATGATAATGCTGAATTTAGTACAAGTTTCCTAGTTGTCTTGCAAAGTTAGGTAGTCTCTTTTTAATAACGGGTCAGATTTATTAATCATAAACTTTTTTCGAGCCTCCGTAATTTTGTAAACGAATATTTAAAATAGGTTATGTAATCCTAGTCCTAAAGTTATATCAAAACAGTAATGAAGTTAGAAATTTAGTTTTGTCAGTATTCAATTTTTTACTAGATGTTTAATTTCCTTTTAAGTATTTGCTAATTTTTTTTTCTGTTAAAAGTTTTATTTCTAAGCCCGCAGGCCGTATGTTGACAACCGTTATTTATTACAACACTTTTGTTTTAACTTGCATTAATGTACTAAACATTTTTTCAAATAACTTAAAAATCTGTACTTAAAGCAACAACTGTGTATAAAACTAACTTATAAAGAAACATATTCTTCATTAAATTTCTAATAATTACCGACATAAGATGCACTTAATGTTTGCAAAAAAAAACTTAAGTTTAAAAAATGAACCAATGCAAAGTTTAAAAAAAAATGTTACTTAGTTTTTATTATCCTGTAACACTTTATTTTGTAATTCAGTTTTATTCTTTGACGTATTTAATTACTTTTCTTCTATTCAACTAGCTTAAAAAATATTCAAAAATTAAAACAAGTTTAAAAGAACAACAAAGTGATTTAAGTCAACCTATAAATACATTTTAGGTCAATCTGATAATAGCATGAGTTCTGTTTATAATTCAAAAAGGAAAGCCATCCAACATTGGTTGATAACAACTGAAGATGCCTGGAGAGGACTTATGAACATCATATTTTCTTTAAAAGATAAGCAAGCAAAAAGTTTTTTTGAAAAGTTGAAAACCGATGCAAAGAAGACTTACAGCGAGAAAGCAACTCAGACCGATGTTGCGCTAAACGGTTGTGAAAAAGTGATTTTGAAAGATCAAGCTTCGCAGTGCTCTGACGTGTCTTCTATTACGTCATCTTTTACATTTACGTCACCTTTAACACTTGAAAGCTTGAAGCCTAACCACGAGATTTGTGTTTCGTTTCAAGAGCTGCCAGCAAGCGAAAAGGACGACGCTGACTGTCTGAGTGACGAGCCCAGCACTGAACAAAGCCCTGAACAATGCAAAGTTTTAGTGAACTGGAGTGGAAAGTCTACTGTCCATGCGTTTATTCTCTTGCGCAAGTTGGATCGGTTTGGAACTTTTAAAGATTTTAAATTCTGGGACACAAGTATATCCGGTGGGTTGGCGGGTATCATCTGGTATCATTCCTGTCAGTCTGCTCAGAAAGCTGCAGAAGAAATGAACGGAAAAATTCTTCATTCTTCTTTGGTCACCGTAACCCACTTCTGATGAACTTATCAGGATTTTTATAAAGTCAATACCGGCTTCTTTGTATATACAAAATTTTATTTGTTGGTAAACAGCAAATTATAAAAATATTTTTTTTGCTAATTTTGCTGATTATTTTAGTTTGCAGTGTTTTAATGCTTAAATGTATAAAATTTAAGTATTGTAGATAAGCTAAATGTTTTACATGTATTTTGCTTATAAAAACGGATATAAAAAAACCATTTTATATTATTGACAAATTTATTTTATGAAAAAAGCAAAAGTTTTTTTTACAACTTTATTGTAAAGTCATAGTCATTGTTTACGTCGCAAAATATGAAAATAAGCTTTGTATGTTTCGTTTTTGGTCAGTGATAGAATAAAAGCTTGTTTTCGTTCTTGTTAAACTTAAACTTTTAATAATTTAAATACTGTTTTTAATAATTATAGTAACACTTAAAGAATACTTATTTTGATTGGCCATACACAAATATTTACGTTTAGCACCTAAAAGTATAAAATAGTAGATAAACAAATTTGTTTTAATAAACTTATAGACATACAAACTAAAAACTTACGCTAAAATAACAATGCACAATGCACATGCACATTCTAAGTTAATATTTACTTGGAAAAGTTTTTGAAAATAGTTTAAAAGTAACAATGTTATGGAAAGACGTTTCATTATTAATAATAGTAATTATTCTGCTTTCAGCCAAAATGTGCATGGAAAATAAAGATAAAAAACAATTATAAAGTACAAAAACAGTTATGCATAATATAAAACAAACAATTAAAAATAAACGTACAAATTAGTTTTGCTTCTCATTTCTTGGTCTGCTTCGGTTTCTTAAATGATATTTCAAAAACTTATAAAAACTTATGTATATAAACTTATGTTTATAATCAAGAAAAAAAAACTTTAAAAATTGCAATATTTTTTGTGACTTAAACAATCTTTTAGTCTTCACTCGTATTAAAAAAATTTATATATTTCTTAAATTTTTATGTAAGTAAATAAAACTAGCATGAAAAGTAAGAAATTAATAATAAAAACTGAAGCATTTGTTTTAAATTCCTTCAACCTTTGACGGTTCACACTTTCACAAATTATAAAGCATAAAAATATTAGTAATCAATTATTGAAAGTTCAGAAAGTCCAGTTAATTTAGATTATGTATCTTATTATTGTCAGCATAGTAAAGTATACTAGCGTAAGTTTGATAAAATTTTTGAAACTATACTAACTATTAGATAGGTGTTTTTATAAAAATATCGGTCATTGACCAGTTTTTAGAATTGTTTTAAATTACCTATAGAGTTTTACGGCTGGCTTATTTACAGTCATAAAAACTTATAATCACGAAAAACTCTGTATAAATGAAAAAAATATTAAAGTAGTAGAGTTAGTCAACAGCAATAATATACTTTATATTTTTGCGATACAAGTACTTTAGGAATTATACTAGTTATTTTTAATTCAAAAATGCTTGGAGGACGAGCATACGTTAAAGGTTATTATTTAAACTTAAAGATTATCTTTTAAAAAGTGATTAACAAGGTCATTAATGATCATTGCTATTCGTCTATTTATTTATTTTTTAGGAGTTAATAGTATTTCTCATTTGTTTTGCAATTTATTTATCTTTTTTTTTTGTTTAAAAAATGAATTTATCGGTTACAATAACAGTGGTTTAGTATAGATTGCAGCATTTTCTATCTGGTTATTCTTTTGATTATTTTTTGAGATTGCTTTTTTGAATTAAGTTCAGAATACTTACAAACTTTTTGCACGCCAACGTAAAAAAAAACTTATAGATATACTTTATCAGATAATTAAATATTTTAAAAATAAAGCTAAGATAACTGTTTCAAGCAAACTTATGTTGAAAAATATTTTTTTCTGAGAAAATCAGAAAAAATAAACTTTTTTTTTATGTTTACGAATAGTTTTTTGCCTAGTAATTCTACAATTTTAGACTTAGACAAGTATTAAATGTATAGTAAAGTATATTTTAAAACAAAAGTAATTTGTTGTTATTGATATTATTATTATTATTTATTTTTCTTAATTAGAAGCATAAATTTAACATTACTTGTCTTTTTATTTTCATTTATAAAAGGTAAGTTCAGTTAAGGTAGAATTCACTTCTTTAAGTTATTAAAAAAGTATGCAATAGTTTATTTATCTATTCTAATATGAAATTATTTTTACTGCTAATTAAAAATTGTTAAATAAAATTAAAATTAACACTTTTAGCACAAAGTACTGATAAAATTGAACGTATTTTTATTTTAGCGTATTATATTTTTACTTTCTTTAAAGATGTTGTAACTTATCACTCTAGTACTCAATTGTTTGCTATAAGTATTGTTTATCTCTTTTTATAAGTTTATTTAAAGTGATATCAAATTTTAGTTCTTATGTTACTAAAAAAGTTTTTAATTACATTTTTATACACAAAATTTAGTTAATTTTCGTTTAGTTTATTTTCTTTCATTTCGTTTAACTGATTGCTTTATACCAAATATTTAAATGTTCAAATGATAAAATTTATATCTAAAAGCTCGTAAGAAATTTTATAAGCATGTGGTGTACGACTCGATAACCGAAAGGCTCCTTTATACACCAGGTCCTTAGACCAAACTTTTTGAGCGCTTTTTTAATCGTTCAATAAACAATATATGTTATGAGTGATTCTGTAAACTTTTTAAGATTTATCTATAACTTTTGTATATATAAAACATTGCATAATGCTGTTTTATAAATAAGGAATAACTAGTAAATTAAAGTACAAAATATAGGGTTAAAAAAGCATTGCAAACTATAAATTTTCTTAAATATATGTACTATAAGTTGTTGTCTCAGAAATACTTTTTTGATTTATGTTACTGTTTTTGCAAGTCAATTTCAGATAAAAAATAAAAAATATTTTTTCTACACAAGTTAAATTAAAAATAATATTAATTTCTAGAGTATTTTAAAAGTATATGAGACCTATTTCTTTGTTAAATCTTTTTATTCATTGTACTAGATATTTTTTTCAATGAGAACAAACACTTTTTAGTTTTTAAGCGAAGATAATGTCAAGTTATGAGTAAATAACTGGGTTATACAAACTTTTGATTGGTAAAAGTTTACTGGAAGGCAGCAAATAAATAATCTCAGGAACTAATAACCAAAAAATTGGCGTATAAAACTACAACTTTTTCTAATCAGAAAGCCATGCCTATTAAGTATTCTGCGCCCGCCACATATTTTATTTTCTTGATTTTTTTTTGTATTTTTTGTAACCGTGGGAGCTTCGTATTTCACCTTGTTTGCAGTACAACTTCTTTGAGTTTACTTTAAAAGCAAACTAAATATTAACTTAGTTCTTTTTTAGTGTTTGAGCTTTTCAAGTTATAAAGGGTTAAATAGTTAAACATTTTAATAGATTTTAGAATAAAATTTTAATATGTTTGTCATAGCACGTTTTAGAATTAATATTTAAAAAGCTAATTAAACTTAAAATGTGTGCATGATGTTTTCTTTTAGCAGAGTTTACTAAAACTTTTTTTTTTTAACTTTTTTAAAGAGTTTTCTTCTTAGTGTTGCTGCTCTAATATCTTTATTTGGTATAAGGTAGTTTATCTGAGCTTATACCAGTGTTAAACCAGTTTACAAGCTTAGTTTATCTGAAGAGTTCCTATGTGGTATAAAAGAAGTTTAGAAAAATAGCTGCAATGGCTGAACTTAATACCTGAACACTTTTACCTTAACAACGGTAACTGAAAATGTTATCATAGAGAGATACCTAAAATGAACCTAAGAAATAAAACAGTGGTCTAGTTAAAAATGTTTTTAAACTTTGAGTTTAATAGGCAACTATAATAGAATTAATGTTATTAATATAAAATAGAAGTATCAATGAGGAACAAACTGGTACATAAACTAATTTTTCAACTATTTGTAGTGTTAAATAATCAAAAACAAGGTCTGATTAGAATTTAACCTTATATTAATCATTAGTTTTTAATACTAATACTAACATACTGATATTTTTGATTTTAGCGTTTTTATTTTTGAAACAATTTGATGCCAATTATAAAGAAAAACACTTAAAAATTTTTTTTTTTCTCTTTTTAAAAGCATTAAAAATGTTTGGTCTTTAAAAAACTGCTTACTATGTATAAATTCACATTTCAGATAAAAATTTTGTAGCTTTTTCTAAAAGCTTTTTAAAGTAAAAATATGTAAACGTTTTTCCTGGTAATGTAAGTTTTTTTTTAGTATGAAAAGCTAAAATTTCCAGAAAATTTTGCTAAAGTTTAAATACAATTACACAATATCTGCAAGCTCTACTTAAAAACAAAACTTTTATCAGTATTTTTTATGTAATTTGACCTTCTGTTTTTTATATTAAATACATTTTTTTTATTGTCTATGTACATTGTACAGTACAAAGCACCGCACACTTAGATTTTTACCCACTGTTTAAGCATAATCTCACAATAGCTTACTAAAATAAAAACACTCAAACAAGTTATTAATAAATCACATTGACTTTAAATAAAACATTGCTGTAATAGTTTAAGCAAAGATGTATTTAAATATTTCAAAACATAAAAAACCAAACAAAGTAATGTAAAACAAATTACTCATAAGCTATATGACATAAGGTTTTTGCTGTTAAATTTTCAATTAAACTTTTATTTTGAATACTTTTTGTGAGTGTTTATAATTAATATTATAATGTTGTTGTAGATCTTTTTTTGAAACTTATATCTTTTTGCTTGTAAAGTAATCTTACTCTGTTTTATAAAAAACTAGAGTTAAAAAAAACACCTTTGTTATAGTTTATTGACCGACAAAAAAAAAAGCTCAAAGTATTTGGTCCTAGGACCTGGTGCACGAAAAACCTTATGGTTATCAAGTCACACACCACGGATAACTTTTAACGTTTTGTCTATATAAAACAGAGTTTCCCAATTTTTTTTTTCGAAGGGCCCCTTTTAAAGAAATTAAAAAAGCTATATACTCCTCAAACAAGATTACTTAAAAACACTTAAGACTTTTTTTTTTCTTTTTGCCTCTCATTATCAACTCCAGAATATCTAGTGTATATATCAGTTTCAAATTATGACCTCATGGCCCGTTAAGGCCCCTTTACTGCTCATTGTCTCCAAAATGGGCCACTTGAGACCCTGATATAAAACAAAAATCAATGATACAAGAAGTGCCTTTAATCTCTAATGTTGGTTTTATCTAAAAAGTATGGAGTTTTTAAGTTGTGCTTTTAACTAGTTTTATAATGATGTGTTATCGAAGCACATATTATATAAAAAATGAAAGAAAATTATCAAAATTCAAAAAGTTCTTTTCACATTGTAATACTATTTAATGAATATTAAGTTTTTTTATTAATACTTTTATCTACCATGCTAACTTTCGATAGGCTAATTAAGATACTATATTGTAAATATTTATAAAAACTTTATAAATTTATATAAAATTCACTAAAACAATTTGGTTTTATTAACAGAAATATAAATATTGTTTTTACTTTATTTCTAATTAAAAATTGTCTCATATCTTTTTGATACTATACTTTTAAAGTTTCTATTAAAAAAACAAATCAATACTTTTTTTGAAGCTTCACTGTGTAATTGTATTTAAATTAAAGTAGATTTTGAAGTTAATTGTGTGTTTAAAAAATATTTTTAAGACTATTTACTAAAATATTTTTTTTTAGAACTTTAGATACGAAAACTATTAACTTTCAATGGTATATGTTTTTATACATTTTGTTCAACCATATAATAAACACTTAATAGTAAAGCAATATCTTTTAATTCATGAACAACAAGTGATATAACTCGACATTCCTAATATGCAGTAAATGATATAATCATTCAACCGTATAAAGTGTTTTCTGCTAACAGACAAAAATATTGAGTTTGAGAATAAGAAAAAATGAAAAGTACACAGAGTCTGTCATGTTATGTCTCAATGAAAAAAAAACTTTTGGTACTTGAAAACATTCAAAACTGATATCAAAGTATCCCAAAAAAAGTTTTCTTTTCAGTTCAAAATGACATTTAAGTTTTTTTTTTTTTTGCTAATTCCAAGCTAACTTTTAAAAGAATAAATACGAAACTACATTAAAAAGATTTGTTTAAAGTTTTCAAAAATGTGTAACCATTTATTTAAATTAGTAAAACATCTTGTTTTTGTTAACATAAGAAAGAGTGTTTGCTTTTATATCACTTTCAACTTGAACTTGACATTATATCGTGTCTTTTTGTTTAATTTTCCACTTAAAAGTTGATTAATACTTAACTTACTTTGTATTCTATCTAAATTAGTGTAAATTTGTATTTAATTGAAACTAAAAAAAAGTTAAAACTACGAACTAACAGTTTTCAATAGCCAGCACTTATTAATTAAAAAAAAAAATAGTATGTTAAATATTAAAAAAAATTATATACAACTTTGCAAAGAGACTTTTTTTTGCTTTTTTACGCTTAAGCTGTTCTAATCATTGAAGTTTTTAAAAAAAATCGTTCAAAATTAAAATCAAAGACAGTGTATATATGGTTTAAACTCTAAACATTATTATTGAAATTCAAAAATACATTACAATTCTTAAAAAGATTCTAGGATAAAATAAACAAAAGCTTAAACACCTCTTAATGTTTCGAGCTTTAAAGTTAAATTTAATAAAAAACAGTTTGTTTAACTTATTTTTCTGTACATACACAATAACCTTTCGGTTTTTTAAAAAATGAATTTTTTAAATTAATTAATCGTCTCAAAAGATGCTTTATCTTAATCAATATACTAACACAATTAGCATAAAAACATTGTTTCAAATTTATAAGTTTTAAACTTAACATTTTATAGTGCAGCGGTATTTAAAGTACTTCAGAATTGTACATATATTATGTTTGACCATTTACAAAAAAAAAAAAACAACTTTGCTACAATTAATTTATTGAAAGAACTACACGAAAAGAAAACTAAACTAAATGAAACCGATTTCAATTGAAAGTGTGAATTGAAAGTTTTTTTCAAGTATTTCTTTAAAGTTTCATAAAGGTTGTATTACAGACAACAACACAATCATATTAAAAAACACCTTAAAAACTTCTAGAATAATAACTAGTTAAATTCGCACAAAGCAATCAAAAAAAAATATTCAAAAATAGTTTTCTAATCCAAATTCAAATTCTAATTAAAATTCAAATTTTCTTTTCTTTGATGTGCCTCAATGCAGCCTAAAAAGTTTCAAAGTTTTATTTTATTACAATTTACTCCTTATGTAGAATATTGATAAAGCTAAGACATAGTCAGACTATTTTTCTAGCTAAGTAAAAATACAATCACGCCTAACAAGACAAGTAACATTTGTGAGAGCAAAGGCTTCAGAAAAGAAGAATTAACCTAATTATATATGAACACTCACAGTTATTAAATTTCCTCGTCCATTCCGTCGTCCATGTACCCCTCATCTTCAGAAGAATCTTCATCGATGTAGTGGGTGAGACCTGAAACAAAAAAAAAATAATAAAAAGTTTTCTCGTAAAAATTAGCAAACATTTTTTCAACGTTTTGAAAGTATTTACCAAAAAAAGTTAAAAGTACAGTTTAAATAAGGCGCGTTTTAAAAGTTTAAAACAAACTGATCATGATTTTCAAGTGAAAATATCCATCAGTGGCATCTAGAGGTGTCCCGCATGTCTTTTCCGCAACGATTTTCTTCATGACGTCAAGGAGGGTCATGTTGAGCGGCAGTTGCTCGCAAAATTCAACAAAATCATGGTCCAGAAGCACCCGAACCAGATCTTTTTTTATTTCATTATTATTCGTTATTACTCCATATTAAATATTATTTAACATTGTTAATCATTGTTAATCCAGCTTGTAATTTTAATACTTTTCATGAGTTAAAAAACAAAAACAATGTTTTTTTACGTTCCAAACTCAAAAACAAACAAAAAGATTACCCGTGCATACTGTTGTTGTAACCTTACATCGTCAGAAAACTTCCATATTTATTTTTACTTTTATACTTAACAAAATATTACGCAACTAATAAAAAGCAGTATACAAAAATCTTCTTACTTAGATCTGGCAAGCCTTGTGCTCCTTCTAAATATTCTCTTCTGCATGTTGTGATACAGTGATTAACAACTGTTGTCATTGAATCACTGTATCGGAAGTAAAACGCGTCGTACGATAACTAAAAGTAAGATCAAAGTACTAGCTTGTTTACAATACTATTTTTTATCTTTTGTATTCTTTAAGGCTGCACGACTATTCAAATTCTGACAATTCAGATTCTTAAAAAAAATTTAACGGCTACAAATAAAAAAGTAATGCATATTTGTCAAAAATAAAAAGTATATACGTAGGTCATATTAATATCTACAAGCTATTTTTTCTTTTAGAATAAAATTCAAAAAATTTTGAGATATGGCTTAAATAAAGTAAAAACCATAGTAATTTAAAGTAATTTTTAAATATTTTGAAAAAATTTAAAGACTTTGCAAAAAAGAAAAAGTGGCTTGTAGATAATAATAAGATCTAGATTCGTTTTTTTTTTATTCAAATCACTTATTGAGATATAGTCTTTTAAACATTTTTTAAAGAACTTGAATTGTCGGAATTTGAGTTGTCCGAATTCGAATTGTCATGTAACTATTCTTTAACAACTTTCGAAAATGTAAAAGAAGTAAAAGTTTAAAAGTGTGAAGAGCGTACAAAACGCAAACTAACTTCGTCATGTTCAACATCTGTGAAAATGACATCGACACAAACCCCTTTGTGAATTTCATACTTTTTTTCAAACTTGTAACTTCTGGGGTCTTTGGAAACCTCCTTAACTACTTCTTGTGATGGATTTGCTTCGCTGGACATATTTTTTACACCAAAAAAATTAAAAATCTGAATAATTTTGTTTTACTTTTGTGCTTTTTTTTTTAAAGATTTAAACTTAAAAACTCACTTGGGAGTTTAAAATCCTTAAGTTAAAGATTTTAGTCAATAACTAACAAAGATTTAAATTTTATCAAGTTTATAATTCTATTTTTTTAACGATAACTGTATAAGTTGTAAGACTTAACTAAAAATTATCGAAAAATCTTTAGATTGAAAAGAAATCGATATAAATTGTAATTTAAATTTTATAAAAAAAAAAAAATTAAGTTGTATTCAAAAACTATTTTTTGCTAACACATTTAAAATAAGTTTAAACTTATTTGTTAACAAGCTTCGAATTTCTTTAGAAAAAGTTTTAAAAAATTTAGTAATTTTAGTGTTATGTATAAGCAATCATAAACTTCATAGGTTTAAGACTAAATTTTGATTTAACAATGTACATGATTTAATGAATAATTTTTTCAAACAAAATACTCACTAGATATACAAAACAAAGTATTGACTTACAGAAAAAATATTTCTAATATTTTCAATCTTTTTAAAAGTTATATACATATTTATGTTCAACTTTATATAATTTTATAAATTTGGTTTCAAATATATTCTACCTAGCTAGCAATAAAGTGTTTTCTACCAATATGCAAACAACAAATGATATAACTCGAAACCTCTTGAACGCTGAAAATGATCATTCAACCGTGTAAGATTTTTTTTGCTGTCAAGACAAAAAGATCAAGTGCGAGATAAAGAAAAAATGAAAAGTGCACAGCGTCTGTAGTAATAAGCGTTTGGGGAAAAAATGTGTAGCCTAAGCATGAAAAACGTAAAAGTTTAAAGTTAAAAATCCCGACAAAAAAAAAGTTTCTCTTCAAACTGAAAAACATGAACATGTGAAATTTGTTGTTCTTTAAATAAGTTTTTATACCTACTGAGCCAATAACTTTTGGGCAAAATATATAACTATTTACTCAGAATAGAGTCTTTTTTAATTACTGAAGTATTATATGATTAAAAAAAATGTAATGAATGAAAAAAATAATTTTTACTTTATTTTTTAAATTAATTCATAGATAATTAACTATACAGTTAAAGTAATTTGATGCTTTAAAATTAAAGATTAAATGTTTTATTTCATCTTTGTTTTATTAATGTTGAAACTAGCCTTAAACTGTGAAAAAGGGTGGTTTAAAACTTTAAGCTACGAGTTCTTTATAGCAGACAGATGTAAAAATTTTTGAAAAATAAATTATATAACAATAAATAAATATACGTATATGTATACAAATTAACTTAAAAAGTAGATCAAAAAATAATTAAGGCGTGATATATTATAATTGTTCTAGTTTTAAACATAGTTATGTTAAATTTAAAATTAAGATGGTATGGTAGTGTACATAAAAGTCAACTTTTATTACTTTTTAGATGCTAAAATTAATTAAAGTCTAAGTAACCAAATTGCTTAAATGAAAGTTTACAAGTTTTTCAAAAGATTTAAAAGATTAAAAAAAACTAAATGGTTTAAAAAGCTTGTTTTTTAAGTAAATATCCATTAATATTTTAACCTTCGAAATAGAAAGAGTCTTTAATTTTAACAATACTATTTTACATACGACGCAGTTGAAAAATCACAAAGCGAATTATATTTATTTAGATAAATTAAAAGTTTTAAAATTTATAAGGTACTAAAGTATATAATCTAAATTTCATAATTAATAAAGAAAAATAAAAGCTTTAGATATCATTAAACATCAAAATTAAAGTTTTTTTTTTTTCAAGTTTTAGTCATCCAAAAACTAAACAACAAACCTGTAGTATATAATTAACTTATTTTATCTAAACTAAATTGATCTAAACTGTACTGTAGTAGAAGTTTTTACTGCAGTGTAATGTTTTACAAC
The DNA here is from genome assembly GCF_965202585.1 of Thalia democratica. Lineage (NCBI taxonomy): Eukaryota > Metazoa > Chordata > Thaliacea > Salpida > Salpidae > Thalia > Thalia democratica. Next base: position 79,070,913 of record NC_139165.1, read on the forward strand.
TTAAAAAATTCTAACTTTAACAAACATTAATACAAAAGAAAATATTCTCTATTGCAACAAATATTTTTTTTTAATATAATAATTTTAAACTATAGTTGACTAAGAATTATATTTGAAATTAAATAATAAGACTCTTTTCATGGGTTTATACATATTATCTAAGTTCTAAACATTTAACTACAAAACTAAAAAATAGAACTTAAATTGTTTAGAATTAAAAAGCTATTTTAAATCTTTATCAACCAACGATGTACAGTCTTTGTATCAATCAACAGAGAATAAATTAAGGGTTTGAGAGTAAAGAAAAAAAAGAAAAAGTTGTGGTTGACATTAGGTGCCACTAATCTGTTATGATACAAAATTTGTGCAAAGCGTTAGATTTAATCTGCTGTACTCAAAATAACAGAAAATTTGCTAGCTTGCTAACTCGTCAAAAATAATAACTGTTGTAAATAAAACTACTATAAAGAAAGCTTTTTTTTTTTGTAAAAACAACTTAAAATAAACAAAAAGTAACAAACTTTGATAAGTGATTAATTATTTTAAATATATTAATTATTAAGAATACTATGCTAATTTGTTCAAAAATTTTGGTAACATTTTTAAATATCTTGAAAATGGGTCGGAAAGTTACGACCCACTAAAGAAAAATATTCGTCCCATGACACACTTTTTAGTTTAAAAAGAATCTAAATATTGACCTGTTATTTCAAATAAGATCTATTTAAAGTAAACATGAACATATGTGCTGTTAATTTAATCTTTAATTAAGCAGTAGTAAGTTGTTTACTTTAAATATATCAAATAAACTTCTTAAAGATCGATAGCTTTATAACAACTGATGTATATTTATTAGTTCTGTATACTGTTCTGTATACTGTTCGCCTTATAACATTGATAAACTAAATATATATAAAAAGGTTTTTGTAAGACTAGCCATATGTTAAGCAATTCAATTTCGTACTTCCAGTTAAAATACTTTCAGAAAAATATTAAAACAACTTATCTAGCATATAACATTTCATGAATATATTTTAAAACTGTATGTTAAGTTGACATCGAAATAATTTTTGAAAGTTTTATTAAACTTAGCTAAACCATAAAAATAAAAACAAGTTTTTCAAATTTTTGATAGCAGATTAGCTATATTAAAACACAAATTACTTGATAAATAGAAGGTATAACTTAAAGTATCGTACAAAGCTGTTTTACTGATAACAAAATTATTTAAAACCATTGCCGCTATAAGATTTTACTGTAGTTTCGCAATACTATTGTTAGTCAGAGTAATAGTGTTTTACAAAAAATAAAATTTAGGAAGTTTAAGTCAAAACAATCGAAGTTTTGAAAACAATAATCTCTATGTTTAAACATTATACAGTTTTTTTAATTTAAAGTGGCTACGTTAGGTTTTTTTGTAAGGTTTGCAAATTAATAGAAAAACATACAAATTCCCGAGGTGGAGTTTTATGTAAATAGCTAAAAGTAGTAACACATTAATGATCAAACTCTGTACACTGTATATGCTGTAAAGTATATATCAAAAGTATATATTCCTTCTTTAATAGTCTAAGGTCTTAATAACAACATGACAAAAATGCACAAAACGTTTACTAGCTTTTTAGAGCCTTTTTGCCGTTATTTTTTATATAAGCAGATAAGAGAGCTACATTTTCTCCTTTATTAACTCTACTTTGAAAAAAATACAGAACTTTAACAAATAAGTAAAAGTAATTAAATGATTACCTTGACAATTTAAATTAATTACCTTGACAAACCTATTAATTCATCAATAAAAATTTAGTAACATAAAAAATATTCTGTATTAAACCACCATGGGCATATAAAATAAAGGTGTATACGATTTTTCGTTAATAACAAGCGAGTGATTGAGAATTAAATAACTGAAATGTAGTATTTAGTTTTTTTAGATGTTAAATTTCAATTGCTGTATGTATGGATCTATTAAAAAGTTTTTATAATCGATATAAATAAAAACTAAAACGAAATAATTTGTTTTGTTTATGTGACGTCACACTTAATGTAAGAATCGACTTAAAATAATTCTAGTATACCTTGTAGTCGTTAAAAAAGTTTAAATTTTTTATTACTATAAGGAATTTTGAATGAGAAAGCTAGATTGCAAAACATCGTGTTTTTTAAGTGTGACGTCATAGTTACTCAACTATTCGAATTGAATTATCTTGCAGTATATTTTGTAAACGTCATAAAGTTTAAAACGAGTTTTCTAAACTATTAAACAGGTAGTTTTAAGATAAATTTATTCAAACTTACATAAAGTGCAGCTCCAATTGTTCTTTGTTTTAGCTTTTTCGCATAAAATATTAATTTTTCTTTATTACTAGCTATAATGGCTACAGCTGTGACGTTATAAAAATTTCAGTCATTAAGTATCTGTAAAAAATATTTTTTAGTAAGGGTTAATGAAGGTCATTAATCAGAAAAAGTAAATTGTTGCTTTATACTTTCTTTTGAATTTCATAACTACAAAATTTTCTTATTGTTTATCAAAATAAACTTTAAATAAATTAAAAGCTCAACTCTTAATTTTTAAAGTAAAATTGTTTCAAATTAGTTTAAGTTCAAGTGGGCCCATTTGAAGCAACGATTTTGAATGTTAAACTTATATGACAAAACTTTTTTGTGTAATTTTTTATTTTTTTATTTCACAATTTTTAAATTTTAACGATCTAACATTCTAACTAAATGGTTTTAAAAAGTATTTGTCAAGGACAAAGTTTTTTTTATTTTTGTATATTGAGTAAAAAAAAGTTTTAAATCAATTTTTTATATTTTCTTTATTTGAATGTATTAAAATCCTACAGTAAATGCTGTTTTAAAATAAAATTTATTACTTATGGCTGTTTAATATTAGTATATATATATTTGTTTGAAAAACAATGCTTATTTGTGTTGATTCAATTTTTCATTTTGATTGAAAAATTCAAAAAAAAATATTTAAATTTTTATAGTTATCAAATACTCATTATAAAAACTAGTTAATCTACTTTTAGTATTTAAAAAAAAGTTCAAAGTTATTGTTGTTGCATTTAGTGTTTAGCTCAACATAAAAGTTTAACGATAGGGGAATTTATTCTACGTCGCCACTGGTAATCATCAAACAATAGTAATTGCTATCAACATATATAGCTACTAATGCACTAAAATAATTTTCGATGAATAAAAACTCATACAAAATATATTAGTAAATTGCAATAAATTTTTTTTTATCAATTTAATAAATATAGTTTTAATACTTAGTACTTGTAGTACATTGATATTTATAATTATTTAATTTTTGTAGTATTATATTTAGGTTTATTTTCTATAAGTATTTGGGCCCTAAGTTGAGGTCTAGTATTCCAGAAATTTTTAAAAACCTAAAAAAGGATCAGTTTAAATATAGTTACAAAAATTTCTTGTTGAGCCAATATACTGAGTAGGTTTAGAGTGCTGTGGTTGAGTAATTTGTGTTGCATGCAGATTTTGCTTAATTGCTTTTGGTTGTTATTTTTATCTGTTTCTCTTAATATATGTATGGTCAGTTTTACTTGTGTTTACTCTGATCATGATTGGCTGGTTTTGGTCTGTTGATGGGGAAAGATATTGTATGGTTGTGCGTGATTGTTTACTTGCTGCTATCCAGTTTTTATTATATTTTTGTTATGTATTAATTGTTAGCTGTATATATCAATTACTATTGCATAAATATTTTTTTTCTTCTTACTTTTATTAGACTAAAATAAATTCTACCAATACAAGTTTCAGAAGCTAAATTTTTCTTAGTAGTTATTTTTTTGTAATTTAGCTTAATTTTAAACTTTTTTGAGTAACATTTCAGTAAATTAGTTAGTTACCAAGCTTTAAGATAGTTACTTATTGCTGGAGTATTCATTATAATATTAGTTTTATGCATTTGCTCAACAACTTATTGTGAGTTCACTATGGTGGTGGTGATCACAGGATTGGATTGATGCTGTGATTTTTTTATTGTAGTGTAGGTGAACACTTACTTGGGGATTTGAGCTTCATGATTTTCCCACACTTTGTGGTTTTTAGTGTTGAGATTTTAGCCTTGTGAGTGTTCTCCAAATGGCATGTCACCAAGGGTTTTTTTATTTGTTTAAAAGATAGTTTTTGTTTATTTTATTTTTGGATAGTTAAAGTTAAATATTAATGGGGCAGTTAAAATTACATATGATGTAACACACTCACTTTTCCCCAGAAAACGTTTATTGTTGCAAGGGTTGGAGTTTGAGACTGATGTTTTATTACCATAAAAAAAATTGTTAAAATTGGTGGATACATGCTTGGGGATTTGAGCTTCATGATTTTCCCACACTTTGTGGTTTTTAGTGTTGAGATTTTAACCTATTGAATGTTAGCCAAATGAAGTTTTATGTAGGGATTTTTTTCAGTTAAATAGATAGTTTTTTTTTGTTGCTTAGTTTAATGTTAATTTTAAAGGGTATTTATAATTACAGGTAATAATGAATTGCTAGCTTGATCTTCAATAAATTGTTATTAAGTAGAAGGATTTTTTTTCTGTTATAAAAATGATAATAATAAAGAAATATGATTTTTATTTATACAAAAATTAAAAAAAAAAGATCTAAACCAGTTAAAAAAAGTATGAAGTAAGTCAGTATCTCTTTTGCTTTTAATATAACTTAAGTTGTTACTAAGTATTAATACTGTTTGTGCTGTATCAATTCAATAACTTTGGTAATACTTCATGTTTAATTAATTTATTCAAAAAAATCATCTTAAGTTTAGTTTTCTTTTTTAAAAAGGAAGTACAAAGCTTGTTAAAAAACAAGAAAAAATTTAGAAAATCTGCAAATTTCTGAAATAAAACTAATATTTTTAAATTATGTTTAAAATTAGAAAATACATTCATACAACTTGCTTATAAGTTTACTAAAATTCAAATATAAAAATTTAAAAGTTATTGCTCAAAAACTGAAACATTATAAGTAATATTTTCTGTAGTTTTGACTTTTCATAAAGATGCTATTGATTCTATAATTCATTATTTTTAAAAAATACTTAACTTTTTAACTTTAAAACGTATCTGGTAGCTTGTTAAGCTAACTAGAGAGTTGCCATACACTCAGGTTAGTTTGATTTATTTTTTTGAGAAACTCAGACTAGTTTAATATATTTATAAATCTTGAAATAGGTTTTAAAACTTAAATGTTTCTTTTTTATATTGTATTTCTGATAAGTTCTTGTGTTGTTTTATTGGTATATGCAAGTATTTAAGTTTAAATAACAATAACTTCCTTTACAATTTTTGGCTCATAGTTTTATAATTTTTAAATTTTACTATTTACTCAAGCTGGCTACTTTGCCTGGTTACATGACAATTTAAATTCCAACAATTCAAATTGTAAAAATAAATTAAAATACTATTTATCAAAAAGTAATAAAAGTTTAAAAAAATTTATATATATGTTGATATTGAAATTTACAAGCCTCTTCTTCTTTTTTTCAAAATCTTAAATATTTTTTAAGATATTTTAAAAATACTAAAAATAACTATGTTTTCTACTTTATTAAAGCCATATCTTGAAAAATACTTAATATTTTGCATAAAGAAAAAAATGGCTTGTAGATATTAATAAGCCCTACATATGTACTTTTTATATTAGACAAATATACATTACTTTTTTAGTTGTGGCCCTTTAAAATTTGTTTTAAGAATTTGAATTGTCCAAGTTTGAATAGTCGTGCACTCACTTTGCCTATAATATGGCAACCCTGCTGCTTTTATTAAATTTAATTTTGAAATAACCTATTTACTCCTTATGGTTTTTAACTATTTTTTCTTAAAAGTTTACACGTAGTGTTTAATTACAGTTGTAGTTTACATTTTTTATTTCCGTTAAGTTTCCCATCTTACTATAAGACATGGTCAAGCCTTATATACCTTTATTATTTATAATACTTTATAAATATTTAATAGTTTTTCAGCTGTTTAGTTTTTAAGTTAATAAGTTATGTAAAACTTTTTTTTGTTGTCAGATTAATATTTATTTGTAAATATTATTTAGCATATGAAATGTTTTTAAAGAAATAATTAATTTTACTCATAAACTATTTTGATAGCAAAATTTAAATAGTATAAGTAAATTGAATATTTTTAGGTATGTATTGTACAGTGTAAAAAGGAAAAAAAAACTTTTAAAATGAGTTTATCAAATAATATTTGACAATAAGTTTTAAATAGTATATTCTTACTTTAAATATTTTCATTAATTTTTGTTTTGTGAATATAATAATTAGAAATGAAAGGTGTAATCTCTTATAAATATATCCTGTACTTCTTAAATCCTTAGTTATATTTTAGGTTGATGTCATTATAAAACATAAACTACATATATAAACGCTATTGATTGGTTTTAAAAAGATTTTTAAATAAGGTTTTAAAGTTTTTTTTTAATAAAAACTATAATCATATTTTATGAAAAGTTTAAAGAATTAATTTTCCAAAGATGTATAGTTTGAAAACTAAAGCATTCTTGTAATTAATGTAAAACTAAAAGTTAGTAAAAATTCGAAAAATATTTCAGATGCAAATAGATAATCATTGAATGTTAACTGTTTTTTTTAAAGTAGTCCAGTAAACTTCCAAACATGTATGTAACCAAATGCTCAGCCTGCTACAATGAAGCCACGACCAGGTCGGAACCAACCAAGCCAAAAACTCAATGCCACTCTGCACTGGTGATAGTGTTTCTTGTAATGTACATGATTGTGCTGCAAGTTTATTTGAAACACAGCTTGTTCACTCAGCATATGTGGGAGGTCCATGTTGCAGTGTTTTGTTGCTTGTTAGCTCTAACCAGCTCTGTCGACTTCTTAGACCTACTGTCAATTAGTAAACCTTTGTACTTATTATCTTATATGATATTGTTTTATGTTATTTTAAACTCATATGTTGATTATAGCATTGAAAAACAAATGAAATTTATTTTACAACAAATTCATTTAGAAAGGTTTTATTTTACTTATATGATAAAAAACATAGTAAAAGAATCTTTTATTTTGTTAACTAGACTTTAATTTTGGACATTGAAGTCAGTCAATTATTTGTTTGAAATTTAATTGTTTATATTATAACATTTATTTTTTGTTTAAATACTTCAATGATTCTTTGAAACTGTAAATTTTGCTACTTATTAATATGTTTATTCATATGTTTTATGTATATTTTAATATCATTTTCAATTTTTTTTTTATATTATTGTACTTACAGTAAACTATTGAAACCATATTTTATAAATCTCAAACTATTTGTTTTTATTATTTTTTTTTAACTTTTTCCAACAAATTTTTGCCTAAAGGTTGCTTGTTTTACAACTGATAGTAAGGAATATTTCTAAAATTAATAACTCTCAAATTTTTTCCAAAATTACTTTTTGATACTTGCAGTTTTTATTCACTATAGTTTAAGTTTTTTTTTGATGCGTCTTACAACTTTTATAAAGTTGGTTTATTTGGTATAAAAAAACTAACAAAAACTTTATTTTAAATCTAAAAAGTTTTTTTTTTCTTAGTTTTCAATTACGATCCTAATTTAACAACTGTCTAAGTATTTGTGTTAGTTGTTTAACTAATCTAAAATATAAGTTTTATGATTGATTTTAATGTTTTGTTTAACAACTGATTTTAACATGTTAATAGTTTCTACTACAAACAGAAGGCTGTTTTAAAGCATTTGTTAATAAATCAAAACTGAAGACTTTGAACTTTATAATTACTAACAAAACTTTTTATTAACTCTATGCATTTAATTTGTCTTGTTTTTGTTCCAAAAATACAATCATAATAAAACATCAAATATACACAGAAAATAGGCTGTCAAAAGTAGGGCTGCATATTTTAAAAGTAAGTATTGCTGATGTCATCGCGCCAGAGCGGCAACAAGTCCAAAAATGACAAGGCTGGGGGTTGGTGAATTTTTAAATGTTTATTAAATAATATTTTTTATAGTAGTAATATTAGATATTAATATTAGATAAATATTTTATTATTTTTTGTAATTATTGTAAAAAAACTGATAACAGTTTCTAGTTATCTTGATGATTCATTAAGCTCTCAGTTTTGTAGTACTATATTGAGTTTTATACAACATTTTAACACTCCATGTTTTCAGAACTTTGCAGAAATTATTTTTTAAATGTTTTTTCTTTGCTTATATTTTGTTTTTTCAGTTTATTTTTAATTTTTAATAAAACATGCAAAGTTCTCAAATTTAGTATTAGAATAGTAAGTTTTTATTTGTGCCGTGCTTTATAACTTTTTTCTATTTAATCTTAAAGATCAATATTTTGAATTATAAACTTTCAAACTTTATTAATTTTTAATATGGCTTTGTTTTTCAATGATTTTAGTTTTTTGCAATTTGTTGATTTATTTTATAAAATTTATTTAAGTAACTGAAGTTTCTCACTTTGCAAACTACCACTATGGTATTGCATGGAACTTTAGTATTAATGTCGTTTCATTTCATTTGCTAATTTTTTATAACCTTACAAGTCTAATTGTTTACTATACTTCAAGCCCTATATGAAAATTTTTAACTAGTGTTAAATGATGCTTTTTATGTAGTACATAGTTAGTATGTGAGAACAAAATGCATAAACTTTGGTTTAGAAGCCATAGTTTTTGAAAGTTTAAATCAAAATGTTGTGAATTAAAATTTTTGATTAAAAATTTAAAAGACTTAGTTTATCAATACAGTGCATTAGTTCTATTATATTTTATATCACAATTGTTTTTTAATTTATTTTAAAAAATATTGTGTTATACCCATTTGTATTTATAAGAGTTGTACTAGCAACAGTATAGTTAAACTGAAGTTTATGTTATATAAATACTGTTTACAGTAACCTTATTACACTAAAAATTACATTTCTGTTGAAAGATATTTTGGTTCAGTTTTTTTTCTTTGATGTAAATGTTTGTTTGTATTTTCTGTCACGGAAATGCACTCAGCTTTTTATGAATAAAACTAGTAAAAAAAAACAAATAATAAATAAAACTATGCTGAAATAAGTTTTATAGCTTCCCTTACATAAAGCTATAGTTTTTTTTTTCTTAATCGGTTTACTATTCTACTAATTTTTGACAAGGTCAAAGTTTTTCCTACTGAAACATGGTAATAAGTAGAACAGTTAATTCTCACTTATATTATCATTTAAATAAACTCTTTACCTTACAGTATATGAGCAATTTTTTTTGATTCCAAATAAATATATAGTTTTATTCAAACCTAAATTTATTAATTTGTTTAAGGAGCATGTTTATAGTCTCTGTCAAGGGTTTGCACTCTGTTGTGCACAAATAAATACCTGTAAAAAAACAAATGGTTAATCAAAGTGTGCAGAAATGCATTTTATGGCTGCTTTATACAACACTGTCATTTAGTTTTCCAGAACTTAAATTAACTATTATATCTCAGGAGGAGGGAAAAACAACGCGGCCGCGAACCCGTCGCTGGCCAACCAGCTGGGCCACGACTTCCTGCCGGGGAGGCTGAACCTGGCCGACTGGTTCCAGCTGACCAAGGACGAGGACGAGCTGCTCTTCCTGGGCGAGATCGTCGACGAGGTCATCGACCACGTGCTGGACAAGTGCGAGGTGAACTACATGGAGAAACAGGTGGGTGGCTGGTTATTGTTTGCTGTTACATTCTAAATTAGGAAAAATAATTAACAATGTTTAGGTTTAAAATTAGTTACATATACTAAAATTAAAAGTGTATATTAGTTTGTACTTTTCTGTATGTTTTATTTTCTACAACTATCTATTTCTGAGACTCAGCATAGATGTTTGAGCAAAAAAGGTGATTGCATGGTTTTTGTTTGCTGTCAAGTTGTGACTTGCGTAGATATTCGTTTAAAATGTTTGAGTTTAAAAGTAGGTACATGTACGTGAATTAAAAGGGATTTTTTTAGTTTGTGTTTATCTAAAAATATCTGTTTTGTTTTGTATAACCGTATGCTTTAACCAACTTAGAACTATAATTCGTTCTTATGTACAGTAACAAAATAATAACAAATCTTTGTTTTGTTTATCCATTATGTAAATGTTATATGAATCTAACATAAAATTTATCAACTGTTTTTGAAAGATATGAAATTCAAACTTATAATCTTTTTGATTTTGAAATACCTTACATATACTTGAAGATATAATTACTACTATAAGCAGTAAATTTTGAAACAATCTAAATACAAGTTTGTATGAGTTTACAAAAATTTTCAAAATGTTTGTAACCGTATAAAATTATACTTTGTTTAATCTGACTGAAAATAAAACTTTTGCTTGTAAAATAGTTTTTATCTGTAGTTTTACTACAAAATTGTTTTTTAAATTTACACACATTTTATATTCTTGCAAGTAAAAATGATATGTTTATGACCAAAGAAAAGTAAAAGTTTATTTATTTTAGAATAAAAATAATAATTTAAAATATTATTTAAAGCTTAAGATATTACTTATAAAGTGTTTGAAAGTTGGGTCAAAGTTTTAGCAACATATTTTTTGTTTTTAAGTAGTAATTTTTCACCTTTTAGTTTGCATCTTATATAAGAAGCCTCAAAAATTTTCCAACCAGATCACTTATATACTGAAAGTTACATAAATTAAAAAACAAACGGTAAAAAGTAACTGAAAGCTTAGTTTTTAATGAATTAAAAGACTAAAACTATATAACTGGATTGATTTATCCCTGTAGCTTGTAATCTAATGACGTAATATGATTGTGATCTCACGTAAAGTGTGCAATCATTTATGAGATACCCTGTCTATTAATTGTTTTGGTTTTAAGTATATCAATTACTGGAGGTAAAATAATGAATTTATTCTTTCGAAAATTTATTTTACAAACTAAGTTTCGGTCAAAGACCTCGTCAGTAATTTAATAAATCTTATTCAAATAGATTATAGATCTATTTCTTATTTGAATAAGATTTATTTAAGCACTGACGAGGTCTTTGACCGAAATTTAGTTTTTTAAATAAATTTTTAAAAAGAATAAATACCCTGTGTATTATAACTTTAAAATTCTCTAAATTTACAAAATATATTTTTAATATTTTTTCATGTGATACCATACATAATAATGCAGACCAAAAATGCTATTCTTCAGCTCTTGTGACGTCATAATTTTTTTGAATATCTGTCTATTAACAAATCATGTATGTTATTATGTTTAAATTGCCTGTATTTAAAAGTAGACCGTTTTTTTTAATTTTATTTTTTTGTATTTAGTTGGTGCCCTACACAATAATGCAGACGAAAAACACCCTTCTCCAGTTGATCCAGTGGCATTTTCTTGCTCACGATCAAGGGGAGAAGGACATTAGTGATAACAAGGATTGGTGCGAAGAAGAGGTTAGTTGTTATGTTAAAGTAATAGTAAATAGTATATTTTGAAAACTGTATATTTGTTTGAATACTCAGTTACAATTGTTAACAAGGTATTAGCCGGGTTGCGTTTTTTGAAATTAAAATGAGTTGATTGTTTTTAAAAGTGTATTATGTTTAATTTTGCTATTGAAAGTTTTTCAAGTGTTTAAAACAATTTTTTTGTTTACTTTTACTATAACTAAATTTATATTATTTAAATACTTTAGGTCTTTTTAATTTTTTTAGCCTTAGTAAACTTTTCAGAAAGATTATAACATTTCTCACTCACAAATGTTTATTTTGCAGGAACCTGAGCCAAGTAAAATAGATTCGTGGGCTCAAGGCTCGGTGCCAGTGATTGTGACTCCGGCCCCTAAAAAAGAAACGGTCCACAGAGTACACAAGAAAAATAAACTGAGTTGGTTATACGTTCTTTACTATTTTAATTTTAAGTTAGAATTTTAGTGTTACAAGACTTGGAATTTTTTCTTATTTATTCTAGATACTAATATATTCTTTACTGTTTTGTTTTTTTTCTTCAAATATCTTGTCGATTTTAGTTTATTGCTCTTAATATTCATTTTTATGAAATTTGGTAGTTAAATTTTTAATTAGATTAAACATTTTTCTTTTTCTAATAATCAAAAATATTTTATTGTATTTATAGAAGAAGGCGAAAGAAATTCTGAAGAAGCAGCTCCTGTCCCAGGTAGTACATATGTAAAAAATAAGATATAGGAAATTTTATTAATGGCTGTTTTGACTTATTTTAAATCTATATATGCGCTGTCTTTTTATTTGAATCTATTTTGAAATCTTGGTTCAACACAAAATAGTTTGTATTGATTTTTAATTAAAGCGCTTGTATTAGTTTTTGACAAAATTTCATAATACAGTGTTAAATATTTTTATCAATTTGAATCTTTTGTTTTTGAGCGTGCTTTAAATTTCCAAGTATTTTGATATTTTATTTACGGAAAATATGAGTTTTGAGTTTTTTTTCTATAAAACTTAAATTTGCTTGAGAAATTTATACTAATATATATTTTTAGAGGAAAGCAAGGTGCTATCACTTGAAAAAAGTAAAATAATAAGGAAGCATAAAGTGAGTTATAAAAATTTTATATTTTCAAACTTATGTTTCTTAAATGTATAACTTTTGTTTCATTTGAAAACTTTAAAATTGTTGGTACAGAGATGTTTTGAAATGATTTTTAATATAGTTCACATATATTAAATTTTCTTATAAACAATTTTTATGTATTTTTAGTTCACCATAAACGTTATAAAAGTTAATTAATGTACTATTGATAGAAAATTGCATTTATATGTGTCCAAATCGATTACAATTATATAAAAGTATGTTTAAACTTGAATATAATAGTTAGCTCTACGTATACAAACAACTTAAAGTTTTATAAGTAATTATATTCGTTTAATTTGTCAAATATTAATACGCAGCTTTATGTTCAAAGCCAATAAATAACTTTTAAATGTTCAATACTTTTAAAAGTTATTTTTATTAAATAAAATCAACTACTCACAATAAATTATGGATAAATGTTTTGATAATGTTATGAAGTTTTACAGTCAATAAATAGTTGTCAACAAAAAATGTTACAACTTGTTGTAGAAACCTCAAGTTCAGATGAAATACGACCAGAAAGACCAGAACGAGTCCCGAAAGTCGACAGCCAACAACAACACCCACAAGAGAAGCAACGTTTCCAAAAATCAAAGTTTCAATTGTTGATATTCAGTAACAATAAAATATTCAAAAATTCTCTTTCTCAAAAGAGCACACCTTCACAAGAAGTGTGTAAAAAAAATAAATTACTTTTCACTGGTTTTTCTAACATTTATATGTTATATACGTTGGTACTTGTAAGAATAAAATTTCTGTAAATTTTAAGTTGTTCCGGCTTTTCTTGGCTAGTTTCAGTTTGTTTTGTATTAATTCAGTAGTCCTAAAAACATCAATATCAAAATTATTCATCTAACACGATTCAAATGGTACTAATGCATTAATAGTTCATTTACATTTAGTTGCATGTACCTTTTTTACGTTTTACCAATCAAACAGTTTAATTATTATTGTCAATAATAATAAAAACCCTCTGAAAATTTTTATAGACGTTGTCTTTTAGTTTGAATATATTCACTGAGTGTAAGTTAAATTTTAAAACGGTTTTAAGTTGTGACTTAGAGAGAAAAGAAAATTATATAGTTATTTCTTTTTGAAAAACATTCTATTTATACTTATTTGTACTTTTTACGATTAACCAACCAAACAGCTATATATTTATTGATAACAATCCCCTCATTTCTACAGCGCGCTCGTCGCCTTCCAACAGGACGGCTCAGACCAGGGAAAACCCCGCTGGTAAGACGAAGGTGAAGAGGGCGCAGCAGAGCGCCGACGTCGTCTACGACGAGGACGGGTACATCGTGGGGCTTCCCCGGGTTTCGGTGGAGGGGCTGCCCCAGTACCAGTTCGCCATGCAGTACAAGGTGGTCAGCAGCAACCAGCCGGTCAGCAAGTCCAACAAAGTGCTCAACAAGTTTGTTTCAAATAATTGTTTTGTTGGGTTTTATTTTCAATTAAGGGTCTCAAATAATCATGTTTAAAAACATCATAAAATTAATGAATAAGATAAAACTATATTCAACAAGTTTGTTTGTTTAAGAAAAAAAGTTGAAAATCTTTTGTATGATTTTTGTGAATTTTGTTTTATGAAAGTTTATTGCTTTGCAAAGTCAGAACGTAAAACTAATTTTAAAACTACAAGTTAAAGTTGAATATGTAAGTCGCACATTTTTGTATGTGACGATTATTATAGTTTTTAGTAATAACAATGTTTTGTTTTATGTGAAAAAGTTTGATGATGTTTTTTACTAGATTCTTAGATAATCCTTAAAAGATTATTGTGTAAATTAATGGACAAATTTTATTCATAGCACATCAAGGTTGTGTTTTATATATGTTTTCCAAAAAGTAGGTTAAGCTTGTCTAACTGTATTATACAACTATTGTAATTTCTAAATTTTTGTCACTTTTTTATGCTGATTAAAATTTTTTTTTAGTATATTAGTTAAAGCAAATTAATTGAATACTAACAAAAAGTAAATTTTTAGTGAGTATTATAACGGGCAGCGAAGTTCTAAGGCAACTAAATTGTTAAACAAGTATGTTGACTTTTTTGTTGGTATTTAACTAATTAGTTTTAATTGATGTCATACTAATAATGACTAACAATTTAATATTTTATCTGTTAGTTTGAGCTATAAATTTTTATTCTTTAAAAAAAATATAGCTTTTACTAAGTATATCTAATAAACCAAGGATTCTATCAGTTTTAAATGATAAAATTAATATAAGTATATGCCAAATTTTTAGACGTGACATTTTGTTATTACAAAATATTCTTGTGATTGCTTCAAACACATATAGCTATTTTATTATTTAAGAAAATTGTTGAAATATTCAAAACCAACACCTTTGAAAAGGTCTTAATAAAACAAGGGCTATTAGTTTTATATTTTTAGTTTTCAAATTTTACATTACAGCAATTAACAAAAATCTAACAAATTAATTATTGAAAAGCAATGTTTAAATGAATGTTTTATTTTTAAATATTCTCAACACAGTCGCCTCAAAAATTCTATGAGGAACTCAGCGGAATCTTCGAAGAGAAGAAAATCTTTCTTGATGCGACACGTCACTGGTTAGTTGTTGATTGGAATTGAAACATGTTATTTTCATAAAAATATTGAAAATAGAATAAAACAGTTTGAGCCATTTTAATAACATTAGTTTTTACTGTATACTATTTTGGGTGCTGTGTTAAAAAACCGTTTTTAATTCTCATTTTAGTATTTTCGTATTATTTTAGTATTATAAACACAGATTTAAAAAATAAACATCAGAAAGTTCAAGCTTACTTTTTACCATACATAAATAAGAAAAAAAAAACCAAATGCCGCTTTTCCGGTAGCTTAAACACAGTTCAAAATGGACGAAACAGCGTAATGTAAAACTGAATACAAATAATAAATTCCCCAAAACAGAGATGTATTCCACGATGAAGCACCCAGGGGCGGTGATTGACGTGCAGCTGTCGACGTCCACTGTGGACACCCAGCAGACGATGCAGCACCACCAGCACGAACAGGAGCTCTACCCGCACGTGCCGTCGTTGATCGAAACAATAGAAGTCGAACCTGGCGTCGAGGTTTGTGTATTATAAGTTTAGCTGTGTGAAATTTGTAGTTTAGGTTTTTGTAACAAAAATTCAAATAAAGTATTGAGGTTTGTTATTTTTGATAATGTTTGATATGTTCTTTTAACAGTTTAGGTTTTTGTATAAGCCGTTTATTCCACGTCAGGTTAAAAAATTAGGCTTTTGTTTTAGCCGTTTTACAGAAGCGAATGTTAGTATTCCCTGTATTTTCGGCTGCAGATGCATGCCTGGTAATTCGGCAGTTATGGCATAAAAGTCTGCATCCTGAGTTGCTGCAACGGCGACCGCCGAAGTGAAATGATCTCAGCACCGCAGTATGATTAAAGTCGAGTAACAGAAGTTTAAACAGTCAAAGGCCTTCAGTGGTTAAAAAACTCGCTGATAATCGACATCTTTATTTATTCAGGGTAGCCAAATGTTTTTGGCAAGTTTTCTCCAGGTTTTCAAAACTTCCTTCAGATTTTTAAAATTCCGCATTTTTGGGTCCATTTTTAGTTTAAAGTTGTGTTTAAGGTAAAAACTGTGTTAAATAGTATGAAAAAAATTGTAAACTTATTTTAAATGTGTTTTTTATAAAATAAAATTTTTGATGATGACAAAAAAATATTATTTATTCGATTGGTTTTTTGTGTCAAATCAAAATTTTACTACTTAACATGTTAAAATTGTTCAAAATTCCAGGTTTTTTTTTCAAAACTTCTCTAATTGCAGGTCTCGAGGTTTTTTGTATTAACCCTGTTTATTACATTTTTTTCCGCAGGTTTCTGAGGGCGTGGTGTGTAAGAAGGGAACTAGCGACGAGCTTGGGCAGGCAAGCAACCGAAGAAGGAGGCTGGCCCACAATGTCAGGGACCCCACCCAGCTCACGTTGCTGGGCAACAACGACGTCAGGAGGATGATGAGTGACGTCACCACTTCCCAGTACTCGGTGCTGCCCTCCATCCAGCAGCAGTCGGAAGCCGTGTAGCGCTCGCTAGCGGTTGTTTTTTTTTGTTGCGTTTTTTAATTGAGACGCAATGACTCTTGTCTGTCTTAGAAAGTCGCTCGTTTGTGTTTTATTATTTTACTGTGATTGTATTTGATAAATTTAATCACTTTTTGTTCATTAAAGTTTAAACAGTATTTTTTTCTGACTTTTAAAATAATTTTTTATGTTACCACTGCTTTAGTATTTTTTTAAATTTTTTCATAGACAGTGGACAATTTTTTTTAGTTTATTTTTTTTTTAAGTTTTCGATGCGATTTTTTAATAAAGTTCGTCCACAAAAATTTGGTTTTCAAACTTGGTTGGTTAATAACTTTTGTAGTGTAATAGTAAACGTATTTATAAATCTAATTTTAAAAAAATTATTAAGTTGTTTTTTTTTAGGTTTAATTTTACATTTTCCACAGATCTGGTTCAATACGTCATTTAAAAATAAAAGACTCTCGAATAAAATATTGTAAAGCTGTAATTATAAAATGTTCTGTATTCTGTATATCTTTAAAACGATACATGCTTTTACTTTTAGTGATTAAGAAAGCACAGTTTCCCAACAAAAACCAATTTTGTACTTCTAATTTTACACATTCTAGCTCATTTCTTTTTAGTTGATAGAAGCTGACAGAAATACTTAATAACTGATAAAAGTTTATTAAATTTTTAATTTTTGAAGTATGAGTTAGATCTAGTTTCAATGAAACAAAATTAAAAGTCACCTACAATTTTTATTTTTAAAGCTAATGATACGTTTTTAATGGTAATATCCGCTTTACAACCAACTATTTATTCAGTAAGATCAGAGAAAGCAATTTTTTTTTAAGAGACTTGTCTATATGAACATATATAAGAATAAAACTTTTCGCTTTTAATCATAAACATTTTTCTAATTGGTCTGAAAACTTATAAATATTTTTATCTATAGCTTTTACTTTACTTTTAACGGAAACTGAAGTTTTGTATATAATGTAAGACTTACACAGCTTATATTGGTTACAAAAGCCATTTAAAAAATTTATTACTAATAACTTTATCTAACTTTATTTTTTAATAAAAAAACACAAATCAAGCTATCACTAGTTTTCATAAATAGTCATGCTTCAACTATTAAGCTAATAAGAAATAGTCAAACATATTTTTTGAGAGGCATGTCGTAGTTTAAGTACTGTTTACCTAAAACAAAAATATTATTTGTGCCTGCTAAAAGGTTAATTTTATATTTGTTTATAAGAATGCTTTCAACAATACTGTTCTCCGAAATTACTAAATTATACTCTGTCTGAGAACAAAAGTTTAAATTGAAATGTCTTAGAAACAACTTTTGTAATATTTTTGTGTGTACTGACTTTTTGTGGTAAGCTATAATTTTGTATTAAGTAGTAACTAGCTTAACCAACTGTTTAAATTAATTTGAACACTTGGTGCAAGAAAGTAAAACTTTGAGTAGTAAAATAAATTAAACACCACAACTTTTGTTTTTGTTTGTTTTTATTATGATGAGACAGTTCAAATGCATCAGTATATAATTAATTTAGATATTTCTGCAAATGAAAAGGCGTTTTACTCGAACAAATAACAGTCAGTTTAAAAAACATGAACCATCAGGGCTTTCTTCAGACGAACAATTTGAGTGAATACCTTTATTCTTCATCACTGCAAATTAAAATTGTATGTTATTTGGTTTCAATATTTTGTAAAACGTAATTACTAGTATGATTTAACTTTAAAAGTATAAAAATACTCTCATTATGCTAGGATTAAACATGAGCAACACTTTTATAATTAATTTATTTAATACTTCAGTAATGTTATTAAAAAAAAAGTTTGAACTTGTTTTTTTTAAGTTTATAACAACAAACCTCCAAGCGAAGAAATCGGCTATTCCTTCCATAATCATTGTGGCAAAACTTTTTACTTCTGTAAAGTTGCAAAATTATATTTTATTTTTAGTTATCAAACCAATACAATTTAAGAGTAGTTAAACTATTTATTTTTTACAAATAAATAAGTATTTTGAAACCTTGCTCATCATTATCAGCTTCTGATTGAGACGTTTCACTCTCGTTTTCAGAATCTTTAGTTTCCTGGTTGGTATTTATGCTTTCTTTTTGTGGAAGGTTAACATCTTTCCTCAAGACTTTTGTTTCAACTTCAGAGTCTTCTTTGCTGAATTTTTTTTGTTCATTAGAACTAACAAAAATATTCATATTAATTTTAACACTCACGATTTTCTCTTCAATCCCTTGCTTAGTTTCAAGTCTTCTTTGACCTCCTCAGCTTGAGTTGAACTTTCGCCTATGTTTTGTCATGAGTTAAACTTTGTAAAACTAGTTATTTTAAAATTAATAGAGTTTTTATAGTTATATTGATACTATATAAACTAACCTTTAACATCTGGTAATTCTTCTTCGCACTTGTTCAAAGAAGTTTCAATTTCACGCCCAACTTTGCTCGTTCTTGATTCTACTGATCTAGAACTGCAAGATGGATAGTCCGATGTCTGTAAGCTAATTTTTATAGGTTTTTCATTGTAGCAGCTTTCTGTGTTCTCGGAGATGGCAGTTTTAAAATTATTTATATTGTCTACACCTTCTAAAGAACTATGGTCATTTTTAAATGTTCTCTTAGTTTTTAAAGGTTTAAAAAAGTCTATCTTGATGTTACTTCTCTTGGGTTCGTACAAGATAAAACTGCATGATTTTGATCTCCTTAAACTTTTACGTGGCTTTATGCAACTTAATCCAGTAAAAGACTTACTTAACTTTAACCTCTTATCAACAACTACAGGTGTTCCTTCGTTTGTTTCAAATCGCCTTTTTCGAGAAAACGTTTTAAAACTGTCTTTTGATCCTTTCGTGTCAGTACATTTTACTGCGAGCTCTGGTTTAGCGTCAAACGACTCTTTACTCAACTCAGTTTTATTAATCTCGTTTTTTGTTGCATTTTCAACGTGCTCTGATTTTCTCTTCAGCGTGAGAAGGTCGTGGAACGGTTGCTCCACAGGGCTGAAGTTTGCAGTCGCGTTAATTAATAAAAACCCTTCATCATTTTTTTCGCCGTAGAAATGAAAATCTTCTTCAACGGCAGACTTAGTTTCACTCTGCGGCGTCAAATCTTTTTGAGAGATGCTAAACATTCTTTCACGGGCTTTGTTGATGCTCTGAATGATCTGATTTTCTGTAGGCTTGTCCTCTTTTCGTATTAATGTCAGAACGTCGTGAAAAGGGTTGTTATTTATCACGGGTTCAATCTCCTTTTTTGTAGAATCAACATCAGTTGGATGGAGAGCAGATTTTACAGATGCATCATTTATTCTAATCGAGCTGGTATCTTCGGTATCAACAACTTTTAACGAAGTTTCACAAACAGTTTCTTGCTTTATAATTTTGTCCACCTTTAAATTTGACTCAGAATGTTCTGTTTTGTTTTTATCAGCTTTGTTACTTTCTGCTGCTAAAAGTTTTTTGTCACTGTTTAACAAAGATTTTGAATTACTTGCACTGATACTTTTTGTGCTGTTTGTTTTTGTATTTTTTAACCAATGAGAATAATTGAATGAATCACTTTCAATCACATCTTTTATCGCAGAATCTGACTTCGATTTAATAGTGTTATTAACGTTTTTTTCTTTATAGCTACAGGCAGTTAAAGACACTGACCTGTAGGGATTCAAGTTCGATTTTAGGTTTGACCCGAATACTTTAAGGTCTTCTTTTATGATTGGTTTTTCTTCTTCTTTTTCTATTCTTGTAAATAAATTTGTTCTTGTTTTACATATTTTCTTTGTTTTTTGTAGTAAATTAGAATCAGCCAACGTGCTATCTAAACTTCTTTTTCGTTTTAGCGGTTTTACAACTTCAGTTTTATGTTTAGAGTTTAACTTTTCGTTCTGGTCATCTTTGGGCTTTTCTGTAAGTTCTTTGGTTTGTTTATATGGGGATTGTTTCATTTTTTTTGTTAGCTTGCTAAGAATTTCTTTAATATTCCTTTTAACACTTTCATATGATGTTAAGCTGTTGACAAAGTTAGGGATGCCGTAAAAATGACTCTGTTTAGAAGCGGAAGAGGGGCTTGGAATTGAGTGTTTTGTTTTGTTAATCAACTTTGTCAACTTATTAAGCTTACTGCTTTTACTTGATTTTTTCTTAAGCGATACTTTTCCTTGATCTTTTGTTGAAGAACTTTCTTCGTCGCTGTCATCTGATAACCGTCCACAGCTCGGTTTTGGAAAACTGGTCAAACTGTATTTTGTTTTTACGGGCTGGCTTTCGCCCAATGAGGTTATCAGTTGCTTCAGGTCGTTTATGTCAACGTTGCCCTCTAAATTGCTGCTGTTTGTGTTTTTGTCGTCCTTGGAGGAAACTTTCTCTTTTTTGATCAAATCTAGTAAAAGAAGCTTGCATACTTCCTCTGAATCATTTGAAGAAGGGGGTTCGGCTGCAAAGAAACACTCTGTTGCCTACTATTGGATTTATATATAAACCGTGTTGTAGTTTAATTATACATTTTGCTAAAAACTTTAATTACTCATTTCTTAACAAAGAGTACGGAGTTAATGTATTTCATATATAATTAATTAACAACTAGTATAACACTTCAAATAAAACAAAGTAAACTGTCTAACATTAACAAAAACAGTACTTGTATAACTATTTTCCTAAAAAATACCGTTAGATATTTTTACCGTAACATAAAACAAAAAATAGTTGTAATTATGACGAAAAAAGTCAATTGAATAATTTTTAAAAGGAAGCAATAATGTGTAATTGAATATTCCAAAGAGTACATGCTTACTCACTTTGTTTGCTAGCTTCTGAATTGTTAGTTTCTGTGAAAATTCCGTACGCTCCAGGAATCAAAGTGTCTCTGAAGTACGACCCGACAGCATAATCTCTGTAGATAAAAATTTTAAAATAAAAATAAAAAACTTAGTCTTTGCAGTACTTATCTTAAAGTATCTTCTATTCTTTTCTCACAGTATTATTTTTTACAGTACTCCGATGAAGTTTGTCAACTCGTTAAATACACAAAACATACATCAATTAAATAAAAAAAAAGTACAGCTCTAATTGTTTTTAATTATATATTCTAGCGAACTTGCTTCGCTAGGATCTTTATTAACAAACGATTAGATTGGAGTTTTTAATACCTAGCTTATTAAAGGTCATTTATACACAATCATTTTTGGTTTTAACCGTCATATCTAATAAAAACTTAAAGAAAAACCAAAAAATTACGAATTTAATATAAAGTAAAATATTATATTTGTTGTAAACTAATTTTTTCTTTTATTTACAAAACTTTTATTAACAGTAGTTTAAGAATTGTGTTTCTTTTACCCATTTTGAAACAATGACAAATATATTTCAAAATGGTGTTAACAAACCTCTCGGCCAACTTGGATCCGTATGATTTGGACTCGTTCCATGAGAAGGAGATGTAATCGACAAACGAGCTCGAAACAGCAGCACTCTTGTTTGAATCAGTTTGATCTGCATCTATAGTGCATAAGTTGTTTTGTGATTTAGCTTTTTTAGTTTCTGAATAAAAATCTAAACAATATAATAGTACTTTAGTTATTTCAAATCGTAACTTAAAACATTTTTTATTTTTCTTAGAAAAATTCTACTAAATAATGTTAAATTAAACTTGTTTTAAAGTGTGCATGACTTTTTATGGTTAGAAAAAAAGCCTTATTATTTACCAGTATACTGATAAGCATGTTTTCAAAGTTTAAACTGTAGTCAAAACAACTAAAAACAATCGCAATAAATGAAAGCAATAACAAAAATGTACTTAATAATGCATCAAAACAAACAAAGCTATGTCTTATTCTTATGAAGTAAAACATTTTTAATACTTTACTTATCTAGAACTGTTTTTTCTTAACAAGTAATTATAATGTTTAACTACGTGCATAGTTATATTGAGTCTATAATATAACTAAAACAAAATACTTTTATTTTTGTACTCAGATTTCCATTTAATAGGAGATCCTACCACCTGACTGAGCCTAGGTCCTTTGTAACACAGCAGGTTACTCGCCTTTTCCAATGAAGTCTCAACTCCAACACCTGGCAAAATGTAAGTTTGTAATGTTTTACGGAAACTAATTGTACAGCAGTTGCTATAAAAACAATTTGAAAATAAATTGTCGCCAACTTTTTTAATTGATTACTTAAAAATTATAAATTTCGAATGTACGCTATACTAGTTAAAAAAGTTTTTGACATTTTTTTATCAAAACATGTTTATTGAAGGTTAAAAGCGATTATGGCCACAGGACCAACAGTTATGTTCTACTATGAAAAAAACTTACTGAGTTTAGAGGAGCAAGGATCTATAGATTTTGGAAAGAGATCAATGTAGTATTTTTTCACCAAAGCTTTGTTTGTGAAAAAAGGGTTGTCATCGGCAAATTTAAACGTCAACTTAAACCCATGACGTTCATCTGACAATTATTTTTTATTAATAAATTGGTCCTAAGTTTGTCCAGATTAAACGAACATTATGACTTAATCTTAATAAGTCTGAAAACTTTTTTGATTGAGTTATTTAAAATTCAGAGCTCCAAAATTAAGTTTTCATATTATAGTAAATGCAAACATGTTAAAAACAGTAAATGACATAAAATAGTTTTAACTATTTTGAAACAAACTTACATTCGATGTCAGTTTCCGAATTAATGGCCTCACATTTTATATCAGTGATATACTTGAGAATTTGTGTGCCTTCGTCTGATAAAAAGCTAGACACTGGGCCATTCGATTTTTTAAGAACTTTGAGCCAAAAGTTCTCAACAAAGCTGTTGCTCGGTTCAACATTACTGCCAGCTAGTGGAGGTTTTTAAATTAATGTTTTTGGTCTAAAACTAAATCTTAACTTACACTTTATAAATAATAAGTTTACACACAGTCATATAAACTCGCAACAAAATAATTAAGCTTTACGGTTTTTACATGTATCTTATATAGCAGTTTGTAACTACAATTGATTATTTCGCCAACAAAAAAGTGTTTATGTAACTATACAGAGGTAGCAGTATTATCTATAAGTAATACAGCATTTATTGTTCAACTAAAATTAATTTTTCAAAACAGTTAAACAAAAGAAGCATACTTTAAAATTAGAATGTTTAATTTACATCAGTATTAAATGTTTTTATTTAGTTCTATGAAACACTCACTAGCAACGATCAGTTGGAAATGCTTAGCAAGCTTCTTGTATGAACTGCTGTTACATGCAGCAAGAGAAGTCTTTTGTACCTTCTTCATAATTTCGTCCACTGTGGGTCTTAAAAAATTAAGTAAGCTTATTTTTGTGTTTATAAATTGTTTAAAATATTGTTTAGTATGTTTATCTATTAGTTACGCTGTAGGTTTTCGTAGTAGTTAAAAGTATGCATTAATTTGTATTATAAAAATTACATTTTGTATAGAGTAACAAAATTGTTGTAATTTTATACTTTTTTTTTATACTCACTTCTTTTTATTTTTCGTGTCGAAGCACTCAAACAGGGTGGATCGCAAGTCCATGAGTGGCTTGAAAAGCTTTTGTGAATATTGCTGCTGCAGTTTCGCCCAGTCCCTCTGGAGAGAAACTTCATATCCAACAATTTGGTTATGCAAAATGCATAAGGCTTTTTCCTGGCACTCCAACTGTTATGTAAGTCGATTTGATTACAATTGAATTTGAATCAGTTAAGTTTGTAAAAAATAAAAAAACTTTTTTTTGTTTTAATAAAAATATAAAACACTTTAAATAAAGCAATAAAGCTATTAACATAATTGCATTAATTTTTGAGTTTAGTTTTTATAACATTACTAACAAAAAAGAAGTAAAAACTTCAAGGAACACTTAAAGCCAATACAAGTGTTTAAGTAGTTCTTTTTTTATTATTTACAAATGAACTATTAGTTCAGTTATTCTATATTCAAAAACGTTTATTACGACAACTTTTCGTCCTATCAAGCTTATAAAGAAAAATGCTTATATTACGTTTGTAATAAAAAAATTGCTATAAAGTTTGTATTTCATGAAACGTCAAAAAAAGCTATCAAAAATATTTGGTCCAATGACCTAGTGTACGAAAAAGTCTTTTGGTTCTCGAGTCAAGTATTTTCATTATTATTATTGATTTGTTCAATTACTATGCTTTGTTTTGTCTAAAAACTTTTATGTCTACTTTTATAGAACAAAACTGATATTGAAAAGTATAGTTTTAGTTTATCATAGTTTTTTGAATACTTGAAGATGTCAAGAATACTTAGAATTTGATTTTTAGAAAGTAGTAAGTGTAGTAGCCTTTATTTTAAACATACTTTACTATATCAAATAAAAGGCTGTGTAAAAATTGTTATGGTAATTTTCTAAAAAATCTGTTGTTGAAAATTCTACTTTATACTAAAGATGTACAAATAACTTTAAAAAAAAACATATCTATCGAAGTCAAAAATTTTAATAAGTGTCTTAAAAATGCTAAACATATGATAAATGAAATAATTGCTTATAATATGATTCGTATCGTGATTTTAGAAAGCTACGATTAAATTTATTAAATTTCCTGACATAATATTGTCGTGTTAATATTGACATAGTCTTGTAGTTTGTAATTATTCACTCTAGAGATTTAACGACATAACATTTTGTTTAAAATAAAAATTCTAAAATTAATTTTACATTTTGTTTTGTTAAGTCATACGTTAGGGTGTTATAATATACATAACGCTGTTAATTAACTAATTTTAAAAAGTATAGAAAGATTTTTTTGCAGTGTAGTGATAACATATTTGTTTCAAAGTAGTCAACATACTGAAAATCACGCATCTTTCTATTGCTAATTTAGTTAAAACGTTTAAGGCGTTTACAATTTAATTTTTACTGACCAACTTCAAACTCAAAAGAACTGTGGTATTAATTCAGGAAAACGCTTAAGCTTTAATTAACTAAAGGGTTTAATTTTTGTTGTTATACTTTATATTGGTATTAAAGCTTTACAATGTGCGGAACCGAGTTAAATTTATTATTTTGCATAAAAACAAAATATATGCATAAGTATCTTTGATTTTTCTAGTTTAAATTTTCACAAAGAAGAAACTGTTTCAAGAGTGTTAATAGTACTGATTTCTTAAAGTAAGTTCTTTTGAGGTTAAACCTTCTATTTTAATAAGTAAATAAGCGTCCCTGATACAAAAGCATTTAATTTGATATAAACTTACGAAATAACTTTACTGAACCAAAAAATAAATGATAATTATAAGCATTTTTAATAGATAGTTTAAATTTTGTTTAGTGACAAATCAAGGAAAACATATGAAACTTTACACTCTAATATTGAGTACAGCTTCAAGTAAAGTTCATCTATTATACTAAGAAGTACATATTTGTTACGGGTTCACCGCTTTAATATATTAACTACTTTTTTATTTTAACTAGCGTATTTGCTTGTTGATGCACATAGATTTTAATAATGCAGTTTTCTTAAAGTTAAATTTAGATCAAAACTTTTTTGTTAAAACGTTCTTAACCTTTTTTTCATTCTTTACCCCTTTTTAAAAGGTAATTACTAAATTTACCCCATATATACAAAAAGTGTTTAATTTTAAAAAAATTATATTTATCGAACTTTAAGCTTATTGATAAAAAAAGTGGTAAAGTTTGAATAATTTATTCAATTCGAAAAAAAAAAGTTGAATAATAACTTATAAATTAGAACTACAATTAAGAAACATTTATTTATATAACTTGTAATACAGAAAATGTATGCCCTAAACAAGCAAATTTACCCCTAGGTTTAGAATCGCTGATTTAGATGAACTAAAAGTTTTACTTAATTTTGTGGTAAAACCAATTTATAGAACTAATAGAAATAAATTGAAGCATATATCTTTTACTTTTGTTTTTATTCAAGTATTTTTTAGATGTGCTACATAAATTTATTTATTTTTTGGTATTTATGATTAATAAGTAATTAAAAAAAACTTTTAAAAAAAAGTATTTTATACAAAGTCAAATCTATAAATTCTAAATAGATATCACAATGTGATTATAATATATATTTTTGATAAATCTTAGTCGTATTTTTTGTACAGCCTAAGCTTATAAATAATATTAATTTAATCAAACTTGTTTGTTTTTGCATTACTAACATAGACAACTTATAACTCTAAATCAAAGTTATCTAAATTTCAAACAAAATACAGTTTACATATCTTTTAATTTGATAAAATAATATCTTAGTATCAAAACTGTTCTGTACGTTCTTTTGATACTTTAACTTTTTTTTTCCAAACAATACTATTAGGCTTCTGATTAAATTGTAATTATTTAAATCTCGTTGCTTTACTTTACTTTAGTACAATGTAAGTTAAGAGCTTTGTTAAAAATATTTGATGTCAAAGTTGACATATAAAACAAATAAATTCATTTACCTGCAACTTTTGCAGCTTCTTCGGCTTCATAAGCGCCAAATCCAAGTTCTTAGCCACTCTTGAAGAGCACTTAGGAGCCTTCACGTTGGATGATCGCAACTAAAAAGTTGTCAATTTAAATACAAATATGCTTTTTTTTATTAGTTATTCAAACTTACTTTTTTACTGTACTGGTTGCGAGAGCTATCCGATCCTCGCTTTGACTTCTTACCCTTCCTTACCTATTTAAAACAGGAACTTAGAAATGAGCGCTCAAAATACAAATTATAATTTAAAATACAAACTTAAGGATTTACAATGCTAAAAGAGCTTGTAAAAAAACTAAGACAAACTAAAAACGATAAATGGTTAAACATGTACACACAAATATGTATAACAAAGAACATGCTAAAATAATAAAACTACTCACCAAACGTTGGTTTTCTCTTGCAGATTTCTTACACTTGGAATAGCTAGGCATGATGATATTGCGATTTGCGAAAGTATTAACTTTAAAGTAATTAATCACTTGATAGATTGCTGAAAGCTTTACGAGTAAACGTGTTACTGGTAAAATGTTTGCTAGGCAAAAAAGATTTTTAAAGAAAAAAGTCTGACAATATTTTTCCTTTTATTACGTCATGACTTTTCAAGATTTTAAACATTTTTTAATAGAAACATTGCCTAATAAAATCATAAAAATCTAAAGAAAGTAATAAAACAACATAATTTCTTTGAGTATACAGCTATTTTTATGAGTTTCTTTTTTTAAGAAAACACATTAGAAAAATAGACAACGTCTTTCATGAAAGAATAACTTCAGTTTAGTTTCTAGTAAATGTTTCAAGTTTTTTATTTTTGATTATTTATTAGATTTTATATAAGTCCTTTAAAAAATTTAAATATTTTTTAAAGAAAGCTCAATTTATTCTTAAAATTTAGATATAACACTTAAACGTTGTATCTTAACGCGTAAAAAAGTTAAATTTGTTCGTTAATTTGTAAAATTAATATTTGAAACATCAAGTAAAATTTTATAAAAGGCATGTTTTTTTATATTTCTATAAATAGTAATTACACCTAGCAATAAAATAAATATTAAGTTATTTTTTTAATTTATGCAAAAAGTAATTTTTTTACTCTTTTTAATTATTAAAATAGAGAAACCTTTTGTTTTCACCACTAACAATAGTAAGAACTACACAACGCAAACAAATTAGTTTGACTACTTCCACTACAGCTTTTTACAAATAAAACAAATCTGTCTAATTTGTGTATGCAGTCAATAAAAGTTTTTGAACAGAAATATAAAAATCTAAATGTCATTATTTTGGTGATTCGTAACTTTTACAGCTTTTGTATTCATTATAAAATAAAAGTTAAACATAAATCTTTGAGTATCTAAACGTTTGTAAAGATATAAAAGTATTTGAAAGTCGTTTACTGTTTTTAAAGTCTTATAATTTATATCATAAAAAAATGTTTTGGTAAAATATTTAAGTTTTCCAAACCACTGTCATTTATCTACGATGATAATAGTTTATATAAAATGAAAAAAATCGATGCTCCTAAAGATTATTCGCTATATTGTTTAAAAATGTATTTATTTGTTGTTGCTGGTTAATAACTTTAAAAAAAATTATTTAAGTACAAAACTATTCAAAGATAAACTTGAAAGTCTGATATTTTTTATCCAAACTTAATTCTATTATTTCTAAGTGAACTAAAAAAAACACGAGTATAAATAAAATACTAACTCAAGTGTTAAATGCTGGTAAGTAATTTTAATTCAAGCTGTTTTAGTACACTAACATTTGTGTTTTTGATGCTGAATAAATACTTGTTAAGCTTCAAAAATAAACTCCATAAACTTAACTTTGTAAAATAAGCACCACTAACACTTTTTGAGTAAATTCTTTTAAGTTTAATATTTTAAACTGTAAGTATAAATTATAATTATTAGCACAGCATTTATAATTTATAAGTATATTTATATATTGATGTATTTATGTCAATATTACGCGTAGTCAATAAGCAGTCAAGATAATTTGCGCGTAAAACAAGACAGAATTGAGTATAATAAAAACGACATGATCTTTGGCTCTAAACAATAAGCATCCAGAGATATCTCAAAATTATAATATAATAAATTACATTAAACTTATTATACTATTGTTTTTCTCGTCTTAAACTAGCTTTAAATAAGTCAAGTTTTAAAACTGATAATATGGAAAATTTGTTTTGAAAGTTTTCAGTCGCTTAACATTTGACAAATTTTAAGTAGTGGCGACTCGTAGGTGGAACGTAGAAAATTAGTTGAAAACAATTGTTAAACATACAAACAGATTTAATACTACCTTCAAAATTAAACAAAGACCAAACTTACAAATTTTTAAAATGAATCAATTCACGCTTTTATTCTAAGAGCTCTGAAAAAAATTCCAAGGTTGCACTTTTTTTATAATTTATCAACAACTGTAACTAATCAAAAAACTGCCCGGGAACTTTAATTATGTACTAAAAGAAGAAAATTAAATATTATTTTTTTTATCAAAAACATACATGAGTCTAAATCAAATTTTAATTTCAAATGCAAATACTTTTACTTAAGAAGTTTATTCGTCTTGTTCTATAAGTTAATAAAGTGCATGATAATAACAATAAAGTAGTTTAAACACTTTTTCTGTAATGTCAAAAGAACTATTTAAAAAAAATAGAAGTTTTAAAAACTTTTTAAAGTTTTACTTTATGGTATAAATAATAAAAGTTTTTTACAGTTTTATATCAAATTGTTTTTTTTTCGTTTTATTGTAATGTTAAAACAAAAAACTTTATACCTTTGCTTATAAAGTTTGCTTCATACGTTTAAGTGTAGAGATTCTATATAACTAGCATTAGTAGATTAACATGTAAAATGACATTAGTTAACTTCGATTCACATGTTTATGTAAAACAAAATATTTCTGAATAAAACTTTGCAAAAAACTATATAAAAAATTATCATAACCGGCTGAACCTGTAAATTTTTTTTCCATAAAATGAGAATTTTGTTGTAATAACCTTAACATAAAGTATGTAAACAATAGTTACAGTCACAAAGACCTAAAAAGATTTTTTTTCAAGTTGGCAAATTATTTTCCTAAAAACAAAAACAATTATTGTAATATCATATTATTTATGGAAAGTTTATGTTGTAGCAAGTAAGTAAAAACTTATCAAACCTAAAATTTTTTTAACTTACAAAGGTTCTCTTACTCTAATTTGAAGAGGCTTAAAACACTGAGTTGAGTGATGAATGTGATGCAAATGGATGTCATCCTTCCTCTAAAAAATCAACCGAAACTTCTGAATCTTGAGGTAAATATTCTGCCCAAAATAAAAGAAGTAAATTTGAAAAATTCGAAGACAAATCTCCTTATAAAGTATTACCCAAAACCTACAGACCAGCGTACATAACTTCAACTCCAATAAGAAGTAAAACTTTTTAAACTGAATATGAAGGTTCTACCCAAAAAATTAGTAAAATTATTTACACTACTACCTAGTCTAATAAAGAACATGAAGAAAAATAAGGAGAAGCCTGAAACTTTAAATTATGATTAATTCAATTTTTTTTCGTATTGATTTTAAGGTTTACCAACTTGTGATAGAATTTGACTGACATACAAAACTTTTTTTAGTTTTCAAGTGTAAATTAAGTCTTTTCGGTGTCTTTATATTTAATTCTTTATAATTTAAACATAAAACAACAATGCATTTTATCGGAATATTTTCTAAAAAATTATCACTATTGTTTGCTTTAACGAACCGTTTTTAAGTATATATATTATTGTACTCGGTTATTTATAATATAAGTTTTAATTGAAATCCAATGTCATGATTCATGATATCTTAGTTTAGAATTTAATTTCTACAGCTATTTTTTAAAGTACTACTTTACAGCTACGATTTTTTATCAAGATGTAGATTTTTTCAACAACATTATTATTTTCGACATTCACTACTTCAAGTTTTGTTAATTGTTTTTCTAAAACTAATTATTAAAAGATTTTAAAGTTTCATAGTACAATTTGAAGTAATAAACAGACACCCCTAAAACGTTACTAAGTAGATTCTCAGAAGTTTATAACACTACAAGTACGTAAGATAACTTAAGTATTGGTTTAAAATTCTTAAACAAAATAAATCTTGTTTTATTTCTAGAAAACCTATTTAAGTCTAACTAGATAGCAAGTTTCGTCATTTTTGTTTAATCGTCTTGTCAATAATTTAGCTTAAAATTCAAGTTCGTTTTAATAAAAAATATTGCTAGTTTATTATATTTGTTTAGAGTTTTATTAACTAGATAATGTTCTTATTTCATTTGCAGTTCACTTATAAAAATTAATCAATTAAATCAGTGGTTCCCAACTTTTTTGATGCCCCGCACCCCTAAAATTTCTTAATTTGATCTCGCACCCCTAACACTTTGTGCTATAACTATTTATTAATAATTTGATAATGAAATCATTGATTTCATTAATTAATAATTTTTATTTTTATCATAGTGTACTATGTTAACAAAAATAAAATACTTGGATATAAAAAAACATAAAAAACTATATTTGAACAAGTTTATCTATTTTTTATAAAGTAGAAACATACAGTAATTGCTGTGAACTTTACAATTTACTGATGTTAAATCTTTAAGCACCACTTTCTGCACAACTAAGCTTAATAAAAGATTACATTATAAATGTAATAGACTTAACAGAACCTGTTCTTAACAGCTAATAAAAAATCTGCCGAAGATATTAATTTTATCTGAGTATTTAAATTAAAATAAATGCTAGCTCATAAACTGTTTTAAACAGTTAATGGCCAGTTAAGAAAATAAAGTATTTAAAGAATATATGAGTAAAATTCACAGGAGTAAAACTCTAAGAAAGTTTTACTAAAATATTAATTTAAAACTAACAGCTATTAAATGAAATTAGTAAAACGAATTTACTTCTAGAAAAGCGCTCTTGCTCTAAGACGTATTAATAAAATCAATTTATTCAGAAAATTAGCACAAACTTCTTTTCATAACAAAATGTACTTTTTTACTTTATAAACTTTATCAGAGAGTGAAAATCTCCTTATTTATCATACAAAAATGAAAAGCCATCTCGCACCCCTGGTTAGGAACCCCTGAATTAAACAAAACTGACTTTTTTACTTGTTGAGTAAAACATATTTTATGTAATTTAGTATGAATTGGTTAACAGTAGTGTTCTCTCTATCCTTTAATTTTAAAACTAGGTTTAATTTTAAGTTACCAAACCTTTAAAAACGCAGCATGTCAAGTTTAAAAAATATAAAGTTATTACAACAAAAAGTTTTTAATATATATACGAGCATGAATTTAGCTCGATTATAACTTTTACAATTTTCTAAAAATATCCAAACTTTATATCCAATTATTTCCTTTATCTTTAAGCCAACTAAGATTTTTATTTTGTTCTAGAGAACGCTACTTTTCCTTTAACTTATAAAAAATTCCATTGGATTGGGGCTTGAATTTTTGAGTGGGGCCTCTTTGAAAAACAATTTTTATTTCGAAATTTTTACTCTAACCAATGTTTTAGCCAGAAAAATACTTTTTTTTGTTTTAGTATTCTTACTTTACTGTGTTCTCAAAGTTGTTTTTTTTTTCAAATTTCTAATGTTTTAATAACATATACAAATATGCCCGATTGTAAACTTCAAAGAACTTCAATTTTCTAACGGCCACTGTAGCTAAAAAAATATCAACATATTATGTTGAAAAACTAATCAGCTAATTCACTATATAAGTTAATATCAAGCTAGCATTTTTTTTGTGTCTAAGTTGGTAGATCCATTTTAATTTACTTTTAAAACGTTTAGATATAAATTTTGAAAATAGAAACTTAAAGTTTTATCTATAAATTTATTATTAATGTAGAAAACAATTAGAAAAAGTAAGTTTCTTAGATAAATTGAGTTCGTTTGAAGCAGTGGGCATAGATGACAATTTGCAGGCAGACTTATTAAGCTGTGGGCTTCATATCATTGAATTATCTTAGGCAAGACATTAAAAGGTATCCGTGGTGTGCGACTCGATAACCGAAAGGTTTTTTCGTGCACCAGGTCTTTGAACAAATTATTTTAAGCGCTTTTTTTTTGTCGTTCAATAAACATTATACGAAGATAATCTCGTTATTAATATTTTAAAAACGTTTTTAAGATATTTTAGTTACAAGTATTTTTTTAATATTTCTTTATAATTAAGGCTGCAGAACAAAACGTACTTACATACCCGTTGCTTCCGACTAGAATTCATCTATTTACAGAAGCATCTCTAAATTGTAGCAAAAGAATGGAAGTGGCATCTATGCTGATAAAGAAGGGAGATAAAAAATTGTTACTACGAATAACTACTAACTATATTTACTGAGTTTTATAAATGTAGTAAAAATGTTGAATCGTTCAAATAAAATACTAATTAATGTTGACTTATAGTCATAAACGCCAACCAGTGCTTCAAATGGTTTCATAATATAAATTGTTTGAAACTATCGAAAAATGAGTACGAGTTCCTTAAACAAGAGGATAATTGTTTTATAGCACGTGCTGTGATTACATTTCACCAATTAAACATCAGTTGAAGCACTAAAAAACTTTCAATTTTACCTTGTTCGTTAAACAGTCGGTTAATATTTTGTTGTATAACAAACCAGAAGTTAGTATTTAAAAACAATTGTGGAGTAGTATTATTATTGAATTATTGTAACAAAAACTCATAAAAGTTCTACCAAGGTTTTGTTATACTTTTTTGTTATACACTTTTACTAGGCTAAATAGCGTTAATATTGTGGTCAAGTATGTAGTTTTAAATTATAAATTTTGTATATATTTTTTTAGAAAAGTTTAACATAAAAAAGACCCTTCTTTTAAAACCTCTGAAGAATAATCTTATTTAGTAAAGTTTCAGGATTCCAAAGAAACTAGAACTTACCTTTTTATTTTCGTAAAGTGATAAAACACACTTTTTATTAGGCTAAATAGCGTTAGTATTGCGGTGAAGAATTTTTATAAAAAATTATATAATAAAAGTTTAAAATAAAAAATTACCTTTATCTAAAACCTCAGAAGAGCAGTCATGTAAAGTTTCAGGTATCCAAATGAATTAGAAGTTACCTTTTTATTGTCGTAAAGTGATATAACACAATTTTTATTAGGCTAGCTAGCGTTAATATTGCGGTCAAGTATGTAGTTTTAAATTATAATTATTATAAAGTTTTAAAGAAAAAGTCTTAAAAAAACCTTTTGTATAAAATTTCCGAATAGGAATCCTGTAAAATCTCAGTATTCCAAATGAACTAGAAGTTACCTTTTTATTGCCGAAATAAAATATAACACAATTTTCACTAGGCTAAATAGCGTTAATATTGCTGTCAAGTATGTTGTTTTAAATCATAATTAAATAAATAATAATTAAGTTTTGAATAAAAGAGAAACTTTTTATTAAACCTCAGAAGAGCAATCCTTTAAAGTTTCAGGATTCCATATGAACTAGAAGTTAACTTTTTAATGTCATAAAGTGATATAACATTTCTGTGTATATTCGAATATCTTAATGTTAAATATCACCTAAGCTTCCTATCCATATAATTTTTGTTTACAAAAAATAACTAAATGATGGTTTAAAAATCTACCAGTTTATTGCAACATTTTGTTCAAATTAATATTGGACAACAGTCCTTCATCAGTGAACCTCTTCTTGCCCTCTTTACAAAAGTAACCCTCAAAAATGCAATGAAAAGGTCAACAACAAAACACAAATGGAGAAGTGGTGACATTGCTATAACTAACATATTTTCCTTTTGTATATGTTATAACAAACATGAGTATAAGCACTAATGTAGAGCAGGGATGGGCAACGTAAATAATTGACAGGCCGGGTCCAAAAAAAAATTAGTCCACAGCAGGCCGGAGCACTTCGAGTAAGTGATCTACTGGATTCAGTAGGATCCCTTTTTAGATCTGGATCTTTATTCAAAAATGTTATCAGGATCCGATTTATTACTAATTTTAAACAAGGTTTGGTATCCGAATAGAACTAATTTCAAAAGACTTGGATTTGGATGGATGCTAGTTGATCTGGTGTTTTAAAATTTTAAATCAATTTATTAACTACCAAGGTTCTCAATTACAAAATTTTAAGTTATTTTTTATTAAGTACTCATAATTCTATATTTATTACAACTCTGGACCGAATTAATACTAGTTAGTTTCATAAAAACAATAATTTACTTACTAAAAGTTACTCGAGCCTAATATTTCAAACTAAAACATTTAAAATTTTTAACTATTTGAAGTTATCTAATTTTGGTAATCCTTTGCTCAAGGCTACATTAATGATATTTCTAGAAGTTAACTAACATTACAATATTAAACTACTATCTTTATATTAAAAAACTTGTAAAGATCCATTCAAAACTTTGTTAGATTGTTAACTGTTATTACAAACATGCACAAATAAATTTCCTTAGCAAATCATACTTAAAGTTAATGAGATATTGTCATCAGTTGGTCATTATTAAACTTAACCATTTAATTAATCAAGAATTCCTTAATTAAAAATCAATAGCAGAAAAGAGTGCAAACTGTAGTCTCAACTTGGAATATTCTACTGAAATGTAACTTTGAGCAGTTTTACTTGAAGTAGGTATGAATGTTATTAAAAACTACTTTTTTTGACATTTATAAGAACAACTCACTACAATTCTGGGAAAGACATCAATTTTTTACATGTCATTTTTATGAAAATCATTATGATAGGTAGATAATCAAAGTTAGTTCAGCAAACAATTATTTTGAATTAATTTAGCTGACTTGAAACAGAACAAGGTACTATAACAAAAAAGTTTTTTTATTGCTACAAAAATTAAAAGCCATTTTTTAAAACGTTTTCAGGTTAATGTCTTACAGTTTATTTTGTGAAAATAATTTAAAAAAGGTTTTTTTTTTAATTTTGTAATATTTACAATGGCTTGTAGGATTTCATATAAATTTTGAAAATTTCTAGCAGCCCAGATCACCCACTTGTGGGCCGGGTTCCATTTAAATTTAAAAATCGTTTGGGGGCTTCACTCCGGAGGCCAGATCCAGCCTGCTGGCAGTACGTTGCCCACCCCTAATGTAGAGCATAACCTATTCTAATAGAATCTACAGACTTATGTGCAAGTACAAAAAAGCAAAATCATTCAGTATTTTCTTAGACAATATGTAAGGTTTAATATTTAAATTACTCAGACTAATCCTCATGCTAATGAATACTACATACATATAGGAAATAAAAACAAGTAAATCACACTCATAAAAGTACAACTAAATGTTTTGAAAATATAATAAAAAATAAGAAAAAACTCAACTACTACCTTAGTAAATAAAAAAATTAGTTAATAAATCTCACTTAAAAATAAAAATAAACAAAATAAATTTCAACTATACATATTCAAAAACTTTGTTACTTTAAAATAGATTTAATAATCATACTTAGTTACAAAACTCACATGAAAAAAAGAAAAAAAAAAGAAGTTAAGCTAGTAAATGAAAACTGCATGCTCAAAAACTATAACCAAGACTCAATCAACTCCGCTCACACCTAGCCAACATAACTGCCATAGATTAGTCTTAAAACTAAAAAAAATATAGAGTAAAACCTGATGACCAAGAAATCATTTATGTGATACTATATACAACAGAAAATTAAGATTGACTTTTATCTGATTGATTTTTGAGTAAAACATTTCTTATTCCAGATTGAAATGCTATAAGACAGTTTTGTTCTTTTAAGCATTTTGGAATTTCCTACCATACCTTACATACAAGATAGGATAAGGACTTAAAACTGTAAAGACTATTTACTCTAGGAAATAAGTAATTTGTCACTAAAAATCTCTTTGAATGGTAATGAAATTTGTTTATACTTGTAAAGTAAGGCTTGAAATTAAGGGCATAGGGGGATGGGGGGAGGAGGGGGGGTTAACCCTCTTTTTTGGTTTTTGATCTTATTTTATATAGTTGTTACCAAGCTACAAGTTGCTTTTTACAGATTTTAAAAATTTAAAATAATTTTGAGATATAGCTGGTCAAAGTTGATGTCAACAATAGGATCCTTATGGGAGGCGCAAACTAAAACAGCTAATAACTAGAAATCACTAAAAATCTATCTCTTCCTACGTTTTTTGAGATAAGTACCTCAAATTTTCAGAAAATGTTTCTTGCAATATTTAGAAAATTCTGTCAAAAAGAATTTAAAAAAATTAAAAAATAAAAATATTGTAACAAAAAAGCAAAAAAAAATCAAGTAAACATAAACAAAATATCACATTCCTTTATAGGGGATCAATTATTATCAGCTAGTATCATCCTCGTAGCAGAGAGCTTAAATGAACCTGATGTCCAATTTAAAAACAAAAAATTGTCAATTTTTTAATTGGTTAAAACTAATCAAACATATTTTAAACTATAAGCTATTTCTACTGAAGTCATTCTATTATTTATCTTAATAATCATTTAGTGATTCAGAATCTACTAGGCATTAAATTCAAATAAAAACAACACGTATTTAATATGTATGTATTTTCTGTGTAAACGTGTGCGAAACTTGATAACTTCTGGCAATTCTGCCTTCACGCCAAGACCATGAAACTATTTTCATAATGGCTCCCTTGGAAGAAATAAAAAAGTGATCGCTCGATATCGCTACTCTACTAGTTAATAACAAAGTTTTTCCGCTCTTTAGTTGCTTAGCCAAATTCTGTTACAGAGATGGTATTGATAAGTTTGGAAAATGCTAATTTTCAATGCATTTTTAATGGTTTATTTATTAAATTTCTGTTATAACTATGATTATCATTTAAAACTATCGTACAGCGAACAATCTTTTAAAGCTTTATATACAGATTTTTTTGAGGTGTTTCATAAAAAATGTCGTAGACAAATCCTGTATTCTTCACCCTTAGCTAATAAAAAAAAACCCAAGAAAGGATTAAGGTTTTAGAACTCTACCCTTGTACATTATCAAAAAAAGTTTATTTTTTTGAATCGATTCAAAAGATTTACAGGCTAGTTATAGAGAAGAATAGGAAATGAGTAAAGAAAATTTATTTTTTTATAAAGGTTTTTCTCGCATAATTAGCGCTAGTAATGATCAAATAACAACCAAGGGTGTAACTATAAATTCAAAGTTGCAAACCACTTAGATAAGGAAACAAAGTTAAGTTTATCAAAAATAAATTTATAAAAAAAGGCACTTATAAAAAGGTGCTGTCTAGCTTTTGCCAACAAAAACTTAAACATTTATGTACATAAATTAGCTGCTTAGAAACTGAACCTTTTTAATTGCAACAATTTTTTGTAAAACGATTATATAACACGTAACTAGTTTTCAGCTTGAAAATAACTAAAAACTACTCAAGCATGATGTATTCAATTCAGCGAACAAATGCTTATTTAGAGTCTTATACTCTTAGGTTGTAAAATTCATTCAACTCGGAAGAGACTTATTAGATTTCATGTGAGAAATTTTACAAAGTCTTGTATAAGTATTCGTAAAATGTTTTGCATTTAAAATAAATCTGATACTTAAAAATTTAGTTAAACTCTTAAGACAATGGTCAACACTATATCATAAAAACAGGATAAATTTTAATAAAATCCATTTGCAGATAACAGTAAACAAAAAGAAAAATTCACTTGCAATAATGTTTTTAAAATTTCTACTCAAACAAAAATATTTGTAAAATAAAAAATCAAGAATTCTAAAAAAGATAAGTATGTTTACTCACATGCAAAAAAAAATTATGTATATTCAATAGTATAAATCTTAACTTTCTGTGTCTGTGTGGTTTCAACGTTCGAAATGTAACTCAATGAAAACTCAATGTGCAAGCATCTTGCTGTTTAGTTTTGCACTAGAAAATAGCAGTGTAGAAAGTTTTAAGAATATAAGAAAACTTCTAAAACATTTCATTGCTAACCCTTTTTTAAACAAACTCTGATAGTACTATTTACCATTAATAGTAGATTTTCTTATCTTATTCTCCTGCACATTTGACAGGGTGCACGTTTAGTTGTCCTTAATTATACGAAAACTATGTTTATATTTAACTACAATAATAGCGGAAGCTTTATAGATGATTAGCTTTTGTATATGCTAAACTTGCATAAAGCTCTGAAAAAGTTACCAATTCTTTCCTGTTATAAGATTGTACGGATCAATTGATGCATAATTTTTTAGTTTTTAAAGATTTTTGTGTTTTTATGCTTAACAGTATCAAACTTAAAATCTTAAAAGTTTTTGACGCTTTTGTTTTACCTGTTATTCTGTATTAGTTTTTTTGATACTACAGATAAATTCCATGTAATTGTTGAAGAAAATAATCTGTTTTTGAACTCGTTTGTTTAAGCTGAGGTAAGTTGTTTGGTGAAGTTGAAAGCCAAAACACAACCCCTGGCACTCGTAATTCTATTTAGATGAATTTGATAGATCTGAATTCCACTTAATGTTACTTCGCAGCCACTAAGTTAAGGCATGTATAAAGAAAAGCTAACTGAAAATAGTAATCAAGTTTTTATTCATTTATACAAATATTTTCCTACTATTAGAAGTTTATAATCAATTATAGTCTAGGAGAAAATCAAGACTAGCTTTAAGGGTAGCACTTTAAATTAAAATTATAATTAAATTTATTTTCAAAAATTGAGATATTATAAACATTGTATTATTTTTAAAGTTGTTATTTTTTATTTGTTAAGTAAATTTGTTTTTCACTAGGTTAAATAGACCATAAAAGCTAAGTTTTAATTAAAAATGTTTTTTTTTTATATTTTTAAAATAATTCTATTTTATTTTCTAAGCCAGAGTTTTCCAAATTGTTTTTTTTAATACACCCTTTAAAGAAATTCAAAAACCAATGGCCCTTCCCTATCAAGATTATTCAAAATATACCATAAGAGTTTTTTTTTTGTTTGCTGTTTATCAACAACTCCAGAATATCTAGTGTAAGTTTCAAATTATGACCTCATGGTCTTCCAGTGGATCCTTTACTGCTCATGGCCCCCTTTGGGCTATCTTCTGATTATAGCCCCTGAAAATATGTCATGGCCCCCAAGAGGTCCAATTGACCCACTCTGGGAAACTCTGCTTTAATCCAGCCTGTTAATTTAATTTTCATACGAAGTTTGTTTATTTATTAATATGCAAAGAACACTACAAGTTAAAGTCATTAGTTTGGTGATGCCTATACTACTACGAAACTCATTAGATACTATCTAATATTATGTACTTCACGTATTTAATTTTTATGTTTCATTTTGTTTACTCTTTAGCTTTTTTAGAACTCGAAAAATTAGCACAAACAGTTATCTGTTTCACTCGTTAATGCAGTGGTTAATATTTACTTTAGATATGTCAAGTTAGAGTTGAAATAAGGATTAGTTTAAGAGATGTGGTCATCAATTACACGGTAATGGGAACAAATAAAGTAGGACACAATAAAAAAAAATAAAAATGCAAAAACTTAGTTATTTTAATTTTTACAAAATATTTTACAAGACAAGGTTGACCTTATCCTACTAATTATCTTCGACTCATATCAAAACTTTACGTTTTATTAAAAACTTATATTTTTAAGATACATAGGTTTGAAAAACACATGCCACTAAATAACAAAGAAAAGCAGAAATTTGTACCATGCCACAGTAAATGAGTTTGAATGTGATAAGCAGAATGTAACACTATAGACAGAAGTAGCAACAAAAGCTGATAAAATTACTAGTAGGTAAGTTACTCCTGTAGAACTTTTGGTGTCCCAGTTTGAGCAATCTGTATATTTAATTTAGGTCTAATGAGAATACTTTTTATGTATATTCAATTGCAACTTTTTTATTAAGGGACCTATGCTATATATTAATTTGATTCTTTAATTATTTTATACTAAACTACTATATATGAATTTGAAAAAGATGCTTTTAAAACATAGCTGTAATGGTCGTAACACTTATGCAGTAGTTTTCTGTATAAAAAAGTCTTGTAGCAAAGCATTTTCACTAAGTAGAAAAGCTCAAAATTTTGCTGTTTAAAAACTAATCTAATTGTAGATATATAAAATTCTTTTAAATCTATATACAAAATTAATAAATGGTTTAAAATATACTTTATTTCGATATGCGAAAATATTACCAAAAAAGCAGGTAAAAATAAAATTTATCTAAAATAATAGCTCATAATGTGGTATACGACTCGATAACCGATAGGTTCCTTTGTACACCAGGTCTTTAGACCAAACTTTTTGAGCGGTTTTTTATCGTGCAATAGACAAATGTAAAGTGTAATAATTCATTAATAAAGTTGTTAATATTACAAAACTATTAACAAAATTTTGTTATTATTTCATCCGAAAATAATTTGAAATAGAAATTAAGCAAAATATTTGGAAAGGGCCAAAATGTTTCTTAATTACTGCAATTCAGAAAGTTTCTTCAAAATATCCAACACAAATAATAAAAACCTATAAGTCTAAAAAGTCTAAAAATTAATAAAGGTTGATAAAGAAAATGAACACTATTTATAGTTTTCAAAAGAAATAACATGTTCTACTCCTTACGGTTTAAAACTAATTTTGTTGCTTCAATTCTTTTTTGTACCATGTTATCCATCAACATCCCTGTAAGGGTAAATTGTAATATTACAAAACATAAATTTTCATCTGTAAATATATGTTTTATTCTAGTAGTTTTAAACTAAAATGATTAGACGTGTGTTATCCATTAACATAAAATATTTGAAAGTCTACCTTCTCTTTTTAAATTAATAAAAATAATCAAAAAAAAGAAGAACTAGAAATGTACAAACTTATTAGTTTTTAGTAATAATTAAAAAAAATTAACTACAAGTAATGTAAAAAAAATTCCAGCGTGTAATTTTGGTGAAGGAAAGTTTTCTTAAACTAAAGTCAAAGCAAACTTACGTTTAATGGGTGTGTGTTTCGATTTTAATTTTTTGTATCGAACTTCAGAATAGTTTCCGTCAGCTGTAAATTAATGTTAACAAAATTAATAACTGTATTAACTTACACATATATTTATTATGCGCTCAAAATATATGTCCTGGTCATGACCTTAAAAAATATTTATATATATAATATACTATATCTATTCTAGTTAAAAGTTTTAATCTGTTTTGTTAACGACGTAATATAAAACTTTTAAACTTTATATTAGTCTTTTTTAATTATAACTTAAGACTCTTCTGAGTTTTGTCGTATAAAAAAGATGTTTAAACTAAAAAATAACAAATCCTTTAATTTAAATTTCAATTAAAAAAATATTAAAACAAAATTTTTAAAATCTTACATTAAACCAAAACTAATACATTAGTTTAATTTTCAATATACCTATGTCAAAAACAAAACAACTTGAATAAAATGTTAGTAAAACAAACCTTTTCGTTTTCTACTACCCCATGCACCTAGTTTTTTCGGCATTCCAATACAACAAATTTGATGTTTTGAATCAATTTTTTTATTGTCTGTTGATAAAAGAATGCATTATTAAATATTGACATATAAGTTGTTTTTAAAGAGTTAAGTTATATTAAAAAGAATAAACATTAATACTTAAAAATTCTAGCAACAGTTGTTGCAAAACGTTTAGCATTCAATAAGAACACTAAATTTTTTATGTTAAAGAAATAATATAAAATATTATTTATGCTTATTTTTAAAATAAATTATAAGTAGACTGACGTAATTCGGTTTCTTTTTTCTCTTTACTCGCTATATCTGTAACATATAAATTAAAATAAACTTTATTTAGTTACACAATTTGTCAATGTTTTATTTAAAATGTAATTTTAATTGACCAGAATGCATAAACATTTAAATATTAAATGTTTTTGTTTTTAATAAAATCATTTGTTAACATTACTGACTTGCATATTAAAAAGTTAACAATACTATAAGTAAGGCTTTAACTTTTCTATTTTAACTTACATG
Source organism: Thalia democratica (assembly GCF_965202585.1). Classification (NCBI taxonomy): domain Eukaryota; kingdom Metazoa; phylum Chordata; class Thaliacea; order Salpida; family Salpidae; genus Thalia; species Thalia democratica. The sequence goes on from NC_139165.1 coordinate 79,114,033, forward strand.
ACAAAGTTACTAATGTTCTTTTCTAATACAAAATTAACTAAAACTTTTTTTTTAATGAAGTTAAATCAAAAATAATTAGTTATTTAAGTTAAATTAAAAACATGATAATAATTCATGGGTTAGTCCTCTTATGGGAGTGTCATTGAAGAGTCAATTAATTATTAATAATTGTATCTTATTACTCACTTTCACCAACAACTTGCAAGTTTCTTTCTAATGCGCAAATTACTATTTTTTTCAACCAATCCAACATTTTAAATTCCGAGTTATTCAGCTCACTTTCATTATCTGTAGTTATTAAGATTATGCTTTGATAGTTTATACAGTTTGAACATTTACCGTAAAAAACGCAAAAAAGCTTTTTCTATCAACTACTGCGTTTTTACATCATGACACCAAACAGTTGTCATTTACTGTCAAAATTTATACCTTGTGTAGTATTAATTTTATTTAAACAAACATAAAATTGAAATTAGCGGCACTTATAGCTTTTAAATAAAAGTAATGGATAAATAGTTAGCTTATATATATATATATATATATATAGAATTAAGTTATTTAACTTGATAAATTAAATCTTTCACACTGAGCCCACCTTAAGGGCTTTACTAATTAAAAAAAAAAAGTTTATTTCAAGATGTAAAACTCAAAGGACTCGAGTTTCGTGCCTTTGCACTCATCAGCTTCAAAACAAGTTTAAAATAAAACACAAATGAAAATTAAAATTTATAGAATAAAAAGATTATGACGTAATTTTGAAACCATCAAAAATCGTGCAAAACGGCTTTTGCAAAAATTAATTTACCAATCGACAATAAACTGGCAAAAACTTGTAAAACTTCAGTGAGTAGATTTATATTATGACAGATAATTGAAAGAGAGAAGATAAAATTAAGATACAAATTGATATTTAGATTATTTTAAGATGAAATTAAAACTTGTTAAACTTTAAAAGCGTTGTTTTTAATATGTCTACAAGACGATACAATCTCGCTTCTTTTATTTAGGCAGCTCTTGTCTTTCAGTCATAGTATATATTTACTCACTGAAGTTTTATAAATTTTTGCCAGTTTATTGTCGATTGGTAAATTAATTTTTGCACAAGCCGTTTTGCATGATTTTTGATAGTTTCAAAATTACGTCATAATCTATTTATTCTAAAATTTTTAATTTTCATTTGTGTTGTATTTTAAACTTGTTTTTAAGCTGATGAGTTCATAGGCACGAAACTCGAGTCCTTTGAGTTTTACATCTTGAAATAAACTTTTAAATATATATATATATATATATATATACAACAAACATGATGTCCAAAAACTATTAAAAAATAGTTTTATCTTATCTTATTTTCTTTCTTTTTCTTTTAATTAACTGTAATTTTTAAGTCAAACTGCATTTATAAAGGTAGTTGAGCAGTTTTAAATTTAAGTTACATGATAAGAAATATTAAGTTTAAAAATATCTATATTAAATAGTTAAAAAGTTATGTATATAAAAAAAAATGTTTATAAATAAGTTTCTTCCGATAGTCTCATGAAGTTTTATGAGTTTTAGTTTGTAGTAAAGTCTTTTTATATATATAAACATTATATATAAACATGTAATTACCAGTTTGAAACTTTTTTATTTCTTCTGTCAACTTTCCAGTAGCATCTTGTAGTTCTTTTAAGAAAACTTTATGAGAAATTCTACAATCAGGATCTACATTTTTTTTGTTTTTTTATTAAGAAGCAGTTTTAAATTTTCTTAAACTTTATAGACTAATTTTCTTAGAGTGTATAAATAATAGAAATAGTTTAGTTTTAAATTGAGCTAATTTTATTTAACATTTTGTATGTTAAGTACAAACTATTATTAGATTTCAAATATCTAAGATGTGAAAACTGTTAATTACATAAAAAAAGTGACAATTACTTACATTTTACTTCTAATTTATCATTAATTTCATCTAACTTTGACCTTAATCTGCTAACCAAAAAGTAAAGCCGAGTATCTACTTTGTCAGACCCTGTAAAATTAGATAATTTTTTTCAGTATAGTTATTAAAGTGCCAGCTTATTTGAAATATCAAATGTTTTTTGATTTTAATAAACAAATAACATCCTTCGGAAGAAGAAAAATATACATATGTAATAACTAATGCGATTATGTAAAAAGAATCACCTTTCAAAGAGCCCACTTGAAGGACTTTTAAGTAAACTAAAAGAAAAGTTCAAGTTTAAAAATAACAAAACATATGTTTTATAAATACAATATAATTGTGTTTCATCATCAGCTGTAGGTTTTAATGAATTGCTCTTAGCTATGAAATAACACAAAATTTATACAAATAAACTATGACGTAATTATTGAATATTGTAAAGTAAAGTTACTCAGTGCAAATACTAATCTTTGAAAAATAAAGCTCACCAAACTACAATTAAGTGACTCATAACTAATTCAAAATTTATTGGTTTTTAAGAGGAGCTTTTTCATATGTCGACAAGATGATATGAATTCCAATAAATTTTAAATAATTTATGTATCAGTCACTTATTTGAAGTTTTGTGAATTTAAGTTGTTTGTTAAGATGAAAAAATAATGTTTGCTCTGAATATTTGTACTCTCCGAATTTCAATAATTACGTCATAGTGTATTTTGTAATATTGTTAAGCAAAGTGCAATTCAAATTAAACCTACAGCTTAAAATAAAAAAACAATTTTATTGTTTTTAATGAAACAATCGTTATGGTGTTTTATAAATCGAATTTTTTCATTAAATTATAGATATATACGTATACATAATAAACATATTCCATTCAACTAAATCTAAATGTAAACTTTTTATCAAGAAACATATCTAATGTTCTTTTAACATTTAAATTTTTTGAAATCAGTTATTTATAAACATAGAAATGGTTGTAACTGTACAAACTAAATCACCTTTCACAGAGCCAATTAAAGTTATTTTTTAAAATATTTTTTTATAAATTGTCGAATTTAAAAAGAGTATTACAATTGTTTTATATAAGCTATTTCTAGTAGCTATTCAAACTTGAACAGTGGATGACTATAAGCGATAGCTTATATGAAAAACTTATACTATTAATTTTAAATTTTAGTATTTTTAATAAACTGTATGTGATTATATGTTTAGTTAATTACAATTCTCTATTTTTTATCCTTTAAGAAAAATAAGTTTTTAAAAGTTTTAAAGAAAAAATTAAAAAAAAATTGTAAAAAGGTATTTTTACATTCTTTAACACATTTATACAAAGTTTTAAATTAGGTTAAATTTTAACATATTGCTTTTAAATATTGTTTATAAACAAACTTACAATAATTTTTAAATTCTTTGTACCTCTTCCAAACTCTGTATAGACCATCATTCAAATATTTCTCCAATTTCACATATATTTTCATAACTTAAAAAAAAATAACCATGAGTTTTTTTGAATACAAATAAAAATAAAATAAAACTGTTAAAAACAAAAACTATTCAGATGAAATACAGTAGTATGAAAATGTATTAGACATGTACTTACTGAAACTTCTTCAAATAACTTCAAGTAATTATGATTGAGTATAATAATGCAACTTTTCTACACAATTCTAAATTATTTTAGTCATATAAGTGTTTTGTGCTTAAAATTGTTTTCTAATTTTTATTTTGTATAAAAACAAAAAGTTAACTTTTTAAAGTTTGAAGAATTACAACGTTTTAAAGATTGTAAAACATTTTTAAATAAAAACAACACAAAGAAGAATTGAAAATATACCGTTTTCAAGTTTTTCAGGCTTTTTATTTGCTTCATTTATAGATTCATTGTTGTCACCTATTGGCTGCATAACAACCTCTTTCTCTAAAAAGGTTTAAAACAACATTTAACGATTAATAATTAAAAGTTAATTTTATCAAAATTTATAGACTGAAAGAGTTGAACGTAAAGCAGCTCTTCCTATTTTTTAGGCAAATTGTATGTACTATTCATCAAAACGTTTAAAAATAAAAAATTGCAATGTATGGTCTGTGGGTCACATCTGGCTTACCAATATAAATCTCTAGCCCGTGATTATTTTAAGATTTTAAACTCTCTGAATACTAAATAGTTTGAATTTTTTGTTTGAACTTGTTCTTAGTTTAAATAGTAGTTATTTTTTTAAACTACTACTTGACTTAGATTTAATTGTAAAGAACTTAAGTATTTTTTGTTCAACTAAGTAAATTTTACTTTCAACAGTTTGTAAAACATACTTTACAGTTAATCTGGATTCCTGAGTTGAAAAGTTATCCGAAACTAATCTAACAGTACAAAAATAACTATAAAATTTATACCTTTAACAAGTTTCTCAGAATTTTTATCTGTTTCTTTTGTCACTTCAATGTTATCATCTGTTCTTGTCACAACTGAAGGATCCTCAGAAATGGTTTGCGTATCTTAAAATGAAATTTTAAATATTTATCATCTAACTGAAGAAAAAAACTACGTTCCCTTACCTAAAATTACAACAAAAAATTAAAAAGCTTATACCGTTAACAAGTTTCTCAGAATACTTATTAGCTTCATTTGTTAGTTCATTACCATAGTCTGATATTGTCACAAATGCAGGATTCCCAGAATTGACTTTCGTATCTTGAAATAAAGTTTTAATTCGTTAGCATCTATCTCAACATATAAAAAATACAATTACTAATCTACCAAAACAACATATTTTATAAAGTTTATACCGTTAACAAGTTTCTAAGAATTTTTACCTGCTTCATTTGTTACTTCAATACCATAATCTGATCTTGTCACAACTGAAGGGTCCTCAGAAATGGTGTGCGTATCTTAAAATAAAAGTATTAAGTTAGTTTACATCTATCTAAAGAAAAAATACAATACCTAACCTAACTATACAAGAAAAAATAAAAAGCTTGTACCGTTGAGAGGTATTTCAGAACTTTTACCTGCTTCATTTGTCGCTTCAATGCCATCATCTAATGTTGTCACAACTAAAGGATCCTCAGAAATGGTTTGCGTATCTTAAAGTAAAAGTATGAAGTTAGTTTACATCTATCTAAAGAAAAAATACAAAACCTAACCTAACTATACAAGAAAAAATAAAAAGCTTGTACCGTTGAGAGGTATTTCAGAACTTTTACCTGCTTCATTTGTCGCTTCAATGCCATCATCTAATGTTGTCACAACTGAAGGGTCCTCATAAATGGTTTGCGTATCTTAAAGTAAAAGTATGAAGTTAGTTTACATCTATCTAAAGAAAAAATACAATACCTAACCTAACTATACAACAAAAAGTTAAAAAAGCTTAAACCGTTAACAAATATATACGTTTTAAATATCAAATTAAAAAAAGGTTAAAGTTTTTTTGTAAATTTTTTGGACTGCTTTTTGAAAATAAATTTAAATAATTTTTTGTCTTGTAACTTACTTGATTATACTTCGGTAAAACAGTATCAAAAAAGCTTAAATTAAGTTTTTTGTATAATTATTTAATAAAATTCTTATGTTTCATTTTAAATAACTTTGTAGTGCTTTTGTGTACTAAAACTTAATTTTACACAGCTTACTAATTGTTTAAAAAAATTATGTGTTTAGTAAGATACTTTTGTTTTATTTTTGTTTTTGATAACAAAACTGTTAGTATGATTTAATTAAAATGAATAACGTTAACAACGATTATTTAAATCATAAACCGGTAAAGGAATTTAAAGATTTGTTATCCATTTCAATTGCTATTTCATTGTTACTATCTATTGACTTTTTATTTACGTCCTCCTTCGAAGTAAATACAGCATCTTTAAAAAAATATATAATAATTTCATTTTTAAAAAATAATATTTAGAATAAAATAATTTTGCTTAATGCTTAGGAAGATGAAAACTTAGTTATACTACAAATATTTTCGTTAAAAAAAACTGTGTTTGTAATCAAATAAAACATATAAAAAACACAAAACTATTATAAACTATTACCGTTAACAAGTACTTCAGATTCTTTAATTTCTGCATTTGTTAATTCATTGTTGTCATCTAGTGATGTCATTTCTACATCTTTATTAAAATTTATTTCATTGCCTTAAAAAAGAAGTTCATGTTTATAAACCTACTTTTATTTTTGATACTGATACTTTTGTTTTAAATTTAAACAAAACAGAGTTTATTTAAAACAGTTAGTCCTCTAACACAACAACAACAGTTATAATCTTTTACTATTAACAATCTTTTACATTGTTTTTTTTGTTCTTAATTCATTAATTATTATCATATAATGGTGTCATTACTTTATTTTTCTTTGATTTATTTTCAGAATATTTACAAAAATAAGTCAGAAAAAATGAAACTACTCTTAAATACTAATAATTTGTTAAAGTTTTCATCACATCAAAGATTTTATAAGACCATAACTACATTTGCACGAACTAATGTTAATACAACTTATCTTTTCTCTTAATTCAAACCTAGTTGTTAATTTAAAGAAGGTCCTCGTTCTAATTTCAGCTAATAAAGCAGCCAAATCACTATAACGTATGAGTTTTAGAGCATCGTCTGAATCATTTATTCATAAAAATTTTACATCAAACAGTTTTACCTGATATGTTCACTGCGGGGCGTTGCAACTGCTGAAACAAGCTTTCATCTCTTTCAACGTCGTCCTCCAAATGGTTCCCTTCCCGTTCGAGGTTCCTGTGAACGAACAACGCAAACGACAATCTCGTCGGGTCGTTTCTGTTCGGGTCGGTTTGTTTGGTCGTCGCGTGCCTTTCAACTTTTGCGCATTCGAATGCCAACTGTTTGCAAAGTTATAAAAAAAAATAAAAACTTTTGAATTTTTTAAACAACCGTTCTTGAGAACAGACACAACAGCGAAAAATTCAAAAATAGAATGTAGTTATGTGCAATAACGGTTTTGTAAAATATTCTTAAAGGACTTCTTACACCTAGATTGTTGTTTGTTATTAAACAACTAAAACGATTAAAACAGTGTGAATGCTGTCAGTGTTGAGAATGCAAACATTTGGTAATTCAATAATTTAAACAAACTAACACTTGCATTTGGAAATAAAAAACCGAGTCCTCCATGATTTTCGTATCCATCACAATTAGTCTGTGTAATTTATTTATATGTTATAGTTTAACAAGTGTTTTGTATTATACGTCAAACTAAATACTTATTTTGAATAATTTTAACTTAATTTTCTAAACCATTAAAGCTTAATAATTGTTTAGGGCATTAACACATATACAAAAAAAAAAGGTATTTTGTTTAACACTTTATAATTCATAAAACTAGTTGTACAAAATTTACAAGTTTTCATTTTTAATTTTCGAATTTTATTTTAAAAAAATGATTTAAACGATTATATAATAAAAAACTTAAAAACCTTAAGAGATCCATCGAGGATCATATTTTTCCTCTCTGCATCTGTGACGTCGAGCCTGTACTGAGTTAAGATGTGTTCCATCGGTCTTACGTGTGAAACCGCGTCAGGTTTGAGAAATGTGAACAACTGCAATGAAATATGTAGTTTGTTTGAATGTAATTTGTTTTTAGTGAAAATACTGCGTGACATTGTGATCCAAATGGAATTATATGCATTGATACTACGGTTTTACTTATTAATTAATTATCAATAATTTTTAATTTATACTAAGTGATGCAAGTGTTAATAATTTAAAATAAAAATTTACATGAACTTTTTTTGTTGGTTATCCAGATGGGTTTATTACATTTTACATCCTTTTTAACTATCTATCAAAAATACTCACCAGATTTTATTATGCAAAAAGTGATTAAACCAGAGTTACCTAAAACTAACAGTTTTATCATGTAAAAAGTCATAAAATAATCGCAATTTCGCTACGTGCATCAGGCAATTACGGCAAATAAGATACGAATATTTTTGAAACCTTAAAAGTACTCATATTTAACATTTATCATGATATGTTCGCACAAAGACTTACCGCAGTCAGGCTCCCATCTATGTTATTCGAGTCAGTGTGAATGTGGCAACAGTAATCCAAGTTGCACGCGGCACCAGTAAAAACCGTCTTGTTTCCAATCGGTCCTATGTTGCACTGGTTTTTGTGCGCCTGAGGAATTGTTCGAATTTTGTTTGTATAAATTTGAAAAAACTTACAGCAGTGTTAAAGTCTAAAACACGACATCCATAGCCAACAAGCTTTTAGCTTTTAATTATAAAGTATTTGTTATATTTATAGACACGTTTTTTTTTTTCGAAGGGATATCAAATCATATTTTGTTATATGAAAACTGTAGAATTGACTATGTTTGTGAGTAATAGAGGAAATTATTTAATATAGAAATCGTTAAAGTGCATTTACTTTTGAACAACTGTTTATTAGCTTATGGTTTAATACGTCAAAATTTTTCAAATGTTTAACAGTTTTATTAATCTACTACTATCATACTTTAGCAGCATAGTGGGCTGAAAACTAACAAGTTTGTTGTAAGCCTGCGGAAGAATCGATTTGAATGGACTGTCTGCGGTCGAGGCTAAAAATTCAACTATGGTTTTCATTGTTGATGAATAAGCGACTGGCGCGTCTTCTTTGAGCTTCCACTTTTTAGGCAAATTTTTACCACCGCGAGCGGAAAATTTGCAATGGTTTTGGTATCGACTGCGAGAACAGCCTAAAGTGTAAGTACTGCCGGCTTTCTCATCATCCGTACCTTGGCAGTCACACAAGACACTGTTGAGTTGTTAAACTAAATATTTTTCAAGTTTATTAAAAACTAATGAGTATAAAAATGTACTTTAAATGTATTCAATCTACACGTTTGAGTTATAAAGTATGTAGTTGGATAAAATAATTTATAACTTATAAAAAAACATATTTAATTGTACAAAATTAAGTTTTTTTATTTAGCCTGCAAAAAATAAAGATGTATACAGTAGTGAAATTTATATTTTTCGAGCATCTTTTTTTTAAATGCTCACTTACTCCTTTTTAATTTTTTTCATTTTGTAATCCATTTTGTATTCAATGTTTTCTTTATTAAGCCTCTTGATTATTTCGTCAAAGTTTGTACTTTCTTTAAGAAGAATCGTCTTCCAGTATTTGTTTTTGCCGTTCTTTTTACAACCCTTTAACAGTATTGTGTGTAAAATTATTACTTATACTAAATATATAAAGTATTTTAGCATTGCTGTTACTTTAGATTTGTACAAAAGTGTATCATTATAACATTTGAAAAAATATCCTTTAAAAAAATAACCAATATATTTATCTAAACTAGGATATGATACTAAACTGTAATTGATAAATAAATGTGAGACTTATCATTGTCTTTTGTATTTGTTTTTGAATAACTACTAGGTATTTTGCTTTAAAATATTTCGGTAACTATATACAAATTGTAAAAAAATAGTTTGCTTTAAACTACTTTGCACTTGTTTATGAATATTTTTCTTTTTAATTCTTTTATAACTCAAAAAGACTTAAAAATCTTTAACATTGTTAATTTTTTATTCAAATTTTTTGCATTATATTCTAAATTTATAAAGAAGGTTAAAAATACTTTGCTTTTAGCATATTATTAGAAATTTTGATTAATTTATTAAATTTTCATGTTTAAAACCAATTACTGTTATTTTAAAAACATTAAAAAAGTTTCAAAAAAATTAACCTATTGTGTTAAATAGTAAAATAGAAACAGTTTTTAATGTACACGAAAAGTTACAAAAGATATACATTATTTGACTATTAAAATAGTTAATACCTATATAAGTCTATAATTTTTTACTTATATATTTATTGAAATACGTAAGCTAAGACTTTGGTTGACTTAAATTTTAATTTTCTTTTTTTAATACTTAATTTCAGTAAAATTTTCAAATATTGTATTATAAAATGATAGATTTTTTTTAATGAATAAATAAATACTAATTGTATTTTTTTACACGTGCAAATTATAAATAATAATTTAATACATTTCTTGTGCCTTTGTCTTTTTTTTCGAACTCATCATGGTGCTCATGAAGTTGGTCAAGACTTCTGACGATCTCCAACGCTCTCTGGTACGTTTTTTTATACAAACGTACCATAAGTTTTCTAGCAAAAATGCAGGGCTGTTTTTTCCTGTTGAAAAAAAAGTTGTATTTTGCCGCCACTAAAGTGTTAGTAAAATTTTAGTTTTCTTTGTAATTTGTTTTGTTTCTTCTGGTAAGATTTGTACTTGTAAATCATTCTTCAAAACAATTTACGTTTAAGAAAAAGAGGTATTTAATTATATAAATGTTAAAATATTCAGCCAGGAAAACTATTTTGAACCAAAAATTAAAGATTTAAATTTAAATTACAGTTAAAAAATAAAAATAAAGCTTATATAAACCCTTTTGGTGTCTCAGTAGTTCGTTTGTTAGCTTTTCCATAGTTTGGCAATATGTTTACAGTTTCATTTCTGATGTGTCGCGCTTGTTTTTCAGTAAATACATTTTTAATTAGAATCAATCTCCAGTAAAATTTGTAGTCACACTTATGGCCGTATCGTTCAAAGTAAAATATTGTAACTTTTTTCTCGAATTTGATAACCGACTAAAAATATATTTGTTTTGATTAATTTTAACCTAAAAATATAGTAGACTTGAAAACGTACTTAAAACAAAGAGGCTGTATAGTTGCAGTATTTTGCGTTAATGCAAAAAAAAAAGTACTATTTGAAGTTCTGAATAAAAAATTTGTAAAAATACATAAACTATAACATGTCTAAAAATAAATTTTAAATTATTACTTTTAAACTAGTTTCAGAAAAATAAAAAATTAGTAATAAATAAAAACTTATAATTTAGATTCATTTAAAAATTTTAAGTTTTAGTTGTAACTTTAAACCAAAGTTGATTATTAAATATTATTATATTAGTTTAAACTATCTTTATTAATTATGATCTGGAAACGTACAGCACTTGAGTAAGATTCAGCATGTGCTTTAATTTTAGCTTGAAAAGACCTTGTGCAAATCGATTAAAATTAGTTTAAAACAAAATATTTAAAGTTTAACTTTAGTGACGATTTTAATAAATTGTAGTGCTTATTTAATTATTAATTCCTATTAAATTTTTTAAATATTTACAAGTTATAATTTATGTTTTTTTGTTTTCTAATTTTCAATGGTATTAACCACACTTTGCTACCCTATTGTAACTAAAAGCAAAATACTTGATGGAAAATTAAGTAATAGAAAAAGCTACCTCAACTGCAATCGGACATCCCGCATCGGTGGTTGCTTCCTCCGTATAATGTTTTATCTGGTAGAAAACATTGATAAACAAATAATAAAAACCAGAAAAGTTACTTTGGCTGAAGTTAAAAAATTAAAATATTTAAATGGTTAAAAAATATTCAATAAAAGAATCAATTAATCAGTTATCTCAATAAAAATACTTTCAGAAGTGAAAATAAGTTGCCTGATTTTGTTGAAATATATTTTCATCGACAAATAAAAACTTCGCCAAACTCTAAAATAAAGCATATATAACATTTTGTAAATATTCTAAAAAGTGTTTCAACTACCTTATGCAGTTGCACTTCATCAACACCAACGTTGATTTTGCCAGCGAAAAATTCCTGCATCTGTTTCGTTGTTTTGAATGAGGGCAAGTGGTCTAAAAATTTTGGGTAACGGTGCCTTCTGTGCTCTTTTGCTGAGACAATAGCAGGTTGTTAAAAAAATAACGAGTAACATAATGAATGAAAAAGTTAATAAAAAGTATGTTATTCCAGTTTTACTGTTTCAAAACAAGAGATGTTCAATAAATAAAATGTTTTTAACCTTTCAAGGACGCTTTTGATAAAATCTACACATATTACTTAAACTTATAGTATTCTACACAAAAATTTTAAACATCAAGAGTGTATAAACAAAATTTAATTAAAGTCTTATGAACTTGTTTTTTTAAACTTAACTAAACTTTAAAAATTAAGTATGTTAACATTAAAAACTCTTACAATAAAAAAACAAATTTTGCTAATAAATGTTTACGATTTTTGTAAGTTGATTATTTCTGCATAACAACAGCAATGACAAAATGTCTGTTAAAACTGTTATCAATTGAGTGTCAGTGTAAACGGGTTTTGCACAATGTTATGAAGGTATGTGAGACTTGAACCACGATGTTACATAAATGCGTTAGAAAAATAATATACAAATATAAGTTATTATGCAAAATTAAAGAATCCATAACTATACATTTTATATTCTACTGTTGTATATTTCTTTCATATAAACTGTAAACCCAACCAAAAAGAAATTTGGAAATACTTGTTTTAGATGTAATATTTTAAATATACTGTAATATTTTAAATAACTGTTTAGCTCGAAATAGCTAACGAAAAGGTTTGTGCTCAAGAGTAAGGTTGCTTTTTTACTTAAAAATCATAAACAATGTTGTCTTAAACAAAAATCAAGCATAAACAAACTAACAGATAATACAACTGCATTCAGGGTAACCATCCTTCTTGTTTGGCTTGGATGATCTTTTACGAGAAGATGTATTACTTTTCATTTTGTCATCTGAATTTTGATTTCTTAATTTAGCTTGAGATGGTTTTACTTTCTTGTTGACTTTTCCGGTGTTCTCAATTGGTTCATTATTCTTTTTAGTTCGAACTGGCCTCTTTTTCGAACTTTTATTTCTCTTGCTTTCTTCTCTTGGTTCATATTCGGAATCATCACCGTCTGTTTCACCAGAATCATCGGAATATAAAAAAAGTCTTTTTGATAGTTCCTGTTTGAAATTATTCGGCACCCATTTACTCGTTTTTTGCCTAAATTACTCAGTTTATCTGCAACATTTTCTTCATTATAACTTCCTTTATTATTAGATATACGAAGATGTTCTATGTCTTTAATGATTGAACTACTGGCATCTTCATTGTCTTCATTATCAGATGATCCGGAATCAGAAGATTGACCGTCGTCTAAGTCGGGATAATCTTTTTCTTCATCATCCAAAATTGGAATTGTATCTCGATTTTTTTGACTATCATTTTGGCATTCCATTTCTTCATCTGATCTTTCCGATGAATCTGAGTATTCGTTTGTTTGGTCATCATCTGAACTATAGGTGCCATCTGAATCTTGTTCGTTCTGTAAAACATCTGAAAGTGAAGATTCTTCATCATTTCTTTCATTATCTGAGGAGTAAGTGCCGTCTGAATCTTCAAAATCATTTGCATAAGTGTCCGTGTCATCTTCACTTTCACCCACGGTGTCGCTGTGTTCTTTATTTCGACTGGTCAAAATATTTGATTTTTGAGTTTTCAATGCAATTCCTGGTTTCTGGTTATTTTTGTTATTTGGCTTCCTCCCAGTTTTTCCTTCTTTCAACACCAGATCGTTCGTGTAATCGTTCAAGAAATCATACTTGAGATTGTCTACAACGCTTGTTTTAGAACTGTGAAAAAAAATCAATTTAATTAGTTAATTTAAAAAAAACTGTATTTTGTTAAATAAAACTTCATGTATAACGCATATGTACAATAATGGGTTTTCGAACACTTCTCTTGAAGCTGTATAACTAAACTAGTTTTAATAAAGTAACTGAAAGCAGTTGCAACAAGGTTATTTAGTAAATAATGAATTATGTAAAAATGAATCTGAAAATACAATTGAAGCAAAAAACTTTTATTACACTCTTTTTAAAACTGGGCAAAAAAAAACTAAAAAAATAACTATTAAATTAAGTTATGTTTTATTAAAATTATTTTCAAAGAATTTTCCTAAAACTTCTTTTAGAACTGTAAAAATTCAAACTCAGTTATTTACGATAGCTAAAAGCAATTATGAGAAATCGACTAAGTAAAGAATGAATATAACAGTTAAACTCATAGGTTTGATCATACTTTTTTGACGATTACACCTTAAGCTAGTCTCACGGCATATTAAAGTCCGGACTTTGGCTATATTAGACTTTTGCTGAGGTTTTATTTAAATAAAAAATATTCATATATACCTAGCTTAAAACTTAGATTGCTTTAAAAGTAACAAATTAGATTATCTATACTTTAAAACTAAATGAAATTTAACTGAATTGTTATTATTCAATACATCAATGCAATTTGTAAATCTAATTCAAGAATTGGTTGTTTTAACGAAAATAGAAATTATTTTTTTGCTTTTGTGGGTACCATTAATGTGATAAAAAAATTAAATATTTCTGTAAACTAAAAGTATGATTTGCCTTAAAGACAATGTAAAAAAATTAAGTATCTTAACTAAGATGTAAATATTTTATTTATTATAAGTAACATTTTAATAACAAGTTTATTGATTATGCTAAGTTTGATTTATAGTTTGCAATGTGATTAAAAGATCAAAAGAATATACAATTTATCCTATAAAAAATCAAAATTCACATCAAAGTATATTAACTCCATTTCATACTAAATATAAAATAGGTAGTGTTTGACTCATTAAAATTTAGTATCACATAACTGTTAAAAAGCTTCTTAAATATATTTCACTTTTCGTTAGAAAAAAAATAATTGTGTTTATCATTTTAGATTATCAAGCTATTAAGACTATCAATTGACAATAAAAATACTGTTGACGAGGTCATTTGTTGTTTATGAAACTAACTGTAATTATCATACGACCAAGTATGGTTTTCTTATTATTAATTTTACATATTATTATTTTTTATCAAATATAAATGTTTCTAACTTGTATTTCTCGTTTTCAGGACTCATATATTTCCAATCATATCCATGACTAGACCTCCATCTGTACGAAATAAATAGTAAATCATTTATAAATAATAATAACGAAATATTGAGTATATTAAATCTTTTCACCTTTATTAGATTTGTATTAAATTACAATACTTGATTTAATCAAAACATACAAACATGAATATAGTATTTGTTTATCTGAGTAACATAACATCTGTACGCACAAACCTGAAAAAAACCTTCCATTCTTCTTTTGTTGTCCCAAAAACTTTGTTAACTCTCCGTTGATCTAACTGCTGCCAACCCTGTCGAACCAATATAAGTTATTCAGATCTTGTAAACTTAATAATTTTTAATTTTTTACAAAAAAATATTATTTTGTTTCTTGCACTCTTTTGCATGTAATTCCTAAACTCGTTAAATGGTCATTCAACGTCATTACTATATACGAAGTAAAAGATAATAGCCTGTCAAAAATGCTAAGGAATGATTCAGATTTCAAATTTATACTTGTATTGTATTTGAATATATCAAGTTACTTTTTAGTTTTTAAAACATTGTACAAGCTTGTCTGTTCGTATTATGAATTAATTTTGTTCATTACTTTTTAAAACTTTTATTATCATAAAATGAAAGCTTATGAGAACTATAAGCTTAAAAGCTTATTTGTTTTTCAGATATATAATACGACTTTAAGAAATAAATTACTTCGCAAATAAAATAACAATTTACTTCAACTAAAACCATCAAAAGCAACATTCTATATACAAAAAAGGTAATTTACAGATAATTTTTTCAATAAAGATTTAAAAACAAAATCAAACTTACATCTTTTGCTATAAAAGGTTTCTTTTTTCTCGGTTTTCTTCGACTTTTTTCCATAGTTATAATTATCTGTATTTCTAAAAGAGTTTGATGTAATAAACTTTAGTAGGTTTTCTGATATAATGGATTATTACACTTCTAAATACAAAAAACAAACTCATTTAAAAATTAAATTACTTAAAAAATTAAATCTAACTCTGCTTTTACCACATATCGTTTTTTTTAATGTTTCTAATTGGATGGTTATTTTTTCTTAATAATATTTTAAACAAAGTTCTAATTAACATTGTAGTGGTAGTAAACTTTTTAAACAAAAGCTAAAGATAAAGATGCTCAAAAATTTTTCTTGTCTAAGGACTTGAGCGCAAGAAAATAACCCCAGGTGATTGAGTAATACCGTCTCTTTATTTAAAATTACTGCTTAAACTTAAAATTTCTGTCAGTATTTTAACATTTTAAATCATCTTAATTATATTTTTTAACAGTATTATAAAGAGCATGTATGTTAGAATTGTTTGTAATTAAGTATATTAAACTTAAAACAAGTCTTTATTTAAAATATTATATAAAAAAGTATGAAACACATATACTAAACCCTTGATAGTTTTTATAATAATATAATTTTACCGGAAATTCTAATTACTTTTAATTAATACTATTTTATAAGAATTTTAGGTACTTGCATTATTTAAACATAAAAGACGCTCCCTAAAAACTAATAAGACTTGCCAACTGTTCGTAGACTATAAAATAACTATTTTATCCTTAACAAAAAAAATTCACTGAGATAATTCAGACTTTTTTTCTCGCTTCTGTAATTTAAAAATTATTAGTAATAAAAACTTTTTTGGTTAAAGTATTCTCAAATTTCGAAAAAAAAACAAATAAGTTTGGTTTTACCATTTTAATCTCATATTAGTTTGCATTAATTTGCTCAAAACTGCTTAATTTCAAAATACAAAGGTTAGAGATCAGACTAAATTTAGATTCCAATTGGGTCGTTCAAAAATTGGAACAAACTCATAATGAGAATCATCAAAACTTATTTTTTTATTTTTATAAAAAAAATATTTAATAACATGATTAATGCTTAACTAACATAAGTCTAGTTAAAGTTTTGTTCAATTGTTCAATATTTCTCATTAAACTTAAAAAATTATACACCTATGCTAAAATCAATTACTTAATAAATTTTTGCAGAAATACTTTCAGTTAATATTGAAAAACATATCTTTAATGGTAATGGTCAAATTAGTTAATTTCATGTTGATCATGTGATAGAAATAAAACTTAAATTTTCTAAGAAAGATTTACTTTATGTACAAGGCTGAGTTAGTATCATTTTACAAATGAAATAAACCAAGTAAATGTTAGATGGAATACGATACTTAAACATTTCTAAACAGAATAAGTTGTTAATGATTGTTTTACAAGTACAGCTTTAAAAAAACTTTAAGCTAGAGTAAGCAACACTCTTAGAAATCATCCTGTTATATAGATTTAAAAAGGTTAAACTTCTTTAAATATACTAAATAGCTTAATTGTTTAAGTCTTTGTTAAGCTTCAATAAATAATCTCTCAAACTTCAAAAAAAAAGCTTAAATAAGCTGCAGGGATATGTCTAAACTTTTTTAAGTTGGGGAGCACAAACTTAGTTTATTTCTAAATAAGCTTTGATTAACTAGATAAAAATTGTTTAAAAGAAGTCATTTAGCATCAAATAATTTGATTATACTACATTATATAGAGATCAGACTAAATTTAAATTCCAATTGGGTCGTTTAAAATATCAGTATGTTATTAATTTTGAGTGAAAATAGTAATCAAGTATTTTTTTTGCTAAATATACAAGTTTTAACTTAGAACTTTCAGAAAAAAAAGTATGTAAAATTCAGATAAGAAACCACAAAAGTCATAAAATTACATTGACAGAAATAAAAACAAATTTTTATTACAGTAACAAGAATTAACATTGTTAACTTACTATATCTAACTGAGAATTTCCTTACCACTTTTATACCTACAACAAGGTAAAGAAAAAAAGAATGTTATCAAATATTATATTGATTTAAAGCAAGGGCATGGAAACTATTTTTTCCTTGAACTTTACACCAATCTAACATTTGTCGTCCTTCTTTTTTTTTTAAACTTGTTGTAAATATAAACATGATAAGGAAAATTCTAAGTAAAATTTAGTAAGTTTAACAATGTAAATCTTATTAATGCAGTGTTAATGTAAAGCTTAATTGTTTGTTTTTATTTCTATCAATTTATTTTCCTAATGACTGTGAAGTTAGTATGACCGCGTTTTTCAGGAACTTTTATAAAATGTCCAAACTTTGGACCTAGTTATTTTGCTTATCTTAATAGCTAATTAAACTTTTTTTTTCTTTTTCTAGAGAACAGTCTTTTGTCTTTAATTAAAAAAAATCTATTGGATTGGGGTTTGGTTTTTTAAGTGGGGCCCCTTAGAAAAAAATATGCTTTTTATTGTAATTTTTTATTTATTTTATGAGTTTGAGTAAAAAAAAAAATTATAATATTTATTTTTTAAATCTTCTTAATAGTATGTATATAACGGCTATAATAGTAAATTTAATGTAAAAATTTTAAACAATTTGGCCTTATAATAAGGTTTATTTGTTATTATATTTTTGTTATATGAATTTGAGTTTGTAATTTATAAAATTCATAAAAAAATCCAATTAATGCAAAGTTGTGCGAAACATTGACAGTCAGTGAAAAAAATTATAGCCGTTTATACACAAATTATTATGAAAATAAAAAAAAAATATATTCTTATTTTTTTATTTAAACTCATAAAATAATAAAAACTATAAAAAAACCCAAATTAAATGTTTTTTTAAATTTAAAGACAAAGGACCGTTCTCTTGAATAAAAAAAAAATTTTAATCAGCTTTTAAGATAACGAAAATAATTAGTTTTAAAGTTTGGACACTTTTTAAAAACTTATTCAAGCTAACTTCACACTCGTACTCGTATTTTTATGACTTGTGTGACTTTATAACTAACTTTTATATTTAGTATACTCAACATTCAATTATTTTTTATTTAACAAATAAGAACAAAACTGTTGAGGACGAGCATAAAGTTATTGTTATAAGAAAATTTATTAATTTTTCAAAAAACATAAAACTTTAATGTCAATTATTTTCCTTATCTTAAAAGCTATCTAAAAATTTTTTTTTATTATAGAGAACGCACCTTTGCCTTTAGTTTAAAAAAAAAATATTTAATTTGGGGTTGGAATTATTTCATGGGGTCTCTCCAAAAATAAAGGTTTTTTTTTTCGTTTTTTTTCATCAAATGGTATTAGAACCAAAAATAAATATTTTTTTTTAATTTTTTTTTTTGATTTCCCTTAGTTTGCATGTTATTAAAACTCGTAAATAGTTATTTTATAAATAATGTTAATATCTTTTACGATTTGGCCCAAAATCAAAATGTAGTATATAACACTATCATTTGCCTTGGCCATTTCCTAGATAAAAAATTGATAAAAGGAAAAAAAAAAGTTAATAAGAATGTGAATATACATCAAACTAAATTAAAATAAAATAATTTAATTAAATTTTTTGTATATTCACATTCTTATTAACTTTTTTTTTCCTTTTATCAATTTTTTATCTAGGAAATGGCCAAGGCAAATGATAGTGTAATATACTACATTTTTATTTTGGGCCAAATCGTAAAAGATATTTACATTATTTATAAAATAACTATTTAAGAGTTTATATAACATGCAAACTAAGGGAAATCAATAAAAAAAAATTAAAAAAAAATATTTATTTTTGGTTCTAATACCATTTGATGAAAAAAAAACGAAAAAAAACCTTTATTTTTGAAAAGACCCCATGAAATAATTCCAACCCCAAATTAAATAATTTTTTTTTTAAATTAAAGGCAAAGGTGCGTTCTCTAAAGTAAAAAAAAAAATTTAGATAGCTTTTAAGATAAGGAAAATAATTGACATTAAAGTTTTATGTTTTTTGAAAAATTAATAAATTTTCCTATAACAATAACTTTATGCTCGTATATCAATTAGTGGAAGAGCATGTATCTTGTTTTATTTAAATTTAGTCTAAGTCTGTTGATGGTCGTTTTAATGCTGGACAAAATCTGACTGGACAAAAATTTTTAGCTTGATATTCGACTAAAATTACAAACTTGCTAAAACTTGAACTGGACAATTTCTAACTTAGTAAAAGCTGACTATAAAAAAAATTTAACTTCCAAAAATATCCTTTTAAACTTATACAATACTATAAATATAATTAAATATATATAATAAAATACATTTATAATGTATAGTACTAATATATAATAAAGAATATAAAAATATTCTTTTAAACTTATAAAAGTAAGTATAATACTTAACAATATTGTAATATAATTAAATATATATTAAATGTATATAATTAAATACATATACAACATATTAAAATAATACTAATATATAATGAAGAATATAAAAATAAAATATTCTTTTAAACTTAAAAAAAATATTAATAACATTATAACAAAAAATAATAATGACACTGTATAAAATAAATACTAACTAATACTATAACAAACAAAATTGTTAACACTATATAAATATACAAATTAATTTTTGTATACAATTAAAAGTTTTCATAAAATATAATGAGTAAAAAATAATTTTCTCAAAAAGAAATATAAAATAAATTGTGAAAAAAAATATTTAAAACTAGAAAATATAAAACAAAATATAAAAAAAAATAATAATAATAAATTATTTGATACAGAGTGATATAAAAGTTTGTCACCATTCTCTTATGAGTTTAGGTTTACTATTTTTTACTATAATTATAATTTCTTCGAAATAAAAGTTTAAATCAAAAACTTTAAAAAGTAAGTACTTGTTTTAGTTATGTTTAAATTATTAAAACGCCTTTTTTACTTTTAAAACTGAAAATTTTAGGTGTTGTATTAAAATTTTTACGATCTTCTAAACTTTACCTTGAATACACGTACATTGGCCTTTTCAAACTGTATGCCGTTACAAAAAACATTTTAACACAAAAATTTGTTTACAAAATTTGTTGAAAATTT
Source organism: Thalia democratica (assembly GCF_965202585.1). NCBI lineage: Eukaryota > Metazoa > Chordata > Thaliacea > Salpida > Salpidae > Thalia > Thalia democratica. The sequence goes on from NC_139165.1 coordinate 79,134,626, forward strand.
GTACAATTGTTGTTAAATGCATAGTCTAGTAGTTAATTTTTTTTTAATGTTTTAACTAATGTACTAAAAGTTTTACGATTTTCTGAACTTCACCTCTAAAAAACACCTACTTTTGCTTTTTACGATTATAAGCCATCACTAAAAAAATATTTAACCAGAAAACTCTTTACAAAAATCGTTCAAATTTCGCATAAATTAATTTAAAGGTATATTCTACCATATAAATGATTTTTGTTGTTTTTATCAATGTAGCGAAAATTTTACCATCGTCTAAACTTAATCTTCAAGAAAACACCTTTACTACTTTATAAACACCTACATTTGCTTTTTTAAACTATATGCCTTTACAAAAAACATTTTAACACAAAAAGTTGTTTACAAAATTTGTTGAAAATTTGTTCATTTGTTGTTAAATGCATAGTCTAGTAGTTAATTTTTTTTTTATGTTTTAACTAATGTATTAAAAGTTTTACGATCTTCTGAACTTCACCTCTAAAAAACACCTACTTTTGCTTCTTTCGAATATAAGCCATCACTAAAAGCATTTTTAACCAAAAAAATCTTTACAAAAATCGTTCTAATTTCGCACAAATTAATTTAAAGGTATATTCTACCATATAAATGATTTTTGTTGTTTTTATCAATGTAGTGAAAATTTTACCATCGTCTAAACTTAATCTTCAAGAAAACACCTTTACTACTTTATAAACACCTACATTTGCTTTTTTAAACTATATGCCTTTACAAAAAACATTTTAACACAAAAAGTTGTTTACAAAATTTGTTGAAAATTTGTACAGTTGTTGTTAAATGCATAGTCTAGTAGTTAATTTTTTTAATGTTTTAACTAATGTATTAAAAGTTTTACGATCTTCTGAACTTCACCTCTAAAAAACACCTACTTTTGCTTTTTACGAATATAAGCCATTACTAAAAGCATTCTTAACCAAAAAAATCATTACAAAAATCGTTCAAATTTCGCACAAATTAATTTAAAGGTATATTCTAGTATATAAAAGCTTGTTGTAGCAAGAGAAAAACTTCGATTAGATCCACTCACATGTCTGCATGTAGACATTACTGGAAACCTGGTCAAAAAGTGGAACGGAAATAAAGTGTTTAATACTGCATGCATATTTAGAGGAAATGATGAACGGTCAAGAAAGTTCTCTAAAAAGTCAAGTAATCACCCACCATTGGTGGTCGCAGAAATGATGAGCGTTAGGACAAACAGAGTTACTCTTTGTCATTTTTTAACAAAAATGAATGAAATTTGATACAAATATCACATGGATCAGCGGTGATAAGACATGTAGAGTGTGAATATAGCCTTCCACAATTAGGAGCTGTTTGTCAAACATTTAACGAAATAAGTCTTAGTTTATACAGAAAAGTTTGCTACGAAGCAATTAATAATAGAGAGCGATGTGACTCAATGAAGGTATTGAATAATTCTATAAAGGCAGTTGTTTACATTTGTAGCAAGCACAATCTCCATTCATGGAAGCGATTTTTCGAAAGAAAAGAAGCATCATATTTAGTAAAAGAATAATTTATGGGAGCAATGTGCCGCATGATGATGGCCCGGTATTAAGAACTAATAAAGAAATTTTCTACAACTTGGCTGTTATTTCATTAAACCCTAAGTTGACAAAAGCAGTTCAAAAAAGTATTGATTATATCACTGAAATATGTGAAATAGATGCCGATGCACTTACACTAGTTAATGAAGCCTTAGATAGAGGACAAGCTACAGAATTTCTAAGTGAAGAAAATATCTGTGATGAGCTTAGCAGTGCAAAATCACCGTTTTTAGAAGATATTAGGAATATTTACTTACAAGTAAAAAAGGAAATGATTGAAAATACAGAAAATTCGAATGTTAAAAATAAAATGCACTTCGAAAAATTTTTAACATACTTCTTGCGCACATGGGCTTCTAATATCTCTCTTTGGACAGCTATAATTCTACATATAGCAAAATCAGAGGTAAAGTTCAACAACAAGCCCGTTGAATCGTGGTTTTCTTCCTTAAAACATAAAAATATGGACAAAAAGAAACACAGAAAGGAAGACAATGCAGAAGATGATAATGGCGATGTTGATACAAGATAGACCTATCACGGTTATTTAAAAAAAATAAGAAAACTATATAACAAAGATCAAGAGACTTATATGCTCAACTAAGCAATTAACATGACTGAGTTAACGAAGATGCCGAAAAAAAAACGTGTTCAATTTAGATGATGAATGGGATACTAGTTCAAAAAAGAAAAAAAAAGGTAACAACAGATCACAAGGTTTTTACCAACACGCATTCAATGCTAAGGTCGATGAAATAGTTAAAAAAGCAACTAATAAAAATCATGGTTTGGAACGATACAAGCCCTCATTTTACAAAGAAAAAATTAAAAACATTATTTCTGCTAAAGAAACTGATGTTCTTATTAGCGTAGTCGAAGATAAATCTTTAATCGAAGGTGAAACAGAAAGCATTTATATAGATCACAAGCAGTTTAAAAGTTTAGAACCTGGAAAAATTCTACATGATAAAGTTGTAAATACAGTTTTAAGAATTAAGCTGCCGAAAGATGTTTATATAATAGAGAGTGACCAACTTCAAAGATTTATACTAAATGGTAAAGGACTTATAGAAGTTAACGCAAAGTTCACTACAGCCGAAAGGTTTTTTCAGTTTTTAAAAAAGATAAAAAAAACTTTAAGCTTTTTATTGTGAACAAACTTAGAAATGAATGGACATTAATTGGCAATGAAGACGACGAAATGACGCAGCAAGTAAAATTTGAAAAAAAAAAAAGAATTTTTAAATCAAAAAGACATCACATCAGAGAAAAACAATATAAGTATTTAAGCCTTGGAAACGATGAAGAGTCATCATTGAACGTAATTAAATATGCTTTAGACTACTTCACAAAAAAAACGAAGAGTTCATTACAGTGGAAGATTACAATAAGTTCAAGTTATTGATGGCTGAAGATATATTAAGACATGGAGGACCGTATGATATAGAGAACAAGTTGTCAAAATTTTGTTTCTTGTGTGGCTCAGATCAATATGATATTACTAAGTCAGTAAATACTAATGCAAATATCGAATGGTGTGGTTGTGAAAAATGCGGTCGATACTTTCATCTTCCTTGCTTAAACAGTATTCATATCTCCCTTGAACCAAGTAGGGATTATGAATGTAAATTATACAATTAAAAAAAATCCATGTGGAATATAGGACTTATATAATTATAAGTGATAAACCACTATAAAAACATTGACCCAGTACAAGATGCTGGCCTCAACGTGGCGTACTGGTCGAGTAGCCGTACTAACGGTAAAACTAACAGCATCATTAAACACATTATATACTAGACTATGCATTTAACAACAAGTGTACAAAGTTTCAACGAATTTTGTAAACAAACTTATGTGTTAAAATGTTATTTTGTAAAGGCATATAGTTTAAAAAAGCAAATGACGGTGTTTACAAAGTAGTTATGGTGTTTTTTTGAAGATTAAGTTTAGACGATGGTAAAAATTTTACTACATTGATAAAAACAACAAAAATCATTTATATGGTAGAATATTCCTTTAAATTAATTTGTGCGATATTTGAACTATTTTTGTAAAGATTTTATTGGTTTAAATATGCTTTTAGTGATGGCTTATATTTGAAAAGCAAAAGTAGGTGTTTTTTAGTGGTGAAGTTCAGAAGATCGTCAAACTTTTAATACATTAGTTAATACATTAAAAAAAAATTAGCTACTAGACTATGCATTTAACAACAGTTGTACAAATTTTCAAGAAATTTGTTAAACAACTTTTTGTGTTAAAATGCTTTTTGTAATGACATATAATTTGAAAAGGCTAATCTAGGTGTTTTAAAAGTAAAGTTTAGAAGATCGTAAAAATTCATAGTAAAAATTTTAATACAATACCTAAAATCGTTAGTTTTAAAAGTAAAAACAGGTGTTTTAACAATTTAAACTTTGTTTTATTTAAATATAACTAAAACAAATACTTAATATTTAAAGTTTTTGATTTAAATTTTTATTTCGAAGAAATAGTAAATAAACTATAGTTTGATAAAAAGAGGTCTATAACCTAAACTAAAAAGAAAATGGTGACAAACTTTTATATCACTCTGTATCAAATAATTTATCTTTATTAATTCTTTATATATTTTGTTTTATATTTTCTAGTTTTAAATATTTTTTTCACAATTGATTTTATGTTTTTTTTCGAGAAAATTATTTTCTACTCATTATATTTTGTAAAAAAAGTTTTAATTGTGTAGAAATATTAATTTGTATAGTTATATAGTGGTAACAATTTTTTTGTTATAGTATTAGTTAGTATTTATTTTATACAGTGTTATTATTATTTTTTGTTATAATGTTGTTAATTATTTTTTAAGTTTAAAAGAATATTTTATTATTATTTTTTGTTATAATATTGTTAATTATTTTTATAAGTTTAAAAGAATATTTTTATTTTTATATTCTTCATTATATATTAGTATTTTTTTTAATAAGTTATAAGTGTATATAGTTATATATATTTAATTATATAACATATATTATAATTAAGGATATTTTTCGAGGTTAAATTTTTTTTATAGTCAGCTTTTACTAAGTTAGAAATTGTCCAGTTCAAGTTTTAGCAAGTTTGTAATTTTAGTCGAATATCAAGCTGAAAATTTTTGTACAGTCAGATTTTGTCCAGCATTAAAATGACCATAAGTCTGTTGTCCATATACATTTTTTATTAGGAGTTTAGGTATTCATTATCTTTTTCATAGGTGTTTTTCTTAAATGTTGTATATAATAGTTAGTATCAGCATGGTTTATGACTTTTAGTAGGGGTAGGGAGTACTAGGGTAATGTTTGCTTTACTTATGAGTACATTTGATTCGGATGTGTTTTTGCTTCATTAAGAAGAATCTATATATATAGTTTGGGTGGGTGTCACTTTTGCACGAACGTCACTTTTGCACGAGCGTCACTTTTGCACGAAGGGACACTTTTGCACGACTGTCACTTTTGCACGAAGGGTCACTTTTGCACGAGGGGACACTTTTGCACGGCGACTCTTTTGCACGAGCGTCACTTTAGCACGAGGTGACACTTTTGCACGGCGTCACTTTTGCACGCAGGGTCACTTTTGCACGAGGGGACACTTTTGCACGGCGTCACTTTTGCACGCAGGGTCACTTTATCACGAGGGGACACTTTTGCACGGCGTCACTTTTGCACGAAGGGTCACTTTTGCACGAGGGGACACTTTTGCACGGCGACTCTTTTGCACGAAGGGTCACTTTTGCACGAAGGGACACTTTTGCACGGCGTCACTTTTGCACGCAGGGTCATTTTTGCACGGCGTAATTTTTGCACGAGGAGACACTTCTGCACGGCGACATTTGTTACGGCAGCATTGTTGCACAACGGTACTTTTGCACAACGTCACATTTTTACGATGAAGATTTTGCCCAGCGACATTTTGGCACAATGATTTTTTCGCACGGAACATCAATTTTTCATTTTGGTAAAAAGTTCTTTAGCTAGTACCAAATTTTTAACATACTTATATTAAAGGCAAAAAATTAAAGATTTAAAATCTTAAACAGTAAAAGTTAATGTTAGAAACAAACTAAGGAAAGATAAAATATAATTATTTATAAAAAAATCATACCAGGGACAAAAAAATAATTAATTTAGAAACTAGGATAAAAAATACTTTGAGTGTAAGTAAGTTGTTCTAGTTTATTTTGAATTTTAATATATTAGTCAACAACTATGTCATATTATATATTTTACTACACAGTTACAAGTTTATTGTCCATATGATGGACCTAGGCATCAAAACCTAGACCACTTAAACTGAAAGAAACATAATAAAAAAAAAAAAATTAATACAAGAAGTTTATTTATTAAAACAAAGATAAAAACATAGTTTGATATAAAACTTATAGGTTAACATAAAAAGCAAAATGTTAAGCACAAACTTATACTTATTTACGCTTTGATGTAGAACGATGAACGTCAAATATTTAAACGCATTGATTAACAACAAAAATAAAAACCTAACGCTCCAAGGACATTAAAAATAGACTGGCCAGATGAGTAATCATTAAATACATTGAAAAAGCACTCATTATTAATAGAGTAAAGGTGCTGCTAATATAATAAATTGAATTATAAACTAAGCTTAATCTTAATGTTAAATCAACGGTTGATAAAAATTACTTATTAATTTTACTAACACAAATATAATTTTGATAAAAAAACTTTAACTTCAATCGAAATTCTTTAAAATTTTTGCAAGAAACTAATTCATTTGTAAGTTTGTTCCATATTTCAACTGACCAATAAAAAAAAAAATTCTGCCAAGCCTCATTATTGAAATGTTGCAGCGGTTGAAGACTAATGTGGTATATTTTCTTTTAACATAAGTTCAAACTTCCAAATGTTACTCTCTATTTGACTTATCATGATCATGCAAAGTTATAATGCTGAAATAATCCAAGTTCAAATCATTTTATTGCTCTTTTTGTTCTCACGCTAAATTAAAAATTAGACTGAAAAATAAACGTCAAGTAAAATCTAAAATACCTTTACAATTCAAAAATTAACTAAATCTTTTGTTTTATTTTAACAATCGTTTAAAATTAAAATAAATTTTAACCATTTGTTTAACAACTATATATTGCTAATTTTAACATCAAGAGAATATAAATAAAAAATAATACTCAAGATTCGTGTTTCAAAGCCTTACTAAATTAAGGTTATCTTTCTCTTTAAAATCAAACGAGATTCAGATAATTTTTATTTAAATTATTCAAAATTGTTTGTTATTCATCTAGTTTATTTTGATTAAGATTTTAAATATGAATAAATGAATTGTGGTAGGTAATTATATTGTTCTCCGTAAAACTTAAAATAAAAACTTTTATTTAAGAAATTTATTTAAGCACTGACGAGGTATTAGACCGAAACTTAGTTTGTAAAATAAATTTTTGCAACAATAATTTCATAAAAACTTTACATTAAAATTTCATTAAAAAACTACAACATTTTATTGATTCAAAACAACTTGCGTTTAAAAGCGAATATTATTTAAATTGACAAAAAAAAATCTATTTATATTTTTATTTGAGAAAATAAAAATTAGAAGCGTGCAAAAGTGAAGTTCCGTTCAAAATTGACTGATTATTTAAAATTTTGCAGTCCATGAGTATACCCGTGAAATTATAACGCCGTGCGAAAGTGACGCTTTGCAAAAATGTCGTCATGCAAATGTAACGTCGTGCAAAAGTTTTGACGTGTAAAAATGTCGCCGTGCAAAAAGTGACGACCGTGCAAAAGTGACGCCGTGCAAAAGTGTCCCTTCGTGCAAAAGTGACCCTCCGTGCAAAATAGTCGCCGTGCAAAAGTGTCACCTCGTGCAAAAATGACCCTGCATGCAAAAGTGACACCGTGCAAAAGTGTCACCTCGTGATAAAGTGACGCTCGTGCCAAAGAGTCGCCGTGCAAAAGTGTCCCCTCGTGCAAAAGTGACCCTGCGTGCAAAAGTGACGCCGTGCAAAAGTGTCCCCTCGTGCTAAAGTGTCGCTCGTGCAAAAGAGTCGCCGTGCAAAAGTGTCCCCTCGTGCAAAAGTGACCCTTCGTGCAAAAGTGACGCTCGTGCAAAAGTGTCCCCTCGTGCAAAAGTGTCTTCGTGCAAAAGTGACGCTCGTGCAAAAGTGACCCGTTCCCATATAGTTTATTGAACAAAAAGCGAAAAAAAAAACAAAAATTTTTGCTCAAAAATGTTTTGGTTCAATGACCTGGATAGCAAAAAGACCTCTCGGTCATCGAGTTGCATACCCAAACTTAATCAATATTATAATGAGCTAAAAATAAAAAAAATGAAAAATTTAAACTCTAAAACGAAAAGCTCTATAAAAAGAGACTCTATTAAACTTTACAACATTAAATATTTTTCTTAAGAAAAATAAATAGAAAAAAAAAAGAAATTTCCAAAAAAATTAAAGAATTTTTACACACTCATATATCTAACACTATATACACATAAATATATATCTAACTTAACGTTAAAAGGTTAAGTTTTTATCTGAAATTTAAATTTTAAAATTAATCCAGAACTTTGCAAATAAATTACCCTGTTATATAATTTAAAAAGAAAAAAAAATATATATTAAGTTATTTCCTTTTTTTATGTGTGTTTAAGAATTTCGACTCTACTACCAACTAATTTTAACCTATCAAAAAGTAAGTAACAGTAAAATATAACTATAACATTGAAGAAAAAATAAATAAAAATAACGTAAAACTGCAATATTCAAACAAAGTAAAATAAAGCTGTATCCATAAAAAAATTGCTTAAACTAGATAAAAAGTATAGAATAAATATATCATTTTAATTAAGTATTTTGTGCTAAAAAGGTTTTTTTTCCTCTTTTGATAATTTAAGTTGAAAATAAAATATTTCACATTTGAATAGCTACATAAACTATTGTAATTCTTTTTTTCTTTATAGAATATTAAAGAAGTGATTTTTACAATAACTGAACTTAACTTTTATAAATAAAAACATGAAGATACGTTACAAAAAAAAAAAAAAAAAACAATAATAATTTTAACAACAATGATATTAACAACAACAAATTTCTTTCCACTAAATCAACCAAAAAAAAAAAAAAAACTCTTTTCTCTTTGAAAAAATTGTCTAAGTCTTAACTGAAATAATAGAAAGAAAACAACATTTGTAAACATAAAAAAGAATAATTTTACTTTGCTCAAAAAGAGATTTTTCTTCAATATAAGTTTGCTTGAAACAGTTATCTCAGCTTGCTTTTTAAATACTTTATTTTCTGCTAAAATATAAACATCTATAACTATTCTTTTTACATTTTCATGCAATAAAAAAATATAAAATAATAAAGTATATATTAAAAAAAAGTATCTTAAGGAATAGTCTTAAAAATAACTGGACAGAAAATGCTAAAATCTCAACTAAACCAATGTTAATGTAACCAAACAAATCTACTTTCCAACAAAAAATTAAAAAATAAACAAAAAATTGGATATTAAATGAATTACTAAATAGTTAACTTTAACTATAATCTTAAAAATAATTAGATAGAAAATGATAAAATCCAGTCTAAACCAATGTTACTGTGACCAAACAAACCAACTTTTGGACAAAAAAAAAACTAAAATATAAAAAAAATTATAAAAATTTGGATATTAAATGACAAGTACTATTAACTCCTTAAACAAAGTAAATAGGGAGTAGGAATGATCACTAATGAGCTTGAGAATTACTATTTAAAAGATAACTTTTAAGTTCATGCTGGAACTTTCCAAAATGACTTATACTTTTTAAACTTAATGGCAACTTAGTCCACAACTTACTACCTTGGAAGGATAGTGATTTATGACCTATTTTGCTGTTGAATCTAGGTAGGAAAAAATTTGTTTCTGAAGACCTGGTATGATAATTATGTACATTTTTTACACTTTTATAGTAATTTTTAAAGTTATCTGGTAACAAATAGTTGTTAAACTTAAACATAAAAAGACCTAATTCATATAAATACAGACTCTCAACATTTAATATTTTTTTCTGAGATTTTAATTCTCTTACACTGTCATCATATTTCTTATAATGTATGCATCTAAGTGCTCTGTTTATGAGAACATTAATATCATTTATACATTTTTTATTTGCTCTTCCCCAGCACAACAAGCCATATCTAACATTGCTCATAAGCAAAGAATTAAAGATCAAATATAATGCTTTTTCATTTAAGAAGTGTCTGGTTTTATATAATATACCCAATGTTTTTTGTAATTTTGTTTTTATACTTTCTATATGTTCTGACCATTTTAAATTTCTGTCTATAATTATTCCCAAATATTTATAGCTATTTGTGTTTGATATAACTGTTTTACCTATTTTTACATTAGGATCTTTATTTTTCCAAAAAATATTTTTTGATTGATATAAAATCATGCTTCTGGTTTTATTAAGATTTAATTTAAGTTTATTTTCCTTTAGCCAATCTGATACCTTTTTAAGTTCTATGTTAAAATTTTTACTGTCATTTAGATATGTGTCTTTTGTATATGTTTTGTACAACATTGTGTCATCTGCGAAGTTGAGGATGTTAAGACCAGTGTTGTAAAAAAAGAATTGAAAAAAAAAAGTTTGCAGCCCAAGAAACTAATTTAAACCCCAAAAATCACATATTTCTCAATTTTTGACTGAAACAGTAACAAAATCACTTATACATATCCTAGACTTATAATATATGTCTTAAATAAAAGCATATACTTATTGACATATATTTAAAGACATATTAACTGCTTTTGATGTATTATGACGTCATGATCACCCTAAATGTGCAAAATTTGTTTGTAAAATATAAGGGTAGGGAGTACAGCAGTTTTTTTGGTCATATTCTTAAATTAAAATAAGAACATATGATTTAGATGTGTTTTTGCCTAGTTAAAAGGAATTAAACCAAAAAAAACTATAATTTTGTAAAAAAGAAAGTTGCTGCCCAAAAAACTTATTTCAACCCCAAAAATCACAATTTTTTTTTATTTTTGACTTAAACAGTAATAAAATTACTTGTCCTAGACTTATGATTTAAATCTTAAATGAAAGCTTATAGTTAAAGACATTTTAACTGCTTTTGTTGTCTTATGATGTCATTATTACACTAAATATGCAAATTTTGTCTGTAAAATTGTATTTTGTTATTCTGAGATAAAAAGCAAATTCTACTGTTGTTTTACTTTTAATTTTTTGATTTAGAATATAAAATGTGTCAAGTCAGCTAGGCAGAAAGATATTACTGATGTAATTTCATTTCAATTGCATGTTGATATATATATATGTATAAAACACATTTTAAATCACTTTCCGTTATTAGAAATTATAATTATTAATATCATTTTATATAAGTAAATATAGTAACAATTAACTGCCATAAGTTTAAAACTAAAAAGGTTTGATAAAAAGAAAGCTTTGAAATTAGAGAATTAAAAAAATTTAACAAACTAACAAATTAAGTTTTAATTTATAAAGATGTACAATACTTTATAAACTTTAACTAATAGTAATTTGAAAACAATAACATACTTGAAGTAAAAAAAGTTCATACAGATAAATATTAATTGTTTAATTAAATAAAAATTCTTAAATTTAAAGAATAAAATTACACTAATTTTAATAACTTTACATGCACTTACTGTGATATAAAGTCTAGATCTTTTACTCTTAGACAGGTGCTCTCAATTATCATAATTTCTAATAACGGAAAATGATATCAAATGTATTTTATATATATCAACACGCAATTGAAATGACATTACATCAGCAATATCTTTCTGACTTTACACATTTTATATTTTAAATCAAAAAACTAAAAGTAAAACGGCAGAAGAATTTGTTTTTTATATTAGAAAATAAGGACAATTTTACAGAAAAAATTTGCATATTTAGTGTAATAATGGCGTCATAATACAACAAGCAGTTAGAATTTCTTTAACTTATGCCTTTAATTGTAAGCTTTCATTTAAGGTATAAATTATAAGTCTAGGACATGTATAAGTAATTTTATCACTGTTAATGTCAAAAAATAAAATCATATGTTATTTTTAGGGTTGAAATCGGTTTTTTGGGTAGCAACTTTTGTTTTTTTGCAAAATTGTAACTTTTTTTTAGATTCTTTTCAACTAAGCAAAAACACATCCAAATCATAAGTACTTATTTGAATTTTACAATATGACAAAAAATGTGCTGTAATCCCTACCACTACAAATTTTCTATTAAAAGCATCATTTTCAAATATTAGATCTATTTTAAATAAAATAAGTTTTTTTTGAGTTTTATATGTGTACAAAAAAAAGTAGGTTTAATTTTCTCAACTGAAACTTGGTTAAATCTAACATTATTAATTCTAATTTTTGTTCATCCGGCTATAATGTTATTTGCAATGATAGACTGAGCAGGGGGGAGGCGTTGTTGTTTTTGTTAAAAGTTGTTTAAAAATTATTGAAGTTAAAAGTGAATTTGTTACTTTTGATGGTTTTGAATTTATATGCCTTAATTCAATTCTCAACGGATTAAAGTTGAGATTTCTATGTATTTATATCCCTTCAAATCTTTCTAAATCAATAAAAATTGTATCAAACATGATTGACCTAATTAAACATTTCACACCAAAAAATGTTTTTTTTTTTATATTTTTGGTGACTTTAATTTTTCAAATATTGATTGGAGTATTCAAAGCTCAACCTTTAATGAATGTAATAAAAGTTTTATTAAGTTTTGTTCAGAAATTTTTTTAACTCAAGTTATTGATTCACCTACTCATAAAGACGGGAACTCCTTGGAGTTAATAATCTTATATATTTGAAATTTATTAAGAATGTTAGAACTATCTGTTTAGAGTTTGTTACTGTTGATTTCAGAATAATCCTTGTAAAATTGAGTTTTAGAGTTTTTTTAGTCTTTGAAAAGATACAATTTTTAAGTCTTACATATAATGGAAAGTTGTCAGAAATATCAGAAAAAATCTTGGGTATTTTGGACTCTTTGAGGATTTGTATTATAAAAGTAGTCGATAAGTGTTTCTCATTGATGGATAACTCTAGCTTGGACATTATTTAAGTTTGTTAGGACATAACTATGATTTTTACTAAAATAGTCTTTAATTAATTTTCTTTATCTTTCTTAAGTGAATGTTGATGTCACCAAATATGCGAACTTCCTTATTTTAAAGTATATTGTTCATTAATAAAAATTCTGAAAACTGTTTAGTAAAGTCACTTATTGAATTTCCTGGATGGCGATAGATTAATCCAACTTGAACATTTTCATTATTTTTTCCTATTGATATCTCCAACCAGACAGATTTATAATTTTCACTAGTGAAAGTAAGATCTGTTCTTAGTGTATATATTATAGAGTCACTAACATATATACCAACTCCTCCTGCTTTTGATAAGGAGTTTGTGTAGTGGAAAGTGAATTTGTTTAATAGTATTCCAGATCAACATCTTATAGACTCCTATTATGGCTGGTAAAATTTTGTAAGGTAATATTAATTCTTCTAGTAGAGATATGTTTTTGGATAAGCTTTTTATGTTTCAATGTAAAAAAACTAAAGTCATTATTTAACTTCTTTGGTATTTCATCTGTCTGCAGAGGTGTACTGGGCATAAGCAGAATTTGGTTCAGTACAAGTATCTAAAATAGTGTTTTTAAAAGCAAGATCATGACTTATTATTATTGAAGTTTATTGTCAATAATAATAATAAATAAATAAAGGACCTAGGCATTAAAACCTAAGCCACTTAAGGGCATAGGGGGATGGGGGGGTAAACACCATTTTTGGTTTTTGATTTTATTTTATATAGTTTTTGCTAAGCTACAAAATGCTTTTTACAAATATAAAAAATTCAAAATAGTTTTTTAGATATAGCTGGTCAAAGTTGTAGGCAACAATAGGTTCCTTATGGAGGCGCAAACTAAAACAGCAAAAATAAACTATTTCACCAAAAATTGATCTTCTCCTATGTTTTTGAGATAACTACCTCAAATTTTAGGAAATGTTCCTTGATATGTTTAGAAAATTCTGTCGGAAGAAATTTTTTAAAAATTGAAAAATTAAAATATCATAACAAAAAAAAAAACTGTTTTTTTTGTTTATTTTTTATATAAAATTTTTATTTTTCAATTTTTTAAAAATTTCTTCCGACAGAATTTTCTAAACATATCAAGGAACATTTCCTAAAAATTTGAGGTAGTTATCTCGAAAAACGTAGGAGAAGATCAATTTTTGGTGAAATAGTTTATTTTTGCTGTTTTAGTTTGCGCCTCCCACATAAGGTTCCTATTGTTGCCTCCGACTTTGACCAGCTATATCTCAAAAGTTATTTTGAATTTTTTAAATCTGTAAAAAGCAACTTGTAGCTTAGTAAAAACTATATAAAATATGATAAAAAACCAAAAAAGGGTGTTAACCCCCCTATGCCCTTAAACTGAAAGACACTAACAGGGTTGCCACTCGGTCAGGAAAAGTCAGGAAATCAGGAAAAGTCAGGAAAAATTTTAAAAAATGACAAAAGTCAGGAAAAGTCAGGAAAAAATGGGGGGTTTTGAAAAAAGTCAGGAAAAGTCAGGAAATTTATAAAATTAAAAAAAAAGTCAGTTTAAATTTACAAAATTCCTTGTTTTCCAGAGCCTTCAAATGGTAAAAATTAATTAAAAGTCCTTTAAAGTCAGAAAAAAATTACAAAATTTTCCTAGAAATTTACAAAAATGTTTATTTTTATTTCCAATGCCTTCACCTGGTCTAAATTAGTAAAATATCCTTTATAAAACTGCAAAAATTTTCTATTAACTTCTTGAACAAGTACCCTACTTGAACAAGCAGATTTTGTAAGCTTTTTAGTATTGATGATCTGTAGCAAAAACATTTCCATAGTGAAACAGTGATATATACACAAAAGTTTATCAAGCATAATTTTAGAATCAAAGTGTTTTTTGTTTAAATAATTGAGTTCTTTGTAACTAAGCAGTTAGTTAAGTATTTTATGTAACAAGTTAATGTGTATACTTTACCTCTTTATAATTTGTTCAAAGTTATTTAAATTTATAAATTAAGTTATAAGAGAGGTATATGCCAAGATTAAATTTACTTATTATGTGTATTTTTTGTAGAGTAACTTAAGTTTTTAAAGTAAATAAGAGTATATTTATTTGTTACAAATTTTGTACTAAATGATAAGAGGAAATGTTTTATACAACAGATATATAGTTTATAGCGAAAAGTGTATACATGATTTATCTGCCAATTAATTGCTAATAACAATTTTTTTTTTCATTTAAAGGGTTTATTGAGCAATGCTTTCAAAATTTAACTAATTTCCTTGTCAAAACAAAATTAATACTTACAAAAATTAATTAATCAAACAAAATACGAGTAAACTAAACAAGCAATCAATATAAAACTAATCAGACAAATCATAAAAACTAAAATAGATAATTAGAACAAAAATGGACTATTTAAAAATTTTAAGTGTAGTTCTAGATCCTTTATTAGGACCTAGTTGGTGATTAAGTTAAGGTTTAATTTTTTAATCATAATAGCCTTTACTGCAAGTAAAACATTTCTATTTTTACAAAATTTAATTACCTAAAAACAATTAAAAATATCATTATGATTCTGACAGATTCTACATTGTTCTATATGTGAAAAAACTGCACTATTTGTAGGTTTTGTATGTTCTTTAATTCTGACGAACAGTTGTCGCTCCGTTTCTCCAATATATTGGGTGTCCAGGTCACCTGGACATTGAAACTTATAAACGATGCAATTTCTGTTGAGTTTGTTGATCTTTTCTTTCAATGAAAAATAGTTTCCAACTTTAGATGTTCTGAAAGCTACTTTGATATTAATTCCAATTGTTTCCAAATTTTTTGTTATATTTCTGCTCAATTTTTCAGAAACCTTTTTTATATAAGGAACTGTTAAATACTGTTGTTTAAGAATTTGTGGCTTATCTTCTAGTTTTTGAAGTTTTTATTTTTCATTGTTTATGAAATTAATCGGATAACCGTTTTTCAAAAGAAGATTCTTTATTCTATTTGTTTCTAGGTTTTATAGTTCTTCTGACACTAATCTTTTGTTTCTGATGAACAATTGTCTAATCAAGTTTTTCTTCCATGATTGCGGGGTACAAGAGTGAAAATTTAATAGAACATCTGTGTTTGATGGTTTCTTGTAAATTGAGGTAGTAAATCTGTTCTCTTCCAGCTTAACACTTATGTCAAAAAAAGGAAGTCTATTTGATGTACTTGTTTCCATTGTGAAAACAAGATCTTGATGTAGAGTACTTAACTTTTGATTGAATTCATTTGCCATTTCTTCATTTGAGAAGATAGTAAAAATGTCGTCCACATATCTCGTGTACATTTTAGGTTGAATTTCAATTAGAAGACCTGTTTCTAATTTGCTAAGATCAATTGGCCAAAAGGGGGGCCAATGGCGATCCTATAGATAGTCCATCTATTTGTTTGAATACTTGATTATTAAAACAGAAGATGCTCTGTGAGCAAGTTTTCAGTATGTTCTTGAATACCTTTTTTGTTATTTTTGACTTTGTGAATAGAGAAAGATTTTCTTTTGAGTATACATTGTTTGCTACCATGTTTATCGTTTCCTCTAATGGAACACATGTGTATAGACTTTTTATGTCAAAGTAAATTCAACTTTTCTAAATCAGTAAATTCTAAATCAGTATTTTCTAAATCAGTTTTACTTATATTAAATAGTTTACATTTTTATGTCTTTTTTTTTACAGTTACTTAAGTATATTCTTTTTTAATTGATTTTTAGTTTGAGGATTTAATATTAACTAGTTTGGGTAGTATTTTATTAAACTAAGTGAACAATTATATAAGTAAAACTGATTTAGAAAAGTCAGGAAAATTTTGGTAAAAAGTCAGGAAAAAGTCAGGAAAAGTCAGGAAATTTTTCTCAGCTTGATGAGTGGCAACCATGCACTAACATAAAAAGAAAAAAAAAAAACAAATTACGTAGTTAAAATAAACATAAAACTTATACAAGGTACAAACTGAAAAGACTCAAACTTTTATAACTAAAATATTCAAACAATTAATAGCTATTTATTTCCAAATATATATTCCAAAACAATAGTTTTTTGAAATAAGCACCTCTTGGCAAAATTTTTCAGAACCTGGCTCAAAATTCTAGGAACTATCTTGAAGTTATAAGTCAACCATTGTTCATCAAACAATAAATTTCAAAACAGCATATATTTCTTAACTTTAAATTGAAATTTTCATCTTGTAAAATATTGATTTCAACAGTTATTTGTTATTCATCATGTTTTCAAAGTTTTATCACGCCAAATTTAGTTAAAAATTACTGCAAATATGTGGTAGCAACAATTTATAAACCTAACTTACAAATCAACTGAGCATCCAATAATTTTAGAATCTTAAGCCCCTAGCACATTAACAATAGACTGGCAGAAATATCAAAATTATAAGTACTTAGTTTCTATAAGGGGAAGGTGTTGCTTACAATTCAAGCTACTAATAAACCAGATACCACAAACTAAATCAATGGTTAGAGAGACGAACAAAAATTTTACTGTTAAATTTGTTATTTAAATCAAGTTTTTTTTTAACTTTAATCAAATATGTCTAACATTTTTGCAAGATACTAGTTCATTTGGAAGTTTGTTCCACACTTTTACCAAACAATAGAAAAAATAACTTTGCCAACCAACATTGTTGAAATGATATTTGCATGTATATTTCCTATTATTACCTTTGAGTGAGTAATTATTTTTTTAAGGTTTGAAAAAAGTTTGTGATTCAATAGTAGTTTCATTGTTAATTAGTTTAAAAAAAGTAATAAGATCAAATTCAAGTCTTCTGTATTCTAAAGTTTTTATATTAAGCTTCGTTAGCCTGTCTATGTAAGACATATATGAAATATTGCACCTTTTGGAGATTATTCTTGTAAATTTTCTTTGGATAGATTCTAGTTGGTCGAAGTCTTTAATAGAACATGGAGACCATAAAGGTGTGTTGTATTCAATCTTAGGACGGATGTAAACTAGGTACAATTTTTTAAGAATTTCCAAATTGGTAGAAATAAAGCTTTTTAGAATTTGATAAGATAAAGTTGATGCAGTACGGTAAATATAGTTAATGTGATGGTTCCATTTTAAATTACCTGTTGAAGAATTCCAAAGTCTTTAAACACTTCAGTTTTAGATAATATTACATTGTTTATTTTAAAGACAAATGTAGGAATAGGTGTACCTTTGTAAATATTTAAAACATGTCATTTGCTGGGGTTTAGGTTAAATTTCCCTTCTTTTAACCAATGGTATATTTTTTCTTAAGATTTTTGTAAAACCAAGTTAGATTGGCTAAATATTTTTGTGTCATCTGCAAGAAAGCTTAATGTTGCTATCAGAATAAACGTCTGATGCTATACCATTTATGCAAATTATAAATAAAAGTGGGCCAATAACCCGTCCTTGAGGAACTCCACGAAAAATTAATAAGGATTTTGAGAACGTGTTGTTACTAATAACTACTCTTTGTGTTCTATCCTGAAGAAATTCTTTAAACCATTCAACTAGATTTATATTAATTTTGTATTGAGATAAAGTTTAATTAACTTTAAATTAGAGACAGAGTCAAATGCTTTCTGAATGTCTGTATAAATTACATTGATAGATTTATTGGTAAAAAAAAGATACTAACCATGAGTGTAAGCAATCCAATAACTGAGTAAAAGAAGTTCGTTTAGGAAGATTACCAAGTTGTTTCAAAGAAATAAGATTATTTAAAAAAAGATGATAAGTATTTTTAAAGAAATTATATCTTCAAAAGATCTGCAAAAGCTACAAGTTAGTGAAATTGGTCTGTAGTTTAATGGACTATTTCTGTTTCCTTTTTTGTATATTGGTATAAAATAAGATATTTTCCATTGTTTTGGTATGAAAGATATTGCTAAAGAGCAATAAAAAAATAATGAGATTTGAAAAATGAGAGAGCAAATAGTTCGTTTTAAAAAGTATGAGGTATGTTTTCTGCTGTTTTAAGTATTTTATCTTTTGAATGATTTACAGATTCAATTACTTCATTATTACTAATAAAAAAATCTTGCATTTCAGGACAATTTTTATCAATAATTTTAAAATGCTCATCTCCGTAATCTTTACTAAATACTTTTTTGAAAAACAAGCCTCTTTATCAAAGTCAGAAGTTAATGGTAAGTTGTTTTCATAAAGTAAAAGAGGAAAGGAAGGTGCTAGATTAAGTTTTGATTTTACAAAAGAGTAAAACTTTTTTGAATTTGTATTTTGACAAAAGCTTTTTTCATGTTGTATGTCGAAATTGTTTACAGCCTTTTGGTATGCTTTTGAAACTAGATGTACTTTTTAGTAACCTGCTGATCTAGCTAGCATTTTTTGTATAGCTTTTGTTTTTCTTTTAATATATTTTTTAAAAGAGAAGGATATATATTTTTTTTCTATTTTTCTTCTTAAGAATATAAATTTTTTGATTGCAAGATTAATGATTTTAACAAATTCATCATAAAACTCCTGTAAATTCTGATTTATTATAAATAGTTTTCCAATCTATACTTGACAAATATTCGTTTATATTTGACAAATAAAAGTTAATACACTTAAAATCCGCTCTGTAAAAAGCTGGGTAAAGTGTCACAGTAGCTGATTTTATGCTCTTATTTACATTAATGCCAAAAGATATAAGGGAATGGTCATTAGTATTGGTTAAATGTGAATCCACTGAATAAAATTTAACTCTATCAAATCCCATGTAGTTACAAAGCACTAAATCAAGTATACCACCATCTTTATGTGTAGGTGAATCAATAACTTGTGTTAAAAAAATTTCTGAACAAAACTTAATAAAACTTTTATTACATTCATCAAAAGTTGAGCTTGGAACACTCCAATCAATATTTAGAAAATTAAAGTCACCAAGAATATATAAAGAAAAATTTTTTGGTGTGAAATGTTTAATTAGGTCAATCATATTTGATACAATTTTTATAGATTTAGAAAGATTTAGAGGGGTATAAATACATAGAAATCTCAACTTAAATCCATTGAGAATTAAATTAAGGCGTATAAATTCAAAACCATCAAAAGTAACAAATTCACTTTTAAATTCAATAATTTCTAAACAACTTACAAAAACGCCTCCCCCCTGCTCAGTCTATCATTGCAAATAACATTATAGCCAGATGGACAAAAATTAGAATTATTAATGTTAGATTTAACCAAGTTTCAGTTGAGAAAATTAAACCTACTTTTTTTTGTACACATATAAAACTCAAAAAAAACTTATTTTATTTAAATTAGATCTAATATTTGTATATGAAACTTTTAATAGAAAATTTTTACTAAACTTTGACCTATTAAGAAAAATTTTGCCTAAGGCTTCAGTACTTTTAACTTCTAAAGAACTAATAGTACTGTTATTAAGAAAAAAGTCACTGCAATTACCATCAGAATTAACAGATTGACTAATTAGATAAGATGTATCAAAATTTTCAACAAAGTTCTTACAACTAACACTAACCCAATAGTTCCAGGATGGGTCCTGCTCAACTATTTTGTTGTTTCGTATTACGTATTGAATTCTCAGATTTTTTTATCAGCTAGTTACTGTTTATTTTTAATTCTTCTCACAATTTTTTAAAAGCCAATACCTCTGAAGCTGTTCTATCAGGGTTAAATATACTGCGTTCTCATTTCGTTTGCTAATAACTTTTAGATTTCTTAATTTTAAAAGTCTCTGCTTTGCTTTCAAATTGTTGAGCTTAATTATAATTGGTCTGCATCTATCCTTGATAATTTTTCTAATTCTGTACAATAAGTTGAATTAGATTTTATAATTTTGTTAGCTCCCAAAATTACTTGAATAGTTTTAAAATCTCTTTTTCGAAATTTCAAGTGAACTACTTTCTGATTCTGGAATATTGAAAACAATCACATTGAGTGCCTTTTTTTCTTTTAATTTTTCTTCACTTTGAGCTTTAGTTTTTTTAGGTAACCAAATTCAATTTTGTACTAATATCTGTGAAAAACTTGGCTTGTTTGTTCAATCAAACTCATCAGTGTTGGTCAGAAACTTTCTCTAAAACTTTTTAAATTTTGTAGAAAATTCTTGTTTAAACTGAAGAAACGATGACTGTAGATCACTAATTTTTTGTTCCATTGCAGTTTGTTTTTAGTCAAGGCTTAGACTTTTTTCACATGTACAATCATTGCTTCTCAGTTCAACCAATCTTTGTTCAAAACTCAAGCTTTTCTCAGTATACTCCGTTTTAAATTTGCAAATATCATATTGAAGAGAATTAAACTCTAGATCTTTTTGAACTCCAAATGTTATAAGTTTTTCATTCAGTTTCTTTCTAATCTTGGAATTTTCAATCAGTAATTTGATTTCATTTTCATTTGAAATTTTAACTTTCTTACTTAAAATAAACCTTTCTTATTCAAATAGAATTTAGGAAATTTAACTCCATTAATTCTGTATCATTTGTTTTGCTAAAGGGAAACATGGCATTGTAACAAAGTTAACAAAAAAAAGTTTTATTCTCATTTAGTACATGGTTTTTAAACTAACTGGTTTAATGTTAAAGCTGAACATTTAAAGTGAGTCCATACGTTACATAAATTACACTGAATACAGTTTTGAGAAAATTTGCATGCTTTAGTGCATACTCTACATGGATATTTTAACTTTTTATTATTATTATTTCAAAAATAAAGGTCATTTAGTTTTTTTTTACTAATCTGAAAGGTGTTATCTGTATTAAACAACTATAACAAAAATAGAGTTCATTAGATTGGCTTAAATAAAAAAACTGTGATTTTGATAGTTTGCCACATCTGAAATGCAACCATTGGTCACATATATTACAACATATACAATCACAATTAATATCATTTTCAGTAAACATATACATACATTGTTTTTATTATAATACATCATAATTACTGTTCTTTGTAATTAAAATCAGATAGTTCTAATTTATCAAACTAATTTTTCTAAATCTACATTGTTTCTAATTAGGACTGCATCAGAGCTTTCAGTTTTATGGAGAAAAACTATTCTATTTGTTTACCAAACATACCTCCAATTGTATTGTTTCTTAAAACAATTGGCATGATAGAACATTTTTTGCTTTGGGGAGTAAGATTTTCATTAATAAAAACTTTTTTAGCACCATTGATGACCTTTTCAAGTTTAGCTTCAGCAAGATATTTTTTATTTTTAAATACATAGTTTCTCTGACCAATGTTTTTAAATCTTACTAAGATAGGACCATATATTGTAGCATTACTGCTGTCTTTTTTCATCAGTCTTCTAGCATATTAATATTGACTTCCCTTAGCTGAGAATCAACATTGGTCATTACTTTTATAGCTAAATCAATTACCTTCTCATTTTTGTAAACGGTACTTCACTAATTTCAACATTCTTTCCTTTAAGATTTCTTTCCAAGAAATCTACCTGATAACTCAAACTGTTATTATCCTCTTTCATACCTTTTAACTAGTTTTTTATCACTTTATTTTCATCTACCAACTTGCTTACTTTTGTCAGTTAGTTCTTTATTTTGGTTTATAATAGTTTCAAACTTTAAGCTCATAAATTGAGTTGTAGTATCTAAATCTGTTTTTATCTTTTTTATTTCTTCAACAATTTTCAACAAACTTTCTTTTTAACCAGTAAATTACTTTTTTATTTCCACTAACCATTCCTCCTTAAGCATTTTTATCAAAAATCTCTACCATCAAAACATCCTTCATTGTTTAAAGTTCTTCTTTTAAAACTTGAGCGTGTCTTGTTTTCATTTTATTCATTTTATTTAATTAAAACTCACCTTATTAAAATAGAATCTATTTTTGTTTCTATTTCAAAGTTTTGTGAGCTGGATTTTTTGTTCATTAGAACCTTTTTACAAATACTAATAGAGTGCTATAGTTTATTTTGTTTAACAACAGCTGTTTCGAAAGACAGATAGTCAATCTCTTCAGGCTTCAACAAAATAAGAATAAACACGTTTTAGGCAACTATTAATAAATACAAAATAACTATTCATGCGTAAAAAAAGAAAGTAAATGAAAGTAAAAAGAGAGAGAAAAAAAGAGAAAGAAAGGAGAAATGCTTTTTGTTAATTTATTGATTAGATTAAGTTAGCAATTAGAAAAATATATTGTATTGTAATTATAATAATAATATCAGAATGTTTGATTATAGTTAAAGATTTTGGCAAAAAGATTGGCTTTAATTCTTAATATACTTCGAAATAAAACAAAACATTAAAATTAAAAAGCAACATATTAACTAGAAATGGTTAAACACAATGCATGAATTTGAGTTGAAACGGAATATTTAACATTTAACAAAATAATAAAAAACAACAAATAAAACTCAAAATTCAAAACCCTAATTTGAACATTTGTTATACTAGCTAATTGCTTGCTTCCAATTCATCAACAGAAATATGTTCCTATGTCTGCAACTGCCCATAAGTTCGGATTTTTTGTTGATACAGTTGTTACTTGCTTGTAATATATTGAGGGCTTCTTTCAAGCAAAGCTTGCATGTTGTTTTTCCTGGTTGGTGTTTGTTTACTTTTTCTAGGATCTTCCAATTTAATTTGTAATCCTCTCCTTCGTTTTTTAATTTGTGAACTAGTTTTGATAGTTCTGTTGAATTTACGTATTTATTGTAGTTTCTGTTATCAGTTTTGCAATTGATTGTTGTATTGTGCGTTGAAATTCTTTTCTTTAATTGGTTTGCTGTTATTCCAATATATGTTTTGGTTTCGTTTTTTGCGCTTACTGAAGCTTCATATATGACGTTTTCAGTTCTACAATTGCCACCTTTCAGGGGGCATTTATTTTTGTCCCTACAATTACACGTCTCATCTGTGATTTTTTCTTTATTCAACAGTTTTTTGTTGTGGCTTTTGATTGTCATTTCGATATTTGGCATACAGCTGTAACTTAGCTTTATGCAGTTGCTGTTAATGTATTTATTTAGTTTGCTTTCTTTGCTAAAGTGCTTCTTTATTATTTTTAAGAATTTGTTTCCCACATTTGTTTTCACTGAACAGCAAAACGGTGGGTTGAACCATATACATTTTCACAGTTGTTTCATTGGTTATTTTTGTATAATTTATGTCATGACTGTATCCATTTAGTTTTAACACTTCATTATATTCTTTTTTTATGCTGTCAAATAGTTTTTTGCTGCTTGAATTTTTGGCTAATCTATTTTCTATCATCTTTGGGATTTGTTTGATAATTGCTGGTGGATGGTTAGAATTTGCATTTACATAATTGATTCTGTTGTTTGGTTTTCTGTATGGGAAGAAGCTGTGTTTTTTTAGATTTAAGTTTAGGTCCAGGAAGTTTATTTGAAATGCTGGGTTTTCGATGATTATTTTTATTTCTATTGATTTAGCAAATTTATGTAGTTCTTTTTTTATTTTTTCTATTTCAACATTGCTTGTTGATTTGTCTAAAGCTATTAATCCATCATCTCTATAGATTCCTATTATTTTATCAGGTAAAGTTTGCTTTAGGCCTTGGAGTATATAAAGTCCAACTAGTTCACTTATTTCAGCTCCATGTCTGCTCCCCATTGTTATGTCAAACAGCTCATTATCTTTCTCACTTATGCTTTGTTTTGTCCAAATTTCTTCTTTGTCTACTAAAACAGATTTTGCAGCATTGTTTATTATGGATTTATCTTGTTCAGTGATTGTTTCGTAGTTATTTGCAAATTCAATTGCTTTATTTAGAAGTGCTTTGGTTATGCTGGGATAGAAATCTTTAATATCATATTTCATTAATTGTATTTGTTCTTTTCCAAATTTTTATACCACTTCAGTACTTCTTCTGTGCTAGTCCATTGGTTAAATTCTTTTGTTTTTCTGATTGATTTGTTGACTTTTTCAACTATAATTTTGCTAATTTGTCCAATGTCTGAATTTGATGGATTTATTAGTCTTGTTTCTGGCTTTGAGAAGAAGTTGTCTTTGTGGTCTTTGAGTGTTACATAACAATCTTTTAATGGTAGTTGGTTGATTAGCTTCTTATCAAGCTTTAATTTTTTGACTATTTGTTTAGCTTCTTTATTTATACTGTCAATTACAGTGTAATTGTTCTTTTTGTATGTTTTTCTGATGGAATTTTCCTTTAATTTTATGTATTCATTTTTGTTCAATTTATAATAATTTGTTGTTTTATCTGCGGCCACATAGATTTGCTTGCTGTTTCTTATTGTTTTTACATCTTTTTGAATTTTTTCTTTGAATTTATTGTTTATCTTTCTGAATTTCAATTGTCTAACAATGTCAAACATATCACTTTCAAAAAGTTTGAGTTCTTCTTCTTGTTTTGGTAGGAATTTTGATTTAAATCCAAAAGTTTCTATTTTTTCCTCATTTTCATACATACTTTCATTTTCTTCTTTGTTTGTACAGTAGAAAACTTTCAATCTAATTCGCCTGCAGAAGTTTCTTATCTTGTCAATTAGCTTAAGCTTGTATTCGTTTTGGCTGCATATAGGAATATTTTTTGTTGAATAATGGAAGTTGATTTTTTCAAAGTGTGCCATTATCAATAGTAAAATGTGTAGTTGGCTCAACAGAGATTTTTTCTGGGGCCTTGCTGTATTTGAAACTATTTTAAAATATAAACTCAAGATTATCCCTTCAACCCCTTGCTTTTTAATTTTAAGTCTTCGACCTCCTCAACTTGATTTTGAGTTGAGCTTTCACCTATGTTTTGTTTAAGATTTAAATTTTCCAAATTAGTTATTTTAAAATTAAAGAGTTTTTCTAGTTACATTGATTGTATAAAAACAAACTTCAGATATCTGGTTAGAGATGACACAATTTTTCTTCATGCTTGTTTAGAGACATTTTGCTTTCAAGCTTAATATTGCTCGTGTTTGATTCTACCACTGTAGAACTGCAAGATGGAAAGACCGATGTCTGTGGACTACTGTCTATCGTTTTTTCATTGTAGCAACTTTCTATGTTCTCAGAGATGGCCGTTTAAAAAATATTTTTATTATCTACGCCTTCCAAAGAACTGAGGTAACTTTTAAATATTCTGCTTGTTTTTAAAGATTTCAAAATGTCTATCTTCATGTTGCTTCTGTTGGGTTCAGACAAGATAAAGCTGCATGATTTTGACCTCCTTATACTTTTACGTGGCTTTACACAGCTAGATCCAGTAAAACATTTACTTAATTTTAATCTCTTATTAACAACTAAATGTGTTCGTTCACTTGATTCAAATTGTCTTTTTCATGAAATCGTTTTACAAGTGTCTTTTACCTTTTTTGCGTTAGTACATTTTTCTGGAAGCTCTGGTATAATGTCAAACGATTCTTTACTGAACTAAGTTTTTTTATTCTTGATATTCAATGTATCTTCAACGTGTTCAGACTTTCTCTTTAGTGTGAGAAGGTAGTGGAACGCTTGCTATATACACAGGGCTGAAGTTTGCAGTGTGGTTAATTTTTAAAAACTTTTCATCGTTTTTTTCGTATAGAATGGAAAGTCTTTATCAGCAGCTGATTTAATTTTACTCGGTGGCGTTAAATCTTTTTGAGTGATGCTAAACATTCTTTCACGGGCTTTACTGATGCTCTGATTGATCTGATCTTCTGTAGGCTTGTCCTCTTTTCGTATTAATGTTAAAACATCATGAAAAGGGTTGTTGTTTATCACGGGTTCAGTCTCCTTTTTTTTGTAGAATCAAAATAAGTTTGGTAGGAAGCATATTTTAAAGATGTATCAGTTTTTTTAATCAAGTTGTTATCTTCGGTATCAACTACTTTTACCGAAGTTTCACAAATAGTTTCTTATTTTACAGTTTTTTCTACCTTTATATTTGACTCAAAACATTCTGTTTCATTTTTATCAGCTCTGGACTTTTGTTGCTGAAAGCTTTTTGTCACTGTTTAATAAAGATTTTGAGTTACTTGCAATGATAGTTCTTGTGCTGTTTTTTTATATATATTTTAAAACCCATGAGAATTCTTGAGTGAATCACTTTCACTCACATCTTTTATCACAGACTCAGACTTCGATTTAAGAGTGTTATTAAAGTTTCCATTATTGTTATGTCTATTTTTATTTTAACAAGATAGTCTGCCAATACCTTATCCTTTTCAAAAAAAAAAACATTAACTGAATTAAAAACAGCCAAAAGCTTTCTAATCAGTTTCCTTTTGTTAACCATTTCACTTCTGTATACACTATCAACTAATTAAAATCTTATCATTGTCATTTCACAGCTTTTTAAACAGACGACTTTGTAAAGCATGCTTTTTTATTTTGTTGACAGCTTTTATCACAAAGTTTAATGAGTCATTTAAACGGACGCTCAAATTTTTTGCAACTAAATGTTAGCAATGTATATCGCAATGAGTAGTAAATATATTAGGGTTTAACTCTTTGTAATGTGTGATTAATTCACTATACTTTCCTATCATAGACGGAGCACCATCTCTTGCAATTCCTGTAAGAAGTTTTGAAGGTATTTTATTTACTTAAAAATATTTTAAAATTTTTCAAACACAAACCTTCCTGTGCTATGCGTTTCCATTAGTTGGGATAACGCTATTTCTTCGTATGTTGTATCATCAACTATGAAACGCACACAAACAAGAAAAAGACATTTATTTTCCAGCAAAGTAAACTCGTCAACCTGCATCGAAAAAAAATATTGCACATTATTTGAACTAACTTTTGATCAACACATTCTGACATTTAATCTATACGTCTTTTCACACTGTTGTTGCTTAAAGTAATAGAAGGTAAAACATTACTGGTGTTTTTATAATAAATGACGTTTTCCAGAACTGTTTTTAAGACAGAAATAAACTTTTTTTCCCCAATGGTGTGAGGCAGTCCGTGTTTAGAAAATATGAGAGAAAGATATAATAAGAAGCTAATTGTCCATCTTCAATACTTTGTGTATATTTCTTGAACATGTTAGTGATTTTACACTGTTTTGTTTTCTCGTCTTGACGTTTTCTAAAAAACTCTACATTTTTATCTACATGTTCTGAATAAAACCTATACTTAACGTTAACAAAATGGACTTTTTTTGTTAAAGTTTTACCTCAGGGTCAAATATTTAATGGCAAGCTAAAGTTATTAAAACAACAAGATAGAAAATAATAACTTCATGACTGCCAAAAATTATAAAATCGCCCCCCATTTGCCCCCTTACCAGTTATTGCCCCCTCTTTCGCCCCTTTAATAAAATTCTCCCCCGACTTACTATAATCGCCCACTTTGAAAAACACGATTTAGATTTTTATTTTTTTGCTACTCATCTTTGGACTTTTCTGTAAGTACATTGGTATGTTTAGAAGGATCGTTTTACCTTCTTTGTTAGGTTGCTAAGAATTTCTTTAATATTCTTTTTAACACTTTCATATGATGTTGAACTCTTGACAAAGTTAGGGATACCATAAAAATGACTCTGTTTAGAAGCAGAAGAAGGGCTTGGAAATAAATGTTTTGTTCTGTTAATCAACTTCGTCAATTTATTAAGCTTACTGCTTTTATTTGTTTTTTTCTTAAGTGATATTTTTAAGTGATAAAAAAATAAACAAGTTTATAACTCGTTTCATTTTAAATTTCAATAAAACACAACAATTTAGTTTTATTTTATTGAGTTTTAACTAAGTTATGAGGTGCTTTTTGCAGGTTTTTAAAGCTCAAAATATTTTTGAGATAAATCTGGTTAAAGTCGGAGACTACAATAGTACTAATCAAGACCCCCAAATACCTAAAATGACTTCTAAGGGGGTTTTCCTTACTTTGAAAAAATGTCAGGCTAAATTGGTCTCAATCAGGCTAAGTAAAAAAAAAAATGCACACGAACCCTGTTAATTGTTTAAAAGCATTATTTCTATGAATATTTTAATTAAAAGTATTCTCAACACAGTCGCCTTAAAAGTTCAATGAGGAACTCAGCAGAATCTTCGAAGAAAAGAAAATCTTTCTTGATGAGAAATGTCACTGGTTAGTTTTAAGTTTGACATTAAAAAACATTATCTTCATAAACAAATTGAAAATACTTTAAAACAGTTTGAGCCATTTTAATAACATTACTACTTTTCACAACCACGTTTTTAAAGTTTAACTGTGAAAAATTTGTAGTCTAGGTTTTTTTATTAAAATTCAATTGAATTATTTAGGTTTGTTATTTTTAGTTAAGTTTGGTTTGTTCTGTTAACAGTTTAGGTTTTTATATTCCATATTATTTATTCCATGTTAGGTTAAGAACTCAGGGTTTTGTTTCAGCCGTTTTACAAAAAATAAACTAGAAGAAGTCCCTGTATTTTTGGCTGCAGATACATGCCTGGTAATTTGGCATAAAAGTCGGCACCCTGCGTTGTTGCAACGGTGACCGACGAAGTGAAATGATCTTAGCACTGCAATGTAATTAAAGTCGGGTAACAGAAGTTTCAAACAAGCAACCTTTTGAAACAACACTCAAATAATTGTATATTTTTTCCACAGGACCAGCAATGAGCTCTGACAGGCGAGCAACCGAAGAAGGAGACTGGCCCACAACGTCACGGACCCCGCCCAGCTCACGTTGCTGGGCAACAACGACGTCAGAAGGATGATGATTGACGTCACCACTTCCCAGTACTCGGTGCTGCCCTCCATCCAGCAGCAGTCGGAAGCCGTGTAGCGCCCGCTAGCGGTTGTTTTTTTTTTTGTTGCGTCTAGTTGAGACGCAATGACTCTTGTTTTAGAAAGTCGTTCGTTTTTTATTATTTTACTGTGAAAGTTATCGATAAACTTAATCACTTTTTGTTTATTAAAGTTTAAACAGTATTTTGTCCGATTTTTTAAACAGTTTTTCATGTTACTACTGCTTTAGTAATTTTTTACATTTTTTTTTAGACAGTGGACAATTTTTTTTAGTTTAATTTTTTTTTTAAGTTTTCGATGCGATTTTTTAATAAAGTTCATCCACAAAAATTTGGTTTTCAAACTTGGTTGGTTAATAACTTTTGTAGTGTAATAGTAAACGTATTTATAAATCTAATTTAAAAAATAATAATTAAGTTGCTTTTTTTTAGGTTTAAATTTACATTTTCCACAAATTTGGTTCAATACGTCATTTAAAATAAAAGACTCTCGAATAAAATATTGTAAAGCTGTAATTATAAAATGTACTGTATTCTGTATATCTTTAAAACGCTACATGCTTTTACTTTTTGTGATTGAGAAAGCGCAGTTTTCTAACAAAAAACAGTTTTGTACTTCTAATTTTACACATTCTAGCTCATTTCTTTTTAGTTGATAGAAGCTGACAGAAATACTTAATAATTGATAAAAGTTAATTAAAGTTTTAATTTTTGAAGTATGAGTTAGATCTAGTTTCAATGAAAAAAAATTAAAAGTCACCTACAATTTTTATTTTTAAAGCTTTTGATATGTTTTAATGGTAATATCCGCTTTACAACCAACTATTTATTCAGTAAGATCTGAGAAAGCAATTTTTATTAAGAGACTTGTCAATATGAACATAAATAAAAATAAAATTTTTAGCTTTGAATTATGAGCATTTTTATAATTGGTCTGAAAACTTTGAACTTTTCTTAGCTCTACGTTTAACTTTATTTTTAACGCAAACTAAAGTTTTGTATACAATGTAAAAATTAAATAATTTATATTGGTTACAAAAGCCATTTAAAAAATTATTACATATAACTTTATCTAACTTTATTTGTTAATGAAAAATCAAATCAAGCTATCACTAGTTTTCATAAATAGCCTTGCTTCAACTGTTAAGCTAATAAGAAAGAGTCAAACGTATTTTTTGAGAGGCATGTCGTAGTTTAAGTACTGTTTGCCTAAAACAAAAATATTATTTGTTTCTACGAAAAGATATAGATTTTATAAGACTGCTTTAAACAATATTATTCTTCGAAATTACAAAATTATACACTGTCTGAAAACAAAAGTTTAAAAAGAAATGTCTTAAAAACAAATTTTGTAATATTTTTGTGTGCACTGACTTTTTGTGGTAAGCTATAATTTTGTATTAAGTAGTAACTGGCTTAAACAATTGTTTTGTTTAATCTGAACACTTGGTGCAAGAAAGTAAAACTTTGTAGTATGAATTAAACACCACAACTTCTGTTTTTGTTTGTTTTTATTATGATGAGACAGTTCAAATGCATTAGTATATAATTAATTTAGATATTTCTGCAAATGAAAAGGCGTTTTACTCGAACAAATAACAGTCAGTTTAAAAAACATGAACCACCAGGGCTTTCTTCAGACGAACAATTTGAGTGAATAGTTTTATTCTTCATCACTGCAATTAAAAATTGTATGTTAATTTGTCTGAAATATTTTGTAAAACGTAATACTAGTATGATTTAACTTTAAAAGTATAAAAATACTCTCATTATGCTAGGATTAAACATGAGCAACACATTTATAATTAGTTTATTTGATATTTCAGTCATGTTATTAAAAAAAAAGTTTGAACTTATTTTTTTTAAGTTTATAATAATAAACCTCCAAGCGAAGAAATCAGCTATTCCTTCCATAATCATTGTGGCAAAACTTTTGACTTCTGTAAAGTTGCAAAATTAGATTTTATTTTTAGTTATCAAACCAATACAATTTAAGAGTAGTTAAACTATTTATTTTTTACAAATAAATAAATATTTTGAAACCTTGCTCATCATTATCAGCTTCTGATTGAGACGTTTCACTCTCGTTTTCAGAATCTTTAGTTTCCTGGTTGGTATTTATGCTTTCTTTTTGAGGAAGGTTAACATCTTTCCTCAAGATTTTTGTTTCAACTTCAGAGTCTTGTTCGCTGATTTTTTTTGTTGATTAGAACTAACAAAAATATTCATATTAATTTTAACACTCACGATTTTCTCTTCAAACCCTTGCTTAGTTTCAAGTCTTCGACCTCCTCAGCTTGAGCTGAACTTTCGCCTATGTTTTGTCATGAGTTAAACTTTGTAAAACTACTTATTTTAAAATTAATAGAGTTTTTATAGTTATTTTGATACTATATAAACTAACCTTTAACATCTGGTAATTCTTCTTCACGATTGTTCAAAGAAGTTTCAATTTCACGCCCAACTTTGCTCGTTCTTGATTCTACTGATCTAGAACTGCAAGATGGATAGTCCGATGTCTGTAAGCTAGTTTTTATAGATTTTTCATTGTAGCAGCTTTCTGTGTTCTCGGAGATGACAGTTTTAAAATTATTCATATTGTCTACACCTTCTAAAGAACTAAGGTCATTTTTAAATGTTCTGTTTGTTTTTAAAGGTTTAGAAAAGTCTATTTTGATGTTACTTCTATTGGGTTCGGACAAGATAAAGCTACAAGATTTCGATCTCTTTAGAATTTTACGTGGCGTTGTGCAGCTCGATCCAGTAAAAGACTTACTTAACTTTAACCTCTTATCAACAACTACAGGTGTCCCTTCGTTTGTTTCAAATCGCCTTTTTCGAGAAAATGTTTTACAACTGTCTTTTGATCCTTTCGTGTCAGTACATTTTTCTGCGAGCTCTGGTTTAGCGTCAAACGACTCTTTACTCAACTCAGTTTTATTAATCTCGTTTTTTGTTGCATCTTCAATGTGCTCTGATTTTCTCTTCAGCGTGAGAAGGTCGTGGAACGGTTGCTCCACAGGGCTGAAGTTTGCAGTCGCGTTAATTAATAAAAACCCTTCATCATTTTTTTCGCCGTAGAAATGAAAATCTTCTTCAACGGCAGACTTAGTTTCACTCTGCGACGTCAAATTTTTTTGAGCGATGCTAAACATTCTTTCACGCGCTTTGCTGATGCTCTGTATAACCTGATCTTCTGTAGGCTTGTCCTCTTTTCGTATTAATGTGAGGACGTCGTGAAAAGGGTTGTTATTTATCACGGGTTCAGTATCCTTTTTTGTAGAATCAAAATCAGTTTGATAGGGAGCAGATTTTAAAGATGCATCAACTTTTCTACTCGAGCTGGTATCTTCGGTATCAACACCTTTTTCCGAAGCTTCATAAACAGTTTCTTGTTTTATAATTTTGTCCATCTTGAAATTTGACTCAGAATGTTCTGTTACATTTTTATCAGCTTTGTTACTTTCTGCTGCTAAAAGTTTTTTGTCACTGTTTAACAAAGATTTTGAATTACTTGCACTGATATTTTTTGTGCTGTTTGTTTTTGTATTTTTTAACCAATGAGAATTCTTGAATGAATCACTTTCAATCACATCTTTTATCGCAGAATCTGACTTCGATTTAATAGTGTTATTAACGTTTTTTTCTTTATAGCTACAGGCAGTTAAAGACACTGACCTGTAGGGATTCAAATTCGATTTTAGGTTTGACCCGAATACTTTAAGGTCTTCTTTTATGACTGGTTTTTCTTCTTCTTTTTCTATTCTTGTAAATAAATTTGTTCTTGTTTTACATATTTTCTTTGTTTTTGGTAGTAAATTAGAATCAGCCAACGTGCTATCTAAACTTCTTTTTCGTTTTAGCGGTTTTACAACTTCAGTTTTATGTTTAAAGTTTAACTTTTCGTTCTGGTCATCTTTGGGCTTTTCTGTAAGTTCATTGGTTTGTTTACATGGGGATTGTTTCACCTTTTTTGTTAGCTTGCTAAGAATTTCTTTAATATTCCTTTTAACACTTTCATATGATGTCAAGCTGTTGACAAAGTTAGGGATGCCGTAAAAATGACTCTGTTTAGAAGCGGAAGAGGGGCTTGGAATTGAGTGTTTTGATTTGTTAATTAACTTTGTCAACTTATTAAGCTTACTGCTTTTACTTGATTTTTTCTTAAGAAATACTTTTACTTGATCTTTTGTTGAAGAACTTTCTTCGTCGCTGTCATCTGATAGCCTTCCACAGCTCGGTTTTGGAAAACTGGTCAAACTGTATTTTGTTTTTACGGGCTGGCTTTCGCCCAATGAGGTTATCAGTTGCTTCAGGTCGTTTATGTCAACGTTGCCCTCTAAATCGCTGCTGTTTGCGTTTTTGTCATCCTTGGAGGAAACTTGCTCTTTTTTGATCAAATCTAGTAAAAGAAGCTTGCATACTTCCTCTGAATCATTTGAAGAAGGGGGTTCGGCTGCAAAGAAACACTCTGTTGTCTACTATTGGATTTATATATAAACCGTGTTGTAGTTTAATTACACGTTTTGCTGAAAACTTTAATTACTCATTTGTTAACAAAGAGTACGGAGTTATTGTATTTTATATATAATTAATTACACACTAAACAACAAGTATGACACTTTAAGTAAAAACAAAGTAAACTGTCTCCTGCATAAATTTGTAACTTTAAAGGTATTAACAAAAACAGTTCTTTCATACTTTACTTAAAAGAACCGCTAGAGGTTTTTACCGCAACACCAAACAAAAAGTAATTATAATTATGACGAAAAAAATTCATAGTCAATTGAATAGTTTTTAAAAAGAAGCAGTGATGGGTAATTGAATACTTGAAAGACATATGCTCACTTACTTTGTTGGCTAACTTCTGAATTATTAGTTTCTGTGAAAATTCCGAACGCTCCAGGAATCAAAGTGTCTCTGAAGTAAGACCCGACTGCATAGTCTCTGTAGATAAAAATTTTAAATAAAAATAAAAAACTTATTTTTTGCAGTACTTATCTTAAAGTATCTTCTTTTTTTACAGTATTGTTTTTTACAGTACTCCCATAAAGTTTGTCAACTCGTTTAATACACAAAAACATACGTCAGTTAAACAAAAAAATAGTACAGCTCTAATTGTTTTTATTATGTATTCCAGCAAACTTGCTTCGCTCGGATCTTTATTAACAAACGATTAGATTGGAGTTTTTTATATCTACCTTACCAAAGGTTATTTGTACACAATCATTTTTGGTTTTAACTGTCATATCTAATAAAAACTTAAATAAAAACTAAAAAAACTAATGGAATATAAAGTAAAATATTATATTTGCTGTAAACTAATTTTTCTCTTTTATTTAGAAATTTTTTGTTAACAGTAGTTTAAGAATTGTGTTTCTTTTACCTATTTTGAAATAATGACAAATATATTTCAAAATGGTGTAAACAAACCTCTCGGCCAACTTGGATCCGTATGATGTGGACTCGTTCCATGAGAAGGAGATGTAGTCGACAAACGAGCTCGAAACAGCAGCACTCTTGTTTAAATCAGTTTGATCTGCATCTATAGTGCATAAGTTGTTTTGTGATTTAGCTTATCTAGTTTGTACAAATTACAGAAAATTTAAATAATGTAAATGTGTTTTAGTTATTTTAAATCGTAACTTAAACATTTTAATTTTGCCTTTGTAAAACTCTAGAATGTAGTGTTCAAGTTAAACTTTTTTAAGTGCAAACTTTTTATGTTTAATAAAATAACCTTTTTATTTACCAGTTTACTGCTAAGCAGGGTTTTTAAAACTGTAACTAAAACAACTAAAAATGATATGCAAACTAAAAATAATCGCAATAAATGAAAGCACTAACAAAAATATACTTAATAATGAATCAAAACAAACCTAGCAGTTTCTTATTCTTGTATAATAAAACGTTTTGTTTTTAATACTTTACTTATCTAGAACTGTTTTTTCTTAACAAGTATTTATAATGTTTAACTACGTGCATAGTTATATTGAGTCTATAATATAACTAAAACAAATTACTTTTATTTTTGTACTCAGATTTCCATTTAATAGAAGATCCTACCACCTGACTGAGTCTAGGTCCTTTGTAACAGAGCAGGTTACTCGCCTTTTCCAATGAAGTCTCAACTCCAACACCTGGCAAAATGTAAGTTTGTAATGTTTTACGGAAACTAATTGTACAGCAGTTGCTATAAAAACAATTCGAAGATAGTTTGTCGCCAACTTTTTTAATTGATTACTTAAAAATTATAAATTTCGAATGTACGCTATACTAGTTAAAAAAGTTTTTGACATTTTTTTATCAAAACATGTTTATTAAAGGTTGATAGCGAGTATTACCACACGACCAAAAGTTATGTTCTTCTATAAAAAACTTACTGAGTTTAGAGGAGCAAGGATCTATTGATTTTGGAAAAAGATCAATATAGTATTTTTTCACCAAAGCTTTGTTTGTGAAAAAAGGGTTGTCATCGGCAAATTTAAACGTCAACTTAAACCCATGACGTTCATCTGATAATTACATTTTATTAGCAAATTAGTCCTAAGTTTGATCAGATTAAAGGAATATTTTAATTTACTTATAATTAGACAAAACATATTTTTGCTTAAGTTTTTTAAAATTCAGAAACTAACTTCAAAATTAAGTTTTCATATGTTTTTTAAAATAATGTAATTAACTTCTAAATTATGTTTGTTTAAATATTGTAAATGCTAACACGTTAAAAACAGTTAATGATATAAAATAGTTTTAATTAATTTATGATAAACTTACATTCGATGTCAGTTTCCGAATTAATGGCCTCACACTTTATATCAGTGAGGTACTTGAGAATTTTTGTGCCTTCGTCTGATAAAAAGCTTGACACTGGACCATTCGATTTTTTGAGAACTTTGAACCAAAAGTTTTCAACAAAGCTGTTGCTCGGTTCAACATTACTGCCAGCTAGTGGAGATTTTAAATTAATTATTTTGGTCTAAAACTAAGTTTTAACTGTCTTACACTTTATAAATAATAAGTTTACACACATTCATATTAACTCGCAACAAAATAATTAAGCTTTACGGTTTTTACATGTATCTTATATAGTAGTTTGTAACTACAATATATTATTTCGTCAACGAGAAAGTGTTAGTTAAACAAAAGAAGCTATGACTAGTAACTATAATTTGAACGGTTTAGTTTACATCAATATTCAATTTGTTTTTAAATAGAAAACACTCACTAGCAACGATCAATTGGCAATGCTTAGCAATCTTCTTGTATGAACTGCTGTTACATGCAGCAAGAGAAGTTTTTTGTACCTTCTTCATAATTTCGTCCGCTGTGGGTCTTTAAAAAAAAAAGTTTATTTTTTGTGTATATAGCTTAATATAAGGTATCTTTTAGTATGTTAATTTGTTAATTACGCTGTATATTTTCATAATAGTTAAAAGAATGCATTTATTGATTTTATAAAATATAAAATTTTTGTATAGTAACAAAAATGATGTTATGTAAATCTTAAACTTTTTCTTCAAACTCACTTCTTTTTATTCTTCGTGTCGAAGCACTCAAACAGGGTGGATCGCAAATCCATGAGCGGCTTGAAAAGTTTTTGTGAATACTGCTGCTGCAGTTTCGCCCAATCCCTCTGGAGAGAAACTTCATATCCAACAATTTGGTTGTGCAAAATGCATAAGGCTTTTTCCTGACACTCCAACTGTAATGTAAGTCAATTTGATTTTAATTGAATTTGAATCAGTTAAGTTTGAGAAAAATAAATAAACATTTTTTGTTTTGATAAAACATAAGTAAACATAATTGTAAGTTTAGGGCTTACTTTTTATAACATTATGAACAAAAAAAAACATAAACTTTAAGGAATACTAAAAGCCAGTTTAAATGTTTATTAATATCATAACTATGTTCAAAAACTAAGATTTGTTTTGTAAAAAAAGTTTTAATTATTTTTTCAATATAAAACTGAAGTTAAAAAGTATAATTTTAAACTAGTTATAGTTTTTTTAGAATACTTAAAGCTATCAAAAAAACTTAAAACTTAATTAATAGAAAGTAGTACGCTTAAAAGCTTTTATTTCAAACATAGCTTACTATATTAAATAAAAGACCGTGTCGAAATTGTTATAGTAAGGTTTTCAATTTTTTTTTATTTAACTGTTTTATACTACAGATGTAGAAATAATTTACAAATAACGTATCTATTGAAATGAAAGTTTTAACTGTGCTTATAAGTGTCTTAAAAATGTTAAAAACATGATAAATGAAATAATTGCACACAATATGATGCATATCTTGATTAACCAAAACTACGATTAGAGTTATAAAATTGCCTTAGATGATATGAATATTTATTGTAATTAAGCAAACATGTTTCAAAAACGTATACATTCTTTAGACAATTCTTTTCAATAAAAATTTTCATAGAAAGAATGAAAGTTCCTTTAGTCTAGTAGTTTGTAATTACTCGCTCTAAAGATTTAACGACATATCACTTTGTTTAAGAAAAAAGTTGCTAAAATTAATTTTACATTTTGTTTTGTTAAGTCATACGTTGGGAAGTTATATCATAAAAGTAATAATATACATTTTTTTAACGCTGTTCATAAACTATTTTCTAAAGGTATACAAAGAACATTTTACAGTGTAGTGATACCATATTTGTTTCGAAGTAGTCGACTCACTGAAATTCACGCCTTTTTCTATTGTTAACTTAATTTAACCGTTTTGTGACGTTTACAGTTTAATCTTACATAATGACCAAATTAAATGGTATTTAACCATGGTATTAAACTAATACAGAAAAAATCTAAAGTTTTAAACAACTAACAAGTTTTTTTGTTGTAATTAAGACTGGTATAGAAGCCCTACAAAGTGGGATTAATAACCAGTTTAAACTTATTCGTTTAAATTAAAACCCGTATGTAAACATAAGTATCTCCAATTGTTCTTGTTTTTATTTTTACAAAAGATAATCTTTTTTAATAGTGTTAATTGTACTGAATTCCCAATATTTTGTCGAAGTTAAACCTTTTATTTTATTTAAGTGAGCCTGATACATAAGTACCTATTTTGATATAAACTTACGAAATAATTTATTGAACCCAAAAATAAATGGTGTTTATAAGCTATTTAATTAAAACAACTCATTTCCAAGTAAATGTTTTAGGTTTTGTTTTAGTGACGAATTTATAAAAAATAGGTAAAACTTAATACTTTAATAATGAGTATAGTTTTAAGTAAAGTTCTATCTTTGTTTTTTAGTTTGTTCTAATGTACTTTTTTTAATATTAATATTTTTTGAACTTATGTAACTTTTGATAAAACAAAAATTAGTTGAAAATTTACATTGTAAAGCGCCTATTGATTTTTTTTTATTTTAAAAAAAGATTTTACAATAATTTATTGAACTATTTAACGGTAAAATTGCTTTTACTGTTCAAGTTAAATAATTTAATAAAAAAATATCTTTTTAGCACAAAATACTTATAAATAAAATTTCGTAAAAAAGTCTTGTTTATCTTCTTTTAAAAGTTAATTTAGAGCTATGTATATTTTTTAGTTTTTATGTTACTAAGCAAGATTCATAGTACGTTATTAAACACAAAATTAAGTTAATTTTCGTTTAGTTTTATTTTTATTTTGTTTAATTGAATGTTTTATTATTAAAGATTTAAGTATTTAAGTGGTAAAAAAACTATG
The DNA here is from genome assembly GCF_965202585.1 of Thalia democratica. NCBI lineage: Eukaryota > Metazoa > Chordata > Thaliacea > Salpida > Salpidae > Thalia > Thalia democratica. Next base: position 79,173,655 of record NC_139165.1, read on the forward strand.
TGTAATAGCTCGTAAGAAACTTTATAAGTATGTGGTGTACGACTCGATAACCAAAAGGTTCTTTTGTAAACCAGGTCCTTAGACCAAACTTTTTGAGCGCTTTTTTTAATCGTTAAATAAAGAAAATTATTATGTTGAAAAGCTATAACTTTTTTTTAAAGTTTACCAACTATTTTTACTTTAGTTAGTGTATCTGTTTATTTGATACATACAAACTTATTTATGCATTTTTCAAATTTTAATTTAGATGAACTAAAAGTTTTACTAAAGGTGCACGTTAAACTTATGTCATGAGCTAGTAAAAATACTATTTAAATAATTTTAATACTTTTTTTTATTATTAAAAGTATTTATAAGACGTGCATTTTTTTGGTTTTTAAATTTATAAATTATTAAAAATAAATTTTAATAAATAAAATTTTAGAGTTTATATGTATAAGTTGTAAATAAATATCACATTATGATGAATATGTTAACATTTGTATTGTGTTGCAAAACTTTTTGCATAACCTAGAATTACTTACCTTTAACTTGTTTGTTATTGCAGAACTAACATAGACAATTTAAATCTCTAAATTAAAGTTATCTAAAGTTTCAACAAAATACAGTTTACATGTTTTATTATACGATAAAACACCATCTTAAAATAAAAATTGTTCAATACGTTCTTTTATTACTTTAACAATTTTTCCAAGCAATACTTTTAAGTTTATGGTCAAAATATAATTATTTAAATCTCGTTGCTTTACTTTACTTGAGGACAATGTTAGTTAACAGTTTTGTTAACAAGGTTTGATGTCAAAGTTGACATATAAAACAAATAAATTCATTTACCTGCAACTTTTGCAGCTTCTTGGGTTTCATAAGTGCCAAGTCCAAGTTCTTAGCCACTCTTGAAGAGCACTTAGGATTGGATGATCGCAACTAAAAAATTATCAATGCAAATTAAAATATATTTTATTTTGTTAATTATTCAAACTTACTTTTTTGCTGTACTGGTTGCGAGAGCTATCCGATCCTCGCTTTGACTTCTTACCCTTCCTTACCTATTTAAAACAAGAACTTAAAAAGTGACCGCTCAACCGAAATACAACTTTAAGGATTTAGAATGTTAAAAGAGTTTCTAAAAAAAACAAAGACAAACTAAAAACAATAAATGGTAAGCACTTTTATTGTAATTTTTAGTACTTGGTTAAACATGTACACACAAATATGTTTAACAAAGAACATGCTAAAATAATAAAACTACTCACCAAACGTTGGTTTTCTCTTGCAGACTTCTTACACTTGGAATAGCTAGGCATGATGATATTGCGATTTGCGTAAGTATTAACTTTAAAGTAACTAATCACTTGATAGGTTGTTGAAAGCTTTACGAGTAAACGTGTTACTGGTAAAATGTTTGCTGGGCAAAAAAGATTTTCAAACAAAAAAGTCTGACAATATTTTTCCTTTTATTACGTCATCAGTTTTCAAAATTTCAAATATTTTTGAATAGAAATATCGGCTAATAAAATCATAAAGATGTAATAAAAATATTTAAAACAACATAAATTAACAAAATGTACAGCTACTTTTTCTAGTTTCTTATTTAAGAAAACACATTAAAGATTAGAAAAACAAACAATTTGTATTATTTTAGTGAAAGTATAGTTTTAATTTAGCTTTTAGTAAAAGTTTTAAGTTTTCTCTTTTTTATTTACAAGATTTTGTATAAGTCCTTTTCAAAAATTAAATATGTTTTAGAGAAAGTTCAATGTAGTCTCAAAATTTAGACATAACACTTAAACGATGTATTTTAAAACGCGTATAAAAGTTTAAGTTTGTCGTTAATTTGTAAAATTAATATTTAAAACATTAATTACAATTTATAAAAGGCATATCTTTTTATTTTTTTTTGTTGGCTACTCCGAGCGATGAAATAAAAACATAGTTTGTGATATATTTTTATTAGAACTGATTAAAACTAGCTATTTGTATGTTTTTTATTTTACAACTTGACTTAGTAAGTTTTTTTAGTTTGTGAAAACTTTGTTTAATTATTCAGATAATAAAACCACTAACAACAGTAATAACTTCATATATCAAACAAATTAGTTTGAATACTTCCACTACAGCTTTTTACAAATAAAAAAAATCTGTCTAATTTGTGTATGTAGTCCAGGGTTTCCCAAACTCATTTTCTAAATCCCTTTTCAGAAATTCGGAAAATAATCGCCCCCACGATTTTACAAAGTAGTTTTTCTCTTGAGTAGAAACTTTTGAGCCGAAAAAGTTGTGTTCGAAATGTAATTTAGTCTGGTACTTCTTATGCATGCACTTTTGAGCTGTGTTCAAAGTAGTTTACAGGGCTTGAGAAAAAAAGTTACATTTGTTTTCTTATAAGCCCAGTTAAGTGTATTATAATATTTAATTATTAAAAAGCCTTGTGTAACCTGTAATTAATCCTGTTTAGATATGAACTGTTTTGAAACTAATGAAACTTTTAGGGTAGTGGTGGACAACTTTTGTAGTCATCAATTCATATTTACTAAAAAATCTTTTCTAGTTTCAACTCGTTTAAAAAATGTAATTGCGGGCTGCATAACTTAAAAAAATAACATATAAGAAAATTGTAAACTCGAGCGAAATTGTAATAAAATGATTTAGTATTATTGTGATCTAGGAAATACTATTGTGAACTGAAAACCAAATTGAAAATGTATTTCAAAATATTTAGTATCAAAAAAATAAATTTTGTTTCTTTTGCACAAGTAGCTTCCAAGTTACTTAGCATGTCGATATTTGACTGGATCTTAACCGTACCTTAACCATCTGAAATCTTAATTTAAACCTGACATTATAATAATCTCTCAAATAACGAATTTCGGACATTTAGAAGTTAATACTAAGTAACTTGTTTAAACCGCACAAAGTACTAAAATTATTTTATAAATAGGCATATTCTAAAATTACTATACCAGAGATTAAGAAACTATAAAAAAATGAACAGTTTATTTTAGACATAATAAAATAAATAATAAAACATAATTTCTGATCTAGTTTAAGGAAGTTTGACCGACTGATTGATTATCTCACATGAAAAGTGGTTTCATCAACAGCTTCAGATAATGTAGTAAAGTTATTAATTTCAATGCTAAGATATATTATAAGTAAGTTAGTTGTAAAGTTAAAAACTTAATTTTAAACTTTTTAAACTACATGTTTTGTAATAGAATACCATTAAACAGTATTTGACTTGGAATAACCTTTAGGAAACTAAACCTTAGTTTTAACATTTTCTTTTTTTTTAATTTAAATTCAAAAAAAAACAAAAGTTTTACAGTTAATTCTGTGAACAGAGAGCAATCGATTAAAAAATTCTTTTAATTAGCTTAAAATTTTGTTTTGTAACTGCAGCAGTCTTTTAATGGCTTATTTAATACTGTTTAAATTTATTTTTTCTCTAGTCATTAGACTATAATAATTTACCAGAAGAAAAGAGTGAAAAACGAAAAGCTAGTGCTTAACTAACAAAATAAACAACACATTCTAATTGCTAATATATTAAAAATTAAGATAAAACAAAAAACATTTGTATTAATAGTTTAAAATTCTTTAATGTATAGGTTTTTGAACAATAACAAATCAAGTTTGAGTTAAAGAATCTTTTAAATGAAAAATTTGAAGTAATTTCAAATAGAGACCTTAAATCTATACTCTTTTAAAACAAAAAAAAAAACTTAAAATAAAAACTTAAATGGTTATCAAGATTTATTTATTTATACAGATTAAACAAGTAATAACAAAAATAATTCAAATAAATTTCTTTCAAACAAACACTTTAATCACTATGCGATGAAAACTTTCAATGTAATGTAATACGAAATATAAACTACGAAAATAACCAGGTCAAAATAAAATTAATAACAGATTTAAAACATAAATAATTTAATAAATACAGTAGACTTCCGCTTGAGTTGGCATTTTGAACGAAACAAAAAAGTGCAAACTCAAAAATTATTACCTTTTTTTTACAAAATGATAAACTTGAATATGTTATATGCAATAACGTTATGCAAAAACATAAAATCAACTAAAACATAAAACAAACATTCATTAAAAAAGTAGATCTATATAAGATATTAAATATTATGATTTTTTTGTTTTATTAATACTTAGTTAGTAATATACTTTATTTAAGTTAAATTTTAGAAAACATGAATTTGCAATTTTTTGGGTAAAAAGTGCGAACTCAAGAGGAAGTCTACCGTAATTAATATTTATTAGGCATTATGCAAACCTGTTGTAGAATAAATAACTTAATAAAATTTTATTATAAAAAGACTATTTAAATACAATACAAACCAGGTTAAATAAAAAGTATTTTAAAAGATTAAATAAAACAAAAAAATTTCATAAAATAATATCTGCTACTGAAGTCTAATATAATGTGTAGGATGAGGTTCATGACTGCTTGCAAGTTTTTCTAATCTGATTCTTAATCAGTAAAAAAAAGCCTCCTTTACAAATATCTAGATTAGATCTTTTGCTCAAGATGTTGATAACTGATCTGAAATCTTTCTCAACAACATAGCTAGAAGGAAAAACTATAAACAATAATCTATATTACTCTCAAATGATTGGATACTTTTGCCTTAGTTTTTGTTGAGTCCAAAAGCTTTCATTTCGTTCTTTTGAAAAATTCACTTTTAGTTCAAGGTCAGTCACTTTTCAAAATACAATTGGAAATATCATGAGGTGATATAACTATCACCTCATGATATTTCCAATTGTTTTTTGAAAAGTCACTAAGTTAGACTAAGAAATAAAACTATACAGGGTTGCCAATTTACCTAGAAACTTAATAATATATAACATAGATTTTTATGAACAATTTATGATCCCAAATAACACATATGTCAGGTTATAAAATGGTGAGAGGGATTCCGATCGTCTATGATCTATGTAATTGTTAAATAAGAAAATATATGAATGAAAATATGTAATTTACTTGAAAGTAGGAGTCATAAGTACTTGATTTTTTTCTCTATATTTTACATAAATAAAATAAACTTGTTTTGTTTAATTTTACTTCAGGGTCAAATATTTACTAGCAAGCTAAAATTAGTAAATTAGCAATTTAAAAATTAAAAATTTTATGACAGCCCAAAATTTCATAATCGCCCCCTTTTCGCCCCCTTACTAGTTATCGCCCAACCTTTCGCCCCCTTACTAATTATCGCCCCCCGACTTACTAAAATCGCCCCCAGGGGGGCGATATCGCCCACTTGGGAAACCCTGATGTAGTCCATAAAAACTTTCGAGCAGAAAAATAGTAATCTAGTTTTCATTATTTTAGTAATTCGTAGCTTTTACAGTTTTCTTATTCATCATAAAACAAAAGTTCAACAAAAATGTTGGAATTTAAAACGTTTGTAAACATATAGTTAGTTGAAAGTCGTTTATTATTTTAAAAGTTTAATAATTTTAATCATTAAAATATTTTTTTAGTAAAACATTAAAGTTTTACAAACCACTGTCATATATTTACGATCATGATAACATGAGTTTACTTAACATGAAAAAAATCGATACTCCTAAATATAGTACGCTAAATTATTAAAAGATATATTAACTAAATGTGGCGGCTTAAAAAGTTAAAGAAACTTATTTGAATACAAAACTATTCAAAAATAAATTTGAAAGTCTGATATTTTTTATTCAAAATTAATTCAAAGTAAACTAAAAATAAACACGAGTATAAACAAAACACTAATAAAAGTATTTAATGCTGGCAATTAATTTTAATCTAAGCTGTTTTATTACATTAACATTTGTGTTTTTGATGCTGAATAAATACTTGTTAAGTAAAAGCTTCAATGTTACAACACCACAAACTTAACTTTGTAAAATAAGCGCCACTAACACTTTAAAGCGTAGATTCCTTTAAGTTTATTCGTTTTAAACTGTAAGTATAAGTTATAACTATTAGCACAGCATTTCGAATTTACAAGTATGTTCATATTTTAATGTATTTACGAATCAAGTCAGTCAAATCTAATCATTCAAAATACAATTTTTTTGCGTTAAACAAAGCAGGATTGGTTGTAATAAAAACATTGAAAAGGACAGGTTTTTGGCTTTAAATAATAAGCATCAAGAGATATCTCAACATGGTAATATAATAAATTACTTTAAACTTGTTTTACTATTATTTTTCTCGTCCTAAACTAGCTTAAGTAAGACAAGTTTTTAAACTGATAGGATGGAAAATTCGTTTTGAAAGTTTTCAGCCGCTTAACATTTGAAAAATAGTTGTTAAGCAGGGGCGACTCGTAGGTGGAAAATAGAAAAATAATTCTGAAAAAATTTCAAAGACCTGTTTTAAAGTTAGATGGATTCATTTTGATTCTGATATTATCAACCTGTTTCAAGTTGCTCCTTACTTATTTCGTTTCCAGTATTATTAAAATTAACAATTAAGTTTCTAAAGTTCTCCTGGTATGCTAATCGGTCATTATGGTTTTTTGTCTTGATCAATAGGTAAGTGTATAAAAAGTTGTATTTTTAAATTCCTAGAAAACTTCTAGTTTAACTCATTACTTTTGCTTGAAGTACCTTGAAACCATCCTCAACTACTAATAAAACAACGAGTTAAAATAAAAGTTGTGTGGGTTTTTGTAGTTATTTTTTCTTAAATAAATTGTTTTTTATACATTACAAGTTAAAAAAGAATTATCATACGTTTTTTATGGTACAGTGCTTCCTCGCTAATCCGGTCCTCGCTAATCCGGTTCCTCGCTAATCCGGCCGGTTTTAGTCGAGAAGTCGACTTATTTACTTTAACGTTTAATTTCATTTTACTTCGAAAAAGTATTCAATTTACGTTTTATAAGTATGCAAGCAATATATTGTTACGTCATAATAAAGTATCATTTGTATGATCTTAAGTTTTTTTTTCATACTTTCCTGCTCAGTTGTAACAAACTTGTTTATTATTCATTTGCAATTTTTCTGTCTTTGCTAAGCAAGTTACACTTTAATATACTACAATCAACATATCTGGTTAAAAAATGGATAAGACAGCAAAGAAACGAAAACGCGTTCAACTAACAATTGAAAACAAGTTAAAAGTTTGCGAAATGGCAAACAATAATGTGCCTAAAGCTGTTATAATGAGCCAGTTTAACATTGGTAAGTCAACTTTAAATGACATTTTGAGAGGCGAAGAAAAGTTCACAAAGTTTAAAGCCGAAAAGGAGGAGCTGGGACTAATTGGAGCTGCAAACGGCAAAAAAAGTAGAAGGAGGCGTCTTTGACAAGCTAGACAGCGCCCTTCACATTTGGTTTCGTCAGGAACGTTAAAAGGGTTGTCCAATAACTGGCCCAATACTATTAGAAAAAGCCTCCGTGAGTTTTCTGCTAAGAAACGAGAAAGCACTGTAAAACAATCTTCCATTCTTTCTTTTAAAAAAAGTCTTATTTTATTTAAAGTGTTAACAGTGTAGATTTTTCCATTAATTTTAAACTTATAAAATTTTGTTTCGTTTAGTTTTGTCTGTTTTAATTCTTTTTCTTTGAATAAAGTAAAATAAATTAAATTAACAGAAATTTTATAGTACGTTTTGTTATAGACATTCATAATATAACTAAGGTAGGTAATTTGTAAAAAAAGCAATATTTTGTTCTTATCCGGCCAAAGGCAAATCCGGCCATTTTTCAAAAAAATCTTGCCCAACCTGGCCGGATTAGCGAGGAAGCACTGTAGTATTAATAAAATTTTGTCAGCTAATACAGATAACAATAAATATGTAACGTAGTTATAGTTAGTTATCAAGATCTTTACTTGAACTTACAGTTTATACTTTAAAAATACACACATTAGTCTTCTACTTTATTTCTTATACTTTTTAAATAATTTATTACAGTAACCTCTCGCATCTTTACGCACTCGTGGCGTTACGCACTCTCGTTTAGTTACTCATTTTAGAATTCTAAAAAATTCAAATTTTTTTATTTTTTTTTTTACACAAACTAGGTTTATGGTATACTTTTAATTAAAAAATGTTTTTAAATGCTAACTCAATTCTCTATATCTTTAGACTTTGTAAACTTATGTTCCTTGACTAACTGATAAGCATTTAATTATACCTCAGTATATCAGAAATTTTGTTAAAAATATTTTTATAAAACATTTCTGTTATGTTTTATATATTTTTGTTCAAAAGAAGAAATCCATTACAGCACCAAATGCATATTTTTATAAAAGGCTATAGAAACAAATTTTAGTATAGACACCACACTATTTCTTAATTGTAAACAAATGCTTAATTATAAATTGAATTTGTTAAATAGAATAAATCTTAAGTATCAAATAAGTCACACATAAATAAAAATAAAATCTACTTGTTATTAAAACTAGTAAAATTTTTCTACACGTATTATTATTTTATACAAATTTAAACCCTTTTTTTAATATATGTATAGTTTTATTTATTGTTTTCATATTTAAAAATAAAGTAAACAAATTGTTGAAAGTGGGAAAGTCCTCTGTCTGCTTTTAACTAGAAGCAATATCAAAAAACAGCCATTATAGTAAGTATTTTTGGTACCTCTCGTATTTTTACGATCTCTCGTATCTTTACGCAATTTTTCTGTGGACACAATGTGCGTTAATAAGCGAGAGGTAACTGCATTCACAAATGTTAAACTGTGATGTTTTCACATTAGCACACAGAAATGTGCGTCATTTAAATTAGTTAAGTATTTAGCAAATTGTTGTTATTACGTTTGAGGTATTTTTTTTAATTCATTTTTAATTTATTTAAAATAACCATTTTAAGCTAAAATTTTACAATCTAAATGACAGTAAAGCGTTTAAATAAAATTAAAAATTAAACTGAAATCTTATAAACGTTTTAATCTGAGTAGTTTCTCGTAAAAACTTAAATATAAATTGACTGAAAACCAAAAATTCTGTCATTATAATCAATGTATATAGTGCAAAATTCAAATGGTACTATAATTTATTTTGTTAGTTTTATATTAAGTCTTAAAATATGAAAAAATATATTTACAACATAGTTTAGCAGATAGATACTTTCAAGTTAGGCAACTAATATTTTTGTAATGAAAGGTAAAACTCTCACTTTAGTTATCGTAAAGAAGCTTTTAACAGTTTAGACCAGGGTTTCCTAAACTATTTTTCAAGAGGTCGCCTTTGAAAAGTTAAAGCCCCCTCCAGAAATATTGTTCAAAAAACTATTATTAAAAACACGTAAGATCTTTTTTTTATGCTCTTTATCATAAACTCCAGAATACCTAGTGTAAGTTTCACATTTTGACCTCATGGCACCCTGTGGCCCCTTTTCTGCTCATTGCCCCCAAGGGGTCAACTGGCCCACTTTGATAAACCCTGGTTTACACGATATACAAAATAGTAGTTTTACAATTGACTCTAAATCAATCTATATTATAAAACAAATAAAACATAGGCAAAGCCTACCAGAGCCAATGCCTGGAATTTCGTGTGTCGTGAGTGAGACACGTTGAAATTATAAAAAAGTTTTGATTATACCACTTGGATCATCAGGATACAAACTGCTTTATTCGTTTAAAGACATTATACTCAACCTATATTTAGTTGTTTTTAATTTCTTAATGATAAATATTGGTCTAAATATTTTTTATAATCTAAGTAGTAGTATATTTTGAAAAATTCTGTTTTGCTAAGTAAACTAGTTTAAGAAAAAAATTAAAGAAAATGTTGTTTAAAGAATTGAAAAATAACAAAATTTTGTAACCGCTATATAAAAAATATATACACTTATTCTGCGATATATGACAGAAATTTAGGTGGCCTTGAGCAGAAAACAGGCCACAGGGGGCCATTAGATCATAATTTGAAACTTACAATAGATATTCTTAGGCGTATTTTAATGGGAGTTTTTATTTTCTTTTTGGAAGGGGGCCAAAGCTTTTTTTAAGTTTTAAAGGGACCTTTTGAAAATATTTTTGGGAAACCCTGGTGTAAAGCTGTTAAAAGCTTCTTTTATGTTAGTTGAAATAAGATTTTTACTTTTCAATACAAAAAGAATAGTTGCCTACCTTTTTTGTACTAAAATACAAAATTACAAACATATTGTTAGTATGGTCATTTTTCAATTTCAATATACTTGAGTGTTTAGCTTTGACTTTTATTTTTCGATGGTTATTGTTTCCGAACTATAAAATTTATTACGAGCACTGCTCTTAGGAAATTTAAAACATGTTTTCGATGCTCGTATTTTGAAACAGTATAAAAATGATAGAAGTGGTCAAAAGTTTTACATTTTCTTAATTCTTGGAAAAGAATCAAAGATATGATTCAAAAAGCTTCAAGTTTATAAATTTATAAAGATAATATACATGTTTATTTTAAGTTTAAAATGGTATTGAAATACAACAAATTTTCTTTTAATACTTGAGTTTAATTTTATTTAAAAGAACTATCATTTTTCGCATACTTTTGTTTTGTTTACTTGTAAATTTCCTTGTATTAAATTATCAGTTGTTTTTAAAGGGTAGCTTCAGAAACCTTCAATGCAACTAATTTGCATATTTGCTAGATTGCATAACTTTTTATATACACTTTTATAACTTTTTTCAGTTTATACCCTTACTTTAACCCATTTACTTAAACATAAAAAAAAGATAATTGAAATTAATTGTAACATGAAACAATTAATTAAAAATTTATGCAAGCTCAGCAAACATGCAATTTAGTTGCAGGTTTTTGAAGCTATCCTTTTTAAATTAAATATTCTAGGACAAGACTGTAAAAGTTATCCGTGCTGTGCGACTCGATAGCCGTAAGGTTTTTTCGTTCACCAGGTCCTAGGACCAAATATTTTAAGCGTATTTTTTGTCGATTAATAGTTGTAGATAAATACTGCTTTACACTTGATTACATCTTTTGTAGTAATTGAGCTGGTGGTTTACCTTTTTAGAATAATTTTAAATATTCTTGCATAACATTTATGAAACAACAGCAACAAAAAAATTTCAGCATAAAATTTTTGATCTCTTCTTTTTAATGTTTTAATACTGACATCTAAAATTTTTATGTACTATTTAGTTTATCAACCTAAATTTTGGTTTAGAATATGTGAAACTAAATGGAGTGTAAGGAAAACTAGAATTTTGAACAAAAATTACCAAAAAAACTGGAATTTAAAAGAAATTTTTCATTAAACTAAAACTTTGATTAGACTCAAAAAATATTATCATATATCATCATTTTTTTAATTTATAGAGAAAATAACTGATAAAAACACAGCTAAAGTAGATTTACAGTAATTTTTCAATGTTTTCATACGTTTTAGAAAGTATTTAACTTTTAATTTGATTTTATATTACAAATGTAGCAAAAAGCTTGTTTATTGAACCCTGTAAAAAATTCAGAAAACTATTTTTTTTGAAAACCTTTGTCAACCATCTACTTTGTAGTTTTTTATTTATACTTCTATCTTTCAATATTATGCTTTTTTTTCAAATTGTTTAATGTCAATCATCTTGTTTGACTTAAAAAAATGTTTATTGTTAAAGAGGGAAGAGTAAGTCTGATGTTTTTCTACCACAAAATAAACCTATTTCCCTTTTTATAAAATGATTTCAAATAGTTTGTAACATTCAGGGTTACTATTCACTCAAGTTGTTCTAAGTTTTAAATAAAATCAAGCCATAACATAAAGTTTGAACTTTTTTAAAGCTTTTTTAAGAATTTGGACTGACTTAGGATAGTTAAAGTTTTTTTTTGTAAAACTCTGGCTGGCATGAAGTTTAAAATTTTAGAGTGTTTATTTTTTTAGATTTAGTTGTTATGGCTTAGTATTAAAACTCACTTGCAAATTAATTTTTCTGCTTTCTAGCTACCAATACTGAAAAATTTAATTAATTACAGTTAAACAAGTTTAAGCCACAAACTAAAGACAACTCAGATTAGTTAGTAGTCAAGACAAGTTTTTATTTTAGATAATAATTATTGTGTTGTTATTTTTTTCAATATATAATATAGATTTGAAAGTTTATTTTATACTGTTTTATCTTACTTGATCTTCATTACATTTTAAAACAAATTGTTTAAATAGGGTGGCCAATATTCTCTTAAATCCATAAATTTTATTTATTTTTGTAATGATAAAATATTTTTTTAATTACTTTAAGTTTTTAAGAAAGATCAATATTTTAAGTGCAATATTTTAGGAATTTAACTTTTATAACATTTTTTTGATTAATTTAAAAAAGTATTTATAAAAGAAATTTTCATTGAAAACAATTTGTTAAACTGAAATTAATTTTTAAGATACGGAATTTCTTTTTTTTTATTAAGTATTTAAAGATTTTCAAAAACTTTTGTTATTTAAATTTTATTCAATACTTATATATAAATATAATATAATCTAAATATCTATGAACAATCTTTGCCAGTATAACTATATATGTTTTTTTGAAGTAGTTAGTATTTAAGTATTTATAATACTAAATAAAGTTATTTATTAAAACATATAAAACTTGTATCTTGTTGTGATAGTTAGCGGATATTTTGAAAAGTCAAAGAAAACAATGATACATAATATGAGCCATAAGGGATTTAGTTCTATTGGTGGCAATTTTTCATTGCTAATGTTCTGGGTAATTTAAAACGTCTCTATAAATCTTTTTTTGGTGCTAGATACCTAAAGTTTTTAGAAAGTGTTCCTTAAATTCCTTTAAAGATCTTCAAAATAAAATTCCAAAATAAAAATTTTATAAAAAAATAAGGTTATATTTTGTTTATATAAAAACATTAAATATAAAGTTAAACTTATTCCAGGCAGATTTTTAACTTTTTTATAAAGATTAGGATGAAACTTAAGAAGTATATAAATACTCTTAGATAACAATTTTTGTTTTCTATTTTAACTTGCACATTCAACAAGGCTATGAAACTCTGAAAACTTTGATTGCTTATATTTTAGAAGTTACTTTGAATTTAAAAAAACATTAAAAAGCAACTGGTTACTTAGTTATTAGTACGAAAAATAAGACTAAAAAAATTCTTTCATAAAAAAAGTATACGCCCAATATGATCTTAGCAAAATTAAAATAGTAAAGAAGACTTTTTTTATTGACTCTTGTTTGAAAACAAAATGGATACAGTAAATTTTCTTCAAAAATTTTAAAACTTATATACTAGCACAAATTTAGGAAGAGTAAATTTTGAATGTAAAATATAGCTAGTAGCTAGTTTCTTTCAAGTGTAGCTCAAAAACTGTTTGATATAAGATGTATAAAATATTTTCAACCAAGTATTTTTATATAAAAGGATGTTTGACTGAAGCATATAAAAAAGATCATATTATTCATCATTATATTTTTGATGTATATCCTTTTATTTAACTATTTCTTTAAATTTACACCTGCAGAGTTTTGCAAGTTAATAATTTCTGCAAGTTTTAATTTTAGGATAAGATTAGCAAAATCTATAGAATTAAAAAAACTACTGTTATTTAAGATAAATAAGCCAAGGATCTTTACACTTTACAATATTTCAAAATGAAAAAAAAAGACATGTAAAAATATAAATTTTTACAACTAATTATTTTTTTTTTAAAAAGAAGTTACACCAGGTTTTCCTAAACTTTTTTCATAAGGCTCCCTTTGAAGAACTTAAAAAAAAACTATGACCTCTTCCAACAATATTTCTCCAAAATTAAGCTTCATACCCCCTCTCCCCCCTTGGAAACCTTGCTTTACTTCATAATAGTTTTAAACATGTCAGAGTAATTTTTTTTACCCTTAAATTAAAGTCCAACAAAACCATTTGGATAAAAAAGTAAATTTTAATTAGGGAAATTATATTCCTGGGTTTTTCTAAAATAGATCATATAAGTTTTTATATGCATTAAAATTCAAGTTGTTAGCAATTACTCGATACTGGTATTACTATTTGAGTAAGTTGTATGTATTAATGTTTTAAGTCTGAGATAGTTCGGCTCATAATTTTTTCACAGTTTACCATTCACAATTAAAAAAACTTAAAGTAATTTTTTTATGATAAAAACCTTTAAAATATGAAATAAAACTTATTAAGCTATAATGGTATTTTTTGTAGTTGCTTATATTAAGTAAGCTTATGTGCAACAATAATTTATTTTCTTCTATTAAAATGTTACAGAACTTGATATAAAAAGTTTTAATGGAACAGTACAACGGACTTGAACAGCCAAAGTATGAAGTCCTTAAAAAGGTAAATATTATATCATTATCTTCCAAAAGCACTTAATAATTTTTTAAGCAAAAAAATGTTGGACTATTTTTTGATATAATTGTGTATCTTTAAAAGTTCTAAAAAGTTAAAAACTCGAAAATCATTTAAATTGTTATAACATTAATCCATGCAAGCTTTTTCAATCAGAGTATTTTGAGTATGAAAATGTAAGTTATAAAAGAGGAGTGAAATTAAATACTTACTTAGTAGTAAGTTGTAAACAGTATTTAAAAAAATTCTTAGTGGTAAGAGAAATAAAGATACTTTTTAAAAAGGTTATTTTTTGAAACATTGTAGTAGTTATATTATATATGTAATAGAAAGTGTTGATTTAAAATAAAATTTGTAAGTTTTTAAAACACTATTGTATATGACTTTTCTTATCGTAATTATTTTAAAATTATTCTGTTTTAACATAAGTAATTTCATGCTTTTTACCAAAAAACAATACAAAAAGTATGAATTAAAGTACAGTATCAGTTAATATTTTAGTACAAAAGTTCTAAACATTGAAAAAACGAGAACAATATTTTTAAGAGTTTTGTCATCATGGACAAAGTTAATTTAAAAAATATATATATACTAAATATTTAGTTATTTTAAGCTTAATAAAAAAATTGAAAACTTAGTCTTATAAAATTCATTACCACTCTGTTATTACTAAACTTCACCAAGTTTTTAAATATAATGTAATTATTTATTTGAACACTCTTGTATAAGCTTGTGAATATAAGTAGCTAGGATCAAATTCTCTATGTTTAAAATATGAATATAGGTATATATTAAATATATAAAAGTATGAATGAGTTTTCAGTAATTTTTTTGTAAAATAGTTTTAATATTTTACTTTTAAATTTAAAAAAGGCAAACAACAAATAAACAATTATTTGTTAAAAACATGCTTATAAAGTTATAAGAATATATAAATAGTCAAATAAATTTTGCAATTATAGGCATAGGGGGGTTAACTCTTTCTTTGAAATTTGGTCTTATTTTATATAGTTTTTACTAAGCTACAAGATACTTTTTACAAATTATAAAAATTCAAATAATTTTTGTGATATAGCAGGTAAAAGTTGGAGGCAGCAATAGGATCCTTTTAGTTATGGGAGGCGCAAACTAAAACAGCAAATAACTAGAAATCACTAAAAATCTTTCTTCTCCTACGTTTTTAGAGATAAGTACCTCAAATTTTCAGGAAATGTTACTTGCAATATTTTGAAAATTCTGCCTAAACAAAGTTTTAAAAAATTTAAAAATAAAACTTTTATAACAAAAAACAAACAAAAAACGGTTTTTAACCCCCCTATGCCCAAAAAACAACTTTGCCTCAAAAATGAATGGCTAAAATAAACTGAGAAAAATCTTTAAAATATTGATTTGTAGTTTATAATCAAAATTATATACATAACTTATTAAATTTATAATTTAATGCTTCAACATAAATGTCTGTACAAATCAATATATTTTTTTCTACTTTTAAATCTTTTGTTGAATAGTAGTTGTTATATAATACAAAATAAACAGGTTTATGTTCTAAACTTAAAGCAATATGTTGGTCAAAGTAATATTTTATTTTTCAAAATAGGTTTCTAAAAAAGTACATGTAAATATATATTTACAGATTTCAAAGAACTAATATTTTCTAGCTAAATAAACAAGTTTATTTTCAGACAGAAGACTACGAAGTTCGAAGGTATGAAGGAACCAAATGGACAAGTGCAAGCTCGCAGTGCGCTGACATCTCCAAGAATTTCAGAGAGTGTTCCGTCTCTTCTTTTATGAAGCTTTTCAACTATATCCAAGGAAACAATTCAAGTGGTCAGTCATTTTAAGATTTTTGTTCAGTTTTGTTAGTTGCTTTGAAGCGTCAAATGATTTTTAGTATGTGATTAATACAGCATGTCTAAATTATCAACAACTGATTATTATAATTTAAACAGCTGTAATTCGTCACTCATTTCTATTGGTTTAAGTTTATATAGTTCAATGTCTAATTGTCTTATTGTCACAGTATTTTATATTCTTAGAGTGCATTTGTAGCGTCAAATGATCTTCACATCAATTGATGTATTAGTTTTTGTAAGTAAATGTGTTCACTTTACTCACTGTTTTTATAAAGTGTTAATTAGTAAAACACAAAGATACTTATAGTAGTTGAAGTGGGTGTTTTCAGTTTTTTGACATGATGACTATATTTTGTCTGATAGTGAAATTGAAACTTATCCAGTAGTAGATAAGTAATAAGTTTTATCATGTTAAAATAATTAAAGTAAAAAGTAAGTGTAATTTATATCTCAACAAAGATTAACTTATAAACAAAAAATATGAAAATATGTATGTATAACCTAAATAACTAACAATTGATTACTTTTTTTTTTTAATTTTCAATAGGTTTGTTAGAATAAAAATATATAAAATTTTTGATCTTAAATATGCATATTTTTAGGTTCTCTTTATTATGTTTTAATAGTTTATAAAATCTTTAAGTCCACTGATTTGTATTTTTTGTTATTTAACACTTCAACTTTATTTTTTCTATTGTTTTATGTTTTTAACCTACATGATATAATAAGGCATTTGTGTAATTTATATATTTTTATTTTGCTTTAATTAAAAACTCAATGAAAAACTTTATAGAAAAAGTTATTTTTTATTTTAAGGATTAACAAAGTTCTATAGTTTAAACACACTTTGTGTTTACATGTTTTGAAATTTTTTATTTTATTATTGCGGTTGCCTGATAAGAAAATTAAAAGTAAGAAAGTTGAAATTGTTTTATACTTTCCTGTTATTTAGAAATTATTTTTACTTTACAACAAACATACTTTTATTTTAAACTGTTAATATACCAAAATATTACAGTAAGTTATTTTCAGGTGAGAAAGTGTCCATGACTGTCCCTGTGGTGACTGAGATGAAACCTAGCAGCAGTCAAAATTATGATTTAAAAAAGTCCTTTTATATCCCCACTAAAAATCACAAACATCCGCCCAGCCCAGTAGAAGAAAACGTTCACACAAGCTCAACTCCCCAGATGCTTGTCTATGTCAGGTTACATACAGTAGTATTAAGCATTTTGTAATTCATTTGAGTTCAATAACAAGTTGTTTCTGAAGGAATTACGGTTTTTGTACAGGCTTATCTTGTTTTATAGTTTTAAATAGTATCTTTAAGAATGTAGTTTTAATAGAAGCACTTAATGTTTTCAAATTTATTTTAGTATTTTAATATTTAAGGAACAAAATAAAACAATGATACTCAATTTAGAATGAAATTTAATTAGATAATCTAAAAGAAATTTTTTATAATTGGATTATACCAATTCTCAATTTATCTATGAAAATTTATAATTTACTGTAAACAACTAAATCTTACTTGTGGTTTTTATTTTACTGGTGTGTGTTTTTTCTGTTGCTATTTGGAAACAAATAACTATTAATTGTTGACCTCATTAAACTATTAAAGCAGTTTTAAGCCACTCTTCTTTTAAACTTTTACTTTAGAGAGATTAATTTATATAAAAAAATTTCCAATACTAAGTAATATTTGTTTTGTAGTTATATTTATAAAATAAAAACTATTTGAAGTTAAGGAATAAAGTTATATTTTGAAACATAAATTTTTTATTTATAAGACAAACCAAGTTATTTATACCTCAAAAATAAACTTTATATAAAAAAAGTTAGTATTAGTAGATAATATTTTTTGTTAAAATCTGACTCTATCTCAAAATTTTCAAAAATTTTCTTACACTTAAAAAATGACTAAACTTTATTCTCATATAAAAGCATATGTAATTAAACTAATTGACGGTAGAAGTGGAATACATAATTTTAACAGAAATTAGTTTATAATTTTGAATTATTGCTGTTTAGCTGTAATTAGCTTAAAAATCACTGTTATCTGCAACTGCCTTGGTGTTAAATAGTTGAATTAGTTTTCACAATAATTAAGTTTTTAATGTTGATATACAAAAAGAAAAAAAAAACTTATTTTAACTAACTTTAAAGCAATGATTAGTGTATTATGTCTAAGAGTCGTTAAAGCACATAGTTGTATAAGTAAAATAATCAAAAAGTACATGAATACACTTAGTTATATAAATTTCTAGTTTTTATGCTTTATTGCATCTAAGACCAGTAGTAAATCATATATACTAAGGTTTTGACCTTAAATTTAAAGTTCAGACTTTAAAAAAAAATTCAAATTAGTTAAAAATATTAATTATATTTAAAAATATAAAGTTAAAGTTAGTTTTTTTAGCATGCCTGTGCTTTATATGCTAACGTGTACTTTAACCTAGTTGTAAAAATATTTAAATAGAAAAGTTTAAAAGCAAATCACAATATTACCAATTAAGTAAAATACCTTTTTTAAAAGTATTCTAGCTTTATTTTTATAATCATTTGACACCAATTACTGTTGTTTTTTTTTTTAATTAAAACAAATGTCAATTTTAGAGGATAAAAAAGTTCTAAAAGTATATAAAAACTAGGGTAAGGTCCCATATGTTATTAAATATTATATAATAGCTGTAAATATAAATTTTTAAAAGATTTTGTGTAAAGTGTAAAAAATTTAAAAACAATTTTGAGATTAAGTCAGATTTTAAAAAATATTGTAATGATTAATGTAAGGCTATTTTCTAATAGCAGTTTTTTCTTAAAATGTTGTAAAATTTGTTTTTATTTTAAAAGTACATACTGTAAAAATCCAAATTTCTAGGAATAAATCAATGAATTTTTAAAAGCTTGAATTTTGTAATTGACATAAAAAATCAGTAATGTTTGAATAGATATTTGTTACTAAGTGTTTTATATTTGTATACTTTTGTAAAAACTAAGATTGTTTTTGTGGGATAACAAGTACTCTAGTCTTAAAAAATTTTAACATTAAGTAAAAATGAGATTGTTTGAAATTTTATTTAGCAATGTGTTTTAAACAAATATGGTTTTGTCCTTAAGTTTTCACCTGTTAAGCTTTATAATTTCAACCTCTTTCTTCTATAAGTTCTTCATAACTTTTACGCTTTAAAAGTATCATTATAAGCTCATGTAACTAATTAAAATAAAGTTATAAAAGATAACAACAATTTAAAAAAAAAGCCTTTTTTGTTAGTATGATTAGTATTTAAATCAAAACTAAGTCGTAGATCTACAATTATATTTTGATATTAAACATGCTTTCTTAATTAATTTTATTTGACTGTGGTTTTTATAAAATATATAATAACTTTCTCAACAGTAAACTAATGTTGAAAATAATTTAGTTGTTACTTGTATAAACTTAATAGTTCTAAACGTTCTCAAAATGTAAAACTACTTTCTCGATATTTTCAATTAGTTTATACGTAATCAGGAAGTTTGCATATTTCTTATATTTTTAAATTATTACTTTTCAATCAACATATAAAAGTTTTATTTCACCTTTATATATAGAAACTATTATACTTTTAAAAAATTGACGAAATTTTTGTTTTATACTCATTATATTATTTGGAATATTTGAAGATTCTTTTTCAGCAAGCAATATAATGAGTATAAAATAAAAACTTTGTCGGTTTTTTTTGAAGTATAACAGTTTTTATACATAGTATAAAGATAAAGACAAAAATCATAAAGAATAATTGACATACCTAAGGACGATTTGAAAAATTTAAATATTATAAATTTGTTACTAAAAATATTATTTCAAAAGTCGCAATTTGTCTTTTTATAACTCAAAAAATTTTGAAAAGCTATCATTGAAAAATTTAATAAGTCTATTGATAATCTTGTTTTATTTTTATTATAATTTAAATGTTTAAATTGAGTACTTTTTGAATAATTTGCTATAAGTTACAATTTTTTTTAATTAGAAATTGCATATAATATTTCATTAAACATTTCCTTTTAAATTGGAAATAACTTCATTTTAGTTAAATTTTTCTTTTCACCGTTGTGTCCAGTTAGTTTGGTTTAGACATAGTTTTGAAACTTTTAAAGGTTTTTGTGGTACTGTAAATTCATTAAAGTCCGAAACCATATGTTATTAGTTTAACTTTTTTATAGAAGCATTGAAGTGTGAATGCAAACTTACTTATTAACTTGTCAGTTTAAAAAATTACAAACAATTTTTTCAGTTTAAACTTGAATATAACTTCAAGAGTATTTTTTTTCTTCTTAATAAACAAAATTTTTATGGTAGAGAACGCTAGGTTTAAGAAGTCTTTATAGCATATTTTAAATCAAAATATAGTGCCTTAATTCAGGTCTAGTTCACTTGAAAAAATCTTTAAAAATTAAATTTTCAAGTACTTTTTTATTCTTAACTTCGATAAGAAAATATTTTCAAGTTGATTGTTTGTTATAACTGTTATAACATTTTACACAATTCAATTGTTTTGTTGTATATTATTTTTGAACTTACTTTATGTTTAAGTTAAACCTGATGGATCATTATCTACACTTAAACTAAAACAAAACCAAAAAGAGTGTTATTTTGGTTTATTAAAACACTAGAGTTAAGTTTTAAGAAAATAAAATTGTTTCAATATTTTATAAACTTTATGTAGCTGCAAGTTTTTTTCTTCGGTTATTTTAAAAATTTAGCATTTTTTTTTCGAATTGTAGAAAATTCAGCGGGAGAGCAACTATCACTGATTGGATGGAAAACGTCAACAAATTGCGAGCAGATTTGAAAAAAGACGGAATCTCCACTGAAAACACGGAGGAGGGGAAGTTTTACACTGCTGCTTATGACGGACCTCGTCGGACTGAGAACAGAAGAAATGAAGTTTGGATTCCTTGCGATGAACAATCGTGAATTTTACTTGTTTGCTTTTATTTAGGCTAAACTTGATTTTGTTTATGAAACTCTATTATTTTTGATATAATTTAACAGTATGTTAGACTTAGACTCCTCTACAAACTACTTTACATAATGATCTTTGAAATAGCTTGCTACCAAACTTAAATTTCCTAATATAGTTATTTTTGTTTTAATAAACAAATGACTAACTCACATTACATATTCAAACTTTTTATAATCTAAAGTTTTACATAGTAAAAGTTTTTTTTTCCTGTAGTATCACTTGTTAAGCTTTCTTAAGAGTGACTTAGATGAATTTATAATTAAAATTTTACTTCATCAATATAAAGTTATACGTTTTAAAGTTATAGGATATGATTTAATTTATCTTTTTAAAACACCCTCGTTATTTATCCTTTTTGATTCTACTTTTTAAAATTCGTTAATCTTAAATACATATAAATTACTCACTTGTTTATAGAGTTTATATTTAGTTTTAAAATAACGTATGATATAATAAATTCTTATATGTTAATTATGCATATAACAATAAAAATTGTTAAAAAAAAGAAAAGTCATTGTAGTATTGTAATTTTTTTACTAGTTGTATATATTTTTTATCTAGTACTGTTAAAATTTTTCGTTTTTTGCTGTAATACTTAGATACTACTTTACACTATTTTAACTTACTTTAAAAAAATAAGTTTAACAAACAATATGCTAATTAAGTTTATTGCAAATTTGAAATAGCTCTTTTATAAAAACTTACACATCAAAAATTTCATTTCAGCTTCTCTATTAATATTTAATTCGATAATATAGAAACTTATTATAAGCATATAGTAAAAAGTCACACATGCGATAATTATTTTTTTTATGAGAATATTTTCAGTTCTACAAAACAGTCGTGTTTTTTTCTATACGCCTTTCTATTGACTTCGTTTTTTTTTAAATTTTGTTTAACCAAAGCAGTAGTCATAGGTTTATGTTAGCTGCCTAAGTATAAAAACAATCATAGAGTTTTTATCTAAGTCAAATTGCTTTCTCTACAAGCAAAATTTTAAAAACCAACTCAAACAGTCTTAGACATTTAACCAACAATTTTCGCAAATCAAAAAAATAATGTATTTATTAAGGAATAATTACTTAAGTATTCATATAATTATTTAAACTTTCAATATGTTACAGTTTTATTTTTATTACTTAGTCTATGACATGTACAAAAAAGAAAAAATTAAATGCTTATAAAAAAATTTAAATTATTTAGTATTCAAAAAACTTTGACATTGAACGAGTAATTAAAACCTAGTTTTTCGATATAGAGATATTAGTGGCTAACTTCTAATTTTAAATGAATTGCATCATCGATGGTGGATTTAATTCTTATAAGATTGAAAATTAATCTATTTCTTAAAACTTTTTTTAAGTAATTTTTACTTAAAACTTCATATCTCGATAACAAGTGAAACCATTGATTTTTAAAGTCACTAAGTAGACTACGTAATCTCATTGTTTTTCACGAAAAGTTAGACAACATAGGTTAGGACTACATATGGAAATTGTTTTAAGAATCTTTTCAAAAAACTAACACTATTAATAAAAAAAAGGTTATGAGGTTTCATGCAATTAGAGTTCATAGTTTGTTGTATTAATTTTTTTCATAAACTTAATACTGTTAAATACTTGTACTACTTTTTTAAAACGAGTGATATAAAAAGTGTAGAAAACAAAGTTAAAACTGTTGTCAAATAGTAGTTAAATAATCTACTATATTACTAAGTAAAAATTTAGTTTTGCTTTTTTAACTTTTTTCCTTACAAAAAAAGTTCGGTTTGAATTATTTATTTTAATCAAATTTATAGTCTATAGCTTTAGTTTATGTTTACTTTCTTTTAAAATTTGTATACAGTGTAACAGTTACTAGTAGTATAAATTTTGTTTGAATTTCTTTTACCAACCCCCTCACTGGTTGTAAGATGTAAACTAAAATATTTATAAAATGTTAGAACTTGTTTGTATTTTTGAGAGTTTTAAAAATTCTCTTTTATAGATTTTTTTTAATGCAGGGATACTTGAGTAATGATATGCATAGTAAATAATGTTTTCTTTTTTAATTTTGACCTTATTTGTTTTTTCGTGTCAAAAATAACATATTTGCGGTACTGATGGTTGAGAAACCACTTTAGATACGCTCTTTACTATCCTACAAGGTTAACAAAATACAATTTAAATCGTTATTGTAAATTTCTTTGGAAAAACTTATTACTGTCGATTTCTAAACTCGTAAGTATTCACATATCAAAAATAGCAAACTTATTGAATGTAACTATTTAGTTTTAATTCTAACTAACTCCGACAAAAAATTCATTTAAGTTGTGAGAACTAAATTATATTCCATAGGTCCCTTCTGTTTATATAAATTATTATACTTTAACTATCACCTTAGACGGTCTGTATGATAAAAAATCAAAAATTTTTTTCTTAATTTATATACTAGTTATAATATACTATAAACATATAAAAGTTCAAGTTTAGCTTATCGATGAAAAAAAAAAACTTTTAGACACAGCATACTAGCGATTTACACTTAACAAAAATTGTATATCGTAAAACAAATTTAAAGTTCAAATATAAAAACCTAGAAAGTGATTTAAACCAAAATATTATCCGTAAGCTCAATATTTTGAAATCCACGTTATATGGCGATTAGTAAGTCTTTGATTACAAAGCCAGCATACCTGTGATATCTATTTTGTCGCAGTTAACTTCACAGTTATTTTTTAGAAGAGCAATTATACACTGTAGTTCTTCGTGCATAATTTATGTATAAACTGATGATCATATAGTGATAAAGGTAGGTAAAATATGACTGCTTCGGCAGCCAAATTATTTTTAAAGTTACTGTTGTCACTTTGTAGCAGCTTGGTAGATCCAGGCACGTTTTCCTACTATGAACCACTTCAGTAACACCGCTTTGCCTTTGTAAATCTGATTCAAGTGCACTTCTGTCATATAAAAAGTTTGTTTGGTCAAAATTTTTGTTTATCACATTCTTCAGTCGACCCAGAATTGTTTAAATTGCTGTACGTTGGTTCAACTGGTCCAATTTCAATAACATTACTCTTTTGTGGTACCAAAATTTTTTTTTCAGATAATTTGCGCATAAGCTAACTAGAAATGGTTGTAGAGTCCGCACATTTTGCACTAAAGTTAGTAAAACAAACGTTTTAGTGTGTATGAGGTTTTTAAGAGTAAAAAAAAGAGTTTGAAAAAATACTTAACATTCTTAAGTTGTTTGAATGCTTTATTTATAAAACTTTGCACTAAATCAAAAATAACTTTAGCTATACATTAACAAAAGCAATTTACTATAGTTGGAGTTTGGAAATATTTTTAATTCTACAGTCATTAGTTAGGAATTTTTTTAAATACTGAAACATAAAATTTGTAAGGTATGTTTGCTATTTTTGATATTGTTCTTGGTTTTTTATAGTACTCAAACTAGTGTTTTATATTTCTAAGACTTGTTTATTCCACATTATGGTAAAATAAAAACTATACTGTTTTTTGATAACATTTATATATTATGTAGCATTTATTTAAACTTTCTTTTAAAGAAGCACTAGCTTAAAAAAATTCACTAATTATAAAATTGCATTAGCAACACTGATACAAAATAAGAAAACAAGTGAAAAACTAAAAAAAATTATGACCTAATTTTTGTGCGAAAACAATAAAACAAAGTAAAAAAGTCTTTTCGTTACCAATTCGAGACGCTCTTGAATTTTAATAATTTCCTTCACACTTCTTTGTATTTTAAACTACTATTCTGCTTTTTCGAAATATTTAGCAAAAAACATTTTTTTATAAATTCAGATAAAATATTCAAAGATGTATAAAAACAAACAAAAAGTATGAATTGAATAGTGATAGAGATATTCGCTTCAATGTAATAAAGCTGCTGTCACTACATACAAAAACTTTTGCATTTTTTACGGCAACTAATATGTAAGCTTAAATATTTTATTTCAATTTGACATGAAACTAGTTTTAGAAATAGAAAAGTTTTCAAAAAAGGACATGTTAACTATTTATTATCTTTACAATAGTTATAATTAATAACTCATAAAAACTGTTTTTTGTACCATTTTTTCAGGTTAAAAAAAAGCTGTGATCTAAGAACAAGTTAGCATCACAACATACCTAAAGGATGAACAAAAACGCAATAAATTTTTAAAATCTCAAACTAATTTGAAACTGTTTCGATAATTCGTAACCAACTCAAGGTTTGACAAAAAGCAATAACATAAGATTTGGAACATAAACTGACTTACTATGTATATCTGATCAAAACATTTACTATCTCTGCTTGTATTTTTCTTTTATGTCTAGTTCTTAAGATTGTATTGAATATAAAAGTTTATATTTAAAGTTTGATAAATATATTTTTTTAAAGATAAGGTTGTTTGAAACTTTTGCTTCTCAAACTTAGAACACGTGTCAACAGGATACCACTAAAAGAAAAGTTTAGACTTTAATAAACAATCACATACAGATTATAAACATATCTTAATTATGAAATAATAAAGTATTTATACTTAAAACTTTTATTTTTTGTTCACTTAAATGTTTTGTAAAAAAATGTAATACTTAAGCTCATTGATTGTGTGACTGCATGGCACTAATTTAACTTCAAACTAGTAAAATAAATGTTTCACCCTTTAAATTTCGAACTCATTTAGATTAAAAAGAATAAATATTGGAGTCTAAATGTAC
This sequence comes from Thalia democratica, assembly GCF_965202585.1. Taxonomy (NCBI): domain Eukaryota; kingdom Metazoa; phylum Chordata; class Thaliacea; order Salpida; family Salpidae; genus Thalia; species Thalia democratica. Next base: position 79,199,495 of record NC_139165.1, read on the forward strand.
TTATATTTACAGCAGAAAACTATTAAAAAGTAATTTAATTTATATGATAGTTATGTTATATGCTTTTAGGTTTTCATAACAATATACTTTTATAACTTACAGCAGTTACACACATCCAAGCTAATAAAACTAGGTACGAACTTTTAATCTAAATTCTAATCAATTTGAAATAATTTTGAAAAGTCATAAACTTTAACTTCGGTGCAAAAGTTTTTATTTATTTATTTACTAGTAGTGCTTGATATGATAAAGCTTTAAAAATGCGAAACTACCCAATTAGATACAATTTTAGCTACATTTTGTTTTTAACTTAAACCACTAAACGTGTTTTAAAATAGCTTAGACATAAGCAACTGGTCATTGCATTAATATTTATACTAGGTTTCATGTTTGTTCTTTGCATAATTAAAAAAAGGTTAACTGCTTATTAAAACTTATCAAATAATTTAACACCAAGGTAGTTGCAGATAACAGTGATTTTTAAGCCAATTACAGCTAAACAGCAATAATTCAAAATTATAATCTAATTTTTGTTAATTATATGTATTCCACTTCTACCACTAGTTAATTTAATTATTTATATATTCCATTATGTGTAACACTTAGCTGCTTTACATAGAGCGTAAAAATGTTTGAAATTTTTGAGACAGGTTCAGTTTATTAATTAAGAAATTTATCTGCTGTTGCTTTTTTATTAAACAGCCAAAAAGTTTCTTTTTGAAATTTAAGAATTATGGTAATAAAATGTGAATTTCAACACATACAACTAGTAATTGAATTTAAATAAGTTATAAAGACTAGCTGGATTAAACTTTAGCCAACAATTAAAGCTAGTTTGAAATTAAAAATTAAATTGAATTAGTCTTGTACTTGTAAGTGAGAAGGTATGCTAATTGATAAAACAAATATGTGTATTTTTAATCAATAAAAGGTTAAAAATCAAATAGAGTATTTTAGACTGTTAGCTATAACTAGAATAAATACTCAAAAATAAAAAATCTACATCTAGTATTTTAGAACAAGGATGTTTCTTTTAAAAAATAATACATAAAACGTAAGTAACAAGCGTAAAACATACTTATTAAACCAAAAATTGTTTACTTTTAAAGAAATAAAAAATTATTATAAAGATAAAGAAAAAAACACAAAATTGCCTTTTTTTATTAATTTACAAATTTGCATCTAAAGGATAAAATTACACTAAAAACAGAATTGTCTATAAAAAAAGCTAGTAATAAAAATTTATTCTTTTCATTCTTTTATTCGCTATCTTCTACTGAACTCCCATGCAGGCTAAAAAAATATTACATTTTTACAAAAAAAAATATATTTAAGTTTTTATCAATACGAATGTAAAAACAGGAACAAAAAATACTAAAGCTTGAAGTAATTCAACATAGTTTTTTTTTGATTTTAACATGCCAAAAATACAAAAGCTACATAAATACAATATACTAACGTTTCATATATTTGAAAATTTTCTTGGTCATCATTAAAATATTTTGACAGTATCTGCTCCCTTTGGCTGTATTCTGTAATAAATCAATCAGTAAATTTATTTTTGAAATTAACGTTAAAAATTCTAATAAATCGATAACTAAATTCTGTGCAAAGGTAACAAAATAAAAATAACTTGTCAATCAACAATACAAAAACATAGTTTATTAATTATAACTTTTAAAAACCAACCAAAAGTTAAGTCCACTTGAATACGTCCGTCGTCGAAACCAAACGGTTTTTTTGGATCAAAGACATCGTTCAGTGTCATCCAGATTGGACACATCTTACCATCGACGACGACGCTCACATACTCTGATTAAATTTTAAAACAAATTAGTTTCGTTGATAATTATCTACCAAGATGTCTTAAAAGTCATATTTTTCTGTATTTTTTCTTCTAATTACATATAGACTTTTTTTAAAGACACAAAGATGATTATAAAACGTATCTATATTTTACTTTTAAATGGCTTCTTGTGTTACTTAAATTTTCGGCAATGTACTAATTTTTTAGAAAATACGCTGTTGTCGAACTAATTTTTCCAAGTGGAACAAGTTTTCGAAAAACGTCTAGCATTACTTAAGTAAAAAAGTGTGTTCTACAGTATACTATCTAAGGAAAAAATTGAAAATTATTTACGAATGTCAAAGTCTGCAATGCCAAGCTCCTCGAAGTAGTTGGATCCTCGGTCTGCGATCAGGAACAGGTGGTCTCTGAGTGAGCAGCGCCGGCACTTCAAGATTGCCTAAAGAGTACATGCGTTAATTTTTCGTGCAAACTTTTAGCCAGACTGCATTAGTTATTGGATGTTTGTGAAGTTTTTGCTAAGATCTATGCTAGTCTTTTATGAAACAAATGTGTGCATAAACTATCAAGCGTTAAAGTTTGTGCTTTATGTGAAAGCTGGTGAGACAAAAGTGAGTGCAAAACACTTGAGGGGAAGGAAAAAAAATACTAGAAAAACAAAAACAATTAAATCATAAAAAAATAAGGTACTTACATTTCCAGTGTCGCTGTTTTTGAAGTTGACCATCACTTCAACTTTTTGCTGATTAGACATATTTAGCTAATAATCTAAAGTTTTTGGTTTATTTTCGATAGTTTTATACAATAACTGCTGTAGTTAACTGTTTTAAGTAGCCTAGAATAACTCTTGCTCACTGAATACGCTATAAATGTTTGTTATGAAAACAGACCACACCAAACTGTTTATTTACTGTAAATAGCATGTATCTAGGGGAGGCAACTTTTTTAAAAGGAATGGGCTAAACTTTAAAAAAGAGTAGCTCGCAGTTATCTAAAATAAGTGTAATAATCAAAGAAAATTTTTCAATTAAAACAAATGTGATAAAAAAGCAAAACAAGCAATAATAAGGCATTAGTAATTACTAAACATCAAGTTGAAAGCCTAGTTTAAAAGTGTTTACCACAATTTTTTCACATTTTAAAAGGTCTATTAACATTTAAATAGCACATCCCGGGTCGCTAATTCTTTGAGAGCCGTAGTTTGACATTCACTACTGTTTTTTTGTTTTCTTTTATAGTACAGTGCTCATTAACTTATCCGGACTTCACTTATCCGGACAGTTCCGGTCAGAAGAAAATTCAAAAAAATTTCAATATTAAACACCAACATTTTTGTATGGTAAAAATATTTAAGCTTTCATTCTGTTAGAAAATTTTAAATGGTTTTATAATTTTACAATTTTGTTCATTTTTATTTTCTTAGTTTATTTATTTTTTCATTTAGAGAGATTAGTACGTTTTTATTTTTAAAGATCAATTTAATTTTTATTTTCTCTTAAACAAAAATTAATACTTTTTTAAAACAATAGTTAGGGCAGATGGAATTTAAATGCTTGAATTTTACTTGTTTGACCCTCAAAAAACGTATATTGTTGCAGAGGGTGAGTAAATCTAATGTTTTTCTACCTTAGAGAAAATAATTTAATTACTAAAATTTAGCTTTTATTATTTATTATTTTATTATGTACTACTCACAATTACTATGTATTTGTTTTTACCATAACACTTTTACTATGCATTGAAATATATGCAGCAGTTATATAATTATATGAAAAAGTTGCTTTTTTGTACTTATCCGGAGTTTGGTTATCCGGCCATGTTTACAGAAAAATCTTGCCCAACGTGTCCGGATAAGTGAATAAGCGCTGTATAGGAATTTTTCATATTAAGTTTTTAGAAACATAAGAAAATTAATAACTTTTAAATACATAAAACAGTTATTAAACAAAAAATATATAGAGCTGAAGTTTTCTTAAAACAAAGTTTATATTAAATTAAAATGTTCAGAAATTTAAAAACTTCTAACTAGACCAAGGTTTGGCCAAATGCGGCCCTCAAAGCAAAAATCTGCAGACCACGAGGCTTTTTTATTTAAAAACATTCTTATTTAAGACCATTAAAGTAAAAAGTTTTGTAACAATAAATTATAATAAGGTTTTTATTGTAAATAAATAATCCTCACTAGTGCTTTGTTATTGCTTATTTTATTATAATCTTAATTAAAACTTAATTTTTGTACTTTTTACTGCAACTATTTTAAAGTAACTGCGACCCTCGAAGACTTTTTTTTAAACAGTGCGGTCCACGAGCAAATTTTTCTAGGAAAGTTGGCCCGCGAATTACAAAAGGCCGTCGACCCCTGAACAAGACGAAAGTTGATTTCCCTGTTATTGAGATTAAACATAAGCCTGTGTGTAACAAGGTAAATGTTTTATTGGCAAAAATTACTTTTATCTGAAATGGTTATAAAAATATTGAGGTAATGTTTATCAAAGTAGTATATTTTTTATACCCTTAAAAATAAGAAGATAACTTAAAAATAAACTTTACATTTGCTGAATAACTTTTTTTGTTTTGTTCAGTTTTATTTGAGGTAAAACTGTCTAAATTTGAAAAACTATTATACAAATGTAATGTAAAGTTGGTACAAAAATCTTTTTGTAATATTTATTAATTTCTTTTTACTCATCTGTCTAATCTTATATTCATTGAAGAATTATTTTTTAGTTTGTCATTCAAAAAAAAAAAAAAACACAAGTTATTGATAAAATAACACTAAAAAAATGATAAACAGTACGATAATTATCTGCTAGGTAAAAAAAAAACAATAATAAAACAAAGTAAACTTTTACTACAGATAGTTTCTATAAGTCTAAAATACTTGTAAATATTACAAAAATACTTGCTGTAACTTGATGAGAAAATTTATTAAATGTATTTTATTCTGTAAAGCATATCACACTAATAGTAGCAAAATAAATAAATAACATTTTCTTTTAAGATCTAAAACCCTTGAAAACAACAATTTAATGCTATAATGTAAACTGTTTCAGCAAAAAAAAATATTTCTGGCTCTTTTTATTAGTTGCATTGGAACCATTTTATTTTGCTCAAATAATCAGTAAGTTAACTTCTTTTGTTTACTTTTATGTTTAAGTTAAAATTTAATACTAATTTAAACTATCTATTTTTCTAGGTCAAAACAGTTGAACCTTGTTAATTTTTTAATCAAGGTGATTGTTTAAACTAATAGACTGAAAAGTAAAAATAAAATAAATATACATACAAAAATGTTTAGTTTAAATTCTTTATTATTACCTGTTCTGCTTTAGCAATAGTACTCAACAAAATCTTAACAGTTAACTTATTTTTTGATTTGAACTTTACAAAACTTGTTAAAATGCTCAATAGCCAAAACTTTTTTTAACATCACATAGCCAAGACTACATATAAGTGGGAAACAAATGTAGCAAAAATTTGAGAGTTGCAAAAAAAATGAAAAGTTAATTTTACTAAACAAAAGTTGTGCAGTTTGAGAGAATTTATCATGGCAGCTCACCCGTAGGGTAAAAAATTTAGACTAGCTAGAGTTAAAGCTGTTTTAAAATAGAATCTTTTTTAGCAAAACAAACTTTAGCTAAAATATGTGACTAACTTTCCTTTTATTATAACTGTTATTTATACTTGTGATTTATACTGACAATATAGAAATAATTACAAAACAAAAAAATTAGCAAAAGTGAGATTCAAAGTACTTTAAGTCAAGCAGAATGAGTAATGAACTGAAGTGTGACGGCCTAATTGCTTAAAAAATATTAAACTTTTAAAACTAAATCGAGTTTTTATGAGCAACTGGTAATAGTTTAACAAAAGGCAACAACTTTTTTGAAGTTGAAAACTTTTTAACATTTTTTTATTTTTGTTTTGTTAGTTGCAAAAAGTTTCGATTATTTATTAATTTATAGTTTGGTACAAACTAATAATTTGAAACATTTTTTATAAGCATGTTCAATTAAACTAAAATTAATTTGAATAACTATGAAGTTTCGAACTTTATACACGAAAAATTACACGAAAAATCTTAGAATAAAAGTATTTAGACATTAAAAACAATACAACTGATATATTTGCACATATATATTTTTAAATTATAATTAGTTTTAAAAAATGTTAAATAATTATATAGTTAATTTTGAGTGACTTAACTACAATCTTTAAAAGCGATTTTGCTTACTTTAAATTATGTATAATAAAATAAAACCAAGCTTGTGTAGAAATAAGAATAATAACATTGCTGAAAAAAAAAAAAGAAAGATCAAATCTTCCTGGACCAGACGTTAAAAGGTATCCTTGGTGTGCGACTCGATAACCGAAAGGTTCTTCGTGCACTAGCTACTAGGACAAAATATTTTGAGCGTCATTTTTTTTGTTCAATAAACTTGAAAATCAGAGTCCAACACTTTTAAGAATTTGCAATATCCTTAAAAACGTTTTTATACTATCTAGCTAGACCCATACAAACAACTCACAAAAAATATTTGCTGTACATTTGCCGTTTGCAAAGCCTTTATAACTGAGCAAAACTGCTTACATTATAGTATTAGCAAATATACTTCTAAAAAAAATGGAGATTCTTTCTCAGCGAGGCAGGTCTGACCTGTTGGTAGTATGTTTACCACTCATGTTAAAAGTCTACATAAAAACTAAACAAGATTTGATGTTTCGTCAGTTAAACTTAGAAATACTTTTACAAGTTCTGGCGTTCACTAAAGTTTGAACTTTGGTTCAAAAACTAAAGAATGGTAAGAGTGTAAAAAAAGTAAAACCTTAATTTTATGTATGAATCTTACATGTAAAATTATAAAAATAAAATGATTAAACTGCACTAAAACAACAAAAGTTGCGTTTAGTTATTTAAGAGTTTAATTTGTAATTTATTTAAAAATTAACTATTGGTTCTTTTCCCGGTTATTTTTTTAATGCAATTAACAAATAAGCACTAAACTTCACTACACGACGACCAACAACCGCTCATGTAACAGGCCGCATAACGCTACATGAGCTGGTGTTGATGGTCGTTCGGTGCAGTTCAGTGCGTCTGTTGAGGGGTAGCTGTAAAATTTGCACGAGCGTACAAAATTGCACGAGTGCACAAAATTGCACTAAGACACTTCTGCACGAGGGGATAAAATTGCACAAAGATACTTTTGCACGAGCCGAAAATTTTGCATGGAGACATTTTTGCACGGGTTGAATTTTTTAAGTTTTTTTTTATTAATCTATTTTTATTATTTTTTCTTACTATAACTGTTACCCCTAACCCTTACCCTCGGTCAGTAACTTACTTTTTTTTCGTTATCTAGATTCTTACTTTCACTGTTACCTCTAACCCTCATCTTTTAGTTTTTTTTCTGTTTAATTTTTTACTTTATTTTTTCTGTTTTCCTTACTCTCGTGCAAAATTGAGCTTTTGTGCAAAATTGTCTTCATGAAATTTTGTTCCTTCGTGCAAATTTGTCTTCGTGAAATTTTGAATTAAGTTGAAAGAAGCACTCAAGGCAAAATTGTTTATACTCACATATCAACACCTGGTTCTTACACGTTCTTATATGCTTATACTGTTTTGTCAATCGTTTATATGAAATAGTTAAATTAAGAATTTATTTTAAAAGCTTTTTTTTTTATTGAAAATTTAAGTTTCGCAACCATTCTATATTTTGGAGCATCAGACATTATTATAGTGTTTAAAAGAGTAATATAAATTGTAAATTTTTAGATTTTTTTGTTTGTCATCCAATGTATTATTTGTCTAAACGTTTCCGCGAATTTGGTAAGTTTTTTTATCTATTGTTAATTATTATAAATTTTTTAATTAGAAAAACATTTTAAGAAATGGTTTTCAAGTATCGTTGAGCTAACAAGAGATTAGCTTGAAGAAAAAACGCTTTAAAATATTTGCTTGTATCGCGCAACTTATTTTGTGTGTGGTGATTCATTACATGTCAGTCTATACAAAAATGTAATTGAATATCTCGTGTCGCTCTCAAAATTTCTTTTGTTTTCTTCCACGAAATCTTGAATCAAACTTAAAATTTTAATATAAGTTTTCTATCTTAAGTTGCAGTTTTGAATTAGTTTAGCAAAGGCAAAATAATTTTAGATTTTAGTGCTATATTATTTTACAGCGTACAAATAGACCAGATCGTTTTTAATTTTATATAATGTTTTTTTGAACAACTGTAATGATAGTTTTTTTTTCCTACAAAAATTTGTTTCACATTTATGTTAACTTATTAAATTTTTGTGAATAATTGCATTATAAAAGCTGATTAATTTTAATTAAGGCTATTTACTTATTCAAAATAGAGGTATGTAGTTATAATGTTTCCAAGAAGTTGTTAGTGGTTATTGATATTGTTGTTAAGTTTAAAAAGTATTTTTCAATTCCATTCACCAAGCAGTTCTCTATTTTTTAGTTTAGATTAATCCGCACACCAAACTATTTTTTTTACCTCTAATAGCAAACGGACGACTTTTTTTATTTACCCAGTTTTACTTGAAAGTATAAAGTACTTGTTAAAATACTTTAAGGCATATAAATTAATGTTATTGTAAAACAACTTATAAAATATATATTAATTTAAGTTTTCTTATTTGCACTCGTTTGGTTTTGCTGTCCGGTTTGTGTTTTTTAATGACTTTTATGTGAATTTGTGTTTGTGGACTGAATAAGTGTTTTTAAGTGACGTTACTTTGTACAGTAGGTTGTGAGAATCACCGGATTAAAAATACTTTTGCAAACTGTTTTTGAGTCTCTTTGAGCTTACAACAGTTTAGCTTGAAGATAAAATACCTCAAAGTATTTGCATGAATTGCGCAACTTATTTTGTGCTTGGCGAGAGCAGATTTATCACTAACATTGTCTACACTGAAAGCAAAAATCTAGTTATCACTCTCAAACTTTCCTATTTTTTATGTTTTTTTTTTCTATGAAGAAAAAAAAACGTAAAAAAATTTGTATAGGTTTTACCTTAAAGCTTTAGTTGTCGTTTTGAATTTTATTGAACTGATAATGATTTTTAAGCGACATATCATTTTTACATCATAATAGAAGAGTACTTTTATTTAGTACATAAATTAGTTTTATATTTAAAATAACTTTTTAGATTTTTAACAGATACTTTACAGTAATTTAGATTAACTAGAGTTTAGGGAATTTTTTTTTGTAAACTTTTTAACTTATTATCTAAAGTTGCTTAATTATTCGAAAAAAAAATTTACTTAACTTTATTTTTCAACAAGTTTTTGTTAGTATTGTTTCCAAAATATAGTTCCTAAGTTTTAATCTAGGTGGGTCGCACACACATACTTGTAGCTTATCGATAAAAACTTTTAATTGAAAATGGCTAAACTTATTTTATTTACCCAGTAAAACTAGTTTAAAATGTCATTATCCTTAAAGACAACTACCAAAATAATTTTTTATTTAGTTTTTCCTATTGATATATACTTTTTGGCTTTAACGATTGAGTATTTTTTGTAACCTTTATGTAATTGGTGTATTCAAGTTTAATGGCATGTCATATAATTTCATTGCCGTCATATTATCTACATGTTATAATTTAAATTAAAATAGTTTTAGCTTGTGTTTCTGTATCAGCGTAATAAACATATTTATTAATCTTCTTTGATATATTTTTTGCAAATTTAAGCTTTCTTTAATTTTTCAGGTTAATATTTCTTTTAACACTTAACATGTTACTTGATCAACAAAAAAGTCGAAGATTTATAACCTTTTTTATAACCCAATGTTTTTCTTAAATATTGTAACATTTAGAGTTTATTCTACTTCCTAATTTCCACAAAAACTTTAAGCTGTTCCAATCAAGAATTATTAAATTAAGCAAATAAACTATTATATTACTGTCGAAATCGTCTTCCTATAAAAAGAAACAAGCTCACTTGGTGCTATGTAATAAAACTATTGTTTATACTATTAAATTTACCTTTTTTTCCTGTATTTTCATTTTGAATAGAGATATGTATTCTTATTGCCTTATTTAGAAGCTAAAAATTAGCTAAAACTTCACACACTTTAAAAGTAAATACAAACAATCAATGATTCGATTACCCATAAACTGTTTTTTATTCTTGGTTGAACTTTGTCTAAGTTTAAAGTTTTTACATTACATTAAGGTTTATTTGGTAAAATAATTAAGTTTTAAATTTGTAAGACATTAACTTGTTCAGGGTAACGTAAACTATTATCAAAATAATTAAATAAGTCACATTTGTATATTTTTGCCTTTTGGTAATTTAAGTTTTAAGAACACAAAAATTGAAATTAACTAAACTAAAAGTACCAAAAAAATTTAATAATAGTTATACTTTAAGATACAGCATGATAAGTTGATATTGTTTTTGTAGTGTTTGAAACAAATATGTTAATTGTTTTAAACTTGTGAGTATTTAAGCTATAATATTTGTAAATATAAGTAGTAATAATATTAACTTTAATCTCCTTAAGTTTTTTATAAACTTTCTATAAAATAAGCTGAAAAGTGCTTTTTATATATTCTTTTAAAACACACATTTCCAAAACTTGTAGAAAACAAATAATTTTTCTTTAGATCTACATACTGATTGTACTTAAATTATAAAACTACATTATTTACTTATAAGTTTATGTCATTACATGTTTTTTATATTACACTGAACATTTTTGTAAAATTAAAGTCTTTAGCTTCATTATATGATAAAGTTAAATTAATTTTTTTATGTATACTAGGGTTGCCCCTTCCCAAAGGATTTATAGTTTATCAAATCTTATATGAAAACTTTTTCTATAACCATTCTAGATGTCAGATTTCTTTGAATATAAATTTGGTATCAAGCATTTGGACTGTTCTCAATTTAAATTAAGCGTAGCCATAAAGCAGTTCAGGTCTTTGAAAGTTTCGCCCTATTTATTAGAAGATAAAAAAGCTTCACTCGTTACAGGTAGCTTTATTTTTGATTTAAATAAGATACCAAAAATACTATAAAAAGTTATCTAATTGTTTTTTTCTTAACAGGATAAATGTTTATTTCAAGAACTTTATTAAAAACTTTTTTACAGTATAATTTTGTTTATAATCTATTTATAAATCAAAATAATTATGTCTGAACAAATTACATTTAAAGAGTTTTTAGAATAAAGTTACTAATGTAATATAAAACTAAATTTTACTTAAGATTTAAAAAACTAAAGACATTTAAAAAGAATAAAAAATGTATAAACAAATACAAAAATTCAAATAAAAATAATAAACATACACTTTAAAAAACGAGCAGATGGTGAAAATTCAAAAGTAAAGCAGGTTTTCGTTGTGAGAGAGGGAAAAACTTCGACGATCACCATAAACGATGGTGTAACAGTTTATAGTTTAAAAAAGAAGATCAATGAAAAAAGCAGTTAGTTTTAAATTTAGAATTTTCACTTTCTTTTAAAACAGTTACAAAATGTTTTAGTTTTAAAAAAGCTCTGTAAAACTACTTTAGCCTAAAAAAACCGAAATGAAAAAAACTCTAAACCTTTAAAATTGTTGCAGAAATTCCAATATGCAGGCAACGATTGGTGTATGAAGGTAAGCAGCTGCATGATGACAAAAACACTTCAGAGTACAAGATAGAAAAGGAATCGAGTATTCAGTTGTTTATCAGGTTTGGTTTATATATTTTAAAATATTTTAACAAAGAAAAGCAAAACGAGATTTTCGATTTAGGTGTCTAAGTAGAATACTTTTAAGTATTTCTTGTCAGATTATAAGTTTTCTTTCGAGTACTTTTAACACTATAACAAAGTTAAAACTATGTAAATGTATGCGAAGAAAAACAATAAGTAATTTTTTACTACAGAGGTCGCAAGCCAATCGTCGAATTTGGACCGAAACTGAAAGAAAAGGAAGCTGAAGGACCGTTCAAGTCTCAGAAATAAAACGCTCAAAACTTTTAAATTAGTACAAAACTAGTACAAACTTCTCTAAAACTTACTTGACTTTAAAAGTATTTTTAAATAGATTAAAAACTAATTAAAGTATTTCTTTTCCTATTGAAAACTTAACTCTGATTGTATTTTAAGCTATATTATAATACTAAACTTTCTTTTTGTACATTATGTTTTGTACAACTTTTTTTGTTTTTGTGATTTATCAAATCAAAAAACTTTTTTATATGTAAGCCTTTAAATTAAAAGTTAATGTTTTGTCAAATACTTTCGAAAACACAGATTTTATCAAAAGAGTAATAACATATGTCTAGTTAAAAAGAAAAATAATTTAGTTGAAAATTTTTTGTTGTATTCTTTACTTTTGAGAAGATCAATAAAACAGTTTTTAAGTATTTGTATTGCTTTAAACTTATAGTTAATATTATTTATTTTGATAAAAATTTTGTTGCATTAAAATTAAAAAATGTTAGTGTTTAGTATAACCTAAGTTTAAATGTTTCTTATTGTTCTTTAAATCTTAGTAAGATTAGCAATAGACAAAAATAGTATTAAGTTTTTTACACCCCTTTACTTTTAATACACAAACATTAGTTACAATATCGCTTTTAATATTTTTTTCACATAATGCTTTAATTTTTTGTTCTATATTTATTAAATTTTTAATATAATTCATTGCTTTAAACATACACGCTTTTGCTAATGCAACTTAAATACTAGCTTTTAAAGAATGAACATTGTTGAACTTTTAAAAATAAAAAGCACAATACTTTTAATTAGTTGTAAAAGTTACGGACAGTGATTCTTAGCTAAAAACATTTCAAAATCGGTATCAAAAAAAATTTAAGGAAGCTAATCACAAAAAATCGTTAAACTATAGCTTTGTTAAAAAAGCATAAGTTCTAAACACGCTTACTTATTTAAAATCAATTTCAGTTTAAAATTATAAATGTTTGTTAGTAATGTTTGTTGTTTTAGACAAGTACGTAAAGTACCAGTGCTTTAATAAGTTATTTCAAGGGACTATTCTTTGGGCACAACAGGTCTCAACAAATTTAATTTCGGAGACAAAGTTAATATTAAATTAATTTATTTATACAAAGGCAATGACGTTTCACCTCTAAGGGATCTTCAGGCCTGCAAAATAAAAAAAAAATAAGACGATGGATAGCTAAAAATATATAATAATGCAAGACATTATAATCAAATTCATTATTCAGTTATACAGAATATTCTGTTTTTTTAAACCGAAACTGGTGTAGGGTATTTTTATCTTAAAATAATGTAAACCCATAATTTATCGTATAATTGAAAACTTTAAAGCAGTATACTATAAACTTTTTCAACTCTTTTTAATTTAGTTAAAGTTCATACTTTTAGATATTTTAAACGACAGTAGTGTAATGCTATTATATATTCGTTTTTATACTTATAAAGCTTGGTTAAAATAAGAAAATTTTTTCTGAAATGTTGGAATATTTTTTATCTCTATACTCGTTTTTTACTAGAACATTTTTAAACAAAACGGTTGTTCATGACTTCTATTAAATTTGTGGGTAAATTTTTTCTCTAATAAATACATAAATACAAATATTATTTATACTAAATTTACTTAATTTCTATTGCGAAAATACTCACTTGATTTTTTTTATGCTTATAAGTTTTGTGCTTGTTATCATAAATTAATAACATTTTTTTTGATTAATTTAAAATTTGTATTTTGTTAAGTGTAAAAATTTTTTCTGTTTGAAAAGTTATTTGTTTTTTTAATTGCACTGACAACAACTGTAACTACAAAGACAGTATTAAAGACTTTACTACTATACCACTATTAAAGACTTTTTTCAACTCTTTTTTTTAAATAGTGTCTATATAACTATAACTTGGTTTATTTATGTTTTTGTTACGAAACTCATCCGTGCAAAAGTAAAACCGTGTATAAGTGACGTTGCGTATTATTTCATAAAAAAATCAAAGTGATAAGGTGTTACTACTAAACTACAACTTCTCAAAAATGACATTAAAAACTTTTTCGAAAGATAATCTTTTTTATCTATCTAAGCGCGATTTATTTTTGAAAAAAAAAAATATATAGAGAAAAAATAAAAATAAAGTCTTCACTTTGGTCTTTTACCTTAAACAATAAATATCAAGTCTTTTGAACTATTTGTAATCCAAAGTAGCAATCGTTGATCAGTTCTAGAAAACAAAAACGTGTTGTCCTTGTTTTAACGCAATCTAAAAGTTTTGTTTTACGATACTAGGAGACTTTAGTGTAATAAATGTATTCTTTTTACTAACTTACAAATAAAAAGCAGAATGAACTACATAAAACGTACTAATTCTAAAAGTAATATGAGGTGTCAGTGAACAATTTAGTAAATAATATTTTAATATAAGTGCTTAACTTTATGTAAACTTTTGTTATCAAAAAACTAGTTTTGGAAGACAGACATTAAACACTTATATAATGAAATGACTTTAATTAAATATCTACTAAAATAAATTTATAGCACATTTTTTCGTCGTTCTATAAAGTATATGCAACTATATTTAAACGCTTCTTGATAAACCTTTATTTTTTTGAATGATAAAAGGCTGTTAAAAAGTTATTATAAAGTAATCATTTACTAGTGTGGTTTATATTGTATGGCATGTACTACGAAAGCTTATAAAGCAGTATTGTGATTTTTATAAAAAAAAAATTACAAACTTAGCTCTTGATATTTGAAAACTTATAACTTTGAAATCAAAAAATCGCTTATTTTCTTATCTTTTTTAATTATATTTCTTTACTATTGATAGAAAAGTTTTATTAATTTTTTAATATTACACTAAACTTTGGACTGAATTTTAAGCACACTTAAGTGCTTTAATTATAAAAAATTAATGACTCTTTTTTGAGAAAAGGTATTACTTCACTTATTAAAGTCTTCTATTTTGTTCTTTTTTTAACTCCCTGAACAACTTTTTTATTTGTACATGTTTATGTTTAAATTTCATTGTTAAGTTATAAAAAATACTTACACATTAGCTAATAGATTATCAAAAAAACATTTAATTTTTCGATTTTACATTTTAGCTGATTCCTTTTCTGACAGCTATATATATCCAGTAAGTGATAGTGGTATAACTTAAAGTACAAATTAAATTTTAACTTGAACAACTCAAATATAATATTTATAGTAGTATGTTTAATAGGGTATAAATCCGTAACTACTACTTAGTAATTACTAGCCAATTTACAATAACAATGAAAAAATAATCATTCCAAGCTCTAGAATTACACTAATTTAACACTTTTACGCTCATTGTCTTATCATTTAAATCACGTGTTGTACCTGTTATAATAACCATTCTTATTCATCAAAAACTGCAAACAATGAAAAGCTTGTTAGATTCTTTTTTGCTCACATACGAAAACTATTAATTTGAAAACAATTGTATTAACAAAATTTTTATTAACCTAAAAAAGGAACTTTTTACTGAAATTTAACTTCATGAAAAATAAAAGAAAACTGCACGAAGGCAAAAAAAAAACATTTAATTTGTTTGAATTAAAGAAAACATCGGCGAAAGTTTTTCAGGCGAAAATCGGAACCTACATGTGCGGTGAGGAAAAATCAGGCTTTTATCGGTGATCAAACTTTTACGTTAACTCTGTTGAAATCAAGCTTTTTTTTGTCCACTGACTTGTTTAAACTACAGAAAAAAAAGATTAATATCGTTTTATATCTCAATCATGTTTTGTAAAGTTAAAAAAATTAAGTAAGGCTTTACAATTTTAGTTAGCAAAATAATTTATGTAATTACAACAAAAAAAAAACAGTCATACTTACTTTGTCGTTTAAGTAAATAAATTTTTCTAGTAGAAAATTGAAAACTGTTCTGGTACACTTGAGACAAATCACAAGTGCGTGTTATTTAGTACTTACATAAAAACACAAGCTTGGGTTTAGTGCTATAAGTTTGCTTAATTGAAGTTTAAAATATAGAAAAAAAACTAAGTTGTTTTTAGCAGTTAAAATATACTACATTGTTTTTTTTAATGTAATATGTACTTTGAAATAACAATGCTCATTATATTTTAAACAACATTTTATAGATTTAACAGGTAAGGATCTTGTTATTTCCTCTACATATGACATAAATTTTCAGCAAACACATGTACCTAGCTTAAAATGCCAGCGCGTATATAGATACGCACGTTATCGATATAAAATCAATTAAATTTGTCGATTTGAACTAATATCGTTGTATTAAACAAACAAAATCAATACAATTTTGTTTCTCAAACGAACAACGTTGTTTTTCAAATGAATTTTAATAACTAAAACTTAATTTAATTACCACACAATATACGAAAGATAAAACAAAGACTCTAGTTTCAAAAATATTTTAAAAACAAAATTTTTTGTAAAACAGTTTTAAATTAGTACTTAAGCTTAACTTAATTATAGTTTAACAACAATCTTAGACTCTACATTTAGATAATAGAAGACATTTAGCTAATATACAAAACCTACAATTCAATAAGTCAACATTTAAAAAAAAACTTACTTGTAATAGCTTCAGTATAAAAAGAAATAGACCCATTTTACTTAACGTGTATACAACTAACGGTATTAGCTAGTTAATTAAAAGCCACGGTAGCGTGAAAAAGAGCATAAATGTAAGCAAATAACAAAAAAGCTTAAAATAGATTCATGCGAAAAATATTTTTGTACTTTGCTGCAAAAAAATAAAATTTGTGTTGTTGAACATAAGATAACTTAACAACATATAGCAACTTAAAATAATTTTAAAAAATACTAGATAGTTTAAAACAGCAGTAAAATTTATACAACTAATGTTTCATTTATAATGTACACTTAAAAAAAAAATATTCTAATTTTTGTCAATCCTACCAAACAATTCTAAGTAACTTTATTTAAAGTCTGTGAAATGTAACTAAAATAAAACTTTAAAACAATATAATGTACTGGTTTTAGTGATTTTTTTAAATACATGTCGACCACTGGTTTTCAATCTTGCAACGAAATAAAAAAAATAATTCAAGTTATTATAAATAAAACGTTTTTTTTTTTTTTCACTAAATTTTGTTTACTTTGAGTAAAAATAATAAAGCATATCTTACACCACTTCTAGTTTTGCTCAATTTTATTTTTATAAAATCAAAATGATTTGTTATAAATGTTTTGTTTTGTTTTAAACTAACTATTTTCTTCGTCCATCCAATATATTATAAAAATTCTCAAATAAACAATCGTATTTATGATTTAATATCAAAGGTCTTTGGCGCGTCGCAAGTTTGGCTTAAAGGGCTGCAGTTTGCTTTATATAACAACAAGCTAACGTATAGTAGAGATACTGATAATATTTTTGTATTGTTTTTTATTAATTTTGTAGTATTAATTTTTGTTATGCTTATTTGGAAATAAATGAAAAGTTGATTGATTATATAGAGAAATAGACAAGTTTATATACAGGAGTATAAACAATTATTTTTAAATAAAACAACTTAAGTATTAGGACTTTTGAATCATATCATTTTTTATCAAACTTTTCGAATACGTTTGAATTAGTTGAGAAAATTTCTTAAAATAGTGTAATAATGGGAAAGTGTTATGCTTAAATAAAATGCTTTTGTGAATTTTACTTTAAAATTGGTATGACACAATTTAATGAAGAAAATATATTGTAAAAAAAATTCGAAGATTTTATACAAAAGTTATTTAAATTACATAATTTGATAGGTGTGATTTATAAAGGCTTACCAAGAACTGACCACCCGTGCGGACTTACACAAATAGCCTATCAATTAAAGCCAGTTGACCAATGATATATACAGCCGGCCGACACGCCCTCGGTTCATGTCCCGAATTACGTTTTAGCTACCTTACAATCTTAATCTTGTAATCTCTTATGCATAACAAAAGTAAATTTCAGAAAAATTAAACAAAAACATACTGTTAGTATCAATATTACGTTGAAAAAAGACAAAACAACTATTTTTTTTTCGTTTTTTTGTCATATGTATACTTTTCTTACTTTTATAAATTTTGTTTCTATAAAACAATTTAAATACTGAAATTATCTTTTCTTAATATTTTAAGAAATTTATTTCAAAAAACGTTTGAGGAGATATATTTATACTTATTTTGACATTTTCGCCGTTCTAGGTTTCTCCTCCTATAAGGAACTTATTGTACTCCCCAATGTTGACCGGCTATAAATTAAAAACTGTAAATTTTTAAAATCTGTAAAAAGCTACTCGGAGCTTAGCTAGAACTCTACTGAATAAAACCAAGTTGTGAAAACTTATATTAACTTAACAATGTAGGGCAAAACATTTCCGTTTTTAGCAATAACAAGAATTAGGTTTATATTCAAACTATTTCAATAAAAATCAAAGATCGGGATTACTTGTTAAGATTTCGCATTCTGTTTTAACAGTTTTTTAAAGATGTTTAAAAAATGTTATGTGCCTAAGAAATATTAGACAGTTATGTAGCAAACAATGGTGTAGTTTTCAAAAGTTTGTTATTAAAACCTACTACACAAAATACTCTATTATTTAAAAAAAAATTGTACAACCCCACTGAAAAAAGTCTATACACGTGATTTACATGTAACTTTAAGCAGAGTTATTTTGTTTCAAGAATACTAAAAGTTTTGTATAAAATAATTTTATTTTATTCAAGTTAAACTTATTTCCTTAAAAGGGCGCTGTTCAAAATTTAGTTTACAATGTACGCTTATAGCTATAAAATGTCCTTCAAGCTCTTTTTCTATTATTAAATATGCAATATTGTGCATACAAACGTGTTAAGTAATAAAACGCAAACAACATAAGTTAAAATTCAAAAACTTATCCTTCCGCAAATGTTATCTAATTGAATAAAACAACAGTTGTTTAAAAAAGTTTTTCTAATTAACCTAATTACATTTTTGTAAAAATTTTCAAGCACCTATAAAAGCCTTTGTGGTCGAAATAACATAATTAGAGTTGTAACTTAATATAAATTATACAACCTTTTTAATATAAAAATCAAAGGTTCAAATTATAGATTAACAATTATAACTAAAGTTTAAAATAAAAAAATATATTAGCTTAGCTACATCATGACTAAATTCACTAAAATATTAATTGTGATTGGATTAATTGCAACTTCAGTACTTTGTGTTGAGGTATGCAATGATTCTCCTGACTGCAAACAAGGTTAAACTTATTAGTTATTTTCTACATTAAACCTTAAGATAAAAAGTTTAGAAGCAAACTTAAGTCTTTAAAAAGCTATAAGTACTTTTAATTTAAGAAGCTTGAGTTTTAAAGCTTGTCCTTTTCAATCAAAATAACATTAAGTGTTGTTTAAATTTTAACAAGCTCTTAAAACAACAATTAATATTAGCTAGAACAATATTGCTTGTTCAACTTTTATAAAAGATTTTTCTAAACAGAAAGTTGCATCTTCAAGTCGTTCATTTTAACTCCATACAAGCTCCATTCCAAAAATCGCGTGGCCTGTGCGTCCTCATGGGCGGATTCGTGGTTCAGGAAGTTATTGGACCACATGTTGCACAACATCATGGGTACGTTAATATTTATAAAGTTTTAGTTTCAGTATTTTTTTCAGCGGCACATGTGTTTCTGAAAAATTATACAGCTATTTGTCAATACAATTTTTTATGTAATGTAGTTTATTGTATTTAAAATAATTGTCCTTTTATCCTTTTTTAATAAAAGTAGTGATACGTTTTAATTGCTAACTACTTCTTATTAAAAACTAATTACACTTTTGTTATTTTAGTTCGCTGTTAACTGGTAATACAAACTAAATTTAATCAAATTGACCATAAATACATTAACACCCACAAATTCTAAGATGGGAAAAAACAACTTGCAGTTGTAAAACAACAACAATCACCAGTTGTTCATTAACAGTACGATGAGGGCATTAGCTCGATCGGCTTACGACAACGGACGGGGCTACATCTGGGTGGGCATAACGGACGGGTACGAGAACGGAAAGTTCAGGTACTGGTCTTCGGCGCAGGCTTACGACGAAGCCGGAGCGTGCTGGCCGACAAACGACTTGGACGGAGTCACCACGGGAAGCGACCAACCGCAAGATTGCGCTGTCGTGCTGCGTGACAGCCTCGACGACCAGGACTGCGTGAGAGACTTTTACGCGATGTGTCAAGTCGACAACGTCATATGCTAATGCTTGGTTTGATTCGTTTCAAAATAATAAAATTAAAAAAGTTAAATCGTGTCTCATCTGTTTTTTGTTTTAACTTAAAAAGTAGTTTAGTTTGTGCAAAAACTGCATAGTATAAAGGTGTTACTTGATTAAAAAGTAATATGATAGGATTTTAAAATATTTCAAAAAGTCATTAAAAAGATATAGGCAAAGTATTACTGACTGCCAGATGAAATTTTCTGCTTAATTTTGTTTACGACTAGACTAAATATTTACCAGTACATCCAGCAAAAATTAGATAATGAATGTGATTACACCGTTGTTATCAATTATCATACCAAGACATACATCATTGAACAAATCTTAAACAGAGTTTGACTATTTCACTTCGTTATCATCCTGTTTTGGGTTTTAGTTATAATTAGAGCCTTAGTTTATAAAGTAACAATTTTTAAGATAATAAAACCGTACTAGCATATTCGTATGCTGAAAAATTTAGAATAGTTTTATCTAAAATTGTGCATGAAAGTTAACCTAGAATTTTTTTTTTATTACATACATACCAAGTAAAAGTGCTTTGGTTTTAATATAATCATAAATGATCTCAACATCTGATTTGTTTTTGATTCTACTTTAATTTAGTTCAAAGTTTACCAAAGCAAAACTAAACTTGTTTTTTATTTTAGCTTTTTTCCAAAGATCATCTTAAAAAACCCTTTCATTTCTTTTTATAATTCTTTTGCAAATATTTTTCGCTTCTGAATTCTTTCCGTGGTCAAAAAGCTATTTGAAAATAGAGTATTATAGTTTAAGTAAACTGGCTGCTTATTCACATAAAAATATTCGAAAGAAACGAATAAAGCTCAAAGTTGAACTAAAGTTTAAAAAAATAACGAAATTTAATTACATTTATAATTAACTTTAGGTTTATAACAGTTGAAAAAATTTCGTTGAAAAAAGAGGAAGGTGCATTTATTGGCAATCCATTTTTTTAAGCTTAATAAACTCACTTAGCAACATAACTTTTTTTAGTTGCTACTTAAAGAGTAAAATAATTACTAAATTCTTATAAAAAATCAATATAGAAATCTTGTCAAAAAAATAAGTACTTAAATAATTTAGGAAAAATGTTGACTATTTGTAATTTTTTATAAATTGCGTAGAAATATACTGTTTGTTTATGAAATTTAAGTTTTTTTAAAATTACGTAAATAAAAATAGTTAAGTAAATGTGCTTAAAACTTTAGCGAATAAAACGAAAAAATGTAAAGCAACAAATTATTCAAAACAAAATTTTTTCTTTTAATTATTCGTATTACTTTACATAATTTTAAATAGTTCCAAAAATTTTGATAACTTATTTTTAATTTAAAGCTATACATGATAATACAAAAAAAATAATGAAATTCCAAAGTATTTGAATAGGTAAACAATAAAACGCCTAAAACATAGAGAAAATTATTAAATGTTAATGACTTATGAGTTCAAGCTTTTGTTTGTTAACTCTTGTACCTAAGTGAAAAGCAAATACAGTTTTCTTGCCGCAATAAGTACACATTTACATAAGTATTGAATTTTATGAGTTGAAAATGTTTATGGTTTATAATAATATTATGGTTAGTGTTTATAACAACTTCTTAACAACATAAAAAATAAAATACAAGTGTTGTAAAAACCTAAAAATGAAATTATCTGAACTTTTTTTGTACAAAGTTGAATGAAAAAAAAAACTAAGAAAAAATTTTATCAAAATCTAATGAAGTGTACTTAACTAAAAGAACTTGATATTTATAAAACAATTATTTAATAGATTTAAATTTAATTTTAGATAGTAGATTTTTACTTAATCATAGTAATTATTGAAAACGTTTAGTAGTTTTAACATTTACTCTAAAAGCTGTTTAAAAATGATAATACTTTTTAATGTTGAAATCATTTTAACTTTAGATTATCTTTATGTGTTATCATAATTCAACTAACATAAAAACTTTCAGACAAATAAAAACTGCTGTCATTTAGGTATAAATAATTTTACAAACATTATTGAAACATTATCAATTTAGTTATTACGTTTTCAATACTTTTTTTAATGTAAAAATTGCATTTGGTAAATATTAATCGTAAATATTAAAACCTCAATTGAATATGAGGAAGTTTTAAATTATAGGTCACTACAACTTTTATATTATGTAAACAATAACTTCAGAAAGTAATCACTGTTAAAAGTTTTTTCGATAGTTAAACAAAATATAAATCTATGTTTACTAAATATAATAGATAAACATGAATGAAGAAAAAAATCATTTGAAAAAATACCTAATGAATTTCAGTATTTTGAAAAAACCTTGCAAATAGCACTTTTAGTTTTGCTTTAATTAACTTCGGTCGGTACTTTCCAAGCATTAGTACAAGAATAACACTAACATCAACTTAATGTAACATTTTAATTTTAAAAACACGTTTAAACAACTAAACAAAAGTACTCTTCCACGCATTCGAAATCTAAATACTTTTTATACGACAAAATATCAGCCAGGATTTTTTAAAGTTAAAAACTTTTGTGTTCACGTAATTTTCAAAACTTTTGTAGCTTAGTGTTTTATAAAATGTACAGCATTTTTCTTCATTTTTAAGCTGAAAACTTCAAAAGAAAACGTGAAACTAAAAATAAATTTATATAAAAAAATTAAATTCTTTGGTTGCATTTCGACAAAAGTTAAAGTGCGCTTGAGTTACATAAATTATTTTGATCGAGCAAAACTTTTCTCATCGTGTATTTTAATTTATATATTTTGATTACAGCAAAATTTTAGTAACAAACGACTATGTATATTTTGTTTGTTAAAAATTGTCATGATTTAGCTGGAATTGTGTTGAGGCAGAAAAAAGCAAAATCTATGGATAAAATAAAAACCTTTGCTATATTTAAACTGTCAATTTTTGAAATATTCGTTACAAAACCAATTTACAATAATTCAATTAAAGATATAGATGTGATTATAACAATATTTAACATGTCGTAAAAAAAGTTTTATTATTATCCTCTTAAATGTCAAGTAGGCAGAACACAATAAATAAATTCGATACAAAAACAGCAAGGGTTCATATTAAAAACAAAAAAGTCAACAAACTTTCAAAGTAAAACACAAAAGAAAATTGCTTTATAGACTTAGTATCTTATAAAAATTATAAGAGACTTGTTTATAAATATATTTATATAAAAAAAACTACTTTGTTATTTGTAGCAAAACTAGACTATCATCTTTAATATTATCCAAATAAAGTTTATAGCTCGACACATTTAAAATGATACAAAATTATTGAACATACAAAGTGAAAAACCTTTTTAACAAGCACGGCTTGTGGTATATGAAAGCTTTACATGCGGCGTTCTATTTATATCAAAACGATATAAAGTGTTAGTTTATAAATCATAAGGCAGCTAAAAAAATAAACTTACAATTCGTACGTGACAATTTTTAATGTAGTTTAAATTATCGTAGCTGAATGAGTTTAAATTGTTTGAACTGTTATTTTTTATGAATTTATAAATTGTTATTCTCATACGTACACTTTAATAAAGCTTACTGTTTAGTTTAACAATTAATTCGCAAAAATAAAAATAACAAATGTTTAATAAATAGTTTTGTCTTTATTTGAAAAATAATATTATTACAACAAAAAGAATGTTATAATTTTTTTCTTAATTTTGAAATGTTTGTATTCCAAGTTATAAAGATATATCATGTTTTTTAGAAAGGCGTACAAGCCATAATAGCTGCTTTTTACTTTTTTATTTTTTTTAAATTACTGAAACCTAGCAACTAAAAGAATCTTTCACTTATGATCCAGTTGTTAATTTTTTTTTATCTTTTTACTCACTTTATTAGTTTTGTTAAAATAAACAATAAAAAAAACGTTAAGAGGTAAAAATTGTGCATGACTTCAAAAACACTTAATATATTTTAAAGTAAACAATAAAAAAAAGTTAAAGATAAAAAATGAGCATGACTTAATTTTTTTTTTAAATATTGTTAAATTAAATTAAAATTTACACTGTGTCTACTTAAAACAATTAATCGTATAGTATTAACTAAATAAAAATAAAAAATAGTTTACTTATCAATTTCCCTTCATATCAAAATAAAAACAAATAATTACAACCTTTTAGGAAAAGACATACTGTTTGCCAATTTTAAGTTTTATTTTGTTATAACATGTTAAATCTTATAAACGTAAACTTTTTTTAATTTGTTTTGTTAAAAACATAAGTTTATTGAAAAAAAATCGTTCTAATCTTTTACTTTCAAAATTAAATTTAGCTAAAATAAAACTAAGTATATTATTTGGAAATTATCTATAAAAAAAAAACGAATATACAAGTCTTTCAAAATGAGAACCATTATCTGTGTTTTACTAGTTAGTTAAGAATCTTAAAAATATGTGCAATATTTGTACGGTAGCAATGCCTTTAAAACGATTAAAACTTATGTGATTAACTAATAACCGAATCAGGTGTTATGATGACCGAATTTAACTTGATTATTGGCAGTTTTAATCGAAAGCACCTGATTGATTTGGTTTACTGTAAACAGTCGTAAGGTATTTTGTAAGTTGTGTAAAGAAGCTTATTTAAGTTTTTAAAACAAATAATATTTAGTTCGGTGTTTTATGCTTAAGCATGGATGTTTTCTGATAATATTGATAACGAAATTCAGCAGTAAATTAATGGCGATACACGAAATGAGCTGACAAACATAATTTGTATTTATTTTTTTTAACTTTGTGTTTGTACGTTTAAGTTTACATTTATTAGTGTTAGAACCAAAAAAAAAAAAAAAATAAGTTTAACGCAATTGATCTTGAAGTCTTTTATTACTACCAACGTAAAAATATTTTTAAAATTATTTTTTTCTTTACCTTGTTTTATCTATTTTTAGGATATCAATGTTACTTATTATCAAACATAAACAAAAAAAATAATTTAAATTTATAAACTTAAATTTAACTTTAAGTTTACAATAATTAGTGTTAAAGTTAACTTAAATCTAACTTCAGCAATGTTAACATTATTCTTAGTTTGTGTTTTGGGCTTCTGCTGCTACTAAATATAATAGTTTCTAATTTTCTTTATATATATTTTTACTAAAAGTTGTTTTAAGTTTGATCAACACAACTCAAATTTTGCTTTTGAGCTTTCTTATGAACTAAAAACTTCCAAAAGGTATATTTTTTTAATAAGTATAAGTTTTTTTGACTAATGGATTTAACAAGCTTGACTTACTATGCAGAATGAGAACGGGTCAAATATGTACACCTTTGCACGAAAAGACATTTTTACACGATGGTAGAGAAAAAATAAAGTAAATAAAACATTAAATAAATATTAAAAAACAAACGAGAAAAAATAAAATAGTTAAAGTTTTAAAAAAAATAGCGATCGAGGGTAAGTGTTAAAATTGGGGTAACAGTGGTAGTAAAAATAAAAACAACTAATAGCAATTACTAATAAAAGAAGCAAGGATAAAAATTAAATTAATAAAAAACAGTAAAAAAGAAAAAAAAAGTTACTGATCAAGGGTAAGAGCTAAGGGTAACATTGGTAGTAAAAAATAAAATAAACAGAAAATCAGAAAAAAAATTGAAAACTTTTCAATCCGTGCAAAAGCGTCTTCGAGCACAAATATCAATTCGTGTAAAAGTGTTCCTTCGAGTAAAAGTGTATTTGTGCAAAATTGACCCTTTAGTGCAAAAGTTTTCCTTCGTGCAAATTACATACCTACCCATCCAGAATATCCACACCATAAAAATTTCATAAAAATGTTCTAAATAAAAAAATTAAAATTTTGACTTTGCCTTTTTATCACATATAAAACAATATCTGTAACTTTTAAATTTTAGGTTTCACACTTTGCTGTTTTAGAAAAAGTTAAGAACTCAAAAAAGTGTTTTATTTTTATTCTTCTTAGACAGTTAGTTGCATAATTGTTTTTCTAGTGCTTACTAAGAATCTAAATCATCAATAAATAAGTGTTTTTTAAGTTTATATATTTCTATATAAAAAGTCTATTGAATGTTTTTGTTGTTCGTATTTTGTTTGTATCTTAATCAAAATAACTGCCAATTTTATAACGTTTCGTTAGATATAAAAAGTAGATTTTATTATATAACAATACTTTTCAAAGTTGACTTAAAAAAAACTAATAGTTAGCTTGCTAACGGTATTATTATATAGAGTTATAAGTTTATTTAAAATTTTGTAAAGCTATATCAAAGTTTATAAAACAACTTAAGTATAACGTTTATATAATTGTTAATGAGAAATTAGTTTTACTTTCAAAAATTTGTAAAGCGTCAAAAATCAATATTAGAAGTAGAAAAAAAAGGTTTTATTGAAAAATAGTCTTACCGAAATTCAACCGTTCGAAAATTACCAAATTAAATATAGCCTAAAATAATGTAACAAGACAAATCACTTACTTTGATTAAAAACGAAGTTCTTACTACTTTTTATCGTAATACCATTAAAGTAAGTTATTAAATGACTAAATAAAAAAACTGAAAATAATACAGCTTTAATATAATTATTGCAATTATCTAAAGTAAAAAAAAAAGCTGAACTAGTTCTAGAAACAGCAAATGCTATTAAAAGTAAAAAATTTGAAAGATCATATCACCAAATAAAATACCACACTTTGTTTAAACTAATGATTTTCTACTAAAATACTTAGCGGGAAGAGTTATAAACAGTTTTTCTACGGAAATTTGTTTTTCCTGCAATAACAAAGTGTTTCAAGTTAAGAGTTTTATCGATTCGGTGTTTATTGAGCGTAATAAGCTTCTCAGCAAACAACTGACAATATAATCGTTAATTGAAACAGAGTTCGAAGCACGTGAATAAAGGTTACTGTAAATTTTGAAATTGTTTACTGTAAATATTGTTAACGAAATTCTCAGGAGACATACTTAACTATTATTGTCGCTATTTATTTCAATGCACATGATAATCTAGAACAGCCCAAGAATATTCATTTATGCATACTTTATTGTTGATGTATATAATATTTTTCTCGCTTAAGGAAGTATTAAGCTAAAGTTCGATGCACATTGTGACTAAATGTTAGAAATAATCAGAAATTTTGACTGATGTTTTAAACAAATTTTATGATAATGATCTTAACAAAAAATTTTTAACTTTACTGTTATAATTTGCATCGGCTTAAAAAAAACTAAAAACAACACAATTGTTGTACTGATTAAGCGTATAGAAGAACTCTTTAATACAAAATAAAATTTACTTTTTTTTATGTGTACTAAATAGCTTTTTTTTTAATTTTTTCTTCCCAACCAGAAGCTTTAAAAATAGTTTTAAGAGGCGTTCCCAGGACCGTTCATTGTTACTTGTATAATAACTTGTATAGACATATATTGTTTAATTACAAAAGTTAAGTGGTTTAAAGTTACATGGATAAAAAATGGTCAAGTAAGTATGATTAGAACTTTAAAGAATAAAACAAAAATTTTTAAGTAACTAATCCGCACTTAAAACATATAAAAATTCAAAAATGTTTCTCAATACTTTACATACTTTATTAAATTAGAAAATTTCGAGAATTTACTTTTCAATCAAAACTGTACATGATAAGACAACAAATTGTTATGAAATTCCGAAGTATTTGAAAAGATAAACAATAAAACGCATATAGCATAGAGAAAGTTATTAAACGTTAATGACTTCTGAATTCAAGCTTTTGTTTGTTAACTCTTGTAGCTAAGTGAAAAGTAAATACAATTTTATTGCCGCAATAAGTAAACATTTAAGTAAGAATTAAACAATATGAATTACAAATATTTATGATTTTTTTAGATGTTTTGGGTAGTGTTTACAGCTACTGCTTAGCAACATAAAAAATAAAACACAAGTGCAGTAGAAACAAATATAAGCACAACTGTCAAGAGAAAAAAAAATCTGAACTCTTTCTACAGAGTAAGATAAAAATCTAAAGATAAAACGTTTTCAACAAATGGTGAATCGTTTTTGATAAAAATGATTTTTTTAATTATTTTTAATAAAAAACACAAATTGTTAAATAAGTCTAGACCTTTGTTTACTAAATGATTTTATATAACTATTAATGATGGATAAAACAAAACTCATTTGAAAAAAACACCGAACGAATTTCAGTATTTTGAAAGCATTATGCAAATGGCACTTTCAGTTTTGCTCTAATTAACTTCGAAGTATATATAAATAGCTCTAACATCCACATTAATGTAACATGTAAAAATAGAATGAACGTCGACACAAATTTACAGATGTTCTATATCGCGGTTTAGAAATCTAAATTATTATAAATATTAAAACAATAAAAGTGAGCGTTTAAAATTTTGAAAGGTCTTTTTTGAATTAAAAACTAAAGTGTTGAACAAACTTTCGCATCTTAGCAATTTTTTTTCATCAAATGAGTTATGTTTTTTCTACTACTTTGAGCCGAAAAAAAAATGTTTTCAACTAAAGTGAATTAAATTTTTTATTGAAGAAGTAGGCTTTTTTCAAATTGAAAACTTAAGCGTTCAAATAAATTTGTATCTTTAGTGCTTTGTATTTTATTAATTGTTACAAGTGTGTTAAAACGAAAAAATGTCAAGAAAATGTATAACTGACTGAAAATTTGTTATTAAAAAGAATTTTAATACTTACGTCGTATTTTGACAAAAGTTAAAGTTACATAAACCAGTTTGTTCCAACAAAACTTTTACTCGTAGTATATTTAAATTCAACATTAATTACAGTCAAAAATATCTTCCAATAAAAATCTATATGTAAGTTTTTTTTATAAAAAAATGTAGATTTAAGCTGTAATTGTGTTAAGGTAGCCAGAATCAAGGTTTATAGCAAAGTTATTATAAGAAAACGCTTTGCTATATGTAAACTGTCAGTCCTTAAAATATTCATTACAAAACCATTTTACAATAATACAATAAAAGTTATATATGTAATTATAACAATATTCAATATGTCGTTAAAAAAGTTTTATTATTATCCTCTTAAATGTCAAGTACGCACAGCGCAATAAATAAATCCGATACAAAAACAGCAAAGTTCATATTCAACACAAAAATGCCAATAAACTTTAAAAGTACAAACACAACATAAGTAATTAAATAGAATAACATAATAAGTATGCGTATAAAAAATAGAGAAGACTTGTTTACGAATATATACACATTAAAAAAAACTTAATTCGTTATTATGTGATTAAAGTAAAATACTATCGTTGTTATTGATAACCCCAACTAAAGTTTCTAGTTCGACAATCAATACAAAATTATCAAATAAACAAATCGAAAAACTTTTTAACAAGCACGGCTTGTGGCATATGAAAGCTTTACATGCGGCGTTCTATTTATATCAAGTCGATAAAGTGTTAGTTTATGAATCATAAGGCAGCTAAACAAATAATTTTACAATTAGTACGTGAATAGTTTTATTAATATTTGTGGCTTAATGAGCTTGAGTTGTTAAAATGACTTTAAAAAAAATTAATTGTTATATTTTCAGAATTTGTATTTGTTGTTTTTTGTAATGTTAATGTTGTTATTGTCAAATGTTTACTTGAATTTTAGTGAGTGTATACTGTGTATTTTAAGATTTAATTTGTATAATATGTAAAATTTAATAAAAATAACTGATGTTAAACATGTTTTTAATACAATCTTTTGTGTATTATTTAAAAATAATTGTTTTACTATAATAAAAGTTGTTTTACACTATTTTTTAACTTTTTTTCTTTGACAATTACAAATTAAGATAATGAAAATAAATCATGTAATTTCAAAAAACGTACAAGTTATAATATTTTATTTTACATTTTTCTTCTTATTTTCTAAACCAGAGAAATAATATTGTTTAAAAAATAACATCTAACAAAAGCCTTTACTTTGAATACCAGTTGCTAAAAATTTCTTAATTTTATTTCACTTCGTCAATTTTGTTAAAGCAAATAATAAATTTAAAGCAACTAAAAAAGAAGTTAAAAGATTAAAATATAGATAAAATAAACAAAAAACAACTCAAAATATTCTTCATAATAGTAATTTTATTTTCCACTTTGTCTACTTATTAACATTTTATATTCGAACATAAACTAAAAAACTATTTTTTACATATTTTTCTCTTCATAATAAAAACTAAAACAAAGAAATGTATTCCTAACTAAAAGAAGATAACTTTTTAAAGTTTGTTTGCTCTAAACACATTATGTTTTATAAAATTATTTTTTTAAACATTTTAAATAATGGAAAAACAGTTTATCAAAATAATTTCGTCTAATCTGATCTTGTTCAACAATAAGTTTAACTTATATAATACAAAAAGTACATTTGAAAAAAAAAAGTTTACTTACTAATTAAAATAAAAATTATACATTTTAAATTAAATTAAAAGCTTTCCATATACTTACAGCAACTTTTGAAATTTTAAATGATTGATCTTTATTCCCAAAACTATTGAAATATAGACACAAAACTGGAATTTAAAGAAAGACGGATGTAAGATAGTTGCGAAAAACCAGAATAAATCTCAGAAATAACAAAATAAAAAAAGGGTCATTGTTCAAAAAACATGATAATAGTGCAACATTAATCTTTAAGAATATTTTGAACTTGAAATACGAAACAGTGTCATTGTTAAGTGTTGAATTGCAAAATCCTATAAATAAATGTGCAAAACTTTAAATAAATAATAGTTTTGATTTAAAAAAAAAATATTTGTAATTTAATTTCATATTTTTTAAAATAAAAATATCACATTTAAACTATGATGTTTCGATATGACGTTCAAAATGTTATTTAAAGTATTTTAATTGTATGACATTAACAAGTTTTTGACGTTTTGAAAAATAGTATCAAAACAAGCACAAATTACCTAACATAAAAATCGAGAAAAGTTATAAACAAACTCTTATAATCACAAGATCTTTTATAAAATTAATAGAACAAATTTAATACTTTTGAAAGTTTTAAAGTCTCAAATAATTAAACAAGATTAAAACCTATCACTTGTAAAATTTATTAATTTTAATTTAAAAGAGAACTAGATTATAGAAGTTAGAATACTTTATTATAGTGTCAGTGTAGTTTGGATATTACTTTAGTTATTACTACAATTAAGCAGTTTTAACCGCGCAAACGTCTATTATGAAGTTAAATGAAGCTAAATTGTATAAATATATATAATTTTATCAGAAACGAGTCGCCCAAAATCCGTCTGATTTTTCTTCATCGCAGTAAGATTCGAGCCTGTAAGTATTGATAGGTTATAGTTTTTTTTGTTTAAGTATTAAAACATTTATTTTAAAAGTATTAAAACATTTATTACAATCCTTTTATAATAAAAAATATATGTATGTATATATATATCATTATAGCTAGAGAAAAATTACTAAAACAATTTCTAGGTGCAGATAAAAGAAATGTTACACTTTAAAAATTATAGATAACATTAGTTGTAAAGCTAAGATATAAATTATAATCAGTAATGTAACAAACTCTTTCTCTCCATTGTAAAACTTTTCGGCGTCTTCTGTGGAATCCGGCATTTTCTTGCCCGATGTTTCAGGAAACCAAATTGCCAATACTCCAGCAAAAACCGCTAATGTTCCGAATACAACCTAAAGTGAATTTGTATAACTTCTTGAAAAACACTACGAAAAAATATATAGATTGAACCAGAGAAGCATCTAAGCTTTATCGTAATATTGATACAAAACTGTACTTTGTGCACTTTTTCGCCAAGGTGATACTTCTAATGTATTAAAACTTCAATAAAACAAAATCGCTTGAAAAAAAAAAACATTATTCAAAAAACATAACTTTATAAAACAGGTTTTTTACTAACTGTGGTAATGTAGGGAAGGGCGTATTGGAAGCAAATTACGAATGGGGCAATTGTACTTCCAATTCTTCCACAGCTTGCTCCAAATCTCACTGCTTTACTCCTGAATGTTGTACAGTTGTTTTTTCAAAACTACAAGTTTTAGCTTATAATTAGTTAACCTCAAAAAACAGTAAAATTAATAACATTTATCGACAAAAATAAAAGCTTGTTGTTTAAATCAAAGTTAAGTTATTTATTTTTATCTTACCAAACTAATTAATATAATTGTTTTTTGTGTGTGCCATTAAACTTTATTAATTATATTTTTTACAAGATAAAATGGTGGTATAAATTTTATGCTTATTGTTTTCTTTTGTTACTACAAATGTTTATTTGCTTAATCTCACCTGAATAATGTAACACATGTTTATTTTATTATATACAGCTGATCAAATAAACAAAATAAACCTCACCGTAGTCGGGTATATTTCGGCTGTAAAACTGGAAATTATTGCAAATGACGCCGAAATGAACATTTTTTCCGAACAAAACGAAAGCAGTGACAATGTCTTCTTTCACTGTTGAATGTATATAATTTTTATCTTTTTTTTTGCACAGTTATATTAAACTAATATTTTTTAAGTGTAAAAATTGCCTAGTGTAAAAATAATACATCTCAGAATTATTTGGTAATTCTAGGTAAAGATTTTTGATGATTACCGATTACAGATTTTACTTCACTAAACTTCTTTATTTTAAATAAAATCTACAAATGTAAAAGAACTTTTTTTAATAACTAAGAATAAAGTTTTAAAAATTGGTAAATCATTATACGATAGTTATGACAACGCTCGTAATTTAATCTTAATAGTGTTTTTTACACAACAGTTGTGCTTTTGAAAAAAAAATAATACAAACTAACATATAGATTCATAAAACACTATTTTGACAAGTGTCGAGGCAAGACAGCGAACTCCTGCAACAATCATACAAGTACACAAAATAGTTTTCCTTTGAACCTTTCTTCTAGAAATAACAATAAATCCGTAAGCTGGAAATTCGACTAAAGCGTTCAATGCGTTGTTCAAAAATTCACTGCCTGTAAGAATTAGTATAATCAAGAACTTTATTATTTTACTAATCTGTTAAAGTTCTAAAGTTAAATTTTGAGAATAAAAATTGTTGTTGTTTAATTGTTTTATAAAACTTATATAAAACAAGATATATATATACATTATATAAAATCAAGCTGATACTAAAGTATATCTACAATGTTTTACTCCGGTAAGTTAACCTACTATTTGGTTAACATTATACCTTCGATAAAAATAATAAAATTAAATTTCAAAATATTTCTATTTATTTTTAAAAGTCGTTAGTATAAAAAATTATTTTTCACCTATTTAAACCAAATTTTTAAGTGTGAAATTTTAATCTTAAAGTCTAGAGTCCAATGTTAAACAACAACAACAAAATAAAACAAAAAATAAAACGAAAACTAATAAAAACAAAACGTTTATTAATTTAAAACTTACCAGGTAAAGAGCTAGCGTTCATAGATAGACCAAAGTAAACCATGGAATTTACAAACCAGCAAATTGATATATTATAAGTGATCAGTCTCATTTTACGGTGTTTAAACAATTCCTTAATTGAGTTCGACTCTTTTATTTCGTTAACATCCTGTTTTGGATTCAGTTATAACTATTAATTTAGAACTTAATGAACTTCAAGTTAACCTTAAGAAAACTATTTTCAAATAATATTAAAAACCGTACTAGCAAGTATTTATACTCAAGAACTTAAAACATTTTTGTCCAAAGTTTTAAAAAAAACGTACATAAATTTGTAACTGTATGCATCTTAAGTAAATAAACAAAAGTGTTTGATTTTAAAGAATATTCTATACATTTAAAAATAATTTTATAACCCGATTTCTCATTAACTTAATTTTTAAAAGTTGAAACTAAAATTACCAGAGCATAATTAAATTTGTCTTTTATTTTAGCTTTTTCCCAAAGATCATCTGAAAAAACCTTCCCATTTCGTTTTATCATCCTTTCACAAATCTTTTTCGCTTCTGAATTCTTTCCGTGGTCAAAAAGCCATCTAAAAATAGAGTATTAGTTTATAAAACAAAAATAAAATTGTTTTTGCAAATTTTATCTGAATAGTTTATGTCAACTTATTGATGATTTACCTTAAAAATATTAAAAGGTGAGAAATAAGCTTGAAGCTTTATTAAATTATTGCTAAAAATGACATAAACTTCAGGTTTATAACTATTATCTAGTGCAAAAAGGAAGATGCATTTATTTGGAATCTTGTTATTTTTAGCTTAAAAAACTCACTAAAAAATAATTTTAAAAAATCATAGAAAAAATAATAAAAAAAAAAAAATTTTAATTCATAGAGAATTTCGATACCTTAATTTGTTGAAAAACAGTATAAATGTATAACTATTTAAAGTAAAACTTTTGTTATTATTGAGTTTGTTACAAATTTTAATGATTCGCATAGATTAAAATTGTATTTTTTTCAAAGTTTTAAAGTTACGTAAATATAAAGAACTAATTAAGTATGCTTCAAACTTTACTAAATAAAACGAACAAGTGTAAAGCAGCAAATAATTCAAAACGAATGTAAAATAATAAAATGTTCTGTAATACTTTACATATTTTCAAACAATAACAAAAATTTTGAGAATATACTTTTTAATTAAAGCTAGACTTAATAAGACAACAATTGTTATGAAATTTCAAAGTATTTGAATAGGTAAACAATAAAACGCATATAACATAGAGAAAGTTATTAAACGTTAATGGCTTCTGAATTCAAGCTTTTGTTTGTTAACTCTTGTAGCTAAGTGAAAAGTAAATACAATTTTATTGCCGCAATAAGTACACATTTACGTAAAAGTTAAATTTTTTTATTTATATTTATCATTTTTAATTAACATTTCATTTAGTGTTTATAACAACAGCTTAGCAACATAAAAAACAAAATACAAGTTATTGT
Organism: Thalia democratica; assembly: GCF_965202585.1. Lineage (NCBI taxonomy): Eukaryota > Metazoa > Chordata > Thaliacea > Salpida > Salpidae > Thalia > Thalia democratica. The sequence continues at coordinate 79,234,387 of NC_139165.1, forward strand.
AAACGTTTTATATGTTAAAGATTTACTCTAAAATCTACTAAAAAAATAGCTGCAAATAGTTATATTTTTATTATTTATATAACTAAAAGTTTTCAGACAAATAAACCAGACGTCATTTAGGTATAAAAATTCTTAAAAGCTTTGTTAAATTTTTTTAAATTAGTTAGTTTGTTTTGGATGATTGCTTATACTCTTAAGACAAAATAACATTAAGTAAGTTATCATCGTAACAAAATTGATTTAAAAAAATCTTATAAATACAGGTCACGTCTATATGTTTCATGGGTCAATAATAACTTTTTAATTTACGTAAAAAAAGTAAACACTTTTTAATGTTTTACGTATTTTTTCGACTATTACATAAAATAGTGATTTTTGTTTACCCAATGCCCTTATATAACTGTTAATCATGTATAAAGAAAAACGTTCATTTAAAAAAGTCTGAACAATCTCAGTATTTTGAATGTTTTGTTGAAATAGCTCTTTCAGCTTTGCTTTAATTAACTTCACTTGGTACTTTCCAATAATTTTTTGTATAAAAATAACTCTCACGCCTACATTAATGTAACGTGTTGATTCCAAAAACACATTTAGATAATTCTACAGAAATACTTTTTGCGCATTTTTTGCACAAAACCATCAAAAGCTAGAGCTCAAAGTTTCATCAGGTATTTTGAAGCTTTAAAAATAATGTTTTCAAATAAATTTTACAAATTATGTAGTTCTGTATTTTACTAAATGTTTTAAAAGTTTTAGATTGAAAAATTGTCACGAAAATGTATAACTGATTGAAAATTTATTATTAAAAAGAATTTTAATACGCAATATTTTGACACAAGAATTAAAAAGCACTTGAGTTACATAAATCAGTATGTTCCAACAAAAATTTTACTCATCGTTTATTCTAGTTTAGTTTTAATTACAGTTTAAAAAATACTTTCAATAACAAATGAGATTGTTTTTTTCTATTTCCAAAAATATTCGTTTAATAAAAAAAGATCATTAAAAGCTGGAATTTATGTTGAGGTAGCCAAAAGGAAGTTTTATGACTAAAAAAGTTTATCTATATGTAAACTGTCAATCTTTAAAATATTCGTTTCAAAACCAATTTACAATAATTCAATAAAAGTTATGGATGTAATTATAACAATATTTAATATGTCGTTAAAAAGTTTTATTATTACCCTCTTTAATGTCAAGTACGCACAGCACAATAAATAAATCCGTTACAAAAACAGCATAAGTTTATATTCAACACAAAAAACAAAACACTTTGAAAGTTCAAACAAAACAAATAATTGTTTTATACAGACTAAATATGCGTATAAAAAATCATAGGAGACTTATTTACGACTTGGTTACGAATATATAGATCTTAAATTAGCTTGTTTCGTTTTTTTGCAGCGAAACTGGACTATTATCGTCCTTATTAATTATAAAAAATAAAGTTTAATTCGGCATATTTTAAATCAATCAAAGTTAATTAAACAACAAAGAAAAACATTAAACAAGCACAGTTTATCGCAGATGAAAACTTTACATGCGGCGTTCTATTTATATCAAGTCGATAAAGTGTTAGTTTATAAACCATAAGGCAGCTAAACAAATAAATTTACAATATGTACGTGACTGCTATTTTTTTATATTTGCAGCTAAACGAGTTTGAATTGTTAAAACTGAGTTTACGAAAATTGATTTGTCTTTTATCATTGAATTTATTACTTGTTTTTCTCAAACTTGTTTTTCATTTAAAGCTACTGACTATTTTAAAATTTCATGTTGAAAAATTAACATGTTGTTTATTTAATGATTTTTTTTAGTTATTGTCATCACTATAACAAATAATGTTTTGTTTTATTTATTGTTTTTATTTTAATTTTGATATTTAAAAATTCTATAATAGAAATAAACAAAAATTTTAAGCAAAAAAAAATTTCAAAAGGTAAAAATGCTGAAAACTTAAAACAAAAACAATTAAAAATACTCTTAAAGTTGCTTTAATTTCAAATTTTTTCTACAAAAATTTATCAATCATTTAGTAAAAATGGGAATAAAAAATTATATATATTTTAGTTTTTTAATATAAAAAAACAAAAAAAGTAAAGTTATATCCCATGGCAAAAGACATACTGTTCACTTTATTTTTAACCTGAAAAACTTAATAAGAATAATGTAAAATTAATTTAAAAACGAAAACTAGTTTATAAAAAAAATCTTGTCTAAAATCATATTAATAAACATTGAATTTATGTAAAATAGTATGAAGTATTACATTTTAAAAACATTAAGTAAAAATAAAGCAAACTGTAAGTTATACAAGCTTCTATATTTCACAGTTAATTTAGAAACTGGATAAAATATTTTCAATATTTATACGATAGCAATGCTTATAAAGCGTTTAGACTTTTAGTGATTAATTGAGTCAGATGTTATGATTATAATATTTACTTGATTATTGGCTGATTTAATCGGAAGCACGCGATTTAGTTTACTGTAAACAGTCGTAAGGTATTTTGTAAGTTGTTTAAAGAAGCTTATTTAAGATTTTAAAACAAATAATATTTAGTTTGATGTTATGTGCTTAAGCATGGATGTTTTCTGATATTATTGATCACGAAATTCAGCAGTAAATTAATAGCGATACAAAAAATGAGCTGGCAAACAGAACTTTTGTTTATTTTGTTTATCTAATTTTATGTTTATACGTTTAATCGAATATTAACAAGTGCTAAAAATAAAATAAAAAAAACTTAAACTCAACATTAACAATAGTAATATTATTCTTAGTTAGTGTTAGTTGGGTTCTACTGCTGCTAATATGATACTTTTTAATGTAAATTTTTATGTTTACTAAAAGTTGTTACAAGTTAAAACAACACAACTCAAATATTACTTTTGAGTTTTCTTGTTAATTAGAAACTGCTTAAAGGTAAAGGTTTTGAACAAATAAAGTTTTTTTTTGTATTTCGTAAATTTGACATAATTTGCGGAATATACATACCTTTAAACTTGCTAAAAGCCTACTGTAGACTTTTGGTGTTCATACTTTGTTTGTACTTAAGCAAAATTAACACTGACTTTATAAAACTTTAGTAGATATAAGAAACAGAATATTTTATAAGATTATGTATAACAGTTTCAATAAAGTTACCTTTTATAAATAATAAACTAGCAGTCAAATTGGCTAACAGTAATATCAGATAGAGTTATAAGTTTGTTTTTATTTTTGTTCAGCTCTATCAAAGTTTAGAAAAAAACCGAAATACAAAGTTTATATAATTGTTAATTAGAAACTAGTTTTACTTTTAAAGAGCTTGAAAGCAGTCAAAAGTCAGCATTAGAAATTGAAAAAAAAAAAAAAAGTTTTATTGTAATTATGTCTTACTGAAGTTCAATCGATCGAAACTTATTGAACTTAATATCACTTTATATCGAGTTTAGACAAAACACATCCTTTTCTTAAAAACGGAGTTTTTACTACTTTTTATTGTAATGATTGAAGTAAGTTGTTAATTGATTGAATTTAAATAAATGTAAAATTATACAGCTGTAATAAAAATAGGCTTGCAATTTTTTAAAGTAGAAAATCGATATTAGTTCAAAAAAAAAAAAAAAGAAAAATTTTATAGATAACATCACTAAATAAAGACTATACTTATATTTAAACCAATGATTCTGACGAAAATACTCGTCAGGAAAAATTATAAACTGTTTTTATACGGAAATTTTGTATTTCCTGCAATAACAATGTGCTTCAAATTAACGATTTTATCGATTAGATGTTTATTGAGCGTAATAAGCTTCTGAGTAAACAACTTGCAATATAATCGTTAATTGAAACAGATAGAACAGCACGTGAATAGTTTTTACTGTAAATATTGTTATCAAAGTTATTTAAAGTATCCTTAACCATTATAGACAGCAAACTCCGGCCACAATCATACAAGTGCACAAAATTGTTTTTCTTTGAACTTTTCTTCTAGAAAGAACAATAAATCCGTAAGCTGGAAATTCGACTAAAGCGTTCAACGCGTTGTTCAAAAAGTCACTGCTTGTAGAAGTTAGAAACATCAAGAACTTATTATTTTATTAATCTGTTAAAGTTCTAAATTTTAATTTTGGAAAACAGTTGCTGTTGTTTAAGTGTCTTATAAAACTTATATCAAACAAGATATGTATACATTATGTAAAAGTAAGCTGATACAAAAGCATGTCTATAATGTTATACTCCGATAAGTTTATCTACTACTTGGTTAATATTATACTCTTATAGTAAGAACAAAAATTAAATTTCAAAATATTTAATATTTCTCAATCTATTTTTAAAAGTCGTTACTATAAAGAAATATTGTTCCACCTATTTAAGCTAAATTGTTAAGTTGAAAATTTTAAATTCAAAAATCTACAGTCCCATGACAAACAACAAAAACAAAAGTACACGAAAATAAAACAAAACAAATAAAAACAAAATGTTTATTAGTTTAAAACTTACCAGATAAAGAGCTAGCATTCATAGATAGACCAAAGTAAACCATGGAATTTACAAACCAACAAATTGATATGTTATAAGTAATCAGTCTCATTTTACGATGCTTGAACAAATCCTTCATTGAGTTTGATTCTTTTACTTCATTATCATCCTGTTTTTTTTTTATTTCAGCTATAACTATTACTTTAGCGATTTATGAACTTTAAGTTAGCTTTTAAAAAACTATTTTCAAGTAATATTAAAAACCGTACTAACAAATCTGTTCAAGTATTAAAAACAGTTTTGTCCAAAGTATTTAAAAATAAACTTCCATAAACTTGTAACTGTATGCATCTTAAGTAATTATATATAATTATTTGATTAAAAAGAATGTTCTATACAATTATAAATGGTTTTATAAACCGATTTCTTATCAATTCTGTTTTTTAAAAGTTGAAACAAAAGTTACCAGAGCATAATTGAATTTATCTTTTATTTTAGCTTTTTCCCAAAGATCATCTGAGAAAACCTTCCCATTTCTTTTTATCATCCTTTCACAAATCTTTTTCGCTTCTGGATTCTTTCCGTTGTCAAAAAGCCATCTGAAAATAGATTTTTAGTTATTTTAAAAAAAACAAGTTGTTTTTGATAATATTATTTGAGAGTATATGCCAACTTAATGTTGATTTACCTTTAAAGTATTAAAAAATTAGAGATAACCTAAAGTATCTATTAAATTTATACTAAAAATGACACAAATTTTAGGTTGATGACTACAATTCAGTGCAAAAATGAAGGTGTCTTTATTTCCAATCTTATTATTAAAACCTTAATAAACTCACTAAGTAAAATAATTTTTAAAAAACTATGGAAAATTGTTTTTTATCTCTTAGAAAAAATATATAACTAAATCTTGTCAAAAAAAGAACGGTGTAAATGTATAATTATTTTAAAAGATTATTTACTATTAATAAATTTTAATTATTTGCATAAAATTAAATTGTTTGTTTGCAAACTTTAAGTTTTTAAAAACAAAACAAAATAAAATCTTACAATACAAATATAAAATAATAAAATGTTTCGTAATGCTTTACAAATTTTCATACAATTACAAAAATTTTGAGAATTTACTTTTAGTTTAAACTAGACATAATAAGACCACGAATTGTTATGAAATTCCAAAGTATTTGAATAGGTAAACAATAAAACGCCTAAAACATAGAGAAAGTATATTCCGCAAATTATGTAAAATTTAGGAAATACTGAAAAAACTTTATTTGTTCAAAACTATTACCTTTTGGCAGTTTCTAATTAACAAGAAAACTCAAAAACAATATTTAAGTTGTGTTGTTTTTATTTAAAACGACATTTAGTAAACATATTAAAAAAACATTTATAAGTATTATATTTAGCAGCAGTAGAAGCCCTACACCATAAACTAAGAATAATATTGCTATTGCTGAAGTTAAATTTAAGTTTTTTTATTTTAATTTTAACATTAATAAATGTAAATTTAAAAGTATAATTACAAAGTAAGATAAAAAAAATAGATACAAATTCTGTTTGTCAGCTCATTTTAGGTATCTCCGTTAATTTACTGGTTAATTTCGTTATCAATATTATCAGCAAACATCCATGCTTAAGCACATAACATCAAACTAAATATTATTGTGTTAGTAAAAACTGAAATAAGCTTCTCTAAACCACATACAAAATACCTTACGACTGTTTACATCTATTTAAACTTGCTAAAAGCCTACTATAGACTTTTGTTGCTCATATTTTGTTCGTACCTAAATTAACACTTTTTTTGTAAGACTTTATGATATAAGAAACAGAATGTTTTATAAGATTGTGTTTAACTGTTTTAATAAAGTTACCTTTTATAAATAATAAACTAGCAGTTAAGTTGGCTAACAGTAATATCAGATAGAGTTATAAGTTTGTTTTAATTTTTGTTCAGCTCTATCAAAGTTTAGAAAAAAACCGATGTACAACGTATATATAATTGTTAATTAGAAAATAGTTTAACTTTTAAGAGCTGGAAAGCAGCCAAAAGTAAACAGAAAAAAAAAAGTTTTATTGAAAAACAGTCTTACTGAAGTTCAATCGATTGAAATTTATTGAATTAAATATAACTTTTTATCAAATTAAGACAAAACACATCCTTTTCTTAGCAACGAAGTTTTTACTTTTTTTATCGCACTCTCATTAAAGTAAGTTATTAATTGATTGAATTTAAAAAACTGTAAAATTATACAGCTGTAATAAGAATAAACTTGCAATTGTTCAAAGTAGAAAAAGCTGAATGAGTTTTAGAAAAAATAAGAAGAATTTGTTAGATATTATCACCAGCTAAAAGACCAAACCTATATTTAAACCAATGATTCTGACGTAAATACTCGTCAGGAAAAATTATAAACTGTTTTTATACGGAAATTTTGTATTTCCTGCAATAACAATGTGCTTCAAATTAACGATTTTATCGATTCGATGTTTATTGAGCGTAATAAGCTTCTGAGTAAACAACTGGCAATAAAATCGTTAACTAAAACAGATAGAACATCAAGTAAATAATGCTTACTATAAATATTGTTATCAAGTTATGAAAAATATACTTAACTATTGTAGTCGCGATTAATTTCAATGCATATGGTATTAAGGAAAAGTTCCAAGAACTTTATACTTATTCATCTCTCTTGTTTGCTAGTGTGTGTATTAAATATTCTTGCTACAAGTCTTTTGCATGTTTTTACTAAAGTTTGATTCACATTGAAACTGTTTGTTTGAAAAATTATAAGTTTTGAATGAAGTTTTTTACGGCTGTTTGGGTTATGTTTATATATTAAAAAAAAGTTTTACTTCAACATAGCTTTATTTAAATACCAATACTTTTTTTTCAACATAAACAAGTTTTATACTAACAATAATATTAACGATAACGCTCTTAACATTTTTAGCAAATTTTGTTTCGAAATATAATTTTAATCACAACAATATATCAAATAAAAACTTTAATCATAAATCTATCTTTCTTACTTGTTAATACAATCGTTTGTATAATTTTTTACTGAAACCAAAAATACTAAGTTATATTTACAACAACGCAAGAAATTTGCAATGATTGATCTTTATTTCTAAAACTACTTAAATATAAACACAAAACTAGAAGTTAGAGAAAGACGGATGAAAGATGTATCGAAAATTTAGAATAAATCTCAGAATAAAAAAAACTAAAAAAAATACTTGTTCAAAAAACGTGCTAAGTCATTCTAAAGTGCAACATAAATATTTAAAACTATTTTGAACTCCAAACAAGAAATAGTGTTATTGTTAAGTGTTGATTAGCAAAATCATATAAATAAATGTGCAAAACGTTTAATAATTAATAGTTTTTGTTGTAAAAAATACTTTAAAAGTTATTTAATTTTGTATTTTGATTATATAAAAAAATTCATTTAAAGTATTTTAATTGTATGACATTAACAAGTTTTTGTCGTTATGAGAAAATAAAATGAAATATTAAAATAAGCACAAATTACCTAACATAAGAAACTAGAAAAATTATAAATAAGCTGTTATAATCTTAATACTTTTTATAAAGTTCATAGAACAAATTTGATACTTTAATTTAAAATTTCAAGTGTTGAATAATTAAAATAGTTTAACAAAAGTGAACACTGGTGATATTTTAAATTTTAGAGAAAACTAGATTACAGAAGTTACAGTAATTTATCATAGTATTAGTGTAGTTTAAAAAGTATAGTTAACTTTAGTTTTTACTACAGTTAAATAGCTTTAAGTGCGCAACGTCTTTTATGAAGTTATAAGAAGCTAAGTTATATAAATATATATAATTTTATCAGAAACGAGTCGCCCAAAATCCGTCTGATTTTTCTTCATCGCAGTAAGATTCGAGCCTGTAAGTATTGATTGGTTATAATATTTTTGTTTAAGTATTAAAACATTTTTTACAATCCTGTTATTATTAAAAATGATGTATTATTCGTTATGGCTGAAAAAAAGTTACTAAGACAATTTCTAGGTGTAAATGAAAAAATTGTTAGACTTTAAAAATTATAAAAAGTAAGTGAAATAAAAAAACATTTGTGGGTAATATTAGTTTTAATAATAAAACTAAGATATCAATAATCAACAGCAATGCAACAAACTCTTTCTCTCCATTTTAAAACTTTTCAGCGTCTTCTGTGGAAACCGGCATTTTCTTGCCCAACGTTTCAGGAAACCAAATTGCCAATACTCCAGCAAAAACCGCTAATGTTCCGAATACAACCTAAAAGTATGTTTGTACTATTCCGTTGAAAATAAAACTATGAAAAAAGAAATATATTGAACCAGAGATGTATCAAAGCTTTATAGTAATACCAATATATATATGTAATTTATGCACTTTTCCGTCATAGTGATACTTCTAATGTATTTAAACTTCAATACAACAAAATCGCTTGTAAAAACATAACTTTATAAATCAGGACTTTTACTAACTGTGGTAATGTAGGGTAGGGCGTACTGGAAGCAAATTACGAATGGTGCAATTATACTTCCAATTCTTCCACAGCTTGCTCCAAATCTCACTGCTTTACTCCTGAATGGTGTACAATTGTTTGTTAAAAATTCTTTTTTGTAGGTTATTGTTAGTTAACCTCAAAATACAGTAAAAGTGATAGTTTTTACGAGAAAAATAAAAAATTATGTTAAAATCAAGATAAAGTTATTTATTGTTATCATTATAAACTTATTAATATAAATGGAATATTATTTTCCGGATGTCATTTAAAATATATTAATGATACTTTTTTTACAGGAGAAAATGGTAGAATGAGTTTTATGTTTTTTTAATTCTTTTGTTACTACAAATTTTTATTCGCTTAATCTTTTATGACTGATGTAAAATATTTTTTATTATATGCAGCTGATCAAATAAACAAGATAAACCTCACTGTAGTCGGGTATATTTCGGCTGTAAAACTGGAAATTATTGCAAATGATGCAGAAATGAACATTTTTCCGAACAAAACGAAAGCAGTCACAATGTCTTCTTTTACTGTTGAATGTATATAAAATTTTTATCTTACTTTTGCACAGTTATATTAAGCTAATATTTCTTAAGTGTAAAAATTGCCTAGTGTAAAAATAATACATCTCAGAATTATTTGGTAAATCTAGGTAAAGCTTTTTTATGATTACCGATAACAGAATTTACTTCACTAAACTTCTTTAGTTTAAAAAAAATATACAAAAGTAAAAGAACTTTTTTTAATAATTAAAAATAAAGTTTTAAAAATTGATAAATCTTTATACGATAGCTTTGACAAAGATCGTAATCTAACCTTATAAGTGTTTTTGCACAACAGTTGTGCTTATTAAATAATTAATTCAAACTCACATATAGATTCATAGAACACTATCTTGACAAGTGTCGAGGCAAGACAGCAAACTCCGGCAACAATCATGCAAGTGCACAAAATTGTTTTTCTTTGAACTTTTCTTCTAGAAAGAACAATAAATCCGTAAGCTGGAAATTCGACTAAAGCGTTCAATGCGTTGTTCAAAAAGTCACTGCCTGTAGAAGTTAGAAACAGCAAGAACTTATTATTTTATTAATATGTTAAAGTTCTAAAGTTTAATATAGTGAATAAGAATTGTTGTTGTTTAAGTGTTTTATAAAACTTACATCAAACAAGATATATAAACATTGTATAAAATTAAGCTGATACTAAAGTATATCTAAGTTTACTACTACTACTATCTAAGTTTGGTTAACATAATACTCTTATTAAAGTATAAAAAAGATAAAAATAATAAATCGATAAAAAAAATAAAATTAAATTTTAAAATGTTTCATAATTATCTATTTATTTTTAAAAGTCGTTAGTATAAAAAATTATTTTCCACCTATTTAAACTAAATTTTTAAGTGTAAAATTTTAAATTTAAAAATCTACCTTCCAATGTCAAACAACAAAAACAAAAGAAAACAAAAAATAAAACGAAAACTAATAACACAAAACGATTATTAATTAAAAACTTACCAGATAAAGAGCTAGCGTTCATAGATAGACCAAAGTAAACCATGGAATTTACAAACCAACAAATTGATATGTTATAAGTGATCAGTCTCATTTTACGATGCTTGAACAAATCCTTGATTGAGTTTGATTCTTTTACTTCATTATCATCCTGTTTTTTTCATTCTAGCTATAACTATTATTTTAGTGATTTATGAACTTTAAGTTAGCTTTTAAAAAACTATTTTCAAATAATATTAAAAACCGTACTAGCATATCCATATGCTCAAGAAGTTAAAACAGTTTTGTTCAAAGTTAAAAAAAAACTTACATAAACTTGTAACTGTATGCATCTTAAGCAAACATACAAAAGTGTTTGATTTTAAAGAATATTCTGTACAATTATAAATAATTTTGACTATTGATTTTTATTAACTTTATTTTTTAAAAGTTGAAACTAAAATTACCAGAGCATAATTAAATTCGTCTTTTATTTTAGCTTTTTCCCAAAGATCATCTGAAAATACCTTCCCATTTCTTTTTATCATCCTTTCACAAATCTTTTTCGCTTCTGAATTCTTTCCGTGGTCAAAAAGCCATCTAAAAATAGAGTAATAGTTTATAAAACAAAAAAACATTGTTTTTGCAAATATTATCTGAATAGTTTATATTAACTTATTGATGATTTACCTTAAAAATATTAAATGGTGAGAAATAAGCTAAAAGCTTTATTAAATTAATGCTAAAAATGACAAAAACTTCAGGTTTATAACTATTATCTAGTGGAAAAAGGAAGATGTATTTATTTTAAATCTTATTATTTGTAGCTTAAGAAACTTACTAAGAAACATAATTTAAAAAATCATAGATAAAATAATAGAATTTTTTTTTTTATTTAATAGAAAATTTCGATACCTAAAATTGTGAAAAAACAGTGTAAATGTATAACTATTTAGAGTAAAACTTTTATTATTACTGAGTTTTTTACGAATTTTAATGATTCGCATAGATTTAAATTGTTCGTTTTCATAGTTTTAAAGTTACGTAAATATAAAGAACTAATTAAGTATGCTTCAAACTTTACTAAATAAAACGAACAATTGTAAAGCAGCAAATTATTCTAAACGAATGTAAAATAATAAAGTGTTTCGTAATACTTTACATATTTTCAAACAATAACAAAAATTTTGAGAATATATTTTTTAATTAAAGCTAGACGTAATAGGACAAAAAAAAAATTATGAAATTCCAAAGTATTTGAATAGGTAAACAATAAAACGCCTAAAACATAGAGAAAGTTATTAAATGTTAATGACTTCTGAATTCAAGTTTTTGTTTGTTAACTCTTGTAGCTAAGAGAAAAGCAAATACAGTTTTCTTGCCGCAATAAGTACACATTTAAGTAATAGTTAAGTTTATTTATATTTACCATTTATAATAAATATTTCACTTAGTGTTTATAACAACAGCTTAGCAACATAAAAAAACATAATACAAGTTATCGTAAATGTTTTATATCTTACTATAAAATCTACTTTAAAAATAGTTGCAAATAGTTATATTTTTGATTATTAGTATAACATGAAAGCTTTCAGACAAATAAACCAGCTGTCATTTAAGTATAAAATTCTTTAACATTTTCTCAATAAGTTAGTTTGTTATGGATTATTGTTTTTACTCTTAAGACTAAGTAATTAGTTAATTAGAAGTAAGTCATCATCGTAACAAAATTGAATAAAAAAATTTATTTAAATACAGGTCACGTCTATATGTTTCATAGGTCAATAATATCTTTTAAGTTACGTAAAAAAGATAAACACTATTTAATGTTTTACGTATTTTTTCGACTATTACATAAAATAGTGACTTTTGTTTACCAAATGCCCTTATATAACTGTTTATCATGTATCAAGGAAAACATTCATTAAAAAAAGTCTGAACAATCTCAGTATTTTGAATGTTTTGTGGAAATAGCTTTCAACTTTGCTTTAATTAACTTCACTTGGTACTTTCCAATTATTTAAGTCTCACGCCTACATTAATGTAACGTGTTGATTCCAAAAACCCGTATAGATATTTAATAGAATTGCTTTTTCGTGCATTTTTTACACCAAACCATTAAAAGCCAGAGTTTAAAGTTTCATCAAGTGTTTCAAAGCTTAAAAAATAATGTTTTCAAATTAGTTTTACAACTTTTGTAGTTTTGTATTTTATTAAATGTTTTAAAGGTTTTGGAAAAAAAAATTGTCTAGACAATTTGAACTGATTGAAAATTTATTATTGAAAAGAGTTTTAATACATATGTCGTATTTCAAAATAAAAGTTAAAGTGCACTTGAGTTACATAAACCAGTTTGTTCCATCAAAACTTTTACTCATCGGGTATTTTAGTTTAATATTAATTACAGTCTTAAAAATACTTTCCAACAAAAATGAGTTTACTTTTTGTTTTTTCTAAAAATACTTGCTTTAAAATAAAAATCATTAAAAGCTGGAATTTATATTCAGGTGGCCAAAAGGAAATTTTATGACTAAAAAGTTTATGTAAACTGTCAATCTTTAAAATATTCGTTACAAAACCAATTTACAATAATACAATTAAAGTTATGGATGTAATTATAACAATATTTACCATGTCGTATAAAGTTTTATTATTACCCTCTTTTATGTCAAGTACGCACAACACAATAAATAAATCCGATACAAAAACAGCAAAAGTTCATATTCAATACAAAAACACTTTAAAAGTACAAATACAACAAATAATGTTTAATACAGACTAAATATGCGTATAAAAGTCATAAGAGACTTGTTTACGATTTGGTTACGAATATATGTATCTTAAAATAGCTTTATTTGTTGTTTTGTAGCGAAACTGGACTAATATTGTCCTTATTGATTATAAAAACTAAAGTTTAAGTTCGACACATTTGAAATCAATACAAAGTTAATGAAACAAACAAAGAAAAGCATTTTGACAAGCACGGCTTGTGGCATATGAAAGCTTTACATGCGGCGTTCTATTTATATCAAGTCGATAAAGTGTTAGTTTATAAATCATAAGGCAGCTAAACAAATAAATTTTCAATTCGTATTTGACTGCTATCTTTTTAATATTTGCAGCTAAACGAGTTAGAATTGTTAAAACTGAGTTTACGAAAATTGATTTGTCTTTTTTTACAAATTGAAAAGTTGTTATTCTCAATCGTAGTTTTTAATTAAAGTTACTGTGCATTTTAAAACTTTATGTTGAAAAATGAACTTGTTGTTTATAATAAGTTTTATCTTTTGTTTTAAAATTATTTATATTACCATATCAAAAGATGATTTGCTTTACTTGTTGTATTCGTTTTAACTTTAGTTTTAAAAACTTCTGGAATAGAATTAAACAAATATTTTAAGCAAAAAAAAGTCAAAAGGTAAAAATCTTGAAAACTTAAAACAAATACAAATTTAAAACATTATTAAAGTTGTTTTTATTTCAAAATTATTCAGCAAATATTAATTAATCATCTTGTAGAAAGTGTAATAAGAAACTAAAAAACATGTTTGATTTTTTTATATATAACACTTAAAAAAAAAAGTTATATCCCATGGCAAAAGACATACTGTTCACTTTATTTTTAACCTGAAAAACTAAATAAGAATAATGTAAAATTAATTTAAAAACGAAAACTAGTTTATCAAAAAAGAATCTTGTCTAAACTCATATTAATAAACATTGAATTTATGTAAAATAGTATGAAGTATTACATTTTAAAAACATTAAGTAAAAATAAAGCAAACTGTAAGTTATACAAAATGAGAACTAGCTTCTATATTTCACCGTTAATTTAGAAACTAGATAAAATATTTTCAATATTTATACGATAGCAATGCTTATAATGCGATTAGACTTTTTTTAAATTAATAATCGAGTCAGGTGTTATGATTATAAGATTTACTTGATTATTGGCTGATTTATTCGGAAGCATGCGATTTAGTTTACTGTAAACAGTCGTAAGGTATTTGTAAGTGATTTAAAGTAGATTATTTTGGTTTTTACTAACAAAATAATATTTAGCTCGATATTCTAAACTTTAGCATGGATGTTTTCTGATAATATTGATAACGAAATTCAGCAGTAAATTAATGGCGATACCAAAAATGAGCTGACAAACATAATTTGTATTTATTTTATCTAACTTTGTAATTATACTTTTAAATTTACATTTATTAGTGTTAAAATTAAAATAAAAAATCTTTAATTTAACTTCAACGATAGTAATATTATTGTTATTTATGGTGTCGGGCTCCTACTGCTGGTAAATATAATACTTTTTATTGTTTTTTTAATATGTTTGCTAAAAGTCGTTTTAAGTTAAAACAAAACAACTTAAATATTGCTTTTAAGTTTTCTTGTTAACTAAAACTTGCCAAAATGTAAAGGTTTTGAACAAATAAAGGTTTTATTGACTTAAGTATTTCGTAAATTTGACATATTTTACGGAATATACATAAATTCATACTTGCTAAAAGCCTACTGTAGACTTTTGTTGTTCATATTTTATTTGTACTTTAATCAAAATTAACACTAGTTTTGTAAGACTTTAGTAGATATAAAAAAACAGAATTTTTTATAAGAATGTGTTTAATTGATTTAATAAAATTACATTTAATAAATAATAAACTAGCAGTTAAGTTGGCTAACAGTAATATCAGGTAGAGTTATAAGTTTGTTTTAATTTTTGTTCAGCTCTATCATAGTTTAGAAAAAAACCGAAGTACAGCGTATATATAATTGTTAATTAGAAAATAGTTTTACTTTTAAAGAGCTGGAAAGCAGCCAAAAGTAAACAGAAAAAAAAAAGTTTTATTGAAAAACAGTCTTACTGAAGTTTAATCGATTGAAATTTATTGAATTAAATATCACTTTTTATCAAATTAAGACAAAACACATCCTTTTCTTAGCAACGAAGTTTTTACTTTTTTTTTATCGCACTGTCATTAAAGTAAGTTATTAATTGATTAAATTTAAAAAAACTGTAAAATTATACATCTGTAATAAAAATAGATTTGCAATTGTTCAAAGTAGAAAAAGCTGAATTAGTTTTAGAAAAATAAGAAAAATTTGTTAGATATTATCCCTTGCTAAAAGACCAAACCTATATTTAAACCAATGATTCTGACGTAAATACTCGTCAGGAAATTTATAAACTGTTTTTATACGGAAATTTTGTTTTTCCTGCAATAACAATGTGCTTCAAATTAACGATTTTATCGATTCGGTGTTTAATGAGCGTAATAAGCTTCTGATTAAACAACTTGCAGTATGATCGTTAATTGAAATAGATAGAATAGCAAGTAAATAATGTTTACTATAAATATTGTTATCAAAGTTATTAAAATTATACTTAACTATAATAGTCGCGATTAATTTCAATGCATATGGTATTAAGGAAAAGTTCCAAGAACTTTATACTTATTTATCTTTCTTGTTTGCTAGTGTGTGTATTAAACATTCTTGCTACAAGTCTTATGCATGTTTTTACTAAAGTTTGATTCACATTGAAACTGTTTGTTTGAAAAATTGTAAGTTTTGAATGAAGTTTTTTACGGCTGTTTGGGTTATGTTTATATATTAAAAAAAAGTTTTACTTCAACATAGCTTTATTTAAATACCAATACTTTTTTTCAATATAAACAAGTTTTATACTAACAATAATATTAACGATAACGCTCTTAACATTTTTAGCAAATTTTGTTTCGAAATATAATTTTAATCACAACAATATATCAAATTAAAACTTTAAGCATAAATCTATCTTTCTTACTTGTTAATACAATCGTTTGTATAATTTTTTATTGAAACCAAAAATACTAAGTTATATTTACAACAACGCAAGAAATTTCCAATGATTGATCTTTATTTCTAAAACTACTTAAATATAAACACAAAACTAGAAGTTAGAGAAAGACGGATGAAAGATAGTTTCGAAAATTTAGAATAAATCTCAGATTAAAAAAAACTAAAAAAGAAACTTGTTCAAAAAACATGCTAAGTCATTGTAAAGTGCAACATAAATCTGTAAAACTATTTTGAACTCCAAACAAGAAACAGTGTTATTGTTAAGTGCTGAATAGCAAAATCATATAAATAAATGTGCAAAACTTTAATAATTAATAGTTTTTGTTGTAAAAATACTTCAAAAGTTATTTATTTTGTACTTTGATTATATATAAAATTTCATTCAAAGTATTTTAATTGTATGACATTAACAAGTTTTTGTCGTTTTGAGAAAACAAAAATATTAAAAAAGCACAAATTGCCTAACATAAGAAACTAGAAAAATTATTTATAAATTGTCATATTCTTAATATTTTTTATAAAGTTCATAGAACAGCGTCTTCTGTAGAATCCGGCATTTTCTTGCCCAACGTTTCAGGAAACCAAATTGCCAATACTCCAGCAAAAACCGCTAGCGTTCCGAATACAACCTATAAGTGAATTTGTATTACTCCTTAAAAAAATACGAAAAAGATATATAGATTGAACCAGAGATGCATCTAAGCTTTATCGTAATATTGATACAAAACTGTACTTTGTGCACTTTTTCGCCAAGGTGATACTTCTAATGTAAACTTCAATAAAACAAAATCGCTTGAAAAAAAAACATTACTCAAAAAACATAACTTCATAAAACAGGTTTTTTACTAACTGTGGTAATGTAGGGAAGGGCGTATTGGAAGCAAATTACGAATGGGGCAATTATACTTCCAATTCTTCCACAGCTTGCTCCAAATCTCACTGCTTTACTCCTGAACGTTGTACAGTTGTTTTTTTACAACTACAAGTTTTAGCTTATAATTAGTTAACCTCAAAAAACAGTAAAATTGATAACATTTATCGTTGCTTGTTGTTTAAAATCAAAGTTATATTATTTATTTTTATCTTACCAATTTAATTAATATAACATTTTTTTTTTGTGTTTGCCATTAAACTTTATTAATTATATTTTTTACAAGAGAAAATGGTGGTATAAATTTTATGCTTATTGTTTTCTTTTGTTACTACAGATGTTTATTTACTTAATCTCTCCTGACTGATGTAAAATATTTTTATTATATGCAGCTGATCAAATAAACAAGATAAACCTCACTGTAGTCGGGTATATTTCGGCTGTAAAACTGGAAATTATTGCAAATGACGCAGAAATAGACATTTTTCCGAACAAAACGAAAGCAGTCACAATGTCTTCTTTTACTGTTGAATATAAATAAAATTTTTATCTTACTTTTGCACAGTTATATTAAACTAATATTTTTTAAGTGTAAAAGTTGGCAAAGTGTACAAAAAAATTTTTCTTAGAATTATTTAATAGTAAAGCTTTTTTATGATTACTAATTATTAATTAACTTCTTAAAAGTTCTTAACTTACAATATCAGAACTTACTTCTCTAAAGTTTATGATTGTAAACAAAAGTTTACTAAAGTAGTACCTTTACCATTAGGTGTATTAAACAGTTGAGTCTTTTTACAACAAAACTAATTAAACTTAAATATAGATTTATAAAACACTATTTTGACAAGTGTCGAGGCAAGACAGCAAACTCCGGCCACAATCATGCAAGTCCACAAAATTGTTTTCCTTTGAACTTTTCTTCTAGAAAGAACAATAAATCCGTAAGCTGGAAATTCGACTAAAGCGTTCAATGCGTTGTTCAAAAAGTCACTGCCTGTAGAAATTAGTATAATCAAGAACTTTATTTTATTAGTTTATTAAAGTCATAGTGTTTAAAACGCAGTTTTAAAAATAAAATTGCTGTTGTTTAAGTGTTTTGTTAAGTTTTTATCAAACAAAATATATATACCTTATTATGTACCATTTGCAACTTATTATTAATAGATTATTCATTTTGTTGTATATTTTTTTATTACACAAAGCTTTTCAAAGCTAAACGAGTTTCATTCTCAAGTGATAAATGTTAAATGAAATTTGAAAAAATTTTGGATAGTGATCAGCTTAAAAAATAACTTCAAATTATGACGTATGAATAAATTCAAATAATTACAAAATTTAGAGATTTAACAAGTAAAACTAAAGTAAAGGTATGTTTATTAATAGATTGTTAATAATTTTGCTTTTCCATTTAATGCTATTTGCGTATTTAAATTAGGTCGCTCTTCCTCAATCAATATTGATTTCAGGCTGTAGAGTTCGCTTTGTTTACATCGATTCAAAACTTTAAAGCTAAATTATTAACAATATTAACAAAAATGAAGGTGTCTTTATTTCCAATCTAATTATTTCAAGCTTAATAAACTTTTTTAAGCAACATAACTTAAAAAAAAACTATGGAAAAAGATATTTTTGTCTTTTTAAAAAAGTCTATACCTAAATCTTGTCAAAAAAACAGTAAAGTGAATAATTATCTTTAAAAAATTTTCAGTAATAATAAATTTTAATCATTTGCGTAGATTTACATCGTTTGTTTACAGAGTTTACGTGTTTCAAAGTTACGTAAATAGAAGTAGAAAAATAAATATGGTTTAAACTGTAAAAAAAAACGAACAAATGTAACGCAACAAATCATTTAAAACAAATAAAAAATTATAAAATGTTTCGTAATGTTTAATAAATTTTCATACAATTACAGAAGTTTTAAGAATTTTCTTTTAATTTAAAACTAGACATAACAAGACAACGAATTGTTATGAAATTCCGAAGTATTTAAATAGGTAAACAATAAAACGCCTAAAACATAGAGAAAGTGATCAAATGTTAATGACTTCTGAATTCAAGCTTTTGTTTGTTAACTATTGTAGTTAAGTGAAAAGTAAATACAATTTTATTGCTGCAATAAGTACACATTTACGTAAGAATGAATTTTTTTTAATTTATTTATTTATAATTTTTAATAAACATTTCGGTTAGTGTTTATAACAACAGATTAGCAACATAAAATACAAAATACAAGTTATTAAAAATGTTTTATATGATAAACATTTACTCAAAAAGTAACTTCAA
The DNA here is from genome assembly GCF_965202585.1 of Thalia democratica. Lineage (NCBI taxonomy): Eukaryota > Metazoa > Chordata > Thaliacea > Salpida > Salpidae > Thalia > Thalia democratica. Next base: position 79,253,890 of record NC_139165.1, read on the forward strand.
AAACATTGCTTTAAAAATATTGCATATATTTATATTTTTGATTATCTTTATGTTTTGGCATAATTTTTCTAAAATATAAAAACTCTCAGATAAATAAAACCAGCTGTATTTAGGTATAAATGTTTTACCATCTTTGTTAAAACATTTTCTCAATTTAGTTAGTACTTTTTGGATTCTCTTTCGTACTTTTAATGTCAAGATTACATTAAGTAAGTCATTTTGTAACAAATGATTTAAGAAAAATTTTAAATGTAGGTCACGTCTATATATTTTATAGGTCACTAAAATCTTTAAAATACGTAAAACAGGATATTAAAATTAAACACTTTTTAATGATTTACGTATTTTTTTCGATTGTTACATAAAATTTAGACTTTTGTTTACCAAATGCTTTTATATAACTATTACTTATGAATAAAGAAAAACATTCTTTAGAAAAAAAAAAAACAGTGAATTATTTTCAGTGATTGAATGTTTTATGTAAATAACACTTTCAGCTTTGTTTTAATTAACTTCACTTGGTACTTTCCAACAATTTGTAGTTTAAAAATAACTCTAACGCCTATATTAATGTAACGTGTTGATTCCAAAAAAAACATTTAGATAATTTAAGAGAAATGCTTTTTCACGCATTTTTTACACAAAACCATCAAATGCTAGAGCTTAAAGTTTCATAACTTATTTTTTCAAAAAAAATTTACAACTTTTGTAGCTCTGTATTTTACTAAATGTTTTAAAAGGTTTAAAATGATAAATTGTCAAGAAAATATATAACTGACTGAAAATTTATTATTGAAAAGAGTTTTAATACATATGTCGTATTTCAAAATAAAAGTTAAAGTGCACTCGAGTTACATAAACCAGTTTGCTCTAACAAAACTTTTACTCATCGTGTATTTTAATTTAATTTTAATTAAAGTCTAAAAAACCTTTTTATTTTAACAATTGAGATTTATGTAAAGTATTTTATAAGCTGGAATTGTGTTGATGTAGATAAAGTAAATTTTATGGCCGAAAGAAAAGTCTGTCTTATATGTAAACTATAAATTTTTTAAATACTCGTTACAAAATCAATTTACAATTTAAAGTTATATATGTAATTATAACGATATTTACTATGTCGTAAAATTTTTAATTATTATCCTCTTAAATGTCAAGTACGCACAACACAATAAATAAATCCAATACAAAAACAGCATAAGTTCATATTCAACACAAAAAAACCAATACACTTTAAAAGTACAAATACAACAAATAATGTTTAATACAGACTAAGTATACGTGTAAACGTGTAAAAAAATCATAGGAGACTTGTTTACGAATATATAGATCTTAAAGTAGCTTGTTTCGTTTTTATACAGCGAAACTAGACTATTATCGTCCTTATTGATAATAAAAACTAAAGTTTAAGTTCGACATATTTAAAATCAATACAAAGTCATCAAACAAACACAAAGAAAACCTTTTTGACAAGCACGGCTTGTGGCATACGAAAGTTTTACATGCGGCGTTCTATTTATATCAAATCGATAAAGTGTTAGTTTATGAATCATAAGGCAGCTAAACAAATAAATTTGCTATTCGTACGTGACAATTGTTTTGTTTATATTCGCTGCTAAATGAGTTTGAGTTTTTCAAACTGGATTAGAAAAAAATTAAGTAGTTTTTTGTTATGATATTTTTTTTTTCAAATGTATACAAAAATTAAAGTTACTGTATATTTTAAAACTTCATGTTGAAAAATGAGCATGTTGTTTATACAATGTTTTCTCTTCTATTTTAAAGTTATTGTTATTACCATAATAAACGATGAATTGTTTTATTTTCTGCTTTTATTTCAGCTTTAAATATTAAAAATTTATATAATTCAAGTGAACCATGTTGTTTTTAAAACCGTAAAAGCCATCATAGATAAACTCTTGAGTTTTATTTCTACCTAAAAATAAATTATTATATAGTACAAAGTGTAAAAAAATATTAAAAAAAGCATTTTTTTTTTCGTATTTAAAAACTGAAAAAAGAATCATATCCCAGAGTAAAATACATACTGTTCACTTTCTTTCAAACATGACAAACTTGATAACAATACTGTAAAATCTATTAAAATACAAAAATCAATTTAACAAAAATGCATCTTGTCTAAAATCATCTTAATCAACATTATATAAAAGTATAATAGTACAAAGTATTACATTAAAAAAATTATAAGTAAAAAAAATCGAATCTAAAAGTCTTACAAAATGAGAACTAGTTTCAGTGTTTCACAGATTAATATAGAAAAAAAGTAAAATATTTGCAATATTAGTACGTTAGCAGTGTTTAAAAAGCGATTAGACTTTTTGTGATTAATTAATAATCGAGTCAGGTGTTATAATTATAAGATTTACTTGATTATTAGCTGATTTAATCAGAAGCACGCGATTTAATTAACTGTAAACAGTCGTAAGGTATATGTTGTTTAAAGAAGCTTATTTAAGTTTTTAAAACAAATAATATTTAGTTTGATGTTTTATGGTTAAGCATGGATGTTTTCTGATATTATTGATCACGAAATTCAGCAGTAAATTAATAGCGATACAAAAAATGAGCTGGCAAACAGAACTTTTATTTATTTTGTTTATCTAATTTTATGTTTATACGTTTAATCGAATATTAACAAGTGCTAAAAATAAAATAAAAAACCTTAAATTCAACATTAACATAGTAAAATTATTCTTAGTTAGTGTTAGTTGGGTTCTACTGCTGCTAATATGATACTTTATAATGTAATTTTTTATGTTTACTAAAAGTTGTTACAAGTTAAAACAACACAACTCAAATATTACTTTTGAGTTTTCTTGTTAATTAGAAACTGCTAAAAGGTAAAGGTTTTGAACAAATAAAGTTTTTTTTGTATTTCGTAAATTTGACATATTTTGCGGAATATACATATCTTTTAACTTACTAAAAGCCTACTGTAGACTTTTGTTGTTCATACTTTGTTTGTACTTAAGCAAAATTAACACTGACTTTATAAAACTTTAGTAGATATAAGAAACAGAATATTTTATAAGATTATGTATAACAGTTTTAATAAAGTTACCTTTTATAAATAATAAACCTGCAGTCAAGTTGGCTAACAGTAATTTCAGATAGAGTTATAAGTTTGTTTTAATTTTTGTTCAGCTCTATCAAAGATTAGAAAAAACCGGAATACAAAGTATATATAATTGTTAATTAGAAACTAGTTTTACTTTTAAAGAGCTTGAAAGCAGTCAAAAGTCAACATTAGAAATTAAAAAAAAAAAGTTTTATTGAAAAAAGGTCTTACTGAAGTTCAATCGATCGAAACTTATTGAATTAAATATCACTTTATATCAAATTAAGACAAAACACATCCTTTCTTAAAAACGGAGTTTTTACTACTTTTTATTGTAATGATTGAAGTAAGTTGTTAATTGATTGAATTTAAAAAAATGTAAAATTATACAGCTGTAATAAAAATAGGTTTGCAATTTTTTAAAGTAGAAAATCGATATTAGTTCAAAAAAAAATAGAAAAATTTGATAGATAACATCACTAAATAAAGACCAATCCTATATTTAAACCAATGATTCTGACGTAAATACTCGTCAGGAAAAATTGTATACTGTTTTTATACGGGAATTGTGTATTTCCTGCAATAACAATGTGCTTCAAATTAACGATTTTATCGATTCGATGTTTATTGAGCGTAATAAGCTTCTGAGTAAACAACTTGCAATATAATCGTTAATTGAAACAGATAGAACAGCACGTGAATAATGTTTACTGTAAATATTGTTATCAAAGTTATTTAAATTATCCTTAACTATTATAGTCGCGATTAATTTCGATGAATATGGTATTAAGGAAAAGTTCCAAGAACTTTATACTTATTCATCTCTCTTGTTTGCTAGTGTGTGTATTAAATATTCTTGCTACAAGTCTTATGCATAATCTTACTAAAGTTTGATTCACATTGAAACTGTTTGTTTGAAAAATTATAAGTTTTGAATGAAGTTTTTTACGGCTGTTTGGGTTATGTTTAAATATTAAAAAAAAGTTTTACTTCAACAAAGCTTTATTTAAATACTAATACTTTTTTTTCAATATAAACAAGTTTTATACTTACAATAATATTAACGATAACGCTCTTAACATTGTTAGCAAATTTTGTTTCGAAATATAATTTTAATCACAACAATATATTAAATTAAACCTTTAAGCATAAATCTATCTTTCTTACTTGTTAATACAATCGTTTGTATAATTTTTTATTGAAACCAAAAATACTAACTTATATTTACAACAACGAAAAGAAATTTCCAATGATTGATCTTTATTTCTAAAACTACTTAAATGTAAACACAAAACTAGAAGTTAGAGAAAGACGGATGAAAGATAGTTTCGAAAATTTAGAATAAATCTCAGATTAAAAAAACTAAAAAAGAAACTTGTTCAAAAAACATGCTAAGTCATTCTAAAGTGCAACATAAATCTTTAAAACTATTTTGAACTCCAAACAAGAAACAGTGTTATTGTTAAGTGTTGATTAGCAGATTCATATAAATAAATGTGCAAAACTTTTAATAATTAATAGTTTTTGTTTTAAAAAATATTTTGAAAGTTATTTAATTTTGTATTTATATAAAAAAATCATTTAAAGTATTTTAATTGTATGACATTAACAAGTTTTTGTCGTTTTGAGAAAAAAAAAAATATTAAAAAAGCACAAATTACCTAACATAAGAAATTAGAAAAATTATAAATAAATTGTTATAATTTTAATATTTATTATAAAGTTCATAGAACAAATTTGATACTTTGATGAAAATTTTTAAATGATGAATAATTAAACAAGTTTAACAAAAGTGAACACTGGTAAAATTTTAGTTTTTAAAGAAAGCTAAATTATAGAAGTTAGAATACTTTATCATAGTATCAGTGTAGTTTATAAAGTATTGTAAACTTTTTAAATTTTTACAGTTAAGCAGTTTTAACTGCGCAAACGTCTATTATGAAGTTATAAGAAGCTAAATTGTATAAGTATATATAACTGTGTTAAAAACGAGTCGCCCAAAATCCGTCTGATTTTTCTTCATCGCAGTAAGACTCAAGCCTGTAAGTATTGATTGGTTATAATATTTTTGTTTAAGTATTAAAAATTTTTTTACAATCCTTTTATAATCAAAAATCTTGTGTATATATATTATTATAGCTGAAAAAAAAATACTAAAACAATTTCTAGGTGCAGATAAAAGAAATGTTAGACTTTAAAAATTATAGATAACATTAGTTGTAAAACTAAGATATAAATTATAATCAGTAATGTAACAAACTCTTTCTCTCCATTGTAAAACTTTTCAGCGTCTTCTGTGGAATCCGGCATTTTCTTGCCCAACGTTTCAGGAAACCAAATTGCCAATACTCCAGCAAAAACCGCTAATGTTCCGAATACAACCTAAAAGTGAATTTGTATTACTCCTTGAAAAAAACTACGAAAAAATATATAGATTAAACCAGATATGCATCTAAGCTTTATCGTAATATTGATACAAAACTGTACTTTGTGCACTTTTTCGCCAAGATAATACTTCTAATGTATTAAACTTCAATAAAACAAGATCGCTTAAAAAAGAACATTATTTAAAAAACATAACTTTATAAATCAGGATTTTTACTAACTGTGGTAATGTAGGGAAGGGCGTATTGGAAGCAAATTACAAATGGGGCAATTACACTTCCAATTCTTCCACAGCTTGCTCCAAATCTCACTGCTTTACTCCTGAATGTTGTACAGTTGTTTTTCACAAATAAAGTTTTAGCTTATAATTAGTTAACCTCAAAAAACAGTAAAATTGATAACATTTATCGACAAAAAAAACTTATTGTTTAAAATCAAAGTTAAGTTATTTATCATTATTTTACCAAAATAATTAATATAAATATTTTTTTTGTGTGTGCCATTAAACTTTATTAATTATATTTTTCACAAGAGAAAATGGTGGTATAAATTTTATGCTTATTGTTTTCCTTTTTAATACAAATGTTTATTTGCTTAATCTCACCTGACGAATGTAACACATGTTTATTTTATTATATACAGCTGATCAAATAAACAAAATAAACCTCACTGTAGTCGGGTATATTTCGGCTGTAAAACTGGAAATTATTGCAAATGACGCTGAAATGAACATTTTTCCGAACAAAACGAAAGCAGTGACAATGTCTTCTTTCACTGTTGAATGTATATAATTTTTTCTCTTTTTTTTGCACAGTTATATCAAACTAATATTTCTTAAGTGTAAAAATTGGCAAAGCGTATAAAAAAATTTTTCGTAGAATTATTTAATAGTAAAGCTTTTTTATGATCACAAATTATTAATTTACTTCTTAAAAATTCTTAACTTACAATTTCAAAACTTACTTCTCTAAAGTTTTTGATTGTAAACAAAAGTTTACCAAATTAGTACCTTTACCAGTAGGTGTATTAAACAGTTGAGTTTTTTTTTTAACAAAACTGATTAAACTAACGTATAGATTCATAAAACACTATTTTGACAAGTGTCGAGGCAAGACAGCAAACTCCGGCCACAATCATGCAAGTGCACAAAATTGTTTTTCTTTGAACTTTTCTTCTAGAAAGAACAATAAATCCGTAAGCTGGAAATTCGACTAAAGCGTTCAATGCGTTGTTCAAAAAGTCGCTGCCTGTAGAAATTAGTATAATCAAGAACTTTATTATTTTACTAACCTGTTAAAGTTACAAAGTTAAATTTTTAGAAAAGCAACTGTTGTTGTTAAATTATTTTATAAAACTTATATCAAACAAGATATATATACATTATATAAAATTAAGCTGATACTAAAGTATATCTAAGTTTACTACTCCGATAAGTTTACCTACTATTTGGTTAACATAATACTCTAATTAAAATATAAATTTGATAGAAATAATAAATCCATAAAAAGAATAATATTAAGTTTCAAAATGTTTATCTATTTATTTTTAAAAGTCGTTAGTATAAAAAAAAATTTCCACCTATTTAAACCAAATTGTTAAGTGTAAAATTTCAAATTTAAAAATCTACAGTACAATGTCAAACAACAAAAACAAAAAAAAACAAAAAAAAAACGAAAACTAATAAGAACAAAACGTTTAATAATTCAAAACTTACCAGATAACGAGCTAGCGTTCATAGATAGACCAAAGTAAACCATAGAATTTACAAACCAGCAAACTGATATATTGTAAGTGATTAGTCTCATTTTACGATGTTTGAACAAGTCCTTGATTGAGTTTGATTCTTTCACTTCGTTATCATCCTGTTTATGGATTCAGTTATAACTATTAATTTAGCGATTTATGAACTTTAAGTTAATCTTAAGAAAAATATTTTTAAATTATTTTGAAAACCGTACTAGCATATCCATATACTCAAGAACTTAAACCAGTTTTCTCCAAAATTTAAAGAAAAACTTTCATAAACCTGTAACTGTATGCATCTTAAGTAAATATATAAAAGTGTTTGATTTTAAAGAATATTCTATACATTTATAAATAATTTTATAACCCGATTTCTTATTAACTTTATGTTTTAAAAGTTAAAACTAAAATTACCAAAGCATAATTGAATTTGTCTTTTATTTTAGCTTTTTCCCAAAGATCATCTGAAAAAACCTTCCCATTTCGTTTTATCATCCTTTCACAAATCTTTTTCGCTTCCGAATTTTTTCCGTGGTCAAAAAGCCATCTAAAAGTAGAGTATTAGTTTATAAAAGAAAAAAAAATGTTTTTGCTTATTTTATCTGAATAGTTTATGTCAACTTATTGATGATTTACCTTAAAAATATTAAAAGGTGAGAAATAAGCTGGAAGCTTTATTAAATTAATGCTAAAAATGACATAAACTTCTGGTTTATAAATATTATCTAGTGCAAAAAGGAAGATGCATTTATTTTGAATCTTATTATTTTTAGCTTAAAAAACTCACTAAGAAACATAATTTTAAAAAATCATAGAAAAAATTATAGAAAAAAAAAGATTTTTAATTCATAGAAAATTTCGATACCTAAATTTTGTCAAAATTTTTGTTTGCAAACTTTAAGTTTTTGAAAATAAAAAAAAAATAAAACGAAAAAGTTTAAAGCAACAAATCATACAATACAAATATAAAATAATAAAATGTTTCGTAGTGCTTTACAAATTTTCATACAATTACAAAAATTTTGAGAATTTACTTTTAATTTAAAACTAGACATAATAAGACAACGAAATGTTATGAAATTCCAAAGTATTTGTTAGGTAAACAATAAATGTTAAATGTTAAATGTTAATCGCTTCTGAGTTCAAGCTTTTGTTTGTTAACTCTTGTAGCTAAGTGAAAAGTAAATACAATTTTATTGCCGCAATAAGTACACATTTACGTAATACTTAAGTTTATTTGTTTATATTTATGAATTTTAATAAACATTTTACTTAGTGTTTATAACAACAGCTTAGCAACACAAAAAACAAAATAAAAGTTAACGTAAATGTTTTATATGTTAAACATTTACTCCAAAATCTACTTAAAAAAATAGTTGCAAATAGTTGTATTTTTGATTATTTATATAACATGAAACTTTCAAACAAATAAACCAGCTGTCATTTAAGTATAAAATTCTTAAAAGTTTTGTTAAAACATTCTCTCAATTAGTTAGTTTGTTTTGGATTATTGTTTTTACTCTTAAGACAAAATAACATTAAGTTATTCATCATCGTAACAAAATTGATTTAAAAAATCTTTTAAACACAGGTCACGTCTATATGTTTCATAGGTCAATAATAATTTTTGAGTTACGTAAAAATAAGTAAATACTATTTAATGTTTTACGTATTTTTTTGATTATTACATAAAATAGTGACTTTTGTTTACCAAATGCCCTTATATAACTGTTAATCATGTATAAAGAAAAACATTCAATTAAAAAAGTATGAACAATCTCAGTATTTTGAATGTTTTGTGGAAATAGCACTTTCAGCTTTGTTTAAATTAACTTCACTTGGTACTTTCCAATAATTTTTTGTTTAAAAATAACTCTCACACCTACATTAATGTAACGTGTTGAATCCAAAAACACATTTAGATAATTTTACAGAAGTGCTTTTTGCGCATTTTGTACACAAAACAATCAAAAGCTAGAGCTCAAAGTTCCATCAGGTATTCCAAAGCTTAAAAAATAATATTTTCAAACAAATTTTACAAATTTTGTAGCTCTGTATTTTACTAAATGTTTTAAAAGTTTTAGATTGAAAAATTGTCAAGAAAATTTATAATCGATTTAAAATTTATTTTTGAAAACAATTTTAATACATACGCAATATTTCGACAAGAATAAAGTGCAATTGAGTTACATAAACCAATTTGCTCCAACATAACTTTTACTCATCGTTTATTCTTGTTTAGTTTTGATTACAGTCTAAAAAATACTTTCAATAACAAATGAGATTGTTTTTTTTTAATTTCAAAAAATATTCGTTTAAAGAAAAATGACGATTAAATGCTGGGATTCGTTTTGAGGTTGCCAAAAGGAAGTTTTAGGACTAAAAAAAGTTTAACTGTATGTAAACTGTCAATATTTAAAATATTCGTTACAAAACCAATTTATAATAATTCAAAAAAAGTTATGGATGTCATTATAACAATATTTACCATGTCGTATAAAGTTTTATTATTACCCTCTTTAATGTCAAGTACGTACAACACAATAAATAAATCTAATACAAAAACAGCAAAGATTATATTCAACACAAAAACCAAAACACTTTAAAAGTACAAACACAACAAATAGTTGTTTTATACAGACTAAATATGCGTATAAAAAATCATAGGAGACTTGTTTAAAACTTGTTTACAAATAAATGTATCTTAAAATAGCTTTTTTCGTTGTTTTAGAGAGAAACTAGACTACTATCGTCCTTATTGATAATAACAACTAAGTTTCTAGTTCGACACATTTAAAATCAATCAAAGTTAATGAAACAACAAAGAAAAACATTAAACAAGCACAGTTTATCGCAGTAGAAAACTTCACATGAAGCGTTCTGTTTACATCAAGTCAATAAAGTGTTAGTTTATAAATCATAAGACAGCTAAACAAATAAATTTACAAATTGTACGTGACTGCTATCTTTTTTATATTTGCAGCTAAACGAGTTTGAATTGTTAAAACTGAGTTTACGAAAATTGATTTGTCTTTTTTCATTGAATTTATTACTTGTTTCATTCAAACTCTTTTTTCAATTAAAATTACTGACTATTTTAAAACTTCATGTTGAAAAATGAACATGTTGTTTTTATAATGTTTTTTTATTATTAATGTCATCCCTATAACAAAGGATGTTATGTTTTACTATTGTTTTTATTTTAACTTTAATATTTACTTCTATAATAGAAATAAACAAATATTTTAAGCAAAAAAAAAATGTCAAAAGGTAAAAATGCTGAAAAATTAAGACAAAAACAATTAAAAATACTCTTAAAATTGTTTTAATTTCAAAGTTTTTCTCCAAAAATTTATCAATCATCTTTGAAAAAGTGTAATAAAAAAATTATATATTTTTTAACTTTTTAATATAAAAAAACAAAATAAAAAGAGTTATATCCCATGGTAAAAGACATACTGTTCCCTATCTTTTTAACCTGAAAAACTTAATAAGAATAATGTAAAAATTATTTAAAAACGAAAATTAGTTTAATAAAAAAGAATATTGTCTAAAATCATCTTAATCAACATTAAAATTAAGTAAAATAGTATGAAGTATTACACTTGTTAAACTTTAAGTAAAAATAAAGCAAACTGTAAGTTATACAAAATAAGAACTAGCTTCTATGTTTCACAGTTAGTTTAGAAACTAGATAAAATATTTGCAATATTTATACGATAGCAATGCTTATAAAGCGATTAGACTTTTGGCGATAAATTAATAATCGAATCAGGTGTTATAATTATAAGATTTTTAATTGATTATTGGCTGATTTAATCGGAAGCACGCGATTTAGTTTACTGTAAACAGTCGTAAGGTATTTTGTTTAAACAAAATAATGTTTAGTTTGATGTTATGTGCTTAAGCATGGATGTTTTCTGATAATATTGATAGCGAAATTAACCAGTAAATTAACGGAGATACCTAAAATGAGCTGACAAACAGAATTTGTATCTACTTTTTTATCTAACTTTTTAATTATACTTTTAAATTTACATTTATTAATGTTAAAATTAAAACAAATAAACTTAAATTTAACTTAAGCAATAGTAGTATTATTCTTAGTTTATGGTGTCGGGCTTCTACTGCTGCTAAATATAATACTTATAAATGTGTTTTTAATATGTTTACTAAATGTCGTTTTAAATTAAAACAACACGACTTAAATATTACTTTTGAGTTTTCTTGTTAATTAGAAAATGCTAAAATGTAAAGGTTTTGAACAAATAAAGTTTTTTTTTGTATTTCGTAAATTTGACATAATTTGCGGAATATACATACCTTTAAACTTGCTAAAAGCCTACTGTAGAATTTTGTTGTTCTTATTTTGTTTGTATTTAATCAACATTAACACTAATTTTGTAAGACTTTAGTAGATATTAGAAACAGAATGTTTTATAAGATTGTGTTTTACTGTTTTAATAAAGTTACCTTTTATAAATAATAAACTAGCAGTTGAGTTGGCTAACAGTAATATCAGATAGAGTTTTAAGTTTATTTTAATTTTTGTTCAGCTCTATCAAAGTTTAGAAAACAACCGAAGTACAGCGTATATATAATTGTTAATTAGAAAATAGTTTACTTTTAAAGAGCTGGAATCAGTAAAAAGTCAACATTTAAAAAAAGAAGTTTTATTGAAAGACAGTCTTACTGAAGTTCAATCAATCGAAATTTATTGAATTAAATATCACTTTATATCAAATTAAGACAAAACACATCCTTTTCTTATAAACGGAGTTTTTACTACTTTTTATCGCAATGTCAGTAAAGTAAGTTATGAATTGATTGAATTTAAAAAACTGTAAAATCATACAGCTATAATAAAAATAAATTTGCAACTGTTCAAAGTAGAAAAAGCTGAATTAGTTTTAGAAAAAATAAGATAAAATTGTCAGATATTATCACCAGCTTGAAGACCAAACCTATATTTAAACCAATGATTCTGACGTAAATACTCGTCAGGAAAAATTATAAACTGTTTTTATACGGAAATTTTGTATTTCCTGCAATAACAATGTGCTTCAAATTAACGATTTTATCGATTCGATGTTTATTGAGCGTAATAAGCTTCTCAGCAAACAACTTGCAATATAATCGTTAATTGAAACAGATAGAACGGCACGTGAATAATGTTTACTATAAATATTGTTATTAAAGTATTTTATGAATATCCTTAACTATTATAGTCGCAATAAATTTTGAATGCATATGGTATTGTAGAACAGTTCAAAGAACTTTTTATTTATTTATTTTCACTTATTTGCTAGTGAACGTATTAAATTTTCTTGTCACAAGTCTTATGCATAATCTTACTAAAGTTTGATGCACATTGAGACTGTTTGTTTAAAAAATTATAAGCTTTGAGTGAAAGTTTTTACGGTTCTTTGGGTTTTGTTTGAAAGTTTATACTTTTTTTTATATAAAGAAGTTTTATAACCATAATATTAACGATAAAGCCCTTAACTGTTTTATTTTGCATTGACTTAAAGTAATAAAAAACAGTGTTATACTGTTAAGCATGTACAAATAGAAATTGAAATAAAATAAAGTGTACTTTTGTTTTTTAAAAAAGTTATATTCTATAATAACTTTTTTTAGTTGTTTATTTTCTTAAAACATCGCTTGAAAAAACTTCTTCTTTAAGTTTAGATACAAAAGTATTTCAGTTAAACGATATTTTTTAAATGAAACTAAATACAAACAAAAGTTTAAAACTTGTTGTGGTTTTCAAAATGACACTAATGGAAATTAAGAAAAATAAGTTATTTCTTGAATACATTTAAAAATTATTATATGAAAAATTTATCATACTATCTGAATAAAAGCAATTTTAAGTGCTTGAGGTAAGTAGTAATATTACCGTTATAGATTAGTATTATTCCACTTATTAACCATAATTAACTTTAGAACAAGTTTGGTGTATTTTTAGATTTATCACATGTACAATAATCAAAACAAATACTATTTGGCTCCGTGTTTGGGCCCGTAATGACAACTATGCATATATATTAAACGTAACTGACCTCGGCGACTCGGGAATGAAGAACCACAACGCGATGAAGGGAAAAGGCACGAACGAGATGAAGAACTGTAGGTGGCGCCATTCCCGCCACACGAAGGCGAACCCTGACAAGCACACGTAACCAATCAGAGTTCTGGCGAATACTAATTGCACGAACGAACCAATGCAGTCACGCCATCGAACTGAAGTTATGTCGTATACTGTGTTGGAGGAAATTATTTACTGTTGTTAAAAAGTCATTGATTGTTATGTTTGATAATTGTTATATCATTAAAACAAGCTATAAACGCAAGAAAACATATAAAATAAATGTTGTAACGCCTGGGCAGGAACTTAATGGTTTGTTTTGTTACTTATTTCTTAAAACTGTGCATTATTTTTTGTTTTGTAGGTTTTAAAGTTTTCATATTCTTAAAAACGAAAATTTTTAAACACTGATTAAGATTAAACTTTATGGTATATTACTTTTCGCTAGTTAGCGATATGAAAACGTAAGACATATACATGTTTTTTATAAGGTAATATTCTCTAACTTTGATAAAATAAGTGTTTCAATTCATTTTTAGTAAAAACTAACCGTAAACAGTGCAGGTGTAATAACCGATTTGCAAGAAAACGCCAATCAGAAATCTGAGTATAGCGAATCCGATGTAGTTACTTACGAACGCGGATGCGACACCAAGTGCAGATATTCCAACCACTGTGAGCAGCATTACTGGTATCCTTCCATACCTGAAAAAACAAGTGTAAAATTATTGTATCAATAAATAAATGTTTTTAGACAACCTTGAATTAGGCTGAAATTCGAAATAAAAGATATTATCAGGTACAAATAGTTTTTTTAATCTGATTAATATCACTAATTTTTAAAGACTTTAACTTAAAATAGTTTAAAAAGTTTAAAACTTAAACTTTGATAGAAAACTTTTATTTTAGTTTTTGTTTTTTATCAAGTTATCTAAACAAAGCTATTTAAAAAAAGTAATCTAACCTAAAAAGTTTTTCATCAGAGAACAGCGAACTTATAAAGACACCAAGGAAAAACGATGAAGTGACAACAGCTCCCAATATTGTTTCCCCGCACACCAAGTCGAACTGCAAATAGTTGTTGTTGTTTTAGTTTTGTATGTTAAAATTTATTGATTTTTAATTTGATTTACTTTGTAGATAAAACAACTTTGAAATGTTTGAGCTAAAAAATATGCATAAGTTAAAGTTTTAAGTTTAATTTAGTGTATAAACGCAGCTGTAGCAAAATTTTGTGTTGATATATTTCTACGATGAAGTTTTATTCAGACTTTTACGTAAAATAAAGTACTTCTTAAATTAAAATACTAAGCAAGAATCAAACCTCTGTAACTAAAGTATCTTCGTAAACAGAAGTGTCATACCAATACCCCTGATCGCAACTTATTGTTTTAGTAGTTTTATTAGCAATGCAATCTAAACTTCCATCGTTACAAGCTGATAAATTATAGTCGTACCTTTTGCATTGGTCGTATTCCTAACATTGGATAAAAGTTAGTAGTGATTGATACTTTAAAATTGTATTGAAAAAAAAAACAAACATAAAAACACATATAATAAACTTACATGGGTATGCTTGTTCATAGGTATAAATAATTCTTTTAATTGCTGTTCAGTCAGGTTAAATTTTTTGATTTCGTCTAATTCACCAAGACTGCATCTTTTATTATTCAACCATTTTAAACTTTTTACAGTAAATAAAATAGGTATTTTTTTTAACCTTAAAACAGTTTTTTCAAATACCTTGATACAAAACTTCTGATGTTAAAGCTATACACAACTACTAAATGCTAAAAGTTTAGTACAAAATTAAAAGTTAAACAAAACAATTTGAAGCGGTAAGAAGACAGTTTTAAGTGAAACTATACAAACTTTAATAAAAAACGAAGTCCAGCTGTTTAATAAATGCAACTAGCTAACCTAAACGGAGGGCGTGCTGCTAAGAATATTGGTGCATTGTGAAGTACTCCTAAAATAAAATTAAGTTTTTTGTTTATGTAGCGGAAAAGTTGAATACTAGAAAAAAATTTCTTTTTTTTTGCATATAAAAAATTAAGTCTTTTGAACTTAATACAATATTAAAAAAAACAGCAGGAAAAACTTCAAGTTTTTTTATTTTAAAATAAAATCATAAAACAAACCAGCAGGTATAGTGATAGCGTACACCAGCACAATCAGCAACATCTGGTACTTTCCCATCCCTCCTATTTCTTCCAGGACCACGTCGAAGTCGTACCCACCACCGCTGCCATGGTAACCCTCGTCGCTGCATTCCGTCATGGTGGTTGCTATTGAGCTGAACGACGTCACGGTGTCGTAATAATCGCTGTCATCGTCGAAATTGCCTTCTTTTTCAAAAGCCAAATTGGTCAAGCCGTTTTTGATTAACTTTGGCGGGAAAGTTTCTGCGGGGCTTTTTTGCAGAATGTTGTGGGAGGATTGGGTGGAAAATATGATGGACTTCCTACGATGAGGTTGGGTGGGAGGCACGACCTCATCGACTTTGTGGTGTTCGCTTACATTGTTGTTTATTTCAAACTTCATATTAGTTACCGATATTTTTATTTAATAAAGTAAACTGTTTCGTTCAAATTCAATTTCAATAGAAGCTAAAACAGTTTATGCGAAAACACTATTAAACTTAAAATTTAAATTTTTATATAAATACAGATTAAAATAAATATTAACTTAGTTATAATAAAAAAATAAAAAAATTCTCAAACATTTAAATAATATTTGAACGAAAAACGTCTTTATTGTTTATAAATTTTCGAAAGTATAAGTTTCTGATGTTAACCTTTTAAAAATTTAATAAGGGTGTAAAAATAAACTTTTTTTAACAAAAATTTTACTTTTTATCAAAAAAAAAGAAAAAAACATAAATCAAAACTTTTTCATAGTCGCTTTCTTTTTGAATACATTTGAAAAACTAAACTAAACAAAGATGAAGAAAAGCTAAATAACAAAGTACTATGTCTAGAATTCAAAGTTTAATGTTCAATAATTATGATGTTGTAATCAACTGTTTTTAAACTTCAATATTTTACGTTGCTCTATAAATAAGCTTTTTAATTTTTTTTTCTATTTGTAAACAAACTAAAACTCAGTAAATGTATTTATTAGTTTATTAACAATTCCTTTAACTATAAAATTTTTCTTGATGTTAAAATAACTGCATTTCTTTAGTCTTTATTAAAGTTACACATAAAGTTAGATAACTACATAAACAACTACTTGGTTATTAAAAACAACAAAACATACACTCTATTATATGCAACTGCCTATAAATAGATATCCCTAATAAACTTGACTACAAAACGCCTGTATCTGGTTTGTTTCAAGCTTTTGTGCGCAAAAAAGCATTTTTATCAACAAAATAATCCGCGCACGGAAGACAACTCAACGCCGGAGCATTTGAAGTGTAACTCGCAAACTCGGGCAAAGGAAACCTGTGCGATAGAGAAGAGAAAAAATGCAAATACACAAAACACATAATGTTTCGAAACAGTTCGATCATGCCTGGCCGAAGCAAAACATTCTTTGAGTTTTAATGGTTTTGTTTTGGTCTCTAATGAGGTTTTTCTTTAAGTTTTTGATGTTAAAGTTTTTCACGTGCTTTTTTACAAAAAAAGTTTTTTCAGGTGCTTTTAGTTTTGACTTTCATAACCAAATTTGGTGTTAAAAGTACAGTGCATTACACAAGCATTTAACTTTTTCTTATTTATGTACACTGGCCTAGGCTTGAATTATAAAACTAAAGCTGCAAAATAAATTACTCTGTTTTCGATAACAACCAAAAGTTTAGATAAATAGTTTTCATACTTTCTTTTAATGTCAAAGAAACTTGACAAAACTCAAAATTGTTAAAGTAAAACTGTCAGTTATTATATCATGGCCTAAATTTTGTAAACAATCTTGTTTAATTATAAAAACTTTTTTTCAAAGCAAAGTTTTACTGCTTTTATTGTAAATTACTTTATAAAGTACAACGAATTTACTAAAAATATGACTTTTAATTAATTTAGTATGTATAATTAGGTGCAATAGAATATTCATATGTTACTAAATTTTACTTTTTTTTAGTTTAAAAGTAAGCTCATCACTTTAATTAATCATAAGAACTTGACCAATAAACTCGTTTTTTTTTTCTATGACGTCGATTCGGTTAGGTTTGTTTGATATGTGGGAACGTTTACGACATAATCACCGTTTAAACAAGGTCACGTTAAAAGCAAACACAGTAGCGAAAGTCAACGTTATACAACTACAAGCTGTGATAAACTCCAAGTACTTTTTGACTAGAAAAGTCTGCCGTTTAATGGTTCTAAAATAGTAGGCATTTTTTGAGTTTTTTACTTCTAAAAGTAGTAAATTTATTTTTAAGAATATGTTTAAAAATCTCTACAACGCATCAGTCTTGTTTTTTTATATTGAGTCTTTTTAAACTGTATCAAACTCACTAAACCAGGTATAAGCATTAAAAAAAGGATTGAAAAGCTATACATAGTTATGAAATAATTTAAATATATGGCATATGCTTTTACAGTTAATTATTTTTTAATGTAAACGAGAAGTTATGCAACAAAGTACAGATGTTGACTTTTTTTTATAAAGTATTTGAACTTGCTTATAATTACTTTTCTCTTTTGTTATGTGTCTTTTAGGAACAATATACAAGCGAAAATAACAACAACAAAAAGTTATACCTCACTCATTTTATTTTTTAAGTAAAAAATAAAAGTAGTAAAATATATATTATATTTTTTTTAAAACTAAAAAAACTAAATAATGTTTTGTGCGTTGTTTTTATGTTTGAAGATATGATATTTAAAACATACACAAGCTTTAATTATAACTCTTTTTTGTTTTTGCTATTCATCAATACTAGCTTTTCATAAAAAACTGTATATTTCTTCATTACAAATTTCTTGTTTATCTTCATTACTAGTCGCTCAAGTTTAAAAATTAATTTAAGATTATATGTTTATTTTTTAAGATGGCTTAAAAGCTTAAAATTAATTACATACAACACAAAACCAAACTTAACTTCAAAATTTTTAAACATTCTGTATATTATTTCATGTATTAATCACTTACTTCATAACAAAATATACTTTATTCAAAACTCACCTATTTTTGCAACTAACATTTTGCAATTTTTAGTTTACAAAACAACATTTGAAATAAGCAACTTTGGATAAACATTATGTTTATTGCAGCTTTTATACGTTGTTGCAAAACTTTATCAATAAAACGAACAATGCAAATTGCACTTGATGATTGTACTTGTTGTGTTGAGAAAGTTGTTCAAAAGTGGTATTGATTTGTCAGGTGACTGAATATTGTTAAACTGCATTGAAATGAACTAAAGGTATCAATTATTTTTTTTGTATCTGAAACATCTTGTTGAACACAACTTTTTAAACAAACTCTTGTAAACAATGATACTTTACATAAAGTAAAACTAAAATAATTGTTTTAGACTATATAACTTTTTTTTCCTTAGCAATGCCTTATTTATCTTTTTAATAATAACTTTAACGTTACTTTTAAATGATTGTTCAAAAACTTAGTAAAAGTATAAACAAATTAAACTGTTTTTTAACTTTCTTTTATCTCGAGTAAGTGATAAAGTTTCTAAGTTTCTACAGAAAACATTTTTGTCATAAAAATTAATAAAACTTGCGATTATTAACAAAATGTCTATTATTGTTTAAATGTAGAGCTTAAGAAAGTTGTTTTATGATAAATAAGTTTTATCAGCTTAAGTACTATTTTAAAACTTTTGTACAAAAGATTTTGTCTTAAACTTATTTTTAGTTTCCACTTTTTGCTTGATCTTTTGTATATTTTGTGGTATTTAAATTATTTTTAGTTATTTAAAACCGATTGACAAACTCGTATTGTACTTATTTGTTAAAAACAACAATATTAGTTTAAATCGACAAATTTAATTGATTTTATGTCGATAACATGCGTATCTATATACGTGCATGCACAATAAGCTGAGTACTTGCATTTGTTGAAAATAATACTTGTTATTATGTAGAGAAAATAACAAGCTCATTACTGCCAATACTTTAAAGTTTAGTGTTAAAAATAAAAAAAATACTTTGTTGAGGTAAACAATTAAAACAAAATTAGACTTTTTAAAACTAAACACATTTTAAAACTAATAGAAGATAGTACGTGTTTTTGATTTGTCTTAAAAATACAAAAACGTTTTAAATCTTAGTACAAAAAATAATCAATACAATGACAAAGCAAACAATAACTGCCTGTTTTGAAGTTGAAGTCACGTTACTTACTTTATTTACTAATTGTAAATTTTAAGTTGATTACTTGACTTGTTTAAAAAAGGCTTTTGAAATAACGCCATACTAAATTCTTTTGTGTGATTTAAGCAAAAGAGTCCAAAACAAATCCTAAACGGACAAAGTACACGTGGTTTTAATAAATCAAGGGATTTTATTTTCTTTTCGTGTAGTTTAGAAGCACTATTGTTTTCATGTTTTTATTTCAAACAGTACAATTTTAAAACAAAATATAATTTTTTTTTTACTTAAAATCTATTAACAATTTAATATATAAACCAATAATTTAAATTTTTATGCCTATTTTTTCCGATAAAATTTTATAATTGAGCATTTATTGATGAATACAGATGAGTATTATAACAGACAAACCAGCTAAATGAGAATAAAAAAATTGCGTAAAATTTATATATTACTTTATTCCCATAACTGAGCTAAACTAGCTTTTCTAATTGATTTATTTGGTTAAAAATATATATTTTAGAGCGACCAACTCCAATACTATATTTTATTTCAACGTAGTCTTTTAACTAGTGTTGTTTGACATTTAATTACCAGCCCGTTTTAATAAATAAATTCAAAATTTTAAAGGTAAACCTATTACATTGCTCTTTATTCAAAAAAAAAAAAATATAAAACAATTATTTAAATATACAAAAAAATAATTCTACAATGCACTGTACATGATATAACATTTGAAATACTCAGCTAAAAGTGCCTTTGATAAGGGAGGCCATGAAAATAACATTAACCTTAGAAATTAGTATTTTATCTGATGATTTTTGAAAATCCTGATTCTATAAGTATTTATGATATTTTTTTTGATAATTATAAAAAAACCTATAAAGTATAAAGTATAAACAGTTTTTTGGTTATATAACTTTCTTTTATTATATAACTCATTAGATTACTTGTCTTTTATGTTTTAAGATCAAGTACTTAGTTTTAATTAATTTTCTCATTTAATATATTAAACTATATATTGATTAGATAAAAACCCTAATAAGTAATTTATTTAGGTTAACTTGGAAAGTTTTTATACAAGTAAAATACATTTTAAATCGGTTCGGGACAAAGTTAAAATGTTTTGTAATTTTTAAAAATCTGTCATCATCTAGATACTCTATTATTATACTTAGGTTTACTCTTCTCATTTTTATAACATTTGTTAATAAAGATGTTATCTATATCAAACTTTTAAATGTTTTAACATCAAAATGTACAATTCTAAGTCATTTAGAACGAATTTTGGTATTAGTATAGTTTATTGAACGACAAAAAAACCACTCAAAATATTTTGTCCTAGGACCTGGTGCACGAAAAAAAATTTCAGTTATCGAGGCGCACACCTTGTTGGAAACCTTTATCGTCTTGTCCACGACTTATATTAAAAGCTAAACGACTTATAATAAAAACCAACTTAATAAAATTTTTGTTTTCTACAACTGTTAAATATTTACTTTTTTGTCTTTTAAATGACAAAATAGTCATGAAATTTATACAAACTTTACTAAACTAAATTATACGGAAGCAACTAAACATACCATTTAATTTTTACATTACTTAATTTAAAATAAATAGTAAAAAACTCGCTATTTTTAATTTTTTTATTTGATTTTAAGTAAAATTCTAATCAATATTTCAATCTGTTTTTTGATTCTATAGCAAATTTAAGTTATTTAAATCCATATTTTTAAACACACTCCTTAATTGTAAGAAAAAAATGCACTATATTAGAGGACCATACAATTTGTTTATATTAGTCAACTGGCAATTAGTGGTCAAGGGCAAAATTAAGAAAATAAAGCTATTTGTGAGCCGCAGTCGAAGTTTCGGTTACAATGTCACTATGTTACTTTTAAACATCCCATCCATTATACCTATGGCCTTTTTTACTCTTTTGTTCAAACCCTAAAATACCTAGCTTAAGTTTTATTCATAACGTCATTTCTGCTTGAGTTTTTTTTTTACTCATTATTATTAACTGCGGAATATCTACTAAGGTTTCAACATCTTCTGGTTTAGCAGACAAGATTTATATCCGGTCCGCAGTTTGGCGATCCCTGTACTACCTGTATACATAAATTTTTACAACTTTGTTTTTTATTTTTGCTCAAGTTTTATTGTTGCTCAAACTAAAAAAGTTTAAAGTTTAGCATGACCGAACTCAAAATAAGTAGTTTAAAAGTAAAACATACCTTTTTTTGATAGCACGGAAGTCTATTTTCATAATTTTTTCAAACAGTTCATATTCTTTATATATAAAAACCAAAAAAAAAAAACATAAAAGTAAATTTATATACTTTCAAACAACCTTTAATCTTATAGCATTTTAAAAAGTACTGTATTTGTAAGATATAAATCTTGTAAAATGTAAAGTATACAACTTTAACCTTTTTTAAGAACAGAAGGATATTAATGTAGACAAATTTACTTATACTTTTTGAAAATGAAGTCATTCAACTAGGTTTAAATTATAAACAACAACTTTAGTTTAAAATTTTATAATAATATTATGTTGTAGTTATGGTTTTATATTTTGTTAAACATACTTTAAAGATTTTTTTTATAAAAACTTTGCTCAGTTTACAGTTTAAATTTTTCTTAAATTTATAAAACTCAGCTATTTTACATAAACTATTAACTTATTAATATAAATTTTTATAACGGATCATCTAAATTTCATTATAATCATGTACAAATAATAAAACCGTATTGTAAAGTAAAAACCTAAAGTTAGATTTTAGTAGCTGAAATAAACTTATGGGTAGCTGTCTAATTTTCATGAGCGTACAAAATTGCACGAAGATACTTTTGCACGAGGACACAAAATTGCACGAAGATAAAACTGCACCAAGATACTTTTACACGAATGGGTCACTTTTGCACGAAAACACTTTTGCACGAGTAAACCATTTTGCACGGAGACATTTTTGCATGGGTTAAAATATTTTTTATTCATTTTTAATATCTGTATTAATTTGATTTTTTTTTTAATTAAGTTTTTTTTTATTATCACTGTTACCCCTAACCCTTACCCTCGTTCGGTAAATTATTATTTTTCTAGTTATTTTTCAATAATATTTTTTTTTCTTTTTTCTTTTTTACTTTCACTATTACCTCTTACCTTTACCTTCGGTCGGTAGCTTTTTTTTAATAGTTTTTATTTGTTTTTTTTTCTATTTTTTTTTTTTATTATTTTTCTATATTTTTTTACTCTTGTGCAAAATTGACCCTTGGTGCAAAATCGTCTTCGTGCAATTATGTTTCCTCGTGCAATTTTGTGCTCTAGTGCAAATTTGGCTTCGTGCAATTTAGTAACATTGTGCAATTTTGTCTTCATTCAATTTGGACCCGTTCCCAATTTTATTCTACGAAACAGAAGTCGGGAATATTTTATAGGTTTAGGTTAACTGTAAAACTTTTTTGTTACAAGAAAAGTCTTCAAAAATTAAAGTAAATTTGAAAAATATACCGAATAAATAATAAAATATCAAAAAGCAACGTTGTAAAAGTATCAATGATTAATAATCACTACTACTGTTCTTAAAATAAAGTTAGTAATACATTTTGAATCATTTTTACTGTTATTGATTATACTAATAAAAAGTTCAGTGTTGATTGTTTTTCTCATTGCTTTTTAAGCTAGAAAATATATAGCGAGCGTAATATAGGATAATATCGTTTTTTCAGCATTCTAAAGAATTAGTTAATCAAACAAAGTATTAGTATAACTTGATTTTTTCAATTTGCTTTTCTAACTATTACCTGACAATTAGAACCATTTGGTTTTAAGTATTTTGCACCTCTTGTTTATCATAAATCTCAGACTAATCTTTAGATATGCATATTTAGCTTGTAAAACAAAACTGTTACTTGAGTTATAAAGAAACCTTATTTAAAAATAAAAGAGGCTGAAGTTTAAACGTCTTACTAAATCTTTTTGTGACCTGTTGACGTGGGTTCCTAAAGACGTCATCAAAATGTTGTATTTTTTGACCATTGTACGAAAGTAACACGCTGGTCGACATATATCAAAAGCTAAATATTATTGCGATAATAACCGTACATGGCATTTGTTTTATTTGTAGCTGTTAGTAAAAGTTTCTCATTCTAGTCATACTTAATAAAACTATATCACATTGTTAGTTATATGTCAATGCATTTAGTATGTTTAGAAAGAAGAAGAATTTTGTTTACTTGATGCAAGCTGAAAAAATAAGCTTTCTTAATAGTGTAGCATTTTTTCTAAAAGTTTTAAACAATTTTCTTGTTGAAATTTAGGTTGTTACTAAACCAAAGTATAAAATTCTATTAACTTCAACATGTATTTTATACAGTAATTTAGTAAAGGTTGTTATTTATTTCCAATTTTTTTTTGAACTTTCGATTTGTACATCAGGTCCTTAGACCAAGCTTTTTGAGCGCTTTTTTTTTATCGTTCAAAAAAAATTAAAAGTATCGTGTTCTACATGTCTAAGAAAATAGTCTGTTATTTAAACTTATGTTTACTTAATAAAAAAACTCAAAAAAAGATTACTTATAAGTGTAACATTTTTTCTAAACATTTTTAACGATTTTTTTATAAAAGTTTCTGTTAATTACTAAAACAAAGTATAAAATTCTGTTATTTTCGTGTTTAATACACTAATTAAGTAAAGATATTAGTAAATATAGCTTTAAAAACTTTTTAGTACTTTTGAGCCATATTGATTCTACAACAAGATTTTTTTATTCATCAAAATAATAAATAAATTAAACAAAATTGCTTGATGTAAGTAGTATCATAGGAAGGATTTGAAACGTACTTATATAGTATTTGCAACTTAATTACAAATTACTTTTTTTCACAAAGCTTTTCAAAACAATACTAGTTCCATTTTCCAGTAGTAAATGTTAAACGAATTCGAAAACAATTTTGGTTACTAAACAGTTTAAAAAATAACTTTTAATTATGACGTATGAATAAAATCACTTTTAAGTTTTGAAACGATGTAAACAAAGCGAACTTTACAGCCTGAAATCAATATTGATTGAGGAAGAGCGACCTAAATTAAATACGCAAATAGCATAAAATTGAAAAGCAAAATTATCAACAATTTATTAATAAACATATCTTTATTTTAGTTTAGTTTTATAAACTTTAGTACTACTTTAGTTTTACTTTCTAAATTGCTAAAATTTGTATTTATTTTAATTTATTCATACGTCATAATTCAAAATTATTTTTTAAACTGTTTACTAACCAAATTTTTTTTTCAAATCCTTATAACACTTACCACTTGAATATGGAACTAATATAGCTTTCAAAAACTTTGTGAAATTAAATATAAAACAAAATTAGTAATCTATTATTAATAAGTTGCAAACGGTATATAAATATGCTTGATATAAAATAAAAAGAATTGTACTATGTAAAAGTTCTGATAAACATAAGCTTAAATACTACTCGTTTAAACTAAAAATCTTAAGTGCAAAATCTAATCTTTTAAGTTCTTTTTAGCTCTACATTTCAAAAACTGACTTAAAAAAGCAGCTTGTTTAATCCTTATTTGTTAGGCAAGTACATAGCCTAAAAACCAACACACTAATTTTTAGAGTTCTAACTAGGGTAAAAGACATATACTTTTTTTTGAGTTAATATCTAGATATACATTTTATTTAAACTATAGAAACTAATCAAAACGTAGAACAACCAAAATATACTGTAACACTTTTTTTTTAAAGCAAAGCAAAGAAATCACTAGATTTTAATATTAACAATTCTGGAATGTTGAAAAACACCATTTTGAAGTAAACTAATTTTGAAAGTTATCATATGTTTATATTATTTAGATTATTTAAAACACTTAGTTACAAAGGTATAACAAACCATTCATAATAATAAAATCAATTTACGTATAAAACTATGTAAAGACATTTGAATCATGTAAAGAAAAAACTATGCATTTAAAGACCTTCAAAGTTTAAGTCAGCTGCAATATAAAGAAAAGTTTATGAGAAAAATTTAATTAAGTCACATGGTTTTGAAACGAAATCAGAGGTAAAAACAAAATTTTCTAAGAATATCTTTCACTAGACATAGAAACACTTAAAAAAACCTAACGTTCAAATTAAAACTTTAAATACAACATCAAAACCATATTTCCTAAAAGTAACCTCGCTCAAGCAAAACGCATCACTAGAGGTCGCTCCTCATCCAAGCGTGGTTGGTTACTTGAGCGTTGCGGGGACGATCCAGCGGCTTCTTCCTCAGCATCATCGTGATCAGCTCCTTGCACTGTTCCGACACGTTCGGATTTTTAAACTCCACCTCCTCGTTGACCACCTGATCCACGCTGTCGAAGGGAAACCTCTGCTCCAAGATGATGAAGAGCGTGCACGCAGCCATCCACTTGTCGATCCTTTCCCCGTTGTAGCAACCGGTGGTGAAGTACTCTGGCGGGTAAAATATGTTCACCCCGGTCAAATCGTTGAACTTTTGCTCCTGTTAATGTAATTTATCAATCATAAACTTTATTAAACTGTTTATTATATATAATATATTTACTTTATCTTTTACCTTATATATCTTATATTTAATCCTATTTTACTCGGTTACCAATTTCACTTGAGTTTATTTTTTAAACAAAACAAAAACTTAACATTTTTTTTTATACTTTAACTTCATATTTATCTAATCAATGATTTTTAGGAGGGATTACAAACAAGCGTTTCTTTTATTAAGTACCTGTTTAAACTCGGCGTCGCCAAACTCAATTAGTTTTATTTCGTCAGTCGCCGGATTGTACAGGATACTTCCAGGGTTTATGTCGCGGTGCACAATCCCGTTCTTGTGAAGATGAAGAACAATGTTCCACAGCTGAAAATGTTATTTAACATATTAGCATAAAGAAAAATAAACAAGCAAAAATCAAAACAATAAATACCCTCACACCCTATAAGAATAACATACCTTTCTAAAAACTTTTCTCGCACTTTTTTCTGACAGAGGTCCACTTATGTTTGTCAGGTTTGTGAAGTTAAAAGGTTGTTCAAGAGCTATTATAAACCAAGAAGGGTACTTGAACCAGTCCAGCACTATGATGGGACCTAAAATTATTTTAGATTTTTAATTTTCAAATTGCAGTTCAAACAGCTTAATTTATAATTTTTCCTAGTGTACATACCGTCACTGTCGGTCCAGCTGTTTTGAAGAAACGCTTCATTAGCTTTCATGTGAATAACAACTTCTTTTGGAAGTTGAATTCCATTGCTGGTAGTCATCCTGGTGATTTTGTCCAGCTTTATCAGTTTTATGTTTACACCTTTTCCATCAACTAACGAAACACCTGGAAAAACGCAAGAGTTTGTACACTTCAATATTTTTAGTAATAGTTAGCAGTTTATACTACTAATTAGGTTAAAAAAACTAAAGTAACCTGTAAAAATTGAGTACTCGTCCTTTAGAACGACGCATTGTTGTATAACGAAGCTGCTATTGAAAGTTTTTTTCGAAAATGAATCATTCAAAAACTCGTCACTTATACAAAATGGCTGTTCAACTGGCGGGTTTTGATAGAACATTTGGGGGTCAACTTCTTTGGTGAACTTCTTCCAGTGTTCTTCAAAGGTGTTCCAGTTTGGTTTGAACGCCTCCCAATGGGGTTTGAATGCATTCCATTTTGGCATTATCGCACTCATTTGCGCACTGAACGCTATCATCTGCGCCTGGAATGAAGCCATCACAAACGTCGGATTTTGCTGCAAGGTGTTCAAGTGTTGTAGCGCTTGATGGCGATCTATTTGCAGTTGGTTGATATGCTGCTGGCTTGCTTGTTGCTGGCTCATCTGCTGTTGATTGAATTGGTTTAATGGTTGGGTGGAAGGTAGCTGGTTCGTCGAATGGATAGATGCTAGCTGGTTTGTTGGCTGAAAAGAATTTAGTTGATTTGTTTGTTGAAAAGAAGCTAGTTGGTTTGTGAGTTGGATAGAAGCTAGCTGTGTTGGCTGAAAAGAAGGTAATTGGTTTGTTGGAGGAAAAGAAGCTATTTGACATGGTGGTTGGATAGAAGCTAACATGTTTTTTATATCGTCTTCTTCCTCAATTGTCAGATATTCAAGAGTATTTCTTATTTCTTCACCTTGCTTTTGGCCTTTTTGCTTGTCATTTTTGGTGCTGGCCGTAATGGACGACTTTAAGTCTAACAGGCTAATACTGGATAGTGCAAATTAAAGAACAAGCTCTGAAACAAAAAAGATAACTATAAAAATTAAAACTTATTATTGATCTTTATACTTTTAACAACTATTGTTTATACTAGTTATGTAAGTTTAGGAGCTTTATAAGTTTTACTTTTGTTACAAATTAACTCAGCTTTGATTAAAATAGTTAGCAAAAAGTTTGAGTAAAAAATTTTTAAATACTTGACAATTTATTTTAAATAACAGATGAACAATAATCTTTTCAATCTTTTGCTTTAGTTAGTATTATAAAAGATGCAAAATATAAACTATGTACTTGTTTATTGCACTTTAAAAACTACGTGTTTTTTTTTAGTTTGCTTTTTAAGTTAAAACACATTAACACTAGGTTGTATAATACAAATTTACTTTAAAGCTGTGTTAAAAAAATATATTAAAAAAAACTACAATTTTATTTAGTAAATAACTTAATAAAACGTAAACTTAATCTTTTATAGCCTTTCAATGAGAACTTTTTTCATATAGTTCTAGCCTCAACAACTTTATAAATGTTTACAAAATTAAAAAAAATTAAACGAGTCAAAAAAAAGGGTAATATGAGCTGGGTTCTAACTGTAGTTTTTCTGTTTGAAATTAAGCTTGTTTTAAAACTTTAAGCCGCGCTTTTGTTTAATTGATTTTATTTGTGAAAACAATATCAAATTATTATTTTAAAAAACTTTGGTGGCAGATATTTCTGCTTTTAAAAAGCAATATGAAAAATTTGATACAATCTTTATTTTAAGATTTACTATAAAATAGTATATAACTAGTAACTAGCATTTTAAAACTTATTTTGGGTTTTTTATTTTATAGCTGAAGTACATATATATTCTAAGATGATTGTGTTTTTAATTCTCATTTCGTTAAGTATAGAGAAACTTATTCTTCACTCTTTTATCTAAGTTTTTTAAATTAACGCTCTAATAACAAAAAATATTTACTTTTTAAAATAAATAATTTAAAAAAATAAATCACTAAAACTTTTTTTTTTAATTTATTTTTCAAACTTATGGACGCACTATTTTCTAAGCGGTAGCAACAAATCAAGTTTTCTCATACTTTAGGCTTATAAAATAAATGAGTTTTTACAAAAGTCTACATTACAAATTAAATATAAAGTGATATGCTTTCTTTGCTGAACCTTACTTTAATTGTTATTATAAAAAAATCATAATAAACTTGTTAACTGTTGTTTTAAAGTACCCACTAGTTTTTTTTATTTCATTGTTAAAAAATATATATTCTAAGTTGCTATATGATGTTAAGTTAAACTTATTTTAAAACAACTAAATTATATTTATACATAATGCTCATAACTGTACGTTTCTTTGTTTTATGCATTTGTGCTCTTTTTTCATTACTGTTGCTTTTAATAAGCACGCTATGACCGTTAATTTCAAACACACTGAGTAAAATAGATTTCTCTTTCTTATTGAAGCTGTTACAATAAAGTTTGTTGAAAAAATTCAAATTATGGCATTTTAAGTTGTATCTAATCTAGACCTAGTTTTATTAAGTTAATAATAATTACATTATTATTTTTAGACTTTATTCTGTTCTATTTCACGTTTAACTAAAAAAAACTTTTTATTAGAAACAGAAGTACTTTTGACATTTTAATAAAAATCTGTTATTTTAATCATCTTAACTAATAACTTATACTTTATGTTTCTTATAAATAAACTGGTTTTTTTCTCAGTGCTGTAAATGTTTGTTAGTATTAACAAAATAAATCAATAACCTGTAAAAGTATCAACACAATGACTTGTAGAGCTACATTAAAAAAATATATTTCTTCTTAAAAAAATTGTTTTATAATTAGTACATATATAATATAGTTAGTAATTGGTTTCAAGTTATTAACACAATCTAAGTTCTGTGTTGCTTATACTTAAAAGTAATTATAAAATTAGTTTTACAGATATCAAGTACTTTAACTTTTAATCCAACAAGTATTAGATTATCAAATTATAATTCTAGTAAAACTGTAAACTTCTGTAAGTTTATACTTTTATTACTGTTTTTATTGTATAGAAGTTGTTACTAGGTTTACTTTGATATAAATTACAAAACTTCTTTTTGATATAAACTATGTACAGTCTTTTTTGTTTTAAAAATAACCTCTTAGTTTATATTTTAAATTGAACTAAAACATCTGTGCAAAATGTAGCAACAACATTAAAATAAATTTTAAGTTAATATATATATATTTTTAACTTTATAGAAATAACGTAGAACATGTCTTCATAATTTATCTCAATATAAACTGAATTTAAGCACTCGTTTAAAAAAAATAAAACAGCTTTCCTTATTTTACTATTATTGTAAATTATAAGTTTTACAAATATTGTGAGGCTTTTCATGTATTTTTAGTGACAATAGTTTTTTTTAACGAACATGTTGACTTCATAAGTACCCCTTATAAATATAAAATAAAACTAAACCAATTTTGCTTTTAGAATCAATAAACTTTTTTCATATGTTTAATGTCTGTCTGTTGTTTTTAAACTTTAGATGGAAAAAAACATAAACCGACCTATAAAAATATTACACTGTAAATT
Organism: Thalia democratica; assembly: GCF_965202585.1. NCBI lineage: Eukaryota > Metazoa > Chordata > Thaliacea > Salpida > Salpidae > Thalia > Thalia democratica. Next base: position 79,284,289 of record NC_139165.1, read on the forward strand.
TATTGATCTTTGTATGACTTTTAAACTGAATCAAATAAATTAAATATACACGAAATCTAAGATAACATAACTCTGGTGATATCTAAAATGTTTTAGTTTATCTCTTTGTTAGGCAAACCATTTCCTATTTTAGACTTGCATTAACAAATTCTCCATTTATACTATTAACAATTGGTGCTTAATTAGATAACAGTCTTTTCAAAAAAGTTTTCATTATTATCAATTTAGCAAAATTAGTGTATATTAATTAAGTTTTATTTGTATGCTCAACAAAAATACTGTTTGTAAGCTAGTTATATTAGGGCGAAAACTGTTTCTTTTATACACTTTAATTGATAAAAACTAGAAAATAGCTAATTAAAAAAATTAGCAAACATAACTGCATAACTGATTTTAAGTGTCTTTACTTCACTTAACAATTTTAAGCTGTTAAAACCTGTTTGCTTATAAAGTATTTAAAACTAATTATCTTATTTTTCCATGTTATATTAAATCACTATAAGATCTTTTATTTAAGATTAAAACTACACATAGTCTACTAACTTAATTCTAGTAGTGAAACAAATTACTAATCATTTCATGGTTTTTAAAATCTAGTCCAATTCAAATGCACTTTAAAAGTTAGTAAAGAAATAGAAATATTTTCACTTAAATAGTATGAAACTTCAAGTGAGAAAAGCAAAAACTTTGACTTACTAAAGCGAAGTTTTAAAATAAGACATTCATAGAATTTTCAGTATGATTTTATTGTTTTTAGTAATATATGGACGCCATACTTGTTAATTAAAAGTATATAGCTTAAAATATTCTTGAGGTAGAGCAAAATATTTGTTAAGGTTAATAAAAATAACTAAAATCAATTTTTTTTATCAAAACTTGTTTGTACAACTTAAAGTTAATATACAAGTTGTATTTACACAACTTATAACTTCTTTTACATAAGTAGTTATTAATAATACTTTAAACACAGCTTAAGATTAATTTTATAATATAAAAAGAAGCTACTTATAAGTAAAAAACGGACATAAATTACTTGACAAAAAGTTTCGCAGATAAGATTTTTTTAAATGAGTCGTTTTGAGTTTACAGTAATTTTTAAACACTGTACAAAGAAAAAATATATAATCTAATATAAAAACTTTTGTTAAATCAAGACTAAATAAATAATGTACAAAAAAACAATGAAAATCAAATTATAGCAAAAATGGTTTAAGTAGATAGTTAACATTCTTTCCTTTTTTTTTTGTTATAGCATAATATTCGATATGTTTTGGATAATTAGTTTGTTTACTTTTTTATAAAAAATAACTGCTAGCAATTTAAATTCTTATAAATAAGTGAATTAACAAGCACCTTTTTCTTCTAAAAATTAAATTAAGATCGTACTTGAAATTTTTTAATGTTAATTATTTTTCAATACAACAAAACTAAAAACAGTTTTTACACTGTAAAATTTTGTTTACTGACTTTCAATACCCTTTTGCTTTCCCTTAATTAGCTCATTTTCATAATGTAAGCTTCAAATAAAAAAAAAATTATTGAATTAAAATTTCAACTTAAATTTTAGCCTAAATTATAAGTGATTAATGCGGTTTTGTGTTTTAATAAAATTTTTACTATTTGTGTGCTATAAACTTTTTTTAATCTATATTAAAATCAATGTTTTTGTCTGAAAACAATATTCTATAGTACAATTTATTTTAACATATTTTTATATAACAGTTAAAATTACTGCTCAAGAAACTAATTGTTTATTAAAAAAACTATAAAATTATTAGTACTTTACCAAAAACTTCTTTTTTTACTATATCCTACTGGTAGAAAAAGTAAATTTTATAAAGTTTGCTCTGTTTTTTTTTTGCTTAACTTTGTAATACTACGTATACCATTACCAAACTGAGTTGTCGTTTGTTTAGAAAAAGCTTCATTAGAGTGAAAGCAATATAGTTTGTTTATTGTTATCATTTGTTATAGTTCAAATTAGGATACATTTAGTTTTGTCTTGGTTTCGTCCATCCTTATAATTAAGAAAATCTCTAAAAGGAAAGTATATATAAAAACTAAACAGAACTCATACAGTTAATAAACTGTTAGCATTTCACTTTGTACGAACAAAAACAATACATGCGTACTTTCGTTAAAGGCCAAGATTAATTAAGTTTTACCTCGTTTTCAAAAGAAGACAGCTATATAAAAAAAATCGCTTCCATAACTCTTCGCTGTGTTAACAAAACTTCTTACAATTTTTATGCTTTGTTATTGCATTTTGAGGTTGTAGTTTAGAAACTACAGCTAATTATAAATTCTTATACTACCTTATTTTGCTTTATTGTCTTACGTTTTATAAAGTTGGTAAATTTTTACTTACAAAAGTTTTGAGTAAGTTTCGATTAGTTTATTAAATTTAGATTCGTAAACTTTAGCTCTAGAAAACCCTTGATCCCACGTTTGTAAAACTTAAGTTCACAAAAATAGCATTTGCAAAAATTTCATACATACAACTCAAAGTTTTTTGAAAAGATTATTAAAAGTTGTTAGGACAATACTAGTTTTACTTTTAGTAGATTGCTGTACTATTAAATAATCTTGAGAATAAAATCAACAAATTTTTTTAGGCTAAAAGTAATAAAGTATAAACTGTAGCAAATACTACAACCAAAAATGTATTGAATTAGTTTAGTATTTGTGTTTTGGGTTTATAGTATTTAGCTAAATTAGTTGTTACAGTAACTCAAAACTATGGTATATTATTAAGAAAAAGCGACAAAACGTTGAACTAACAAACAAACTGAATTATATCTAAGTTTTAAGAAAAGTTTTAATTTCAAGTTCGGGTATTTGATAGTTGTGTTTCAAAAAATTAACTAGTATTAAAATAATCAATAAAAAAAATTCGTGACGAAAAAAAAAAAGGTTTTAACAAGTTGTTAAAAATAGGCTTTCAGACCATCTTTGTAGGTATACTTATTATCAGTAAAGTTTTATAAAAGATCAACAAACTTAAAATTATAATTTGAATTAAAACCTTAATAATACATATCTAAACTAGTATTCAAAAATTTAACTATTTTGCGTTTTAAAGTACTAAACTTTAAAGAAAAAGGAAGTCGGCATTTCTTTAAAGAACACAAGTACATTTATTTGTTAGTATAACTTGTCTTTCAAAATTATATCACTTTAAAAAAAAGAATAAACTAGAATAAAAAGTTTTTAAAAAAATTACTAGAACTTATGAACAAGCTAATTGTCGAAAGATAAAATTTTGGTAAAAAAACAGATATAACAAATTTCGTAAACAACAGAAAAATTGTACTACTAAAATTAACAAAAACTAACATCTAAAATAGCAATATGATACTGATATACAGAAATTACAAGCACTAACTACAACTATCATCAAAATAAAAGTTAAAGTATTCATAATAAAGCTATAAGTTGTGCAAAACACAGCAGGTTTACAATTCTAGAAAATTATAGCCTGAGCCAGTTTTAGTTTATAAGTAAAAGAAAAAAAGAGCTACCACGTTACATAGGTTAACTTAATGCTTTGTACAATTACTAGTTAAAAGACTAATGATAGATTAATCTTTGCGAAACAATTTAAAAAGGTAGTATTTTTTTAAAACACCAAATAAATAAGCTCAACACTTTGTGCTGAAAATTAATTGAAATAAGTAAGTGCGTTTACAAATAATGCTTTAGTGACAAAACACAATTTAAAAACTTGTTTATATTTAGCTAAAAATCGCTTTATTTGAAACTGGTATCGATATATTTGATAGTTAAGAATCACTGCAAATTATAACAATTATCAAATAAAATTAAAAAATACACTTTAAAAACTTTAACATGTTTATGTTAAGGTAGTTGTTTAAGATGTTCTAGCAAAAGCGTACCTATTGAAGGCAAAACTAAGCTTTACATTGAATTTTTAAAGTTAAGAAAAAATAATTTTTAATGCTAAAACATTCTCTAAATTAAATAAAAGTTGTTAAAAGCAAATTTAAAATTTGTGTTTTAGTGTTGGAAAACTTGATTTGATTAACCCTGACCTAAACGTTTGGGAAACCCTGACTTAAACGGTTATATGCCGATTGATATCTAACTGTGTTTTATATATAGTCTACGTTTTTCTTCATATATTACACTTTAGAGCTTTAAAATTTAGAAACTACTTAATTTATAGAATGTTGTAACTAACAAACAATTTTTTTCTGTAATTAAGGTATGTAAAACAATTATTGAAGAAACTAATAAAATAAAACTTGAGCAAAGTAGTATTTTATAAAAAAGATTTAAGGTAGTAAGTTTAGAGAATGACATAGAAAGGAGATTTCCGAATTGGGATACATGACCAGTTTGTTGCAATTTCAGAGTTTTAAGGGGCCATAGGCTATAAAGGGGAAGGGAATTGTCTAGTAAGAGAGTCTAAGTACATAATTAAAGATTTTTACTAGGAGTTCTGGAAATTATGGTGAAGAGCATACAAAAAAAAAAGATCATAAGCATATATATGGGTATTTTCGGAAAATATACTACATATTACGGGGCCTATTCGACAATAACTTAAAACTTACACTAAATAGTCTTGAATTGGTGGTAAAGAACATTAAAAGCTTATTTTTCAGTAGTATATTAAGAAATCCTTCTTTTGAGAGCAATAGCTTTTCCAGTTTCTTCAAAGGAAGCCTTATGAAAATATTGGAAAACCCTGATGTAGCAGATAGTTAGAACAAGTATTTAAATGTTTTTTTGAAACTTTACTTTTTCAAACGATAATCCTCTAAGTTTGCTAGAACTTGTTAAAGCTTAGCTTCTACAATATATGTAATGCATAACACATTTATACTGAAGCGTTTGAATTATTAAAAATAATTATTAATATTAAAATAAAACATTTTTACTGAATAGTGATTATTCTAGTTCTTTAGAGTATAAATTTATATAGTAAGACTAGTAGTTTCCTTTTTTTTTAATGACAAATTTCAATCTAAAAATTAATCAATATAACTTATTATAGAAAATTCCAGTGGCGTAGCGTAGTATTTATGTCAGGGGGTGCACAAGTTTTTTTTTTCAAAAATCCCCTAACTAAAGACTTTTTAAATTAACTATATAAAGATATTTTTTCTAAGTAATTTTATTATATAAAGTAAACTCGAAGCAACTGTTCTAGAAAATACTTATACAATTCAAAATTTAACCATTTGCAAAATAAAAACTTCATTAGAATTGTTTATACTTGTACAAATATAAACTTACTTAATAAAAGTTATTTTTTACGAATTACAGTAAACTTTATATGTATAAAAATAAATATATTCAATAAAACAAAAGTATCCGTTTTAATAAAAAAAAAAAGTATTAATCTTTTTAATATACAATACAACAGTGATAATAGCACCTCATTGCCAACATTATATATATTACGCAAAACTATTTTTGATTAAGAGAAAGTGAAATTTTACAAATAGAATAGGTTGCTTGTTTGTTTAATGTAGGTTAGGTATTAATGTTAGAAAAATAATTTGAATTTTAACAAAGTTAAAGCAAGATGAACTTAGCTTATTGCATATTTTTAAGCTTTAATTAAATACAATTCAAAATTTGTGAAAAAGGAAACATTTTAAATGACAAATGTAAAACATAAGACATAGTGGTAAACTGTTGACTGGCAAGTTTGAAACGCAAAACTTAATAACACTAAAACTAAGTTTATAACTTTGAAGATATCAGGGTTTCCTTGCCACTCATTGGGACAAAAAAACTGTCCTGAGATAGTTAAAAACTGTGCTACGATATCATAATCATTTTAAACTCTTTTAAAGAAGAATTTAGATTTTTTTGAAACTAATAAAAAACTGAGCTCTTTAAAAAAACTGGTTATTAAACGATAAAAAATGCAACTAAAATTACCCGATTACATTCATCATCTATACATAAAAACTTTCCTAAAAACTTCTGAAAGTATTAAAACTACCCTGAGATTTTTATAAAAAAACATAGCTATCCTGAGTCAGCCTGAGTTTAAAAAATAAACTTAAATTATTAAAGAGTTATCCAAATGTCTAAAAGATCAATTATTAAAGATCAATTTTTTCTAAGCTTATAAAATGTACAAAAAGTATTACTTTTCCTTTATCTTAAAATCAATCTGTTTAAGATCTTTAGGGAATAGTATTTTTGAAATGCTACATACAGTTTGTAGAAAGCATACTTTAAAATACTATTTTTAATATAATTTGAAATCAAACAAAATTAAAATTAAAGTTGGTCAGTTTTGTGTTTAAGTTAAAAATCGTTTGAAACAGATCTGTTTTATACAAGTTGCTTGAAATTTATTTATGATTTGACTAAAAAAGATTTAAAATAATTTGCTACAAAAATTGACGATTTTTAACTGTAATGGTTGATAGACCTACAATCTTTGAATTGTACATGATTTTACGTAAATAAGAAACAACCATTACTAAGAACTTTATGTTAATTGAAATTTAAATAAAACCTTTTGTAAATAAAGGTTAATACTGTGTTCACAGTATAAACTGTCAATACATTATTTGTTTTATTTAATTTTTATTTTGTATTTTAATGTATATTTTATTGATCTTAATTATAAACATTATTTATTTATATTTGTAGTTATTTATTATTTTTTTTTTATTAAAACTTGTTGTTCTTAAATAATTATCATTTATAGGATAGGTTTAGCTTAATGGTTGCTTACAAAAATTTAACATTTTTTTTGTAAAAAATCATTTATAACTGTTGTACTACTAAAGGTGCACTACAATAGCTGTGTTCGTTTACAGTCTAAATTCTTATGAAATTTATATATTATAATTGTTTTTTGTAAAGTTTTTCACCAGACACAATGATGCTTACACACTGAATCTGTATATTTTTTATTAGAATTTTTTTTTAACATTTCCATTACTACATAAACATGTTTAAGAAAAAATAAACAGAGAAATTGGTTGATTAAAGGATATAAATTTAGTAATTTTTAGCAAGGAAAAAAGATTAAATTTAGTAAAATCAATAGCTGAGAAAATAGATTTAAAAAAAAACACAAGCTCAACAGCTCAAATTTTGTAAAAATAAGCAGCGACAAAAACTAAATTTTGTTAAATTAAAAGCTGAGAACCTAATTTTAAAAAACAACAAACTTAAAAGCTTAAATTTAGTAATTTTTAGCAAGGAAAAAAGATTATATTTGGTAAAATCAAAAACTGAGAACATAGATTTAAAAAAACACTAGCTCAACATCTCAAATTTGGTAAAAATAAGCAACGAAAAAAACTTAACTTTGTTAATTTAGTAAAATTAAAAGCTGAAAACCAAAATTTTGAAATTAACTTAAGCTAAAAGGCTCAAATTTGGTAAATTTTAGAATAAAAAAATGAATAAATTTGGCAAAATTAAAAGCTGAGAACATAGAATTTAAAAATAAGTAAGCTGAAAATCTCAGATTTGGTAAAAATAAGTAGGGACAAAAATTAATTTTGTTAATTAAATAAATCAAAAGCTGAGAACCAAAATTTTGAAAATAACGAAAACTAAAATACTCTAATTTAGTAAATTTTAACAAGGAAAAAAGATTAAATTTGGTAAAACCAAAAGCTTAGAACATAGAATTAAAAAAAAAACACAAGCTCAACAGCTCAAGTTTGGTAAAAATAAGCAGCGACAAAAACTTAATTTAGTTAAATCTAAAGCTGTCAAGCTAAATTTTAAAAACAACACAAGCTAAATAGCTCGAATTTAATAACTTTAGCGAGTAAAATAGTTTAAATTTTTCAAATCAAAATCTGAAAACATAGAATTAAAAAAAAACACAAGCTCAACAGCTTATATTTGGTAAAAATAAGCAGCGACAAAAACTTAATTTTTTAAAATCATAAGCTTAACACCTAAATTTTGAAAAAAACACTAGCTAAAAGGCTCAAATTTTGTTGATTTTAGCAATGAAAAAAAATTAAATTTGGTGAAATCAAAATATGAGAACCAAGATTAAAAAAAAACACTAGCTCAACAGCTCTATTTAGTAAAAATAAGCAGCGACAAAAACTAATATTTGTTAGATCAAAAGCTGAGATCTGAATTTAAATTTGGTAAAATTTTGCAAGAAAAAAATTAAATTTGGTAAAATTAAAAACTAAGCACATAAGTTATAAAAAACAACAGGTCAACAGCTCAAAATTGGTAAAAATAAGCAGCAACAAAAACTAAATTTTTCGAAATAAAAAAGTGAGATCTAAATTTTGAAAATAACATGAGCTAAAAAGCTCTAATTTGCTAACTTTTAGCTAGGAAAATAGATTGAATTTGGTAAAATCAAAATCTGAAAACAAAGATTTAAAAAAATACCAGCTCAACAGTTCAAATATGGTAAAACTAAGCAGCGACAAAAAATAAATTTTGTTAAATCAAAAGGTGAGATCAAAATTTTGAAAATAACGCAAGCTAAATAGCTCAAATTTTGAAAATTTTAACATGGGTAAAAAATTAAATTTGCTTAAATCAAAAGCTGAGAACATAGGTTAAAAAAAAACACTAGCTCAACAGCTCAAATTTGGTAAAACTCAGCAGCGACAAAAAGTAAATTTTGTTAAATCAAAAGTTGAGATCGAAATTTTGAAAAAAACACGAGCTAAAAAGCTCAAACTTGGTAAATTTTAGCAAGAAAAAAGATTAAATTTGTAAAATCAAAAGCTGATAACATAGATTTAAAAAAAAAACACAAGCTCCATATCTCAAATTTGGTAAAACTAAACAGCGACCAAAACTAAATTTTGTTAAATAAAAAGCTGAGATGTGAATTTCAAAAATAACACAAGCTTAACAGCATAAATTTGGTAAATTTTAGCAAGGAATAAAATTAAATTAGGTAAAATCAAAAGCTAAGAACATAAATTATAAAAAAAAACAATGTCAAAAGCTCAAATTTAGTAAGAATAAGCAGAGAAAAAACTAAATTTTGTTAAATAAAAAGCTGAGAACCTAAATTTTAAAAACAACACAAGCTAAAAATCTCAAATTTAATAAATCCTAGAATAAAAAAGTTTAAATTTGGTAAAATCAACAGATGAGACCATAGATTTAAAAAAAAAACACAAGTTCAACAGCTCAAATTAGGTAAAAATAAGAAGCAACAAAAAACTAAATTTTGTTAATTTAATTAACTCAGAAGCTAGGAACCTAAAATTCGAAAACAACGCAAGTTCAAAAGCAAAAAATTTAATAACCTTAGCGTGTAAAAAAGATTAAATTTTTCAAATCAAAATCTGAAAACATAGATTTAAAAAAAAACACAAGCTCAACAGCTTATTTTTGGTAAAAATAAGCAGCGACAAAAACTGAATTTTGTAAAATCATAAGCTGAAAACCTAAATTTTGTAAAAACACTAGCTAAAATGCTCAAACTTGGTAAATTTTAGCAAGAAAAAAAGATTAAATTTTGTAAAATCAAAAGCTGAGAACGTAGATTTAAAAAAAAACAAGCTCAAATATGGTAAAACTAAGCATCGAAAAAAACTAAATTTTGTTAAATCAAAAGGTGAGATCTAAATTTTTAAAACAACACAAGCTAAAAAGCGCAAATTTGGTAAATTTTAGCATGGAAAAAAATTAAATTTTGTAAAATTAAAAGCTGAGAACATAGATTTTAAAAAAATACAAGCACAACAGCTCAAATATGGTAAAACTAAGCAGCGACAAAAACTAAATTTTGTTAAATCAAAAGCTTAGAACCTAAATTTTAAAAACAGCACAAACTAAAATGCACAAGTTTGATAAATACTAGTAATCGAAAACGATTAAAATTGGTGAAATCAAAAACTGAGAACATAAATTAATAAAAAAAACTTAAGCTCAACAGCTCAAATATGGTAAAACTAAGCAGCTACAAAAACTTTATTTTGTTAAATCAGAACCCCTGAACCTAAATTTTGAAAATAACACCAGCTAAAAAGCTTAAATTTGGTAAATTTTAGTAGTCAAAAACGATTAAATTTGGTAAAATCAAAAGCTAAGAACATAGATTAAAAAAAAAACACAAGCTCAACAGCTCAAATTTACTTAAAATAAGTATCGAGATAAAACTAAATTTTGTTAAATTAAAAGCTGAGAAACTAATTTTAAAAGACGACAAACTTAAAAGCTTAAATTTAATAATTTTTAGCAAGGAAAAAAGATTATATTTGGTAAAATCAAAAGCTGAGAACATAGATTTAAAAAAACACTAGGTCAACATTTTAAATTTGGTAAAAATAAGCAACGAAAAAACTTAACTTCGTTATTTTAGTTAAATTAAAAGCTGAAAACCTAAATTTTGAAAACAACACAAGCTAAAAAGCACAAATTTAATAAATATTAGAATAAAAAAAATTAAATTTGGTAAAATCAAAAGATGTGACCATATATTAAAAAAAAAACACAAGCTCAACAGCTCAAATTAGGTAGAAATAAGCAACAACAAAAAACTAAATTTTGTTAATTTAATTAAATCAGAAGCTGGTAACCTAAATTTTGAAAACAACACAAGCTAAATAGCTTAAATTTAATAACCTTAGCGAGTAAAATAGAATTAATTTTTTAAATCAGAATCTGAAAACATAGATTAAAAAAAAAAACTCAAGCTCAACAGCTAATATTTGGTAAAAATAAGCAGCGACAAAAACTGAATTTTATAAAATCATAAGCTGAAAACCTAAATTTTGAAAAAAACACTAGCTTAAAGGCTCAAATTTTGTAAATTTTAGCAATAAAAAAAAGATTAAATTTGATAAAATCAAAAGCTGAGAACAAAGATTTAAAAAAACACAAGCTCAACAGCTCAAAGATGGTAACACAAATAACAGATTTCGCAAAAAAAAGCAGCAACAAAAACTAAATTTTGTTAATTAAAAAGCTGAGAACCTAAATTTTGAAAACAACACAAGCTAAAAAGTTCAAATTTAATAAGACATATTAAGGAAAATAATTAAATTTAGTAAAATTAAAAGCTAAGAACATAAACTATAAAAAACACAAGCTCAACAGCTCAGATTTCGTAAAAATGAGCAGCGACAAAAACTTAATTTTGTTAAATCTAAAGTTGTCAAGCTAAATTTTGAAAACAACACAAGCTAAATAGCTCGAATTTAATAACTTTAGCGAGTGAAATAGATTAAATTTTTCAAATCAAAATCTGAAAACATAAAATTAAAAAAAAAACACAAGCTCAACATCTTATATTTGGTAAAAATAAGCAGCGACAAAAACTTAATTTTGTAAAATCATAAGCTGAACACCTAAATTTTGAAAAAAACACTAGCTAAAAGGCTCAAATTTTGTTGATTTCAGCCATGAAAAAAAATTAAATTTGATGAAATCAAAATATGAGAATCTAGATTAAAAAAAAACACTAGCTCAAAGGCTCTATTTGGTAAAAATAAGCAGCGACAAATACTAAGAATTGTTAGATCAAAAGCTGAGATCTGAATTTTGAAAATAACACAAGCTTAACAGCTTAATTTTGGTAAAATTTTGCATGAAAAAAATATATTTTTGTAAAATTAAAAACTAAGCACATAAGTTATAAAAAACAATAGGTCAACAGCTCATATTTGGTAAAAATAAGCAGCAACAAAAACTAAATTTTTCTAAATAAAAAAGTAGATCTAAATTTTGAAAATAACACGAGCTAAAAAGCTCTAAATTGCTAACTTATAGCTAGGAAAAAAGATTAAATTTGGTAAAATAAAAATTTGAGAACAAAGATTTAAAAAAACACAAGCTCAACAGTTCAAATATGGTAAAACTGAACAGCGACAAAAACTAAATTTTGTTAAATCAAAAGGTGAGATCTAAATTTTGAAAATAACGCAAGCTAAATAGCTCAAATTTTGAAAATTTTAACATGGGTAAAAAATTAAATTTGCTTAAATCAAAAGCTGAGAACATAGGTTAAAAAAAAACACTAGCTCAACAGCTCAAATTTGGTAAAACTCAGCAGCGACAAAAACTAAACTTTGTTAAATCAAAAGTTGAGATCGAAATTTTGAAAAAAACACGAGCTAAAAAGTTCAAACTTGGTAAATTTTAGCAAGGAAAAAAGAATAAATTTTGTAAAATTAAAAGCTAAGAACATAGAATTAAAAATAAGTAAGCTAATAGCTCTAATTTAGTAAATTCTAACAAGGATAAGATTAAATTTGGTAAAATCAAAAGCTAAGAACATAGATTTAAAAAAAAAAAACAAGCACAACAGCTCAAATTTGGTAAAAATAAGCAGCGACAAAAAATTATTTTTTAAAATCAAAAGGTGAGATCTAAATTTTAAAAACAACACAAGCTAAAAAGCTCAAACTATGTAAATTTTAACAAGGAAAATAGATTAAATTTGGTAAAATCAAAAGGTGAGAACATTGGTTTCAAAATAACACAAGCTCAACAGCTCAAATTTTGTAAAAATAAGCAGCGACAAAAACTAAATTTTGTTATATAAAAACCTGAAATCCTAAATTTTGAAAATAACACAAGCTAAAATCTAAAATTTGGTAAATTTTAGCATGAAAAAAAGATAAAATTAGGTAAAATCAAAAGCAGAGAACAAAAATTTAAAAAAAATACAAGGTCAATAGCTCAAATTTGGTGAAAATAAACAGCAACAATAACTAAACTTTGTTAAATCAAAAGCTGAGAACCAAATTTTGAAAAACAACAACCTTAAAAGCTCAAATTTAGTAATTTTTAGCAAGGAAAAAAGATTAAGTTTTGTAGAATCAAAAGCTGAGAACATAGATTTAAAAAAAAACACGAGCTCAACAGCTCAAATTTGGTAAAACTAAGCAGCGACAAAAACTAAATTTCTTAAATTAAAGGCTGCGATCTAAATTTTGAAAATAACACAAGCTAAAAAGCTCAAATTTGTTAAATTTTAGCAAGGAAAAAAGATAAAATTTGATAAAATCAAAAGCTGAGAACAAAGATTATAAAAACACAAGCTCAATAGCTCAATTTGGTAAAAATAAGCAGCGACAAAAACTATTTTTTTTAAATCAGAAGCTGAGACATAAATTTGAAAACAACACAAGCTAAAAAGGCTCAATTTTGGTAAAATTTAGCAAAGAAAAAAAATTAAATTTGGTAAAATCAAACGCTGAGAACATAGATTTGTAAAAAAAATCACAAGCTAAAAAGCTCAAATTCGGTAAAAATAAGCATTGAAAAAAACTTAACTTTGTTAATTTAGTTAAATTAAAAGCTGAAAACCTAAATTTTGAAATTAACACAACCTAAAAGGCTTAAATTTGGTAAATTTTAGAATGAAAAAAAGAATAAATTTAGTAAAATTAAAAGCTGAGAACATAGAATTTAAAAATAAGTTAGCTAAAAAGCTCTAATTTGGTAAAAATAAGTAGGGACAAAAATATACATTTTTAATTCAATTAAATCAAAAGCTAAGAACCAAAATTTTCAATATAAATAAAACTAAATAGTTCTAATTTGGTAAAATTTAACAAGAAAAAAAATTAAATTTGGTAAAATCAAAAGCTGAGAACATAGATTTAAAAATACAGAAGCTCAAAGGCTTTAATTTCGTAAATTTTTTCAAGAATAAAGATAAAAGTGTAAAATCAAAAGCTGAGAACATAGATTTAAAAAAAAACACAAGCTCAACAGCTCAAATTTGGTAAAAATAAGCAGCGACAACAATTTAATTTTGTTAAATAAAAAGCTGAGAATCTAAATTTTGAAAACAACACAAGCTAAAAAGCTCAAATTTAATAAGCCTTAGCAAGAAAATAATTTAGTTTAGTAAAATCAAAAGCTAAGAACATAATCTTTAAAAAACACGAGGTCAACAGCTCAAATTTGGTAAAAATAAGAAGCGACAAAAACTAAATTTTGTTAAATTTAAAGCTGAGAACCTAAATTTTGAAAACAACACAAGCTAATAGCTCAAATTTATTAAATATAGAATTAAAAAAAAAATTGGTAAAATCAAAAGATGAGACCATAGACTAAAAAAAAACACAAGCTCAACGGTTACATGACAATTCAAATTCGGACAACTCAAATTCCGACAACTCTAATTCTTAAAAAAATATTTAAAAGACTATATCTCAAAAAGTAATATAAATTTGAAAAAAAGAAAATATGCTTATGTAGATCTTACTAATATCTACAAGCCTTTTTTATCTTTTTTGAAAAATCTAAAATCTTTTTCAAATTATTTTAAAATTACTATAAATAAACTAAATTTTTTACTTTAATAAAGCTTTATCTCCGAAAATATTTAATTTTTTACCAAAAGAAAAAATTTTCTGTGGATATTAATTTGATTTACATATGCATCATTTATTTTAGACAAATATACATTACTTTTTTATACTTAGCCGTTTTAATTTTTTATTTTGAGCTTGAATTGTCTTAATTTGAATTGTCCGAATTTGAATAGTCGGGCACCCCAAGCTCAACAGCTCAAATTAGGTAGAAATAAGCAGCAACAAAAAACTAATTTTTTTTAATTCAATAAAAACAGAAGCTGGGAACCTAAATTTCGAAAACAACACAAGCTAAATAGCTCAAATTTAATAACCTTAGCGATTAAAAAAGATAATATTTTTCAAATCAAAATCTGAAAACATAGATTTAAAAAAAAAAAACACAAGCTCAACAGCTTATATTTGGTAAAAATAAGCAGCGACAAAACCTGAAGTTTGTAAAATCATAAGCTGAAAACCTAAATTTTGAAAAAAACACTAGCTAAAAGGCTCAAATTTGATAAATATTAGTAATCAAAAACGATTAAATTTGGTAAAATCAAAAACTGAGAAAATAAATTAAAAAAAAACACAAGCTCAACAGCTTAAAATTGGTAAAACTAAGCAGCAACAAAAACTAAATTTTGTTAAATCAAAAGCTAAAAACTAATTTTTGAAAATAACACAAGCTAAAAAACTCTAACTATGTAAATTTTAGCAAGGAAAATAGATTAAATTTAGTAAAATAAAAAGGTTAGAACAATGGTTTCAAAACAACACAAGCTCAACAGCTCAAATTTTGTAAAAATAAGCAGCGACAAAAACTAAATTTTGTTATATAAAAACCTGAAATCCTAAATTTTGAAAATAACACAAGCTAAAATCCAAAATTTGATAAATTTTAGCATGAAAAAAAGATAAAATTAGGTAAAATCAAAAGCAGAGAACAAAGATTTAAAAAAAATACAAGCTCAATAGCTCAAATTTGGTGAAAATAAACAGCAACAATAACTAAACTTTGTTAAATCAAAAGCTGAGAACCAAATTTTGAAAAACGACAACCTTAAAAGCTCAAATTTAGTAATTTTTAGCAAGGAAAAAAGATTAAATTTTGAAAAATCAAAATCTGAAAACATAGATTTAAAAAAAAAAAAAACACAAGCTCAACAGCTTATATTTGGTAAAAATAACAGCAACAAAACCTGAAGTTTGTAAAATCATAAGCTGAAAACCTAAATTTTGAAAAAAACACTAGCTAAAAGGCTCAAATTTGATAAATATTAGTAATCAAAAACGATTAAATTTGGTAAAATCAAAAACTGAGAAAATAAATTAAAAAAAAACACAAGCTCAACAGCTTAAAATTGGTAAAACTAAGCAGCAACAAAAACTAAATTTTGTTAAATCAAAAGCTAAAAACTAATTTTTGAAAATAACACAAGCTAAAAAACTCTAACTATGTAAATTTTAGCAAGGAAAATGGATTAAATTTAGTAAAATAAAAAGGTTAGAACATTGGTTTCAAAACAACACAAGCTCAACAGCTCAAATTTTGTAAAAATAAGCAGCGACAAAAACTAAATTTTGTTATATAAAAACCTGAAATCCTAAATTTTGAAAATAACACAAGCTAAAATTCAAAATTTGGTAAATTTTAGCATGAAAAAAAGATAAAATTAGGTAAAATCAAAAGCAGAGAACAAAGATTTAAAAAAAACACAAGCTCAACAGCTCAAATTTGGTAAAACTAAGCAGCGACAAAAACTAAATTTCTTAAATTAAAAGCTGAGATCTAAATTTTGAAAATAACACAAGCTAAAAAGCTCAAATTTGTTAAATTTTAGCAAGGAAAAAAGATAAAATTAGATAAAATCAAAAGCTAAGAACAAAGATTAAAAAAAAACACAAGCTCAACAGCTCAATTAGTTAAAAATAAGCAGCGACAAAAACTAATTTTTTTAAATCAGTAGCTGAAAACATAAATTTGAAAAGAGCACAAGCTAAAAAGCTCAAATTTGGTAAAAATAAGCAGCGAAAAAAACTTAACTTTGTTAATTTAGTTAATATAAAAACTGAAAACCTAAATTTTGAAATTAACATAAGCTAAAAGGCTCAAATTTGGTAAATTTTAGAATGTAAAAAAGAATAAATTTAGTAAAATTAAAAGCTGAGAACATAGAATTTAAAAATAAGTAAGCTAAAAAGCTCAAATTTAGTAAAAATAAGTCGGGTCAAAAATTAACATTGTTAATTCAATTAAATCAAAAGCTGAAAACCAAAATTTTAAATATAACTAAAACTAAAACGCTTAAATTTGGTAAAATTTAACAAGGAAAAAGATTAAATTTGGTAAAATCAAAAGCTGAGAACATTGATTTAAAAATACAGAAGCTCAGAGGCTTTAACTTCGTAAATTTTTTCAAGGAATAAAGATAAAAGTGTTAAATCAAAAGCTGAGAACATAGATTTAAAGAAAAACACAAGCTCAACAGCTCAAACTTGGTAAAAATAAGCAGCGACCAAAATTTTATTTTGTAGAATAAAAAGCTGAGAATCTAAATTTTGAAAACAACACAAGCTAAAAAGCTCAAATTTAATAAGCCTTAGCAAGAAAATAATTTAGTTTAGTAAAATCAAAAGCTAAGAACATAAACTATAAAAAACACAAGGTCAACAGCTCAAATTTGGTAAAAATAAGCAGCGACAAAAACTTAAATTTGTTAAATCTAAAGCTGAGAACCTAAATTTTGAAATCAACACAAGCTAATAGCTCAAATTTAATAAATATAGAATTAAAAAAAAAAAAATTTGGTAAAATTAAAAGATGAGACCATAGATTAAAAAAAAAAACACAAGCTCAACAGCTCAAATTAGGTAAAAATAAGCAGCAACAAAAAACTAATTTTTTTTAATTCAATAAAAACAGAAGCGGGGAACCTAAATTTCGAATACAACACAAGCTAAATAGCTGAAATTTAATAACCTTAGCGAGTAAAAAAGATTAAATTTTTCAAATCAAAATCTGAAAATATAGATTTAAAAAAAAACACAAGCTCAACAGCTGATATTTGGTAAAAATAAGCAGCAACAAAAACTTAATTTTTTAAGATTATAAGCTGAAAACCTAAATTTTGAAAAAAACACTAGCTAAAAGACTATATTTGGTAAACTTTAGCCAGGAAAAAATATGAAATTTGGTGAAATCAAAAGCATAAAACATAGATAAAAAACAAAAATTAGCTAAACAGCTTTAATTTGGAAAAATAAGCAGCGACAAAAACTAAGATTTGTTAGATCAAAAGCTTGAGATCTGAAATTTAAAAATAACACTAGCTAAAAATCCCAAATCTGGTAACTTTTAGCAAGGAAAAAAGATTAGATTTGGTATAATCAAAATCTGACAACATAGATTTAAAAAAATACAAGCTCAACAGTTTAAATATGGTAAAACTAAGCAGCGACAAAAACTAAACTTTGTTAAATCAAAAGCTCAGATCTAAATTTTGAAAATAACACAAGCTAAAGAGCTTAAATTTTGAAAATTTTAGCAAGGGTAAAGATTAAATTTGCAAAATCAAAAGCTGAAAACATAGATTTAAAAAAAAAACACGAGCTCCATAGCTCAAATTTGGTAAAACTAAGCAGCGACAAAAACAAAATTTTGTTGAATAAAAAGCTGAGATCCGAATTTCAAAAATAACACAAGCTTAACAGCATAAATTTGGTAAATTTTAGCAAGGAAAAAAGATAAAATTAGCTAAAATCAAAAGCTAAGAACATAAATTATAAAAAAAAACAAAGTCAAAAGCTCAAATTTAGTAAGAATAAGCAGAGATAAAAACTTTATTTTGTTAAATCACAAGCTCGGAACCTAGATTTCGAAAACAAGACAAGCCAAAAAGTTTAAATTAAATAACCTTTGCGAGTAAAAAAGATTAAATTTTTCAAATCAAAATCTGAAAACATAGATTTAAAAAAAAAACAAGCTCAACAGCTTATATTTGGTGAAAAACAAGCAGCAACAAAAACTAAATTTTGTTAAATTAAAAGCTGAGAACCCAATTTTGAATAATGACAAGCTCAAAAGCTTAAATTTAGTAATTTTTGGCAAGGAAAAAAGATTATATTTGTTTAATCAAAAGCTGAGAACATAGATTTAAAAAAACACTAGCTCAACATCTCAAATTTGGTGAAAATAAGCAACGAAAAAAACTTAACTTTGTTAATTTAGTTAAATTAAAAGCTGAAAACCTAAATTTTGAAATTAACACAAGCTAAAACTCTCAAATTTGGTTAATTTTAGAATGAAAAAAGAATAAATTTGGTAAAATTAAAAGCTGAGAACATAGAATTTAAAAATAAGTAAGCTATAAAGCTCAATTTTGGTAAAAATAAGTAGGGACAAAAATTAATTTTGTTAATTTAATTAAATTTTAACAAGGAAAAATTGGTAAATTTTAAAAAGGAAATAGATAAAATTTGGTAAAATCAAAAGCTGAGAACATAGATTTAAAAAAAAAACACAAGCTCAACAGTTCATATTTGGTAAAATTTAGCAGCGTCTAAAACTAAATTTTGTTAAATCAAAAGCTGAGATCTGAATTTCAAAAATAACATAAGCTTAACAGCATAAATTTTGTAAATTTAAGCAAGGAAAAAAAGGTTAAATTTGGTGTAATCAAAAGTTAAGAACATAAATTATAAAAAACACAAGGTCAAAAGCTCAAATTTGTTAAAAATAAGCAGCCACAAAAACTAAATTTTGTTAAATCAAAAGCTGAAAACCTAAATTTCGAAAACAACACAAGCTAAATAGCTCAAATTTAATAACCTCAGCGAGTAAACAAGATTAAATTTTTCATATCAAAATCTGAAAACTTAGATTTAAAAAAAAAACACAAGCTCAACAGCTTATATTTGGTAAAAATAAGCAGCGAGAAAAACTGAATTTTATAAAAGCATAAGCTGAAAACCTAAATTTTGAAAAAAACACTAGCTAAAAGGCTCAATTTAGTAAATTTTAGCAAGGAAAAAAGATGAAATTTGGTGAAATCAAAAGCTGAGACCATAGATTTAAAAAAAAACACAAGCTCAACAGTTCAAATTTGGTAAAACTAAGCAGCGACAAAAACTAAATTATGTTAAATCAGAATCTGACAACCTAAATTTTAAAATAACACAAGCTAAAATGCTTAAATTAGGTAAATTTTAGCAAGGAAAAAAGATTAAATTTGATAAAATCAAAAGATGAGAACAAAAACTTAAAAAAAAAAACCCAAGCTAAACAGCTTAAATTCGGAAAAAATAAGCAGCGACATAAACTAAATTTTGTTAATAAAAAAACTGATAACCTAAAGTTTTAAAATAAGTAAGCTAAAAAGCTCAAATTTTCTAAATTTTAGCAACGAAAAAAAATAAATTTGGTAAAATCAAAAGGTGAGAACAAAGATTTAAAAAAAACACAAGGTCTACAGCTCAAATTTTGAAAAAATAAGCAGCGACATAAACTAAGTTGTGTTATATCAAAAGATTAAAACTTAAATTTTGAAAACAACACTAGCTAAAAGGCTCAAATTTGATAAATATTAGTAATCAAAAACGATTAAATTTGGTAAAATCAAAAACTGAGAAAATAAATTAAAAAAAAAACACAAGCTCAACAGCTTAAAATTGGTAAAACTAAGCAGCAACAAAAACTAAATTTTGTTAAATCAAAAGCTAAAAACTAATTTTTGAAAATAACACAAGCTAAAAAACTCTAACTATGTAAATTTTAGCAAGGAAAATAGATTAAATTTAGTAAAATAAAAAGGTTAGAACAATGGTTTCAAAACAACACAAGCTCAACAGCTCAAATTTTGTAAAAATAAGCAGCGACAAAAACTAAATTTTGTTATATAAAAACCTGAAATCCTAAATTTTGAAAATAACACAATCTAAAATCCAAAATTTGATAAATTTTAGCATGAAAAAAAGATAAAATTAGGTAAAATCAAAAGCAGAGAACAAAGATTTAAAAAAAATACAAGCTCAATAGCTCAAATTTGGTGAAAATAAACAGCAACAATAACTAAACTTTGTTAAATCAAAAGCTGAGAACCAAATTTTGAAAAACGACAACCTTAAAAGCTCAAATTTAGTAATTTTTAGCAAGGAAAAAAGATTAAATTTTGAAAAATCAAAATCTGAAAACATAGATTTAAAAAAAAAAAAAACACAAGCTCAACAGCTTATATTTGGTAAAAATAACAGCAACAAAACCTGAAGTTTGTAAAATCATAAGCTGAAAACCTAAATTTTGAAAAAAACACTAGCTAAAAGGCTCAAATTTGATAAATATTAGTAATCAAAAACGATTAAATTTGGTAAAATCAAAAACTGAGAAAATAAATTAAAAAAAAACACAAGCTCAACAGCTTAAAATTGGTAAACCTAAGCAGCAACAAAAACTAAATTTTGTTAAATCAAAAGCTAAAAACTAATTTTTGAAAATAACACAAGCTAAAAAACTCTAACTGTGTAAATTTTAGCAAGGAAAATAGATTAAATTTAGTAAAATAAAAAGGTTAGAACATTGGTTTCAAAACAACACAAGCTCAACAGCTCAAATTTTGTAAAAATAAGCAGCGACAAAAACTAAATTTTGTTATATAAAAACCTGAAATCCTAAATTTTGAAAATAACACAAGCTAAAATTCAAAATTTGGTAAATTTTAGCATGAAAAAAAGATAAAATTAGGTAAAATCAAAAGCAGAGAACAAAGATTTAAAAAAAAACACAAGCTCAACAGCTCAAATTTGGTAAAACTAAGCAGCGACAAAAACTAAATTTCTTAAATTAAAAGCTGAGATCTAAATTTTGAAAATAACACAAGCTAAAAAGCTCAAATTTGTTAAATTTTAGCAAGGAAAAAAGATAAAATTAGATAAAATCAAAAGCTAAGAACAAAGATTAAAAAAAAACACAAGCTCAACAGCTCAATTAGTTAAAAATAAGCAGCGACAAAAACTAATTTTTTTAAATCAGTAGCTGAAAACATAAATTTGAAAAGAGCACAAGCTAAAAAGCTCAAATTTGGTAAAAATAAGCAGCGAAAAAAACTTAACTTTGTTAATTTAGTTAATATAAAAACTGAAAACCTAAATTTTGAAATTAACATAAGCTAAAAGGCTCAAATTTGGTAAATTTTAGAATGTAAAAAAGAATAAATTTAGTAAAATTAAAAGCTGAGAACATAGAATTTAAAAATAAGTAAGCTAAAAAGCTCAAATTTAGTAAAAATAAGTCGGGTCAAAAATTAACATTGTTAATTCAATTAAATCAAAAGCTGAAAACCAAAATTTTAAATATAACTAAAACTAAAACGCTTAAATTTGGTAAAATTTAACAAGGAAAAAGATTAAATTTGGTAAAATCAAAAGCTGAGAACATTGATTTAAAAATACAGAAGCTCAGAGGCTTTAACTTCGTAAATTTTTTCAAGGAATAAAGATAAAAGTGTTAAATCAAAAGCTGAGAACATAGATTTAAAAAAAACACAAGCTCAACAGCTCAAACTTGGTAAAAATAAGCAGCGACCAAAATTTTATTTTGTAGAATAAAAAGCTGAGAATCTAAATTTTGAAAACAACACAAGCTAAAAAGCTCAAATTTAATAAGCCTTAGCAAGAAAATAATTTAGTTTAGTAAAATCAAAAGCTAAGAACATAAACTATAAAAAACACAAGGTCAACAGCTCAAATTTGGTAAAAATAAGCAGCGACAAAAACTTAAATTTGTTAAATCTAAAGCTGAGAACCTAAATTTTGAAATCAACACAAGCTAATAGCTCAAATTTAATAAATATAGAATAAAAAAAAAAAAAATTTGGTAAAATCAAAAGATGAGACTATAGATTAAAAAAAAAACACAAGCTCAACAGCTCAAATTAGGTAGAAATAAGCAGCAACAAAAAACTAATTTTTTTTAATTCAATAAAAACAGAAGCGGGGAACCTAAATTTCGAATACAACACAAGCTAAATAGCTGAAATTTAATAACCTTAGCGAGTAAAAAAGATTAAATTTTTCAAATCAAAATCTGAAAATATAGATTTAAAAAAAAACACAAGCTCAACAGCTGATATTTGGTAAAAATAAGCAGCAACAAAAACTTAATTTTTTAAGATTATAAGCTGAAAACCTAAATTTTGAAAAAAACACTAGCTAAAAGACTATATTTGGTAAACTTTAGCCAGGAAAAAATATGAAATTTGGTGAAATCAAAAGCATAAAACATAGATTAAAAAACAAAAATTAGCTCAACAGCTTTAATTTGGAAAAATAAGCAGCGACAAAAACTAAGATTTGTTAGATCAAAAGCTTGAGATCTGAAATTTAAAAATAACACTAGCTAAAAATCCCAAATCTGGTAACTTTTAGCAAGGAAAAAAGATTAGATTTGGTATAATCAAAATCTGACAACATAGATTTAAAAAAATACAAGCTCAACAGTTTAAATATGGTAAAACTAAGCAGCGACAAAAACTAAACTTTGTTAAATCAAAAGCTCAGATCTAAATTTTGAAAATAACACAAGCTAAAGAGCTTAAATTTTGAAAATTTTAGCAAGGGTAAAGATTAAATTTGCAAAATCAAAAGCTGAAAACATAGATTTAAAAAAAAAACACGAGCTCCATAGCTCAAATTTGGTAAAACTAAGCAGCGACAAAAACAAAATTTTGTTGAATAAAAAGCTGAGATCCGAATTTCAAAAATAACACAAGCTTAACAGCATAAATTTGGTAAATTTTAGCAAGGAAAAAAGATAAAATTAGCTAAAATCAAAAGCTAAGAACATAAATTATAAAAAAAAACAAAGTCAAAAGCTCAAATTTAGTAAGAATAAGCAGAGATAAAAACTTTATTGTGTTAAATCACAAGCTCGGAACCTAGATTTCGAAAACAAGACAAGCCAAAAAGTTTAAATTAAATAACCTTTGCGAGTAAAAAAGATTAAATTTTTCAAATCAAAATCTGAAAACATAGATTTAAAAAAAAAAACAAGCTCAACAGCTTATATTTGGTGAAAAACAAGCAGCAACAAAAACTAAATTTTGTTAAATTAAAAGCTGAGAACCCAATTTTGAATAATGACAAGCTCAAAAGCTTAAATTTAGTAATTTTTGGCAAGGAAAAAAGATTATATTTGTTTAATCAAAAGCTGAGAACATAGATTTAAAAAAACACTAGCTCAACATCTCAAATTTGGTGAAAATAAGCAACGAAAAAAACTTAACTTTGTTAATTTAGTTAAATTAAAAGCTGAAAACCTAAATTTTGAAATTAACACAAGCTAAAACTCTCAAATTTGGTTAATTTTAGAATGAAAAAAGAATAAATTTGGTAAAATTAAAAGCTGAGAACATAGAATTTAAAAATAAGTAAGCTATAAAGCTCAATTTTGGTAAAAATAAGTAGGGACAAAAATTAATTTTGTTAATTTAATTAAATTTTAACAAGGAAAAATTGGTAAATTTTAACAAGGAAATAGATAAAATTTGGTAAAATCAAAAGCTGAGAACATAGATTTAAAAAAAAAAACACAAGCTCAACAGTTCATATTTGGTAAAATTTAGCAGCGTCTAAAACTAAATTTTGTTAAATCAAAAGCTGAGATCTGAATTTCAAAAATAACATAAGCTTAACAGCATAAATTTTGTAAATTTAAGCAAGGAAAAAAAGGTTAAATTTGGTGTAATCAAAAGTTAAGAACATAAATTATAAAAAACACAAGGTCAAAAGCTCAAATTTGTTAAAAATAAGCAGCCACAAAAACTAAATTTTGTTAAATCAAAAGCTGAAAACCTAAATTTCGAAAACAACACAAGCTAAATAGCTCAAATTTAATAACCTCAGCGAGTAAACAAGATTAAATTTTTCATATCAAAATCTGAAAACTTAGATTTAAAAAAAAAACACAAGCTCAACAGCTTATATTTGGTAAAAATAAGCAGCGAGAAAAACTGAATTTTATAAAAGCATAAGCTGAAAACCTAAATTTTGAAAAAAACACTAGCTAAAAGGCTCAATTTAGTAAATTTTAGCAAGGAAAAAAGATGAAATTTGGTGAAATCAAAAGCTGAGACCATAGATTTAAAAAAAAACACAAGCTCAACAGTTCAAATTTGGTAAAACTAAGCAGCGACAAAAACTAAATTATGTTAAATCAGAATCTGACAACCTAAATTTTAAAATAACACAAGCTAAAATGCTTAAATTAGGTAAATTTTAGCAAGGAAAAAAGATTAAATTTGATAAAATCAAAAGATGAGAACAAAAACTTAAAAAAAAAAACCCAAGCTAAACAGCTTAAATTCGGAAAAAATAAGCAGCGACATAAACTAAATTTTGTTAATAAAAAAACTGATAACCTAAAGTTTTAAAATAAGTAAGCTAAAAAGCTCAAATTTTCTAAATTTTAGCAACGAAAAAAAATAAATTTGGTAAAATCAAAAGGTGAGAACAAAGATTTAAAAAAAACACAAGGTCTACAGCTCAAATTTTGAAAAAATAAGCAGCGACATAAACTAAGTTGTGTTATATCAAAAGATTAAAACTTAAATTTTGAAAACAACACTAGCTAAAATGCTCAAATTTGATAAATATTAGTAATCAAAAACGATTAAATTTGGTAAAATCAAAAACTGAGAAAATAAATTAAAAAAAAACACAAGCTCAACAGCTTAAAATTGGTAAAACTAAGCAGCAACAAAAACTAAATTTTGTTAAATCAAAAGCTAAAAACTAATTTTTGAAAATAACACAAGCTAAAAAACTCTAACTATGTAAATTTTAGCAAGGAAAATAGATTAAATTTAGTAAAATAAAAAGGTTAGAACAATGGTTTCAAAACAACACAAGCTCAACAGCTCAAATTTTTTAAAAATAAGCAGCGACAAAAACTAAATTTTGTTATATAAAAACCTGAAATCCTAAATTTTGAAAATAACACAAGCTAAAATTCAAAATTTGGTAAATTTTAGCATGAAAAAAAGATAAAATTAGGTAAAATCAAAAGCAGAGAACAAAGATTTAAAAAAAACACAAGCTCAACAGCTCAAATTTGGTAAAACTAAGCAGCGACAAAAACTAAATTTCTTAAATTAAAAGCTGAGATCTAAATTTTGAAAATAACACAAGCTAAAAAGCTCAAATTTGTTAAATTTTAGCAAGGAAAAAAGATAAAATTAGATAAAATCAAAAGCTAAGAACAAAGATTAAAAAAAAACACAAGCTCAACAGCTCAATTAGTTAAAAATAAGCAGCGACAAAAACTAATTTTTTTAAATCAGTAGCTGAAAACATAAAGCTAAAAAGCTCAAATTTGGTAAAAATAAGCAGCGAAAAAAACTTAACTTTGTTAATTTAGTTAATATAAAAACTGAAAACCTAAATTTTGAAATTAACATAAGCTAAAAGGCTCAAATTTGGTAAATTTTAGAATGTAAAAAAGAATAAATTTAGTAAAATTAAAAGCTGAGAACATAGAATTTAAAAATAAGTAAGCTAAAAAGCTCAAATTTAGTAAAAATAAGTCGGGTCAAAAATTAACATTGTTAATTCAATTAAATCAAAAGCTGAAAACCAAAATTTTAAATATAACTAAAACTAAAACGCTTAAATTTGGTAAAATTTAACAAGGAAAAAGATTAAATTTGGTAAAATCAAAAGCTGAGAACATTGATTTAAAAATACAGAAGCTCAGAGGCTTTAACTTCGTAAATTTTTTCAAGGAATAAAGATAAAAGTGTTAAATCAAAAGCTGAGAACATAGATTTAAAAAAAAACACAAGCTCAACAGCTCAAACTTGGTAAAAATAAGCAGCGACCAAAATTTTATTTTGTAGAATAAAAAGCTGAGAATCTAAATTTTGAAAACAACACAAGCTAAAAAGCTCAAATTTAATAAGCCTTAGCAAGAAAATAATTTAGTTTAGTAAAATCAAAAGCTAAGAACATAAACTATAAAAAACACAAGGTCAACAGCTCAAATTTGGTAAAAATAAGCAGCGACAAAAACTTAAATTTGTTAAATCTAAAGCTGAGAACCTAAATTTTGAAATCAACACAAGCTAATAGCTCAAATTTAATAAATATAGAATAAAAAAAAAAAATTTGGTAAAATTAAAAGATGAGACCATAGATTAAAAAAAAAAACACAAGCTCAACAGCTCAAATTAGGTAAAAATAAGCAGCAACAAAAAACTAATTTTTTTTAATTCAATAAAAACAGAAGCGGGGAACCTAAATTTCGAATACAACACAAGCTAAATAGCTGAAATTTAATAACCTTAGCGAGTAAAAAAGATTAAATTTTTCAAATCAAAATCTGAAAATATAGATTTAAAAAAAAACACAAGCTCAACAGCTGATATTTGGTAAAAATAAGCAGCAACAAAAACTTAATTTTTTAAGATTATAAGCTGAAAACCTAAATTTTGAAAAAAACACTAGCTAAAAGACTATATTTGGTAAACTTTAGCCAGGAAAAAATATGAAATTTGGTGAAATCAAAAGCATAAAACATAGATAAAAAACAAAAATTAGCTCAACAGCTTTAATTTGGAAAAATAAGCAGCGACAAAAACTAAGATTTGTTAGATCAAAAGCTTGAGATCTGAAATTTAAAAATAACACTAGCTAAAAATCCCAAATCTGGTAACTTTTAGCAAGGAAAAAAGATTAGATTTGGTATAATCAAAATCTGACAACATAGATTTAAAAAAATACAAGCTCAACAGTTTAAATATGGTAAAACTAAGCAGCGACAAAAACTAAACTTTGTTAAATCAAAAGCTCAGATCTAAATTTTGAAAATAACACAAGCTAAAGAGCTTAAATTTTGAAAATTTTAGCAAGGGTAAAGATTTAATTTGCAAAATCAAAAGCTGAAAACATAGATTTAAAAAAAAAACACGAGCTCCATAGCTCAAATTTGGTAAAACTAAGCAGCAACAAAAACAAAATTTTGTTGAATAAAAAGCTGAGATCCGAATTTCAAAAATAACACAAGCTTAACAGCATAAATTTGGTAAATTTTAGCAAGGAAAAAAGATAAAATTAGCTAAAATCAAAAGCTAAGAACATAAATTATAAAAAAAAACAAAGTCAAAAGCTCAAATTTAGTAAGAATAAGCAGAGATAAAAACTTTATTTTGTTAAATCACAAGCTCGGAACCTAGATTTCGAAAACAAGACAAGCCAAAAAGTTTAAATTAAATAACCTTTGCGAGTAAAAAAGATTAAATTTTTCAAATCAAAATCTGAAAACATAGATTTTAAAAAAAAAACAAGCTCAACAGCTTATATTTGGTGAAAAACAAGCAGCAACAAAAACTAAATTTTGTTAAATTAAAAGCTGAGAACCCAATTTTGAATAATGACAAGCTCAAAAGCTTAAATTTAGTAATTTTTGGCAAGGAAAAAAGATTATATTTGTTTAATCAAAAGCTGAGAACATAGATTTAAAAAAACACTAGCTCAACATCTCAAATTTGGTGAAAATAAGCAACGAAAAAAACTTAACTTTGTTAATTTAGTTAAATTAAAAGCTGAAAACCTAAATTTTGAAATTAACACAAGCTAAAACTCTCAAATTTGGTTAATTTTAGAATGAAAAAAGAATAAATTTGGTAAAATTAAAAGCTGAGAACATAGAATTTAAAAATAAGTAAGCTATAAAGCTCAATTTTGGTAAAAATAAGTAGGGACAAAAATTAATTTTGTTAATTTAATTAAATTTTAACAAGGAAAAATTGGTAAATTTTAAAAAGGAAATAGATAAAATTTGGTAAAATCAAAAGCTGAGAACATAGATTTAAAAAAAAAACACAAGCTCAACAGTTCATATTTGGTAAAATTTAGCAGCGTCTAAAACTAAATTTTGTTAAATCAAAAGCTGAGATCTGAATTTCAAAAATAACATAAGCTTAACAGCATAAATTTTGTAAATTTAAGCAAGGAAAAAAAGGTTAAATTTGGTGTAATCAAAAGTTAAGAACATAAATTATAAAAAACACAAGGTCAAAAGCTCAAATTTGTTAAAAATAAGCAGCCACAAAAACTAAATTTTGTTAAATCAAAAGCTGAAAACCTAAATTTCGAAAACAACACAAGCTAAATAGCTCAAATTTAATAACCTCAGCGAGTAAACAAGATTAAATTTTTCATATCAAAATCTGAAAACTTAGATTTAAAAAAAAAACACAAGCTCAACAGCTTATATTTGGTAAAAATAAGCAGCGAGAAAAACTGAATTTTATAAAAGCATAAGCTGAAAACCTAAATTTTGAAAAAAACACTAGCTAAAAGGCTCAATTTAGTAAATTTTAGCAAGGAAAAAAGATGAAATTTGGTGAAATCAAAAGCTGAGACCATAGATTTAAAAAAAAACACAAGCTCAACAGTTCAAATTTGGTAAAACTAAGCAGCGACAAAAACTAAATTATGTTAAATCAGAATCTGACAACCTAAATTTTAAAATAACACAAGCTAAAATGCTTAAATTAGGTAAATTTTAGCAAGGAAAAAAGATTAAATTTGATAAAATCAAAAGATGAGAACAAAAACTTAAAAAAAAAAACCCAAGCTAAACAGCTTAAATTCGGAAAAAATAAGCAGCGACATAAACTAAATTTTGTTAATAAAAAAACTGATAACCTAAAGTTTTAAAATAAGTAAGCTAAAAAGCTCAAATTTTCTAAATTTTAGCAACGAAAAAAAATAAATTTGGTAAAATCAAAAGGTGAGAACAAAGATTTAAAAAAAACACAAGGTCTACAGCTCAAATTTTGAAAAAATAAGCAGCGACATAAACTAAGTTGTGTTATATCAAAAGATTAAAACTTAAATTTTGAAAACAACACTAGCTAAAAGGCTCAAATTTGATAAATATTAGTAATCAAAAACGATTAAATTTGGTAAAATCAAAAACTGAGAAAATAAATTAAAAAAAAAACACAAGCTCAACAGCTTAAAATTGGTAAAACTAAGCAGCAACAAAAACTAAATTTTGTTAAATCAAAAGCTAAAAACTAATTTTTGAAAATAACACAAGCTAAAAAACTCTAACTATGTAAATTTTAGCAAGGAAAATAGATTAAATTTAGTAAAATAAAAAGGTTAGAACAATGGTTTCAAAACAACACAAGCTCAACAGCTCAAATTTTGTAAAAATAAGCAGCGACAAAAACTAAATTTTGTTATATAAAAACCTGAAATCCTAAATTTTGAAAATAACACAATCTAAAATCCAAAATTTGATAAATTTTAGCATGAAAAAAAGATAAAATTAGGTAAAATCGAAAGCAGAGAACAAAGATTTAAAAAAAATACAAGCTCAATAGCTCAAATTTGGTGAAAATAAACAGCAACAATAACTAAACTTTGTTAAATCAAAAGCTGAGAACCAAATTTTGAAAAACGACAACCTTAAAAGCTCAAATTTAGTAATTTTTAGCAAGGAAAAAAGATTAAATTTTGAAAAATCAAAATCTGAAAACATAGATTTAAAAAAAAAAAAAACACAAGCTCAACAGCTTATATTTGGTAAAAATAACAGCAACAAAACCTGAAGTTTGTAAAATCATAAGCTGAAAACCTAAATTTTGAAAAAAACACTAGCTAAAAGGCTCAAATTTGATAAATATTAGTAATCAAAAACGATTAAATTTGGTAAAATCAAAAACTGAGAAAATAAATTAAAAAAAAACACAAGCTCAACAGCTTAAAATTGGTAAAACTAAGCAGCAACAAAAACTAAATTTTGTTAAATCAAAAGCTAAAAACTAATTTTTGAAAATAACACAAGCTAAAAAACTCTAACTGTGTAAATTTTAGCAAGGAAAATAGATTAAATTTAGTAAAATAAAAAGGTTAGAACATTGGTTTCAAAACAACACAAGCTCAACAGCTCAAATTTTGTAAAAATAAGCAGCGACAAAAACTAAATTTTGTTATATAAAAACCTGAAATCCTAAATTTTGAAAATAACACAAGCTAAAATTCAAAATTTGGTAAATTTTAGCATGAAAAAAAGATAAAATTAGGTAAAATCAAAAGCAGAGAACAAAGATTTAAAAAAAAACACAAGCTCAACAGCTCAAATTTGGTAAAACTAAGCAGCAACAATAACTAAACTTTGTTAAATCAAAAGCTGAGAACCAAATTTTGAAAAACGACAACCTTAAAAGCTCAAATTTAGTAATTTTTAGCAAGGAAAAAAGATTAAATTTTGAAAAATCAAAATCTGAAAACATAGATTTAAAAAAAAAAAAAACACAAGCTCAACAGCTTATATTTGGTAAAAATAACAGCAACAAAACCTGAAGTTTGTAAAATCATAAGCTGAAAACCTAAATTTTGAAAAAAACACTAGCTAAAAGGCTCAAATTTGATAAATATTAGTAATCAAAAACGATTAAATTTGGTAAAATCAAAAACTGAGAAAATAAATTAAAAAAAAACACAAGCTCAACAGCTTAAAATTGGTAAAACTAAGCAGCAACAAAAACTAAATTTTGTTAAATCAAAAGCTAAAAACTAATTTTTGAAAATAACACAAGCTAAAAAACTCTAACTATGTAAATTTTAGCAAGGAAAATAGATTAAATTTAGTAAAATAAAAAGGTTAGAACATTGGTTTCAAAACAACACAAGCTCAACAGCTCAAATTTTGTAAAAATAAGCAGCGACAAAAACTAAATTTTGTTATATAAAAACCTGAAATCCTAAATTTTGAAAATAACACAAGCTAAAATTCAAAATTTGGTAAATTTTAGCATGAAAAAAAGATAAAATTAGGTAAAATCAAAAGCAGAGAACAAAGATTTAAAAAAAACACAAGCTCAACAGCTCAAATTTGGTAAAACTAAGCAGCGACAAAAACTAAATTTCTTAAATTAAAAGCTGAGATCTAAATTTTGAAAATAACACAAGCTAAAAAGCTCAAATTTGTTAAATTTTAGCAAGGAAAAAAGATAAAATTAGATAAAATCAAAAGCTAAGAACAAAGATTAAAAAAAAACACAAGCTCAACAGCTCAATTAGTTAAAAATAAGCAGCGACAAAAACTAATTTTTTTAAATCAGTAGCTGAAAACATAAATTTGAAAAGAGCACAAGCTAAAAAGCTCAAATTTGGTAAAAATAAGCAGCGAAAAAAACTTAACTTTGTTAATTTAGTTAATATAAAAACTGAAAACCTAAATTTTGAAATTAACATAAGCTAAAAGGCTCAAATTTGGTAAATTTTAGAATGTAAAAAAGAATAAATTTAGTAAAATTAAAAGCTGAGAACATAGAATTTAAAAATAAGTAAGCTAAAAAGCTCAAATTTAGTAAAAATAAGTCGGGTCAAAAATTAACATTGTTAATTCAATTAAATCAAAAGCTGAAAACCAAAATTTTAAATATAACTAAAACTAAAACGCTTAAATTTGGTAAAATTTAACAAGGAAAAAGATTAAATTTGGTAAAATCAAAAGCTGAGAACATTGATTTAAAAATACAGAAGCTCAGAGGCTTTAACTTCGTAAATTTTTTCAAGGAATAAAGATAAAAGTGTTAAATCAAAAGCTGAGAACATAGATTTAAAAAAAAACACAAGCTCAACAGCTCAAACTTGGTAAAAATAAGCAGCGACCAAAATTTTATTTTGTAGAATAAAAAGCTGAGAATCTAAATTTTGAAAACAACACAAGCTAAAAAGCTCAAATTTAATAAGCCTTAGCAAGAAAATAATTTAGTTTAGTAAAATCAAAAGCTAAGAACATAAACTATAAAAAACACAAGGTCAACAGCTCAAATTTGGTAAAAATAAGCAGCGACAAAAACTTAAATTTGTTAAATCTAAAGCTGAGAACCTAAATTTTGAAATCAACACAAGCTAATAGCTCAAATTTAATAAATATAGAATAAAAAAAAAAAAAATTGGTAAAATCAAAAGATGAGACCATAGATTAAAAAAAAAACACAAGCTCAACAGCTCAAATTAGGTAGAAATAAGCAGCAACAAAAAACTAATTTTTTTTAATTCAATAAAAACAGAAGCGGGGAACCTAAATTTCGAATACAACACAAGCTAAATAGCTGAAATTTAATAACCTTAGCGAGTAAAAAAGATTAAATTTTTCAAATCAAAATCTGAAAATATAGATTTAAAAAAAAACACAAGCTCAACAGCTGATATTTGGTAAAAATAAGCAGCAACAAAAACTTAATTTTTTAAGATTATAAGCTGAAAACCTAAATTTTGAAAAAAACACTAGCTAAAAGACTATATTTGGTAAACTTTAGCCAGGAAAAAATATGAAATTTGGTGAAATCAAAAGCATAAAACATAGATTAAAAAACAAAAATTAGCTCAACAGCTTTGATTTGGAAAAATAAGCAGCGACAAAAACTAAGATTTGTTAGATCAAAAGCTTGAGATCTGAAATTTAAAAATAACACTAGCTAAAAATCCCAAATCTGGTAACTTTTAGCAAGGAAAAAAGATTAGATTTGGTATAATCAAAATCTGACAACATAGATTTAAAAAAATACAAGCTCAACAGTTTAAATATGGTAAAACTAAGCAGCGACAAAAACTAAACTTTGTTAAATCAAAAGCTCAGATCTAAATTTTGAAAATAACACAAGCTAAAGAGCTTAAATTTTGAAAATTTTAGCAAGGGTAAAGATTAAATTTGCAAAATCAAAAGCTGAAAACATAGATTTAAAAAAAAAACACGAGCTCCATAGCTCAAATTTGGTAAAACTAAGCAGCGACAAAAACAAAATTTTGTTGAATAAAAAGCTGAGATCCGAATTTCAAAAATAACACAAGCTTAACAGCATAAATTTGGTAAATTTTAGCAAGGAAAAAAGATAAAATTAGCTAAAATCAAAAGCTAAGAACATAAATTATAAAAAAAACAAAGTCAAAAGCTCAAATTTAGTAAGAATAAGCAGAGATAAAAACTTTATTTTGTTAAATCACAAGCTCGGAACCTAGATTTCGAAAACAAGACAAGCCAAAAAGTTTAAATTAAATAACCTTTGCGAGTAAAAAAGATTAAATTTTTCAAATCAAAATCTGAAAACATAGATTTTAAAAAAAAAACAAGCTCAACAGCTTATATTTGGTGAAAAACAAGCAGCAACAAAAACTAAATTTTGTTAAATTAAAAGCTGAGAACCCAATTTTGAATAATGACAAGCTCAAAAGCTTAAATTTAGTAATTTTTGGCAAGGAAAAAAGATTATATTTGTTTAATCAAAAGCTGAGAACATAGATTTAAAAAAACACTAGCTCAACATCTCAAATTTGGTGAAAATAAGCAACGAAAAAAACTTAACTTTGTTAATTTAGTTAAATTAAAAGCTGAAAACCTAAATTTTGAAATTAACACAAGCTAAAACTCTCAAATTTGGTTAATTTTAGAATGAAAAAAGAATAAATTTGGTAAAATTAAAAGCTGAGAACATAGAATTTAAAAATAAGTAAGCTATAAAGCTCAATTTTGGTAAAAATAAGTAGGGACAAAAATTAATTTTGTTAATTTAATTAAATTTTAACAAGGAAAAATTGGTAAATTTTAACAAGGAAATAGATAAAATTTGGTAAAATCAAAAGCTGAGAACATAGATTTAAAAAAAAAAACACAAGCTCAACAGTTCATATTTGGTAAAATTTAGCAGCGTCTAAAACTAAATTTTGTTAAATCAAAAGCTGAGATCTGAATTTCAAAAATAACATAAGCTTAACAGCATAAATTTTGTAAATTTAAGCAAGGAAAAAAAGGTTAAATTTGGTGTAATCAAAAGTTAAGAACATAAATTATAAAAAACACAAGGTCAAAAGCTCAAATTTGTTAAAAATAAGCAGCCACAAAAACTAAATTTTGTTAAATCAAAAGCTGAAAACCTAAATTTCGAAAACAACACAAGCTAAATAGCTCAAATTTAATAACCTCAGCGAGTAAACAAGATTAAATTTTTCATATCAAAATCTGAAAACTTAGATTTAAAAAAAAAACACAAGCTCAACAGCTTATATTTGGTAAAAATAAGCAGCGAGAAAAACTGAATTTTATAAAAGCATAAGCTGAAAACCTAAATTTTGAAAAAAACACTAGCTAAAAGGCTCAATTTAGTAAATTTTAGCAAGGAAAAAAGATGAAATTTGGTGAAATCAAAAGCTGAGACCATAGATTTAAAAAAAAACACAAGCTCAACAGTTCAAATTTGGTAAAACTAAGCAGCGACAAAAACTAAATTATGTTAAATCAGAATCTGACAACCTAAATTTTAAAATAACACAAGCTAAAATGCTTAAATTAGGTAAATTTTAGCAAGGAAAAAAGATTAAATTTGATAAAATCAAAAGATGAGAACAAAAACTTAAAAAAAAAAACCCAAGCTAAACAGCTTAAATTCGGAAAAAATAAGCAGCGACATAAACTAAATTTTGTTAATAAAAAAACTGATAACCTAAAGTTTTAAAATAAGTAAGCTAAAAAGCTCAAATTTTCTAAATTTTAGCAACGAAAAAAAAAAAATTTGGTAAAATCAAAAGGTGAGAACAAAGATTTAAAAAAAACACAAGGTCTACAGCTCAAATTTTGAAAAAATAAGCAGCGACATAAACTAAGTTGTGTTATATCAAAAGATTAAAACTTAAATTTTGAAAACAACACTAGCTAAAAGGCTCAAATTTGATAAATATTAGTAATCAAAAACGATTAAATTTGGTAAAATCAAAAACTGAGAAAATAAATTAAAAAAAAACACAAGCTCAACAGCTTAAAATTGGTAAAACTAAGCAGCAACAAAAACTAAATTTTGTTAAATCAAAAGCTAAAAACTAATTTTTGAAAATAACACAAGCTAAAAAACTCTAACTATGTAAATTTTAGCAAGGAAAATAGATTAAATTTAGTAAAATAAAAAGGTTAGAACAATGGTTTCAAAACAACACAAGCTCAACAGCTCAAATTTTGTAAAAATAAGCAGCGACAAAAACTAAATTTTGTTATATAAAAACCTGAAATCCTAAATTTTGAAAATAACACAAGCTAAAATCCAAAATTTGATAAATTTTAGCATGAAAAAAAGATAAAATTAGGTAAAATCAAAAGCAGAGAACAAAGATTTAAAAAAAATACAAGCTCAATAGCTCAAATTTGGTGAAAATAAACAGCAACAATAACTAAACTTTGTTAAATCAAAAGCTGAGAACCAAATTTTGAAAAACGACAACCTTAAAAGCTCAAATTTAGTAATTTTTAGCAAGGAAAAAAGATTAAATTTTGAAAAATCAAAATCTGAAAACATAGATTTAAAAAAAAAAAAAACACAAGCTCAACAGCTTATATTTGGTAAAAATAACAGCAACAAAACCTGAAGTTTGTAAAATCATAAGCTGAAAACCTAAATTTTGAAAAAAACACTAGCTAAAAGGCTCAAATTTGATAAATATTAGTAATCAAAAACGATTAAATTTGGTAAAATCAAAAACTGAGAAAATAAATTAAAAAAAAACACAAGCTCAACAGCTTAAAATTGGTAAAACTAAGCAGCAACAAAAACTAAATTTTGTTAAATCAAAAGCTAAAAACTAATTTTTGAAAATAACACAAGCTAAAAAACTCTAACTATGTAAATTTTAGCAAGGAAAATAGATTAAATTTAGTAAAATAAAAAGGTTAGAACATTGGTTTCAAAACAACACAAGCTCAACAGCTCAAATTTTGTAAAAATAAGCAGCGACAAAAACTAAATTTTGTTATATAAAAACCTGAAATCCTAAATTTTGAAAATAACACAAGCTAAAATTCAAAATTTGGTAAATTTTAGCATGAAAAAAAGATAAAATTAGGTAAAATCAAAAGCAGAGAACAAAGATTTAAAAAAAACACAAGCTCAACAGCTCAAATTTGGTAAAACTAAGCAGCGACAAAAACTAAATTTCTTAAATTAAAAGCTGAGATCTAAATTTTGAAAATAACACAAGCTAAAAAGCTCAAATTTGTTAAATTTTAGCAAGGAAAAAAGATAAAATTAGATAAAATCAAAAGCTAAGAACAAAGATTAAAAAAAAACACAAGCTCAACAGCTCAATTAGTTAAAAATAAGCAGCGACAAAAACTAATTTTTTTAAATCAGTAGCTGAAAACATAAACTTGAAAAGAGCACAAGCTAAAAAGCTCAAATTTGGTAAAAATAAGCAGCGAAAAAAACTTAACTTTGTTAATTTAGTTAATATAAAAACTGAAAACCTAAATTTTGAAATTAACATAAGCTAAAAGGCTCAAATTTGGTAAATTTTAGAATGTAAAAAAGAATAAATTTAGTAAAATTAAAAGCTGAGAACATAGAATTTAAAAATAAGTAAGCTAAAAAGCTCAAATTTAGTAAAAATAAGTCGGGTCAAAAATTAACATTGTTAATTCAATTAAATCAAAAGCTGAAAACCAAAATTTTAAATATAACTAAAACTAAAACGCTTAAATTTGGTAAAATTTAACAAGGAAAAAGATTAAATTTGGTAAAATCAAAAGCTGAGAACATTGATTTAAAAATACAGAAGCTCAGAGGCTTTAACTTCGTAAATTTTTTCAAGGAATAAAGATAAAAGTGTTAAATCAAAAGCTGAGAACATAGATTTAAAAAAAAACACAAGCTCAACAGCTCAAACTTGGTAAAAATAAGCAGCGACCAAAATTTTATTTTGTAGAATAAAAAGCTGAGAATCTAAATTTTGAAAACAATTTAAGCTAAAAAGCTCAAATTTAATAAGCCTTAGCAAGAAAATAATTTAGTTTAGTAAAATCAAAAGCTAAGAACATAAACTATAAAAAACACAAGGTCAACAGCTCAAATTTGGTAAAAATAAGCAGCGACAAAAACTTAAATTTGTTAAATCTAAAGCTGAGAACCTAAATTTTGAAATCAACACAAGCTAATAGCTCAAATTTAATAAATATAGAATAAAAAAAAAAAAAATTTGGTAAAATCAAAAGATGAGACCATAGATTAAAAAAAAAACACAAGCTCAACAGCTCAAATTAGGTAGAAATAAGCAGCAACAAAAAACTAATTTTTTTTAATTCAATAAAAACAGAAGCGGGGAACCTAAATTTCGAATACAACACAAGCTAAATAGCTGAAATTTAATAACCTTAGCGAGTAAAAAAGATTAAATTTTTCAAATCAAAATCTGAAAATATAGATTTAAAAAAAAACACAAGCTCAACAGCTGATATTTGGTAAAAATAAGCAGCAACAAAAACTTAATTTTTTAAGATTATAAGCTGAAAACCTAAATTTTGAAAAAAACACTAGCTAAAAGACTATATTTGGTAAACTTTAGCCAGGAAAAAATATGAAATTTGGTGAAATCAAAAGCATAAAACATAGATTAAAAAACAAAAATTAGCTCAACAGCTTTAATT
Organism: Thalia democratica; assembly: GCF_965202585.1. Lineage (NCBI taxonomy): Eukaryota > Metazoa > Chordata > Thaliacea > Salpida > Salpidae > Thalia > Thalia democratica. The sequence continues at coordinate 79,322,017 of NC_139165.1, forward strand.
TGGAAAAATAAGCAGCGACAAAAACTAAGATTTGTTAGATCAAAAGCTTGAGATCTGAAATTTAAAAATAACACTAGCTAAAAATCCCAAATCTGGTAACTTTTAGCAAGGAAAAAAGATTAGATTTGGTATAATCAAAATCTGACAACATAGATTTAAAAAAATACAAGCTCAACAGTTTAAATATGGTAAAACTAAGCAGCGACAAAAACTAAACTTTGTTAAATCAAAAGCTCAGATCTAAATTTTGAAAATAACACAAGCTAAAGAGCTTAAATTTTGAAAATTTTAGCAAGGGTAAAGATTAAATTTGCAAAATCAAAAGCTGAAAACATAGATTTAAAAAAAAAACACGAGCTCCATAGCTCAAATTTGGTAAAACTAAGCAGCGACAAAAACAAAATTTTGTTGAATAAAAAGCTGAGATCCGAATTTCAAAAATAACACAAGCTTAACAGCATAAATTTGGTAAATTTTAGCAAGGAAAAAAGATAAAATTAGCTAAAATCAAAAGCTAAGAACATAAATTATAAAAAAAACAAAGTCAAAAGCTCAAATTTAGTAAGAATAAGCAGAGATAAAAACTTTATTTTGTTAAATCACAAGCTCGGAACCTAGATTTCGAAAACAAGACAAGCCAAAAAGTTTAAATTAAATAACCTTTGCGAGTAAAAAAGATTAAATTTTTCAAATCAAAATCTGAAAACATAGATTTTAAAAAAAAAACAAGCTCAACAGCTTATATTTGGTGAAAAACAAGCAGCAACAAAAACTAAATTTTGTTAAATTAAAAGCTGAGAACCCAATTTTGAATAATGACAAGCTCAAAAGCTTAAATTTAGTAATTTTTGGCAAGGAAAAAAGATTATATTTGTTTAATCAAAAGCTGAGAACATAGATTTAAAAAAACACTAGCTCAACATCTCAAATTTGGTGAAAATAAGCAACGAAAAAAACTTAACTTTGTTAATTTAGTTAAATTAAAAGCTGAAAACCTAAATTTTGAAATTAACACAAGCTAAAACTCTCAAATTTGGTTAATTTTAGAATGAAAAAAGAATAAATTTGGTAAAATTAAAAGCTGAGAACATAGAATTTAAAAATAAGTAAGCTATAAAGCTCAATTTTGGTAAAAATAAGTAGGGACAAAAATTAATTTTGTTAATTTAATTAAATTTTAACAAGGAAAAATTGGTAAATTTTAACAAGGAAATAGATAAAATTTGGTAAAATCAAAAGCTGAGAACATAGATTTAAAAAAAAAAACACAAGCTCAACAGTTCATATTTGGTAAAATTTAGCAGCGTCTAAAACTAAATTTTGTTAAATCAAAAGCTGAGATCTGAATTTCAAAAATAACATAAGCAAAACAGCATAAATTTTGTAAATTTAAGCAAGGAAAAAAAGGTTAAATTTGGTGTAATCAAAAGTTAAGAACATAAATTATAAAAAACACAAGGTCAAAAGCTCAAATTTGTTAAAAATAAGCAGCCACAAAAACTAAATTTTGTTAAATCAAAAGCTGAAAACCTAAATTTCGAAAACAACACAAGCTAAATAGCTCAAATTTAATAACCTCAGCGAGTAAACAAGATTAAATTTTTCATATCAAAATCTGAAAACTTAGATTTAAAAAAAAAACACAAGCTCAACAGCTTATATTTGGTAAAAATAAGCAGCGAGAAAAACTGAATTTTATAAAAGCATAAGCTGAAAACCTAAATTTTGAAAAAAACACTAGCTAAAAGGCTCAATTTAGTAAATTTTAGCAAGGAAAAAAGATGAAATTTGGTGAAATCAAAAGCTGAGACCATAGATTTAAAAAAAAACACAAGCTCAACAGTTCAAATTTGGTAAAACTAAGCAGCGACAAAAACTAAATTATGTTAAATCAGAATCTGACAACCTAAATTTTAAAATAACACAAGCTAAAATGCTTAAATTAGGTAATTTTAGCAAGGAAAAAAGATTAAATTTGATAAAATCAAAAGATGAGAACAAAAACTTAAAAAAAAAAACCCAAGCTAAACAGCTTAAATTCGGAAAAAATAAGCGGCGACATAAACTAAATTTTGTTAATAAAAAAACTGATAACCTAAAGTTTTAAAATAAGTAAGCTAAAAAGCTCAAATTTTCTAAATTTTAGCAACGAAAAAAAATAAATTTGGTAAAATCAAAAGGTGAGAACAAAGATTTAAAAAAAACACAAGGTCTACAGCTCAAATTTTGAAAAAATAAGCAGCGACATAAACTAAGTTGTGTTATATCAAAAGATTAAAACTTAAATTTTGAAAACAACACAAGTTTATTTGGTGAATTTTAGCAAAAAAAATTAAATTTGGTAACATCAAAAGCTGAGAACATAGATTGAAAAAAAAAGAAAAAGCTAAACAGATCAAATTTGTTAGAAAATAAGTACGGACAAAAACAGAATTTTGTGAATTCATAAGCAGAAAACCTAAATTAAAAAAAAAACACAAGCTAAAAGGCTCAAATTTGGTAAATTTTAGTGAGGAAAAAAGATTAAATTTGGTAAAATCAATATGTGAACATAGATTTAAAAAAAAACACAAACTCAACAGCTCAAATTTGGTTAAAAAAAAGCAACAACAAAAGCTAAATTTTGTTCAATCAGAAGCTAAGATCTAAATTTTGAAAATAGCGCAAGCAAAAAAGCTCAAATTTGGTAAATTTTAGCAAAGAAAAAAAATTAAATTTAGTAAAATTAAGAACATAGATTTAAAAAAAACACAGGCTTAACAGATCAAATTCGGTAAAAATAAGTAGCTACAAAAACTAAATTTTGTTAAATCAAAAGCTGAGAACCTAAATTTTGAAAATAACAAAAACTTAAAAGCTTAAAATTTGTAAATTTTAATAAGGAAAAAAGATTAAATTTAGTAAAATCAAAAGCTTAGAACAAAGATTAAAAAAACACCAGTTCAACAGCTTAAATTTAATAAAATAAGCAGCGACATAAAGTAAATTTTGTTAATTTACTTAAATGAAAAGCTGAAAGCCTGAAGTTTTAAAATAACATTGAGCTAAAAAGCTCAAAATTAGTAGATTTTATCAAGAAAAAATATTAAATTTTGTAAAATCAAAAGCTAAGATAATAAATTTTAAAAAAACACACTTTCAACAGCTCAAATTTGGTTATATTAAGCAGCGACAAAAACTAAATTGTGTTAAGTCTATAACTGAGAACCTATATTTTAAACACAACACAAACTAAAAAGTTTAAATTTGGCAAATTTTAGTAAGGAAAAAAGATTAATTTTGGTAAAATCAAAAGGTGAGAACATAGATTTAAAAAAACACTAGTTCAGTAGCTCAAATTTGGTAAAATACGCAGCGACAAAAACTAAATTTTGTTAATTTAGTAAAATGAAAAGCTGAAAACCTGAAGTTTTAAAATAACATTGAGCTAAGTGCTCAAAATTATTAGATTTTACTAGAAAATAAATTAAATTTGGTAAAATCAAAATCTAAGAACATAAATTATAAAAAACACACGGTCAACAGCTCAAATTTACTTAAAATAAGCAGCGACATAAACTAAATTTTGTTAATTTAGTTAAATGAATAGCTTGAAACCTGAAGTTTTAAAATAACATTGAGCTAAAAAGATCAAAACTAGTAGATTTTACCAAGGGAAACAGTTTTCTAAACTGGGAAACAGTACATTCAAATTATTTCTTTGTAAAACTTATATTTTTTTAATATATAAAGTATATTTATTGCTTTTTAAACTAAAGCTATTTAAGATTGATATTTCGCAAAACAAATTATATAGAGTTTTCAAAATTATCACTATTTTTGAAATTGCTTACTAGGTTTTCAGCAATAGATAATCGTTCCATTGCTATTTTAATTACTTATATTTTTTTGTTAACTATATGAACAATATGTTTTGGTACATAGCAACAATAAAAACTGAAACTAGATAAAACTAAAACATGAAAATATAAACATTGTATATAGAAGATGCTAAAAAGATCAATTTTGTAATTTTGCATCGAAAAAAAAATTATATGGTAAAATCAAAAGCTAAAAACTTAAATTTTAAAAAGAACACAAGCTAAAAAGCTTAAAATTAATAATTCTGAGCAGGAAAAAAAAAATTAATGAATTCAAAAGCTGAGAACATAGATTTAAGTTAAACTTAAGCTCAACAGAACAAATTTGGTAAAAATAAGCAGCGACAAAAAATAAATTTTGTTATATCAAAAGCTAAGAACCTTAAGTTTGAAAATAACAGAAGCTGAAGGGCTCTAATTTTGTAAATTTTGGCAAGGAAAAAAGATTAAATTTGGTTAATTCAAAAGCTGAGAACATAGATTTAAAAAAAAAACACAAGCTCAACAGCTTAAATTTGGTAAAATTTAGCAGCTACAAAAACTAAATTTTGTTAGATCAAAAGCTGAAAACCAAAAATTTTAAAAATAACAAAAGCTCAATGGCTCTAATTTTGTTAACTTTTTCAATGAAAAAGATTCAATTTGGTGAAATTAAAAGCTAAGAACATAAATTATAAAAAACCCACGGTCATTAGCTCAAATTTGGTTAAATTTTGCATCGAAAAAAACTAAATTGGGTTAAATCAAAAGGATAGAAATTTAATTTTATAAACAACACAAGCTAAAAAGCTCAAAATTAATAATCCTGAGCAGGAAAAAAAAATAATGAATTCAAAAGCTGAGAACATAAATTTAAGTTAAACTAAAGCTCAACAGAACAAATTTGGTAAAAATAATAGCGACAAAAACTAAATTTTGTTATATCATAAGCTAAGAACCTAAAGTTTAGAAATAACAGAAGCTAAATTGCTCTAATTTTGTAAATTTCGTCACATCAGAAGCTGAGAACCTAAGTTCAGCTCAAATTTGGTAAAATTAAGCATCTACAAAAACTAAATTTTGTTAAATCAAAAACTGACAACCTAAATTTTGAACACAACACAAACTAAAAAGTTCAAATTTGGGAAATTATAGCAAGGAAAAAAGATTAATTTTGGTAAAATCAAAAGCTGAGAACATAGATTAAGAAAAAACACAAGCTCAACAGTTTAAATTTGGTAAAACTAAGCAGCGACAAAAACTAAATTATGTTAAATCAATAGCTGATAACCTAAATTTTGAAATAACACAAGCTAAAATGCTTAAATTAGGTAAATTTTAGCAAGGAAAAAAAATTAAATATGATAAAATCAAAAGATGAGACGAAGACTTAAAAAAAAACCCAAGCTAAACAGCTTAAATTCAGAAAAAATAAGCAGCGACATAAACTAAATTTTGTTAATAAAAAAACTAATAACCTAAAGTTTTAAAATTACATAAGCTAAAAAGCTCAAATTTAGTAAATTTTAGCAAGCTAAAAAAAAAATTGGTAAAATCAAAAGGTGAGAACAAAGATAAAAAAAAAACACAAGGTCAACAGCTCAAATTTGTTAAAAAATAAGCAACGACAAAAACTAAATTTTGTGAATTCATAAGCAGAGAACCCAAAATTAAAAAAAAAACACAAGCTAAAAAGCTCAAATTTGGTAAATTTTAGCGAGGAAAAAAGTTTAAATTTAGTAAAATCAAAAGCTGAGTACATAGATTTAGAAAAAACACAGGCTTAACAGATCAAATTCGGTAAAAATAAGTAGCTACAAAAACTAAATTTTGTTAAATCAAAAGCTGAGAACCTAAATTTTGAAAATAACACAAGCTTAAAAGCTCAAACTTTGTAAATTTTAGTAAGAATAAAAGGTTAAATTTAGTAAAATCAAAAGCTAAGAACATAGATTAAAAAAGCACAAGTTCAACAGCTTAAATTTAATAAAATAAGCAGCGACATAAACTAAATTTTGTTAATTTAGTTAAATGAAAAGGTGAAAGCCTGAAGTTTTAATAAAACATTGAGCTAAGAGCTGAAAATTAGTAGATAACTTAAATTTTAAAATTAAAACGAGCTAAAAGGCTTAAATTTGGTAAATTTTAGCGAGGAAAAAAGATTAAATTTAGTAAAAAGAAATGCTAAGTACATAGATTTGAAAAAAACACAAACTCAATAGCTCAAATTTGGTAAAACTAAGCAGCGACAAAAACTAAATTTTAATAAATTAGAAGCTAAGAACCTAAATTTTAAAAATAACACAAGCTAATAGCTCAAACTTAGTAAATTTTAGCAAGGAAAAAAGATTATTTTTGGTAAAATCAAAAGCTTAGAACATAGATTTAAAAAAAAACACAAGCTCAACAGCTCCAACTAGTTGGGACTATGGAGTGACAAAAATATTTTTTTTTAATCAAAAGTTGAGATTTAAATTTTGAAATTAACACAAGCTAAAAGGATCAAACTTGGTAAATTTTAGCGAGGAAAAAGATTAAATTTAGTAAAATCAAAAGCTGAGAACATAGATTTAAAAAAAACTAAAGCTCAACAGCTTAAATTTGGTAATACTAAGCAGTCAAAAAAATAATTGTTTACCAAAAAAAAATATTAAGTTTGGTAAAATAAAAAGCTAAGATAATAAATTTTAGAAAAACACACGGTCAGCAGATCAAATTTGGTTATATTAAGCTGCGACAAAAACTAAATTGTGGTAAATCAATAACTAGGAACCTATATTTTGAACACAACACAAACTAAAAAGTTCAAATTTGGCAAATTTTAGTAAGGAAAAAAGATTAATTTTGGTAAAATTAAAAGGTGAGAACATAGATTTAAAAAAACACAACTTCAGTAGCTCAAATTTGGTAAAAATAAGCAGCGACATAAACTAAATTTTGTTAATTTAGTTAAATGAATAGCTGGAAACCTGAAGTTTTAAAATAACATTGAGCTAAAAAGCTCAAAACTAATAGATTTTACCAAGGGAAACAGTTTTCTAAACTTGGAAACAGTACAATCAAATTATTTCTTTGTAAAACTTATATTTTCTTAATATATTAAAATATATTTATTGCTTTTTAAACTAAAGCTATTTAAGATTGATATGTCGCAAAACCAATTAGATAGAATTTTCAAAATTATCACTATTTTTGAAATTGCTTACTAGGTTTTCAGCAATAGATAATCGCTTCATTGCCATTTTAATAACTTATATTTTTTTGTTAACTATATGAACAATTTGTTTTGGTACATAGCAACAATAAAAATTTAGCAACAATAAAATTTGAAACTAGATAAAACTAAAACATGAAAATATAAACAATGTATATAAAAGATGCTAAAAAGATCAATTTAGTAATTTTGCATCGAAAAAATGTAATATGGTAAATTCGAAAGCTAAAAACTTAAATTTTAAAAACAACACAAGCTAAAAAGTTTAAGCTTTGAAAATTTAGCAAAAAAAAGTATATATTTGGTAAAATCAAAGCTAAAAACTTTAATTTTGTAAAATGCACAAGCTAAAGAGCTCAAACTTAGTAAACTTTGCAACGAAACAAGGACAAATTGAATAAAATCAAAAGCTAAGCTCTTAAATTTAAAAAGGAACACAAATTTTAAAGCTCAAACTTAGTAAAGTTTAGCGAAGAAAAATATAAAATAAGTACGGTCAAAAATTAAGAAGTTAAATTATGATAAAAACACAAGCTTAAAAGCTCAAATTTGGTAAAATTTTGAACGAAAAAACTTAGAATTAATAAATTTAAAGCTAAAAATCTAAATTTAAAAAGGAACACAAGTATTAAACCTCAAACTTAGTAAAATTTAGTAAAGAAAAAAGTATAAATAAAGATTATACCAAGGAATAAAGATTATTTTTGGCAAAATGAAAAGCTGAGAACATAGTCTTAAAAAAAAGCAAGCTCAACAGCTGAAATTGAAAACTTAGCAGCAACAAAAACTAAATTTGTTAAATTAGAAGCTGAGAACCTAAATTTTTAAAATAGCACAAGCTAAAAGGCTCAAATATTTAAATTTTAGCAAGTAAAAAAAACTAAATTAGGTAAAATCAAAAGCTGAGAACATAGATAAAAAAAAACACGAGCTAAACAGCTCAAATTTGGGAAAATAATTAGCGACAAAAACTAAATTTTGTTAATCAAAAGCTGAAAATTTAATTTTTGAAAATAACACAAGCTAATAGCTCAAATTTAATAAATTTTAGCAAAGAAAAAAAGTTAAATTTGGTTAAATCAAAAGCTGAGAACATAGATTTAAAAAAAAAAGCTCAAAAGCCCAAATTTGATATAACTAAGCAGAGACAAAAATTAAATTTTGTTAAATCAAAAGCTGATAGTTTAAATTTTAAAATTAAAACGAGCTAAAAGGCTCAAATTTGGTAAATTTTAGCAAGGAAAAAAGATTAAATTTAGTAAAAAGAAATGCTAAGTACATAGATTTGAAAAAAACACAAGCTCAATAGCTCAAATTTGGTAAAACTAAGCAGCGACAAAAACTAAATTTTATTAAATTTGAAGCTGAGAACCTAAATTTTAAAAATATCACAAGCTAATAGCTTAAATTTAGTAAATTTTAGCAAGGAAAAAAGATTAATTTTGGTAAAATCAAAAGCTTAGAACATAGATTTAAAAAAAAACACAAGCTCAACAGCTCCAATTAGTTGGGACTAAGGAGTGACAAAAATATTTTTTTTTTAATCAAAAGCTGAGATTTAAATTTTGAAATTAACACAAGCTAAAAGGATCAAACTTGGTAAATTTTAGCGAGGAAAAAAGATTAAATTTAGTAAAATCAAAAGCTGAGAACATAAATTTAAAAAAAACTAAAGCTCAACAGCTTAAATTTGGTAATACTAAGCAGTCACAAAAATAATTGTTTACCAAGAAAAAATATTAAGTTTGGTAAAATAAAAAGCTAAGATAATAAATTTTAGAAAAACACACGGTCAGCAGATCAAATTTGGTTATATTAAGCTGCGACAAAAACTAAATTGTGGTAAATCAATAACTAGGAACCTATATTTTGAACACAACACAAACTAAAAAGTTGAAATTTGGCAAATTTTAGTAAGGAAAAAAGATTAATTTTGGTAAAATCAAAAGGTGAGAACATAGATTTAAAAAAACACAAGTTCAGTAGCTCAAATTTGGTAAAAATAAGCAGCGACATTAACTAAATTTTGTTAATTTAGTTAAATGAATAGCTGGAAACCTGAAGTTTTAAAATAACATTGAGCTAAAAAGCTCAAAACTAGTAGATTTTACAAAGGGAAACAGTTTTCTAAACTGGGAAACAGTACAAACAAATTATTTCTTTGTAAAACTTATATTTTCTTAATATATTAAAACATATTTATTGCTTTTTAAACTAAAGCTATTTAAGATTGATATGTCGCAAAACCAATTAGATAGAATTTTCAAAATTATCACTATTTTTGAAATTGCTTACTAGGTTTTCAGCAATAGATAATCGTTTCATTGCCATTTTAATAACTTATATTTTTTTGTTAACTATATGAACAATTTGTTTTGGTACATAGCAACAATAAAAATTTAGCAACAATAAAATTTGAAACTAGATAAAACTAAAACATGAAAATATAAACATTGTATACAAAAGATGCTAAAAAGATCAATTTAGTAATTTTGCATCGAAAAAAATGTAATATGGTAAACTCGAAAGCTAAAAACTTAAATTTTAAAAACAACACAAGCTAAAAAGTTTAAGCTTTGAAAATTTAGCAAAACAAAAGTATAGATTTGGTGAAATCAAAGCTAAAAACTTTAATTTTGTAAAATGCACAAGCTAAAGAGCTCAAACTTAGTAAACTTTGCAACGAAACAAGTACAAATTGAATAAAATCAAAAGTTAAGCTCCTAAATTTTAAAAGGAACACAACCTTTCAGGCTCAAACTTAGTAAAGTTTAGCGAAGAAAAGTATAAAATAAGTACGGTCAAAAATTAAGAAGTTAAATTTTGATAAAAACACTAGCTTAAAAGCTCAAATTTGGTAAAATTTTGAACGAAAAAACTTAGAATTAATAACATTTAAAGCTAAAAATCTAAATTTAAAAAGGAACACAAGTATTAAACCTTAAACTTAGTAAAATTTAGTAAAGAAAAAAGTATAAATTTAGTTAATTCAAAAAGACTTGATATTTGAAATCAACACAAGCTAAAAAGCTCAAATTTGGTAAATTTAGTAAAAAAAAAGTATAAATTTGAATAGAAGCCAAGCTTAGAATTTAAATATTAAAAACAGCACAAGCTAGAAGGCGCAAATTTGGTAAATCTTAGCAAGGAAAAAAGATTAAATTTGGTAAAATAAAAAACCGATAACATAGATTTTAAAAAAACACAAGCTTAACATCTCAAATTTGGTGAAAATAAGCAGTTACAAAAACTAAATTTTGTTTTTTTAGTTAAATCAAAAGCAGAGACCCTAAAATTTGAAAATAACACAAGCTAAAAAAATAAAATTTGGTAAATTTTAGCAAGAAAAAAGACTAATTTTTGTAAAATAAAAAGATGAGAATATATATTTAAAAAAACATAAGCTCAACAGCTCAAATTTAGTAAAAATAAGCAGCAACCAAAACTAAATTTTGTTATATTATATATATAATTATTATTATTTATTTATTTAATTATATAAAAACTATAATTCAAACAGCTGTTTCACACATTGAAATGTAAAATTTCTTGTGATCTTCAGTGAGTTGTAGTTTATTATAATAGTAAACAGAAATTTCGATTTTACAATTTTTTATGGTAATTATGACGTAGTAATGGTACAGTTTATTGTACGATTAGTTGAATTTGAAATACGCTGTAAATGTTATTCTATGCTTTTTAGGAAAGTTTAAAAAGATTATTTTGGAAAAAATGTTTTAAGCTATTAGAAAAATTTTTTAGGCTGTTGGGAAAAATGTTATAAAATGCTATAAAATACTCGTGTTTGCCGCTTCGATTTTATTTTGTTTTAATATTTAGTTATATAAAATATCAAACAAAAACACAATAAATAAAATAAATGATGAGACCTATAACCTAATAAAAACTAAATATTAAAACAAAATAAAATCGAAGCGGCAAACACGAGTATTTTATAGCATTTTATAACATTTTTCCCAACAGCCTAAAAAATTTTTCTAATAGCTTAAAACATTTTTTCCAAAATAACCTTTTTAAACTTTCCTAAAAAGCATAGAATAACATTTACAGCGTATTTCAAATTCAACTAATCGTACAATAAACTGTACCATTACTACGTCATAATTACCATAAAAAATTCTAAAATCGAAATTTCTGTTTACTATTATAATAAACTACAACTCACTGAAGATCACATGAAATTTTACATTTCAATGTGTGAAACAGCTGTTTGAATTATAGTTTTTATATAATTAAATAAATAAATATTAAGCTCCAATTTGATTTGTCGAGCACTATCGATCAGAACTTTGTATAAAACCTTTAATATAATTATTATTATATATATTATTATATATATAAATATTATTTATTTTTGCAAATAAGTAAGCACATTTTTTTCAAGTATAACATAGCAGTTGTAACTACAACTAGTTAATACTCAGTACGTCTTACTTTACTTTAATAGTGTGTGCCAGAGATGTTAAAATGCTAAAAGTTACTATGGTAATTCAGCAATGAAGTGTTTTATTTTTGGTTTGTTTTAAGTTAGTAATTTCACGCTTGAGTAAACAAAGCAGAGCTTTTTAACATGTCTGGTGTGTGCGACTCGATACCCGAAAGGTTTTTTCGTGCACCAGGTCTTAGGACAAAATACTTTAAGCGTTTTTTTTTTTGTCGTTCAATAAAAAAAATATATAATATAGATAATTTTAATTAGTTAAGTTTTCTTTTAAATTTTTGTTACAAAAGTTTAAACATAACAGTTTAAACAGCAATGTATTAATAGAAAAAAAAGTTTTACAACTTACTATTGAATAAAATGATAAAAACTTCTTATTTTATCTTCATCTTATACCTTCAAGGCAAATAAAAATTTATAACTGGAAAACTATGAATCATTAGAATGGAAAAGTATTTTAGTCGAAAATTTTAGCTAACCGTTTTTATAGTGGTTACATATTTACCAAACTCGTAATTAAATACTACAAAAGCTTAAATTTTAAATATATGAAAAAAAAAACTGTTTTTACTAAAAAATTAGCACAAGTGAATGTTAAAACAAAGTAGACAAAAAACTGTACAAAATAAAAGTTTTAAGAAATAAGTATGTACAATTTCAGACTATTAGGTCTTTTAAGAGTTATGTTTTTCTTTACTTAGCTACATAAACATTAATCAGATCAACTGTCAGTTTAAGAACTTATAAGTAAGTATATCCTTAAATCGTATGCAATTTATTTTTACATCTACTACAGAATATAAAACTGTATACGAAACATGCATCCTACTATGATTTTTTGCAGCAAAAGGACTTGATTGGGTTCTTAAACTTTAATTGCAGATGTACTCAAACAGTAAGTACTGTTGTTCAGTAACAACAAAATTTAGTTTTTGTCTTCATTACTTAACTCAAATTGGTAAAAGAATCATATTTATGAGCACAACTTGTAAAGTGATCTCTTTTTAAAACACCAAAATTAATAGTTTCTAGGGATCAGTTATTAGTGTTGTATATGTGCATTGTGCAAGTTTAGTTTCATACTGTTAGTTTATCAATTATAGCGGCCTATCATAACCAAAAATTATTATAAATGAAAGATTTATGTATTTATATTTTTATCAATATAGTTAACATATATTTTAATTTAAAATGTTTGTAAGAATACGTCTATAGTTCTTTATCTAGATTTATAAAATTTGTTGTAATATCTTTGAAACATAAAACAACAAATGAGTTTGTTAAACAAGAAATGTTTAAACATAAAAACAAGAAAAAATTTTTTTTTTCATTTTTATTAGAGTTTATCAGAGATTTTAAGCGTTGTAGTAGTTAATAAGTGTATACTAAAAAATTCATACTAAGCTCTAACAGAAATTCAAAAAAGTGTTTGTCGACTTTAGTTATGTGAGATTTTTACCAAAAAGTATTTAAAGGTTTTATTTTTGTTTTTAAATAGCTAAATGGTTGAATTTCTTTTTAATTTGTTGATAAAACTGTTGTATTTTTAATGAAGATAAGCATAACTCGATAAGTTTTAAAACCATTAAATCAACTGCTTAACATTTTATCTTTCCAATTGTTTTAGCATTAATTTTTGACAAATTCTGTTGCTCCTAGCTATTTCACTTAAAACTTAACTTAACCATTCTTTAAACCTGTTATTCGAAAACCAATTACTTAGAGTAATCGCGTAAGGATGAAGCAAAGAAGAAAAAACACTTCAAAAAATACATATTACCACGTTAAATTTCAAGCTCTTCCACAGGTCTGAAAATAAAACCATAATAAAATATCGTAAAAAAAAGTCTGAACAAAAAAGTTGATTGTTTAATGTTATATTGATTATAAAAAACGGTATTAACTATTAAACATGCCATTAGATTTGTATTTTTTTTCTACTTTTAAATACTCAGTAATACGTTAAAAAAGCCTCTATAATATGTGTACTATTTAATTAAGATTTATTTTACCAATTGGTGATTTCTTATATTTTGTTGTTTATTGAACGATAAAAAGCGCTCAAAATATTTGGTTCTAGGACCTGGTGTAAAAAAAAACCTTTTAATTATCGAGTCGTACACCACGGATATCTTTGAACGTCTTGTCCAGGACAGCATTATATCTTATTATAAAATTGAAACGTTGTTTTATTTATAACAAACTGTAAAAACAAAGTATTTATATATGTACGGTAATTTAAATTGTGTACTCTTTAAATTTTTATAGACAGGTAGCCTAGTTTCAAGAGAAAACTTAACATTTACTTGTTAAATTAAGTAGTTTGTACTTGTTTCTACTTCTTTTTAAAATCCTTTTGGAATCTGTTGTAAAATTAACTTTTTTTTTGTATACTTGTTTTCGTTCTAAAATCAAAAGTGTTTTTCTTAGACAGACGTTTTTTAGTATACAGCATAAGTTTGAATTACTAACACACTAAAAGTTAAAATTATCTAGCTGATTGGCTGAATGAAAACTAAAACACTAGTACAGGGTTTCCCAAACTCATTTACTAAATCGCCCCCTTTTGAGTAACTTGAAAAAAAATCGCCCCCCACGATTTTACAAAGTAAATTTTCTTTTGAGTACAAACTTTTGAGCTAAAAAAAGTTGTGTTCGAAATGTAATTTGCACGCACTTTTGTGTTTAAAGTACTTTACAGGGCTTGAGAAAATAATTTACAGTTATTTTCTTAGAAGCCCAGTAAAGTGTATTAAAATAATTAATTATTAAAAAGCCTTGAGTAATCTGTAATCAATCCTGTTTAAATCTGATCTGTTGTGAAACTATTGAAACTTTTAGGTCAGTGGTGGACAACTTTTGTAGTCAGCAATTCATATTTACTAAAAAATATTTTCTTTTTTCAACTCGTTAGAAAATGTAATTGCGGGCTGCATGATTTAGAAAAATTACAAATAAGAAAATTAAAAAACTCGAGCAAAATTGTAATAAAATAATTTAGTATTATTGTGATGTAGGAAATACTTTTGTGAACTGAAAACGAAATGAAAGCGTATATCAAAATATTAAATATCAAAAAACTAAATTTTATTTATTTTGCACAAGTAGTTTTCAATTTACTTAGCGGGTCGAAATTCGACTGGATCTGCGACTGGATCTGAGCCGTACGTTATCCACCTAAAATCTTAACTTAAACCTGACATTTTAATAATATCTCATATAACAAATTTCGGACATTAAGAAGTTAATATTAAGTAACTTATTTAAGCCGCAAAAAATAATTAAATTACTTTATAAATAGGCTTTTTTAAAATATCTATACCAGAGATTAAAAAACTATAAAAGAATTAATAGTTTCTTCTATACATAATGAAATAAATAAATCTTAAAAAAAATTTTTCTGATCTAGTTAAATGAAGTTTGACCGACTGGTTGATTATCTCACATGAAAAGTGGCTTCATCAACTGCTTCAGTTAATGCAGTAAATTTACTAATTTCAATGCTAAGATATATTGTAAGCAAGTTAGTTGTAAAGTTAAAAATTTAATTTTAAACTTTTTAAACTGCTATTTGTTTTGTAGTAGATTACCATGAAATAGCATTTGACTTTGAATAATCTTTGAGGAACTAAACCTTAATTCTAACAATTTTTTTAAATTTAAATTCAAAAAAGAAAATCCAATGTTTTACAGGTAATTCTGAGAACAGAAAGTAATCAATTAAAAAAACTTTTAACTAGGTTTAAATTTTGTTTTGTAACTGTAGCAGTCTTTTTGATGGCTTATTTAATTCTGTTTAAAAAGTTTTTTTTTCTAGCTTTTAGCTTACAATAATTTAACAGAGGAAAATAGTTTCAAAACTAAAAGCTAGTGTTGAAATATTAAAATAAACTAAGTATGTTCTAATTGCTAATAAATATTGAATTAACATAAAACAAAAAACAGTTGTATTAATAGTTTAAAACTCCTTATATTATAATAAACTTTTGAAAAATAATAAATCAAGTTAGAAAATAAAATTGTGTTTAAGAAACTTTTAAATGAAAAAGAAGAAGTCATTTCAAATAGAGACCTCAAATTTATACTCTTTTAAAACTAAAAACATCTTTATAGAAATAAAAACTTTAATGGTTGTCAAAATATTACAATCAGATAATAATTTTATAGTAATATAAGTTGTATACAGATTAAACTAGTAATAACAAAAACCTGTCAAGTAGAGGTCTTTCAAACAAATATTTTAATCACTATGCTAAAAAAAGTTTTAGTGTAATGTAAAACAACGATTATCAAATACAAAATTAACCAGGTCAAAATAAAATTATTAAAATCCTTAAAACATAAACCATTTAATAAATATAGTAGACTTCCGCTTGAGTTTGCATTTTGAAAAAAATCATTAAAGTACAAACATAAAAAAGTTATTACCATATTTTTTTTTACAAAATGACAAATTTCAATATGTTATATGCAATGATGTTAAGAATAAACATGAAATCCACAAAAACATAAAACAAACCTTCATAAAAAAAAAGATCTATATAAGCTATTAAATATTATATATATTTTGTTTTATTAATATTTAGTTAGTAATAGACTTTACTTTAGTTAAATTTAAGAAAATATAAATTTGCACTTTTTTTGGTAAAAAGTGCGAACTCAAGAGGAAGTCTACCGTAAATAATATTTATTAGGCATTATTCAAACCTGTTGCAGAATAAATAGCTTAATAAAGTTGTTATTATAAAAAGACTACTCAAATTCAATACCAACCAGGTTAAATAAAAAATACTTCAAAAGATCAAATAAAATTAAAAAACTTTCATAAAATAATGTTTGCTACTGAAGTCTAATATAATGTGAAGGATGAGGATTATGACTGCTTGCAAGTTTTTCTAATCTGATTCTTAATTAGTAAAATAGAGCCTTAAGTCACCTCCTTTATAAATATCTAGATTAGACATTTTGCTCAAGATGTTGATAACTGAACTGAAAGCTTTTTCAACAACATAGCTAGAAGGAAAAGCTATAAACAACAATCTTAATTCCTCTAAAATGATTGGATACTTTTGCCTTAGTTTTTGTTGAGTCCAAAATCTTTCATATCGTTCTTCTGAAAAACTTACTTTAAGTTCAAGGTCAGTTTGTAAGTCTTAGAAGGTTTCCTATAAGTCGTTTACTTCAAAAGTATTTGCCTCGAAAGGATCGTTACTTTTATCTGTTTGATAGCTTTTTTGTGTCAAATCTAAACTTTACTACTTAATATGTTAAAATTGTTAATAATTCTAGATGATTTCCAGGAATTTTTTTGCTTTAATTATCAAATTCTAGGTTTTTCCAGGTTTCTAGGTAAATTGGCAACCCTGTATAGTTTTATTTCTTAGTCTAACTTAGTGACTTTTCAAAAAGCATCTGGAAATATCATGAGGTGATAGTTAGTAATTAATAACATAGATTTTTGCAAACCATTTGTAACCCCAAATAATGGGTAGCTGTCTAAATTGCGCGAGCGTACAAAAATGCACGAGGGGACGAAATTGCACGAAAACACAAAATTGCACGAAGATACTTTAGCACGAAGACTAATTTGCACGAGAGCACAAAATTGCACGAAGATAAAATTGCACGTAGACAAAATTGCACAAGGGTTCACTTTTGCACGAAGACACTTTTGCACGAGGGTATGTTTTTGCACGAGCAGACAATTTTGCACGCAGACACTTTTGCATAAAGGGTCATTTTTGCACGAGTGACAATTTAGCACGGAGGGTCGTTTTTGCACGGATTTCGTTTCCTTCCCAGGGACGGGTCAAAATTGCGCGTAGACATTTTTGCACGAGGGGACAAAAGTGCACAAAAAATTTTATATATTATTTAAAAGAATTAAAGAATCAGAACTATAAAATTTAATAAATATAAAATAATAAAAAATAAGAAGAAAAAAAAATTAAGTAAAAAACTTTAAGTAAAAAAAAACAAATCAATTTAAAAAAAAAAATAATAAATAAGTAAAAAGTAACAAATCAATTAAAAAAAAAATAGTAACTAAGTAAATAAAAATGTATATACTATAT
This sequence comes from Thalia democratica, assembly GCF_965202585.1. NCBI lineage: Eukaryota > Metazoa > Chordata > Thaliacea > Salpida > Salpidae > Thalia > Thalia democratica. Next base: position 79,339,606 of record NC_139165.1, read on the forward strand.
TTTTAAGTTAAAAAATTATTTTCAAGTAAAAAATATAAACTAAATGTTAAATAGATTAAAATAAATAATAAAAATGTCAGAATTTTAAAATCAAACAACTAATAATAAATGAATTTTAAAAAAATAAAAAAATAAATAAGATTTATGAAATTTAAAAATTAATAAATTAAATAATAAATACATTAACTAAATCTCCAAAACTAAAGTAAATAAAATTAGTAAAAAAATCAAAATAAATGAAAAAATTATTAAATAAATTTAAACGAAATAATAATAGTTAAAAAAGTCAATATTAACAAATTAAATAATAAACAAAAATCAATCAAAAAAACTGTATAAATAAAAATAAAAGCTAGATTATAAAATTAGATTCTAACCGTTGTTAAAATATAATTATTAAAAAGAGTTTTGGTTATATTAATAATTTTTTTTTGTTAAAAATAGAAATTAACTAATTGTAGCTGTTTAGTAATTTGTTTGTTTCATTTTATTCAAAAGATTGTATCTCCTTTTTCTTCTAAAAACGTAAGAAGAAAATTGCTTCTGACAGTGCTTTTTCGCAAGTCTGGGTTAGATAAAGAGAAAAAAACAGAGCAAGAGAAACTTAAGAGCTAACTAGAGTAAAACGCGTGCAAATAGTGATGTAACTAAGATAAAGTTTAGACAAATAGAAAATATATAAATTTTGTTTAAAACTTTTATTTAAAACAAATAAAAACAATTTAAGTATAATTTATGGAAGTACACAGCCGTAACAGAAATTTCTGTACAATGCACAATAAAAATTTCATCAGACGGATTTTCTCCTTTCTAGTTTTATTTAATTGTCTCATTATTTCGCATGCTCGTTTTTTTCTGTTCCAAAGTATTTTCGTGCAATTTTGTCCCATCGTGCATTTTTGTACGCTCGTGCAATTTTAACACCTACCCATGTAAATATTAGTTGTTCATTTTTTATTTAATCTTGTTTCATTTCATATTGAAGTTTAGTATAATTTTAATTTAATTTAAGTTTACATCAATACACGTTTATTCTTTAAAAAGGGATATTTTTATTAAATTAATTTTTTTTAGTTTTATTTTTATTAAAAAGTTTTCAAATTTTTATTAGTTTTTTAACACAGTAGTTTAGTTTCAATAAAAAAAACTAAATAAAAAAACATAAAAAAATAAGTAAAACTAATATAAACCTAATTAAGTTGAAATTAATTACACTTATACATGCTTATTATTTATAAATATAAAGATTTTTTTTAATAAAATATAATGGTTTTAATATATTTTTTATTTAGTTATTTTAAGTAAGTATTTTTTGTGAAAAATTGACTCTCCGTGCAAAACTGTCTGTCGTGCAAAATTGACCTTCCGTGAAAAATTGTAACTCGTGCAAAATTGAGCTTCAGTGCAAAATAGTCTTCGTGCAATTTTGTCCCCTCGTGCAATTTTGTGGCCTCGTGCAAACTAGTCTTCGTGCAAAAGTATCTTCGTGCATTTTTGTACACTCGTGCGATTTTGTACTCGTGCAATCTAGTCCCCACGTGCAATTTAGTAACCTCGTGCAATTTTGTCTTCGCGCAATTTAGACCCGTTCCCCCAAATAATATATATGTCAGGTTATAAAATAGTGAGAGGGATTCCAATCGTCTATGATATATGTAATTGTTAAATATGGAAATATATAAATGAAAGTATAGTATTTACTTGAAAGTAGGAGTCATAAGCACTAGATTTTTTTTTCTTTTATTTTCACAAATAAAATAATTTTTTTTGTTTAAGCTTTACCTCAGTGTCAAATAATAAATAGCAAGCTAAAAATAGTAATTTAGCAAGAAAAAAAGTAAAAATCTTATGACAACCCAAAATTTTTAAATCGCCCCCTTTTCGCCCCCTTACTAGTTATCGCCCACCCTTTCGCCCCCTTACTAATTATCGCCCCCCAAAATACTAAAATCGCCCCCAGGGGGGCGATATCGCCCACTTTGGGAAACCCTGCACTAGTATTATGATAAGCATTTCATACATTGATTTAAACGGAAAGTCATGTAACGATACATTTATATGTAGGTCTAATTTATTATCAGCTTCAAAGGGTGTATGAAATGTAACCAATTGACTCATACTTTTGGGCAAGCTAATTTTCATACTGTTAGCACATAGTTCTACTTTTCTTCGTGGTCCTTTAATATCTCCAGTTAAAATATTTTTTTTCTATTTCTTTACTTATTTAAAGAGACTTTATCGGAAAAAGTTTAAGTTTTCAACAATCTCATAAGTTAACGATTTTAATGTTTTTTTTATTTTTTTCTAGAATTTGAAAACTATATACTTCAAAACATTTTTTATTTATTTGCATAATCATTATTAAAACATTAATTTATTAGAAAAAGTATTATTAAATTTAAAATAATATAATAATTTTATCAGTATAAAAAAAAACGGAACCTTTTTTTACATACAAGGTTTTTATTAGTTCGAAATTACAATAAAATAGTCAACTAGGAGCACAAAGCAAAAAAATAAAATAATTTCCTAAAAAGCAGTATCGCTTTGTTTAAAAACTAGTAAAACTGCTTTAGTTTCATTTTTATATAAAAAACAAAACGAAAAGCACTAACATTCCAGTTTTTTAAATCAATGCAGATCAAAACTAGAAAAAGTCTTTTTTTAAAAGCAAATAAAAAAACTTAAGTTTTTCAACTTAAGACTTTTAATCAAAACAAAAATTAATGTCTTTCGATGAATTTAAAAAGTTTATTTTAAACTAGTGCAGCTAAAAACTATAAATAATTTGTATTTCAAGCAAATAAGAAACTTTAGGTACTTTCAACTATAAGTTTTTTAATTAAAGTTAAAATAAATGTATATCAATTATATTTCAACACTCATTTTGAATCAGTGCAGTAAAAAACTATAAATTGCCTAAATATTCAAGCAAGTAAGAAACTCGGCTAAATCTTTTAAAATTTTGCAGCTTCTTAACTGATACTCCACAGTTTGTTCCTGTACTCGTTCAAATTTCCTCCATTATTTTCGATTATCTAAAAAAGGACATATTTAAATCAATTTATAATAATAATGTATAAATGTATTTCACAAAACTCGAACTTACATTTCTAACCACGCAGAACAGTTGTGACGTCATAATGGCGTCACCACCAGCTGTGTGCGCGACCGCTTGGTGAACTCTTCCCAACATGAATGCGTATCTTCTTTCTTTTTTAAGTTCTGTCACGATTTTTTCTAAACCACGATCCGCGAATTTCTTTAAAAGTTTAACTGTTCTAAACAAGCAAAGCAAAAAAATAGTTTGTTATAATATAACATAAGCATCAGCTGATTAATCTTTTGCTACTTTTTTCTGGTAATTTCTGTAAAACTAAAATAGTTCAATTGTAAAACTTACATTTAGTTCTCGAACATTAGTTGAGCAAAGAATTTTCTTTAAGTCCATAAAATATGGGATCATCGTTCCCACTTGCTGTAGAAACTGCAGTTTGGTTGCAGGCAGCTCGTAGAAGAGCTTAACCAAATACGCAACGTCTCTGCAGCTAAATATTTTCGACTCAATTTAAACAAAAAACTATCTCTGAATATTTTTTTAATTTTTTCTACTTATTACAACCTCACAATATACAAAAACGATTTTTAAATACTTTAAATTTTATTCAAACAGAATTTACATTATATAGACAAATTTATAGCTTTAAATAAAAATGTTATTAATACGAATAACTTTAAGAGACAATAAAAAAAGTACATTTACAGCACTAAATAAGTTACAGTACAGGTATTGATCATAGTAAAAAAAAATTGTTGACTTATTTATTGAAAAAATGTATTTAAATCAAATTGATAAACCATTCAAGCATAAAGCAAATATTAAAAAGTAACCCATGAAACAGCACCCAGCAGATCCTGGGGTTGTAGAAGAGTCCGACGTTTTCCATTTTTTGGCGAAAAATTCTCTTGTTGACTCCTCGAGCTGCCAGAGCGTAAAAGTCCATCGACTTTTCTTCTAAGAAACGAACGGATTCAGGATTGTAGTACTCTCGCCTTTAAAAACAACTGCTAAACCACTTGTTTAAAAAATTTAGATTTTAATGTTCTAAATTTTTTTTACATTTATCCATTAACACTTTTACAGTTTGACACTAATAAATACTTGTAACTCCGCACTACCTGATGTCCCATTCAAAGTGGATCTGAATTGTGACGCTCGGCTCGCAACCGCCGAAGAAGTGGACGCCCAGCGTCATTATGTTGGTCGGCACCGTGTTCCGTATCAGGTGCAGGTAGGACTGTTCCGCTGTCCTTCGACTCCAGTGAATTTGGCTCGGCACCACGTCTCCCGGGAACTCAGTGTCCTTAAATTTCGTGTTAATATTTTTTTGGTTTGAAAAAGTATTTGCAACAAATTTTCTCGAAGTAAATATACTTAAGTATACAACAAAGTATCATAAACTGTTTTTTTGATCATTTTCTGTACTCTAACTAATATCGTTTTGAAGCTGATTTGATTTTAGCAAACTCACCATGGCAACGTAAGGGTACTTGCCGATAATGTTCCTCATAAAAGAGCAACAATCGTGGAAATTGTCTGCGTAGACGTGCAAGTACATTGTTGAGGTTAAATTGAAACTAGCTCTAAAAAGTAATAAATTTTTAGTAATATAAATGTTTAATAAAAATAAAAAAACTTAAAAGTTTTTAGTTCTTATATGGCAAGTAGCTAAATGTTTATAGAAATCAAATTGTAATGTTACATAAAAAAATCATGTACAAGTAGTAGTTGGTTACAGACTGTATGGAAATAAATAGACCTTCCGAAAATGTAGTCTAAAACTTGTTAAAAAAAAAGTATTATTTTAAACTAATACATTAAAATATTTATTTAAACAAAGTTCACAGGCAGCTAATATACTAAAGCTTTGTTTTTTTTTTTCAAATCTCGGTTACAAGAGAAATAAAAATCAAACAAATAAGATTTATTGATTAGTGACTAAAAACACTGTTAATATATATATTTGTTTTCATTGTAACAAACTTTGGTATGATTAGAATGAAACTTTAAAGCAATTTTTATTATACACTGATTTTATAAAATTAACAAATTTTCCTTATTATAATCTTTTTGAATGAAAAAATAAGTATAAAAAACAAATACTTCTTGAACTTTAACTAAAATATTCTAGCTTTTTTTTCTTTACCTATTTCAACACGCTCTTACAAAACTAAAGACAGAATTTATATTGTGAAAACTTGCACGTAATTTCTAATCATCGTTGAATAATTAAAATGTATTAACTTGTTTTTAAAAGCTCATAAGCTATTTTGAAACAATTATAGTATTAATTACGGTTAATTATTACTAATTTTAGTTTAATTGTCACTTTAATAGTACTTATTTTAAACAGCTTATACCAAATCTAATAAGCTAATAAAAAAAATTATTATAAGTCAATAAGCTGTCATGTTAATTTTTAGTTTGTAAGGTATAAACACTGAAACGGTTTTACGCTTGTTATGTACAAACTGCGTGAACACAAACTTAGTTTATAACAAAAACAAAAGTTAATTATCATTATTGAGCATACTAAGCAAACTTTATTACCTAATTTTCAAAATACTTATAAACACTTATTAAGTACATTTTTCTATTTAATTACATAATATTACCAACAACAAACCCATCCTATAATTAGAGATGCACACTGTGCAAACTATTTATACATTTACTTAAAAGTTTTGTTTAAAAAGCTAATCTGTACACACTGTATAGTGTTTGCAACCGAGTTTCACATAACTGTGCTACAATAACATCATTATAGTGATGTTGTTTATCTGATTTCTAAAATTTTTAATATAGATATAACAATCAGTTTGTGTAACAAATTTATATTAATTACAAATAGAAAACTCACTAAAAAAAATCATAAAAATGACTATTAGTTAATCTTTACATTAAGTAACAGAACTAAGCTTTTTTAACTTTCAAATCTCTTTGAACAAATTTAAAGAATTAACTGGCTACTAAAATAATAATTTTAAATGCTCTAGTCTATAAGTATCTTGCTAAGCTTTATAGTTTACAGTATTTTCATATTCACTTATATTTTGTTACATCATGTGGCTTTTAGTTTACCATTTCTAATCTATTTAAAGTTGTAGATTAATATAATTATATACAGCAATTTGAAACAATAAAAATAAAAGTTTTTAAACGATTTGAATAGTTAAACAAGTAAATTCAAAAGAATTGTCTAACTATTTTTTGAAATCAAACTGCTTGAGAAAATTAATATAAAGTACTAAGGTTATTCACATTATACTACATACTTCAAGTTATTTTCGAACATGTAACTAGTTTAACTTGTATAAATATTACAACAATTTGTTTTTAATTCAAGTTATTATTCAGTTTTAGACAGTAAAAATATTACAAACTTAATAACAAAATTAAAATTACTTCTTTTTATAAATTTTTACTTATACTATTTTAAGTTTATGTTAACTATCAAAACAAAAATACTTATTTTAATGTTTCGAAATGCTTTGTACATTAGTTTTACATACTTAAAGATTTAAACTAATAGACAACATTCATACTCACATAAAGAAATCTTAAGTTTTTTTATTACGTTTTATGGCTTTTCATACTTATGTATAAAAAGCTTATAATGAAAATATTGAAAACAAAAACAAAGCTAAAACCAAAGATGTTATTCAAGAATGCACAACTAAAAACAAACGTAAAATCTAATTTAACTGCTGCAAGATTGTTTTAACTTGAACTTGATACAAATACAATTGAATACTTAAACTTCATCTAATAACTGTATAAATTTAATGGAAAGTTTTGATTTGTAGCATTTGTTCAAGAGAAAGCTCACAAGATCACGTGTTTTACTGATGAAATTTTGGTAGAGTTTAGATAAAGAGAAAATAAATAGCAGCACAAGTATACTGATGCAAGTTTGCATTTGCACACTACAGCTATAAAATTCACCAGTTGGAGAGCAGATTCGTTCCAGTTCACCTAATACTGCTAACATAAAGACATTTATACTTATGTAATTTAATTCAAAGTTCTTTTTTGAAACAATCTTATTTTTCATAAGCAGTTATAAATGTACTATTATTTTGAATTAGAAAATTTTATAAGTTTTAAAGTATATTTTCTTGAATTTGATTGTGCTTAAAGGTTTTAATTCCATTTATTTACAAAATTTTAAAGTTAAATTTTTGTATTATTATTGTCGTTTGATGGTCCTTTAGTACAATATGTTCATTCATTGTCATGCCTATTTTTATATAGAGTAGCCTTAAGTACTATTTGATTTGGGGACGGGTCTAAATTGCACGAAGACAAAATTTCACGAGGTTACTAAATTGCACAAGGAGACTAAATTTCACGAGAACAAAACTGCACGAGGGGATTAAATTGCGAAAAGACAACTTTGCACCAAGGGTCAATTTTGCACGAGTTACATTTTTGCACGAAAGTAAAAAAACACAAAGAAATAAAGTTACTGACCGAGAGTAAGGGTTAGAGGTAACAGTGATAGTAAAATAAAATACTAATTTAAATTATTATAAAAAACTAGAAAAAAATAAATTGTTTAAAAAAAATTTTACCGACCGAGGGTAAGGGTTAGGGGTAACAGTGATAGTAAAAAAAAAAACACTAATTTAAATTATTATAAAAAAAATTAGAAAAAAAACAAATTGATTAACAAAAATTCTACCGACCGAGAGTAAGGGTTAGGAGTAACAGTTTTAGAAAAAAAAGTTAAAAGAAAAAAAAAATGTTACCAACCGAGAGTAAGGGTTAAGGGTAAAAGTGAAAGCAAAAAAAAAATAAAACAAAAAAAATATTAATAAAAAAAATTTAAAATTTTACCCGTGAAATAATGTCTCTGTGCAAAATTTTCTTCGTGCAAAAGTGACCCTTTGTGCAAAACTTACTTCGTGAAATTTTATCTTCGTGCAATTTTGTTGCTCGTGCAAATTTGACAGCTACCCACGACCTTACAATAAGTAGCTTTTATTTAAACTCTTAGTAGTTAAGATTCATTTTATTTTATACATTTCTAAAGTGTTCTCTCTTAAATTTAAATTGTGTTCAAATACTCTAAAGATATTCAGATTAGTTTCTCAAGCATAAAGGTTTTTTATATTTTATATGGTTATTTATATTTGTTAGTGTTTGCAATTGTTCTTTGATATAAATTTAATTTTAATTATCATGCTTAGTTTTTATAAGTAATATATACATTAGCTATGCAGTAGCATTAAGTTCTAAGTTAAGTTAAAAACAAGTTATAGGTTATAGTTAGGATTTAAAGTAAACTGCAGTTTTTTATTATTTAAGTTAATTACAATCACTGTATGTTATGTATATATTTTTTCATCGCTATTTTTTTTTGGTGAGGGCTAATTTATATACTAAGGATTATTTGAGAAAAACTTCATGGAATTAATGCTTGCCAGAGGGTAAAGCTGTAGTTGAAAGTTTGGTGTTCACTTTGTTCATATGCCTAAACAAATTTACCATGAATGTCAAATCCGGGAATCAATCCTTACTATAAGATTAAGTAAAATCTTTATACTTCTCTTTAATTTTTGAAAGTTGCCGAATTCGCGGCTTTAGGTCTCAAATGCATCTTAAAACTTTACCTTAACTTTATTTAAATGTAAAGTTTAGCAGTTTGACTGAAAATAGCTGTTAATTACTTGTGGAGAACAAAATTCATAACCTTGATACAAACAAATCATCAATTATTCGGGAAAAAATGTCATCTTTGACTCATTCATTGTTTATTAGTGTCATTGACATGGTAAATTGAAAAGGTAGATATGTAAAATACGATATTTGAAATAAAACCCTTTGCTTAGGTTAACTTAATAAAAGAATATTCCGACCGAGTTTAAAAAAAAACTAAATATTAGGACAAAATGGTGTATTTATTACTACGCATAAGTTAAATAATGAATTTAACATTATATTAAAGTCTAACTCTTACGTTTGGTTATGTAAAAGTTTGATACAAAGTTTAAATACTTGAATACTGACCGGTCGGTCACTTTACTTGTGGGCCGGATCCTGCCTGCGGGCCATACGTTGCCCACCCCTAGTCTAAAGTATTGGTAATATATAAGCTAAAGTGTTTAACAAAATCTTGGAAAAGTATAAGCTAAAATAAGTAAGAAGTATTGGCAAAACATAGGCCAAAGTAAGTTACAAAGGTTTTTTTTTTTTAAACATAAGCCCAGTAAGTAACAAAAGTTATGAGCATGGTATAAGCCCAAGTAAGTCAGAGTTGTTGGCAAAGTTTAAGCCCAAATAGGTATTTTAGAAACTTTAAAACTTAAGAACATTCTTTTTTTTTCTTTAATGTTACAATGTTAGTCTTATATTACTAAAAACGTACTATCTTTTTATTAAAAAACTGTTTTTTAAATTAAAAGTTTTCTAAATACTTGGAAATAGCTATTTTAGTTACACATTGCTAATTTAATTAAAGTCAATAAAAAACCTGATAAATTCTGTTTTCTTTAGAATAAGAAAGCTTAAAAAGCTAGATACTTTTTTATTATGATATTATAAATTTTATTTTATTGATTTTTATTTTATAAGTGTATGAATCATTGTTTGAAATTTTGATATATTAACAGATTTTTTATAATAATATTTAAAAATATAAATTGAAAAATTTTATTCACATTGAAAAACAAAGACTACGTTTAAATTAAAACAAGTTTATGTTGTATTACATTAAATTCGATACTTGAATAAATATAGTTATTTTAAAGAAATATAAATTAAAACTTTTAAGTCTTTTAGTCAATTTATTTAAGTTTATAAGGTTTAATTTGGTTAAATAGAGTTAATACTTGAAGGCTTTGCTTAGTTTTACTAAACTTTTAAGTCTAAAAAATTAAAATTTAGTATATTTTAAATATTATATTACCAATATTATAAAGAATTAAAACGTTTTACATTAATTACAAAATCAGTAAATAGTTATACACTAAAAGTCTCTATAAAAGTTTTTAACTTCTTTTTAAAAAATTTTGCTACTTTGTGTTCTTAAGTTTTTTTTAAAGTTTAAAGAACCTCAGCTTTCTTTTAATTTTTTAAAAGTATATTATCATACTGATAGTTTTTATTTTTACTATCTTATCATATTACTTATTTAATTTTAAGTTTTTAATTATTAGGTAACAAACTTTAACATTTTAGGTTTGAAATTAAACACTATTTAAATATTTTGATATTGTTAGAATAACAAACTACTAAAAAATAAAAATTAAAATAAAAGTTCTGAAAAAACTAAATCACAAGTTATAGAAAAGGTGTTTTAGATTAAGCTTAAAATTCATGCTAATTTAAAATATCAACATTTGACTTTTGTCAGTTCAATAGAAAGATTTATTAATCCACTTATTGAAAACCTTTAGTTCGTGTAAAATTACGCTGTAAATTTTTTATTAAGCCCCAATCTTGTTGTTAGATAAACTTTATAAAATTAGAAATTTTTAAAAAATCAACAAGTAAGCATTTAAATTTGTAAAAAGCCTCATGAAGTAAAATTTGAAAGATAGTGCAGTAAAGGAAAAACAAAAATTTGCTTTGATTAATGTAAAATATCTTGGTTTGTTTGATAAGTTTAAACCATATTAAAAAATTAGTTTTAAAACAACAAAAATTTACTTTTTTTTTTGTTAAATTATATAGGACTTATTAATTAGTCCTAAATAAATTAGTGATTTGTTATGTCTCTATAAAATTTTTATTAATACTTAATTGCACTTCTTAAGCTTTTAAATCTAAATTACAGTTGATTAAGTTGAGTAAACTTGGAGTTTTAATTCAAATTTTTAGCACTTTTAGACTTTTTGTATTAAAAAAAACAAATCTTCGATAAAAAATATTTAAAACAATAAAATGTTGTTCTTCGAATTATGAACAATATCAAAGTTTAGTTCTTTGTAAACAAAAACTGAATGTTTTGCGTAATTAGTTTTGTTCAGGAACGTGTCTTCCATACCCAACAAAGTAAGGGTTGGGTTGGTTTCGGTACAAACGTTCTGGTTCTCTTGCATGTTCTAGTTCAGACATAGTTATAAGAGTGAGTTGATTTGTGTTGTTTCCAGACTCAGCTGTAGATAAAAAACTTATAAAATGTGTTAGTTTACATAAGAAGCAAATAATAAAATAAGTTATTCGTTATAAGTTTGTAGTTTGTCTTATTTGTTTTTGAGAAAATAAAAACTATATGTTGTTAGTTTTATATTTTCAAAACATTTTATAAGTGTATGATCAACAAACTCGCAAGTTATGAAAATATTAAAAGTTTCAAAAGTACTATAAAACGAAATTATTATAAAACAAATTTATTTGTTTAAACGGTATTTTGTTATTAGATATGTTTTATTTTAGACTAAATGCAACTGAAATCATTTATGATTCTTAGTTCTATAATAAAAACATAAAATAATGAACTGAAATAATTGTTTTTTAGTCAAATAATAATAAAAATTATTTTCTTTTAAACTCTATAAAATACTGAAAGCTTAATTATCATGAAACAAACAAATCAACTTACTTATTTCATCAATCAATGAGACATCATTTTGTACAGAAGGTCTGCTTCTGCTGACGAAAAATGGTGGAAGTACTTCTCCGTCGTTTTTATTACTGTTAAAATAAACACAATAAACTTTACATACTTTAAAATGTCACAAAATAGTTCTTTTTCATAGTTTTACTTTTATTTTTTTAAATTCATCAGGCTAGTTTATAAATATAAAAAGTGATACGAATGATGAACTCTAAACTTTATCCATTTTATCAAAACAATTACTAGACTTTCATAAATACTATTGTAATTTTAATTATAATTTTTGATAAAAAAAGAAACAAAATTTCAAGCATAAAAAATAAACATACAAAAAGACACGTAATTAAAATTTTGCTTACAATTATAACTACTTGCAAATAAAGACAAAGTTTTTTTTCAACAAGAAATTTCAGTTATAATAAATGTTAAAATGTTGATTAACAAACCGTTTTGGAGTACCATCCATTGCATTGTAGATTTTTGTAAGTCTTCTTCTTTCTCTAATCTAAAGATTTTGTACACATAAAACACAAATAAAATTATCTAAAATTTTACTATTTCAAACCCGGTAAAAACAAAAAAAGTGTTTACTACAATGTTTTTCTAGTTACGTCTAAAATACGTAGCAAAACTGTTGAGTATTACAACCCAAGTGTTTTACAACTACAATGAAACCAATGGTGTTAAAACAGCTAAGATAAAAAGTATAAGTTAATCTTTTTTAAAATTATTTAATACTTGTTGTGATTTTAGTATTCACATTAAAATTTACATTAATTTTAAGAAACAGTTTAGCCTGTGTCAAAAATAAATTAGTAATACATTTTAAAACACTTTTCTTTAAGACAAACCAAGGATAAATAATAATTACTATTGTTCTTTTATAGTGCAATATTATATAGAGCTATTTTCAAAACACAAATTAAATACAGTTTAGAAAACAATTATAGGTTTATCAAAATTGTTAAGGTACATTTAGTACACTAAATAATTTTCTTCTAACTGTATAGAAACCAAAAAAAAATTAAAAACAGCCAGGAAAAACTAACTTGACGATATACTACAGCTATAGAAAGCGCTATCAAAGCAACGATTAGAAACCCTATTGAAAAGACGGTGAATACCATTGGTTCGTCAAACGCATCAACAAAAGTAAAATGAAGCTTCATCGATTTAGTGCTGGCCCTGTTTGAAAGTTTTCAAATCAAATACTTAGTATAAAATGTTTATCATGTAAAATTTAAGCAAAAAATACCTGTAAGAAGCTGAAAATTCGACTTCATAGTCAACTTGCACATCTACGTCATTTACGCAAAGTTTGTTTCCTTTTAAATAAAAGTTGTCGCTGGAGTCAGGTGAAATTTGAACAACTGAAGTAATGAAGTCGTCAAATTTCAAGCCGTATTTATCGGAATTTTTAAAAGTAAAAAAACCCAGTTCGGTGCTGTCGTCTCCGAATTTATCTGCCACAAATTGGTTATAAAGAACTAAATGATTTATATTTGAAAAGAAAAATCGTTCAAAAGTATCTACTAGTTGAGAGGTTTAACTGTGACTTTAAAACTTTTAACGAAAATATTTAAAAAAATATGTATAAAAAAATTCTATTACGAGTCTAACAGTGATTTTGTGAAATTTGGTAACTGTTTTCAAATGGATGAAATTCAAACTCTGTCTCAACATCAAAATATATTTCTACCGTGACTCGTTTACTGGAGTTTACATATTTGTAATAAGCTTCAACCTCGTAACTGTAGCATATTGTAATAGTATTATAAAAAACAAACAGTTTGCTTGAGATGCTAAAAATGTATAAATCAAACATACCCAATTTTTGATTTGTTGTAAGGTTGATAGTCAAGTTCCAAAGCTTTTATCAAACCATTTTCTACAGTTTCTAAAAATGGGTATTCTTTAAGATTTTTTCCAGTCGTTCTAAATTCAATTTCAGTGTTAAGCCAATTGTCTGGTTTTGTAGCTTCTAGTAAAAATCCGTTTGATTTCAAGTTTTTCCATTTGACTTCATATTTCTGTTAGGTTTATATTTGATACAAAAAAGTTGTATTTAAACAGAAAGTTTTGTTTATTTTTATCAAAAGAGCTATAAAATCTAACTGTTTTAGAATAAATAGTGTTTTGGCTATAAATTATAAATACATGGTAATATTTTAAAATTATTGAAGTTTCCCTTACCGATTTAGTAAATATAGGAGGGCTGTAAGGTCTACATTTTAGAGTTAATTTCATTGAAACTTTTGCACCACTACTATCAGTTGCATGAAGATACATAGTTTCTTCTTCTATTGACAAATCTCCTTTTTCTGAACATAAAGAAATATCAAAACAGTTTGTATATACAATACAACTAACCATTTATGTATTATAAGAATCATGTTCTTAAAAAACTACTTGGCTATAAAATTTAAAATAGTAATTAATTTGAATTTTTAAAGTAAACTAAACTAAATGTTAACACTAAAAAAAAACAAGCTTACCAAAGTTCTCAATCAAATGAAGTTTATACTTTCCGTCTTCGAAACTATTCAGTGAAAATTTTTTGTCATTTTCTTCTAGTCTAACCTCAACATTAATTCCTAAATTTTAGTTAAAAAATTAGTCATCATCTTTTTGAGACTTTTAAACTTTTAATTAAGCATAGCACATTTGTTTTTACAAAACAGCTTTTTCACAAAAATAAAACGATTTAAAGAAAGCTCTTACAAACATATAAATAAGACCACTGTTGTTAGAATTTCTCAATATGTTTACAAACTAAGTTTACTTAACTAAACAAAAGTTAGCATTTGTTTTAGTTGCAAGTTAGAATTCAACAAACATCTGTCAAATGCTTCATAATTTGTTTTTAAGATTTAAAAATATGTTACATAATTTTATCAAAGTTTGTATTTTTTTATATATGTTTGTAACAATAGGTACAAAAAAAAAACTACAAGTACTCGAACATGTTACCTAAAAACGTTTTAAGAAACTAAAACCAAACATTGTTTATACTTTTTAAACGGAGATAGTTTCAACTAATAAAGTTTACTGATTACAGATCTCAAGTTAGAAGAACTTAAAACTATTTTGAATTTAGTTTAATTTTATTGTAGGTTTATGGTAAATTTTGATTTTATTTAGTGTAAAGAAAGACTGTGTTACTTACTGTACAGTTAATTGTTTACTTACCTATAAATTGTTAGTTTAATAACTTAACTAATATATCATCGTGAACAACTTTTCTTTGGTAACCTATTCTCTCAACTTCCATATAAAGTATTTACAGTTTATGTTCTTTTAATAATAATTAAACATACAAACTCTGCACTAGTTTGAAATCCACAAATATATTAGTGTAAACTTTAGCAAAAATATAACAATGTGATCAGAGATTTAACATTTACTTAAAACATTAAATACTGACCCAGCCTATATGTACGAAATGAATCCTAATGAAACATAAGTTCTGTACGTTTTAAAGATTGTTATGACGTTTTTTGGTTTTTAATAGTAAAACAAATGAATTAAAATAATCTTAAATACCTCAGAGCACAACAGAGTTAAAAAAAAAACTTTTTATGTTTTGTCGAAAATATTGTAAGATTTACTTATACGTATTTATAACATTTTATATACATAAAATACCGACTAACTAAAATACTAACCTTTTACAACGAACTCTGGTCCAACCTGCAGTCCTTTCATACCTCCTTCTGGTATAAAAACGTCAACAGTACAATTTGTATGGTTTGGTTTCTTAGCAGAGCAGTGATTGATTGCTATCTTATCTCCATACGCATATGGTAGTAATATTAGTAAAGTAATATATAAGGAATTAGAATCCATTTTCTGAGTAATGAAAATAAATAGTAAAAACTTATAAAGGTCAATTTTAATAAGAAAACAACAAGTTAAGTTTTAATGACCACAGTTATAAACATGTAATGTCTAATCAACATTTGTTGTGAAAGTGTATTGAAATGAATTGTAGAGTTATACCATCACAATGTAAAAATACTTACGCCTGAAAATTACCGCAGGGCTATTTTACGAAATCTAAGATTAAAATTTTATATTTTAAACAAAAAAAAACCGCATACTGTGAAAAAGTCACATGCTTGTAAGTTTTATAAATTTGAGAGTTTCAAGTTAAATTGTAAAAGTCAAATTAAATAAATTTCGGTTAATTATTACAAAAATTTAATTAACTAAGTGTACCTTATTTACTTTTACATGAAAAAGAATATTTTAAAAGTTTTACAGTATTATAATCTGTTTTTGCAAAGGACTTTCTAAAATGTTTTGTTTTGATAAAAAAACAAACTTTACAAACTGCACTACAAAAGTATAAATTTATTGCAAGTGTAATTATTTACTATGGTACTAAGACTTTTTTTAACTTTAAAATATTTTTAAACTAAAGATTGTATGTGTAACGATATATAAACTAACAAACATAAAACATGTAAACATACTACCGTGTATTAACTATATTGAAATTTACAAAAATAGTTAAGACAACTTTGCCTTAACCAGTTTATTTTCATGATTAAAGTTTAACAAAACCTGTAATCAAAGTTTGAAAAGTAAGTACTCAGTTTATTACTGTAGAAAAACATTCTTAATTACATGACAATTACGTATTACTTTATACTTACCTATCTTATGACTTATTGAATTATGTTAGTGTAAAACATTTTAATACTTGGTATAACAAAATAAATTATTACTAAGCTGAACCTAAAAACAAATTTAATACTCATAATGTTTAATTGCACAGAAAAACGTTCATATGCTTAACTTGAGAAAACAAAAGAACAAAGACAGTTTTTTCTTTATACTTAACATATTTAATTTACACTACCGAGTTATTAAATTACTGAACATACGCTATATAAACAATTCATACATTCTCTATATTCTTTTTGACTCATATAAATTTAAACTTAACGAAAAAACTTGACATGTACGCATTTTGTTTTATTTTGTAAAGCGTAAAATTTAATTTAAAGGAAGGTTTAATTGATCGTTGAGACAATTACTTTAAAAGAAAAACATAAAATACAACAGTAACTTAAATTTTGCTTATAAATGCAATTTTAGATTAAAAATAAAACTTCAAAAAGTTGCTCACTGATAAATGTTTGTACTTCAGTCAAAAATTTACGTAATTGTGCTACAGTAAGAAAGCATCTAATCCTGAATTTAAATTTTGTAAAATTGAAACAGCGGTTCCTCGTATTTATATATACCTTATGATGACTAACAATGGAAAAAAAAAGGTTGTTAAACGTTACAAGAAATTGTTTAGACTGTACTGTTTCGCACGAAGTCACTTTTGCACGAGTCGTCAACTTTTCACGGGTGTTACTTTTGCACGAACGCAATTTTTGCACGGTCGACTTTATTTTACTCAATTTTGTTTAAATCATTTGTGCAAAAGAGACCCAACTACTCTTACCAATCATTATCAGTGGTTAAAAATAAAATTATTAAAAGTAATCAAAATTACCCTAGTAAAATAGAAAGTGTTAAACTTTTATTACTTTTCAGTATATCAACATTATTTATTTTAAAATATCTTCGGTTTAAGTGTTCACAAAGGATAATTAACTGGTTATTTTTACTATTTTACTAATCGGATTATTAGTAAAATATTTGCAAATACTAATATAAAGCTAAAAAAACTTTGACAAACTAAAAACATATGACAAAAACAAAGGTAAAAAACCCTAAAAATTTGTCAATTCAGTAGATTTATTTGTATTGAATGAATTCTGTATAATTAATTTTATGATATTTAATTAAGAAATAGCTTACTGTTTTAAACTTAAATAATGAAAGAACTAATAATACTAGTTTTACTAGTTTTACTAGTTTTTTTTTAACTACGTTTAACACAAAATGAATAACTTAATAAACTTCCTAGATTTTAATGAAAATTCTATAAAAGTTATAGTAATTTTAATTCATACTTTACTGTAAAATAATTTGCTTTACTTCTGAAAATAAAAATGTATAAACAAAATTGTTTGTAATAAGAAAATAAAGTTCAGTAGCTTCTGATTTCTTACTAATTTGTCACAAATGCTTTTCAATTTCTATTGAGAGACAAGTCAAAGTTAAAATAATAAGAAATTATCTTGTTTAACTTTTATTGTGATCCTTATATGATGGTAAATAGTAGTTGTTAAGGACAAACTGATTCTCTGTTAGCAATATATAAGGGCTAGGCAGAGTTTTCAGGTTTGGGTGACAATTACTAAACATTTTACACGAGCTTGCTTCATTGAGAAAAAATATTCGTTGGCAACCGTTGTTTGAAAGACTGTATTATTATCTTTTAATTAAAGATTGCTGAAAAAAACTTAAGTTCCATTATTTACTTAGAATCATTTTAAAAGCATATATAAAACTGCTTATTACAAGACTGCTTAACTGTGGTTACTTTATAAGTTTTTCTAGCTAAAATTATGTTGCATAACGTAGGTTTTTGTTTGGTGAGATCTGACTTGTAGGCCGTAGTTTGTACAGAACTACGACATGACGACATCACGACGATATCTAATAAAAAAGTTTTATTTGTACAAAAATTGTATTCAAAACTTATTCAAACTAATCTCGATCAAATAAGTACTTAGCAACAGGATTGCAGTTATTTAAGAATTAGTATATGTATAACAAACACAAAAAGTACTACTTGGCTCCCTAAGCTTTTAGAAAGTGTTGTAACCAAGTAAGCAAAAGTCATTTTTGACGCTAGAAGAAAGTATAAAAGCATCTATTAAATACAACATTAATGTTATAAGATTTACAATAAAACTAAAAAAATAGTTCAATCAAAATCTGGTGAAAAAAATATTAAAAAAGCAGCTAAATACAGTAGAGGTATAGATAAGGTACGAAGTTTAAGAGGTACGCAACACTTTAAAGTATTCATTAAATATCGAAAATGGCTCGGATCAAATAATAAAAAAAGAGATATTTTATTAAAGAATGATAATAAAAGGAACAATAATGTTGTCCCAATAAAGTTTACACAGATATACCAAAATAATTTCCCTGGACTTTGCAAGTTTATTTAGACTGTATTTGAAAAAGAAAAGTAAGTATAAGCTATAAAATTTCGTGAAAAGAATTTTAAAATTTACTCAAAACTGTAAGGTACGCGTTTCACGTAAACTGAATGTTTTTGTCCTAAGTGCGTACTTATGGATGTCTCTACTCCAAGATCGCTGAATTTTTTAAACAAACTTAATTAAATTAAAATTACAAACGGTTCTGTAATTTACTAACTAATAAATACTTATATATACGTTGCATCAACTATTATATTAATTTACAATTTTTTTTTATGATAGTAGTTAAATAATTTGTTCTTGCAGTATTAAAACATTTTTTTTTTGTCGAAAATTCGTTTATCAAAAAATATATTCAATTATTTTAGTAAAATTATTTAGTTAACGTATCAAAAATATAGCTAAACTTAATTTTTTTAATTTAGACCGGTCAAAACAGTCTGTTTACGTAACACCATTAGGTTTTCATATTTATTATAGGTATAAAAACAATACACACCTTTATTCTAAAGGTATTAAATATTTATACAGTATAAAAATGTTAGTTTAACTAAACTTAATTAGTTGATGCGTCTTTGCTGTAGTAGAGCGTTGTTCAAGTAAATTGAAAAAGGACAAATTCGGGTAAAAGCTATAATTTCCTAAGAAAATTTATTGTTTATGTCATAATTGAAGTCTAAACAAGAAATGCTGCTTGTAAAGTAAGTCAAATAAAATTATACATTTTTAATTAAATACTATTTGAAGTACAAACGAAAGCAGTTAGCAGTAAAAAAGTTATAAAACTATATATAAAATATGTTTCTACTTTATAACTAACTTTATTTGTTATATTGTTAAGTAGTAATAATTTAGCTTTATGGGTTTTAAGGGTTTGTATTGTTGTAAAACAGACAATTAACTAATTTAGATGTAAGTAATTAATAATAAGTGTCTACACCAGTTTTTTAGAATACTTTTTTAACAAAACTTTATATTAAACAACTGTATGTTAGAACATGCAGAACATATATACATATAATACTTTAATCTAGTAAATTTGGACATTATGATTATGTAATTTATTTGACATGAAATCAAAATTTATTACTTCCTCTTAAAAACAACAAGTCAGCTTTAAAACTATTAAGTTTATAAAACCAAGGTTCATAGTATTGTTTTTGCAACTACCTAAGTTAATTTTCAATTTTTTTGTTTTAGTTTTAAATGTACTAAATTTAGTAATTCTACTTGCGAGGTATAAAAATTAAGTTTTAAAAATAATCTTTTATAAAGTATATATTAAACATTTACATATATAGTGTTTGATATACCTTTTGTTATCATGCAACAATTATTTAGAAACAGCTTATCTTATTTTAAAAATATTTTTTTTTCAATACTATTTAATTCAAATGTAGTCCGTCAAAATGTTTCAAGCAAAAAACTCATTTTCCCAAACTCATTTTCATAATCGTCTCTCCCCATTATAGACCTTAGAATATCTAGCGTCAATTTCAAGTCTCCCTTCAATAATCCATAAGAACTTTTAATCCTTCTCTCATTAAAAACCCCAGAATTTAATTTCTTGTTTAAGTATCAGAAATTCCAGCCCAAAGAGTTTCTATTGCAAATTTCATATCTTCTATCAATTATCCAAAGAATATTTTTTTGGGCTTAAATTGTACCCTAAAAATTTAGTGTAAATTGTATGTTGCCAACTTACTAGTTATCGTCTTTACTGCCTAATATTTCAAAACTTACTAAAGTCCTCCAAAAAGAGGCGGTATCGCTTGAGGTTTTGGAACTCCTCAATTTTTTTACATAGTAATCATCCTACCTATTATGAATTTTGTTTGATTGTAAAATAAACTTCTTAAAATAGTCTGAAACTTATTTTAAGTGTATTTGCTGTCCTAGAATAAAAAACTAATAACATAAACCTAATATATAAGCAATTGATTTGCATAACAGTTACAAAAAAATATTTCATTGTAAAAATTTATAAAATAAGAAATATATTTAGTATCAACCGAGAAAAGAGTTATTTAAATATAAATTTTGAAACACAACATCAATAAACCTAGAGCATAAGTTTTATAAATATTCATTAGGAAACTTATAAAGAAATTATAGTTTAGTAACTACTTAAAACTCATTTTGTATAAAATGAAGATTTTATAAGATCTTAAGTAAACAGCAAGGGCAACAAGAAAAATGTGGACGTACATGATCATAAAAATTAAAATCTTTGGGAGGAGACAGTGTGGTGCCCATGGTAGACTATAGTTTTTATAAATTATATTGGGTAGTAAATTGTTAAAAAGAAAAGCATACCATTTTTCTCTTTAAAAAAGATTTTTTTTACTTAATTTCAGTAAAAAAACAACATTAGTTTATAATGGTCTTAAAATTACAATTTATTAATGTTCTAAAAAGTTTTTTTCAAAATTTATGGTGTGAGGCTCGATGGCCGAAAGCTCTTTATCCATACCAATCCATTGACTAAAGTTGTGAGCGTTCACATTTCTTTTCTTTCTATCACAACTATACATTACAGACACAATTAAATCAAATCTTTAATTTTCAACTTAAGAACTTTACTCTTCTTGATAATTGAACAAATTGGTTACAAGTTTATAGTTTACTCCGGAATAAGATAATACTAAAGGCGTTTTGATAGTAAAAGTTTTGAAAAGACAAAATAATATGTCTGGTTTAAATAAATTTATTAAAATATTACTATTTAACTAAAGTAGGAGTACGGCACGCGGGTTGGATCAAACTCACTAACAAAATTTATGTTCTGAAGACTTAAAATTTATGTACTTTTATTATTGACTTAATAGCATAAACTTTTAGTTGATTTTTTATTTTCAAATTCAGACAGATTTTAAGTTTCAACGCTAAACGGGTTATTAAATTTCAATTCTGTAATGAAAAATGCAACTGTGAAGCAATCAGGAGGTTTGCAAGAATTTAAAAGACAGTTGCAAAATTTTATAGAACACTTGCAAAGATTATTTAGATATAGTTAACCTTATTACTGAAAACGTTAAGTTTTAATCAGTTATACATTTTTAAATACTTCACGATATTTTTCAGTGAGAACTGAGGAGTGTTGCTGACTGGTTATCTCCTTTCAAAGTAAATGTTGTCACTAGGCTGCAAATGCCCATTGGTAAGGTTATTTTCAAAATCTATGAATAAAAACTAATTAAATACTGATTTATTGTAATTAACATCAATAGCTGTATGTTAAAAAATACAGATACTTTGTCCAATTATAATTACCTTACCACCATCAATTATAAAGTACTATAGTTTTTGCAGGTTTTTTTAAATATAAGTATTAAGTTTAAGTAGTGTTATCTACTGTGTAAACAGAGCCAGAAAGACAACTGAAAAACTTACCTGAAGTAAAAAAAAACATCTGTCCAGCGGTGAAATTAGAAAGCTGTCTGAATTTTTATTAAGTACTTTTCAGAATAGTAATCTTCATTTTGAAATTGACTTCTTTGTTGATTTTGTTTTGACCAGATATTTAAAACTTTAGTTCACATAAACTAGCATTTTTTATATAAATGATTTTATATATATAGTTTTATTTTAACAGAGTTTGGTAATTGTTACATTACATTTTTTTATTATCATGCGGCCAACAAAATATCTTTTAATATGTCCGTTCCGCTAAATACTTATTCTGGTATATCTTGACCTTGACTTAAAAAACTGTCCACCCTTAACTTAATTTGTTTACATAAATTATAAAAGTAATGTAAACATTTTAAGCTTTTCACTCCAACAACTGAAAAAAAAGATTTTACCGCTTTTGAACAGTATCAATTTTTCAAAACAACATTTTTAGCCAGACCTAGGCTGATCTACTAATTTGTATAAGAAAAGTTATTTCAACTTAATTAGAGACACAGTAACAAGTGCTATTACAATTTTTTTTTGAAATTTTTTTTTTTTTGTGAATCTAAGATTAAGTGTAAAAAATTATCGTTATAAATTTTTAATTTTTGAATAATTATGTAATATACTAGGTTTTTCGAGCACAGTCTTTGTAATTCAACTTATACTAAAGTTAAATACTAATAAAAGTATAAGGCACTAATAATGAATTAAAAGTTTACCTTTTTTGTTTATGCTAGTGAGTTTTTAATCATACATACAACTGTTTATACTAAAAACTTATGTTTTGCGTTGAGAAATCTACAAAAGTTTATGTATAAACATACATTCTTTTAATAATTTATTTAACTACTTCTTCAGGCAACTCATTTATTTATGTATTATATCTTATTAGCAAAAAACAATGTTCTAACAGCGGGCTGGACTAACCAAAATTTTTTTTGCGGGTCAGACTAGATAATCAATATCTCCGCGGGCTGTAATTTTGAAAATTAAAAAAGAAGGAAGTTCATTAAAAGTAAAATTGCAATAAAATTATTATATAATAAGCACTACTGTGTACTTAATACAATATGAGAGCACAATTTAAAACATTTTTTTTTAGTATTTCTGTTATTTGGTTAAAAAAAAAAGTTTTCTTGCTAATATTTGTTGCAGGCTGTTTGTTGTCTATTTTAATGGATTGTCATACTTTTACTTTTAGCTTTTGTTTTGTTTATAAATACAGTTGGAACCATGGTTACTATAGGTTTAACTAGGTTGAAAAAGCTCATGTTTGTTAAAGTAAAACAGTTGTTGTACATCATTGTACACTCACGCTAATTTAAATTAAAATATTTTTTACTGTTTAATTCTTGTTTTTACTACATTCAGTCTTACTTTATCTCAATATTTATAATTTCTAGAAAAAACCAAAATTTTTTTTTAAATTTTGTGCGTTAGTATCATTTAATTTTAACACCTTGAAACTGCATTATTTGATTAAATTAAAGATTATGGTGTTTTAAATACCTTCATACTTACAATTCTTAATGCTTTAAAGTTTATAATGGTATAAAACTTTGAAATTTTTTTAACAGAAAAAACTCTAAAAATTAAATGAAATAATAATGTTATAACAATATGCTTTTAATTATTTATACCTCATGCCATAACAGATTTTTTAATTGCTTTAAAGGACACTTATAGTTTTAGTTTATTTAGATTAAATGCTGTCCGTTTGATTTTTGATTTGAATATCATTTTAACTTTAAATGTCAAAAAAGTTTCTATGAGTTATAACTTTGTAATAAGCGATTGTGGGCCATATCTGGTCTTCTAAGCAGAAGTCGCCTCCTATGGCGCTTTTCATCTACAAACAATTTGTGCAAAGTAATTAAAACTAGGCTTGTTATTACAAATATTTTTGAGTTCGCTTTCGATTTTATTTTGTTCTCTACACCTAGCGGTGCTTGTTTAATTATTAACAAGACTTTATAAACTTTTCAAATATAACTCTTCAAAACGTTGTGGCCTACAATTTATTAAGTCTAGTCTGCTGAAGGCTCTCCTGGTAAATACAAGCCCCCGTCTTGCTAATGCGGCCCACCATTTATTTTTACCTTAATGTTTTACAAAGTATTTTATTATTGCAGAATTGCTTCACCAATTCCAAATAAAGATAATTACTTATTTGTTGGTCTTTCAAAGACTGTGCACAGTAAATTACTGTAAAACAAATTTTGTGTGTTATAAACAGTTTGTTAAAAACACATTTTCTTTACTTTTTGAGGTCTCATATAAGTAATTAGTTAAGAACTGTAAAATTATGCTATAATTGACTTTTTTTTATAGAAAACGACAAAATAAAGCTCATAAAAATATTTATTAACCTTAGTTTTTTGTGCAATTTTTTATAAGTTCTATGCACACTATGCACAGGTAGACGCCGAAGACCACTTAGATACATTAGACTTGTATTAGACTTGTAAAATTAAACAAAATATTTTCTCGAATAAAAATTTATAGAAATAACTATAACTGAAGTCCTAAAAAAACAGTTAAAGAATGTAAAATCTTTTTTTTATCCTTAAAAAATTAACAACAACAATATTTTTTACACAAAGTACAGATTTAAAGTGTTTAGACTACTCTTAAAATGCAACCTTCAAAAATATTTAGTTAACTAAACTATTGTAATTGCTGTAAAATAAGTTAAAAAAAGCATGAATCTGGATACAAAAGTAGGGGTGGACCAGAATTACAAAAAAAAAGTGTTTTGCAAGTAGAATTTGTTGTAACAATTATGTTTTGGCCGCCTATTTCTTCAACTGTCTTTTTAAAATCAAAGAATCTAAATAAAACTCTCAATTAAATATTCACTTTTTAAGCATAAATGTAACTTAAAATTTTTAGCTCATTAAATTTTTTTCAATTAACAAGCTCTTTTTTTGATTACCACAATACATTTCTCACTTTCTATTTTACAGACTTACGGTTTTGTAAATGTATTATATAATCTTTTATTACATTATATAACTTAAAAAATATTTTTTATGAAATTTTGGCAAGGTATTTGAATTGTGTTTGTATAAAAAACTGCTTAAAATTGTTATAGTTTTTTTTGTCTTACCATAATTTTTCAAGTACAACATAACTTTATACACAAAACTAAATCACAAATTAAATTAAAGTTTTTTTGTAAGTCTTTTTATGGGTAGTATTTTATGGGCACTATGTTATGGGTTGAATTGCTGCAATCAATTCTGCCCATAGTTTGATATGATGTCATTAAAATTATGGGTAGTATTTAGATGTTGCTGCAATTAAGTTGCTGCAATAAAATGAAAAATAGAATACTGTCTAGGCCTTCTCTACATATTTTGGATAGGTTTTTTATTTTAAAATTTATAAACAAACAAATAGATTTATGCAAATTGTATATTTTATTCGCGACCGGTTTCGGTGGCAAGAGATTGCGACCTTTTCCAGCAAAAATAAAATGTGAAAATCATAAACTGCGAAAATAATAAACAAACAAATAAAAAATAACTTGAATAAACATTTACCAATAGTTTGATTTATTTTTACATTTATTTAAATTATATTTTGTAAACTAACAGAAGTAGTGGCTAAACATGTTGAAAGATTAAAGATAGTTTTTTTTTATGTAATATGTAGTAAAGAAAAAAAACTTGAATGCACTTAAACCATTTGTTTGATTTAAAAGTATATATATGTAAACTATATTTTTATACCAACATAAGTAATGGCTTGGCATATTATAAATATTTTGGATATATTTTTCATTTAAGATTTTATAAACAAAAAAAAATAAATAAAATTAAACACACATAAACCAATTGTTTGATTTATAGTTGTATATATGTAATTTATATTTAGTAAACTCATAGAAGTAGTGGTTTGGCCTTATGTGTACTAATTTATGGGCATTATTTTATATGTAAATTTACTTCAATCAACTATGCCTATTATTTGATGTGATTTCATTTAAGTTATGGGTAGTATTTAGATGTTGCTGCAATTAAATGAAAAATAAAATACTCTTTAGGCCTTATATAAATACTATAGATAGTTTATTTATTTTAAAATTTATAAACAAACAAATAAAAAACATCTTAAATACACATAAACCAATAGTTTTATTTATTTGTAAATTTTTTTAAATTATATTTTGTAAACTACCAGAAATAGTAGCTAAACTTATTGAAAGATTATGGTTAGTTTTTTTTATGTAGTATTTAGTAAAGAAAAAAAAATCTTGAATACACTTTAACCAATTGTTTGATTTATAAGTACATTTATGTAATTAAATTTTTTAACTAACAGAAGTAATGGCTTGGCATACTATAAATACTTTGAATATTTTTTTACTTAAAATTTCAGTAACGAAATAAAAAAGTTAAAATTGAACACACATAAACCCATTATTTGATTTATAGTTGTACATTTTTAATTTATATTCAGTAAACTTATAAAAGTAGTGGTTTGGCCTTATGAGTACTTTTTATGGGCACTATTTTATAAGTTAAAATTGAACACACATAAACCCATTATTTGATTTATAGTTGTACATTTTTAATTTATATTTAGTAAACTTATAGAAGTAGTGGTTTGGCCTTATGAGTACTTTTTTATGGGCACTATTTTATGTGTAGAACTGCTTCAATCAATTATGCCCATAATTTTATGTGATTTCATTTAAATTATTGGTAGTATTTAGATGTTCCTGCAACTAAATAAAAAACAAAATACAGTCTAGGCCTTATATAAATATTATGGATAGTTTATTTATTTAAAAAATTTATAAACAAACAAATACAAAATAATTTGAATGCACTTAAACCAGTGGTTTAATTTATTTAGACATTTATTCAAATTATATTTTGTAAACTAACAGAAGTATTGGCTAAAAAAAACACAGGAACAATTAATTAAATCAATTCTACACATAAAATAGTGCCCATAAAATAGTACAAATAAAGCCAAACCACTACTTCTATGAGTTTACTAAATATAAATTACATATATACTTCTATAAATCAAACCATTGGTCTATGTGTATTCAATTTTAACTTTTTTTTTGTTTATAAAATCTTAAATCAAACAAAAATATCCAAAATATTTATAATATGCCGAGCAATTACTTCTGTTAGTATAAAAAATATTAATTACATAAGTATACTGTTAAATCAAATTATTGGTTTATGTGTATTCAAGTTTTTTTTCTTTATCAAATACTACATAAAAAAACTTTCCATAATCTTTCAATAAGTTTAGCTACTATTTCTGTTAGTTTACAAAATAAAATTTAAATAAGTTTACAATGAAATCAAACTATTGGTTAATGTGTATTGAAGTTATTTTTTATTTGTTTGTTTATAAATTTTAAAATAAAAAAACAATCCATAATATCTATATAAAGCCTAGACAGTATTTTATTTTTCATTTAATTGCAGCAATATCAAAATATTACCCATAATTTTAATAACATCACATCAAATTATGGGCAGAATTGATTGCAGCAATTCTACCCATAAAATAGTGCCCATAAAATACTACCCATAAAAATTCCTACCGAGAGTTTTTTAAATCAATGTATTATAATAAGTAGAACTTTTATAAAGATATTCTTTTAAAACAATCATTTAAGTGACAAGTGCTTACTGTTAACATAAAAATCTTGAAAAATAAACATTTTAAATTTAATCATAACATTATTAATACTAATTTTTGATAACAAAATACTATGCAATCAAGTTTCAAATATTCTGTTTGATTAAAATTTGTTGTGTATGTACTAAAATGATTACTTTAATGTTACTTTTTATCTCTTTGCATTCTTTAAGTGCTCTATTTTACAA
The DNA here is from genome assembly GCF_965202585.1 of Thalia democratica. Lineage (NCBI taxonomy): Eukaryota > Metazoa > Chordata > Thaliacea > Salpida > Salpidae > Thalia > Thalia democratica. The sequence continues at coordinate 79,367,569 of NC_139165.1, forward strand.
AATTTTGTAACAGCTTGTGCATTGAGTGCTTTTATATAGATTTGAAAATATTCTCTTAACTCATAATCAACTTCATAAACAACAATCATTTTTGTATATGGAACAAAGGGTTAAAGTATTTGAACTAAAATATATTTATAAAGTATATAATTAATCTTCCACGATCATGTTTTTATTATAACAAAAATTGAACAACATCAAAACAGTGTTTACTAGCAAATAGTGTGTAGCTTGATAACCAAAAAGTATCTTTACATCCCAATCCATTGACTATAATTTTTTGTGATCACATTTGCTTTCTTTTTCTTTCTAAAATCACAAAAAGTCAAAATAGATTTAATACTGATTTTTCAATACTGTCTTAACCAAAAGGTTTTATCAAGTGATACGCTTAGTAATTTGAGTATGTCAATTATATTTGAACAGTGTTGCAAAACAAATTTTTTTATAACTTTATTATTAGTCTTCTACTTTTAGTTTTTATTAAGTTCTTAAACTGCTAAAAACCTACTGCTTTGTTTTCGCATAAGATGTAAACCTTTCTAAAAATCTTAATCTGTATATTGTTTTTATCTACTTAAGTTTTTAAGTTTTAGTTTAGTACTTCAAATTACTTTATTTTAATATTAACATTAACAAATAAAATTAAACTTTTGTCATTGAATAGCAATTTTGGCTTGGTTAGTCTCTTTTATTTGCATTAAACAACCTCATTCTACCTTGTTTTTATACAAAATCAAAATGAATTTATTGTTTTATTAGAAATTTATAGTATTGACACAATAAAATATTGAATTAAATATGATGATGCATGGTCCATATTGGTCGATGTTTGACCATTGATGTAGACACTTTGGCCTGCATAAGTTTTCAACTAGAAAACTATGTGTGAAAACAAAAAAAGCTTTTTTGTATATTAATCTAAATTACGCTCTCAATTATTTTTTCTGTGCATTTTAGTGTTTAATGAATTATCGTTTATTTACTTTTAGCTCCTAAAATTTTTAGATCAAATTTTTAAGTTTACGTTCTTATTAAGAACTTTTGTTCAATAAAACCAACCAGTATAGAATTTAAAAAATAAATACGGTGAGCAATTAATAAAGTTGCCTGCCTATAACTGTTAACTAAATACCAAATATTTTTTTATGTTTTAAATTTAGTTACTAAAACAATCCGCTGTTTTGGTATGTCTTAAATTAATTAGTTAAAAAAAATCATTACTGATTTAAAAAACAAATTCTAACGTTTTATTTTTATTTCTACATAAAAACTAATTTTAAACTTGAAGTCTCGTAACCTGCTGTATATTTTGTACTTAAAAATAAATTTTATATAGTTTTGTGTACAATGCAAATCATATGTATTTTTACATCTACAAACAGAGATGTTGTAGATGTTGTTTTATGATATTCAAAAATAAAATTAAATATTTTTATTTTCAGTTGGTAAAATAGAAGATATCAAGCTCCCATGTACAAAAAAAAGTAGGGACGGCACCTCCAACATTGTGGATATTTAACTTTACAGTGGTTAGTTAAAAAATAATATTTAACTCTTATGATTAATTTTTTTTTTCAAGCTAGAAACTACTATTACAAAACCGAGAAGTAATTGTTTAGTTTGTATATTATTTTGTTATCCGCTTCGTTTTGATGAGGAAACGTGTATCGTATATTCATTCCGCAAAAAAAAACCTTCTTTAACTATTAAAAAACATATTTTAGCTATCTAACATTTTTTTAGCTCGTTTTTTTCGTTGTAACCTCATTTGAAAAAGGCTTTGCTTGAATTGAAAAACTTAAAGCATAATTATTATTAACGAAGTGATTTAAATTTAAAACAGTACGAAGTAACCTCTCGCTTATTTACGCACATTGTGTCCATAGAAAAAATGAGTAAAGATACGAGAGGTACCAAATATACTTACTACAATGGCTGTTTTTTGATATTGGTTCTAGTTAAAAGCAGACAAGGGACTTTCCCACTTTTAACAATTTGTTTACTTTGTTTAAAGATATGAAAACAAAACATAAAATTATACATATACTAAATAAAATAGATTTAAAGTTATATAAAATTTTAGTTCTTGTTAAAAATTTTTACTCAATTTAAATAATAAATAGATTTTATCTTTATCTTTATTTATACGTGACTTATTTGATACTTGAAATTTATATTCTATTCTACTTAGCAAATTTAGTTTATAATTAAGTATTTGTTTACAATTAAAAAATGGTGTGGTGTCTATTTTAACATTTGTTTCTACAGCCTTTTACAAAAATATGCATTTGGTGCTTTAATTGGTTTCTTCTTTTGAACAAAAATAAATAAAATATAAGAAAGTGTTTAATAAAAAATAAAAATTGTTTATGTCACTACAACTTTTTTTAATTTGACCTTTGCCCATATAAGGATAAACTTGTTTTGCATTGTATTAAAGATATGTTAATATATTTTTTGAGTAGGAATGAAATCTCATGCCATAAGAATTTGAGGAATTGAAAATTTTTATTTATTAAAAGGAGGGGTGTTAAGACACCTAAGCTATAAAGTTTAAAGCTATAGAGTACAATAGGCTCCTTATGGAAGGCACAAACTAAAAATGCAAAAATTAATTTCAATAAAAGTCATCCCTTTTGTTTTTCAAATTATAACTTCAAATTTTTGAAAAGTGTTCCTAATATTATTTGAAAAACTCCTATTGTAAGAATTTCAAAATAAGAAAAAATAAATAGTTTTATTAATTTTTAAAGTTCTGATACAATGAGGTATAATTAAATGTTTATCAATAAGTCAAGGAACATAAGTTTACAAAGTCTAAAGAAGTGAGAGGTGAGTTAGCATTGAAAAATATATTTTAAATTAAAAATATAGAATAAACCTAATTTGTGCAATAATAAAAAACATTAAAATTTTATTTTTGGAATTGTTAGAAATCTAAAATGCGTAACAAAACGTGAGTGCGTAACGTCATAAGTGCATAAAGATGCGAGATGTTACTTTACCAGATATGTTATTTCTCATAAAGAGCTAAGAAAACGCTTAGGTTTGGGTTTAAACCTTAAAAAAAATTGTTTTGTCAATTGAACCAAATCTTTTCTTTCATGAACTATGACTATTTTGTAGCTAAATAAGTTGATTTTTTAAAAACTTAGTTTTTCAGTTCATTTTTTTACCTCAAACATATTATATAACTTAAAACCCCTTGATTTAGTTTTCTGTCTACTTACTTGCAAACCATATCTTAGTTTTAAAGTTTAAAGATAAACAAATGTTGCTTTTATTATCCTCGAAATCTATAATAACATCTTTTACACTTAGAATAAAATGCACGCAAAAAGAAGAGAAGCGAAGTCGGAACATATCTACTGTATGCTGACCATATGAGTAACACCTTAACTTGATGATCTACCTCCCGCTCCTCTCAGGCAGACGTGACTTTATACTTGCTAGTTTCAAATCATATAGAAAGTACGTTTTGTTATCATACTATACATATAGTTATATTTTACACATACGTTTGTACATAAAACTTACTTTGATTATAACTGAATACAAAATAAATTAAAAGTGTAACTTATCATTATTATTTTTTCATAATATTAGTTTTATTTGACCCGGTACTGGCAAAGTATCCATTTCAAAAACCAAATTTGAAATATGGATTTGGCTAGGTCTAAATAAAAAGTATATATCCACAACCGGATCTTAGTTAATGGAACTAGTACAAAACCAATTAGATTTACCAGTAAAAGTTCATTAAAGTTAATAATACTGTAGTTTATGAGTAGCTTTCGAAATTGCACGAGCGTACAAAATTGCAAGAGGGGACAAAATAACACGAACACACTTTTGTACGAAGACACTTTTGCATGAGCAGACATTGTTCGACGGGTTGAATTTTTATTTCTAAATAGTAACTTTTTTATTAATTTAACATTTTTTTAGTTTATTTAATTTAATTTATTTTATTATCACTGTTACCCCTAACCCTTACCTTCGGTCGGTAACTTATTAACATTATTATTGTTTTCTAAATTGTTATTATTTTTTTACTTTCTTTGTTACCCCTAACCCTTACCCTAGGTCAGTAGCTTTTTTTTCAAATAATTAGTTTTTAATTATTAATTTTCCTTATTTTTTAAATAAATATTTAATACTTTTATTATTACTATTATTTTTACTATCACGGCCACCTCTAACCCTTATCCTCGGTCAGTAACTTTTTTTTATTCTAATTTTTTTTGTTAATTTATTTTTGATTATTTTTTAAGTTTTCTACATATATTTGTTTTTTCTGTTTTTATTTACTCTTGTGCAATAATAACCCTCCGTGCAAAATTGTAACTCGTGCAACATTTACCCTTGGTGCAAAATTATCTTCGTGCAACTTAATCCCTTTTTTCAATTTAGTACCCTCGTGCAATTTTGTCTTCGTGCAATTTCGACCCGTTCCCGTAGTTTATTAATAAAATTCAAATTTTCGTTTTATGAAAGCTATTTAAGTGTAGTTAACTGAAATTGCAAGCTTATGTTCTTGTTTCAATTATTTTGATTAAGTTAAAATCCTATTATTAAATAATTAACTTTTTACTCAGGGCTGCCACATGGTCAGGAAAAGTCAGGAAATCAGGAAAAGCCTAGGAGAAATTTAATAAAATGACAAAAGTCACGAAAAAATGGGGAATTTTTAGAAAAAGTCGAGAAAAGTCAGGAAGTTTGATAAAATTAAAAAAAAAAAAAACAGATTTTATCAGTTTAAATTTACAAAATTCCTTATTTTCCAAAGCCTTCAAACGGTAGAATTAATTAAAAATCCTTTAAAGTCATAAAAACTCCTGACTTTTCCTAGAATTTTACAAAACTTTTTAATTTTTAATGCCTTCATCTGGTATAAATTAGTAAAATATCCTTTGTAAAACTGCAACATTTTTCTATTAACATATTAAACAATTACCCTACTTGAACAAGCAGATTTTGTAAGATTTTTAGTGTTGATGATCTGTCGCAAGTACACTTCCATAGTGAAACTGTAATATTTGCACAAACGTTTATCTAGCATAATTTTAGAATCAAAGTGTTTTTTGTTGAAATAAATAATTGAGTTCTTTGTAATTAAGAAGTTAATTTATGTAACAAACTGATGTGTATACTTTACCTCTTTATAATTTTTTCAAAGTTGTTTAATATCATAGAAAAGTTTTTAGAGAGGTATATGCTAAGATTAAGTTTACTCACTATTTGTATTGTTTGCAGAATAACTTAAGTTTTTAAAATAATAAGAGTATATTTATTTCTTACAAACTTTATACTAAATGATAAGAGGAAATATTTTATACAGCAGATATATAGTTTACTTTTTTTATGTATTTTTTACAGTTACTTAAGTGTATTCTTTTTTATATAATTTTTAGTTTAAAAATATTATTTTAAATAGTTTGGGTAGTATTTTATTAAACTAAGTGTACAACTTATATAAGTAAAACATGTTTTACGTAATTATTTTTACTGTTAGATATTTCTACCTTCTAGGTTGTTTTACAACTTTTATACTAAGTCTGACTAAAGTTTACTTTTAAAAGTTCTAAAAAATTAAGTTGCTTATTGTAGTAAGGTTTTAATTGTAAAAGTTCGTTATTGTTTTTAGGTTTTAGTTGTGGAAGTTCGTTGTTAATTTAAGGTTTTAGTTGTAAAAGTTTCTTATATGTAGTTTCGTTTATTTAGATACATGTATACTAGGAAATAATAAAAAATTGTGTCTTTTTTCAGACAAACTGTGTTTATAAGGTAATACAAGTACTTTCCTGATAGAGCTCTTTATTGCAAATACATCAATCATACACAAATGGTTCAATTGATGTAATAAAAGTTTGATGATTGAATTCAGCAAAAAAAAAACTGTTGTTTTAATTTGTATTCAAATTAATATGGAAGCTTTATAAAGTTTTAAATGTTAGGTTATGTGTTTTAGAATATTAAATTTAGAGTTTGATTTAGAAAAGTCAGGAAAATTTTGGTAAAAAGTCAGGAAATAGTCAAGAAAAGTCAGGAAATTTTTTCAGCTTGATCTGTGGCAACCATGGGTCTTTTCATGTGAATAAGTGTAAACGTTGACTTCATATTAAAAGTCATGATAAAGGTGTGTTACGTTGTTTTTACAAACTTCTTTTTTTTACTAATATATTTGCAAACATAAACAATAACAATCTTCAAAGAAAAATAAAACTTCAGAAAATGGTTACTAAGTGATACTCAAACGCGTAAGGTCTACATAAAAGTTTTTAAAAATAGTTTGATTTAATTTATTAAAATTATCTTTAATTATATTTTGTAAAAAGGTAATACCAACAATATTTTTGAATAATTAAGGAAAATCTAACACAAATTTTCATTTAACCATCTAGTAACTGTGTAATAAGTTAGAAGAAACCGTCTGTAGTTTTAAATTAAAGAGTTATTAGCTCTAAATTGTTATGAAAGCGGTAAAATTAGTCTTACAACTGCAAGGTACGCAAAACAAACACTTTTGTATGGGACCTAAGTTTGAACTATGTCGGAAACTCTTCTATTACATTTAGTTATTAATTTTTTATGTGAAGCTATTTGATAAAATTATAAAAGCATCTTAACTCGCTAAAATAAGTAAATAACAGAACATCAAGGTAGTTAAAAGTTATAAACAAACGTGTGTACATACTTACAATGTATAAATTTTTAATGTTTTTTATTAGTATGTTGCTATTAGAGAAAATAATTAATTAATATAAAAGTAAAATATTTCTAAACTAAAATGCATTTAGTTTACTAAAAGTAATCAGAAAGACTTCTTTTAAATTTGGTCATACACTTTACAGTGACCTATCGAGAATCTACCAACATTGGGTTTACAGAAAAGAGCCTTATTAAACTAGGGGTTTATATATATAAATCTTGAATATAAACGAAAGAATTTTATATAAGAAAATTAAGTATACTGCTACTTAAATACATACTAAAAATTTAATTTGTACATTATTAGAAACTTTTCAATTAGTTTTTTTTGTATTTCTTGACAATTCAAAAATACTGAACGACAATGTGTTACCGATTTAGTGCGTAGATTCGCGGGAAGTGACTGTACTAAAAAGCTCAATATCAATTAGTAAACAAATATATTTAAACAAATAGAGTTTAAGCATTATTAAAGTTCTATTACTTTGAAAAATAAGCACAAAAATTTGAAGTGCGTAGATCGTTTTTGAAATTTATAGTTTTAAACAGTAATTATCAATACTCTTAAACCTTCAATTTATAAAATTAGTTACAAAGATGTGTTTGATTATAGTTGCAAATGTTTTAGAAGAAAATCTTAGCAGTATTAAAACTAATACTTACGTTTGTTTTGCCTCACAATCAGCGGTAAAAGTATTTTTTTAGGTTTTATATTTTAGATAATGTGTATTACACACTTTAAACTATAAAATTCACTAGTTATATTTTTTAAACTAGTTATTTTACTTTTTCTATAAATAATATTTTTCATTGTTTACTTTATGATTGTAACACTGCGAGAGAGTTATAATATACATAAAACATCGAAGTTTTATATAAAAATGATTATAAATATATAAAAAAGTACTAAGTTTTACATATAAGGTTTTATTAAGTTTAAATATACCATTTGTAACTAATATATAAACTGAAATTACTCATTTTCTTTTTTATTTTAATTCTTAAAAGTTTTCAAACAAATATTATACTTGGATATCAATTGTTAAATTAATATTAAAAATATTTATTAATTAGACAGCTTCAAAAAGTATTGTTACAGTTTTAAAAGTATAGTATAAGATTTAAAACCTATAACTTTTAATTTAGCAAACAAAGCTTGAGTAAAGATAGCTTGATCATTAAATTGTCAATAACTTTGTAAATCCAATTGATATTAATTGCATTTTTAATTAAAGCCTTTTTTCTTAAAGAGAACGAAAAGTTCAAGTTGAATAAACTTGAACAAAAAAGAGCCTAAATTTAACACGAAAACAACTTAAAATACAAAATTATTAATATTTTAATAAATAACATTACTTAACTAAAGTTATTTTTGCTACATGTTGGAGTTTGTATTTGTTACAATTTTAAATTCATACGTCATAATGCTTCATAACTGTCTATTTACGTCAAACGTCTTAATGTATTAACTAACTTAAAACAATAAGTCTAAGTTAATCACTTAAGTAATATCAAATTGAAGAGCAAAATAATTGACAATCTAATAGTCGATATATCTTTACTAAAGTTTTGTTTGCTACATGTTAAATTTTGTATTTGTTTAATTTTAACATGGTTATACGTTATATATTACGCTAAACTCACCGTCTACTTACTAACTTAATAAAAAATTCATTTATCACTTTAAAACGAACTATTTATTATATTTTTAAATTATAGTATTATTTGAAAAACATTTGTGAAAATAAAACAGTAAACGAGTAATTTAAAATTTTATAAACTATATTGTATATGGTATACTTAGTTTTATTTAATAAAGTGTTTAAAATATAGTAAAAACTTAAGTTGAAAACAATATTTATAATAGTTAAACTTGTAAAGGATTATAAATACATTAAATTATAGACTGCTAGTCAATTATTTAAACAACTGTTTTTACGTTTCAGGAAGAGTGTTGGAATTTTACGGATTCGCCACTGTTTGAAAAGGGCCAAAACAAAAAAAGGTCCAACAAAAACTAAACTTATTTTTTTATTAAGTATTTTGGTTGTTGTTATTTTTTTTTTTAACTTTATTAAATATATTTATACAAACTTAAACTTTTTAACCTTTGTAAGAGTATTTAAAAATTCAATATTCATACAGTCATTAAAAATGTAGTTCCTCATGCAAATGGGTGTGGTTTGTAGAACATTTTTAACATGAAATGTTTAAGAATGAAATGTTTTAGAATTATAATGAGCAAAACTTTTGATTTTATTAAGTATAAAAAGATTAAAGATTTATACTTTTTAGTGTTATATTTTAGATGAGGAATTTTTATATATATTTTTTTATTTAATCTTAATTACTTGTTTTTATATTGTTGAAAGTTTAGTTTATACATGAGTCTAATACTTTTTTGTGTGTACTTGTATCATATTCTTAACACATTTTTCAATTAGTCATTTTTAGCTTTTATTTGAACAAAAACTCTAATAAAACATTAATGAAACTTAACTTAGTTTATATTATGTAAAAATAAATATCTTTTTAAAATATTGTACAAAGTAGTACAGTTTGATCCAAAATGGTTTGGTAGAAAATATTTTTCTTTTCATTTATTTTGTTTATTTTGAAACACCTTCAATTAAAAATGGCTGTTTACCTTAGTTTATTGACCTTTCAACTGCTATGTGTACTGTACTTCCTGTTTTATTTTTGCTATATGTAAAACTTTTAATTTTTTTTGTTGTATTATATGACCTATTTAAAAAACTAAATTATTTTATAATAATTCTATGATTACGGTATTATTTGTATTTTCAAGTCTGTTTTTTAACTTATATGCATAACTTGAATATTTCATATTTTTAATTTATTTATTTTTACACCATAAGTAGCATTTGAATTTGAAAGTATTTCTAAACTTTAAAAAAAACTGTTATCATATTTTGGCTTTAAAGATTAGTTTCAATATTTGTTTCTAGAAAACAGTAAAAAAAGTTTTTATTTTAACTTCTGAGTTTAATAAAAGTTCTAAGTTTAAGTATCAACATACATATTAACTTAACTTTTTGTAATTATTGAGTTTAAAAGAGTAAAATATTTAAAATAAAAATATACATTTTTTAGCTTGTTTTAAAAGTTCACTATGATTTTCAAAAATTTAAGATTAATTACATTAAACACATTTAATAGTGTTTAATTGTGTTTTACTTTTTTGAACAGTGTGGCCACTGTTTTTTTTTCAGATATTTTGACAACTTGTAGGTATCTTAAAATACTATTTTTTTAATACTTTTGTAATAGAATGCTTAAAAATATTTTGAATGTTAAATGATTACTAAAAAGATACATTATTGCTCCTTTAATTGTGTTTTACAATAAATATTACTTTGTATAACATATTTTTTATTACTTACAGTAGTGATTTCTCATTAAATCTATATACTTATAATTTTTCATGTAAAAATTGTTTAAAAACCAGTTTTTAAAAAAGTTTAACAACGATTTTTACTCTAATTTTAAATTTTAACGATAAGTCAACTTGATTTTTTTTCTATATTTTAAATTTATAGGTTTTTCAAAATTAATGTCCACCCTGTTAAAAAAAAACTTTTACAACCACCTTCAATTTATGTTAGCATTTTGGTGCCATTAGTTTCATTATTTAAATTAAAGACAAAAGGGACTCCTTTGATTGTCTTTAAATTTTCCTTGCCATAGAAGACAATAAGAATATTTCTTAACTTTATTGTTAAAGCTTAGTTTCCACACACTCAGGATATTTTGAACTTTTAAAAAATCACACACTCACAATATTTTGAACTTTAAGAAAATCACAAACTCAGAATATTGTTTTATTAAACTCTGGTTAACTCAGAGTAGTTATTTTCTGTATAAAAATCTCAGGATAGTTAAAAAAAGTTTAAATATATTTTTATCTAGATTTTGAATAAGATTTAGTTGGTCCAGTTTCAATACTTTTTATTTTTTTAAACCAATTTTGTTTATTAACTATATTTTTATTGATTCTAAAATTCTTGTTAATTCTTTTTTAAGCTAGGCAGATAGCTCTTTACTATTTTTAAAAACAATATTTCTTTATAGTCATAGGAAAAAAAAACACAGGATTCTATAAAACTTTATTTTTTTGACTCAAAGAGTGGCAACCCTATTAGTTACAACCATTAAACACAAGATTTGCTTACTAATGCCACTTAACTAGGAAGTTGTAAAGACTTTTTCACCATGATGCAACAATGTCTTATGGTTAAGTGTTTTTGAAAATAAACATTTGTAAAAGTTTTTCGATTCAGTAGGATGTAAATATTTTTAATTTTTTTTTCTTGAATTGACAGTCTTATAAACATTTCAAAACTGTTATAAACCAGTTGATAGTTGGTGTAATTTGAAATTCAAGATGGCAGTTTTTCCTGTAAGCTTGGAATTTTATATTTTAGGCAAAAGTAACCTGGAAAAACCTGAAAGTTAAAAAAAAAATATCATAAAAAAACCTTGAATTTTGAACAACTTTTACATGTAAATTTAAATAGTATTGATTTGGTGAGCAATAACTATTATTTATTATAAAAAACTAATTTTGCTTTTTTTTTTTAATTCTCTTTATTTAGCATCACAGTATCTTTTTAGTAATTTTATACTAATAAATAATTTTTTATTCTATATTACTTATATACAAGACAAGAAGACTTGTACTTTTGGAACCTGGAATAAATTTATAAAAAACCAGAGGCCACCCTGATAATTACTTCTTCCTATTACTTTTTATAAACTTCTGAATGTTTAGTAACAAAATAAGACTTTTTATTAAATAAATTATGAACCTTAATAGTCAATATATACCTGCTATAATATAATATTATAATTTATTCTCTTTTTTTGAACTTGAACTTTTTATATGTACACATTATTATTTCAAAGTATTTCATGTGTAATCATACATTGCATTATTAGCTTTTATATTTTGAATATAAATTAATCATATGAGTTGCTAGATAGATCTGTAACTATTAGTTTAATTTTAATCATTTTTTTGTAACTCTTCAGATTTGTAAAGTTTTATTTGAACTAAGATTTATGTTAAACTTTTAAACTGTGTAAGTTTAGTAAACACATTTTTTCTAAGGATTATTGTCATGCAAATTAAAGTTTGTTTGGTTTATAAAACAATTGAAACTTAATAAGTATTTATTAGTAGTTCTTAAACACTTTCAAAATTTATACACAGTTTTGTTGAGAAAAATAATAGTACATGTATTTAGCATATGTTTTTTATTTATAATACTATACCTTTTAGAGTTTGATGATAATTTTCTGCAACATATTGAAGCTGTTATTAAGCAATTAAAACTATTAAAGTAGGTTTTGTAACCGTGATAAAATAAAAAATACGACTAAAATATATTTTTTCTATCAATCAAAATTTCTGTACTTGGTAAATTAATTAATTTATATTTATTATGAATACGCATTCTTACTATTAAGAACATCTTTCTAAATTAATAACTTCATGAGAGTTTGTAAATTTAAAATTGAGTAAGATTTTAATATTTCATTCCAATAAGTTATTAAAATAAGACAACTAAGTTTTTAATATTGTACTCAGATATCATAATATAGAAACATATCACAAAATAACAGAAAAATGTATTTCTTTATTTTTTAACAATTTTTGATGTCAGGATATACAACTAAACATCAAAAAGACTTTTTTTCTTCAACTTTTGTTCTTATATCTGCAAAGAGTTTTTTTTTTATTTCAAGCACAATACTTTTATTTGGCATCATAAATTACTGTAAAACTGTGCAGTACACAGTAATTTACAAAAAATCTGTGTACTGTAGATAAAAATTGCACACTTTAATTAAATTATAAGCTTTTTTATTTTTTAGTTGCTAAAAATTTATATCAATACTTACTAAAATTTATTAAAATTAACTATTAATAAACAAAAAAAATTTTTGTACTAATTTTGAAGTACTTTTAACTATTGTTTTTGAGCACAGAAGGACAGGAAATAACAATGCAAATATAATATTTTAAATAAATTAGATTTAAGTATTTCTATAGTTTTAACTAACTGCTTAAAATCTTTTATTAATTAGTAGTAAATCATAAAATTTTTAAGAAATTTACCAATCTACTTTTAAAATGTGAAAAATAGTTTAAACTTAGTTGGTTTCTAATTAAAGCTTTAAAACCTTTGAACAATATGTTGTGGAATATTGAAGAAAACTGTTTTTGATTTTATTGATTAGTTTATATTTTCTCCTACTTTAAAAAAAATATTTTACTTATTTATAGCAAATATACAAAAAAAACAAAATAATTCACATTAAATACAAAACCAAATTGATTGTGCTTTTTAGTTTTTTATTAAAAAACCATAGGCTTATATGAAAGTTTTAGTTAAAATTCCAAAGTTATTATACTAAAGTAAATAAAAAATAATTTTAGGTTACGAAAATATATGTCTATAATAAAATTCTTGAAATTATTTCAATGATTTAATTTAGAGCTAAGTTTTAAGAATTATTTTTGATAAAAATAAAAAGTAAACATATACTTATATGCCCTCCTCATTGTAAGATAAGGTAATTTAGAATTAAATGCATAAAACCTTAATTAGTTTGAGCTCATTATCAAATAACTAGTAGTCGTTTGATCAAAGTTAATACAGCATTCAAAAGTTTAGATTATAAATTTTATATATAAATTATATATATCATTAATTTAAATTTAAACTTTTGAAAGTTCGAATTCCTAAAACAGTTTACTAAACTTATAATGAGAATATAATTAATTCCAATGTATTCAAACTAACAATACTTTTATGAAACAAAACATCAGATTTACAAACTCTTTTTGTAGAGATTACTATTTTTACTGCGATTTTCTTTAAGAAAAGATTTCGTATGTTTTTAAGTACTAGAAATAAAAATTAGTTAAAGTTTAAGATAAAATAAAAGATATTAATTGTGAATATCAGCCTTGTAGTTGTGATACCTTCTAAATGTAAGACTAAATCTGAAACTAGTCTGATAGATCAGTTTACTTTTAAAGTATTAATCAAATAAGTTATTTGCACCGACGTTTGTTTCGTTAGTAGAGCAGTAGCGGGTTTTATTTATCATTTTTTATGTGAACTTAAGTTTTATAATATTAAAAATAACTGATTTTAATTTAAAGATAGTTTTTAAAGTAGTTTTTAATAGAGTTTGTTCATAAGCAATAACCAAATCAAAAAGCGTTTCTTTGAATAAATACATACTTAACGGTTAAGAGTTAGCAACTGTATTAGAGTTAAAAATTTTGTATCTACTAGATTACAAACCAAAATTACTAATACTTTTACTACCTAATTTTATTTTTGGTATATAGTTTTGAAATAGAAAAGTTATTAATTTAGTTTTATAACTAGAGTTCAAATAAACTATTAAAAGATAATTAACTTAGCTTCAGTTGTTAAATTGTTAGGCAATAGGCATATGATTTATTAAAAAAACTGTTGCAAAAACTTACTTTTTTTGTATTCATTTTAACTAAGTTGTAACAAAAAATATCTTTTGTATAGTTATAAAAGTTTTAAAAACTAAAAAAACTATTTTTTAATAGTTCTGTTTTAACAATTTATCTCGTTTTATAAAAGCAGTTTTAGCCGTATATATATTTTATGTTCTACTTATGTGTAAAAGTATAGTTTTATTTTTTATAATGAAAGTTTATTCTTACTATAATTCTTATAGTTGTTTTAAGTATAATGTAGTTTAATGTAAAAATATATTACATACTGCAATGTTTCAAGGGTAAAAGTTATCAGAAAAAAATCGCCTGAAAACAAAGCCACACATGTTTTATGTTCTACTACGGTATGTTGACTTATGTATTTTCAACTAGTTTGCGTCTTGTTTATATTAAGTTATTTTTTCCCAATAGTTTTGTAGTTATACTAATTTTATCTCAATAAATAAACTAAAAATTAGTACTTAAAAACTAATCACAGCCCATTTGTTTTTGATTTTTTTTGTGCTAGCTTTGATATAGTTATTGTATCAGTTTAATAAATTTTATTATTTTAGTTATAAACACTATTTGAAAAAAACTTTTAAAATAATATGTTTTATTTTAAATTTAAGAAAAATTAAGCAGTTTAGAACGATTAAACTAAAACACTGTATGCATTAAATGTTTGACTAAAAGTTTTAAATGTTTTACTTTGTCAAAGATTTTGTTAATTTATTCAGTATTCAGGTTTTTAATAATCAATGTAAATATAAAAACACATAAATTAACTACGTTTACTTTTTTGAGTTGTATTTTATTAGTTTTACCATCTTACAATTTAATGTAAAATTAAAATCTACGCTATTATAGGTACATAAAAAAAATAGACATAATAATTTAATTGATTAACTTGTGTAGCAACTTTAAAAACAATTTTTTTTTTGTTAAAATACTTTAAAGTTTAAATTTTAATTTAGTTATAACTTCAATAACAATAGTCTTTTTTGTCAAATAAAATATTTTTTGGAATGATTGTTTTAATTACTACTTATCCTACTCTAATTACTAATTATTTATTTAATTTTTCTTTTATTTATGAAAGCATTTACACTTTTTTATTCAGTTGTTTAGTATATTTTTTAATCAATAAACAGTTACACTGTATTCTATAGTTCCAAGAATTAAACCTGATATTTAAATCTAGATAGAAAGTAGATGCTACAAACAGCAAATTTTATTTATTTTAATAAGCATTGAATATTTGAAGAACTTGATTTTAAAATTTTTGTAGAGCTATAAAGATCTAAAATCTGTAAGCATTCAATATGTAGATACCAGTGTACTGCTGCTAAATTTTATTTTAGATAATGGTAGCTTAAACTTTGATGTTTTCGATATGGTTTTATCTATCTCAAATCTTAACATAATTCAACTGAAATTTCAACTAAGAGTTTTTTTTAAGGTCAAAAAAATATTATTATTTATAAAGGGGCTGACACGAGCGTGACCTTGGCTTGAATGGCTATGTTTGTATCTTTTTTAAATCAAAATTAAAAACTTATTATTTTAAATTTCTTTAATACTAACTTAGAACTTTTATTTTATTCTAAAGAACGTTCTTTTGCTTTGCTTTTCACAAAATTTTCATTGAATTGGGTTCTACTTTGTATAGGGGCCCCTTTAAAAATTGATGCGTTATTTTACTTAACACCTATTTTTGCTGAAAATAATATTTTTTTTAATTTTAATTTTTTAACATACTAACAAACTGAGTTTAATGACGTTATTTTTTTTGAAAACTTTTATTTTATAACATATGCCTAAATGAATTTTTCAGAAAAACTCAAAATTTGTACAACTTTCATATTTTGGTGTATGGTTTTGTTGCAAAAATATAATGTTTCGATAATAATCTTTATTTCAATTGACTTATATATTCTATTTTTATGACGTTACTATATTTCATTCCAAATTTATTATAAATTTTTGAATATAATACCCATACAAGTTTTACCCAAATTCTTAGCACTTTACGTTGTTTACGTAATTCGAGGGATTTCTTGCTAAAGTGCTAAGATTTTAGGTAAAACTTGTATGGGTCATATATTCAAAAAATAACTAATAAATTAGGATAAAAGTATAATAACGTCATAAAACTTAAATATATAAGTCCGTTAAACATAAAAATTACTATAGAAATATTATATTTTTGCAACAAAACCATACACCTAAAAAAAACGAAAATCGTGCAAATTTGGAGTTTTCCTGAAAAATTTATTTAGACATATGTTATAAAAAAAAGTTTGCAAAAAAATAATGACGTCTAACTCAGTATAATAAGTATATTAAAGAATAAAACAAAAATTTTTTTTATTATTTTTAGAGAAAATAAGTGTTAAGTAGAAAAAAACGCTAAAAAACGATAAGTTTTTAAAGGGGCCCATAGTTACTTCATAGTTACTAAGTTTCACCGCACAGCGGATTTTCAATTTGTAGATATGTAGTAAAATAATAATGGTTACAATGAAATGTAAAATGTGAATGGAAAATAGTAGAATCAGTAAAATCTAAGACAAACCATACTAGCATGTGTACCTTATGTAACTTAGAAAGACTCCATATAGCCCTATCAGAAAAAAGAAGACCTTAAACAAGAGAAACAAACTGATAACCAAATGCCCTTATTACTTAAATGAACATTTATAGATTTTAACTCACGTAGTTATAATCTAGTTATTGTATTAAGATTTTAGATTATCTGTGCATTCATCGTAATAGTATTCTCATTCTTAGTTTTAAATTGTTATAATTTTTAATTAAGTTAGATTTTTAGTAGAATAAATTTTTTAAGATATTAAATAATTTGTGCATGCTTTATACCATACCCATTTCCAGTTTTAAATTACTATTATTTTAAATTTAAGATGTTATAATTTTTATTGAGTTAGATTACTAGTTGATTATATTCCATTTGTTTATTTCTTAACTATTTTTTCTTTAATTAAAATTTAATATTTTAAGTCTGACCCTTATCCTATCTACCGCTTAACAAACATTTTTCACAAAAAGCCATTTTATTTTATATGATAATATAACTGAGTTAACAACAACAACAATCCTTTCAATGTTTTTTCTAGTGTTTACCCCCTGGTTTTATTTCAATTATTAACATTTTATAAATTAGTGATAGAAACAATATGTTTAATATTAATTTACAACTTTATAATTTCTAACCCTGTAAAGTTTTGTTTTTTAAATCCATTTGATATCAATACCCCGATATATACTATGGTTCAATTGTATTGGTTTATGGATTTTAATTTATTAGTTTTTAAATTAGAATTTTTTTAGACATTAATATAATTCTAAATTGTTTTTTTTTTTTTGTCAACAAAAAACTTAATTAAACCAATTTATAATAATTTGTCATTTTTACAATTATTATTTTACTACAGATCTTCAGTTTGAAAATTTGCGCTGCGGTGAAACTGAGTAATTGTTTTTCTCAAAAATAATAAATTATTAATTATCTATCGCCCTTGTGGATAGATTACTGTGTCTTATTTATTTGTTTTCAACTCAATAGTTAACTTCATAGTAGCCACAAACCGAAAAAACGACACATTAAAATTCTGAAAATTTTAGTTTTTGTTAGTTATCTCTTTTGATATTTTTTTAAAACAATTTTCTTTACTTTTGTCACTTTAACAATTACCTACGAGAGCATTATTATTTATTTATGCAAATTCAAAATAAATTTTTTCGATATGACTAAAATAAGTTTTTAAATATAGTCAATTTTGTTAATTAAAAACGTTTTATTCAATAAATATAAATAGTTATTTTTTTAATACTGTTATGATTTTATTGATAAGACTTAGTAGAGCTTATTTCTGAGTATATATTTCATTTTAAGATGCGAACCTTTAATTTTGTTTTTAATTTTGAGTTGTCATGTAACTCTACAAGCCTTATTTTATTATACTATGCATGTTTGGAACGTAGAATATTTAACAAAAAGTCTTCATACGAGCTTGGTGAATGCGACCCGATTAGTACATTACCAATTGGGAATTCCCCAATTCACCGAAAACGTCTGGTCATTTACTCTACCCCTGCTGTGTTCCCATAACGTTTGTTATTATGTGAATTTTTCTAGTTGGACAAGGATAGACTTAAAATGACCTGAGAAAATACTGTATTGTTGTGAAAAAGGATGTACGAGTACTGTATTGTTGTGAAAAAGGATGTACGAGTACTTAAAGTTATGAACATGGATGTACGATTACTGTAAGAATATGAACAATGTTCATTGGATATGGATGTACGAGTACTGTAATAACGTGAAGAGTTGTAAGAAAAACTACGTATTTAACAACTGAATGATTTTAAAAGGTTTTTGACTAAAAAACATAAAACAATATAGGAACAATTGGATTTGAATCAACGACCTACCGATCTGCAGTTAGTTGCACTTTATTCTTTAGTTAATACTAAAATATATTATGCATTTATTACATAAAAAAAGTGAATTTTAATTTTTTTTTAATGGACTAGATTTGCTACAAAAAGTCTTTTGTAGGCCGATCTTGGTCTTATATTTCTATGTATTATTCATTTACTATCGTACTTTCCAAATGAACTTTTCTGATAAAGAATTTGTTAACTAAGGTTTTTATGTTGATCTAATTTTATATAAGCTAAAACTTGTAATAGTTGAAGTATATGAAGAGTTCTTAATAAAATTAATGGTAATTAAGCTTCAAGTGCTGACAAAAGTGGATAAAAAGGACAAATTATAAATATAACTTTCAAGTATTATTGCCTTTAGATATAAGTAAGTTTATATATTTTTTAATTTTAAAACAAAAACATTTAATCAAGACAATGTTTCAGATATTTATTGAAATTATGTTATGAAATTATGAAGTTGGAAGGACTATCATTAGTAGAAGAACATATTCAAGTGAGGTTAGTGTACTTAAAACCAAATTAAATTATTTTTTTACCAGGTCAATAGATGAAATGAATAATGTAGTATTACTGAAAAGTTGAAATAAATTTAAACATATATTTTATACTTACTATTTAAAATTAAATTACATACAGTTAAAAATGTATAATACAAAAAATTATGCAGCAACTATTGTAAAAGTTTTAGTTTTATAATTTGAACAGACCACCTTTAAAACACTTCGATTTTTTTTATTTTAAATTCTTATGTTTGCTCTTTCATATTTATAACTTATTTTTTTTAATTCTATACAATAATATGCAACATGAACAAAAAAGTTTTAAAAGGTTTTTAAGTATTTATTACAATATAGGTTAAAAGTTTAATAAAGTCATTGCCGTATTTCTATATTTACTATAGTATTGTTTTAACATAGGCATTACATATGCAGTTTTAAATTTAATCTTTCAAAACAGAAAGCTACTTCTAATAAAGTAAAAGTTTAGAGCTCTGTATAATTAAGCTCTAATTATTTTCGTAATATTTAGTGGATTTATTTAAAATCAACCTTAAAACTTGGCATTAGCTGTGCTTAAACCTTGAAATGTTTTCCTGTAAATGTATTGTTTAATTTTGTTTTGATCGCCACTCTAAAAGTTTATTCTTATAGCTTAGAGGTAGAAAGCAATCGCTTTAAACTTAACAAGTTCAACACTGTATTTTATTGTTATGTATAAATAATTTATTTGCTCCCTTAATTTTTTCAATTACGTTAATTTTTGCTTTTTTATAAAAGAACGCGAGAGTAAACAAATAGAGGTTAATCAAAAGCGCCGAAACCCGAATTAACATATTTAAGTTTTTGAAAAAACGAGGTTATTCCAAAGCTAGCGACAGCTCTATAGTCACCAAACTGGAGAGAGTAGTGCCTTTCTGTCCCCTTACATGCACGTACTTGCATCATAGTAACGGGAATATGTCAGATTCTATTGCAGGGATCGTACACCGTACCTGTGAGCAAGATGTTTCCCCGTATTTGCTGCATTTCCCTATCTATTGATCCTTTCCAAAGTTCCAATGTTGGTGGCCTCGGATTCAGCCACTGGGGTAGCATAAAGGGAATTCCCCTATGTCAGATATACTGTAAGTACAGCTCGACGGCACAGAAAGTTATCGAAAAATATGGAAATTTTCGCATATTGGGACGTTACCAACCGGATTGTAATCATATCGTGTCCCAAATTTGCTTTTCGTGTCCGAGGCGTCAAACGTTTAATCACATTTACTAAAGATGAAATATGTAAAGAACAGCAAGCTAAAATTTGTAAAGTAGCAAGCAAGTAAAACGTTCCATAACTGCCGAATTTTCAAAATTGACTCCCCCTATTTGCAACTTATTAGTTTTTGTCTCCCCCCTCCCCAGCTAAAAAAGATAGCCCAAAAGAGGGCAATTTCAACAGTGTAGATTAATAGCTTTACTAATTTATTGACGACTCCTTTTAGTTAACTAAAAGTGTTATAATCAATTTATGTAAACCAGTAAAAATACAGTAAGTATGTTGTTTTATTGCAAGTATAAATTTAAGTTTACCTGATCTCCAATATATTATAATTCTTTAAAAGTAAATTAAAATACAATATTTAGTTGTCTTTACTATTTTAGTAAAGCGGCACTTATAGATTAGAAACGATGGAAAGGGTAAAATTTACATGGCGTCACTTTAGCATGGAGTTTTAACTTAAAAAAGAGAAAAATAAAAATAGAAATATAGCAATAAGTGCTGGTCGATCCGTTATAAAACCAATCGGTGAAATTCCGTAGAGCTGCAACTACAGCGCCTTCAACTTAGAGAAATTCCCATTCCTCGTGAAAGTAACGACATTCCAGCATTAATCAAAGCGAAAGTCAAAAAATGTAACATAGGGGAATTCCAAACCGCGACCCCACCGGTTTGCGTCAAAGCTTTAATTACAGCGGTTACAGTTTATTTCCGAACTTAACAATAAGGTTCCGGTCTGTCCACATTCTACCAGGGCGCAAAAATTATGTCCGATGCTGATCGCAACTACGCATCTGTCACTGGCTACCGGTAAACCTTGTTCCGCAAAAAATTATAAATGTTGCTTCGGCTTTTTCTTTGTTGTTTTTTTCCAATGTCAAGTCGGCCAGGAGGAAAATTCCGATATACCGTAGGAAGGTAGTTTTCGATTGATGGTACGCAATGATTCTTGCGGATCGGGGAATTCCCTAGTTGAGAAGTTGCCAACTGGCTTGCGTTCACTCAGATCGTATTGCAACTTTATGCGGAAGTCAGGCGCGCCGAAGGTTTAATTATAATAAATATTAAAATAGGTATAGAAAGTTTTTTTTTTTAATTATCAATTTTTAAACTTTTTTTTATATATGTATATATTACTTAACTTATTATATAATTTTGGCTAACTAGAGTGTTAATTGGGAGGAGTAGAGGTAAAACAACTTAACTTGCCAAATACACAAAAAATAGTTAAAAAGTGAATTAGACAGTTATTTAAAAACGATGCAAATGCAACACTTCTTTACTATCTAACTTAATAAAACAAATATATAAAAATTTGTTCATAAAGCGGTTGCATTTCTAAAGCAGCAAAACAGTCGTTTTTAGTGTTGGTGCTTAAGTCTCTTGATCATTTTTATTATGTGTTGTAATTTCAATTAGTTTTTAAACTGTGCGTTAGCAAACTCTTGCGTATAAAATGTTGTAGCTGTCTTGAAACTTAATGTTATTACCATAATCCCTAAAAAGTTTTTTATACAGTAATACTTTAATTTTATTTTTAGAAAATCACTCTTATTTTCTGTAATTAATTATTCTACTATTGTACTTTAACAAATTATTTATTTACTTCAAAAATATTCTAATTGATTGTTTTTAACTGTATGTTGATATATTTTAGTTAAGTTGTTCAAAGTTTGAAGCGTATGTTAAGTTTCAATGACGTAAGTTACAAATAAGCTACAAAGGTTCACACAAGTAGATAAAAAAACTGATTAAAAATAATCTTTGTAAACTAAATCATCTTTACTTAAAAGTTTATTTATACATAAAAGGAAATTTAAAACAAACAGAAAACAATTTAATGATGACAGGTTTTATTCAAAGAAGAAGTCGGAAGGACTACTTATTGAAAGGAAAAAACAAAATAGTGAGGTTAGTGTTATTAAAACCATTTTGATTCTTTTGTTTTGATTTTCAAAATAATGAATAACTAGTATTTTATAGTAATACGGAAAAGTAGAGATAAGTTTAAATATATATATTCTAAAGCAACTTTTTTGTATTGTAAAAATACAAACTGTTTTTGAAAAGGTCATAAAATTGTGTAAAAAAAAATATAAGAAATGTTTTGTACAGAGTAAAATTCTCATACTACTGTTAAAAATATTTTTCTCTATACAAATTAGTATAAATAACTTTATTAGAACAGATGTTTTTTTTTCTATATATGTTTATTCATATCTGTTACCCACTGTATTACTTATCAGTTAGTTTAGTATTAATAAAAGAGTTCTACAAGCACTTTATATATTTATTACGAGCTAGTTTTGAGAATTTAATAAAAGTTTCCAATTACACACTCTATAAACACTTTAATTCTGTTTTGTTAGAGACTTTACTCATGCAGCTTAAAAAAAATTTGTGAAAGTCAATGTTGCAACAAGTCTTTAGTGACACGATATAAAACAAGTCGGTGCAGCTACCGTTTACCGGCACATATGGCGCCTTCGTTTTAGAGGGAGTTCCCTTATCGTGGACAGTAACGGTATGTTGGTATAAAGCGCGGCCGAGTCAGAAAACTGTTGAGATTCTACTACTACTAAAATTACAATTTCAATAAATTTTTAAACTGTGTATTAGCAAACTCTTGTGTGTAAATGAGCTGTACTTATCTTGACACTTTATGTTATTACCATAATCCCTTAAAAACTTTTTATACAACAATATTTTGACTTAAATTCTAGAAAATCAACTTTTGTTTTCAGTAGCTAATGATTCTGTTGTTGTACTTTAAAGTTATTTACTTAGTTCAAAATTGTTTTAAGTGATCACTTTCAACTTTATGTATTTATATTGGCTAAATTGCTTAATGTTTGAAACTTGTGTAAAGTTTTGATGAAGTAAGTTGTAAAAAGCTACAAAGGTTCACACAAAAGGAAAAAAAATAATCAAAAATAAACTTTGTAACCTATTTTATTTTTAGTTATAAATTTATTTATACAAAAATTAAAATCTAAAACAGACAAAAAACAGTTTAATGATGACAATTCTTATTGAACAAAAAAGTCGAAAGGACTACTCATTATCAGGAAAAAAATAACGAGGTTAGTGTTATTAGAACCATTTTGATTCTTTTATTTTGCTTTTAAAGTTAATGTAAACTTGTATTTTATAGTATTACTAAAAAGTAGAAGTAAGCTTAAATGTTTATATACTCCAAAGCAACTTATAAAGCTTACTTATAAAAGTTAAACAAAATTTGTTTAAAAAAATTATAATAAATGTATTGTACAAATTGAAATTCTTTAATTTCAACTAAACATATTTTTCTCGATACTTTTTTCTATGTATGTTTACTCATATATATTACCCATTGCATTCTTTATCAATAAGTCAACTATTGTAAAAAAATTATATGTCTTTTAAATATTCATTACGAGCTAGTTTTGAGAATTTGATAAAATTTTCCGGTTACACACTAAACACTTTAATTTTGTTTTGTCAGAGACTTTACTTATACGGCTTGTATAAAATTTGTGAAAGTCAATGTTGTAATAAGTCCTTAGTGACCCGATATAAAACAAGCCGGTGCAGCTTCGTGCCTTTTAGCGTCACTTATGGCGCCTTCGTTTTAGGGGGAATTCCCTTATCGTGGACAGTAACGGCATGTTGGTATAAAGCGCGGTCAAGTCAGAAAACTATTGAGAAAGTCAAAAGAAACAGTGAGCCGCAGCAAATGTGCCGATAATCTAGTCAGGGCCACCTTCGATTTATGGAAATTCCCCATTGTGATCAAGGCAAGATGACCGCGAGTGATGTCGCATCGAGGTCGGCTTTAGAAAAGCGTTTACCCGAAGTAAAAGTTTTTAGTTAAACAAAACCAGGTTTGCCTGTAGCCGGCGACAGCTCTATAGTCACGAAACCGGCGAGAGTCAGGCTTACATGTTGCTACCTGGCACCTCCAGAATGCGAACAGACCGGATTCTTAACGCCGAAACCGGAAACGCTAAGTCTTGCTTTGACTATGTTTTGGCGCCGACCAATACAGCTTGTGCTAGCTGTGGGGGTTAAAGTCGGATAATTCCCTTATTTATTATAAAATAAATGATTTAAAATTATTAAATTTGCAGTAATGTTTTCGATTTGATTAAATTAGAAGTCATTTGTATTTTGTTAAAGAAACCTGTATTATGTAAGCAAAAAGATTTTGACTACACTGTTTTTTTTATTTTCGTAACACTTAATAAGGATTGTTTTCATTTTAGTTTTACTGTAGATTAATTATAACGTTAATGGACTTATTTGATTTTAACTGTTACTAATTGCTTTTGTCTTTCATTAATCTCTTGATTACTTGATGATTACTTAGTTACCATATAAGTGTGTAAAATATTATTATTTGTTAGCATTGTACTCTACTGAAGAGAATTGCTCGAAATATACTTGGTGTTTTTGAAATTATGTGTCTTGTGTAACGTATTGTATAGAAATTTTTTAATTAAAAAATACTTATGTTTAAAGTATTTTCGTTTACAGTAATTTATTTTTAACAGCGGTTGCGGAGTTAATAATTTGAAAGTTCAATAAAATTACTCAGATGAAAAAAATTAACTATACAACAAATGTCAACATTGGACAACTAGAAAAAGTGATTTTTTTATTAAGAAACTTTAAATAAAATAAAAAAGAGGTACTTTTATTTATAACCGTAGTTAAATGAAACATATTAATTTTAAGCTTAACTTATTAGCTTATAGGCTTTTAACACAATTATCATTTTAAAAGGCCTTTTTCGCGTTTATGACTATAATTATTAACAATAGATACCAAGTAGCGTTACTTATATAAGGTAAAGGAATAGAATAAAAATTTATTTCTAATAACTTTTATTTAAGTATTGTTTTTCTAAACAAAATTTAAGTTCAAGTACTATTTTATATAAATATCTGTAATTTTATCTAAACGATATAATTTAACTTAATATAATCTTAACGGTTACAAAAAAATAAGTTTTTATGTTATATTTAAAGCATAGCTAAATTTTTAATCAAACTAGATAAATTAAATAAATTTTGATAAAATAAACTGTAGAAGTTAACAAAAACGTATATAAAACTTATATTGTAAATAAAAACAAACCTTAATTTTTAAAAGTTTAAAGTTTGATATTTTACAATTTAATTATCTTCGGGAACCGAAATTTAAAGCAATTTTTTTTAGTTACATTTATTTTCTTTGAATCTATTTCTTTTTTTAATAATTTTTGTTTCGGTACTTTTTTTACAACCGTGAAAAATTTTGATTCGATCAGAGTTGACCCTCCTTTCAAAACTGACTATTCGTGAAAAGGTGACCCTCCTTTCAAAACTGACTATTCGTGAAAAGGTGGCCCTTCATGCAAAACTGACTCGTCTCCACCTAAGCCAGTGTATAGTTTAAATACAATAAATAACATATAGTCAAATATCGACTCTCACTAGAAACTTCTCGACAAGGAAAAAGTGTTTTTAATTAAGAATGTTCCTACGCTCAAACACATCTGCTTGGAATATCAGTTTCATTGTTTTTTATTTTTTCAATTTTGAAAGTGATGTTTATGAAATGGAACTACATTACGTCACTACTTGCCTCAGAGTGCACATGTGTATTGCGTTCACAAACTTGTATTTTGAGCAAAAGCGCGTTTGAAAATTTTCAAAAACTATTTTTTGAATTGTACATACGTTGTTTCATGAGATCGAATGTTAATTTAAACCGCTTGAATTTGAACAAATATATTCTTATTTTGACATATATGTCAATTTCAATAAACTTCTTTTTTCAAGGTTAAAACTTTTACAAAAAATACCTTTTCATTAACGTGATATTTCTGCTGGTGTTTCAAATGACATGTTTGTACTCGTGACTTTCTTACAGAGGTGACATTCATAAATAAGCGATACTACGCATACCTTTTGATAAGTAAGACTCTTAAAGAAAGCAAAACTAGTTGTTCAACTATTATAGATTAATTTTTAAACAGTGTTTAACTAAAAAAGAACAAGACTGTTTTTATACAGATATAAGAAGTTAAAAAAGATTACTTAACAAAAGAGGTAAGTTTGTATGTACTATTAATATCATATTATTATTTTTAGAAACAGTATAGTTTGAAAATTAATAATTATTAAAAAGAAAGAATAACAATACAATAGTTAATAGAACTTATATAGTAAGTGCAAAACATATAGGTTTTTATACACAAAGTTTACAAGCTAAATGAAAAGTTCAGTAAACTTTTAAGGACCGAATTATAATATGCTATACTGTTACTAACTAACTTGATATGTTTTTTTTCCAAAGTTAGTGATTCTAAAACTATTAAAAATATCTATCACAGTGATTAATTAAGCTAATTCATTTTGAATACTTAAAAAATACGGTTTATTTTACTTTATAAAACTACTTTTCAGCTGTTTTTATTTGTTTTATTTTTATTATACTAAAAACTAGCAAGTATTAGGGTTTAAACAAAAGATAGTACATTTCAAACATAGAATATAATAAATTTAAAATATTACAAGTATTTTGTGCCCATCAAAAGTATTTTGTGCCAAATTAAAAAATACTTTACAAGTAAAAAAATGTTTAAAATTAAAGAAAAATGGCAAAACATTAAACTATTGTGTTGGTAAGACAAAAATAAGCATTACTGCTAATACTTGACAATTTAAATTTATTTTGACCAAAAATATAAAACAGTAAACGATAATTTGTTTATCTAGTTACTTTTTTACAACAAAAAAACGTTTCAATGCCATTCCTTAAACGTGAATTAGTTTATAATAAAATAGTTTGAAAACGATTAAAACAGTCAGCCTTATGAGAAATATTCAAATTCTTATAACTTACAATAATATAAAATCTAAAAAGTAATTTGCAACATAAAAGGTCTCTAAAATAAACGTGATATTTTTCATATACAATTTTGGAAAAACACTTCGTTTATTTAAAAAAATTCTTTGTTGTAATTTTGTTTCTTGGTCACTATCTGTAAAATTCGATTTAATTTTAGACTTTTGTTTAGTTATTATTACTTGATAGTTTTAATCAACACTTTAATTAACTTTTTAGTTTATTTTTATGAGTGCTAAAACCCGATACGATGCTATTTTGTTGAGTTGTTTAATTTTATAATGGTTTTGTTAACTGATATGATGTTTTATACAATAGTAAACCAAGTTATATTAACTTTTTTTTCTGCTTAATATACCAAAAATATAAATTCCTATTCTAATTAATAGGGAGAAGATATAATAAAAGTATGTTTAAAAATTTATGTGAATGGAACCAAAGGTCATTCCAATTTAAGGAGTTTGTTTTGAGAGGTCAACTATTGAAAGAACTTATCAATAACAAAACTTGAATGTCTATAAAACTATGTATAAGATTTTATAAATATAATAAAATGTTGTACTTGACACATTAATTAAAAAATAATAAAAGCTTTTCAGTATTAGAATTAACTTTTTAAAACAGTTTAGCTGTTTATTACAAACTATATCCATTTTTTGCGTGTAAAAAAGATAAACGTTTACAAGTTTTTACCAAACATGTAATTAATTTTGATACGTTTAAAACAAAAAATTTGAAATGTTCTTTACCATTTACTTAAAAAACCGTTTTATTTTCTTTTAAACATAAGTAAAAGTACATTTTTTCAGTTTTTAGAAATATTAGTTTGTTTCAGCTGCCATAATTTTTCTTACATTGATAAAAGTATCGATAAATATTGTAGAAAATTTTAGATAAACATTTGTTTTTGTCTGTAACCTATTCAAAAGTTTTGTACAACTATTTAAATAGTTTATATATATATATATTAAAGTTTTGAAAACTTGTATACTTTTTGTTTAGATTTTAGATAAAATTAATGAATACTGTTTGCAAATCTTTATTATTTATATTATATAAAGCTTAACTCTGCAAACGACAAATAGTAATATTATTTCAGTGCAGTAACAATATTCAAATCTCTATCCCTAACCCATTTCAATAAGAACTTTGTATCAAACCCATTACTCTGAGAGGGTACTGAAAACAGGCGCTCTCACCATCGCCAACTAGCGGACATTGTTACACCCCTAATCAACCTTACCTAAAAATATAAAACTGTACATTTTATTAATTAAATCTAAAAACAAAAATAAACCACACTTTAGCCAGTCAAAGATTAACATCACTACTATAGACAGCAGACTATAAAAGTTTTTCCCAATGCTCACAATGAAATTATACAAACTTCATAAGCACTACAATTTAGAACCGAATTGCTCCGCATGTTACTCTTGCTTTGTGGTAAATCACTGTGTAGAGCATTTTATAAGTAAATTAAAAGTGTTTTAAAAACATATATTTAAAACAATTGTTATAATTCAGTTTGAAATTTTAAAATAAAAGTAATTTGTCAAAAACTTCAAGTATCTTAATATAAACATAATTTTACAAATAGTATTCATATGTTTATTTAAAAAAAGTGTTTTAATGATTATTTTAATTTTTGCATACACTAGTTGAAAATTTTATACTTATTATTTCTGTCATCATATGCATTTTCAGTTTAACTTAGAGTTAACAAAAATTGCTTTATTCAAAAAATTATACTTTGTAATAATTAATACTCTATTAAGTATTTAAATTATTACACAAACATTTAGTTAAATTTAATAGTTTTTTTTACTTTAAAAAAGCTTAGTTGAAAATTTAAAATAGTTTTAACAAAGTCATAAAATTATTAATTTTTAAACAACAACAAATTTCGTTTCATATGATAAAATAAAATATAAAACAAAAAAACAGTATTGATTTCATACATATAAATTTAGTCAACAGTTTTATGAGCAATCGAATTTTATTTTAAAAGCTTCAGTATTAACTTCATAGTAGCCACAAACCGAAAGAACGACACATTTAAATTCTAAAGATTTTAGTATTTAAGTTTTCTGTTTTGATATATCTTTTGAACAATTTTGTTTACTTTTGTAACCTTAACAATTACCTATGAGAGCATTATTTATTTATGCAAAATTTAAATAAATCTTTTAGAAAAATATAGACTAAATAGACTAAAATAAGTTTTTAAGTATAATCATTTTTTGATAATTAAAAAATTTAATTAAGAAATATAAAGAGTTTTTAATTTATACTATCATGATTTTCTTGGTTAGACTTATTAGAGCTTATTTTTGAATATATATTTCTTTTCGAGATGTAAATATTTATTTATTTTTTAATTTTTAATTGTTCTGTAACTCTACAAGCCTTGTTTTATTATACTAAGCATCGTTTAAATGTAGAATATTTAGCAAAAAGTCTTTATACGAGCTTGGTGAATGCAACCCGATTGGTACATTACCGAATTGGGAATTCCCCGATTCGCCGAAATGTCTGTTCATTTACTCTACCCTCGCTGTGTTCCCATAACGTTTGTTATTATGTGAATGTTTCTAGTAGGACAAAGATAGACTTAAAATGACCTGAGAAAATATTGTATTGTTGTGAAAAAGGATTTACGAGTACTTTAAAGGTAAGAACATGGATGTACAAGTACTGTTATAAATATTAACATGGATGTACGATTACTGTAATAATGTTAACATTGATGTACGAGTATGTACTGTATTGTTGTGAAAAGGGATGTGTGAGTACTTTAAAGATATGAATTTGGATGTACGAGTACTGTAATGACGTGAACATGGATGTACGAGTACTGCAATGTTATGAACATGGATGTACAAGTACTGTAATGTTATGAACATAGATGTACAAGTACTGTGATAATGTGATCATGGATGTACGAGTACTGTAATGATGTGAACATGGATGTACGAGTACTGTAATAGTTTGAATATGGATGTACGAGTGCTGTAATGATGTGAAGAGTTGTAAGAAAAATCACGCTACAATATTTAACAACTAAAACATTTTCGAAGGTTTTTGACTAAAAAACATAAAACAATATAGGGACACTCGGATTTGAATGAAAGACCTACCGATCTGCAGTTAGTTGCACTTTATTCTTTAGTTAATATTGAAATATATTATGCATTAATATATAAAAAAAGAAATTTTTAATTTTTTTTCAATGGACTAGATTTGCTACTAAAAGTCTTTTGCAGGCCGGTCTTGGTTTTATACTTTTATGTACTATTTATTTGCTATCGTATTTTCCAAAAGAACTTTTCTGTTTAAATATTTTTTAATTAAGGTTTTTATGTTGATCTAATTTTGTATAAGCTAAAATATTCAACTTGTAATAGTTGAAGTACATGAAGAGTTCCTAATAAAATTAGTGGTGATTAAGCTTCAAGTGTTGACAAAAACGATAAAAAGGACCAATCATAAATATAATTTTCAAGTATTATTGCCTTTAGATATAAGTAAATTTATACATATTTTTAATTTTAAAACAAAAAATTTAATCAAGACAATGTTTCAGATATTTATTAAGATTATCGGCGAACATAGAAGTTGGAAGGAGTATCATTAGTAGAAGAACATGTTCAAGTCAGGTTAGTGTTCTTCAATCCAAAGTAATTAATGTTTTTAGCTGGTCAATAGATGAAATGAATAATTAGTATTACTGAAAAGCTGAGATAAATTCAAAGATATATTTTATACTTATATTTTGAAATGAATTATATACAGTTGAAAATATATTATAAAAATAACTGTGCAGCAACTATTGTAAAACTTTAGGTTTTATAATTTGAACAGACTACCTTTACAATACTTCGATTTTTTTATTTTAACTTCTTATGTTTGCTTTTGTATATTCATTACTTATTTATTCTATTCTATACAATATTAGATAATATGAACAACAAAGTTTTAAAGGTTTTTTAAGTACTTAATACATTATTGTTTAAAAAAATTTAATAAAGTTATTGTCGTATTATTATATATACTAAAATGTTGTTTTGCCATTTCATATACTGTTTTAATTTCAATCTTTTATAACAGAAAGCTAATACTAATAAAGTAAAAGTTTAGAGCTTTTCGAGTTTTGTTTACCAATGCTAGCTTATGGAATTAAAAATAAAATTGAAGTGTTTTAAGGTGCTATTGAGCAAATCAGCCTCAAATAGTTATAGAAAATTATTAATTTAATTGTTACACTATAATTATTTACGCAATGTTTAGTGGCTTTAATTAAAATCAACATTACAATTTGACATTAGCTTTGCTTAGGTATTTAAAAAAACGCTAATTTTGCCTCAGTATATTAAATTAAACATTATATCATTTCTTTTTATTTGTGTGACATGTAAACTTTAAGAAATTTTTATCCTTCACCTTGTAATGTTTTCCCGTAAATGTTTTGTTAAGTTATGTTTTGGTCGCCACTCTAAAAGTTTATTTTGATTGCTTAAAGGTAGAAAGCAATCGCTTTAAACTTAACAAGTTCAACATTGTATTTCATTGTTGTGTATAAACAATTTATTTACTCGCTTAATTTTTTCGTACAAATAAGCTATTTCCTCGCTTTTTATAATTTTTGCTTTTTCTTATAAAAGAACGCGAGAGTAAACAAATTTAGGTTAATGAAACGCGCCAAAAGCTAAAACAGCATATTTTTATTTTTAAACAAAATGAGGTTATTCCAAAGCTAGTGACAGCTCTATAGTCGCCAAACTGGATAGAGTAGTTGCCTTTCTGCCCCCTTACATGCACTTGTACCATAGTAATGGGGACATGTCACATTCTATTGCAGGGATCGTATACCATATCTGTAAGCAAGATGTTTCCCCGTATTTGCTGCATATCCCTTTTTATCGATTTCTTACGAAGTTAACATATTGGTGGCCTTGGAATCGTCCTCTCGGGTTAAATAAAAGGAATTCCCCTCTGCCAGATATACTGTAAGTACAGCTCGACGGCACAGAATGTTTTCTTAAAATAGGCAAATTCCCACATATGGGACGGTATCAACCGGCTTGCGTACTAAATTTGCTTATAGTCGCTTTTCGTGTCCGACGCGTCGAACGTTTAATAACAAAAGCTAAATAGGTAAAGTGAAGCAAGTGAAAATTTTTATAACCTCCAACTTTTCAAACTCGACCCTCCCTTTTTGGAGCTTAATAGTTTTTACCTCCCCTCTCCCCAACTTAAAAAAATTTCCCAAAAGAGGGCAATATCAAAATTGTGGATTAATTTGTTACTTTTTTAACAGTAATACATACAAACATTGTAAAGCTTTACTAATTCATTGCTTTTACTTAACTAAAAGTTTTATATATCAACTTAACTAAATCAGTAAAGGTACAGTAAGTATATTGTTTTATTGCAATCATAAACTCAGCATGAACTGATCTCCAATAACTTATAATTCTTTAAATGTAATTAAAAATACAACAGTTAGTGCCTACTTATTTAGTAAAGCGGCACTTAAGGCTTGAACACGAAGGGAAGGGTAAAATTTACAAGGCATCACTTTAGCATGGAACTTTATTTAAATTTGATAGAGAAAAAAGTAAAAATTTTAATATGTGCTGGTTGACCTGCTATAAAACGATTGGGTGCGATTCCGTAGAGCTGCACTTACTTCGCCTTCGACTTAGGGAAATTCCCTATCTCGTGAAAAGTAACGGCGTTTCGGCATGAAGCGCCGCGAAAGTCAAAAATAACTTAGGGAAATTCCAAACTGCAAATTCGCCGATTGGCGTCAAAGCTTCAATTTCCGACGCCCTAATGTAGGAAGAGTGAAATTCAACGGTTACGGCCGATCTTGACAATAAGGTACCGATGTGTTCACATTCTACCAGGGCGATAAAAGCATGCCCGATGCTGATCGCGACTACATATCTGTTGCTGACTACCGGCAAACTTTGTTCCTTAAAAGTGTGTAAATGTTCGCTTCGGCTTTTTCTTGTCTTTTTTTTCTGAAAGTCAAGTTGGCCAGGAGGAAAATTCCGTAGATCTCGCTTGACGGCAAGCAATGTTTTCAGAGCATTGGGGAATTCCCTAGTTGAAAAGTTGCCAGCTGGGTTGCGTTCACCCAGATCGTATTGTAACTTAATTTGAAGTCAGACGCGCCGAAGGTTTAATTATAATAAATGTCAAAATAAGTATAGATTTTTTTTTAAATTATCTTTAAACATTTTCTTGTATTTAGTCCATAACTTATTATACAAATTTGGCTAACTAGAGTATTTACCGTTGGCAGTATAGGTAAAACAACTTATCATTCCAAATACATAAAAAATAGTTAAAAAGTGAATTAGATAATCATTTAGTAACGATGAAAACGCAACACTTCCTTACAATCTAACTTCATACAACAAATATATAAATATTTGTTCGTTAAGTGTTTGCTTTTATAAAGCAGCACAACAATAGTTATTAGTGTTGGTGCTTAAGTCCATCGGTCATCTTTGTTATGTATTATAATTCAAAAAAGTTTAAAAAATGTGCTCATTTGCAAACACCTGCGTTTAAAAAGTTGTAACTATCTTGAAACTTCATGTTATTACCGTAATCCCTAAAAAACTTTTTACACAGTAATATTTTAATTTAGTTTTTAGAAAATCACTTTTATTTTCTGTAACTAATGATTCTATTATCGTACTTTAAAGTTATTAACCTACAGTAACCTCTCGCTTATTTACGCACATTGTGTCCACAGAAAAAGTGCGTAAAGATATGAGAGATCGTAAAGAAACGAGAGGTACCAAATATATTCACTAAAATGGCTGATTTTTAATATTGCTTCTAGTTTAAAGCAGACTGGGCACTTTCCCACTTTTAACAATTTGTTTACTTTATTTATAAATATGAAAACAACAGATAAAACTATAGTTATAGTAAAAAAAAAGGGTTAGAATTTCTATGAAATAATAATACAAGTAGAAATAATTTTACTACTTTAATAATAAGTAGAAATTATCTTTATTTATATGTGACATTTATATTCTATTCTATATAAATTCAATTTATAGTTAAGCATTTCTTTACAATTATTAAATGATGTTTATTAAATTATAATGCAAGACTGCTGTATTTTTTCTTTGTGTTTTAAACTCTCATTATTAAAAACAGTCATGTTTATTTCAGAATTTTGATTAAATCTCTTATTGTTTACAAAATTTCTGATATTCTGAGGTATAACTAAATGTTTATCAATTAGTCAAGGAACATAAATTTACAAAGTCTAAAGATATAGAGAGATGTGTTAGCATTCAAAAACATATTTTAATGTAAAAATATACATTAAACCTAATTTGTGCAGTATTAAAAAAATTTAAAATTTTATTTTCTAAATTTTATAGAATTCTGAAATGCGTAACTAAACGAGAGTGCGTAACGTCACGAGTGCGTAAAGATCCGAGAGGTTACTGTACTTCAAAAACACTTTAAGTGATTGCTTTAAACTTCATGTAATTTTATATTGGCTAAACTACTTAATGTTTGAAACATATATATAGGTTTGATGAAGTAAGTTGTAAACAAGCTACAAAGGTTCACACAAAAAGACAAAAAAGACTGATAAAAAATAATTTTTGTAACTATACAATCTTTACTTAAAAATTTATTTATACATAAAACGAAATTTAAAACAAACAGAAAAAAATTTAATGATGACTGTTTTTATTCAAACAAGAATTCGAAAGGATTACTCATTGAAAGAAAAAAACAAAATAGTGAGGTTAGTGTTAATAAAACCATTTTGATTCTTTTGTTTTGATTTTCAAAGTAATGAACAACTTGTATTTTACAGTGTTACTAAAAAGTAGAAGTAAGCTTTAATGTTTATATTCTGAAGCAACTGTTTTGTATTGTAAAAGTAAAGTTTGTTGAAAAAAAAAATTTTTGTACAATGTAAAACTCTTATTTACTACTAATCATATTTTTCTCTATACAAATAAAAAAAACAACTTTAATAGAACAATTTTTTTTTTCTATTTATGTTTATCAATACCTGTTACCCATTATATTCTTTATCAGTAAGTCTAGTATCAATAAAAAAGTTCTGCAAGTCCTTTAAATATCTATTATGAGCTAGTTTTAAGAATTTGATAAAAGTTTCCAATTACACACTCTATAAACACTTTAATTCTGTTTCGCCAGAGACTTTACTTACAAAGCTTGTAAAAAACACTTGGGAAAATCAATGTTGCAACAAGTCTTTAGTGACACATTATAAAACAAGTCGGTGCAGCTACCGTTTACCGGCACATATGGCGCCTTCGTTTAAGGGGGAATTCCCATATCAATAACCGATGTTGGTATAAAGCGCGGCCAAGTTAGAAGACATTTGAGAAAGTCAAAAAATAGTGAGCCGCAGCAAACTAGTCAGGACCGCCTTCGACTAAGGGAATTTCCCCATTGTTGCCAAGGCTTGCGTCAAGATGACCGCGAGTGAGATCGCATCGAGGTCGGCTTTAGAAAAGCGTTTACCCAAAGTAAAAAGTTTTTAGTTAAACAAAACTATTTATTGACTCTATAGTCACGAAACCGAAAAAAGTCAACCTTTTACTTCCTGGAACCACGAGAATGCGAACAGACCGTATTCCTATCGCTGAGATTGGAAACGCTGAGTCTTGTTTTTCCTCTAAATGGATCACAGTGGGGAAATTCCCTTTGTCGAAGGTGGCCCTGACTAACTTGTTGGTACATTTGTTACTGCTCACTCTTTTTGAATTTTTCCGAAGTTGTCCGACTCTGCCGCGCTTTATATCGACATGAGGTCACTATCAACGAGTAAGGGAATTACGCTAAATTGAAGGCACAGAAAAGCTGCTAGACGGGATGAAATTCCACCAACTAGTTTTTCATCGGGCCACACTAATCTGTTGATATTCTGTTGTACTAAAATATTGTTTTGCCATAGACATTACATATATAGTTTTAAACGTAGTATTTTAAAACAGAAAGCTAATACTAATAAAGTAAAAGTTTAGAGCTATTTTTGGGTTTTGTTTACTAATGCTAGCTTATGAAATTAAAAAAAAAACAACTTTTAAGGATTATTTAGGTGGTAGTAAGCATAAGAACCTTAAATAGTTATAAAACAAATAATTTACTCTGTATTATTACGCTTTAATTATTTTCATAATGTTTAGTGGTTTTATTTATGATCAAAATTAAATTTGGCTGTAGCTCTGCTTAAGTATTAAAAAAACGCTAATTATTCATAAACGTAATAAATTAAACATTTTGTCATTTATATTATCCTTCACCTTGTAATGCTTTCCCGTAAATGTATTGTTTAATTTTGTTTTGATCGCCACTCTAAAAGTTTATTTTGATTGCTTAGAGGTAGAAAGCAATCGCTTTAAACTTAACAAGTTCACAGAAAAAATTTAATGATGAAAATTCTTATTGAACAAAGAAGTCGAAAGGACTATTGATTAACAGGAAAAAAAGTCAAGTTAGTGTTATTTAAACCATTTTGATTCTTTTTTTTTTTTTTTGTTTTTTTAATTTAATGAATAACATGTGTTTTGTAGTATACTGAAAAGTAGACGCAAGTTTAAATAAATAAATAAATATATATATTCAAAAGCAATTATTTTATTTTGTAGAAGTACAAACTGTTTTTATAAAAGTTGAATAAAACTCGTTAAAAAAAGTTATAATAAATGTTTTGTACAAAGTAAAATTCTTAAATTACTAAAAAAAACATACTTTTCTCGATATTTTTTTTCTATGTATGTTGACTCATATCTATTACCCAATGTATTCTTTATCAGTAAGTCTAAAACAGTTCTACAAGTCCTTTAAATATTTATTACGAGCTAGTTTTGAGAATTTAATTAAAGTTTTTAGTTACACACTTTATAGATACTTTAATTCTATTTTGCCACAGACATTACTTATACAGCTTATAAAAAAATTGGGGATAGTCAATGTTGCAATAAGTCCCTAGTGACCCGATATAAAACAATTCGGTGCAGCTACGAGCCTTTTAGCTGCAATTATGGCGCCTTCGTTTTAGGGGAAATTCCCTTATCGTGGACAGTAACGGCATGTTGGTATAAAGCACGGCCGAGTCAGAATAATTTTTGAAAAAGTCAAAAAATAAGCTGCAGCAAATGAGCAGACAATCTAGTCAGAGCCGCCTTTGACTAAGGGAATTTCCCCATTGTGACCAAGGCTTGCGTCAAGAAGACCGCGAGTGAGGTCGCATCGAGGTCGGCTTGAGAAAAGCGTTTACCCGAAATAAAAAGTTTGTCTTTAAACAAAAATAG
The DNA here is from genome assembly GCF_965202585.1 of Thalia democratica. NCBI lineage: Eukaryota > Metazoa > Chordata > Thaliacea > Salpida > Salpidae > Thalia > Thalia democratica. The sequence continues at coordinate 79,405,234 of NC_139165.1, forward strand.
GTTTGCCTATAGCCAGTGACAGCCTTATAGTCACGAAACCGGCAAGAGTCAGGCTTGCATTTTGCTCCCTGGCACCACAAGAATGCGAACAGGCCGGATTCTTATCACCGAGATTGGAAACGCCGAGTTTTGTTTTGCCACTGTTTGGGCGCCGAACATTACGGCATCGTAGCTTCTGTGAGGGTCACAATCGGGAAATTCCCTTTGTCGAAAGCAGCGCTGACTAACTTGTCAGTACATTTGCTGCGGCTCACTCTTTTTGACTTTCCCGAAGTTGTCTGACTCCTCCGCGCTTTATATCGACATGCCGTCACAATCAACGAGGAAGGGAATTACCCTTAATCGAAGGCAAAGAATAGCCGCTAGTTAGGATGAATTAGCACCAACTTGTTTTTCATCGGGCCACACTAATTTGTTGACTTTTCCCGATTTTTTTTTGTTTTCGAACCTTTAGTTCCGCTTGGCGTTTATAAAATGTATTTACTGTTTAACATTAGGTTTCAAGAAAACTTAGTTTAAAGTTGTCAAATACTTAAAATGTATGATAGTTCATGTTATTTTCCGATTCAGTTGTGGTTTATTTCAATTCACAAACAAACTTGTTATTTGTGATTGTTTGTTTATGCATTTCATTAAAATGTATTTAAATTAGAGTATTAAAAATTATTAATGTTTAATCACATATTAACCGCGTATCTTGATCGAAACTCAGTGTTTTTCATAGTTGTGCATTTGATATTTCATTTATTATTTATAACACTGTTTAAAGATTTGAAGAAGTTACTTAACACTCAATTAAGTAAAAAGTTTATACAAAATAATACTCAAAGTAAATAATTTTAATGGATTTATGTTTTTTTTGTTCTAACAGTATGCGAGTATCATCTTTGAAATGATGTACTAATAAATAATAAGATAATGTCCTTGAAAAATTAAAGGTGTTGATCGAAAAATAAGAATGTTTTAATCAGTAAATACTCTATAAAATTTAGTTTAATACTAACGTTATGTTTCCTAACTCAAGTTAAAAGATTGCTACAATTTAAAGTTTCTGAAAATTATATGCTTTCATGAATGATAAAGTGAATTGACCAATAAAGTGCATTTAATATATTCATTTAAAGCAGGGTTTCAAAATAATATTTGAAATTGACCCCTTTAAAGAAATTAAAAGAGCTATGGCCCCCTCCAACAGCATTATTTAAAAAACACCTAAGATAATTTTTACTTTTCATTTTCAACTCAAGAATACCTAGTGTAATTTTCAAAACTGCCATAAAAACACCTAAGACTTTTTTTTTGCTTTTCATCTTTAACTACAGAATATCTAATGTAAGATTCTAGTATTGACCTCATGGCCCCCTTGTGGCTCCTTAACTGCTCATGACCCCCCTTTGCTGCTCATGGCCACCTGAACACTCTCATGGCCCACTTTAGAAAACCCTGATTTAAAGGCAGGGATCAGCAGCTTTAATTAAGTAAATGAATTTTTTTTATATCAAATGTTGTTTGTTGGCTGCACTGTTTAGAAAAGTTTCCTGCGGACCGCAATAACTATAACAATTGTAGTTATCATTAAAAAAATATATATTTTAAATCTTAATTATTGATTTAGTTTTTATCATTAAAAAGAATTTTTTTGAATCAAAAACAGTCTAATTGTACGTTTCAAAATCTATTAAAATGGTAATAAACTTTTATATACTGTAATAAAAAATTGCTTATCCTATAAATTGTTAAACAGGTAGTATTATACACATTAAAGAAGGTAAAATGTTCTTTCGGAATATTTAACGTCCTCACAATTTTTATAATTTAACTTTAACTTAGTATAAGTTATTTGTGAAAAACATTTACAAAATATTCCGTACTTTAAAATATACTTATGCTTTATTTTTTTTCCTATACAGTAACTTTTGTTTTAACAGCAATTTTGGAGTTAGTAACTTGAAAGTTCATCAAAATTGCTCAGATAAAAAATAATTAATTATCTACATTAAAATTAACATTGGATAGTTAAAAAAAAAGTAATTTTGTTTTTCAATAATTTTTTCCATAACATAAAAAAGTTACTTTTATCTATAGCCGTAGTTGAATAAAACAAGAAGATTTTAAGCTTTCGTTTTTAAGTTAAAAGTTTTTAACATTGTTATCATTTTTTGACGTTTTTTGTGTTTACAGATATGAACATTAATAATAGAAATCAAATCATGATAGTCATATAAAGTAACGGAATAGAATAAAAATTGATTTCTATTCATTTTTTAAAACTATGATTTGAAAAAAATAAATTGAAATTTTCGATTAAAATATATATTAGTACTTTTATTATTCAACAGACAATTAGTAAAACAATTAAAATTACTCAGATAACTAGAAATATTTTATATTTATTGACAAAATATTTTATTTATACTTTTTAATTTTAAAAAACAAAACAGTCTTTATACATATAGTATCTATTTTTAAACTTTAATTTGTTTTAATGACTTTTGTAAAATATGTTTTACCTTTACATGATAAAGGAAAAAAGTTTTTATGTTATATTTTAAACTTTGTAAAATGTTTAATAAAACCAGATAAATAAACTAAGTTAAAAAATTTATATTAAACTACATAAAATTAATATATATTCACTAATTATATTTATATAAACAAAACACACTGTATTACGTAGGTTTCAAGTTTAATATTTTACAACCTATTAGCCTTCGGAAATAAAATAGAGAAAAAACTACAAAGCACAAAAGTCTTATTTTTGCATAAAAATATCAGATAAATTAACTATTACTTAAAAATATGTTATAAGTAGTGATGTACCGGACTCACTATCCGGGTCCGGGTCCGGCCGGATATTGCCATTTTTGTCTGATATCCGGATCCGGCCGGACTCTAATTTGAAAAAAAAGTCCGGATCCGGTTCCGGCCGGATTCTAATTTGAAAAAAAAAGTCCGGGTCCGGTTCCGGCCGGATTCTAATTTGTAAAAAAAAGTCCGGATCCGGGTCCGGCCGGATCCTAACAGAGATCCGGCCGGACCCGGATCTAGTTTGTAAAAAAAAGCATACTGAAAAGTATTTTTTAAAAAACAAACCCTGTGTAAATTAATAAGAGTCATTTTCGTCAGTTAAAATTAAACACCTACCCCGATTGGCTCATTTTGTAAACGTGACTAATTTACATTTGTTTACATTTAAACTATGAACTAAACATTTCATGAAATGCAACTCTTTACATATGTTGTAAAATTGAAAACTTTGGAATGAATACTTGCATTATTTATTGTTTAAAGTTGAGCTCAGAGAATATTTAGAGTTAATACGGTTGAATGTACGAGCAAATGAGAATCATATGACGAAATGTTTCAAACTAAATACTGATGCAACAAAACATCAGAACATGACAGGCAGTTTATATGTAGGCAGTTAGTTAGTTTGGTGTGTGGCTTGAAGCAACAAAATATCTTGAACGTTTTTGTGAATACTTATTGTAAGTAGTGTTTTGTTTGAAAAGTGAATATTTCAACAGGTGTTTAATTGTTTAAATATTTAAGCCAGGTTTATAGTTTAATAGTTTATTGAAAATTTTAAAGTTTCTTGTTTACTAAAAGTTTTATTTAATTTTAAGTTTTTTGTTTTAAGTCTTTTGATATAGATTTAAATAACTTCCAGTTTTTAAAGTGTTACCAAAGTAATTAATAATTTTGTATATGCTAGTATTTCTTGTTGTGTTTTATATAAAAGATTCATCACTCAAAACTATCGTGTCTGATTATAGAAAGTAGTCTCAGTTAGAATTTAGTATTTGTTAGATAATAATTAAATAAGGTAGGATTTAATTATGATGGGTAGTACTAATAAGTTAAGTGTACCACAATCAGTCCACAACTTTACTACCAAATTGTCAACCTTTGCTAGCTGTTCTACTGATTATTAGATTAAAGTACTTTTTTCAGTTTTTAAAACCTCATTCTGACTCAAGCTTGTTTATACTCACTCTAGCTAGTTTTATTGACTTAAACAGTGGCAACCCTGCTAGTTTTAAAATTTTTGGGAATTTCAGAAAATCTTTGACTGCCTCAGGCTAGTTTAGTTTTTTATAAAAACTATAGGCTAGTTTTCTTTTAGATTTTGAATGAGTTTAAGCTGATCCAGTTTTCAATATTTTGTTATTTTCTAGTGTATTTTGTTCAAGAACTTGATTTAAAATTTCAATTGTAAATAACACCTAAATTTGTAAACCTTGTGGCTAGCTGTTCTACTTATTATTAGATTAAAGTTCTTTCTTTTCAGTTTTTAAAAACCTCATTCTGACTCAGGCTAGTTTATTCTAATGATGTACCGGACTCACTATCCGGGTCCGGGTCCGGCCGGATATTGCCATTTTTGTCTGATATCCGGATCCGGCCGGATTCTAATTTGAAAAAAAAGTCCGGATCCGGTTCCGGCCGGACTCTAATTTGAAAAAAAAGTCCGGGTCCGGTTCCGGCCGGATTCTAATTTGAAAAAAAAGTCCGGGTCCGGTTCCGGCCGGACTCTAATTTGAAAAAAAAGTCCGGATCCGGGTCCGGCCGGACCCAAAATTGTGGGTCCGGTACATCACTAGTTATAAGCTGTTTAAAAAAAAAGATGTTTTGTACAAGTAATTAACTTTTAAACTTTATAGAATTTAATTAAAATAAATCTGTTGTTTATTTCGTCATTTTTTCAGTCGGTATGTAAAAGACAAACATAAAATTTGGAACATACCTAAACCAGTTCACAGATTAAATACTATAAAATTACTTATAATCATTTATATGTATTCCTACCCTTGCAGAGTTCACGGGTTAACAAACCGTTGATAAAAAATGGTACCACAAGAAAAAGTATTTTTATTATTGTGAATTTGTAAACCACGTTTACAGTGGCTTTAAAATAACAATTTCACTTTAAGCAGTAACAGTGAAATACTCGACTGTACTAGTGTCATTGTTGTTAATTGTTTCAACGTGTGAAGGTTTTTTTTTTGTAAAACGGAACTACATTACGTCACTACAGGCCTCAGAATGCACCTGTGCATTGTGCTCATAAACTTGCATATAAAGCAAGTACTCTGCTCGTGTTGAACATTTTCAAATTCATTTTTAGAGTTGTACTTCTATTTTTCATGTTGTTTTAAACAAGTTGAATTAAATATCTTGGTGGAAATTTGGCAAAGAAAACATTCTCTAAAGTGTGAAAATATTTTTATTTCGACGAATATATATTTTTTAATAAATGTTTTTTTATGGTTAATTTAAAAGGTATTTACAACTATTTTATTAGTTTATAACTAGTCAAGTTTGAAAAAATGGTATAGTTTTCGTTTAGTTTTTATGTAAGAAAAACAAAAACATTTATTTGAATTAAAAGGAATATACTAAAACTTGTTTAGAATTTATTTCTAAGCATATGTATATCTATATCCTTATTAAAAGTAAAACTTGAAAGTTTTGATAGATATTTCAGATATATTTTTGTAGAAATTGCAATAAAGTTTGCTTTTGCAAACTTAACGGTTGAATAATCAAAATTTTTTAACTTGAGATGTTAATGCGACTATTTTCGCAAGTCAAGTTCAAACAAATGATAGTTTGAAATCTGCTAGATTTATGTTAATTCATTAGAATTAAACCAAATAAATAAATTAAGATTCAGCTAAAAAATGATCTTTAAGTTATCGACAATAGTATTTAGCATTTTATCAAAAACCTAGATAATTTTTATTGTTTTTATAATGGTTTTTAATGCCCAGATTAACTTAATCAAATAAGCCTGCGGCTATTTAAAGCGTAAAAATACTTGTTTACAAAATAAACGTCCAAGTGTTTATTTGTTTAGTATGCATAATATTGGAAAATTTAAATTTACTAAACTTTTTTTTTCGAAATATTAGAGTTAGAACTGACGTTTGGTTTTATAACTATTGTATACAATGTTTCGGTCAAAAACTTTATTTATAGTACTTGAACTCAAAACGAATGATTATTTATTAAATTTTAGTAATAATAAATAATAGAATTTGCACCTATTGACTTGTAAACAAACGACTTAGAAAATTAGTTCTAGAAATTTTTGCGTACGAAATATCTCGCTGATTACTTATAAGTTTATAATACATAAAAGATATTTTTAACCCTTTATAAATCTTAGAATTAAAATCTATTTTGTAACATTTGGTATTTATATATTTTTTTGAATTAGTGCATACAAATAGTTAATATGTAAACTACTTTTAAGTTCTTTAAACATTTTTTTTTTAACTTAACTTTTTCAAAATTTTTTGATTTGAGATTGTGGTCACTTCTTCTTGGTACATACCTCTAAAAATTTTTTTTTATATTATGTACAACTTTACAAATATTCTTGATTTTGCTCTTTTCAAAAAACAATTTCTTATTAATTATAATTATATGCTAAAAAACAATTTTTTAGTGTTTTCTTAGTCTATAAAAATACATTTATCTAACACAGCGTCTTTCATATAGTTTAGTTACATGACCTTATTATAACAACATAAACACCATAATTTTGCTCTAGCGTAAAATCGATACAAAATAAGCAGTTTGTGTTGTTTTTGAAATGTAACAACCTTTATGCAGCAAGAATTTAGTATTTTTTGTGGTAACGAGTATAAATTTAGCTAAAATAATTTCCGCGTGAGTTTCAAAGCTTACAAATTCAGCATTTTGCAATAACCTTAAAGCAATAAATAGCAAAATACCCTCAAAGTACATTTATGAACACATTAAACAATTCGACTGCTTAGAGAACTTATTTCATTTTATTTAACAAAACACCAAGCAACATGCATAAGTCTACGAATTTATATAAAGCTTCGTGTTATTTTGTTTATAACTTAAAAACCTCTGAAAATCCTTTTAGAAGAAACAGTGTTAGCTAAAGTGACAATCGTTGAATGAAAAATACTTTAATATTCATACATTGGTGGTTAATGTCATCATGTTTTTTCTTTGTTGTATACTTGTACCTGATATTAAGTTAAATATACAAATGAATTGGATAAGTAATGAATGTAACTTACATTAAGTTTAAATGATTGACTTACATAATCAAAATAAATTAAAACAATTTGTAATGAAAATTATAGTTTGTGTATACTTACCCATTTAAAAAAATAATCACCTTTTAAACAATTTCTTGCAAAGAGTTAATAACCTGTAAAATTATTTCGACAAATCAAGCATTTAAGGTTCTAATGAGTATTAAAGTAACTAAAACAATCATTTTAACTTATTACTGTTTAACTGAAAGTATACTTAAAGGTTAGTCTGATTTGCGTATTTCCTGATTCAGAAAACTTTTTTAAAGTTTCTCTTGTTTTAAAATATTTTATTAAAATCGTTATTCCTGACCCACCTTACCCAAGCATATAGAAAATAAAAAATAACATGAAGAAAAGCTTTTTTTGATGACTCAGCAAACATGAAAGTCAGACTGACCTTTAAGTATATTAGCCCTGTCTAGCGCAGTTGTAGTTAATTGCGCTAATAAACCCATAGGACTTTACCTGGGGTTTAATGTTTGCACAGTATGTGCTTAAGAATTTTTTGTGGTAGTCGTTTGCTGTTAAATTATTGCTTTGTTGTATACATATTTTTAAAAATGTTTTATTACAATTCAAATCTATTCGTGTTATTGTTAATCAAGAAGGATAATTTGGTTAAACTAAAATTATTTTTATTGTTTACAAAATTATTTATTATTTCATGTGTAGCAGAGGTAAATTTAGTTTTAGTTTAATTCTTAGCAGTAACAAAAAAAGACCGAATAAGTTTTTCTAAGTGACAAAAAAAAATTTTTGGTTTTATATAATTTTTAAATGTACTTGATAACTGTTATTTGATATTTTATTTAATGAAATTTTTAAAACATGCTTACAAAATAATAATGAATTTACAAATAAAGTTTAATAGTTTTTAGAACATCTTGAGATGTCATATTAAGTTTAAAAAACTTTTTATGTTCTAATACTAACGTAATAGATTTACATACATTTTTGCTTGCTTTCTTTCTTGAACCTTCCTAAAATTTAATTTCATTAAAAAAGTTTTTTCTATTATTTTTTAATTGAATGTTTACCATAAATTAAAAAGTATTTAAAGCTTTTACGTATTGATTGAAAAGAAAAATTACGACTCCTTATGCAACCATTAATGGTAAAGTTTATATCTATATTATATATTTATAAACTTTATTGGGTAAGCTATAAGAAATTAAGTTATTATAAGATTAAATATTTTACAATTTAGTTTTAGCAGCTTTAGTTTATGTGCATAAAACAATAAGTACCACTATTTACATGAAACTTTTATGAGTTAAGAGTCAACATTGTTTTACTTGTAATATTAATATAAATCTGTTTATATTACTCAAATTTAAAGACTAATGTGAAAGATTTTTCGGTGTTTAAGCATTTTTAATCTGGCTACTAAGCGTAACAATTTGAGAATAGAATACTTTTATTTATAATAGAATACTTTTATTTATTATATAATATTTTATTAAAAATATTCGAAACAAATTTATGCGGAAAAACATAAACTTTTTGCTTAAAGATTTGCAATTAATAAGTAATAACATACTAGATGAACAGAATAAGATTTTCAAAGCAAAGTTTAAGATGTTTTCGAAATTAATTACTATTTAAGACATATTTTTAAGAACTAATTTTACGTTATGATATCTAAAGGTATTTACCGCAACAAAAAGTATTTTAAAGTAGTAACGAAGTGTAAACAACAACACCACTTATTGAAATCATTCAATAAAATATTTTACTAAATTACTAGACGTTAATAAAGGTCGCTAACTTGTATAAAGTTTTTAAGTATGTGCTTTTTTGCCTAAAATTATATGTATGCATCTATAGTTGAATATATTTTTCAAGATAAATTGTTTATCTTCTATTTCAGACAGCTGAGTGTGTAATTTGAAATAACTGAAACATAACTAACTGTTACAACTTATAAATGATAAAGTAAGTTTTACCGTACTTTTTTATTTTTGAAAAGTGTTATAAAGATTAAAGAAACCTATTACCATTGTTACTTTACTTAAGCTTAGTTTGTATCAATAAATCATTTTAGTATGTGATAGTAATATTTCAATAAAGAAATCTAATATTTATTTTCTTTTAATTTTGTTCTAGAGCCAAACATAAATGATATACTTAGTTTTACCGTTATTCTAAACTTTTTTTAAAGTGTTATAAAGATTAAAGAAGTATATTACCATTGTCACTTTAGTAAAGTTTATTTCTTGTTAATAAATCATTTGAGTATGTATCAGTAATATTTCAATAAAGATATTTAATATTTATTTTCATATAAGTTTGTTCTAGAGCAAAATCAAGTCATATTTGTTTATTGTGCTACTTATTTAGAAGACGAATTATTTTTTAATTGTGCGATATGCTAACTTGATTTAAGCTAATTGCTTAAAGTGTTTATTCTTTATCAATGAGAAGTTCTTTTTTTTTAAATACTTTAAAGTTTATAAAACTAAAATATATCAGAATTAATTACTAAGCATTTAATGCTTGAACTATATTTATTAATGATACAATGTAGTATTTTGAGAAAGCTAACTTAAACAACACTTAGCAAGAAAACAACTTCATACATTTAACAACTGTTAAATTAAACCATTGAATTTAATTCAAACTTTGTTTTGAAGATTAAAACATTTAGATCTATGAAACATATGTACTGTTTTTCTTGAATTTAACGATTTGCAATAACCTGTATACTATTAATATATATATATAGTTTAAAAACAACAGTATAACTGTTTCAAATATGCAATTGCGTTATGTGCAATATTACTAAATTAAGTCATAGCGTTTTTTTTTTTTTGAGTAATTTGGGTATTAACTTGAACCACAGTGCAAATCAATTCAAACTTTAATAGATGACGATTGACATTTAGGTTATTGAAACATCTGTACTGTTTTTTTTTATTATAAAATTTGCAATAAACTATTTTTAAGCCCTTTAAGTGGGCTCTGCCGAAGCTGATTTTGTTTGTATAATTATATATTTTCTATTTATAAGCATATATGTAAATATATATATATATGTATGTAGTAAATAGGTTATAATAACTTAAAACCAAAAACTCTTAACAATGCATAGTTTGTTTGCTAGCAACTTAATTTTAGAAACAAGCTTGTAGTTTGTACAAAACTGGTGGGTAATAACCTAATACTTCTGCATTTTACTATTAGAGTGAATTACAAGCATTTTGCTTTATAATAGCTAAAATTATTCTCCTAGCGTGTGACCGTATAGTCTAAGGTTATGCTGTTGAGACCTCAATCGAAGGGTGGTGGGTTCAAGTCCCTGTCTTCTAACTTTTTTTATGACAACACGTAATCCAAATTTGTTTGATACACAGTTTACTTTTTTTTCCTTAGTCAAATGTTATAAAGTAATTGTTTATAATTCAAACAAGTTAAAATAGTTTTAGCTGTTTTTATGGTTATCAATAGGTGTTTAATTAAACTTAAGGCTTGTTATATATACTTATTAATATTTCTTGATGTATAAAGTTATGTTTTATTGTATGAAGTATATTCTTATCGATTGATTTAAGTAAAGTACTTTTTAAAATCTTAGCATAAAACATTAAAGACGTTAATCATAACTTTTAATTCACACAAAAAAAGCAAAAGCTTCTATGCTTTGCCAAGTGTTTTTTAATTTCTATAAGTAACATAGTTGCTGTTTTTAATCGATAAGAATTTATAGTTTTTACTGAAAGGGTTTGCATTCATTAAAATCGTTTTATAACTATAAAATTAATAAAAATCGAAAACTGCATTCGTTTATTTCAAATTCAAAACGCAAGCAAACGCATTTTGAGTTCATAAACCCAATATAATCGTGCTCCATCGGTGAGATCGTAGCTCTGCTCCTTAAAGCGGTGGACTACATAGCGTGTTGATAGAGGCTCAAAGTCACTTGAAGCACGCGTACACGGGTTCAATTCCCAGTCTCACCTCCTTGTCTTACTGCTATACCTAATCAAATGATATCGAATCAACCAGTGTCATCAACCCTCATCGCAGTCTTCTGTAACAAAAAGAAAAAAAAACACTACAAAAAAAAAAAAGAAAAAAAAAAAAGTCGTGCTCTGCACGCGCCTTTTACATTTTTTTTCTTGTTTTATGTTTTATCAAAAGATAATTGTAATTAAAAATACTAATTATACAATAAAAATAGTAAGTAGATAAGCATAAAAAAAAATCTTTATTAGACTGAATCGAGCTAGTGTTCGTCGTTTATTAAGTTAGTTATTTCTAAATAACATTATGTTAGTTCGGCAAACCTAACATTAACTTATTTCCAAATTAGAAATTTGTTTAATATACGAAAAAATAAAATGAGATTTCAAAACATAAAACGTAATGGAAAATATAAAGCAATATTAAAATAATATCTTGTAATCAAAAGAAGAAATAGAAATGTATGTAAATGAAAACCAGTATTTAAGTTTTTAAAAAGGAAAAAAAAAGTTTAAAAACTAACTACGTTTTAAAATAAGACAAGTTTAAATAAATATATACCAACTTGCTTATTTATTAGCGAGTCTTCAGCTTTAGATTATTTTTAATTTGTAGAGAAATAATTTTATGGTCCAGTAACTTGTTAAAGTTTTATGCTCTGCTTCAGTGCTTGACATAATATTAAGTTATGAGGAAAAAAAAAATTGAAATTGCCTAATAATAAAAAACTAGCCAGTCTTTTTTAAACTTGAAAGCGTTTCGTATAAAACTATCTTTTTACAAAACTTTACTTTATTATTTCAATTATTTGAACAAAAAAGCTAACATAATTATTTTAACTAGCATATCAGAATAGAATAAAACATTAACAACAGTTACCTAACTAGTTTGAAAATATTAAAAAACTGTTATAGAAGTTGTTAACTACAAGTTTTTGAATTAGTAATACTCTTTCTGTTAATACTTGCATATATCAATATAGATATCTACAAATAGATGTATAATACATAATTTCAATATATTTACATATTAGTCTAAATATCGATATATTTATAATATTAAAACAAAATGTACATTGAAACAAACAGTTCAATTAAACAGTGATGAAATACAGAAATTAGTTTGAACAGTTGTTAGCTTAATATAATTTGTTATATACATGTAATATAAAACTAAAACTGATTTATGTACGCTTTGGTAGTGCTACTTCATTCATCAAATCTTCCTTATAAATAGTTTTTGTATAACACAAAATTAGTACATGAGCAAAAAGTTTTGAAGGGTACAATGTTTAAATCTATAACTGTCAAGTTTGATAATACACTCTGTTTTTATTCAAATATCTCGATTTTTTTTTTAGTTACAATGTTATACAAAAATTAAATGGTTATCTATTAATTAAAGGCTGATAAGAATTAGTGAAGTTTTAATATATACTTGTAAAATATCTTAATTTTGATAAAAAAAATTAATTAAAACTGTCCGTACCTACGGCTTAAGTTTGTGTTTAACTTTAAGACAAGACGTTTTTGAATTTACTAGATACAAATATTTTTTTTTATTTTTAAGATTATAAGATAGAGTTATTTTGTCATTCTCATCTTTCGTTATATTTGAGTTTAAAAACTTATTTTTTCTGCTAATTATGATTTACAGCTATTTATTGAAAAAATTCTGAGTTTCTTTCTCTTGCTTACGAAATTTCGTTTAATTTTGTAATTTTATATTTTACATTAATTTTTTATGTTGTTTATATTTGAAAATTAGAAACTATAGTTCTTAAAACTACCTTAACTATACGTAAAACGCTATATATTAAAACGCTATTATAAATCAAATTTTATGAAAAAAACGTATCGTTTATATTTCATTACGTAACTTTATTAAGTTTAAAAAACAGTAAACAAAATAAATTAATTTAAGATGCAGTTGAACACAATTGATTTAATTTAACAATCTATAAGACATGTTTGTTCTAAATTATTTCTACGTTTTTTTATTTATAAGAATTTTTATTACGATAACAATTTTCTTTTACACTTTTATTCAGTGAATTTTAATAATAAAGTTATAAGTTTTGTATTGATTTAACTGATGTATTAAAACATAAACGATAATTAGTATAACTCACATTATGCTCACATGCGTCAATAACTAAATATATTAATTTAAGATACATTACTTTTCTTTTAATTTAGACAGCTTAGTAGGTTTAATTAAATTATTTAAACATTTCTATTTATTCAAAACAATGAGTAACTTACTTACTTTAAATAATTTTATAAAGACTTTTAATTTGTTTTAAACAATCATACATTCGGAAAAACAATATATTTACGCGCATTTAAAATTATAACAGCAAATATAGATACATACCCTGCTACCGAATAGCTTAAGGGTAGGTTAAAGAATTTGTAAACGAATGTCGAGTCTTACTTACACAGTTTTATTTTGACAAAAAGAGCTACGTAATGTTTTTACTTTACGTTTATTTATTTGCTATAATAGTATACTTAAAACCATGTTATTGTGTCATATACAGAATTTAAAAAGCGTATTAAACATTATAAAAGTTTTTTAACATTGCTACTGCGCTTAAGTTTCCATTTGCTGTTAGCTTCATTTACATAGTAATTAAGGTTTTATATTATGATGGTTTTTTATATAGTAATAGCTATTTTTAAATCATAATTTTTTTAAATTATATATACTTATATGTTGTAGATCGAAATCGAGTCATATTTGTAACTCTTGCTACTTTTTTGAAGGCACTAAAATGTTTATTCTATGCTAACTACACAAAGTTAAGTAAATCACTTAAATTAATTATTCGGTAAACACTTAGAGTTTTTTATGATATATTTACCTATTTAATGGGTTTTTTTTTTGAACTAATATTTTTTAAAATAATTTTAATGCAGTGTTTTATAGTAGTCAACTCAAATAGTACTTGAAAAATTGAAAAAAAAAACATTTATCAACTGTTGGATTTAAAAAAAGCAATGCTTTATAAAAAAACGTACTTTGTTAATTATTAAAACTTATCATTTATATGTTGCTTTAATTTCTATGCAAAAAAAATAGTATGAATAAAACAATTTTGAACTAAAGCAAAATTTGTGAATTTATTGAAAAGAAATCAAAACTAAAATGTAAAGTTTTTAATTAAAACTTATCAAGAACTGTTATATCATTTACTCATGCAGCTTCTCGCCGACATATGAATTGAGCTATATGTTGTTAATTGTAAGAAATAACTTTTAACAAAATTATGACTTAATTTTTCGGTTTATGTATTACGAAAAATTACTACTGTCTTTTAACTCAGACTTTGTTTGTTAGTGCTTAATGATTTTACTAATATAAATATAAGTTTTTATTTTATTAATTATAAAATATACTTTGAGATAGCTGTTTTTAATATGCATTTAATTAGTAAATGGGTGTTTACCTTGTTTATATTTTTTTAAATCTTTGTAATGAATTATATAAACAAATATATATATAAGTTAATACTGTCATAGTGTAAGGATAATCTTAGAGCTTAAATACAATCTATTATTTTTAAACATTCAATGATATGTTTGAACGTAGTAACATTAAGTTTTATGTTTGAAAACATTAATATATTTATTTTTAAAAGATATATTCCTATTTACTGTTTTTTTTATACTTTAATTTTTAAAATAGCATATGTGAGTCGATAGCCCTGTTGCATAGCTTTTTTTTATTTGTAAATGTTAATTTATGTTTTCAGAAACTTTCTTTTGAAACTACTTTTGTTGATCCTTTATTAAATCTCGTCGTGTTTTTAGTTTTTCATTAGCCCTATAAAAGTGGTGTTGTTGTTTTTGTAAAGAAAGTATTGTTGTGTGGATATATGATATTTTCATTAAGTAAAAGTCTTTGGTAAAAGTTTCGTAAATATGAGGTGAGGAAATACAAAAAAAAAATTGAAAGATTACTTAGGTTAGTTAAGAACTTTTTATTAAAATTGCAAATCTTTTCAATTTCGTAGCAGAACGTAGAAACGTCAGATTGCTTCTATTGTTTTTTCTGAAGCGATTTTCGGTTATACGTTTTAGCATTATTCTTCGTTAAAAACGTATTAAAGTAGTACTTCAGTGTTTAAAAGAAATTATATCAAAATTGAAAAATTAACTTATCGTAAATATGTCTTGGTTTTAGATTTAATTTTGCAAGACATTTTTTATATAACAGAAGTTATAATTGTGCTTTAATTAATATTTATATGTTGTTTGCGCTAATATATTTAGCTAATATTTAAGTTTTGATTTTTTGTTAAAAAGTTCTACTTAAAAGAAGTAATTTTAAATCAGAATTTACACTTCATGCTTCGCTTATTTGTTTTTAAGCGTTATAAATATATTAATATCTATACCACTAAAACGTTTTATATGTTGGTCAAAGTGTAATCAAATCTAAAAAAACTAAAATAAAAACTATAAATTAGTTAAGAAGTACAAGTTAAACTAACTACCGATATGTGTATGTAACTATAACATTTTAAGAGAAAGTCGGGTAAAAATAAACCAAAAGTAAAACTTACGAAAAGCCTTTTTGTTTTCAAATAATAATTTAATTAATTTGAACGGATAGGCAATAGCTTGATGCGTATAGTTTTTACCATACTTATACTTTCCAAGCACTTTACGCTTCGACGCTATGGCATTGATAGCAGATGTCTTGACTTATAACTAAAAGTAAGTATAACTAGATAAATTGATCATAAAAAAAGCAACTTTGTTTATCCTTTTTATTTTTGCTTAGTAGTGATTCATATTTTATTTAACTAAGTATTACCTCCGTTCTTTATAAGGCTTGTCGCAATTTCCAAACGTTTACAAATAAGGTGTTTGCTGTTAGTCTCTACATGTATTTCTTTTAGTTGGTGAGGGAAGTGAGAAATAGACTGTTCGGCAGCCTAAAACGTAACATCAGCACTTAAATAATAGAAAACTGTCAAAACACTGTAGGAAGAATAACTGCAGCATCTATAAATATAGACCTGTCAGACTCAACAAACCGAGAAATAGATAAACTCTTTGTCATTTCTATTATCAAAACTTTTTAATGTAGCTTTTAAATAGTTAGTCGATTACCTGAAAAGGTTATATATCTAAACAGAACACACAAGTTTGGGACAAAATATTATATAAATTTAATTTCTTAAAAAACAAATTCTCTTTTGTTTATGCATGAAATAGTTTTAAAAACTGTACAAATGTTTTTAAATTTTTTTACATAGAAGAGCAATAACTTATTTATAAACATAATAGAGAACGTAAAACAGATTCCTAAAGTATTTAATTTTGATATTCTTAATTTTAATTAATCATAATTAGATTGTAGTAACTAGTGACCAATTCAAAATCTTGATACTTAATAAGTCATAACATACATGTTACAAATCAAAATTATGAATTAAGTATATAATAAAATAATAACTTAAAACTATGTAGCTAAAAGTATCCAGCAACTAGCTTTAATATTAAATATTTTTAATTTTCTTAGCTGCTTTTCTCTTCTTTGTATTAATAAAAGACTTAGTCATTTTTATAAAAAACCTCAAAAAAAAACCAGCTTTATAAGGTGTGGTGTATTGTGGTACACTTATTTTGTCACTAATACTCATTATAACTAAATGGTACCTTATTTAATTACTAACTTTAAATATTTTATTCTAATTGACACTTATTTTTAAAAATTAGACAAGACGTTTTCAGCCATTTACCTATCATACAAAGAAGAAATAAATTACTACAAAACACTTTTACAAAATCTATATTTTAAAAAAATAAATAACTTGTAAAACTTCTATAAATCATTTAGCAGAAAAAAAGCTAAATTATAAACCAAGCTTAGTGCAGTAAACTATAACACAATTAAAAAACTAATAACTATTTAAATCTATTTTAAAAGACTTAAAACAAGTTAATAAAAATTAAAGATAAACTTTTAGTGAACACTAAACTATATAACGCTTAATAAACTGTTCAACATTTAAATTAAATTCGAATAATTTAAAGCAACTAAAGTGAATTAAAAAATGTTAACTCTATATTTAAACAATACCTACAATTAAAAAATACAAACAAGTTCAAGATAAGTTCAGTAGATTCTGCTAACAGCTACACAACAACACACTGACTGCTACATAAATCTAATTTTTTTTAATTTTGATCAGATGTTACATCAGTGATTTTAACTGCATTGATGAAATGTTGCATCAATTATTTTAAGCCTAATTACTCGTAATTACAGCAAGCTCTAAATATTCTCTTAAGTTTAGAGAGTTCAAAAATGATTAATTTAAATAACTACAGCAGTTCATTACAGCTTTAATTAATTTTTTTTTCTCTAGCTAACAGGCTTTCCGAAAAGTACACGAAAATAAGATGAATTAAAAAATCAGCTTAATAAACAAATATGTAAATTCCTCCAATCTTGGACATATATTTCTCACTTTAAATTGATACACTATTTATAAATTCTAATTGTACGCTGAAAAATTTTTTTTTTTACATTTCCGTAGTAAATAAGCAAGATAGTTATATTCACCAAAATTGGTTCACTAGCAAAAATTAAAAACTGTAGTGATAAACTAAAAGTATGATAAAAAAGTCAGAGCGGTTATGCAAAAAGCTGAGATTAATTGATTACTTAAATTTAGTTACGGTGTAAAAAGAAGTTTATATTAGTTTCTATATTGTGTACAAAACTCTGTTTTTGGAAGGCGTTTACGGACTTATAAAATTAGAATTATCAGCATTGCCAAAAAGAACTAAGAAAAACTTAGAACTAGTCTTTTCCCGCAAAAACGTACCGGGAATTTAAGAAATTAAAAAAAAAGAATTTTGAGCATAAATTACGGAAAAACCTTAAAAAAAAATTTAATTTTAAACAACTTTTACGTATAAAATGCCGATTCGAAACTAAATTCTATTGTACAAATGAAGTCTTTTTTTTCCAATTTTTTTTTTGTTATAAACTTAGTTAAAGAAACTATCTGATATCTTTTTAATATTGTTAATTTTTTTACTTTCGTTTTTTACCTTAAATTTTAATTTTAAACAAAAATAGACCCTAAAACGTGTAAATTGAGAAAAACCTGTAAGAAATTGTTAAAACATGGAAAAAATATGCTAAAACCATTTAGAAACCCTGCAATAAGCTAAAACGGGGTAAATAAATACGATTAATTAGTGTTTATACGAGTATTTGGTTTATAAAATCGATTATGACGTCAATATGTTCTCAATCGTAAATAGGAGGTGTTTAAATTGTATGTACGAAATATTAAAAGGATATTTATGGAGTAAACGGAGTAATGGGAGGGTCTTTCCAATGATTCGGTGTTTTTACGAGTATTTGGTTTATACAGTCGATAATGACGTCAATAATCGTCATTTTTTCTCGAATATGTTCTATTTCCTAAAGAGAAGATGTTCTAAATTGTATGTACAAAATATTAAAAGGATATTTATGGAGTAAACGGAGTAATGGGAGGGTTTTTCCGATAACTCGGTGTTTTTACGAGTATTTGGTTTATACAGTCGATTATGACGTTAATAATCGTCATTTTTTCTCGATATGCTTCAGTTCCTAAAGAAAAGATGTTTTAAGTTGTATGTACGAAACATTAAGAGGATATTTAAAGATTAAAGTGAGTAATGGAGGGGAAAGTCGAATTAGAACTTGTATTCGAATGTGTGTCTAACTTTAGTAACGTATATTATAATCGGAAATTTAACTTATAGTTTATATATTTTGGTTTTAGATTTGATTTTGCAAGCCTTTTTTTAATGAAAGAAATTATAGTTGTGCTTTTATTTATATTTGTATGTTGTTTGCGCTAATGTATTTAGCTAATGTCTAAGTTTTGAATTTTTGTTAAAAAGTTCTATTTAAAAATAGTAATACTAAATCAGTAATTAAAACATTTATGCTTCGCTTATTTGTTTTTAAGCGTTTATAAATATATTAATAAAAATAAAATTTTACAGTAATTTTCCTTTATTGTACCAACATATGTTTCTGTGTGTTAACGAATCAACACACTTCAACTGGGTTCTGTAAAAAAAAATTCTGTAATGAAAGAATAGAAGCATAGAATAAAGTAGGTGTATACATGTTTTCATTAAAATAAAAATAATTTCTACAGGTAATAGTTATTAATAGTTAAAATACTTAATATTAAATACGACTGTTTTAAAACTATATAATGTTTGTAATTATTAAGTCTAAAATAATAAAGTAAACTAAAATACACAACAAAACAACAAATCATAATATAAACTAAGCACTCACGTTAATGGAAAGAATAACTGATTCAAATTTATGTTGTCAATGAATAAAAAAAATACATTCATTACATCTAATAATTACGTCATAATATAAATGAGGTTATTTTAAATATTTAATTTGTATAGCAAAGTTTGTTAATTTAGTTTTTATGTTTGTAATCTGTTTTTAACAAAAATAAAACATCAACCATTAGTTAGTAAATCAATAAAATTAATCAATTTTGTTCATTAGTAACCTCATTTATATCTTTTATTTATATTTTGACGTAATTATTAGATGTAATGAATGTATTTTGTCTATTCATTAACAACAGTAAATTTAAATTATTTATCGTTCCCATTAACGTGAGTGCTTTGTTTATATTATGATTTGATGTTTTGTTGTGTATTTTAGTTTACTTTGCTTATTTTAGACTTAATAATTTCAAACATTATATAGATTTATAATAGTCGGATTTGAAATTAAGTATTTTACCTATTATTAACTATTATCTGTAGAAATTATTTTTTTTTAATAAAATCATGTATCTTTCTACTTTGTACTATGCTTCTATTCTCTCATGACAGAAATTTATTTTTTTTACAGATACCAGTTGAAGTATGTTTATTCGTTAACACACAGAAACATATGTTGGTACAATAAAGGAAGATTACTGTACAATTTATTTTTATTCATATTCAAGTGAAGTTATTTTATTAGGATCGTTTGTTAGCAAACAATTTAAGCTATATTTTTGAACTGATATATATATATTAATATCTATACTACTAAAACGTTTTATATGTTGGTCAAAGTGTAATCAAATCTAAGAAACTAAAAAAAACACTGTAAATTAGTTTAGAGGTACAAGTTAACTAACTTCCGACATGTGTATGTAACTATAACATTTTAATAGAAAGTAGGGTAAAAGTGAATAAACCAAAAGTAAAACTTACGAAAATCTTTTTGTTTCTAAATAATAATTTAATTACTTTAATCGGATCGGCAATAGCTTGATGCGTATAGTTTTTGCCATAGTTATACTTTCCAAGCACTTTACATTATAACTGCAAAAATTTTGTCTTTAATGAGAGGGCATGTAGCTCAACGGTTGAGCTGAAGGGCTGACGAACGTTAGGTAGTCAGTTCGAAGCTCCCTTTTGCTGTTTTTTGTTGGAAAATATTTTTTCAAATATTTTTGACGTTAACTTTTTATGTTTTTAATCATAAAAATATTTTATTACTATGATTGTTTGAAATTACTTTCAGCTATTTTAATCAGTTTTATTAGGTGTCTAAATTTATTAAAATATGTTTACACTTAGTCTGTATATAATAATTATTGTTAAAGTTTTAAAATAAATTTCTTTATATGATGTTCTTTTTATTTTGTAAACTAAGTAAAATTCTTAGCAAGAATTATTAAAGACGTTAATAAGATATTTACTTATTCTAAAAAGAAAACACAAAAATTTAATGTTTATTAAAGTTTACTATTTTTATAAATAACTAAACTGTTGTGTTTCGTTGAAAAAAATTTATAGTTTAATTTAAACCATAACTATTATCAGTCAGTTAAATGACTTATAATTTTTTTACTTATATGTTATTTATTTATATTGTTTTATAACTAAAAGACTATTTAAATGCAACACCTCACTCTTGTTTTTTCGCAAGTTTACGATTTTTGCATATTGAATTCATAAACTCGATAAACTCATTAATTTCGGCAGCGGTCATGGCCTCGCTCTTAGCGACGGTTAATTGCAAGTTTGATAGCACCCCTTCGAGAGTTGCTTGATACACGCATTTACGGGTTCGAATCCCAGCCCTGCCTCCTTACATGTACATATGTATATAGGAACAGCTAATCAAACGCTAATAATCAATCGGTGTCTAATCACCTCACTCAGCATATCGCTCTGTTCTGTAAAAAAAAACAGCATAAAAAAAAAACAAAAAAGTCGTGTGAAAGCACGCACTTTTTAAAAAAATATTTTGTCTTTACTTTTTTCGAAAACTCATTATGTCTAAAAGCTGTGCATGGTAAAGATATAAACTAGCAAGAAAAATAAACTTTTTTTTAGATCGAATCGAGCTAATATTTGTCTTTTATTTTGTTTGGTTTTTTATAATACCTTCTTAACTTGGAAATTTCTAAAATTAGCTTTTTATCGTTTTAGCACAGTTTGTAAATAAAAAACTTTGTTTAATGATTATTTATTATTACTTAAATATAAATACATTTTAAACGACTATATAGTGTGTTGTTTTGCTTAATAGATTTATTATAGAGCTGCAGTACTAATTTCTGAAAAAAATAAAAAAAAAAAAAAAAAACAATACCAACATAGCCAAAAAATTATGCTGCTGCCGTTAAAAAAGCCTGCTAAACAACTATTGTCTTCAACAAACCTCAATTATAGGGCCACTTTTAAAACTTAAAACTCGACAAATAATAATTTACAAGTTACAATTGGTAATGTTTAGGAATAAAGGTATCGGATACATAAAATCATTCACAAACAAAAACAAATGATATCCAATGAGCTATAAAGTTTCATATGTTGTTTAATAGATAACATTTAAAATTACAAAATAAAACGGAACTTCATAAGCAAAAATATATCAGAATTTTTTTCAGCAGACAGCTGTAAATCACGTATATCAGAAAACAAAATGTTTTTAAACTCAAATATAAAAATAAATATTGAGAGACAATTTAACTGTATCTTAAAATCTTATAACAAAAAAATATTTGTACCTAGCAAAGTCAAAAACGTCTAGTCTTAAAGTTTAATACAAATCTAAGCGTGGGTACGGACAGTTTTAGTTAACTTTTTTAATAAAATTTTAGTTAGTTGATATTAAAATTTTACCAATTCTAATCAGCCTTTAATAAATAAACAACCATTGAATATTTCTACAACATTGTACCAAAAAAATTTGAAGTATTTGAAAAAGTACAGTTATCATCAAACTTGACACTTATATATTTAAACGTCATATCACTCAAAATATTTGCCCATGTACTAATTTTGTGTTAACAAGTGCTATTAATGACAAATACTTGATGAATTGAGTAGCAATACCAAAAAATATTTGAATCAGTTTTAGTTTTATATTTATATGTTTTGAAAGAAATTAATATTAACCTAACAACTTTTCAAATTGTTTTTTAAACAGACTGTCCCTTAAAACTGATCCTTTTGCTTTAATATTGTTTAACATCGCTTTACCTCACATTTTGATTAATATATAAACATTCTAAACCTATATAAAACACATTTATTTGTAGATGTGTATTTCAATATATGCAATTACTAACAGAAAAAGTATTAATAATTCAAAAACTTATAGTTAGCTACTTTTATAACAGGTTTCATATATTTTCAAACTTTTTTTAATTTTCAAAATACTTCACATTTACATTATGTATATTTTGTTCAAAAATTTATCTAACTTTTGTAAAAACCTGACACTGTTTTATTCTTTTGTGGTATAATACTTAAAATACTTATGTTTTTTTTTTCTGTTCAAATCATTGAAATCTATTTAAATCATCAACTTTTGTCAAAATCTACTTTTATACGTAAAGGTTTCAAGTTTAAAAAAAGGCTTAGTACTTTTTTATTATTAGGCAGTTTTAATTTAATTTTTCACCTAACTAAACTATTACGTCAAGCGCTAAAAAAGAGCATAACACTTCAACACGTTCTCGGACCACAACACAACTTCTATACAAATCAAAAAAAAAATGATGCTAATATTTTTTTGATAGAATAAGTACAGAGTACCTAAAATAGTATTTTTTGATTATGTACTAATCTTTCTCTGATTACTCTATGTAGTTTTTGAACAAAGCGATCCTTTTTTGAATTGCTAAAACAAAACTTCGCTAATAAATTTCAACTTACTAATAGGCGGTTAAGAGAATTAACGGTTATTTAATTTGTAGTTATAAAACATGCGGCTTATTGTGACCATTAATTTTCTTTACTGTGCTGAAAAACCCATTAGACGTTTGCTGGGGTCACTCATTGTTTAATGTTAGCTCAATATGTGTTTAAAAAATGTTATTTTGTGGTAGTTAAGTTATTGTCTTGTTGTAAATGGTTTTGAAATGTATTTATTTATTATTCATGCCTAGTACCCCTGTCCGTGTTTATTGTTATAAGTAAAGGAATATGTGTTTAAATTTGCAACAAATTTATAATTAACAACTTGATTTATTATTTTATATAAAGCTGAACTAAACTTTTTTTAAGTTTTTGTCTTAGTAGTTACAAAAATAAAAGTCAAATCGAATAGTTCTTTAATGTTACAGAAGCTTTTTTTTATTTATTTCTATATGGTTTTTAATTATACTTAATATCTGTTGTATACCATTTTATTTAACATAATGTTAGAAACATTCTTACAAAGTAAAAATGGATTTCTATATATAGTTGAAAATTTTTTGTTTTAATATCTTAATACTTTTTATCATGTATAAAATGTATTTTTATTAAAATTTTTTTGTTCTAATACTACTTATTAGACTTATGTACTACATTTTTTGCTTGTTTGCCTTCTTTCTTAAGCCATCCTAATTTTTTTTTCTTCTGAAAACTGTCTGTCGTTAAATGTTTACTACTAACTGAAAAAACTGTAAAACTTTTATGTATTGATTGAAAAAAAAGACTTCTTATTCAACCACTAGTCGTTTAGTTATCATCTTTTAACTTAACAGGGTGAGCTAAAAGTTTAAATAAGCAAAACATTTAAAAATTTTACAGTTTAGTTTTATCGCTTATGTTTCATGCGCATAAAACAATAAATAATAACATTGACATAAAACTTTCACGAATCAAGAGTCAAAATTCTTTAAGGGAATTGAACAAAATTTGTAGTTTTAATATAAATCTGTTTATATTACTACATTTTATGAACAAAAGTAAAAGTTTTATTGTGTTTTAAGCGTTATTAATTTAGCGATTAAGTTTTACATCAAGTTTTTGTTCATTAGTCATTTGAGTATGTGACAGTGATATTTCAATATAGATTTTTTCTTTTAAGTTTGTTCTAGAGCGGAAACAAGTAATATTTGTTAATTGTGCTACTTATTAATAGATAACTTAATCTTTTTTAAAATGATCAGTTATGTGTACTTAATTTAACCTAATTGCTTAAACTGTTTATTCTTTATCAGGTTGAAGTTCTTTTTGAAATACTTAAAAGTTTATAAAACTAAAATATATCATAATTAATAGTTAAACAACTAATGCTTGAACTATATTTATTAATAATACAATACAGTGTTTTAAGAAAACTAAAACAAACAGCATTTACCAAGAAAAAAATATTATTTATTTAAAAAACTGTTAAATTAAACGACTGAATTTAATTCGAACTTTAAATGCTGATGATAAAACATTTAGCTTAATGAAAAATATGTAATGTTTTTTTTTTGAATTAAACGATTAAACGATTTGCAATAAACTGTTTACTATACGTGTAAAAATATAAATATGTAATTTAAAAAACAATACTACTGTTTCATATATTCTTTTGCCTTCTGTGAAATATTTTAAAATTAGGTCATGATGTTTTTTTATGCTACTTTTTGAGTACTTTGTTTATTAACCTAATCTACAGTACAAGTCAATTTAAACTTGAACATTTGAAGATTGAAATTTAGCTTAATGAAACATATATACTGTTATTTTTTGAACTCAAAAACTTGCAATAAGCTATTTTAAAGCCCTTCAAGTAGGCTCTGTGAAAAATGATTTAGTTCACCTTATTCTTTTTTTTTCTATATGTACATTTTTGTTTATACATACTGTAAACAGGCTGTAATAAATAAAAAATTAAAACACTTAACATTACATAATTTTTTTGTTAGCAACTTATTTTTAGAAACAAGCTTTTAATTTGTTTTAAACTGGTGGGCAACAATCTGATACCTCTCCATTTATTATAAGCGTGACTTATAAGCATCTTGCTTTAATAGAGCAAAAATGTTGTATTGATAGTGTGGTCGTAGAGTCTAACATCATTATTCAGAGCTTATAATCGATATGTGATAGGTTCATTCCCGGTATCGTTACACTTTTTATGACAGACCTTTATTAAGTTTTTTTGTAATGTTAACTTTTTTTAGTAAAACATATGTTTTAAAGTAAGTAGTTATAATCAAAGTAGAATAAAATAACTTCAGCTGCTTTAATAAATATTATTAGCCGTTTAGTTTTACTAAAAGCTGTTTAAATTTAGTTTTAAAACTTTTTTGTCGTTTTTAATTATGTTTTTTTTGAATACTTATTATTTAGTTTTATCGATTGATTTAGGTAAAACAATTTCAAAAGCTTGGCATTAAGCAGTTAAGACGTTAAACAAAACTTTTAATTCACACAAAAAATGCAAAAGCTTCTATGCTTTGCAAAGTATTTTTAATCTTTATAAGTTGATTAACTACTGTTTTTGGTCTATAAGAGTTAATAGTTCGTACTGAAAGTGTTTTCATTCATTAAAATTGTTTTACAAATATAAAATTAATAAAAATCGAAAGCTGCATTCGTTTATTTTCAAATTTAAAACGAAAGCAAACGCATTTTGAGTTCATAAATCCAATATAATCAAGCTTCATCGGTGAGATCGTGGCTCTGCTCCTTAAAGCGGTGGACTACATAGCATGTTGATAGAGGCTCAAAGTCACTTGAGGCACGCGTACTCGGGTTCGATTCCCAGTCTCACCTCTTTGTCTTACTGCTACACCTAATCAAATGCTATCGAATCAACCAGTGTCATCAACCTTCATCGCAGTCCTCTGTAACAAAAAAAAAAAACACTACAAAAAAAAAAAAAAAAAAAAAGTCGTGTTCTGCACGCGCCTTTTTATAAATTTTGTCTTGGCTTATGTTTTTTTTAAAAAGATAAAAATAAATTAAGTTTTTGAATATAAATAGTAAGAAACAAGTAAATAAGCATAAAAAATAAATCGATGTTAGATTAAATTGATCTAGTATTTGTCGTTTATTTAGTTAGATAGCTCTAAAAAACATTATTTATTTCGGCAAATTTTAGATTTCCGTATAAAAAAATGATTAATTTACGATATTAAGTGATTTTAAAACATAGAAAATTATAGTAAAAATACCATATAAAATATCAAAATATTATATTGTTTTAAAAAAACAGAATGTATATAATTGAACAAAGGGTAATAAAGTTTTTTTTTAAATAAATTAAAAAAGCTTAAAATGAATGTTAAACTAACTATTTTACAAAATAAAATAAGTTTTTCACCCAAAAAAAGCAAGTGTTCAGCTATAGATAGGTTTTTTTTTAATTTGTAGATAAGTAGTGTTACGGTCCGGAAACGTGTTGAAGTGTTATGCTCTTTTTTAGCGCTTGACATGATAGTTTAGTTAGGTGAAAAATTAAATTAAAATTGCCTAATAATAAAAAAGTACTAAGCCTTTTTTTAAACTTGAAACCTTTACGTATAACACAAGCTTTTGACAAAAGTTGATGATTAAAATAGATTTCAATGATTTTAACAGAAAATAAAAACATAATATTTTAAGTATTATACCACAACAAAATAAAACATAGTCAGGTATTAAAAAAAGTTAAATAACTGTTTGAACAAAATATATATAATGTAAATGTTAAGTATTTTGAAAATTAAAAAAAGTTTGAAAATATATGAAACCTGTTATAAAAGTAGCTAACTATAAGTTTTTGAATGATTAATACTTTTTCTGTTAGTAATTGCATGTATTGATATACATATCTAAAAATAAATGTATGTTATATAGGTTTAAAATGTTAATATATTAATTAAAATGTGAATTAAAACGATATTAAACAATATTAATGCAAAACGATCAGTTTTAAGGGACAGTCTATTAATAAAACAGTTTGAACAGTTGTTAGGTTAATATTAATTTCTTTCAAAACATATAAATATAAAACTAAAACTGATTTATATATGTTTTGGTATTGCTACTCAATTCATCAAGTATTTATCATTAATAGCACTTGTTAACACAAAATTATTACAAAAAATTTAGAGTGATATGACGTTTAAATATATAAGTGTCAAGTTTGATAATACACTGTACTTTTTCAAATACTTCAAATTTTTTTGGTACAACGTTGTAGAAGTATTCAATGGTTGTTTATTTATTAAAGGCTGATTAGAGTTGGTAAAAGTTTAGTATCAACTAACTAAAATTTTATTAAAAAAGTTAACTAAAACTGTCCGTACCCACGGCTTAGGTTTGTGTTAAACTTTAAGACTAGACGTTTTTGACTTTGCTAGATACAAATATTTTTTTGTTATAAGTTTTAAGATACAGTTATTTTGTCTCTATAATATTTCTTTATATTTGAGTTTAAAAACATTTTGTTTTCTTATATACGTGATTTAAGGCTGTCTGTTAAAAAAAATTCTGATTTATTTTTGCTTATGAAGTTCCGTTTTATTTTGTAATTTTAAATTTTATCCATTAAACTACATATAAAACTTTACAGCTCTATAGGATATATTTTGTTTTTGTTTGTGAATGATTTTATGTATCCGGTACCTTCACTCCTAAACATTTCCAATTGTAACTTGTAAATAATTTTTGTCGAGTTTTAAGTTTTAAAAGTGGCCCTACAATTGAGGTTTATTAAAGATAATAGTTTTTTAGCAGGCTTTTTTAACGGCAGCAGCATAATATTTTGGTTATGTTGGTATTGTTTTTTTTTTTTTCTATTTGTTTCAGAAATTAGTAGTGCAGCTCTATAATAAATCTATTAAGCAAAACAACACACTATATATTCGTTTAAAATGTATTTATATTTAAGTAATAATAAATAATCATTAAACAAAATTTTTTATTTACAAACTGTGCTAAAACGTTTAAATAGCTAATTTTTGATATTTCCAAGTTAAGAAAGTATTATAATAAACAAAATAAAAGACAAATACTAGCTCGATTTGATCTAATAAACTTTATTTTTCTTGCATATTTATATTTTTACCATGAACAGCTTTTAGACATAATGAGTTTTCGAAAAAAGTAAAGACAAAATATTTTTTTAAAAAGTGCGTGCTTTCACAAGACTTTTTGTTTTTTTTTATGCTGTTTTTTTTTACAAAAAAAGCGATATGCTGAGTGGGGTGATTAGACACCGATTGATTATTAGCGTTTGATTAGCTATTTCTATGTGCATATGTACATGTAAGGAGGCAGGGCTGGGATTCGAACCCGTAAATGCGTGTATCAAGCAACTCTCGAAGGGGTGCTATCAAACTTGCAAGTAGCCGTCGCTGAGAGCGAGGCCATGACCGCTGCCGAAATTAATGAGTTTATCGAGTTTATGAATTCAATATGCGAAAATCGTATAACTTGCAATTTTAGTCAAATAAAACAAGAGTGAGGTGTTGCATTTAACTAGTGTTTTAGTTTTAAAACAATATAAATAAATAACATATTAGTAAAAAAATTATTAGTTATTTCAACTGAATGATAATAATTATAGTTTAAATTAAAATATTAATTTTTTTTAACGAAACACAACAGTTTAGTTATTTATAAAAATAATAAACTTTACTAAACATTAAATTTTGTTGTTTTCTTTTTAGAATAAGTAAATATCTTATTAACGTCTTCAATGATTCTTGCTATTTCTTTTTTTGGTTACAAGATATTATTTTAATAAACCTTTATATTTTCCATTACGTTTCATGTTTTGAAATCTCGTTTTATTTTTTTCGTATATTAAACAAGTTTCTAATTTGGAAATAAGTTAATGTTAAGTTTGCCGAATTAACATAATGTTATTTAGAACTAACTAACTTAATAAACGACGAACACTAGCTCGATTCAGTCTAAAAACGATTTATTTTTTATGCTTATTTACTTACTATTTTTCATTTATGTTTAGTACTTTTAATTACATTTATCTTTTAATAAAACATAAAACAAGAAAAAATATATAAAAAGGCGCGTGCAGAGCACGACTTTTTTTTTTCTTTTTTTTTTTTTATTTTTTTTGTAGTGTTTTTTTTTTTTTGTTACAGAAGACTGCGATGAAGGTTTATGACACTGGTTGATTCGATATAATTTGATTAGGTATAGCAGTAAGACAAGGAGGTGAGACTGGGAATCGAACCCGTGTACGCGTGCTTCAAGCGACTTTGAGCCTCCATCAACACACTATGTAGTCCACCGCTTTAAGGAGCAGAGCTACGATCTCACCGATGGAGTTATATTATATTGAGTTTATAAACTCAAAGTGCGTTTGCTTGCGTTTTGAATTTGAAAATAATGAGTGCAACTTTCGATTT
This sequence comes from Thalia democratica, assembly GCF_965202585.1. Lineage (NCBI taxonomy): Eukaryota > Metazoa > Chordata > Thaliacea > Salpida > Salpidae > Thalia > Thalia democratica. Next base: position 79,434,916 of record NC_139165.1, read on the forward strand.
TTATTAAATTTATAGTTATTAATGAACGCAAACACTTTCAGTATAAACTGTTGTTGCTTGTCGACCAAAAACAGCAGTTACTAAACTTATAAGAGTTAAAAAAACATTTGGCAAAACATAGAAGCTTTTGCTTTATTTCGTGTGAATTAAAAGTTCAGACTTAACGTCTTAACTGCTTTATGCCAAGCTTTTGAAATTGTTTTACCTATACCAATTGATAAAACTAAATAAAAAGTACTTTAAAAAATAAACATAACTGAAAACGTCATAAAAAATTAAAAAGTAAATTCAAACAGCTTTTAGTAAAACTAAACGGCTAATAACATTTATTAAAACAGTCAAAATTATTTCAATATATTTCGATTATAAGCAAATACTTTAAAACACATGACTCACGAAAAAAGCAGTTAACATAATAAAAATAAAAACCTAGAAAAGAACTATCATAAAAAATGTAACGATACCGGGCCTTGAACATATCACATTACGATTACAGGCTCTGAGTGTTGACGTTAGACCAAACAGCCACGCAACCAATGCAAAATTTTAGCTTAATTAAAGCAATATGTTTATAAATCACGCTTATATTAAATGTAGAGGTATCGAATTATTGTCCAACAGTTTTAAACAAATTACAAGCTTGTTTCTAAAAATAAATTGCTAACAAACAAATTATGCACAGTTAAGTGTTTTAGTTTTTAATTTATTATAGCCGGTATACACAATGTATCAACAGTTGTATTTATATAGAATTAAATAGAATTACATAAACTAAATCAACTTCTACTGAGCCTATTTGAAGGGCTTCAAAATAGTTTATTTCAAGTTTTCGAGATAAAAAAACTGCATATATTTTTCATTTAGCTAAATGTTAATTTCAGCTGTTAAAGTTTGAATATATATATATATAAAGGTTTATTTCAGGATGTAAAACTTAAACGACTCGAGTTTCGTGCTTATGCACTCATCAACTTCATAACCAGTTCAAAATAAAGCACAAAACAAAACACACAAATAAAAGTTAAAAATTTAGCATAAGTAGATTATGACATAATTTTGAAACTATCAAAAATCATGCAACACGGCTTGTGCAAAAATTAATTTATTAATCGACAATTAACTGGCAAAAATTCATAAAACTTCAGTGAGTAACTATATTTTATGACAAATAATTGAAAGAGATAAAGATAAAATTAAGATAAAAAGCTAAATATAAATTGAAAATTAAATTGTTATAAGATGAAATTAAAACTTGTTTAATTTTAAAATCGATTTATCTATATGTCTACAAGACGATACAAACTCGCTTCTTTTATTTAGGCATCTCTTATCTTTTCCTTTTTGATTGGTAAATTAAGTTTTGCACAAGCCGTTTTGCATGATTTTTGATAGTTTCAAAATTACATCATAATCTATTTATGCTAAATTTTTTAACTTTCATTTGAGTGTTTTTGTTTTGTGCTTTATTTTAAACTTGTTTTGAAGCTGATGAGTGCATAGGCACGAAACTCGAGTCCTTTGAGTTTTACATCTTGAAATAAACTTTTTTATTAACAAAGCCCTTAAGGTGGGCCCAGTGTGAAAAATTTAATTTCTCAAGTTAAATAACTTAACTATATATATATAATTTATTGAAATGACGATTTTAAAATCGTCATTTCAATAAATTATTTAAAAGCCCTTCAAGTGGGCTCAGTAGAAGGTGTTCAAGTTTGAAAATTAATCTAATTATATATATATATATAAAATAAGATTAATTATATATACATAATATATTTATAATATATTTATGTATATATATATATATATATATGTGTGTGTATATATATGTATAGTAAGCAGTTTATTGCAAATCTTTAAATTTAAGAAAAACGGTACATGTGTTTTTATCCTCACCTTTTAAAGTTTAAATTAGTTTCAACCTCTTAAATTAACATTTTTTAAATGTTGAAAATGTTTTGTTAATAAGTGATGTTTGTTTTAGTTTTCTTAAAACACTATATCGTACTATTAATAAAGATAGTTCAAGCATTAGTTATTTAACTATTAGTTATAATATATTTTAGTTCTATGAACTTTAAATTATTAAAAAACTTCAAATTGATAAAAAATAAACAGTTTAACCAGTTAGCTTAAATAAAGTACAGTACACTACCGCTTAAGTACGCAAATTGAACCCGACCAAAAAGTGCGTACTTAGCACGGGTAGTGCGTACTTTTTGAAGACGTAGTATAATATGAACTTTAATTGTTTGTTTTCTTTCTTACAACTAACCACCAAAAAATTAAGCCAAATAAACAAGTCTTTTTATTTTAAATAACATTTAATACATAATTCTTATCTGCAAAACTTTTTATTAGATTTTAAAAAGATTTATTTTGTCTATAAAAAGTTTCTACATAGTTAATACATACTATTAATATAGAAAGTCAATGTCAGTCAATGGTATAAAAAAGAATTTTAAGCCATATTTTGTTTTGTTAGAAGTAAAGTACCAAACTACATTGTGTTTACCAAACATTTTGAAAACATCAATGTTTGTACATTTAAATTAAGTTATGACTTAACTATGTTGTATTTGTAGGTTTTTTTAGCTTTGTCATCTAGATTTATTAATTTAATAGCATTACAGCTCAAATATCATTATTCTTTTCACTTTTCTGCAACCACTACATAAGTATTTAGTTTATTAATATTTAACAACAGGACTGTCACAATTGGCCACTTAGACTACTCAGAATTACTCACCCTAGTTTAAAACTTGTGAAAGTCTTAGGCTAACTCAGCAGGTTGGCCATTCTACCTTTCTTGATAAGTGCGTACTTAAGGCGTGATGCGTACCAAAAAAAGTGCGTACTTAAGCGGTAGTCTACTGTAATTATAATTCATCATTACAAAAATATTAAGTTATCTAATAATAAGTAGCACAATTAACAAATATGACATGATTTCGCTATAGAACAAACTTAAAAAAATTTTTATTGAAATGTCACTGTGACATACTCAAGTGACTAATGAACAAAAACTTGATGTAAAACTTATTAGTTAAATTAATAACGCTTAAATCACCAAAAATACTTTTACTTTTGTTCATAAAATGTAGTAATATATGCATGTTAATATTAAAACTACAAGTGTTGTTGAATTCCTTAAATAATTTGACTCTTAATTCGTGAAAATTTCATCTTAATGTTATTAGTTATTGTTTTGCGCGCATGAACTATAAGCTCTAAAACTTAATTGCAAAGATTTTAAATGTAATGCTTATTTAAACTTTTAGCTCACCCTGTTAGGTTAAAAGATGATAACTAAACCACTAGTGGTAGAAAAATAAGTCCTTTTTTTCAATCAATACATAAAAGTTTTACAGGTTTTTCAATTAGTGGCAAATATCTAATGCAAAAACAGCAAACAGTTTTTGGAACAAAAAGTATTAGGATGGCTGAAGAAGGATGCAAGCAAGCAAAAAATGTACTTAAGTCTAATAAGTTGGTATTAGAACATAAAAAGAGTTGTTAAAATGCATTTTCTGCATAGTAAAAAGTATTAAGATATTAAAACAAAAATGTTTAACTATATATACAAATTCATTCTTATTTAGCAAGAAATTTTCTAACTTTTTTTTAAACAAAATACTAAATAACAGTATTAACTATAACTAAAAACTTTCTGAAAATAAAAAATAAAATCTGTAACATTAAAGAATTATTATCATCATATTAATTCGTATATAATCAGCTACACGTGAAATAATTAATAATGTTGTAAATTATAATACTATTGCAAATTTTAACACATATTCCTTTACTATTAATCATAAACACGGACAGAGGTATTAGCACAAATAATAAAGAAACATTTTTTAAAATACTTACAACAAGACTATAATTTAACAACCACAAAATCATATTTTCTAAACACATATTGTGCTAACATAAAACAACGAGCAACCAAGAAAACGTTCCATGGGTTTGTCAGCGCAGTTATCTACATTAGCTGTCTGCGCTAGACAGGGCTAGTATACTTAAAGATCGGTCTGACTTGTATATTTGTTGAGTTAGAAAAAAGTGTTTATTACTTTATGATTAATTTACAATATATTTGGGTAAGGTTGTTTAGGGATAAGTTTATATATAAAAACAATTATAAAAATCTTTAAAAAAAATTGCTGACTCACCAATTATACATATCAAACTGATCTTTAAGTGTACTTTCCGCTAAACATTTTTACGATAAAAATATTGTTTTACTTAAAATAAATTTATTAAAACATTAAATACTTGCTATGTCAAAATAGCTTTACAGATAATAATTTTTTGCTAGAAATCGATTAGAAGCTATATTTTAAGTAGCAGAGGAAGTATACACAAACTGTACTTTTCATCAAAAGTTGTTTTAATAAATTTTTTTAAGTTAATCAACCATTCAAACTTAACGTAAATTACATTCAAATACAACTATTAATCCACTTCTTTTATATATTAGTTTAATATAAGGTACAAGTTTATTACAAAGTTAGAGAATAATGCCATTAATCGCCTTTAATGAACAAAGACTTGTATAGACTTATCGGTGTTGCTTAACGTTTTATTAAATGAAATTAAATAAATTATAAGCAGTCGAGCTGTTTAATGTATTCATAAATGTACTTTGAGGGTATTTTGCAATATATTACTCTAAGCTCACTGACGTTTTAAGCATAGGAACATACGTGAAAGTTATATTTGCTAAAACTATATTTGTTACTACAAAAAATATAAACTATCATAGCATAAAGATTATTAAATTTTGATATCAACACTCAACTACTTTTTTAATATCAATTTCATTTTAAAGCAAAAGTATGATGTTTATGTTTTTACTATATTTGTTTTGTTACTACAAAAAATATAAACTATCATTGCATAAAGATTATTAAATTTTTAGATCAACGCTTTACTACTTTCTTAGTATCAATTAAACGCTAAAGCAAAAGTATGGTGTTTATGCTGATTTTAAAAGATCATGTTACTAATCAAGATGAATGACGCTTTGTTAGATAGATGTACACTAGAAAACATTAAGATATTGTTTATTGAAAAAAATTTGAGTTTCTTTTTTAGTTAATGCAAAGTCAAGAATGTTTCTACTGTTGTACATAAAGTATAAAAAAATGTTAAGGTATTGAAAAAGAAATAGCAACGATTTCGGATTAAAAAAATTTTAAAAAAGTGTATTTAAAAAAAAAAGTTTTAATTAAAGAAATTAAAAGTAGTTTACATACTAACAAACTATATTCACTAATCCAAAGGAAAAAAAGAACTTTATACCAAATATTACAAAATAAGTTTTAATTCTAAGATTTCTCTAAAATTAAAAAAATTTTTGTATATTATAAGAAATCAGCGAAATATTTCGTACGTAAAAATTTATAAGTTTAGTTCTTTTTAAGTCGTTTTGTTAAAAAGTAAATAGGTGCAAAATCTATTATATATAATTACTACGAATTATAAACTTTCTCGTTTCGAGATATAGTACTATACAAGAAGTTGTTCATTGAAACACTGTACTCAACAGTTAAAAAACCAAACGTCAATAGAATTAATAAAAAACATTTTTCATTCTAGTATTAAAAAAAAAAGATTAGTATTTTTTTTTTCAAATATTATGTACTAAAAAAGAAAACACTTGACGTTTATTTTGAAAATATCTTTTTTTACGCTTTAATTAGCCGCAGGCTTATTTGATTAACTTTATCAGCACTCAAAAAAAATAAATTAATTAAAAACTCTCAAGAAATTTTGATAAATGTTAAACATTTTTGTCGATAACTTATAGATCATTTGTTAGCTGAATCTTAATTTATTTGTTTGGTAAAGTTCTAATAAATTAACATAATTCTAGCATATTTAAAACTATTATTTGTTTGCACTTGACTCGTGATAATAGTCGCATTAAGATCTCAAGTTTAAATATATGGATTATTCAACCGTTAAGTTTGCAAAAGCAAACTTTGCTGCAACAAAGAGTAATAACAATTTTTTTGAATAGAGTAATAACAAAAACAAATGTTTGTTTTATGATTTTCAAAAATTTTATTTCTGTAAGAAAAATATAGAGCTTTTTAGAGAAACTTCTATTTTTAAACTCTGAAAAAAGTATTAAAAATTATAAAAAATTCAACGGCTTTTTCTAAAGTAAATAACAATAAATGACTTAGATTTTTGGTTTTAACCAAATTTATTTGAAAGAACTATCAACATTTTCATGTTTTACTTTTAGTAAACACATAGATAAATATATATATATGCTTAGAAATATATTCTAACAAGATTTGGTGTATTAGTTTCAATTTCAATAAGTATTTTTGTTTTTCTGACATAAAAATTAAACAAAAACTATAAAAACTTTCGGATATGACTAGTAATAAACTATCAAAATAATTTCGAAAACATTTTGAATAGAGTAATAACAAAAATAAATGTTTGTTTTACGATTTTCTAAAGTTTTATTTCTGTAAGAAAAATGTAGAGCTTTTTAGAGAAACTTCTATTTTTAAACTCTGAAAAAAAGTATTTAAAATCATAAAAATTTCAACGGCTTTTTCTAAAGTATATAAAAATAAATGACTTAGGTTTTTTGTTTTTACCGTATTAAAATACACAATTTAATAAAAAAGCTGATAAAAACTAGTAAACGTCTATCTTTCTAACACGCCATAAGTCGATGTATTTTGCAAAACAGAGTTTTTATAAAAAGCCGAATACCGATTGTAGCATAACATTTTATAAATTTAACAGAATCTTACGCACCGCCTAATTAACAATCAATTTTCTTATATAACAAATACTTTCAACAATTAACATATAAAAACAACTTCTTTAACTAAATGACCTGTGATTTTATTCACATAAATTTTTAAACAATTTTCCAGTAGAAAATCTTGATATTCATAAGAGCAAGAGATTATATTGTTCGGTATATAAATCAAACATAAATTAATATAACAATGGTTTGTTATTGTATATTAAATCATTTAAGTGAACAAAATCATCATAAAACCCAATAACTAGTAAACGAACTTCATAAATAGGATTATACCGTATCCTTACAACTGTTAAAATTTATAGTACATCTAAAACGATTATAGCATTTCAATTAAAAATATTAAACAACCTTTGTCAAATATTTCAAATGAAAATCATCTCGTTCATTTATAAGACCTTCTTTATTAAAATTTGTTTTAATCTTTTTATTTTTCAACTGTTAAAGTTTAAGAATTTGAACACACTTTTTAATATTAACCATTCATAATCGTTTTTACTAAATTATTTCCATATCAATGAATGTTTTAGGAATGTTAATAAAAAACATTTGTTGTAAAAGTGTAATTTGGCAAAGCAATTTATTTATATTTTTTACCACAAAATAGTTTTTAGTTTTAATACATTTCAATTGTCATGTATAAATATATCGGCTTTTTGTTCAACCATTATAATTTTTTTGTTTAAATTTTTGTGTATTTCAAAGCACTTCTTACATGTTATTTTATTTTTCTAAAAGTGTGCACATAATGTTTTCAATGAGCACAAATAGTTCGAAGAGTTCTTAAATTTTTTTATACTAGTTTTAAACTGTACTCTATGTTTTTAAAACTCTAATACTTACTAGTTTTTAGCATAAATTAAAACAGATATAACATCATTAAACAGCTGAAAAAGTAGTTTTATAAAATACAGTAATCTTATTATTTAGTGTTCACAGAACTTTTACTTAAAATCACTGTGAACATTTTTTTAGTAGTTTTAGAACATCAAGTTTAAAAAAATTATCTAAAAAGTAATAGTACAGTATACTATAATTCGGTCCAAAAAAGTTTTGTAAACTATTCTTTTAGCTAGTAAACTTTGTATTTATAAGTATATATGTTTTGAACCTATTATATGAGTTCCATTTAATGTTGTGTTTTAATTATTTCTATTTATTTTTGTTAGTTTAGAATTTTTTATTTTTACTGTTTCTTCAAATATTAGTATGGTTTTAACAGTACAGACTAACTTACCTCTTTTGTTTAGTAATCTTTTTTTAACTTTTTAATTTCTTATATCTGTTTAAAAGCAGTTTGGTTTTATTTAAGTTAAATAGTATGTGAAAATTTTATCTATAGTAATTTTATTTTATTTAAGAGTCGTACTTATCAAAAGGTATGCGTAATATCACTCATTATAAATTTCACCTCTGTAAGAAAGTCACGAGTACAAACATGTCATTTCTAACACTAGCAAAAATTTTGTGAGTTGAGAAAAGTATTTATGTAAAAAAATTATCCTTAAAAAAAGGCATTTATTTCAAAAGACATATTCGTTAAAAAAAATAATTTAACATATAAAAAAATGTTTTCTGTAGCAAATTTCCACTAGGATATTAAATTCATCTGGTTCAAAATAATATCTGACAAAATGAAAATAATAGTCAGTACAACTCTAAAATAAATTTTAAAGTTTTGGACACGAGCAGAGTACTTGCTTGATATACAAGTTTGTGAACGCAATGCACAGGTGCACTTTGAGGCCTGTAGTGACGTAATTTAGTTCAATTATACAAACAAACTTTCACACTTTGAAATAATTAACAACAATGAAACTGAAACAATCGAAAACTCTAGCTATGCTTAGCAACGTGAAATCGACCTTTTAAAGCCAATGTAAACGTGGTTCACAAAATCATATTAATAAAAATACTTTTTCTTGTTATAGTATTTTTTATCAACGATTTGTTAACCTGTGAACACTGAAAGGTTCGGTAAGGCAATACATGAGTATATTTTACTATGTACTATAAACCAGGGGCGTAGCGTGGGGAGGGACGCTGGCGCATGCGTGCCACTCAAAAAAAAAAGAAGTAAAAAAAAGCAATATCTTTATCCTTTATTGTTTATTTCTTCTGCTTAATTTGCCTTTTTTCAACTATTTTTTCTAGTATTCGAAAAGTAAAACGAAATTTCGAATACCAATTAGTGACAAGTTAGGGAAATTATCCAGTATACTGATTTGGTGCGTAATTGCAAATGCGCACCGATGTTGATGAAAAACTCCATAAGAAAAAATTTTATAACTTCATTAACTTCATAAGAATTTAGACTAAAACAGTACGCAACTAGTTAGTGCACCGCAGTAGTATAACCTTATGACAGATTTTTTACAAGGACAAATGCTAACATTTTGTTAACAAACCATAAAGCTAAACCTGTTTTATAGTGATAATGATTCAAGAATAAACAAATTGTAGTAAAAATAGCAATAAACAACTGCTAATAAAATAAAAATAAATTGATAAAAAGAATAAAAAACATTAACAACATAATTTAAAAGAAAAATAACAAAAAGCAAAAATAAATTCAAACAAATAATAAAAAACAGTTCATACTATGATTACAGTTTTAATCTCACTATACAAAAAGTATTATTTAAATTACCGTAAACTTAAAATTTTTATTAAAAGTAGTTTCTTTTTTTATAAGAAAACAAACAAGTCAAACTTTGTTATTCTATCAGCCATAAAATTTAAAAGTTAATCAATTTTTGTAGCAAGTTATTTTAAAATTTGTTTAGTCACATCATGAATAAATTTATAGCAACTTGTAAAACAAAATTTTTACAATCAATTTTTAGTCTAAAAGACTTCATAGGTTAATTTTAAATTTAAATTTATTTAGTTTTAAATCAAATTTTAAATGGTATTTAATGAAAGTTTATTTCTACCAACTGTTTGTAGTATTTAAAAATGCTATTCCCTAAAGATCTTAGAAAAACTTATTTTAAGATAAGTGAAAAAATATATTTTTTGTGAGTTTTTAAAAGCATTGAAAAAGTTGACCTTAAAAAATTTATCTTTTAAACATTTTGTTTTGTATCAGAAACATTTTGTTAAATCTTTCCACACACTCACGATAACTCAGGATTTTATGAAGTTTTGGAAAACTTAAGTATGACTCAGTAAAAAGCAGGATAACTCAAAATGTTTTAAGTATTTTTAAGCTCAGGCTGACAAATAATAGATTTGTTTTTTTTTAACTCAGGGTAAATTTAGTTGTTTTAAATGCTTTGTTATAAAGCCCAGTTTATATTAATTTAAAAACAATAAAAAAATTCTTTAAAAGAATTTAAAATGCTTATAATGACATATGACATTTTAAAAATAACTCAGGACAGTTATTTTGACTCAAAGAGTGGCAAGGCAATCCTGATATCTTCAAAGTTATTTTTTTTTTTTTTGTAAAATATTTTTTATAATACTAAAGAAAAAGTAAACAATTGTTTTCATTAATTTTTAGATTATTATTTATATGATATAAAATAGATATTGTACATTATTTAGAAATTGCAAAGAGAAAAATGTTTTGAGGTATTAATTGTTATACTTAGTTGACTATTTATTTGTAGTTTAAGGCCATAGGGGGTAGGAAAGGGGTTAGCCATGTTTTTTAGAAATTGATCACTTTTTTTTAGATTTTTTTAAGCTTTAAGATGCTTTTTGTTGTTTTAAAAAATTCGAATTATTTTTTGAGATATGACCAGTCAAAGTCGGGCCGCATAATAGGTTCCCTATGGGAAGGGAAGACTAAAATAGCGAAAAAAAGCTAGTTTGTTTAAAATCTATCTCCTCCTACATTTTTCAAGTAATCTTCTTCAAACTTTAACAGTTTAATATTTATACAATAACAAAAAACATTACTTGCGAATTTAAAAATTTGTAGTAAATTTTTTTTTTTGAAAAAAAAAAAAAATTTTCTTTAATTTTTTTTATAAAATTTTCATTTATCATAATTATCTAAATTCATAAGTAACGTTTTTTTTTTTTGTAGTTTTAGGAACATTTTCTAAAATTTGAAGAAGATTGCTTGAAAAATGAAGTAGGAGATAGTTTTTTAGTATTTTTTTAAATTTACGAGAAAACTGACCCCGAAAAATTTGCAGCCCAAAAGTTTTAATTTAAAATTAAATTAAAAGTTTTGAGAAAAAAAAATTGCGCACCCCCTGACCAAAATACCACGCTACGCCACTGCTATAAACTATGAACTGGTTTAGGTATGTTCCAAGTTTTATGTTTTGTCATTTACATACCGACTGAAAAATGACTAAATATACTACAGTTTTATTTTAATTAAATTCTATAAAATTTAAAAGTTAGCTACTTGTACAAAACAGTTTTTTATATTGTAAAATACTTTTAAGTATTAATTAATTTATTTGATATTTTTATGCAAAAAAAAAACTTTTGTAGTAATACCTACTTAATACAGTGTGTTTTGTTTATATAGATATAATTAGTAAATATATATTAAATCATGCAGTTTAATTTAATTTTTAAAACTTATTTTATTTATCTGGTTTTATTAACATTTTACAAAGTTTAAATTTAATATAAAAAAAAATTCCATTATCCTGTAAAGGTAAAAAATATTTCATAAAACAAATTAAAGTTTAAAAATAGATACTATATGTACTAAAACTGTTTTGTTTATTTAAATTACAAAGTATATATCAAATATTTGTCAATAAATATAAAATATTTCTAATTAACTGAGTAATTTTAATTGTTTTACTAATTGTCTGTTGAATAATAAAAGTACTAGTATATATTTTATTTGAAAATTTCAATTTTTTTTTGTCAAATCATAGTTTTAAAAAATGATTACAAGTCAATTTTTATTCTATTCCGTTACCTTGTATAATTATCATTGTTTGATTTATATTATTAATGTTCATAACTGTAAATACTAAAAACTTTAAAAAATAATAACTATGTTAAGAGCTTTAAAATTAAAAACAAAAGCTTAAAATCTACTTGTTTTATTCAACTACGGCTATAAATAAAAGAAACTATTTTATATTATGAAAAAAAAATATTGAAAAAACAAAGTTACTTTTTTTTAGCTGTCCAATGTTCATTTTAATGTATATAATTAATTATCTTTCATTTGAGCAATTTTGATGAACTTTCAAGTTACTAACTCCAAAATTGCTGTTAAAACAAAAGTTACTGTATAGGAAAAAAAAAGCATAAGTATATTTTCAAGTACGGAATATTTTGTAAATGTTTTTCACAAACAACTTATATTAAGTTTAAGTTAAATTATAAAAACTGTGAGGACGTTAAATATTCCGAAAGAACATTTGACCTTCTTTAATGTGTATAATACTACCTATTTAACAGTTTATAGGATAAGCAATTCTTTTTCACAAAATCTAAAAGTTTATTACAAGTTTAATAAACTTTGAAACGTACAATTAGGCTGTTTTTGATTTAAAAAAATATTTTTAACGAAAAAAATTAAATCAATAATTAAAATTTAAAAAATAATATTTTTCAATGATAACTACAATTGTTATAGTTATTGCGGTCCGCAGGAAACTTTTCTAAGTGCGGCCAACAAACAACATTTTATAAGAAAATTTTCATTCACTCATATAAAGCTGCTGATCCTTGTCTTTAAATCAGGGTTTGCTAAAGTGGGCAATGAGAGATATTCAGGGGGCATGAGCAGCAAAGTGGGTGATGAGCAGTTAAGGAGCCACAGGTGGGCCATGAGGTCAAAACTAGAATCTTACACCAGTATGATTTTTAATGGTAGTTTTGAAACTTACACTACATATTCTAGAGTTGGAGATGAAGAGCAATAATAAAGTGATAGGTTTATTAATGGTAGTTTTAAAAACTTACACTTGATATTCTTGAGTTGAAAATGAAGAGCAAAAAAAAGACCTTAAGTGTTTTTCAAATAATGTTTTTGGAGGGGGCCATAGCTTTTTTAATTTCTTTAAAGGGGTCAACTTAAAATATTTATTTTGAAATCCTGCTTTAAATGAATATATTAAATGCACTTTATCAGTCATCAAAGCATATAATTTTCAAAAACTTCAAATTGTAGCAACTTTTTAACTTGAGTTGTGAAACATAACGTTAGTATTAAACTAAACTTTATAGAGTATTTACTGATTAGAACATTCTTATTTTTCGATAAACAACTTTAATTTTTCAAGGACATAATATCATTATTTTTTAGTACACTAAGGTACATCATTTCTAAGATGATACTGGCATACTGTTAAAAAAAAAATATAAATCCATTAAAATTATTCACTTTGAGTATTATTTTGTATAAACTTTTTTTACTTAATTAAGTGTTAGGTAACTTTTTTCAAATTTCAAATAGTGTTATAAATGTTAAATAAAGTATCAAGTGCACAACCATTTAAAACACTGAGTTTCGATCAAGACACGTGGTTAATATGCGATTAAACCTAAATTTTTTTAGTGTTTTAATACCAAATAAATTGTAATACTCAATACATAGCAAATGTACCGACGAGTTAGTCAGGGCTGCCTTCGACAAAGGGAATTTCCCGAATGTGACCCTCATAGTAGCAACGATGCTGTTATGTTCGGCGCCCAAACACTGGCAATAAGAGTCCGGCCTGTTTGCATTCTTGTGGTGCCAGGGAGCAAAATGCAAGCCTGACTCTTACCGGTTTCGCGACTGTAGAGCTGTCGCTTGCTACAGGCAAACCTGATTTTGTTTAAAGAATAACTTTTTTTACTTCGGGTAAACGCTTTTCTAAAGGTGACCTCGATGCGACATCACTCGCGGTCATCTTACCTTGGTCACAATGGGGAAATTCCCTTTGACTAGATTGTCGGCACATTTGCTGCAGCTTATTTTTGACTTTCTTAAAAATTATTCTGACTCGGCGGCGCTTTATACCAACAAGCCGTTACTGTCCACGATAGGGGAATTTCCCTTAAAACGAGAGGCACGGAGCTCCACCGACTTAATTTATATCGGGTCACTAGGGACTTGTTGCAACATTTATTTTACCCTTTTTTTATAAGCTGTTTAACTTAAGTCTCTAGCTAAACGAAATAAAAATTTTTATAGAGTGTGTAACTGGAAACATTTATAAACTTTTCAAAACTAGCTCGTAATAAGTATTTAAAAGACTTGTAGAACTTTTTTATTAATACTAGACTTACTGATAAAGAATATAATGGGTAATAGATAGGAGTCACCATACATAGAAAAAAAGTATCGAGAATAGTATGTTTATTAGTAATTTAAGAATTTTACTTTATACAAAAATCTATCATAATTTTTTTTAACGAGTTTTGTTCAACTTTTATAAAAACATTTTGTACTTAACAAAACAAAATAGTTGCCTTGGAATACATATATATATATATATACATATATACATATATATATATAAATACATTTAAATTTACGTTTACTTTTCAGACATACTATAAAGTACAAGGTATTCATTAACGTTATCAAGCAAAATAAAAAAATCAAAATGGATTAAATAACACTAACCTGACTTTTTTTTTCCTGTTAGTCAATAGTCCTTTCGACTTCTTTGTTCAATAAGAATTGTCATCATTAAATTGTTTCTGTTTTTTTTAAATTACATTTGGTTAATAATTACATTTATAAGTTAAGATAATATAGGTTACAAAGTTTATGTTCAATTAGTTTACTAACCTTTTTGTGTGAACCTTTGTAGCTTATTTATAACTTACTTCATTGAAATTCTACATACGTTTTAAACATTAAGCAATTTAGCTGATACAAAACTACATAAAGTTAAAAGCAATCTTCAGCAGTAAATAAATAACTTTAAAGTACGATAGTAGAATCATTAGTTACAGAAAATAAAAAAGATTTTATAAAAATTAAATTAAATTATTATTGTATAAAAAGTTTTTTAGGGGTTATGGTAACAACATGAAGTTTCAAGACAGTTAAAACCTTTTAAACGCAAGAGTTTGCTAATGAGCACAGTTTAAAATTTATAAAAGTTAGAATACATAATTAAAAAGAACAATAGATTTAAGCTAAACAACGAAAACAGCTGTTGTGCTGCTTTAGAAATGCAACCACAAAATGAACAAATAATTATGCATTTGTTTTATTAAGTTAGATTGTAAAGAAGTGCTGAATTTGCATCGTAATTAATTAGTTGTCTAATTCACTTTTTAACATTTTTTTGTGTATTTGAAAAATTAAGTTGTTTTACCTATACTGCCCCCAGTTACCCAAAATTATATAATAAGTTATGTCTTATATATAAGTAAATGTTAAAAAAGAGATAATTTCAAAAACAAATTTTCTATACTTATTTTAATATTAACATAACTAAACCTTCGGCGCACCTGACTTCCACACAAAGTTGCAATACAATCTGGGTGAACGCAAGCCAGTTGGTAACTTCTTTACCAGGAAATTCCCCGATGCGCTGAAATTGTTGCGCGCCATCAAGCGAGATCTACCCTCCTACGGCTTATCGAAACTTTCCTCCTGGCCGTCTTGATTTTCGGAAAAAATAGCAAAGAAAACCGAAGCGAACATTTATACACTTTGAAGGAACAAGGTTTGCCGGTAGCCAGCGACAGGTATGCAGTCGCTATCAGCATCGGGCATAACTTTTATCGCACTGGTAGAATGTGAATAGACCGGAACCTTATTGTCGAGATCGGCCGTAACCGTTGAATTTAACTTTTCCTATATTAGGGCGTCGGAAACTGAAGCTTTGACGCATACCAGCGGGGTCGCAGTTTGGAGTTCCCCTAGGTGTCATTTTTTGACTTTCGCTTTGCTTCATGTAGAAATGCCGTTACTTTTCACGAGGAAGGGAATTTCCTTAAGTTGAAGGCGCCGTAAGTGCCGTCTACGGAATTGCACCGAATGATTTTATAACAGATCACCAGCACTTACTGCTATATCTACTCTTCTATTTTCAAGCTGCAGTAAAGTTCAATGCTAAAATAACGCCTTGTAAATTTTACCCTTTCCTTCGTTTTCGAGTCTTAAGTGCCAATTTACTTAAACAGTTAGACAACTAAATATTGTATTTTGGAGATCAGTTCATGTTAAGCTTATAATTGCAACAAAAAAAATACTTACTGTACATTTACTGATTTAGTTAAGTTGATTATAAAACTTTTAGTTAATTAAAAGGAGACAACAACAAATTAGTAAAGCTTTACAATGTTTGTATATATTACAAGGGACACTTTCAAAATCCACTTAGTCAAATTCAGGAACCGCTTACCGATTGAGGGTAAAGGTTAGGAGTAACAATGATATTGAAAAATAAAATAAATTAAATTAAAAAATTCAAAAAATATATAAAATAAATTAATAAACTAAAAATAATCGGGTGGATTTTGATAGTATACTATATTACCTTTTAAAAAGTGACTTATTGATCCACATTATTGATATTGCCCTTATTTTAAGTTAGGGAGAGGGTAGGCAAAAACTAGTAAGTTGCAAAAGGGGGGAGTCGATTTTTAAAAACTTGCAGTTATATGATTTTTTACTTGGTAGCTTGCTACTTTACTAATTTTAGCTTGCTTCTCTTAATCTATTTTATCTTTAGTATTTGTTATTAAACCTTCGACAAAAAATGATTTAGAGGCAAGTTCGGAACACTATATGAAGGCAAGCCGGTTGGTACCGTCCTTATATGTTGGAATTCCCTTATTTTTCGAGAACTTTCTTTGCCACTGAGCTGTACTTACAGTATATCTGAAAAGGGGAATTCTCTTAATGTAACCCAAGAGGCCAATTCCGAGGCCACCAATATGATAACTTTGTAAAAATCAATAAAAAGGAGCAGCAAATACGGGGAAACATCTTGCTCACAGATATGGTGTACGATCTCTGCAATAGAATCTGATATGCAAGTGCATGTCCCCGTTACTATGGTGCAAAGGCATGTAAGGGGGCAAAAAAAACAATTATTCTATCCAGTTTATTGACTATAGAGCTGTCGCTAGCTTTGGGAAAACCTCGTTTTGTTTTTAAAACAAAAATATGTTGACTCGGGTTTTTGCGCCTTTCATTAACCTTCATTTGTTTCCTATCGCGTTCTTTTTATAGGAAAAAGCAAAACTTGTTATGATCGAAAAATTTAAGCGAGCAGATAACTTATTTATACACAACAACAAAATACAATGTTGAACTTGTTAAGTTTAAAGCGATTGCTTTCTACCTTTAAGCAATTAAAATAAACTTTTAGAGTGGCGACCAAAACATAATTTAACAATACATTTACGGTAAAACATTACAAGGTGAAGGATAAGAGTTTCTTGAAGTTTACATGTCACAGAAATAAAAGAAATGATAAACTGTTTAATTTAATATATTTAAGCACAACTAGCGTTTTTGTAATACTTCAGCAAAGTTAATGCTAAGTTTTAAGGTTGATTTTAAATAAAACCACTAAACATTTCGAAAATAGTTAGAGCGTAATGATACAGAGTAAAATAACTATTTTATTACTATTTGAGGTTTATTTCCTTATTAGCATCTAAAAATATTTAAAAAAAAATTTCGTTTATTTCTATTAACTAGCATTTGTAAACAAAACCCAAAATTAGCTCTAAACTTTTACTTTATAAGTATTAGCTTTCTGTTTTAAAACACTAAATTTAAAACTATATATGTAATGACTATGTAAGAAAAAATATTTTAGTACATATAAAAATACGACAACAGCTTTATCAAATTGTTTTAAACAATGTTGTAATAAGTACATTAAAAAAACTTTAAAACTTTGTTGTTCATATCATATAAAATTTTATAGATAAAACAAAACAAGTAATAAATATGAAAGAGCAAACATAAGAAGTTAAAGTTTAAAAATCGAACTGTTTTAAAGGTAGTCTGTTCAAATTGTAAAACTAAACGTTTTACAATAGCTGCTGCACAATTTTTGTAGTATATATTTTTAACTGTATATATTTCAATTCAAAATAGTAAATATAAAATATATCTTTAAATTTATCTAAACTTTCCAGTAGTACTACATTATTCATTTCATCTATTGACCTAATAAACAAATAAAATAAATTTGATTTTAAGTACACTAACCTCACTTGAACATGTTCTTCTACTAATGAAATTGCTTCTAACTTCTATGTTAGCTGATAATTTTAATGAATATCTGAAACATTGTCTTAATTTTTTTTTTTCAAAACTAGAAGTTTATATAAATGTACTTATATCTAAAAGTAGTAAGACTTAAAAGTTGCATTTATAATTGGTCCTTTTTATCAGTTTTTGTCAACACTTAAAGCTTAGTTACCATTAATGTTATTAGGAACTCTTCATGTACTTCAAATATTACAAGTTTTAGCTTATATAAAATTAGATCAACTGTTTTAAAAATCTTCAAACAGATAAGTTCATTTGGAAAGTATGATTATAAATTAATAGTGTATAGAAATACAAAACCAAGACCGGCTTGCAAAAGACTTTTTGTAGCAAATCTATTCCACTGAATAAAAATTTAAAATTCCTTTTTTTATATAATAAATAAATTATATATTTTAAAATTAGATAGAGGGTATAGTGCAACTAACTGCAGATCGGTAGGTCTTTGATTCAAATCCGGATGTCCCTATATTGTTTTATGTTTTTTAGTCAAAATCTTCGAAAATGTTTTAGTTGTTAAAAATTGTAGCGTGGTTTTTCTTATAACTCTTCACGTCATTACAGTACTCGTACATCCATGTTAAGATCATTGCAGTACTCGTACATCCATATTTACATCATTACAGTACTCTTACATCCATATTTACATTACAGTACTCGTAGATCCATGTTCACGACATTACAGTACTCGTACATCCATGTTCATAACATTACAGTACTTGTACATCCATGTTCACATCATTACAGTACTCGTACATCCATGTTCACATCATTACAGTACTCGTACATCCATTTTCATATCATTACAGTACTCGTACATCCATGTTCATAGCATTACAGTACTCGTACATCATTTTTCATAACATTACAGTACTCGTACATCCATGCTCATAACTTTACAGAACTTGTACATCCGTGTTCATAACATTACAGTACTTTTACATCCATGTTACATTATTACAATATTCTTGCATCCATGTTCATATTTATTACAGTACTTGTACATCCATGTTCATATCTTTAAAGTATTCGTACATCCTTTTTCACGAAAAGTATTTTCTCAGGTCATTTTAAATATATCTTTGTCCAACAAAAACATTCACATAACAACAAACGTTATATGAACACAGTAGGGGGTAGAGTAAATAACCCGATGTCTTCGACGAATCGGGGAATTGCCAACTTGGTAATGTACCAATCGGGTTGCATTCACCAAGCTCGTATAAAGATATTTTTAAATATGTTACGTTTAAACATTCATAGTATAGTAAAACAAGGCTTGTAGTGTTACATGACAATTCAAAACTTTTAAAAAAAATTAAAGGTTCATATCTAAAAAAGTAATATACATTCAGCAATAAGCTCTACTAGGTCTAATTAATAAAATCATGATAGTATTAAGTACTATTAAAAAATATTTAATGTAGTATTAAATACTACAAAACATAACTTTTTGAACTCAGCATTTTTTTTAATCTAAGTTAAAAGTTTTTTAAATGTATAAAATATATTGAAAGGTATAACAAATACAAAATCATAAATTAGTGTAAGCAAAAATTAAAATAACTATAATTTCTTTTTTAATTACGATATGAATATTATTATAAAATTTATGCTTATATTAAGATATTTTTAGTCTTCGACAAATTACTTATTTTTTAAAAGTTTAAACTGAAATATAACAACGGTTTTAAATGTATGTTTTAAAACTTTTAAATTACTTTTAAAATGAATTACTCAGTGGATTACCACAAAGCAAGAGTTTGTAGCAATTTGATTCTAAACTGTAATACTTATGAAGTTTGTATAATTTTTTTATGAGCACTGGAAAAAATTATAATCTGCCGATTACAGTAGTGATGTTTTTTTTTAATTAGATTAAATTTCTTTTTGTTGATAGATTTTATTAAGCAAAAGTACTAAATTTTCTTCTAAACAATATATATATACTTGTAAGCTTACAAAACTTGATACGCAATTCCTTGTGTAAAATATTACAATATGTTTTTTTTTTAAGGTAAAAACTAATGTATGTAAAAAGAAAAAGTTAAACTATTTAACTTCACATAAGTAAGACACAGAAATAATAAAAACGGTTTCTGGTAAATTGCAAATATATAAGTCAACATACCGTAGTATAAATGGAAAGGTCTGATTTTTTCGTAGAAGTTAGATCTTTGGTTTGGTTTCCAGTATAAGTATGGTCTAATAGTTGTATCGTTGCCACACTTCAGTATACATATATTTTTTAATTAATAAATTATGTAAAGTTTACTTTTCTTTTTAAACAAAATCAAACAAGAGTTTTACACAAAACTAAGATGGTAAGTTATACTGAGGGCTAAAGCTATTTTTGTTCAACAAAACCAAATCTTAAAAATAAACTTTTCAAAAGTAATTACTGCGTTTTTAGTTACTTCATATAAAAACTTATTTTGTAGTACTGTTAATTAAATCTATTTAAAGGATTAAGTTTAGCAATAGTTTATTTCAATTAATCATGTACCTAATATTTAATGCTAAGGAGATGTCGTTTGATTATTTTTATTTTACTCTAGCTCAAATAAGAAAACTAAACTGATAATTGTAATGTAAAAATAAAGTATACGAAAAAAGTTCGAATTTAAGTACAATTCTGTTTAGACTTGTAGATTATAAGCTTGTAAATTTATTTTAACACTTTGAAACAGTTGCTAAATTTTAATCTTTAAGTATATTAATTGAGACAAAAGCTAAAAATTACATTTAAATTGATGTTTATAAACACATTCCATTAAAGAATTTCTATAAAACTTTTTTTTTAATTTTCTGTCTTTAAGTTTCGTTAGATTTAAGCTTGCATTAAATAGTGATAACAAAAACCTGTTAACATTCTACATACAAAACAAACGTTGGTACAAATAAATTTTTGCTTAAAGACAATTAAAGTAAACTTTATCTATCAGGTTGGTCTTGAACCTAATTACACAATCTCAAGTCATTACAACTGCGAAGCTGATATCCTAACAATTCTTTACACTTAAACAATTTTTTTTTTTAACTTTGACCAAATTTTATTTCCAACACTTTACCTCTACAATAAAACAAACAATTTTTTACTAAAACGAAGTAGCAAACAAAAAAATATTCTCTAAAAAAAGCAAGAATGTAAATTTAGTGTATTTTAATGCTAGTCAGTTAAAATAAACTCAAATGATCTTTATCAAAAAATACTACTTTTAAGAAGTTAAACACTTTCTTACTACAGTTTGCTAATTAATTTTAGCAAAGTTAGTTGTTTGAGAAATTTTATTTTTTAGAACTTAAATAACAATTACTGATGTATATGGTAGACAGTTTTAACGTTTGTACGTTGTAATTTTATAAGCTTTACAAAGAAGCGTTAACTTGAACAAAAAATCTACTAATTATTCGACTATACCTTACTTTAGAAACAAAGAAAAGTTTAATAGATTTAAATTATTTTGTAAACTTTAAATAACAAATAGAAGGGCTAATATAATTAATAACATATTAGTCAAAAAATTTTTATAATTAAATTAGATTATATTTAAATTTGTATCTCTTCGAAATATTTTCGACCATAGTTATCTGGAAAATATAAAAAAAATCCAGTTCTAATTAAAATTTTTAGGAATATTTCTACAATATTGTATAATCTTTATCATACTTGTTTTAAAGTAATAGAACTTTAAATATGTTAACTATTTTAATACTTCAAAAAGATTTTTTATTTTTTTACTTATTTAGAATTATACATATTTTAACTTAACCTAAAACTTTCAAGAGAACTAATAACATTTTTTAATGTTAAACTAAGCTTAGTGCAAAGAATAATCAATAATATTTTTATTTGGATAAGTTTAATGTTATTTTAATTCTTAATAGTACAAAAAACAGTTTTATTACAGTACAACTGTAAAAAAACATTTTTAATACAAGTAAAGGTATTCACTAAAAAAATAATTGATATATCATGATTTATATTTTAAAACTAGCTGGTTAAACATAAACCGAATAAAATTGAGTATTTTAAAGTTGTATTAACTTGTGTTTTAAATGTTTTACTTTGCATTAACTTTAAACAAATTCAACTATAAATAATTAGAAACAGTTAGTTTAAACATTACAGACAGTTAACCAAATTTATTCAAAGCTTTGTTTTTACATTTTATATCAGTGTTTTATTCAAATGACACCTGTTTTATGAATTATTCTTCAGAGCACAAAAATCTTGGATAAATTATTTTAAGTATGTAAGTATAAAGACACTTTGAAGATTTAATAAAATAAATTTTTAACAACTTATAATGAGTATTGGTATCATTTATACAAATAAAAATTAATAAAAATTTAATACAAAGGTACAATTTAAGATCAGGAGTGAACAAGGTTATTTTGTAGTTTACATTGCAAAGCTTTTAATGATTAAGCTTGAAAACCACACCTTTACAGTCATATTTAGTCTTAAATATATATGCTTAAAAGAAAAAACTATCTGCATAAAACTTAAAAAGACTATACTTATCGTGAAACAATTAACTTTTTTTGCTGATTAATTGTGTATCAAGACAATAAAAAATATTAAAAATTAGAATTGCAGATTAAATTTTTTCAGCTTCTTTGGGATATCTTTCTATACAGATAGTAAGTACATATTATTTTAAAAACTCTATTGCATACATTTTAAAAACTTTAAGAAGTAATTTTAAATTTTAAGAATTTGATTTACAAAGTTTCACAAAGTTATTTAGAAAGATGTTTTTAGAATTAGAATCTATACTCATAAAATATAGTATATATTTTTTATTAAGCACATAAACTTTAAATAGCAAATAAAATGTTTCTTAGTTTTATATTTTTTTTACAAAACATTCTTTTAATAGTTTTAATGACACAATAAATTTTTAATATAACCTACTTTAAAAGTTAAAATTTTATATAGAAAAATTAAATGATAAATATAAGATTTTTTATCTTTCTCTTCAAATCTGTGTATAGTTATTGAAAGTGTTTTAGAACTATTGATTAATGCAAAACTAAGTTCTAATAGTTTGAAAAAATAAAGTAAGTTTCTTTTGCATGACAATAATCTTTTTTTCATTTATTTTTACACTTATACTTAGTACAGCTGCACAGTTTGATAACTTTGCATACATCTTAGTTGAACTAAAACTTTACAAAGCTTAAGTTTTAAAGTAAAATAATTAACATTAAGCTAACAGTTATAGCTCATAACACACTAAATTGTTATATTTAACTGAATGACTATTGTGTTTTACAAACTTATGTTATAAAGTTTAAGGAGACTTAAAGTTTTATGTTTTACTAGCAACTCATATGATTAGTTCATATTCAGAATATGAAAGCTCACAATGTATAATTTCAATATACATTAAGCAATTATACATACATAATCTAATTAATACAATTTCAATATAATCTTTAAAACAATGTATAATTTCATAACAATAACTTTATAACAGCAATGTGTACATACAAAAAAAATTAAATTCTTTTTATTAGATATTTAGGAAAAAATATCATATTTTATACTTTGCAAGTATATGTCAACTAGTAAAGTTCACAAAAAATGTTTGAAGTAAACTAAAGTGCTCAACTTAACATTCAGAACATTAACTAAAAATAAAAAGAAGAAATAGTTATCAGGTTGGCCACTGGTTTTTTTTTTTAATTTAATCTAGAGATTTTAATGTTCTTTAAAATTTTCAAAAGTACTAGTCTTCCTCTGCTTATTTAGTAAAAAGTTTCAAGTCAAAAAATTTTAAATAGAACAAAGTTACTAAAAAGTAAAAAGATACTGTGATGCTACATAAAGTATGTTTTATAACAAAAAACAAAAAAATTTGTATTTATCTTTTTTAATATATAATAGATATTGCTTATCCAATCTAAGCTTCTTAAACCTATATGAAATCAAATATCAAAATAAAACGCTATTTTTTATTTTTGTTTAAATTTCCAGGTTTTTCTAGGTCAATTTTGCATAAAATTTCACATTCCAAGTTTTTCCAAAATTAAAGGAAAAATTGCCATCTTAAATTCCAAATTAACATCCAAATTAAACATCCAAATTAAATCAATGTTTTATAACAGTTTTGTATGGCTTTTAAAACTTTCATTTGAGGAGAAAAAACTATGTAATACCTTTAAATCCTATCGAATAGAAAACTTTTTTACAAATGTTTGTTTTTTAAAATACTTAACCATAACACAATTTTGCACCTTACTGAAAAAATATATCCTGACAATTAAAAGAAAATCTTGAAAACTTTCTATTTAGTGGCATCATTTAGCAAATATTGTGTTAAATGGATGTAACTAACAGGGTTGTCACTCTTTAAGTAAAAAACAATCCTGAGTTTTATGAAACCCTTAAATTTTTTTTTTGCTTGTGACTATTATGCAATGTTGTTTCAAAAAGTAGTGAAGAGCTAGCTGCCTGGCTAAAATAAGATTAACAAACATTTCAAAATCAATAAAATTAAAGTTTCTAAACAAAATTGGTTTAACAAAATAACAAGTATTGATGCTTGACCAACTAAAGCTCATTCAAAATCTAAAAAAAAATCTATCCAGTTATTTTTAAACTATCCTGAGATTTTTATACAAAAACCAACTATTCTGAGTCAACCAGAGTTTAATAAAATATTATCCTGAGTTATACTGAATCTTCCTGAGATTTTTTAGAAGTTCGAAATATCCTAAGGTGTGTGGAAACTCAGCTTAAACAATTAAGTTAAAAAATATAATTTTAGTCTTCTATGGCCACTAATTTACAAACAGTCAATAACTTTGTCTTTCAATTAAATAATAAGCCTAATAGAAGAAAATGGTTAACATAAATTTAAGGTGGGTGTTTTTTTTTAAGAGGGTGAACATTACATTTTAAACAACCTTGAAACTTAAGTTGATTTTTCATAATTGAATTCAGAGTAAAAATCTTAAAACTAATACTTATTCAAAGTAATGTTTATAATAAAACACAACTAAAGGGGCAATAATGTATCTTTTCAGTAATCAATTGATATAAAAAACAATTTATAAGCATTCTAGTACACAAGTATAAGAAAACTTGAATCTGAAAAAAAAAAACAGTGGCAACACTTTTCAAAAAGTAAAAAAAAATAATAACAAATAAATGTGTTATATACAATTAACTATAAGTATTTTAAAGCCATTGAGAACTTTATTAACAATAAAAAAAAAATTAATTAAATAAAAAATTTATAACATTCACTCTTACTCAATATTTACAAAAATTAAGATTGAAATATATTTTCATACTCAAAACTAGAAATAAAAGAATTTTTTAACTATTATTAAAAACAAATGTCAAAATGAAGCTTTAGACCCAAATGTGATAAAAAAGTTAAGAAATATTGTTAAAACTTAATGCTAATTATGGTTTTAAAAAATGCAACTAAAATTATAAAATTAAATTTTTGCACTTAAATCAGAACATTCAGCCCAATATAAGGGACAACGTTATTAATTTATCATAAAAATTTATAATTGTTTGAATTCGTCAGAAAATATGAAATAATTCTTGAAAATTTTATAATTAATGTAATTTAGTAACAGAAACTACAGTTCACAAAGCAGTTGAAAGTTCAATTAACCAAGGTATTTATCCACAACTAAATGAATATTTTATTTTAAAGTAAAGTTATTCTAATCCTTACATAAATTTTAGTTTTAATAGAAGCTAAAATGATTAGTCTTTTTTTGCAAGTTTCAAAAACATGATACAAGTTAAACACTAAAAATGTTGATTTCAAGTAAAAACTAAACTTTTTTGACAAAATAATATAATTAAAAAAATAACAGAAAACCAAAAAAAAAATATAATCCTAATTATAACACTAAAAATCTATTTATAGCTTGATTATAAACAATAAAAACTCTTGCTAAGTATAGAATAAAACGTATCATATTAAATTCTATGAAAAACCACACCCACAACTAAAGTTCTGGATGAGCAACTAAAATTTCAATAGTAATGTATTTTTTGAATGCTGAACTATTTACAGAGTTTAAAAATTAAGTTGTAATTAAGTTATCCAATAAAATTAAAATCAAATTTAGTAATTTAAAAGTTAAAAAAAAATACAAAAATTAGTTGTTTTGAAATCTTTTGTCGAAAGTACAGCAAGTTTCTTCACATGAACGAACACCTAAACATTTTTTATTAAATATAAAAAGTTGTTGTAATAGTTGACTAATAGTTCTAAAATAAAATTATTAAATTGTTTATTAATTTATTAAGAAAAATATTGTTGCTTATACAAGTTTTTTTATATAAGAGTTAAATTTTTACAGAATAGATTTTAATACTAACTTTTAAATGAATTATTACATTTAGTATACAAATTGCGATGTATATATGAAAATTTTCGTATCATATCAAAATAAAGTAAGTATGAAATTCTATTTAAATTAAATAAAACTAAAAAACTATGTTTAAATTATAAAGCAGCTATATGTAACCAAACAGTATTTACATAACATTGATTGGGAAATAATAGCGAGTTTTTTTGTGATTAACTAATTGATTACAAAAAATGTATCTAGTACCAGTAAAAATGCTTTAATGATATTCTGAAAAGCTTAAAGTCTAAGATGAAAAATTTGTTTTTACTAGAATATATAATTCAAGGTTTTAAAAATATTAATAATATCGTTAAGTTTAAATTATTTTAATAACCACCAGGGGCGTGCCTAGACTTTTTCAGTGGGGTTGCACAACTTTTAGTTAAATAATTTTTGTGTAGTAGCTTTAAATAAAACACTTCAGAAAACTACATAACAGGCTACTACGTATCTGTCTAAATTTTCTCAGGTACATAAAAATGTTTAAACTTTATACAAAATTAAAAACACCAGTAAAACAGAATGCTGAAACTTAAAAATTAATCTAGTTCTTTTACTTTTAGCAAACTAGTTTAAATATAAAACTAAGTCTTGTTTTTGTAGAAAATTTGTGAAAATGTCGCCATACCATGTCAAGCTAACATGAATATCGAAATGTGTTATACATAAGATTCTTAAAACGAAGTATAAATCAAAATAAGTAATTAAGTTTCTTAATTTAGAAAAATATATTCAATGGTACGGTAGTGAATTTGGTACTTGAATGAATATTACAATATGACTAAAAAATGTGCTGTACTCCCTACCCCTATTTATACATTTGTTTCTACTCAAAAAAAATAGTCATTTTTGATGTAGTTCCTTAAAAAATATTCCAATTATTCTTTAAGGTTAGTCTAAGCTGAAAAAAAAGCTAAGTCAACAAAAAATAAGAAACTGGTTGTTACTTTTTATTTTTATTATTAAAATTATATTTTTCGATAGTTTATCAATTTAAATGGATATGATGGGGTAAGGGTAAATATTTTATAAATTTTAAAAGGACCTTTTAAAAAATTTACTTATTCAGTTTTTTTTCTGCCAAGACTGACCTTTAAATATACTTCCCAAAATATATAAATATATATCTATTTGATATCAAAAAATTAACAAATTAACATAAATTTTTAGAAAAATGTTTTAAAATAAAACCATATTCAATTGTTTTTTATTTACGGTTATTCTAGCTTTTTTCAAGGGTTGCACAGGAAACAAGTCAAAACGCGCCACTGATTAGCACTAAGTTTATTTGTAATTGGTATAAATATGAAAGTAAGGTGTTTAATTAAACTTAGATAGAAGTCTTCTGTTAGTTTTTATTTTCAATAAAATTCCTTTAATTAATTTAGAAACTAAATAGTTGCATATAAACTTTACTTTATATAAAATTCAAGCACCTATTAGAAGTAATATAATATTCAACTATTATAATATGTTTTTTTGAAAATACTTTTTTAAAGCTTTTAATTACTCAACCTCTTTTATCTTCGACTTTTAAAGTTATGTAACATTTAAAGGGGATACTCATTTTAAAACTCACAAACTTTGTAACAATTAAGAGAAAAAATTTTAAACAAGTGCAGCAGATACACCATAAAGTACGCCTTAGTCTCGATTAAAAAATGTATCTCACATTTAATTACTATTTTATTTTATACAAATTAATAGATAAAATCTACTTATTTAAAACAAAATAAGCTCTATACTAGTGTATTTTAAAGTTGTTATAGTTTTTAAATGATAGTTGAGCTATATTTCTGCTTACTATATCAAAATAAAGTTTTGGTTCGTTTATTTTTTTCATATTATTTAGTTATCATAAAAATAGAGTTCAGACAAATAAGTTAAGTACGCACTTAAGGGTGTAAATTTTAAAATCGCGTACCTTGTAAAGCATTCTACTATACTTATTTTCTACGTTATTCTTTTGTTTAGTAACGTTTTTCATAAACACGTAAGAGTAAACATCTATTGTTTTTATTAAACTAAAATGTAAAACGTACTTTTTCATCATTTGAATTTCCCAATAACAAACCAACGTCTACCTGGAAGGAACAGATTGAAAAGATCTAGTAAGAAGTATTTCGTGCTTTCATCTCATGGTCATCAGATCTTTTCGTACTGGATGTAAAAGACAATACTTTAGTTTTTGAGCCTCATATAATTAAAAGTTGTTTATTTGTAACTTTTATAGATTACTTATGGTTTTCAAAAAAAAGGAAGTTATGACATTTACGAATACAGAATGCAAAATTAAAAATTAAAATTTGAATTAAAAAACTCTCATTTAAAATGTAAGCATAAAGAACAGAAAGCTCTAAATTAGTTCTTATGTAAACAAATCAAAGTATAAAAATAATTATTTTAAGATTTAAACCTTAAAAGAGAGAGTTGCTGACAATTTACTTTTTATTACTTATTTTTTAGTACTTATTGTTTGGAAGTGTACAAAAAAGTAAACTAATGGATTTTTTAAGGATAAAATAAAGTACTATAAAATATACAAGTGGTTTCAAAACTTAAACTTTTAAAATAGTTTTAAAAAATCTATTAAAAAAAACAAGTAAAAATTACAAAAACTATTCTAATGCTACTGAATTGCATAAACTTTTTTTTTTCTTTCTTAAGTGCAGAATAGTAGTATATTACACGTTTGATTTTAAAACTAAAACGGATAAAAAATTTGTAAAAATTAAAAGTTTATGCAAGTTTTTTAATAATTTAATTTCTAAATTTTAAACATAGTAATTTTTTTCTTAAATTATTTTGTAGTTTTTGTAAAAAAAATTTGAAGTATATTGATATAAACATTATGATAACAGTCTTTAACACTAACTAGTATATTAAAAATTTTGAAATTGTTAACAGAACTTTTAGAAGTTCATTAAACTAGTAATGGTTTTTTATTTTTAACACACTTTTTTTTCTGAGTTGACTGTATTTTCATTACTTATTAATAATGATAACTTTTCTAAAATTACATTTTAATTAAACAAGCTGGTTTTAATTATGTTTTCACTTTTGAATAATTTATTTTATATACTTAAGATGTGTCTCACTCAACAAGTAGGAGACTAAAGCTTAAATTTATAAAATTTTATTTTGAAACACTTTTTTGTTAAACAAAAGGAATCAGTAAACAATAATCTCCATATTCAAATTAAAGAGTTTATTGTTAGATAATTTAATTTAGTTGAAATAGTGTTGTAAAACTAACTTATTTAAATATTTATTAGTGCAAAAAGTGTAAGAATTGGCAAAAAAATACTTTTGGTTTAGTATTTTAAACATCTTAGTAGTATTTTTCAAAAACTTATGGTCTAGTTCAGGGTTTTTTTAAACTTGTTTTCAAAAGGCCCCCTTTCAAGAAATTAAAAAACCTATGGCTTCTTACAACAAAATTACTCAAAATACTACCATTAAAAACACTTAAGACCTTTTTTTGCTATGACCTCATGGGCCCCCTGTGGCTCCTGAGTATCTTTTATGGCCCTAAGGAGGCAACTTGGTCTACTTTGGGAAACCCTGGTCTAGACGTTATAACCTATACACCACTAAACTAAAAAATACGAAGTTATTAAAACTAGGAATATTTATTAAAAACGTATTTAGCTAGAAAAATTAATGTGTGTAGTTATAATTTAATTTAAGAAATATTTTATTTATTTAATTAAACAACCTTAATCCGCCTATTATAACTTAAAAATACATAATACATAATAATACATAATACATAATAAAAGACATAAAATATGCTTAAAGTATTTACATTAAAGGGAATAATGAACTACTTGGTGTATAAAATAATATATATTTTATTTGATATTTTTAGTCACCTTTTCAACAACTAACATATAAACTTATTTTGATTTGTATAACTATTTATCCAAATAACTGAAAATGACATGAGCTTTAAAGTCTGTAGTTTGTTCAAGATTTTTAGTTAAAATAACAGTATATCAATCTGACTGTTGTTAATATCAGGAAACTAAAATAAAGAGGTTTTTAACGTGTATAAACCAATATATTTTGATTACAAACTTAAAGAAATATAAACAAACAAATGACTTAAACAGGGCTCCAAGTGAATTTTAATAATGTATGCATTATCAGAAAATTATATCACTTTTTAATTCAAGCTTGAAAAATTCTAGTTACAGTAGACTACCGCTTAAGTACGCAAATTGAACCCGACCAAAAAGTGCGTACTTAGCACGGGTAGTGCGTACTTTTTGACAACATAGTACAATATGAAATTTAGTTGTTTGTTTTCTTTCTTACAACTAGCTACCAAATAATTAAGCCAATTAAACAAGTCTTTTTATTTTAATTAACATTTAATACATAATTCTAATCTGCAAAATTTTTTAATAGATTTAAAATGGTTTATTTTTTCTATAAAAAGTTTCTACATAATTAAGACATACATTTAATATATAAAGTCAATGTCAGTCAATGATATAAAAAAGAGTAATAAGCCAAATTTTTCAATTTTGTTTTGTTAGAGGCAAAGTAGCAAACTACATTGTGTTTACCAAAAATTTTCAAAACATCAATGTGTGTACATTTAAATTAAATTATGACTTAACTATGTTGTATTTGTAGGATTTTTTAACTTTTTCATCTAGATATATTGTTTTTTATAGCATTACAGCTCAAGTATCATTATTCTTTTCACTTTTCTACAACCACTACATAAGTATTTAGTTTATTAACATTTAATAACAGGACTGTAACAATCTCAGGCCACTTAGACTACTCAGGATCACTCACCCTAGTTTAAAAGTTGTGAAAGGCTCAGGCTAACTCAGCAGGTTGGCCATTCTACCTGGAAACATAAAATAATCTGGAAAAACTTGGTGATATGAAATTTAGGCAAAAAAACTGGAATTTCTTAGAAGTTCTAATATAACATCCTTTAAAATTTTTAAAAAGTATATAAAAAATTTAGAATTTTTTTTGTCTTTCTGGATAAGTGCGTACTTAAACGTACTTAAGGCGGGGCGCGTACCAAAAAAAGCGCGTACCAAAAAAAGTGTGTACTTAAGCAGCAGTCTACTGTACTTTATGATATATAGCACTGTTAAAATTCAGTATCTACTTGATAAAAAACTATCAATTAAGGTTGTCTGTGGCTTTAAAGATTTATTTTTTGTTTATTAAATTATGCACATAAGTTAAAAAAAACTAAAAGGTGGTTAGGCACGCTTTATAGCTAATTATATCAAAAAAAAAAATTTTTTCATATGTTAAAGCTTGTTGAAATTTGTGTATTCAAACACAAAACTTAATCATTATTTTAATAGCTCTTGTTTAAGTTCAGGTTTTCAAAAAATATCTACATGGTCCAAGTTTTGGGACGATAAATAGGCTGCGAAGAGGCCAAAGGGGGCGTAAAAGTAAAGTGGCCTTAGATACATTTCAAAAAAATTCAAAACTTACAATAGATATTCTTGGGTTTGTAACGAGTGGGAACAGTCATTTTTTAGTTTTCTAAAAAAAAGATATTTATAAAAATAAATTCGGGAAGTTGTGATTTAAGACCACACAAAATAATTATTGATATGTTATATTACTTACACAATTAGTTTCTTTTTCAGAATTAAAAAAATAGATTATGGATTTTAAAATTAATGTTAAATAACGCCTATGTTTACAGTTTCAATTCAGCTTTTATTTATTTATCATTGTCGCCACTCAGACCACTTAGACACTGTCGCCACTTGGACCACCTCAAATTGTTTATAATTGAAAAATAAATTAAGCCTGTTTGAACTTAAAAGATTTATTTTATAGTTTTATTTGATAAAAATAATTAGTATTATTTCATGCACTTAACAGTGTGCACCATTCAAATTTAAATTCAAAAAATAGTGCGCACAGTAGATTTCTAAAAAAATTCAGAGAAGGGGTGGAGGGCAAATGCTATTTAATTTTTTTGAAGGAGGCATTATAAAAAAAAGGAAACCCTGGTGTATGTTTAGTAATGCACTTTAAAAATAACCTTTTTTTTTTGATTTTCTACATGCACAATTTTTTTACAAGCTGTAGTATTTCAGACTTTTAATAATATTAATCTAAAATTCTTTACAAATTTGCATTGCATTTATGATTTCCATTATACGTTATATAATAAAAGGAGAAACAATAAACAAATAAAAAAATAAAAGTTTACCATAAAGTGTGAATTTTTAATAAAGTTAGTTTAAATAAAATGCGTAGTCTTACTTAAAACAATATAAAATACTCTAAGAAAATGATCCTAGTCATAAATAAGAAACAAATAATGTGTTTTTTCACCTTTTTTTCTATTTCTCCTAGACATTGACTTAAGATTGTGTCCAATTGGGGTATGATATCCGAAATACTTCGTTGGAAATACTTGGTTGTACACAAGACCTAAGGAAAAAATATATATTGAGCGCTATATTAAAGAATAAGATTGTTAGTTTAAGATTGCGTTCTTCAACTGCTTCCCAATGCTTTGAGCAAAGTGGGAACTTTTTTTTTTTTGTTCTGAGATGTTGGTAATGTGAACGTCTGATTTAATGCACCAACTACTACATCAAATATTAATAGAACTGTTCTAAAAATGACATAAAAGTATGTTTCAGTGCAATAAAGTTTAAACACATGAAGATATAATCTAAATAAGAATAAGACTTGTTACTTTAATTGATTGCTAGAGTCGTTATATTTATAAAGTCATGATTACTAATTTAAAAATAAGAATATGAAATGCTTTATATTTTCTATTTTTTTAACAATTGAAAAACTGATATATTTTTTGTTTAAAGGGTATACCGAATCTTAATGACTTTTTTTATTTTATTTAAAAATGCAACTCAGTTTTGTGACCATATTTTAAGTAAAACTTAAATTAACTTCAAAATACAAAACATAATAAAGCTTTTAGAAATAATGTGTAACAACTTTAAAACATAAAAAAACTTAGTTTACATTGTAAAGTTATAATTTTAACTTTTCTAAACTGCTTAAACTAGCCTTTCAAAACTCAATAGAAAGGTTTTAAAATACTTTATAAAGTGAAACTGTTTAACTTAAAGATGTTTTTTACTACTGAAACATGGAGTGGTAAATTACCCGCAGTTTGATTTAAAAAAAATACTAAACAAATAAAAAAGTGAGGGTTTTAATAACAAATATTATGAAATTTGTTATCAGTTTGATTTTTGGTTAAATAAGTTCTTATTAAATTAATATTTTGTCGAAACTTTGGGTATTCTCAAAATTCCCACTCGTGCGCAATTCCCACCTTTATTTCTATTTATTTAACTTTTGTTCTTTATTTATTTTTCTTATTTTTACTACCACTGTTATCCCTAACCCTTGGTCGAAGCGATTATTAGATTTAATCAGGTGGCAACTGGGAACCACTCAGTTCAAATCCACACACGTTTACCACCTGATTAAACCTGAGAACCACTTACCGACCAAGGGTTAGAGGTAACAGTGATAGTATATATAAAAGAAAAAGAAAAATAAATAAATAATAAATTAAGTGGGAATGGTACGGGGGCTTGAAGGTACTCAGCCAGAAATGGGTCGTAAATTGCCTTTTTTTAGGTTATAACTCATATAAGTTTATATATGACATAAACAAAAACACTTATTTATTAAATAGTGTAGTATTAATTTAGTATAATAACTTAGTATAAACAACTTAAATAAGTATACGTCCTTTATGTATATTTTAATATGGAATGTTGTAACATAATTTGTTTTAATACAAAACATTTTCCTGCCCTATTCCTATTTAGTATAGAATTAACTTTTTTTTGTCAATAATATGTTTAAAGTAAAAATGTGTTAACCAATTTTTAACTGACTTTTGAATATAAAAGTTCTTGTAACAAATTGGCTTTAAAAATAAATAAAAAAATAAGGTGTCAAGCTGTTAAACTTAAAATGATGTCAACACATTAAATGGTAAAAATTATTTGTCTTCTTTAAAGTCTTTTTTTAACATTGTAAAATTTAAGATTAATAAAAATAAACAGGTGTAATTAAGTCAACTAAAAAATTATACCTTTAACTAAATTGACTGAATGAGCTTCTATGAAACTTACTTTATTCTTTTTTGTTATCTAATTAAAAAAGGAAAGGTTGTCAATACTTGATTTTTTAAGTAAAATTTCATTTTTTTATCAATTTTAGTCATAAAATTTGCATCTAGTTTATTTACTTATGATATGTTTAAGCTATTTCAACGTAACCATTAGTTTTGACTGAATTTCCTCTTGTTTTTCTATAAAAAATAGTTTTGTTAAATAAATTAAAGTTTTAAAGTTTAGTAAGTATCCTTTACAAAGTGTGTTAATAACTGGTATAACAGTATAAACAAGTCAATTAGCAAATGAAGTTTTTTAATGTAGTTTGAAAGTCAATATTTCCGTATATAATCATAGTTTATATTTTTGTCACAAGATATAGACTTTTGTTATAAAACAGTTGGTCATATAATTATAAAATAATCCTCAATTGTGAAAACTTCTAAATTTTGAATTACTTTTTAATTTTGTTTCTGTATTTTATCGTCTTATTTTATTCTTCGTACAAATATAAAGACAAAAACTATGCGAGCAAAATTTAAACTAAAACAGGGGTAGGCGATCTCCGACTCGCGGGCCTAAAGTGTCCCTAACAGCTAAAAAATGCGGCCCGCGAAGTACACTAAGCTCAAACTTACCTTTTTAAAAACTGTTATAAGAAAAGATTTTGTGGTAAAAGCCTACAATTGGGCTCTTAACTTATCTCTTAATTTAACATTTACTCATTCTCTACAATAGCTTATTTCATCACATTTTTAGCTTAAACTATTATTTTAAGTTAAATTTAAAACTACAAACAGTTTTATTTAACTACGGCCTGCGGATCACGTATTTTTAATCAGCGCGGCCCACAATAACTTTATTAAGAAAGTTCGACCAGAAAAATTAGGTTAATCCATTTAATATTGTCTCTAAATACATTACTTAAAGGTAGTCATAACAACTAAAAGGAAGTATTAAAATAAGTTGTACAAAAGAAAATTATGACTTAATTTAATTAGCTTCATCTAAAAGAGCAAACATCTCTCAGTGCAAACGAAAAAAAAGTTTATATTGGCAGGTGACACAGTTGTGGTAAATTTTAAGTGTTGTGGGAAAGAATTTAGTTTACAGATCATTACAGATCAGTCTAGATGTTCTGAAATTGCTCTCTAAATTAACCTATACTGTCTGGCACTGGTAAAAACATAACTTTTTTGTTTTTGAAATGAAAATTCAAAATTGCTTAATTGGGTTTTAAAGTTTATGAAAACAAGTAAGGTTAGGGGTGAGAAACCCTTTTAGTTAATTACCTAGATTTATCAGAAGAAGTCTTTAGTGGGTAAGACATGTTGAAAATGAGCTTAGCGGGCCTATAACTTTAAAAACCTGTATCATAAAAATAAGTAAAACCATTTTAAGTAAAACTTAAATGAAACAGTCTTTTATAAGAGCGCAAGTAAAAGTAAATGAAAAATGAAAATAAAGTTGAGTGCTATGTTAAAAATTTATGTTTTTTAAGACGATTATTCTAGTGAGATTTGATCAAGCTTGTTTTACATTTAAAATTACCTTTAAATCAAGACATTTCTATTGGCTGGTCGGATCCTGCTCGCTGGCCGCATGTTGCCAGCTCCTATTTTAACTCAATAATAGTATTCATATTCTCATTAAAGTCTTGATCATTAATTTAAAGTCTTTCACAACTTTAATACTAAAACACACCAAGTATTAATCAATGTACAATTTGATAAAAATTATAATTGGTATCTTCAAGTTTAAAAAGTATGAGTGTAGAAAAACTGAGTTAAGTTTTGATAAAATACTTTGTATGATAAAAAATGTATACTGAACTTCTGTTAATGTTTATGTATAGAATTTTAAAACTTTTAATATTTCAAACTGTACTGTATTAATGAAAAGTTTAAAAAAAGTTCGTTTAAGTATCTTGTAATTAGAAATACTAAAACACTATTTATTTTATATTAATACTTAAAAACTTAATATTGTATATAATGCTTTGTTGAAAATAATACTTAAAAACGTTTTTAGTCTAAAATTGCTACAACTGACCTAAAACTTCTAAATAAAATTTTTAAATCATTTAAATCATGTCAAATAGATAATATAAACTATTGCCAAATTTATTTTATTTGTCAATTATATTTGTGTATGTACTACATAATCTAACATATAACATTTCAAAACAAATATATTACTGTTTAACATTTTTGTTTATACATAGACCTTACTTAAAACATATCTTTAAACTAACAAAAATTACAATATTCAACTAACTTATTATTGTAGGTTTATATTTAGATCTCAATTATGACATAAACAATGAGCACTCTCAGTAAATTTTAGCTTTTACCCAATTATGTCCTTTTTCGATTTACTTGAACAATGATCTACTACAACAAAGTTAAAAATTCTACATTTAACTATTATCATACTATTGAACGACGAAAAAAACGCTCAAAATACTTGGTCCTAAGATTTGGTACACGAAGAACCTTTTGGTTATCGAGTCGCACACTACGGATACGTTTTAACGTCTTGTCCAGGACAACTAGTTATTGTTAATCAAATGAAAAAACTTAAAAATCTAATAAATAATAAATACATTTAAAACTCAGATATAAAAAGTTTTTACACCTAAATGAGTATGAAAACATTTTATCGTTAACTAAACAGAATGTTTATACGGATCTAAATTCAAAAAAAAAAAAAGTTTCGTGTTATAAAATGAAAAATAATTGTTTTTACTGTACTCACCAAACTGCATTTGAAAATAAAGTTTTATTAACAAAAAGTAATATTTTATCGTCGCCTGAAAAAAAGTTGCTATTTAGATGAAACTATTTTAATATTTAAAATGTAATAAACCCAATTTAAATCATGAAAAAAGTGCGTACCTTACATAAAACGCGTAGCTATAGCAGTTTTTAGAGAAGATTTTTTTTTCACATAAAATAATAGCTCATATATATTAATTTTTACTATAGATACGATTTAAATATACTTTACATGGTTTTAGAAATATTACTGTGCTATGCTTGCATTAAATTCTTAGTGCAAATAAAAATTTTTACTACTATTGGGTTTCTGTATTTGCACTTATATTATTATTTTTAAATAAGTTCTTTACATTACAGTAAATTAAGCAGTATTTTTTAGTTAAGACAAATAACTATATTGTGTTACATTTGCATAAATACTATTTATCACTGAAGTATGTTAGATTTCCTTTTTAATTTAATCATTTTGGCAATTTAGTGCGTACCTCTTAAAGTTCGTACCTTATAAGTTTTACTACCACTACTAAATTTAATTTAGTTTTTCGTAGTACTTTGAAAATAATAAGAACTATATTTATAGTTTATAACAAATCTTGTACATATACAAAACGTTAGCTTCCCGTTAAAAATTTACATTGAGAAAATCTGAACTTATAGTAAGTAATAGTACTTAATCATAGCATTTTTATAACATTTTATTGTAAAAAATATACATTTATTAATTAATATAATGTATTCTAAATAACTTCAATTTTCGTTTTACAGTGTGGACCAGCAAACAATTAATCGCAACCATTTGCTGCAATTATTTAACATACGTAATTAGTTGCAACCTTGTTGCTAAGTACTTGTTTGAGTAGGATTTAACTAAAAAAGCTTATATTATAAACATCTATATAACTACTGCAATTAACTTTTTAAATTATAGTCGTTGTGCCAATCTTCTTTTTAGCAAGGGTCGGCAAACTACCGGCTAGATTCAGCAACCAAACAAAAACCTAAATACACTTTTTAGCTTTCAAAAACTTAATAAAAGTAACAACTTTTTTTATTTGATAAGTACTTACAGTTTCGCTTTTAATTTAATTGCCAGTAAACAGCGGCTATAGTTTATAATTGTTTATTTAAAGTATTTGTTATCAAAATTCGATTTTAATTTGTTAGAGTAATATTCGCCTGCAAAGGATTTATTCTGTCCGAGTAATTTGTTAGTAGATATGATCTTTACCTAACAAAATCTTCCTAAATTTTTAAACAAATACAAAAAGAAAGCTTTTGTAAAAGGCGATTAAAACAAGTACGCTTTAAACTGTTACTTTTTTTCACTAAAGCAAATAATAGCTTAATAAAAATATTTTTTTTTACCTATAACATAAATTGTTTAAGAATAAATTGTAGGTTAAACTTAATATAGTTTACATAGTTTATTATTAAAGTCTTAACTATTGTTTAGCTACTCATACTTTTTTTGTAAACGCAAATAAAAAAATGATTTATAAAAAATCTAGTAAAACGTTAAAAAGACTTTCATTAATTATATGTTTTATTTTAAGCCATTTCTTAGCTATCGTTGATTAAACGACAAAAAAAGCGCTAAAAATATTTAGTCTTGAGACCTGATGTACGAGGAACCATTCAGTTGTCGAACCACTTGAATACAGTTTAACGAAATTTATTGAAAATAATTAAGTGTTTTAATAAAATAAACTAAAAAAACAAAATGTTAAAGACAATTAAAACTCATGAATTGTTATACTGTTAGGGATTTTTACTTTAGGAATGACATATACTAAGTAGAACGAATTTTGGTTCATACTACTTTTTGCGACTATTTTACTGACTATTTATTTAAAACTATGAAGCTGTAAAAAGTAACTAAGTTATAATGTTTTATAGTCGCTAGACCCGTAAGTATTTTGAAGCAAACAATAATATAAGACAGAAGTTTATGAGTTTTTTAGTTTTTTCAATTTTACTTTAAATTCTTTATCACTGTTGATACATTTTCAAACTGATATGGTGATTGGTATAAGTATTACAAAAAAATTGTTTTACATTTTCAAAAAATAGTAATAACTCTATTAAAGCTAAAGTTGATCAACTTTCAATTAAAAGTTTTTTTTTCTACCTAGTTTGTTTCAATTAGTATATAAGGTTGCTACACTTTTGAAATTGAAAATATACAGTTAATTAAAAATTTAGCTTTGTATTATAAAAACTTAAAAAAGGTTTTCTTGATAAACTTTTAGTATATCATTTATTTATTTTTAAGTATTTTTCTTATGTTCAGCAAAGCTGATATACTTTTTATAACCACACAACTTCAATTTCCTGCAACGTTCCACGACCAGTTTTTTATTAGTAGTAAGAAGGTCTATATAACCATGAGAAACCGCTGTTTTAGTATTACTAAATTTAAAGATAGGATAAAGTGCCTTCTTAACGAAGTACATTTACGTAAATTTTTCAACTGTAACTACAAAACTTTACCAGTAAGCCACTTCTTGAAACTTTATTTTTACTCTGAAAATAAAGTTACCGAACAAAAAGAATTTGTTGTATTTTATAAAATCGCTTTTACAATATTTTTCTGAATGAGGTTTTAAAACTTCATAAAAATGGAATTTTACGCTTTTAAAAATAAAACAAATTGCTTATATGTCAAGTATTTTCATTAAGTTTAAATTTTTAAGAGTCTAAACTATAGAAATAAAAAGGAATTTTTGAGATATTTTTTAAAGAGCATTTACAATAATAAAGTTTTTCGGTAGTATTAATTAAACTTGTTAAGTATAAAGAAAAAGGTTTCTCTTAGTTCTTTTCTTTTCTGAAAATGAGCGTATGTATTTTTGTTTTTATTTGCACATAGTTATAAAAAGCAGTTAACTTTTTTTAAAGCTTACTTTCTAAAATTTTTTATATCTGTTAAGTATTACAATAATTTGCGTTAAATTAGATTGTTAAGTTATAAAGTATTTAAATATAAAGTTGCACGTAATGTTGTTAAAAAACAATTTTTCACTGACAATCATTTAAGTAAACTTTGATTATTTAAATCTACTGATTAAGGCAGAGTTTTTTTAATTAATTTGTAACTGTCAACGTAATTATTACACCGTATTGTGCTCAGTTAATTTTAATTTGTTAGTTAGCTTTCGTTTAAATTAGATGACTTTGGTTTTAAATAATAAGCTTTAAATTTAAAAACTTTTTTAGAATCAATAGTTTTAAGCTTTAAATATAAAAACTTTTTTGAATCAATAAAACGTGAAATAAGAAATTACATTAGCTGTATGAAAAGAAACTTATTTTAAGCTTGTTTTCTCTTTCAAAAAAAAACATTTTAGATGATCCTTTTTTAAATAGAGAATAAAATTGCAAGATTTTATAATTGTATATATCTTAATAAAAGTAATAAAAGGGCATTAAAATTTGATTATATTTAGAAATACTTTCCGAAAATTTTTTTTAGTTTGAATTTTTCAATTCAACTTGAAACTCTCAAATTTATAAAACTTACAAGCATGTGACTTTTTCACAGTATGCGGTTTTTTTTTTGTTTAAAATAAAAAATTCTAATCTTAGATTTCGTAAAATAGCCCTGCGGTAATTTTCAGGCGTAAGTATTTTTACAGTGTGTTGGTATAACTCAGACAACTCATACATCTTATTCACAATTAATTTTGATTAGACATTACACGTTTATAATCTATATTCACTAAAACGAAATTTGTTATTTTCTTACTAATATTGACCTTTACAAGTTTTTACTAGATATTTTCATTACTTAGAAAATGGGTTCTAACTCATTATATCTTACTTTAATAATATTACTACCATATGCGTATGGAGATAAGTTAGAAATCAATCATTGTTCTGCTGAGAAACCAAATCATCCAAACTGTACTGTTGACGTTTTTATACCTGAAGGAGGTTTGAAAGGTCTGCGGGTTGGGCCGGAATTTGTTGTGACAGGTTAGTATGTTTTTTAACTTATTAATCTATGTATCTTAATTGTAAAAAACATTTTTAAGTAAGTCACTAAACTACTTAATAAAATTTTTAAAGATTGTTTTAACCTGTAGTGCATTCAGATGTTTAGAAATACCTGAATTTGTTTATTTTAATCCAAAAAACAAAATACTTTAAAAAAGTATTTAAATTTTCAAAAATAAATCATGTTTAATTAGGATGTATTTCGTACATTTGAGTTTAACTCAGTTTAAGTTCAAACAAAAGTTAATTAAATTAAATAGTAAAGTTCAGTAATTTTTATCATATTTTTGTGTGAAGTTAACGTTAATTCCATTGTATTTTTTAAGTAAGTGCAGAATTTGTATACTATATTACTCACGATAAAGCAAAAGTTTTAATATTCTTGTTGAAAGTCTAAATAAAAGGTTACTTAACAAAATTCGAAAATGACGAAATAAAAAATATTTTAATCTAACAGTTTATTATTAAGTAAATAATCAATTCAATAGTATGTGACATATTTTTGCCTTTCATCCAATAAAACCTAAATATAAGAAAAACTTATAATAAAATTAAACGAAATTCGAGACAG
The DNA here is from genome assembly GCF_965202585.1 of Thalia democratica. Taxonomy (NCBI): domain Eukaryota; kingdom Metazoa; phylum Chordata; class Thaliacea; order Salpida; family Salpidae; genus Thalia; species Thalia democratica. The sequence goes on from NC_139165.1 coordinate 79,476,749, forward strand.
ATTAACTTTCTTCTAAGTCAGGGGCCGTCAAACTGCGGCCTGCAGACCAAATTCGGCCCAAAAAAATCTTTAATAGTAACAAAAAATATTTTAAATTTTATTAAAAGTTTTAAAATTGGCTTTTAGATTAATAAAATTACTTTACTTGGCTCTAACATTGCTTATTTTATTTGCAATTCTGGTTTAGGTTAGTATTTTTAAGTTATCAACTACAATTTTTTGAAATAACTGCGGTCCGTGTAAAACAATTTTTATATAGTGCGGCCTGCGAGCAACTTATTTTAAGAAAAATTTTCCAACACTCACAAAAGGCTTCTGGTCCCAGTTCCAAGTAAAAGTCTGTAATAAGTAAACTTTGTTACTTAAAACTACATTTGTGCAAAAAGCATACAATTTTTTTTTAAACAACGTTTTTACATAAAATTTATATTTTAGTATTTTTCATCATTATTTAGCAACATCTCTAACATACATATCAAGAAACAATGAAAATAAACTTAAATTTTTACAAAGGTTTAGAGCGGATAGTAAAGAAGGTTTTTATAATTAAACAATATCTTAAGAAGCAGATATTTTTTAAAACTTTAATTTGCTTTAAAACAATTGACAACTTTTGTTTTGTTGAATAAACTTATTTTGTAAAGAAATTCTAATAAGAGTGAATTGCTTGCTTTGAGGTTTTTTTGTGAAATAGCTGTTTTCTAAAAACAAAAGCACTATACATGATTAAAGTTTTACAGTCTTAAGAAAACTATATCTAACTTTTTATAAATTTTAAGGAAAATATGTTAAACTTAGATTAAAAGGAAACTACAAAAAGCTTTCATTTAATGGCTTCAAAGGCGGATTAATTCTCAATGAAGACAAAGGTAAGCTTAACAATTGTAATTAAAAAAATAAACTTTGTATGCTTTGAAAACTTTTAGAAAAAATATTTTCTAATATCTAAGTAATTTAATGTAAGTCTAAAATTTATTCTGATAGTACAAACAAAATTTATTGTATATTTAAGTTTAAACTGTTTTGATATTCGCCTATGTTTAGAAAATGGAGATTTGTCGGAAGATAATAAAGTTATGTATCTTCATGCAACTGATAGTAGTGGTGTAAAAGTTTCGATGAAGTTAACTCTAAAATGTAGGCCTTACAGCCCTCCTAAATTTACTAGATCGGTAAGGGGACTTTTGATCGTTTTAGAACAAACAAATTATTTATTTTTTAGTTTATAAACATAAAGCAGTTTATTATAGAAAAGTTATTTTTTTAAACCCTTTTAACAAATATAACTTAATATTCTTTACAAAGTAACTTAACTAAACAGAAATATGAAGTCGACTGGAAAAAACTAAAGTCAGATGACTTTTTAGTAGAAACGACAAAGCCTGACACTTGGCTCAACTCTAAAATTAGCTATAGAACGACTGAAAAAAGTCTTAAGGATTTTCATTTTATAATAACTTTAGAAAATGGTTTGATAACAGTTTTGGAACTCGACTACCCACCTTACAACAAATCAAAAATTGAGTATGTTTATTTTTTATACGTGTTAGCAACTCAAGCAAATGTCTGTTTTTTATTTTATTAATATAATTTTCTGTAGGTACGAAGTCGAAGCTTATTACAAATATGTAAACTCTAGTAAACGAGTCACAGTTGAAATATTTTTTGACGTTGATCCGGAGTTTATATTTCATCCTTTTGAAAACAGCTACCAAACTTCAAAAAACCACTGTTAGACTCGTTGTTAATATCAACTTTTAATTGTTTAACATTTTTTCTTAAATTTCTTTATTAGTCACAATTAACTTTTTTAACCATAGAAATTTTAAAATATAAGTTTTTTTTCTCAATTATAAAGTTAATCATTTCTTTGTTACTAATTTGTGGCAGATAAATTCGGAGACGACAGCACCGAACTGGGATTTTTTACTTTTAGAAATTCCAATAAATATGGCTTGAAATTTGACGACTTCATTACTTTAGTTGTTCAAATTTTGCCTGACTCTGGCGACAGCTTTTATTTAAAAGAAAACAAACTTTGCGCGAATGACGTAGATGTGCAAGTTGATTATGAAGTCGAATTTTCAGCTTCTTACCGGTATTTTTAACTATTTCATATCATAAATGCTTTTATACTAAGTGTTTAATTTGAAAACTTTCAAACAGGACCAGCAATAAATCGATGAAGCTACATTTTATTTTTGTTGATGCGTTTGACGAACCAATGGTAACCATTGTCTTTTCAATAGGGTTTCTAATCGTTGCTTTGATAGCGCTTTCTATAGTTGTAGTATATCTTCAAGTTAGTTAGTCCTGGCTGTTTTTGATTTCTTTTCGGTTTCTATACAGTTAGAAATTTATTTAGAGAACTAAATGTATATTTAGTTTTAATAAACTTATAACTATTTTCTAAACTGTATTTAATTTGAGTATTTAAAATAACATGTTATAATATTGCATTATAAAAACAATAATAATTTTTAGTTATCGTTGTTTTGTCTCGAAAAAGAATGTTTTAAAAAGTAATACTTATTTAATTTTGATACAGACTAAACTGTTTCTTAAAATTAATGTAATGTTCAAAGTGAACATTAAAATTAAGACAAATATTAAAAAACTTTTTAAAATTTTTACTTCTTTTTGTCTTAGCTTTTTTAAAACCATTGTTTTCATTGTAGTTGTAAAATACTTATTGTTGTAATACTAAACCGTTTTGCTAAGTATTTTAAACGTAACTAAAAAAGTTGTAGAAGACTTTTTATTTTTTTTTTACCAGGGTTAAAATAGCAAAGTTTTAGATAATTTTATTTGTGTTTTATATGTACTTAATCTTTAGATTAAAGAAAGAAGAAGACTTATTAAAATCTACAATGTATTGGATGGTACTTCAAAACGGTTTGTTAATCTGCATTTTAACATTTGTTATAACTGAAAATTTTTTTTGAATAAAAGTATTGTCTTTATTTGCAAGTAGTTATAATTATAAGTAAGATTTTAATTAGTTTTCTTTTTGTATGTTTATTTTAATGCTTGAAATTTTGTTTCTTTTTTTACCAAAATTCATAATAAACATTACATTTAGTATTTTTGAAAATCTAGTAATCGTTATGATAAAATGGATAAAGTGTGTAGTTAATTATTCGTATAACTTTTTATATTTATAAACTAACTCGATGAATATAAAAAGTTAAAAGTAAAACTATGAACAAGAATTATTGTGTAACATTTTAAAGTATGTCAAATTAGTTGTGTTTTCAGGGAATGTTACAGTACCAAAAACGACGGAGAAGTACTTCCACCATTTTTCGTCAGCAGAACCAGACTTGTCAAACGAATCGTTTACGATTCGTTTTTTACGGTATATGAATATCTCTCGTAGGGGAATACCCTATTTTTAAAAATATATGAATGACATTTGCTTGGATACAAAATCAAACAATTAATAAAATAAGAAGGAGATAATGGATCAAAACAACCATGTAAGTTTTTCATTTATGAGGTTTTTGTAGATAAATAAAAAATGGTATATTAATCTTTACTAAAGAATTGAACAGAACACTTTAATTTTAGAAAATACTTTAAATAAATGGTGTTGTGTAGTTTAAGTCTAATGTGAATTGGTGGTTTTATTTGAGCAATTTAAATTAAATTAATATTTTTTTTTTGTTTTGTCTTTTAATTTTCAATTTTACTTTCTGTCCAAATTAAAAATTTGAAAATTTGGTTGTAATTCGCATGAAATCATATTTATTTTGTACAATTTTTACTGCTCTTTACAATTCAGTAAATTGAGCAATCTTTTTAGTTAAAACAATTAACTATATGTGATTGTTATTAAAAACAAAAGTATTCTTATAGTTCTTTAAATTATTATTTTATTTTTACTCTAAGTTTATGATTGTTTTTAAATATACTTATAACACCAAATAATTTTTAAAATATTTTGTTACTTTTTGTTTAACTTAGTTATGTATTTGGTATTTTTGTATATATGTTTAAAAGAAGGAATAGGGTTTTAATCTATTTTTAATGAATATAATATGATTTAAGTAGTTTATTAAATATCTTATAAAGTTCTACTTTTTCATATAGTTTTGAAATTACCACATGTTTAAGAAAGCTAAAAAAATGGTAGTTGGATTAATTTGCAAATACATAAATAAAGGGGTGAAGGGGAGTTAAACATATTTTGTTGATGTTAGATAAAGTTTTTGTTTATTGAAATAGATCTATTATAGTTGTAGAGATTTTGAATCTTAAACTCAAAGAGAACTATAGAAACTAATTTTATAATCTCTAATTTTATAGAAACTAAAATGTCAAATAATGATATCACTGAAAACCTGTCTTCATTCATTTTTTAAAGCTTGTTACATAATTTTTTAAAAAGTGATTCTTGTATGTTTAAAGCAATTTTAAATGAATTTTTCTTATAATAAATTAAATAATATTTAAATAAATATAATTTTATGATAGACCTTTCAAATAAATCTTTAATAAAACTCCTATAATATTTGTCTTGACTAGGTAAAGAATGCATAAAAGTTAAAGGAACATATAGGTTTAAGTGAAAACTATACTTTATAGCAACCTATTTTACTTGAATTTGACCAATCAAATCTCAAAATTATTTTTATTTTCTAAAAAAGTTTGACTATGGTCAACTTTCTGCAAAATTTAAACTGTACAAGTAAAGATCAAATTTTAAAAAAAAGTCTGACCCCCCTACTCCATATGGCTTTATAAATTAGTTCAATGAATGTTCTGATAGTTTTAATTAGAGTTATTATTTATTATGTACTGATTTGAAAAAATAAAATGAAATACTTAGTATATTATTTGCTATTTTTTTATAGTTAAGAGATTACATAACTTTTTTTAAATTTTTGGCTGAGTTAAAGTACTAAATATTAAATATGATATAAACAATTTTCATCTTGAAATAATATAACTTAGACTTTTTAAAAATCAAATTTTATTTACTAGCAAGCTTTGGAAGAATTAAACAAATTTGTTTTGTGTTTTAGACTCTATTGTTTTTAATAAAGTTGTAATCATTATACTTTCTGTATATAACATATTCTAACAATACTTAAATCTTTTATAGGTACCTTTAGTAGAAATAATTGTTGATGATTATCAACCAAAAAAGCAAGTCTATAAAAAATATCTGAAATCTTGGGAAACTGTGTTTGAGTTGAAAGGTAATTTTTTTTTTCTATCAACTTTTTGTAATTAATTTTTTTTTCATAATGTTTATCTATATTTAAAATAAAGTAAGAAAGTTTAACACTTATGTTGTTATGTTAATTATTTGCAGAAGTTTGTTATATCAAAATACTAATACATTATTACCAACATAAGGTGACTAAATTTCAAATTTATACCCTTCTACATTTCAAAATTCCAATTAGACTTGTTAAAATATGTTTTACAGATATTATCAGTGGATAGTATGTAAACTTATTTAATACTTATCTAGGTTGATTTGTTATAAAAATTATAAAATGCTTTGTTTTAAGTCAGTAAGAAGTACATTATTTTTGTAAAAAATTTTTTAGACTACAAACACATATAAGTTAAGTTATTAATTTTTGTAGATTGGATTGCTCCAAGCCAAAATGGTACCAAGGCCTATTGCAAATGGTGCAAATTTGAGATGATGGCCAAGAAAAGTGTACTTATGAAGCACAGTAAATCTTTTAAACACGAACGAACAATGTATTTAATCTTTTTCATTATTATGTATTAGTAGTTTTACCATGCAATTTAGTGCCACCTTTTGTTTCAATGTTTTAAATTATTAATTAATTTGTATGTTTGATTATGATGAATTACAGTTTTCTTTAATTAGGAAATTTTTGTGCTTTGTAAAATGTTTATTAAACTACAATAATTAAGATAAAAATATACATTTTAATTATTTTTAGTTCAAATTTAATACTTCAAACTGAAAATATTTTCAGTTTATAAAAACGTTTTACTTTTTTTTTATCAACATCATACACAACAATTGTTTAAGCAAAACTCATTAATTAATTTCGTTTAAATTTTTAGTTTCTGCTAATAAGTTATTTTTTAAATTGTGTTTCAATTGTTTTTTTTAATATTTTAAATTATAAATTATTTTGTAAATTTAATTATGATGAATTGCAGTTTTCTTTACTTTGGAAAGTCTTGTGCTTTGTAAAATGTTTATTAAACTACAATTGTTAAGATGAAAATGTACATTTTAACTATTTTTAGTTCAAATTTAATACTTTAAATTGAAAATATTTTCAGTTAATAAGAACGTTTTACTTTTTTTTTTTTATCAACATTACACAGAAAAATTGTTTAAGTAAAATTCATTAAGTAATTTCGTTTACATTTTCAGTTTGTACTAATGAGGTTTTTATTTTTTTTACTGTTTTGTTTCAATAATAAGAAAAAAAAATTGTAAGTGTAAATATGATGGATTTCGATTTTCTTTCAATGGAAAAATTTTGTACTTTGTAACTAATTATTAAGCTGAAATAAATAAGATGAAAAAAATATATTTTTTAATTTTATAGATATAATAATTTTTAAATTCTAAACATTAATCCCTTATATGTTAGTTTGTAAAAGAATAGTTTTTATTTGGTTTAACAGTTTGTTTATGACTAAAATTTAAATGACAATGACACAATGTTTATTTATTCTTGATAAAAAAAATAACTGTTCAGAATTTATTCTTTCAAGACTTTATTTTACAAACTAAGTTTCGGTCAATTACCTCGTCTGTGCTTCAAAATCTAAAAATCGAAGTTTCTAAATATCATAACATATAATAAGATTAACTGTTTTGTAGAAATATTGAATTTCCTTCTAAACCTTCTAAACTTATCTTACATAATAATAAAAAAAATTAAGGTTGGTTTACAATTTTAACAATCGCGCTTAGTAGAATATAAGGCTTTATAAGTTAGTAAATTCTGTATATAATTGAACTAGTTATTTTTCAATTTAACCAAGATTCTTAAAAATAACATGTTAAATTACCATAAAAAGTTACATTTTTCTATTTCATAGAAATATTTCTTTTACATATTTTGTATTATTTTTCAGTACGTTTTATTATTTAAATTAATCAATTTTTGTTCTTATAACAGCAATCATATATAACAAAAGAAAAATATTCAATATACGAAAAGTTATTTAAACGTTTTAAAAACTATTGAGAATAAGGAAAAATATAGTTGAAAAATACATAAAACAACATTGCTACCTTCTTCTTAAGCTTATTCTCTCACTTTTTAAACTTCTTTTTTCTTTTTTTTTACTACAGCGCTTGCTTGGCAACGCTCTCGTTCAAACAGCTTTAATTAAGTTAAAAACAACTTATGACAAGTCTGAGCAGAACCAGACCTTCTGTACAAAACAGTGTCTCATTGGTTGATGAAACGAGTAAGTTGATTTGTTTGTTTTATGATAATTAAGCTTTCAGTATTTTAACGATTTTTAAAGAGGTGAGTTTTCATTATTATTTGACTAAAAAATAACTATTTTAGTTCATTATTCTATGTTTTTATTATAGAACTAATAATCATAAATGATTTTTGTTAAATTTAGTCTAAAGTAAAACAAGTTTAATAACAGAATACCGTTTAAACAAATAATTTTATATAATAGTTTCGTTTTATAGTACTTTTGAAACTTTTAATAATTTCATAACTTGCGAGTTGGTTGATCAAAGTCATATAAATTGTTTTGAAAATATAAAATTAGCAACAAATATATTTTTTTTTCTAAAAAATAAATAAGACAAACTACATACTTATTTAGAAAAACTTATTTTATTGCTTGGTATTATCAAAACTAGCACATTTTATAAAAACTCACTATTATTTATCATTTACAGCTGAATCTGAAAACAACGCAAATAAAATTTGTCTAATTTCAATGTCAGAACTAGAACATGCAAGAGAACCAGAACGTTTGTATCGTAACCAACCCAATCCTTATTTTGTTGGGTATGGAAGATGCGTTCCTGAACAAAACTAACTACGCTGAACATACAATTTTTGTTTACGAAGAACTAAAATTTGATATTGTTCTTAAATTCGAAGAACAACATTAAATTGTTTTAAATATATTTTATCGAAGACTGTTTTTTTTTTAATACGAAAAGTTTAATGTGTTAAAAATTTGAATTAAAACTCTAAGTTTAACCAACTTAATCAACTGTAGTTTAGATTTAAAAGGTTAACAAGTGCAATCAACTAGTATTAAAAATTTTATAGAGATATAAAAAATCACTATTTATTTAGGACTAATTAATAAAGCTTATATATTTTAACAAAAAAAAATTAAATTTTTGTTGTTTTAAAACTAAATTTTCAATATGGTTTAAACTTATCAAACAAACCAACATATTTTACATTATTCAAAGCAAGTTTTTGTTCTTCCTTTACTGCATTATCTTTCAAATTTTACTTCATGAGGCTTTTTACAAATTTAAATGCGTACTTGTTGATATTTAAACATTTTCAATTTTTAAAAAGTTTATCTAACAATAAGATTGGGTCTAAAATAAAAAATCTACAAATTATAAACTACTATTAGTTTACTTAAAGTTGAGGTAAATGAAATATTTTTCATATCTTGTTAAACGTTTTTATGTTTTTTTAAAAGATGTAAAATATATTTCGTTACATTTAATAAATAAATTAATTGTATGTTATGGTAAAACAGCACACATTTTTGAGTTGCTTTATACATAAATTATATTACATCAATTAAATCCGATATTCAGACGAAATAAATTGCATTTTTATATTTGTTTTTAAATCGATAGATACTTCAACTTACTTAAGTTTATTTCTTAACCAATATAAATATTTCAATGGAATCCTTAAAAATGTACAAAAATCAATTTTTTTAATTTATTAAATGTTTAACTTTTTTTATTATTTTACATTTGTTATGTAAACATATTAGAAAACATTTAGATTTTTTTTCATTTTTAATTTTTAATACATTACTATAACAGATTACATTAAATAGTTTACTTTAAGAACAATAAATAATTTAGGTAGATATTTTTACTACTTTATAAAAAGTGAATAACACCTTAAAGTTTAATTATAACATTAGCGAAACTTCTAATGAAAAATTTTCTTATTTAAGTTTCAAATAAAAAACTGACAAACTAATAACTTTTAAAGTTTTTTTAGCTCTATCAGTAATAGTTTGTACTTTAAGGCACATATATTCAGTAAAAAATACAAAGTTGCTAAACATTTAGTTTTTTCCTTGCAATCAAATAATAGTTCTAAATGTGTTACGATTTAAGAAAATAAAAACATGTAGTTAAAATTCGGTTGGCTTTCTTAACTACTATCTGCAAACTTGTGTGATATATTTGGAAGTAAGAACAAAAAATAGTAGAACTAGATCTAATATATACTAGAAGACCGCAAAGTCATTGAACTAAAAATATAAGCTTCACTTTTTGTTTATGACGATCACTACATAGTTTACATATACGATTGATTTCTTCGGAGCTACATTAAAAAACTTTAAAAATTACACATACCTACTAAAAAAATGTATAATTCGACTTATTAAGTTTTATCAAAAGTAGATATTGATTTTGTAAAGTTGAGAACAAAACTATCAATCTGTTATTGTCCCGACCGTCACTGTAGTTTTTTTTTTAAACAATCATAATCTTCTCAAAAAGTGTTAATTCAATTAGATAGCTCACTTACACAATGCTAGACATTCTGTGATATTTTAGTCGTTGTAAAATCAGTTTAAATTTTGCTGTAACAAAACGTTTAGGTATTTATTAAGTACAAGGTTTAACTATTATTAGTCTTATTTAGTAAAGATAATATTTTTTTCATATACCTTTAAAATTGCAGGCTTTATTTTTTTAACAAATTGCAGTTGTTACTTTTTTTTTGTTTTAAACTTTTACTGAGTAATACTAGTTCAATTTTTTTTGCCTATCGCGCATTGTTATTTACTATAATTTAAATTACATCTGAACAAGAAATTACTAACCTTAATACTAAATTAAAAAATCAGATAGGCTTATACTAAACAAACTTTAACTAAATGTTGTTACATTCAGTGAAAAAAAAATATTTATAAAATTTAATTTTTATTTTAAGATAAATACTACAATAATTAAGATCCAAATAGTTGTGATTCTTTGTATGTAGTTATTAATAAACCTTACTTGGTCAAAAAATCTTAACTTTTTAGTAAATTAATTATTGAAAACAGTTGATTTTTTTCATAAAACAAAGTACTATTTAAAATAAAAGCCGTTGTACTTTGTTTTTAACTGACTTTTCATGAGTCACATTAGACAAAGTTTGTTGTTTTGTGGTGAAACAATTAAAGTTAATGAAATCAGTATACTTATAAGTTTAACACTTAGATTATTTCACTATAAAAGATAAAATAAAATAAATTATTTTACATTAAAATTTGTTTAAAAATAAGCTGAGTACTTATTGTATAAAAGTTAAAATATTTCGTATTTTATTTTTTAGATCGCTAACTACATCTTCTATGAAACTTAACTTTTGTAAAAATAAAGTTTATAAAAGATAAGAGATAAGTTTATTATAGTTTTATAATATAATCCAACTTAACAGAGTCGCTACAACTTTAGTGTTTGCAAATTAAGTGGTCGAAAAATCTATACCATTTTACCTTTTATACAAATAAAGTCCAAAAAATACAAAATTTAAACAAATAGATTTAAAGAAGCTTCATTTATTAAGGTTCTGCATTAAAAACAAAAGTATACTTTAATGTAAAAGTGGCAACTATGCACAACAGTTTTAGTTTATAAGTATTAAAATTAGAAACTTTGTTAGCATACAAATTGGTAAAACATTAGTTAAATATTTTTAATAAACATTTTATTTTCAAAAAAGTTTGACTTACACTACTTGGCTTACATATTACCTAGCTAATTAGACTTTTTTAAATCTTTAACTTATTTTTCCTTAAGTTGATGATATAAATACTGTAACTATATCAACTTGTAACGTCTTTATTCTATTTTACGTGAAGTTTTTTTGAAAGTAAGTTCTATAGTTACTTCTCTTGATAATCATTTGCACCAATTCAACTAGCTTATTTTTATATCTTATTTGAGTAACTATAAGTTTAGAATATTTTCTCTTTAGTAAAAATAGTTGCTAAAATTAGTTTTTTTTCTAGTTAAGAATACTATGAAAACTTAAACGAAAAACAAAATACTCTTAGTTGATAAAAAACAAAAAGCTAAATTTTTTTATCAAAACGAAACGACACGTAACTAATATTTGATAACGGCTTTATTAGACTAAAAAATCAGCATATTAACAATTAAAAAATTTACTAAAACACACTAATAAACAATTTCATTAAAAATAAATTTTGTTTGAACTCATCAGTTTTTTTTGTTATTAAGAAATAAAACCAAAAAATGTTTTTGCGTAATTGTTTTTGGTAATAGTGTCGTACAATGTTAACTATTAGATCAAAAGTATAAGAGCTTTGTTATTAAATAATAAAAATATTTCAATCAAGTTCACCAAAAACAATATAAAAATAAGTCTTTACTTCTTCTAAATTTAGGTTATAAGCTCCATAGTTTGTTGGCATATGGAATCATACTTTCCCCGTGATTTTCAACAATCTAAAAGCATTATAGAGATTAGTTAGTGTAGCTCGTTGAGAAAAATAATAAAACAAAAAGTTGTAATACACTAACTCACAAAAACAAAAGTCTTACATATTTCATTATTTTGAAGAGCTGTGACGTCATAATTGCGTCACCATCAGCCGTATGGGCCACTGCACCCGCGTGTTGAAATTGCAGCATTTGTTGCCAATTGTTTTCTTCTTTCAAGGTGGCAAGGATACCTGCCAGCCCTCCTCTTTCGAACCGCTTTAATTTAGAGTAAAAATTAATAAATTAAAATAAACTTATTAAAAATGTTACTTCCAAATATCAAGTATTAGTTTGTTCTATATAAGCAACAATCATACACACTAAGTAGGTCAGTAAAGTATATTTAAACTCACCCTCAGAGCTGGAATGCTCGTTGAAGTCACTACGTGTTTGAGGTCAATCAGGTGTGGAAACATGTTGCCTACCTGGTATTTAAACTGATCTACCCGGTCTGGGAGCTGGTAGAACATATTTACCAGGTAGGATATGTCCCGACATCTATATAATTTAAAAGTTTTATGATATCTAGCTTTTTTTAACTTAGTATGATTTAAAAATGTCTTATTTGTTAAACTTCTAACATTTCTTTCAGTGTTAAACAACATTTACTATTAAACAATTTAAATAAAACTTGAAAGAAATTTTTATTGTAAATAAATACAGTACTGCTAATCGTTAGTGTATAGTACTGTATTTATTGATTACCGTAAAATTCATAAAACAAACCTATTTTATTACTTTTTAAAACTTTTATTATATGTTTATGACTAGCTATTTTCAAAACTATTAACGATTTGTAGTATACCGAAACTACTTGTTTTGGTTGTAAGTTTGTATTTACTGAATCTTAAGATTAACATACATAACATTTTAAATAAACTTTAAGACATTAGCTTATAGCATAAATTTGAACTTTTAAATGTTTTTATTATTTTTAAAAGTTAGTTGAATATTTAATGTTAAGCGGCAGCTTACTAACAATAAAAAGCATACGAACCTTAAACAAATGTTTATTTGTGTTTTAAATTCTATTGTTAATAAAATTTATAAGGTTATAATAGTTGTTTACCCATGAAAAACAACCCAGGTGATTCTTGGGTTAAAGAACAATCCTGTTTGGTTAATTTTTCTTTTAAAATCATCGTAGACAATGCCATTAGTTTGTAGTTTTTCAAAATTAATCTTTTCTTTCAAAAAAGCGACCGAAGAACTGTTTGACTTTTCGTGCCTACAAATGTAAGCCTTTTATACGTTTTTATGAACAACAGTTTTTATTAAGAACTATAAATAAATCATAATAACTATATTTTTAATTACCCACAACTATTGAGCCATTTAAGCAGTTTTTTTGCATAAAATACATATTTAATTTTTAGGTATAATTTATAGTGTTTTTAAATTTCACAACAGTTAAACATTTTCGTTAAACTTACTTCACATAAAATTTGAAATTGAACTGCAGCGTCAAATTTGGTTTATTCCCACCGAAGAAGGAAATCCCCAACTGTATAATTTTCGTTGGCAGGGTATTTATCTTCATTTTTTGGTAAGATGTTTGAATATCTTCTAAATTTTTCCAATTGCGGTTTCCTTCGTAGATGTTTCCTGGGAACTCTGTATCCTAAATTTTTATTTAAGTATTACATGCATTGTCACAAAAAGTTTTTTTATAATTTAATATCTTTACAAATTTGATAGTTTTATTTTTTTAAAGTATTATCTAACAGAACTCACCATACTTACTAGTGGATAATTGTTAATATAGCTATAAATTAAACTACATGCGTAGTCTAAGTTTTCCTGATAAACTTCAATAATCATTTTACTTTATTTATTGACGATAGTATGCTTTAAAAATAATATTAATTATAAACTTGTTAAGTCAATATTCTTAGTTTTAATCGGACATTTTAAAAACTTTATAATGATTAAAGCTATCTAAAGTTTATTTAGATATGTAAAACAAAATAATTCTTAAAATAGTACCTAATACCTATTAGACATAAGATTTAAAATATTGCTGACTGCTGTAAAAATGTAAAACTAATTTATCAAGTACATGTTGTACATAATAAAATTAAAAATAGTTTTCTAAGATTTTTTGTTTAGAATATTTATTATATTAAAAAGGAACAACTGTTTAAACATTAAGTGTTAGTTATATTTTAGTACAAAATAAGTCTTAGTCTAATTCTATGACATAAAAAACTAACAGATCTAAACACTTTTAAGTAAAATAGGAAATACAGTAGGAACGATTTCAAACAAACGTTTAAAGTTTATAAAAAGTAACTCTTAAGCATGCTTGTTTTCAAACAAAAATTTAAATCAGAGTCAAGTTACGCTTATAAAAAGTTAACAATCTAAAAAAAAATTTATACTTATAACATAAAACTAAATAATCTGTTATAGATTAAAATCACTTTTCATTATAACAATAAAGCTACTAGATACTATCGACCGGCATTACTTTTGCTACAACTACAACAAAACTAAACTCATACTGGTTACATGAGCTTATATAGTAACTGTTGGTTAGCATGATTAAAACGCTAACAGTGTTTATAACTACTTGAAAATAAAATAAGTACAAATTAACTCCAGTTAAAGATTAATTTTTTCATTAACATAATTGTATTTAAGAAGAAAATATTACTAATTAAGCTTTTTAAGTAGCTTATAAATGCGCATTTATTATCAATTAGTTCCAACTAAATTTAAGTTTATTTGTTTCTCACTTATTAACTGAGTTAACTTTTTGTGTCATTAACTACTTAATTCAGAAAACTTATATTTAAAACTAAAATTATATATTATGATTATTTTAAAGTGATCAATTAACTTAACTGTGAATTTGAATTTTTAATTTGCTTAGAGAACAATTTAAAAAACTTTAACGCTTCATACAAATTCTCGTTTAGTTTCAGCAATAAGTTTAATGTTTTCTAAGCATAAACAATACTTAATTACTAACTTTGAAAGCTATAATACATAAACAACTGTTTTTAGTAAGTAAACCTAATATATTTCCTTAGTTATAAATTGTCTTCGAAAAACATAATCAGTAAATATTTACTATTGAATGTTACATAAAATTAACAAATTTTTTAAACAATTATAATTTTATTTGAATAAGTTAAACTATAACTGAAAATCCTACTAAGCAAAATCATGTAATTAAAAAACTTTCTGTCTAATTAAGTTTGTTTTTATATATCAATTTTTTTTTTCGTTTTAGAATATATCAATATATATTTAAGCCATTTCTTAACTTTGAGGTACATACATTATGTATCAATTAAAACCAGTATAAACTTAATTTTAACTTATAAATTCAAAAGGTGGATAAGGTAAATACTTATACATGTTTAAACTTATTGATACTAAAAATTTTTATTAAAAAACCTTTTGATATACAACAAAAGTTTTTTGGATTTACAATACTTTTCTTAAAACATCTTAATAAACTATTTACCTATACTATAGCATTAAATATTTGAAAACGAACCTAACCGTATCAAAACTTTACTAACTACTTACAATTTACGTAAAAAAAATTTATTACACAAATATTTAGGTAAGCTACTTAGTTTGCTAATACTGTTTACTTTTATAGGTGTTTATTTTTTGATTCTGATTAGTTAAAGTTTTTTTTTAGAAATAATTTTAAATCAAAACATTTTTTTATAGGTGTTTTTAAATTTTAAACACTTATGTTAAAAAAAAATATTGTTTTTATATGAGTTTATACCAACAAATTTTAACTACTTTTACTACCTAAATTAGCAAACCATTGTTTTTTTAAGAGTTATAATACTTAAAGTCTTATACATTTCTTAGTTTAATTTTAGTTTTAGTATTTCTATTAATTTGACTCTTTTAGCAAATGCGCAGTAAATTATTATAGAATTAAAACGTTAAAAAAATTATTATTTCATTTTTCTAAACATTTTTAGATTCTTTTCTTGGTTGTGTTATGCAAGAAATTCATGTTCTTATTACTCATTAATTACATTATGTAAAATATGTGTAGAATTAATATAAACAGCACAAAGTATAGGCCAACATTTTTTTTTAACCAAAGTTATAATTCAACATTAAATATACTTTCTAATTAATTTTATAGAAAAAGAACTAAAAATTTATATATTGTGATAAAAACTTTTTTTTTTAAAGCGACTGAAACCTTCAATTTTCATTGTTGTAAAAATCGTCAACACTATTAAAAATAGAAAAAAAAATTATTTAAATCATATGAAAACTTAACTTTTAAAAGTTTAATGTATTTTGTTCAAAAACTACATTGCTATTATAACTATATTTGTTAACAAAACTGAAACCTTAATTAAAATAAAAAACTTACTAAGTTTTATATATTAGACTTTTCTAAGTATATACAATCATATTTTGAGTTGTAAAAAACTTAGATTAATAATTTAACAGAACTTATAAACTTCTCTTTTTTAAAAGCTCATAAGCTGTTTTGAATTAATAAAAGTATTAATAGCTGTTATTTAATGTATAAGTTTTAATTTTACTATTGCTTTGTAGTTGTTTGTTTCAAATTATTTTATTTTAAAGCTAATAATCTAATAAAAAGAAACTCTTAGAAATTATAAGGTATTATGATAAGTGTTTCGTCAGTATAATGTAGTTATTAGAAAGTTTTTACGCTTCCTAAAAACAAAAAGCGCTTAAATATAACAAATAAACCTTTAAAACCTACTTTTTTATGAATTTTATTAATATAAGTAACTCATCAAACTGTAAACTATGTTTGAATAAAAATATTTTTTACAACTATTACCTATTACCCGTCTAATATAAAATCGCATGTTTCATTTTTTTACTTTTATTTGTGAAAGTTTGTTGAAAGTGTTTAAATATAGCATAGCTGTGTATAAATTGTTTTAATAACAAAGTTTTTCTAATTTTTGGTAATTTTACTAAAAGCATAAATGCTTTTGTGTAACTAAGTTAAATCATATCACCTAATACATTGATTCATATAAACTTTTCTACAGCATAGAAATTTAAAGTATTTTCTAGATTAAATAATGTTTCTATGCTACTTTCAATCTATAATAATTTTTTTAAACAACAGTTTACTAATAACTGACTACTAAAACACAGTTTTTAGTATTTTAGTAATTGTGTAAGGATATAAACTTTTAGTTCTAAGTACAAACTTTAATTTGTATACATATTGATTTGTAATTTATTACATCATGTGTAATGATATCCTATTGCTAATAGTATTCAATTTGTCTACCAAAAATGGTTGAAATATGTATTTAGAAAAAGTATTTTCAACAGGTGTAAAAAATAGTTTTAGGTAAGTTTAACAGAATGAAGTAGTTAGTTACATTTTAAAACATACTGAGCAACTTCTCTGTCAAATTAACCAAAGTTTAATGCTCTACACAAATGAAACATATGTGTTGTTTATGTTAAAAGTTGTTTCGAGTACTGAATTTGTAAACTAAACGTTCTTGTTTTTTTTTGTTCTAATTTTTTTTTAATTTATTTTTTGAAAAAATTAATCAGGATGAAAATTTAAAAAACAGCTATTACAACAACTTAAAAAGTGTAAATGTTTTTATGTTCTTTAAAACGAAGTTTAAGTGTAAATTAAAAATAATTACTTAACCTCATTTGTGCTTGTATAAAAGCTTGACAAAAAATATTTAGTCAAATGTCAAGTAATATTTAAAATGATTTACATAGTTTCAAGAAAAATAAATCTTGAAATCTTTTTTAAGAAAGTGAATGTAAAGTACTTACTCCGTTTAAAAACTCGGTTTTTAATAAAAAAAATAGTCAAGGTTAACAAGTTTACAATGTTATTGATATTACTTGGGCAACGCATTTTGGAGGAAAAGTTGCCTTCAACAGAAATCAAGCTAGTGTTGGTAAGAACTGTTAAAAGTTTTTTTCAATCTCAAAAACTTTCATTTGTTTTGAACAGAAACAACATTTCAACAGATATGTGTTGAAGAGTATTAAGATCTTAATAATATAAAAAATAGTTTTCTTTGTTTTCGTTGTAGTAAAACTTAGTACGGCTTTTTTATATTTTGTTTTAATCATAATGTGTGTAATTATAAATTTTATTGTTCATTACTTTTGTTGAATATGTAAATAATGTACGATTTTTTTGATCAACAATCTTTGTACCTATCCTTTTTATTTTTTGTTTACTTATATTAAGTGTTAAAATGTTTTTTGAACATAACTTAGAGGTAAAAGCATTTTACTGTAACTGTAAAAAAACTGGCATTTAAAAAACAAATTATTTTGGCTCAAATGGTTGTACTAAAATAAGAAATTAACAATGTGTTCTTCAAAAGAAAAGATTAAAGAACTAAATTAATATCTATATTTAGAGTTTATTTTAACTAACGAAACTTTTTTTTAAGTTCAAAACTTAAACTTTTATTTCGATACAATTTTGATTATTAGTAATTATAAACTTTGAAATGAATTAAAAATATGTTTGTCTAGCTTTAGTTGACAATTTTCAAAAAAAACATATTTTCAATTGTAATTTAGCTATAATTACTTTGTTTTAATCATTTTGAGATGTTTATTGTTTCTGAATTTTTTTTTTTGAATTTTTTGAATTTACTAATCTTTCAACTTTGTTTTTTTTTATTCTGTTGGTTTTGAAAAGATGTTCACACTTTAAACAACAAGTCCAAAGTTATAAGTAAACATACCAAAACTACATTTATTGATATTTATTATTTAAATGTTTGATGTAAATTTGGATCTAATCACAATTCAAGATTTTAAAGTTTAATTTCAATAATTAAAAACTAATTTATAGTTTATTGTCTTCCATAAAAAAACCAACGCTTAAAAACTTTGGTTAAAAGATTCAGTATAAACATATTTTAGTCAGTGAGCTACACACCACTCATCCACTTACATTTAATCGAAGTATCGAAACTATAGCACATAAATTGATATAACGTAAAGCAGAGATACTATTTGTCGGTGACGTAGCGTGGTATTTTGGTCAAGGGGTGCGCGAACTTTTATCTCAAAAAATCTCCAAAACAAAACTTTTGTAATTAGCTATAAAAAGATCTTTTTATAAGTAATATAATTGAAATAAACTTATTAAGTAAAACAAGTTCGAAGTAACTGTTTAAAAAATACATATATATTACAAAATTAAACAATTAAAAAAAGTATAAATTTTGTTAGAATTACTTATACTTGCAAAAATGTAAATTTACTAAAAAAATAGTTGTTACTACTTACAGTAAACTTTATATCTTTAAAAATGAATATATTCGATAAAACGAAAGTATCTATTTTATTTACGAAAATATCAATCTCTTTAATATACAATACAACAATGATAACAACACGTCATTACACATAATTTAGACTAAGTTACACAGAAGTTAAAACAGACCAACTTTATAACTGTTATTACAATTTATTACAACTTTGTAAAGTAGTTAAAAATATTATATTTTAATTTAATTCAACTGATTGTTTAAAATAAAAATCACAATCAAAGTTTATTTCTCATAGGCCGACACGCTTTTTCTTGTATGTTTACAAAAATAAAGATCAGAAAATTAGCAGTAGTCTTAACATCTATCGTAGCATCAAAAAAACCTGTAAAACTAATTAATTTTTCTTCAAGCGTGACAAATTTTTTAAACTTTTTGAAGAAAATCTGTCATAAGGTTATACTACGGCGGTGCACTAATTAGTTGCGTACTTTTTGACTTTAAATTCTTATGAAGTTAATGAAGTTATAAAATTTTTCCTTATGGAGTTTTTCATCAACATCGGTGCGCACTTTCGCTTGCGCACCGAATCAGTATATTGGGTAATTTCCCTAATTTTTCAAATACTAGATAAACATTGCTGAAAAAAGGCAAATTGAGCAGAAAAAAAAAACAATAAAGGATACAGATATTACATTCTTTTTTCTTTACTTCTTTTCTTTTTTGGGTGGCACGCATGCGCCAGTGTCCCTCCGCACGCTACGCCCCTGCTATTTGTCCGAAACTTTAAGCGGCGGTTGCAGTTCTAAAGTCGATTCTGATTGGCTACTACTTTACTTTTTTTTTCACTTGACTAAGGTGAGTTAGGGATAAAGTTGTAAATGTTATCCGTATTCTGCTATATAATAAATTAACCTGATTTGCTTAAATTTGCACAATGTTATGTATAAAAACAATTTAAAAAACTTAAAACTACAACCGACCAAAATTTTAAACCTGACCTAAATTTGTTTTCAGGAAAGGCTTTTTAATAAAGTTTCTGTCGGATATGATACTTATACTTAATTTGCATCAAGATTAGACGCTTGACCATGTAAGTGTAAAGTCAATATTTTAAATAACTGCATTTAAAAAACTCGAAGTATGACAAAACAACTACGGCGTGGGTTTTGTATAAGCATACTATTGAAAATAGCTAGTTTTGATACTGGTTTTAACTAAAAAATATAAACTATATAATTCACTCATTTTAAAAATAAGTTTATTAATTAATTTCGTTTAGCGCATCCTCGGAATAATATTGCTAAAAACTATTAATATTGTAGTGTAATCTTAGTTAAATACAATGAATTTGAATAGTCTAGCTAAAAATAGTTACGTCATAAAGTATAAAAGTCGGTTTAAAAAAGTCAGTTCAAAATGAACTGCTTACCCTCTTTCGGCCCACATCCTTTCCCAGTCTACCTCCGCCTTCCTTATATGGGTGAAAACTCAATAATACTGGCTAAGCAAGCTTAATTAGTTATAAAATCCACCTTTAATAGCGTTTCTCTGCGTGTTTTGTACAACACCAACCGCCCGCTTAACGAAATCGTGAAAGATGCCACACCTACCCATGATTTGGGTGATGTAGTATACGTATTTAAATGTCATTGCAGAAATGACTACGTAGGTCGAACATTTCAACGTTTCCACGTCAGGCGAGAGCAGAATGTCACGAAAAAGCTAAAAAGGTTTATTTTTAATGACGACGTGAAGCCTAAAGGTGAAAATTTATCTTTTCATCAGCACAGCACCTCCTCAACAACTCTGTTTGTGCCGAGAACTACATAAATAGTAGGTTCGAAGTTTTATCCCGAGCTAGAAACACCTACCATATCTAATTTCTAGAATCTTTGTTTATTAGAACTCGCAAACAAAAAATTTGCAAACAAAGAGGTTTTTACAACTTAAAACTTTATAAATAGCGTGTTTTTAATAGAATTATTGTTGTCGTTTTTGTCGTATTTTGTAATGTGCTTTTTGTTTAATTTAGTTTCAGGTAAAAAAAAAACTACTATTTTAAATTTTTATTTTTTTTACAAATTTTGTCTTATAAATTACTTCAAATTAGCTTAGTACAACTCGATTCTAATTTAAACTTTTTAAACAGACTTTTATACTTTATGACGTAACTATTTTTGGCTAGACTTTTCAAATTCATTCTATCTAACTGAAATTACACTGCAATATTAATAGTTTTTAGCAATATTATTCTGAGGATGCGCTAAACGAAATTAATTAATAGACTTTTTTTGAAAATGAGTGACTTATATTTATATTTTTTAGTGAAAATAATTAAATGTAACAACAGTTTTTGTCTACTGTAAAAAATGCTCCTTTGAAAAAATTCCCATAAGTGAGGTAGTTATTGATTTAGAAACAAAAACAAGTCAGAATTTGAAGTAAATCTCTCAACAATATGAAGAATTATAACACCATTAATTTAAGTATGTTAAGTTTTTTGCTTGAAATATGAAAGTCTCAAGTGACATTTAAGTATATTAATCCTTATATGTAAGTTTCTTTACAATGGATGAATAGTTTTTTATGCTGGATTTAATTTTTTTTGGAATATATAAGGTTTTAATATGTTTAATATCTTTCAAATGGGCAATTAAGTTTTTTAACTTCATCTACTTATTATAGTATTATCAATAATCACACCTAAGTTAGGGTCTACCTAAATGATTAAACTATATGAATTAACACTCCCAACAAACATCTACATAGCCTAATACTAAGGAGGCTTAAATTTAAAATTAAACTTAAAATTTTAGAAAAGTTGCACTTCTAAAAATGCTTAAAACTAGCTTATACCAATATAAATTGCAGTATGAAGGATTTCAATTATACTACAGTCAAGTTACAGAATAGAAGGTATATTAAATCAGATGCTTTTCTTTAAGTGAGTTATTATAATGATTGTTGATATATTATTAACTGATTGTATGTTGTATTATTATTTTTGTTGGAGACTATTTGTTTGGTAAGTAACCTGTAAAACTAAACTGTAAAACTCATAGTCTACAATTAAAGCATAGAAACTTATTGATTCATAAGTTAATTGTAAAATAAAAACAAATTATACAGTAATCTTCCTTAATTCTACCAACATATGTTTCTGTGTGTCAACGAATCAACACACTTCAACTGGGTTCTGTAAAAAATTAATTACTGTAATGAGAGAATAGAAGCATAGAATAAAGTAGGTGTATATATGTTTTCATTAAAATAAGATATATTCTACAGATAATAGTTATTAATAGGTGAAATACTTAACATTAAATCCGACTGTTATAAAATTATATGATATTTGTAATTATTAAGTCTAAAATAAATAAGTAAGCTAAATGAAGGTTACTTATTTGGTATTTGTTATATGTTGGTAGAATAAAGGAAGATTACTGTATAATTTGTTTTTATTTATATTCCAGTGAAGTTACTTTACTAGGATCTTTTATTAGCAAACAATTAAAACTATATTTTGAACAGTTAATTGTAAAATAGTATTTTACTTAATTAATAAAGTTTATTGTCCTGGACATGACATTAAACTGTATCCTGGTGGATGACTCGATAACCAAAAGGTTTTTTCGTAAATCAGGTCCTGGACCATATTTTTGAGCACTTTTTTTTGTTTATTAAACAATATTGAGAATTTTGGATAAAATTAATATTTGAAAACTTTACTAAATAGAAAAACGAAAAGTATACAACTTGTATCTATTTAAAACTTTGATATATAATTTACTTATATTTCATCCCTACTGACAGCTCCACTCTTTCTCTTACTGACCCTAGTGTATCAAGCAAAAAGTTGAATATGCTTATACAACCACATCACAAAGAATGTTCATCATTTCTTTCTGTGCATTGATGTGTCTTTGGATTCAAGTGTAATGGATGATCTAGGAGCATCTGAGTCAGCTTAATAACCAGAAGGTTTGTAATAAACAAAAAGTTTTGGCTTATTGATAAAACTTATATATAAGAATTTGAAACTTGTATTTGAAAGAGTATTTCTTGACTTTCATTGCTTTGTTGAAGTGTATAAACCTGTTAACACACAGATACATGTGTAAGTGTAATAAAGGAAGAATACTGCTTAACTTTTTATAATTATATAATAATTTGTTAATTTTCTACTTTTTTAATTATTTAAATATAATATACAGAATCCTTTTTTTTTTGGAAATTCCTACAACATATTCTAATATTCTTTCTGGTTTTTGAAAGTACAAATATTCTTGTCTTTTGTATAAAATTAAGTCAAAGGGTAAAATTTCATTAAATAGTATTAAGTTACTAAGAAGATACTGTAATGCTACTTCAAATGTATTGAAAAGTAAAATAAAGACCAATTTTTATTTTTTGTGTACATAATTTATTATTTCCTATTTAATCTAAATTTCATAATTTTACCTGTAAAATTGTTTAAAAATCTAGGTCATTCCAGGTTTTTAAAGTTTTTTCTTCATAAAATTGTTTTGTTTCAGTTATTAAGTTCCAGGTTATTTTTGACTAAGTATTCAAGTTTGAGGTTTCCAAGTTAAATGGGCACTCTCTTTATTATTTATAAAACTAAGTTACACCTTATTTCTGTATAGTTAGGAAGAGTATTTAGCTTGAATGCTAACTAAGGATAATAAAACTATTTTAAAACAAAGTTTTGCATTTTACAGGATCGCAACTCACTCAGGCTAGAATATTTTTATTTCAGTCCAACTCTGTTTTTTTTTTTGTTTTGAGATATAAAAAAAAAACATACTAATCTACACTAGCTTGGTTTTGTACAAAAAATATTTTAACACCTTAATAAGGTGTGCACAGTAAGTGATTGATAAATATTTTTTGCACAGTAGATAGTTTAATTTCAACTTTTTTATTTACAAAAAATACATATTTTAGGATGTGTATTGATGAATGACATATAATAGTTAATAATATTATGAAAAGTAGAACACGACTAGTATTACATATATTGTGTTAAATTTTATGACTAAAAGTTAATGTAGAAATAATATATAAAATTATATATTAGTGACATAATAAACACTGTTTTAACAAAATTTCCCTAAGGCAGAATTTTTTTGATGTTATAATAAACTACTGCTAATTTATGATCACACAGGCTATTTTTTTTTATTTTAGTTAGTTTAAATTCTACCTAATTATACTTTTTACTTGAATACTTATTATGTTGAGATACTAAAAAAAATATTAAATTTTGTTCAAAAAGAAATTATAGGAGAATGTTAATCATTTAAGCAAATTATACTAGTAAAAAAGAATTTGATTGTTTGACAAAACAATGTAAAAATTTGTTAAGTTTTAGATTTCAGGACCACCATAATAAAAGGCCTGCTATTAGCGGTTTTGGATATGTGTAATTCAGAGTTGCCACTTTACCTGGAAACCTGTAAAAACCTAGAATTTTAAATAATTTTTACATATTAGGTAAAAAAATTTTGATTTGACACCAAAAATCTACAGTATAGATAAAAAAAAATTGTCATTAACAAATTTTTTATTCATTAAAAAACACATTTGAAGTAGCTTTACAGTATCTTTTCATTGTTTTTATACTATTTAACAAAGTTTTTTACCTTACATCTAACTTTAAACTAAATATAGACCCAAAAGCGTGTACTTTTAAAAACCTGGAGAAAATTTTGAAAACCTGGAAAAAACTTTGAAAAAACAAGTGGCACCCTTGGTAATTGTGCATAGAGAATAAAAATAAATAAAAAACCCAGTGATGCAATAGATAAAACAAACAGATAATATATATAATCATTCTGCTTTGCATTTTGTCATCTTCTTTGTTCTTTTAAAATATTATTTTTCCCTTTCTTTCAGTCTTTTCCATTTGGCACTGTCATTTGCTAGCAAATCTAATTCATTAGTTCTTATATTCAAACTTTTTAGGTCGCGCATGCATACATCCTTAAAACGTATCTTTGGACGACCTCGGTTGCGTTTGCCAACGACCAACTCGCCAGACAACAGAGACTTATGAATTTGCTCAGCACCTATCCTCAGAACATGACCAAGCCTGCGCTGACTGAGAATAAAGTAAAGACACCATACATTCAGGCTATTTAAAGATTTTACAAAATCTGAAGCTAACTCATACCAACTCAAGCCTGTTTAAGTTCTTTTGCAAAACTCAAGGTGATCTTGATTTTTTATTCAACCTCAGGCTAGTTATTTTTAAAGTATTTAAGGTTGATGAAGAGTAAAAATGTTTAGTTTCTGTTTACTTACACTAAATTCTTTTTTTACTAGACTTCGAATAGTTTGATGTAACTCAAGCAAACTTTTTGTAACTAAGGCTGACTTTTTGCTTAAAAGTTTTCTTATTTTTAACTGAGGTTTTAAACATGCTTCTGTTTATTTTATAATGTTAATACTTGTTTGAATTAAGCCTAATTAACTGCTATATTGCTTACATAAATTTGCTTTATTATGCTTTATTATGTTTTTAATTTTGTTAAAAATAAGGTCATTTAGTTGATAATTTAAATATGTAGAGCCAAATTGCAAAAAAAATTCTATCTGTTACTTAGTGTTATAAAAAGTCCATTTAAATTTTTGAATTATAAACAACCACAGCCAGTTTTCATTAATAATTTTTTGACTACTATGTTGAATCTTTTTTGTACTATAAATAGTAAGTAAAGAATGTTTCAAAAACCTTCCTAAAGTTCTTATTTTTTTTAGTTTAAGATTTTTTAGTTATATAGTAGAA
The DNA here is from genome assembly GCF_965202585.1 of Thalia democratica. Taxonomy (NCBI): domain Eukaryota; kingdom Metazoa; phylum Chordata; class Thaliacea; order Salpida; family Salpidae; genus Thalia; species Thalia democratica. Next base: position 79,502,496 of record NC_139165.1, read on the forward strand.
TTGTACATTGCAAATTATTTCAAAATAAAAACTGTTTTCATTTTAATGACAGTTTTTACTAAAAATAGTTTTTTTATTGTTTTTCACAACTTATATATAAACATAATATGTTTAAACTGTTTCAAACATTAACTTTGACTAATTTATAACAAGTAATCCATTAAAAAATATTTAAATAGTTTATTGTGCTACAATGTTTTAACCTTATGGTATTAAACATTATAGTTCTGCAATTTAAGTGTTAGGACAAATAGACAAAAATAACAATAAAAAATAATCAAATAGATACAGAGTTTCTAAACACACAAAATATATATTTTTTTTAAACTCAGGCTGACTCAAGATAGTTTTGTTTCTTCTAAAAAACAAAGTACAGTTTTAAGATTTTTGAAAATAACAGTACAGTTTTTTAAATTTTGAATGAGACTTAGTTTCAATATTTTGTTGAAAAATTTGGTTTTTGTTAATTTTGAAATTTAAAAAACTTTTATGAGGACCAAAAAACTCAGGATGACTCAAAACAGTTAAAGGTCACTCTGAACAGTTTTTTTGACTCAAAGAGGAGTAGCAACCATACATGTAGATAAAGGTAATTATAAATAAAAGTATTTCATATAAATAATAATAGAGCTAATTTGTTTAGATCGTTACACTTTAACTTATAAAAGTTGTATAAAGATGTCAAACAAAATGGGCTTGTTTTATGGTACAATTATTTAAAGGAACAAAAATACATTGTAACATTCAAAATTCAATCAAAATATATCGAAATTAAAATACAGAAAAAATATAATTAATTTAGTTATTTAAATTACATAAACTATATCGTCAATTAAAAAACCAATAAAAAATGAATTGTTCAATATAAAAAGTTTGACAAGTTTACATTCTAAAGTAAACATTCCTAAAATTAGGGCATGATAAAAATATGTTTATACATTTATTCGGATTATGATTTTTATTTTTAAATACAATTTCAATTTTCTATAGATAACAAGTTTTATAATATTTTCCAATGTTTTTAAATCTTCATTTTTAATTGTGCTGTATGTTTTTATTTATTTTATTTTGAATGTGTTTTGCTAATTCAGTTACGTTATAGTTTTTTCAACTTCAATATAAGAGTATACTATCTTTTTTTTTATAGTTCCATCAGTTAATCTTATTTAATTCTTTGTGTTTTTGTTGATACTTACTGTTGCTTGATACATAACATTTTCTAATTAATTGTTTTCAAAGGGCATTATTTTTTAAACTCTTTTTCACATTTTTAATTTATCTAAAATTTGTGTGTCCCTGTCATAGAGTTTTTGTGTAACGTCCATTTATTGTTGCTTATTTTAGGTAGTCCATGCAACTATAGGAAATTTTACTATTTTTTTATTGAATGTTTTGTGCAAAGTATATATAGTTTTGAAATGTTTTTCTACTATTTAAATAAATTCCTTACTAATGTTTGTTTTTACCAAATTCATCAGTACGTTAAGTTAAAGTAAATAATTTTTTTGTTCCCTTTCTTTTTTCTTTGTTCTTGAGTATTCATTTTTGTTCTTTGTTTAGGTACTCGGGCTTATAAATTTATATTTAAAATACATCTTGTACAAAAGAATTAAGTTATTAAATGTATTTACGTTTATTTTCAACTTAATTTTTCTGTCTTTTATTTTGATTAATTGTTTTATTGGTAAATTTCTCTTAACAACAGGGAATAATTCGAATACATATATATTTAATGACGAAATTTTCTTTATTGTTCAGCATAAATGTATTTATTATAAAACTAGTTAGAGTAATAGCACAATAAATGTATTTTTGTTTCTGGAAAAACTCTTATTTTGAAATTAGAGCTTTTTATTGCTTTTATAGTCTGTATTTTTTTATTCTTCATTTGGTGATTATTATTGTATTAAATTATGGCGAAACCATCATAACTATAGAATAAAGTCAAGTTTGTTTTTTTTTTTGTAGTCCAAAGCTTTCCATCGTATGGTACAACTCTGTTACAACCAAGATCCTAGTAATTTATTAACATAAGTACTTACAAATGCAAAGCATTTGAAAATATTTTAGTAGTCTTTAGATTTTTCAACACATGTGTCGTTACAATATATTATATATTACTAAAAACGTTTTTTTGTTGTACAGGGATGCAAAGCTGTTGCTGAGACCAATCTTCCAAAGGTTTGAGTTTCGCTCTTAGGATCCGCGTTCATGGCTTTTGCTCTGAAGCAAAAAATATTAGAAGAGTTAGACCCCGTTGGACCGTTCTCACCTTTTTGCGTTAAAGTGTTACAATTAGATCAGGAAATCAAGAACATTAAATTGTTAGTTAATAATATTTTTTGATTATAGCATTGTACTTGGTGCCAGTTACTCAGGCTAACTTAAATTTTTGCAAATTTTGTTTATAATTTTCTTTGCAAAACTCAGGCCAGTTCTGACAATTTAAAAATCTTGGGCCAGTTTTAATGGTTAATAAAAACCTATTACAAGTTATATTATTCAATATATTTTAAGTGTTTTTGTAATTACTATTATAGTTTCTTAAGTATTCTAGGTTGATTAACAACTTTTTTCTTTTTTGACCCTTATTACTTTTTTATTTAAGTTTTGTAATAGACCTAGACTAGTTTAGGTTAATTTTTGTTTACTCAGCCGGGATTTTTGACTTAAAAGAATTGCAATCCTGATTGTGAACTTTTTATCACTTAGTAAAATTGTTTATAATTTTAACTAAGATTATTTTTGCCAAATCACATAAAAGTTATATATTTTAAATAAATTTAAATAAACTTATAAAGTTGTTTTTCTAAATTCTTTTATTGCATAAAAAAATAAAATGCTACTTAGTATTTTCATGAATTTCACGAAAAATTAAGCAAATTAAGAAATTGTTGGCTTCTCTTAAAATAAAATAGAAACTTATATAATAAGTACTTTAAATTAATTGTTTTAAATACCAAATAGATTAAAACTTATCTAGTGATTTTAAATTTACAGTAATTGATTTTTTAATGTTAATTAAAATAGGACATATTTTCTTAAATAACTTTTGATCTTTGGAAAAGCATCACAATGCTTGTAAACTATAATTTTTAAGATTCAATTAATCAATCATTTATTTTCAATTTCCTTACTTAATTTAAATATTTATTTAAATAGTAAATAAATAAAACTATACAAACAAAATCAAAGCTTTCTTACATTTATAACACTCAGGCTGTTTAAAACTGCATAAAGTAATTTAGGCTAGTCAATTAATAATTTGTAAGACTCCTTTAAATCAAATTTCTTAATTTTTTTTGGATAACCTTGGCTATTTTTGATTTCTTTATGCAATTTTAAGGCTAGTCACGGTTGCTAAAAAACTTGGAAACCTGGAAAAACCTAGAATTTGAGAAATAAAAAAAAACCTGGATTTTCAAACAATTTTTACATATTGAGTACAAAAATTTTGATTTGCCACTAAAAATCACCATATAGATAATTTTTTTGTCATCATTAAAAAAAATTTTTATAAAAAAACAGCTTCACAGTATAATTTCAATGTTTTTATACTACTTAACACAGTTTTTAAACTTTACTATAAATTAAAGATAGACCTTAAAATGTGTACCTTTGAAAACCTGGAGGAAATCTGGAGAAAGTTTGCCAAAAACATTTGGCAACCCTGGCTAGTTTTCATTTGTGATTTTAAAAATGTTTCATATCATATTGAAGTTGCTGTGTTTTTGAAATGAAGTAAAATAATGCACTTTATCTTTCTCTTATAGTAATAAAATAAAATTATTGTATATATAAAATAGTAAGCTATTTACAAATTTTTGTTATTATTAATATTTACAAATTAAAAAAAAATACCTGCAAAAAATAGATAGTTTGTATAAAACACAGTATATTATTGATTAATTTCTCTGGTTTTTGTTTTAATGAATTGCTGCTACATTCAATCATAAACACCTACAAATAATTTATTACATACTTAAAATTTTGATAAGATGTCAAACATTCAACTTTTAACACGACTATTTAAATTTTCTAGCCAAAGACTTCAACAGATTAATTTAAAAAAATTGATATACATAATTTTAAGTAGCTTTGTAATGTTAGTTTGTTTAAATTTACATATTTATTTGCCTAAACAAGTTAATTCTACAACTGAATGCTCTTCTGAATTGATTATAATTTTAAGTCATCTTGTAAATGAGATTAAAAGTTTCAACTATGATAATACATTGCTATTTTAAGTTTTAATTCATCAATTATTTTTTAATAAAATATGATAAAGTAATTTGTTAAAAGTTTTACTGCTGTATTGTATAGTAAACTAGCTTTTGTATTGTATTTTTATATCGTTTTTTTAATTTGTCTTCTTCTGTCTAAGTCTTAATAAATAATTAATGGTGATGTTTTTTTTTTTCAAAAAATGTTATGGTACTTTAGGACAATAAAGTATTCACTTAGTTTACATATTTATATAGGTCTTAAAAATAGAGACAAAATATATCCAATATATTTTTATATAAACTTATTTAAAGATTTATTTATAAACAAGTTATAATATTTTTTAGTACAAGTTTTATATTTATAGACAGTTTAATGAAGAGAAAGTTCATAAAAAGAATATGAATTTCTTTAAATTTTCAGTTATTCATAGACTACAATAATGAACAGATACTAATTTTTATTTTTAATTAGGTTGCAATAATTTGATTTGGTATAAAAATTTTGTATAGTAAGTATTAGGTTTTTTGTATATAAAGAACTTGTAATATTAGTTTATAATTATTTTAATTCTTGATATATCTTTTTAGGTGTTACATGACAGTTTAAATTTGAGGTAGCTTAAAGTTCAAAAATTTAAAGAACGTCAAATTATTAAGATTATGATAGTTAAAAAACTATAATTAACTAAAATAAAAATATTATTATTGAAAGAAATAAATCGTAATTACTAAAAAAGCCATGTTTGGTAAGTTTAACTACTTATATTAGCTCTATCTCAAAAAAAAATTGAAAAAAAATGTTGTAAGTCAAATTGTTAGGACGATGATAGCTAAAAGATATAATAAAATATTTATTAATAGAGGGAATTTAAATACGTTCTGACAATTTTCTTGATATATCTTGAGTTGTCGCACAATCCGTTTGTAGTCTAATGTTTTTTTGTTTCTACAAGTTGGTAGCATTCACAATAAAATGAAAACAAAAGCATTTGTTTGGAAGTCCTCTTCTTATACAAGTTTATAGTCAAACTAGTATTTGTAATTGATATCAATTTATTTAATTAAACAGTGTATATTGTTGCAAAAGTATATTTTTCCTACTAATTAAGATAAATTTCATTGAAATCTTAATAAAAATTTTACTATCAGCGCGAATTTTACCAGTTAGTTTTTTGTCTCCATTAAAAAGAGTAATAAGAGGCGGTCAAAATAGAATTTAAATATCTATCACAAGCAATTAGTATAAAAGTCCTACCGTTAATATTTTTTGAGTCATTTTTCATAACTGACTATAAAAAGCATAATGCAAAACATTTATTTTAAGAAGTTTACAGTTAACTTAACAACTTATGCTTTTAACGAAAACTGTCAGAAATGGATAATTTAAATAACGCATATAAATAATTTTTATTATATCCGCATGTTAGATTTGTTTATTTTTGTTTTCATTTACAATTTCCACTCTAAATCTACATTTAGTTATGTACATTGTGCACTAAGTATATATATTGTTCTGAAACTTATATATAACTGTTTAATGATTTAGCTTTAGCACAATAGTAATTTATTACGCTTTTGATATATCTCAAATATTTATATTAAAATATTTTGCATTTTTATGCATTAGTTTTTAATGCGTAGTGTTATTCTATTCTTTAAATCTCTTATCTAAATTATGCTTTTGACAATTTTATGTTTTATTTAGTTGAGAGCTAAAATCGTTGTCAAAATAAAATATAACTTAGAAGTTCAAAGCACTACTTAATTGTTATCAATAGTATTTTAAAATTGAATAAACCTACTGAATTGTAGTTACTTTTGCATTTCTTATAGTTTAACTTAATAAGTAAGTAAAAATATATGAAGTTTTATTAAATTTACAATCAATATTATATTAATATTATTTCAGGTATTGGAAAACATCGAAGAGTAAACTTGCAAAATTATTTAAGAATTTAAGTTATAATAAATCTTAGTTGTTGTAAAATATCTCTTTTATTTTTCGATTTTCTTTGCTTTCATAGTCACATTATTTATGCTTTCTGATATTCTTTTTGTTTTAATATTAATTTTTAATTAGTTAATTTTAATTATACTAAGGTTGCAACGTAGTTTTTACATTTACAGTTATTGTTTTATGTAATTTCTATTTTGTTTATTTAAATATAAATTTAATTAAAACTATTTATTGTAACAAATAAAATTAAGGCCATACTGAAGTCAAAAAATTTTGAACCGAAAATAGTATTAACTCTTATTATAAAGCTTAAACATTGAAGTTAAATTCATATTTTATAAAACTAAATAACTTATTCAACGTTCGTCTACACAGTTTTTATGTCGTAGACAACACCTTTGTAGTTATTAAATTTAAAAAAAAAATTCACAGCAAGTCAATCTTTTTTTTTTATGAAAAGATTTAAAATTTTAGGAAACATTCTTGTCAACATTTTGAAACACTCCTATTTTGGGTTTATTTTTTTAGTTGTTACCTTCCCTACTTAGCTCACCAACTTGAATCCCTAACCATTCAAAAATTGTTTTCAGCTTCTTGAATCAGGTATTAAATCGATATTTAAGCAACCCTTTAAGTATCATAATTAAGTTACACCTAAATTAAATTTTAGCTGTTTTAAGTTTGAATAAAATTGTTTTTAAATTATTATATACTTGATAAATTAAGTAGAGTTAGAATTAAAAAAAACAGTATGTACAACTATATCTAGATTTCTTATACCCTGCTTGAATAAACTAAATATATTTTATATTGTTTAAAGGTCTATTTTCAATACTGAATAAAAATAATTATTAAACCGTTACAGCTAGCTAGAAGCTTTATAATATTCTAAGATAAATAAAATTTTACTGTAAGTTAATTTAAACTTGTGAAGTTTAATTAATTGTTTAAAAACAGAAAAAAAATAGTTTTATTAGTAATTTTAAAGCTGAGATAGATTATTACCTTTACTCAAGGAACTCTTTAATTTGAATGAGACTTTAGTTACGCATGTTTGCTATTAGTATTATATTTATATCCCTATACAAGTTTTTTTAAAGTTAGATAATTATATTTTTAGTTCTTATGTTTCAGACAAGCTTTTAAACACAAAAATCTGCTAAATTTTGTTGAGTTTTCTTTCGTTTCATTGGTTGTTTTACTACTTAATATTTAGATGAAAAAAGTTATGTGTAATAGCCAAAAAAAACTTCATAAGCATGTTGTGTACGACTCTATAGCCGAAAGGCTCCTTTGTACACCAGGTCCTTAGACCAAGCTTTTCAACGCTTTTTTTTCGTTCAATAACCAATCTTGTTAAGTACACTATTATATAGTTTATGTCCACTTATTTAAGAAATCCTTGCTTAAGTTGTATTCTGCAAGTGACGAATTTAGTCTCAGATCTACAACTCTTAAGGTAGTACACTTGACATAATTAGATAAATTAAACTCGGTTTATAAACATTGTAAATTATCAGCATAGCTTTTAAATAATTACTTACACAATCTGTTGTTGACTTATAAAGATAACAATTCAAATTTTAGAGTAGAACTGCATATTTATACATAGTTCAACCTTCACAGATTTATAAGTAACTTGTCTTTTTTTTTTTTGAATGTTTGTAGCCATATTTTGAAGCTTCAAAATTAATAAAATTATTTTGTTATCCCTGTTTGTAGAAAATTTTCTTTAGGTATTTGTAAAACCGTGTTTTTTTAATGTTATGAAAAATATATTTGTTAAGCAGGTTTCCTTTATTTTTTTTCTATGCAAACTTCATTTTATACCAGTGAAAATTAAGTTTGTACAGTATAATAGTATGTTTGATATCATGATGTTTTTAAAGACGTAGCAAGATATTTATAAATAGTATAAAAAAATATTTAATAAAACTATATTAATCAAGTAAACAATAACAAAAGACAAAAACTATCTTTCCATAAAATATTTTATCATGTTGTTTTTCAAAAAGCTATAAAAGAATTTTTTTTAAATGAATTTTTAAACCAAATATATCTGGGTTTTCCAAGTAGGCCATAAGTTGTACAGGAGGCAATGACTAGTATATGGTTTACAAAGAGTACTTAAAAACATTTTAAAATAAATTAGAAGCTTACAATAGACATTCAGAGGTTTGTATTGAAGAGAAAAATTAAGTATTAACCACATTTTACAGAAGATTTTTGTTATACACAAGGTGTTCTGGGGTTTGTAATGAATAAGGGCGACAAATTTTTAACTTTATGAAGAAACCAGCGTTTTACAAAATGAGTATAGAACCCCTCATCTAAAATGATTTAGTTTTTTAAAAGAGTTACATAAAATTTTTAACACAAAAGACGCTCAGTGCAAAAATCTAGATGTATTTACGTTATTTTCATGATCGGATACATAGCAATAAATGAAACATAATTTTAATTTGCATAGCAACAGTAGTAACTATAATAAAGAAATATTAGTTACATAAAAATTAATTATCTAAAACTTATAAAATAACAGTTATTCAAGCTTAAAAACTAGAACAATATTCTGTAGTAAATGCTTACAATTAGGCTCATGGCTTAATAATTATTATTATAGTGCATTAAAATTGTTGCTTACTTTATCATACTTTTTGTTTAAAATACTACTTTTATGTTGACTACTACAAGTATTTTGAAATGACTTCGGCCTGCAGAATCTGCAGGCCGAAGTCATTTCAAAATACTGCAGTGCAGATGGACTTTATTTATACATTGCGGCCCGCAAGCAGACTTTTTCGGGAAAATTTGACACACGATTTATAAAAGGTTGCCGACCCCCGTTTTATGCAAAGGGTTTAGTTTTAGTGTATTGCTTAAAAATCATTTTAAAATATAGTTACTAAAGTCGAGCTTTAAATAATTTGTTTCTCGTACTTTATTTACAAAAAGCTGCCGTTATATGCTTAAAAATAAACTGCTTCAAATTCAACGGATAAATCTTACATACAAAGATCTGTATTAAGCTGGGTCCTACTCGATCAACTAAATAGATCTACAGCTTTTCGAATCGAAGAAAACTCTGTACTTTAAAAACATTCAAACTAATTTTCGATCAAAACGTTTCCTGAAATGACACAAGTAAACCATCAAGCTTAAACATAAAAGTAAGGTAGTTTGATTAGTTACTTTTTCAATTAAAAAAAAATTAAAAATTCTTAAGCACTACAACACGTTTTAAGTGTGAGAATAATGCTAAAACATATAGCAAAGCATAACGTTTTTATAAACAAGAGAAAACAGTCTGACGTTCGTATGTTCTGCTATACCATATTCTGTTTTTACAAAATTGTTTATTAATTAAGGTAGTGTTTCAATTTTTTTGGTAATTTTTAACATTATTTTTGCAAAATGCTCAGCAGAGTTTAAAAAAAAAGTTTAATTAGCAATCGATTGTTTGTAAATGTACACTTATTTAAATGAATAGGTAAAAGATTGTTTTTAAAAAAATAATATACAGCTGTACTTGTAATTTCTAAAACAGAATTGTAGCAACACAAAAATAAAATTATAAACAAAACCAACAACACCAATACAAAAAAAAGTTACTTAACTGCCGAAAAGAAACATTACAACGAATCTTACGAGCTACTCTTAAAACTGAAATATATATATATTAATGGGATCGACAAGAAATATCTTTAAAGAAAGGTACAGGAATACTTTATTTATCAATATTGAAAAACAAAAAATGTATACTATATAGAAAAATATATAGTATTAAATTACATATGGAATTTAAAGGGAGTGGGTCAGAATAGCACGGCGTCATTTTAGCTGGGAAGGTGACTTTTGCACGGCGTCACTTTAGCACGGAGGGTCACTTTTACACGGCGGCATTTTAGCACAGTGTGTCACTTTAGCACGTTGCATAACTTTAGCACGGCGTCAGTTTAGCACCGAGGATCTTTTTCGCACCGCGTCATTTTAGCACGGTGCGTCACTTTATCACCGAATGTCATCTTTGAGCTTATTTTTCTTTTCTTTTTTGCTTGATGCGTCTTTAGAATTATTAGTTTTGAATTATTAGCGTTATTTTGCTCAAAACAAACCTTTCTAAACCTTCATTTAAAGTTTTTTGATCATACATTTTCAATTATAAATACTTAAAATTTTGTTGTACAGAGAAAACACGAGTTTAAAAACTAAATTGAAAATAAAAGTAAACACGCATTAGATTCGTAAAAAAATTAAACTTGATAATGAATTTAATTTTGGAAATATTTTGAAAAATTTTAAATGTAGTAAAAAGTAAAATTTAATCTAAAACAAGTTTATGTTGTATGAAACTAAATTCAATACTTGAATGAATACATTTTTTTCAAAAAAATGTAGTATAGAGTTTTAATTTTTTTGGTCAACTTAATTAAATTTATAAGGTTTAATTTAACTACATACGGTTTATACTTAACAACTTTTCTTGGTTTTACTAAAATGTCTAGCTTAAAATATGGAAACTTTAAAATGTTAAGATTGTTATATATAGTATAAAGAATTAAAATACATTATACATTAATTACAAAATCAGTAAATGATAATACACTAAAAGTCTCTAAAAGCAGACTTTAGTTATTTTAAAACAATTTTGCTATTTTGTGTTCTTGAGTTTTTTTACAAAGTTTTAAAAAATCTCAGCTTTCTTTTATTAAAAAAGCATATATTATCGTACTATTTATTAAAAATTTAGTTTAGAACGTATATTATTAGTAAGTAAAAAACATTTTTAGGTTTGATTTTGAATAGTGTTAAAATATTTAATTCTATTGCATCTACAAAGTACTAAAGAAGATAAACATGAATTTTTCTTAACAAACTAATAGACAAACAAAAAAATGTTTTAATTCAAGCTTAAAGTTCCTACAAATTTAGAACTTGAACATATATTTTTTATCAGTTAAATGAAAAGTTCTATAAATCCTCCTATTCAAAATTTTTAGTTCTTGCTAAAATAAGGCTCCGTGCAAAATTGACCCACCGTACAAAAGTTACTCCCGTACTAAAGTGACGCCGTGCCAAAAAAACACACCGTGTAAAAATGACCCAATGTGCTAAAGTAACGCTGTGCAAAATACTTTTAGACAATTTACTTTAAAAGAACCTTAATTACTATTTATATATTTTTTTTTACATTTCTACTTTTTAGCTACTAGGTATATTTAATAATGCTTTTGGTTTTTAGAAATATTTTTTTAGAAAAACCTCATTTTCGTATAGCTAAAATCACTTAGAATATTAAAAACAAGTACTTAAAAATTTTTGTTAGTTAAAATGGATAATTAACAAAGTTTAAGTGTTATGATTGTCCAAGTTGGTACTTCTAAAGTTTTGTTAAGAAAGCTTTTTAGGTTAATTTAAATACGTTAAATAGTATTAACTGTTTAAAAAAGTTATTTATCTTATTAGAACCTAGTGGCATATTTTTATAAAAACTAGCATTTTTAACATTGTAGTCAGTTTAATGTTAGTAAACTTACTATTATTTGTAAATAAAAAACGACTTTTACGATAAAAGAACATTGTTTTTCGTACAACAAAATTATTTTTTGAATAACGTTTTAGTATAAAAAGTTTAACTTTAGTAGAATTATGTTAGGTAAAATAGAAAAAAAATCAAAATTAGATACAATTTAAAATAAAGGATGCTGTGCAAACATTTTACACAGAACATAGTTTATATTTTAAATATTAAACTTTAGCTACTGTTTTTTATTAGAAAAATGTTTTTGTTCTATTAAGTAGAGTTTTAATGTCATCCCGTTTTGTTAAAAGCTAATTTTTGAAGTTTCCAAGTTAAGAAGGTATAATAAAAAAATAAAAGACAAATACTAGCTCGATTCAATCTAATAAAATTTATTTTTCTTGCATATTTATGTTTTTACCATGTACAGCTTTTAGACTTAATGAGTTTTCGAAAAAAGTAAAGACCAAAAATTTTTTTTTAAAAGTGCGTGCTTTCACACGACTTTTTGGTTTTTCTTTTTTTATGCTGTTTTTTTTACAGAACATAGCGATATGTTTAGAGGGGTGATTAGACACCGATTGATTATTAGCGTTTGATTAGCTATTCCTATATACATATTTAAATGTGAGGAGGTAGGGCTGGGATTCGAACCCGTAAATGCGTGTATCAAGCAACTCTCGAAGGGGTGCTATCAAACTTGCAAGTAACCGTCGCTAAGAGCGAGGCCATGACCGCTGCCGAAATTAGTGAGTTTATCGAGTTTATGAATTCAATATGCAAAAATCGTATAACTTGCGAAAAAACAAGAGTGAGGTGTTGCATTTCACTAGTCTTTTAGCTATAAAACAACATAAATAACATATTAGTAAAAAAGTTGTAAGTTATTTTAACTGAATGAAAATAATTATAGTTTAAATTAAACTATTAATTTTTTTTAACGAAACACAATAGTTTAGTTATTTATATAATAATAAATTTTACTTAGCATTAAAATTTGTTGTTTTCTTTTTAGAACAAGTAAATATCTTATTAATGTCTTTAATAATTCTTGCTAAGAACTTTACTTAGCTTACAAAATAAAAAGAAAATCATATAAAGAAATTTATTTTAAAACTTTAACAATAATTATTATATATACACTAAGTGTAAACATATTTTAATAAATTTAGACACCTAATAAAACTGATTAAAATAGCTAAAAGTAATTTCAAACAATCATGGTAATAAAATATTTTTATGATTAAAAACATAAAAAGTTAACGTCAAAAATATTTGAAAAAATATTTTCCAAAATAAAACAGCAAGAGGGAGCTTCGAACTAATTACCTGTCGTTCGCCAACCCTTCAGCTCTACCGTTGAGCTACATGCCCTCACATTAAAGACAAAACATTTGCAGATATAATGTGAAGTGCTTGGAAAGTATAAGTATGATAAAAACTATACGCATCAAGCTATTGCCTTTCCGTTTAAAGTAATTAAATTATTATTTGAAAAAAAAAGATTTTTTGTAAGTTTTACTTTTGGTTTATATTTTACTCTACTTTCTATTTAAAATGTTATAGTTACATACACATATCAATAGTTAGTTAAACTTGTACTTCTAAACTAATTTATAGTTTTTTATTTAGTTTCTTAGATTTGATTACACTTTGACCAACATACAAAATGTTTAAGTAGTATAGATATTGATACATTTATAAACGCTTAAAAACAAATAAGCGAAGCATAAAAGCTGTAATACTGTTTTAATATTGCTACTTTTAAGTAGAACTTTTTAACAAAAATCAAAACTTAAACATTGACTAAATATATAAGCGCAAACAACATATAAATATAAATTAAAGCACAGTTATAACTTCTGTCACATAAAAAAAATTAATTCCAAATCAAGATACAAATACTATAAATAAATTTTTCGATTATAATATAAGTTTTTTTAAACACTCAAGTACGGTGATACGTTCTTAACGAAGAATTATGCTAAAATATGTAACAAAAAAATAGTTTCAGCATAAAAAATAGAACCAATCTGACGTTTCTACGTTCTGCTAGACAATTTAAAAAAGATACATTTTTTAATACAAAATTCTTAACTAATCTAAGTAATTTTTCAATTTTTTTGTATTTTATCACCTTATATCTTTAAAATTTTTATCACAGTACTTAATAAAAATATCATGTAGCCAAACAACAATACTTTTTTTTTCAAAAACAACAACACCACTTTTATAGGGCTAATGTAAAAACTGAAAACACGACGAGAATTTATAAAGGATCAACAAAATTAATTATAAAATAAAGTTTCGGAAACATAAATCAACATTCACAAATCAAAATAAAAGGTATGCAACAGAGTTATTAATTCACACATGCAATTGAAAAAATTAAAGTATAAAAAAACCATTGCATAAGAATATATCAACTAATATATGTAATTTAATGAAATTATGTATGAAAAAAAAAAACAATAAATAAGAATATATCAGCAAAGCAGAAGCAACATTTAATTCAATAAAACAACTGTAATTTATGTACAATCGAATAACAAAAATTTTGTAAAATAAAATTTTAAAGCAGAAAGCAAAACATTTACATCGTCTAACATAAGTTGTTTTTCTAGAAAAGTGAAATTAAAATTAGCTTTTGTATAATTAAGTGCTTGTAAAACAATTTTATGCTGAAAGTTGTTTATTAGGTTATTGTTTATCCTTTATTTTACAAGGTTGTCTTTATGAACAAATAACTAATTAACAAAAAATTAAAGCTTGGACAAATTTTTCTAGCCTCCAGTATGTTAAGGTATTTACTCCGTTATCTTAAAAATTAAAAAAGAAGTATTAGTGTTTTCATACAACAAATTTAATGTTACTAACTTTAATAAATGTGTTTTTAAGTGATAGATTGTTTTGAAGCTATAAGACTATCCTTACACTTTGACAATACTAACTTGTATATATATTTGTTTATTTACTTGATTAGAAAGATTTTTTAAAAGATAAACAAGGTAAAACACCTATTCACTAATATTAAGTGCATATTTAAAACAAGTATTTCAAAATAATTTTTTTTATCTTTAAAAAGAAAACTTAGGTTTTAACATTAGTTTAAATACTTTAGTGCTAACAAACATAATCTCAATTAAAAGACAGCAGTAATTTTTTGTTATACAAAAATCGAAAAATTAAGTCTAAATTTTGTTAACTGTTACTTTTTACAATTAACAACATATAGCTCAACTCATATTTGGGCTAGAAGCTGCATAACTAAATGAAATAACAATATTTGATAAGTTTTAATTAAAAACTTTACGTTCTAGTCTAGGTTTTGTTTTCTATTCAATAAACTCACAATTTTTGCTTTAGTTCTAAAGTGTTTTATTCAGAATATTTTTTTTTCTTTGCAAAAACGTAAAGCAACATAAAAAGTATAAGTTTTAAATATTTTATTTAAGAAAACACGTTTTTTTCTTAAGCATTGGTTTTTTTTCAATTCAACAGTTGATAGCACAACTTTTGCATAAACAAAAAAAAAAAAAAACATTATAACGTTTATATGCTACATAATTAAAGAAACACATTGTTTATAAAATTATTAATTGTAAATTATCTGCGTTTTCTCACTTCTTTTGAAAATTTTTAGCACAGTTTGTACGAAAAATACTTAATTTAATGATTATTCATTGTTATTTAAGTATAGATATATTTTAAACAAATATATAGTGTGTTGTTTCGCTTAATAGAATTATTATACAGGAGCACTACTAATTTCTGAAATAACTAGAAATACAAAAAAATCCAATACCAATATAACCAAAAAATTATGCTACTGCTGTTAAAAAAGTCAGCTAAACAACTATTGCCTTCAACAAACCTCAACTACAGGCCGCTTTTAAAACTGAAAACTCAACAAATTATAATTTACAAGTTTAATTAGAAATGTGTAGAAGTAAAGGTACCGGGTACATAAAAATCGTTCACAAACAAAAACAAAAGATATCCAATAGAGCTATTGAGTTTCACATGGATTTTAATAGATAACTTATAAAATTACAAAATAAAACGAACTTCGTAAGCAAGAGAAAATCAGAATTTTTGTAATAAATAGCTGTAAAACATGTATAGCAGAAAAAAAAAGTTTTTAAACTCAAATATAACGACAGATGAGAATGACAAAATAACTGTATCTTATAATCTTAAAACAAAAAAATATTTGTATCTAGTAAGGTCAAAAACGTCTTGTCTTAAAGTTTAATACAAACTTAAGCCGTAGGTACGGACAGTTTTAATTAATTTTTTTTTAGTTTAAGATATTTTACAAGTATTTATTAAGACTTCACTAATTCCTATCAGCCTTTAATAAATAGATAACTATTTAATGTTTATACAACATTGTATCTAAAATACTTCGAGATATTAAAAAAATAAAGTGTGTTATCAAACTTGACTGTTATAGATTTAAACGTCATAACACTCAAAATTTTTGCTCATGTACTAGTTTTGTGTTAAACAAGTGCTATTAATGAGAAAGACCTGTTGAACTGAGTAGCAATAATATTTGAATCAGATTTAGTTTAATATTGTATGTATTTAAAAAAATAAATATTATGCTAACAGTTATTCAATTTATTCCCTGTATTTCATCACTACTTAATTGAACTGCTTGTTTAAAATGTTCATTTTATTTTAATGTTATCGATATTTAGACTAATATGTAAACATGTTGAAATTATGTAATATAAATTTATTTGTAGATATCTTTTTATGATATATGCGACTACTAACAGAAAGAGTATTACTATTCATAAACATTTTCAAGCGTTATTTATAAATATGTTACAAAGTATTTCATTTTTAAATTATTTATAATTTGTTTAACTAGTAAGGTAACTATTTATAATGTTTTATTCTATTCTGATATGTTAGTTAAAATGATTATGTTAGTTTTTTTGTTCAAATGATTAAAATAATAAAATAAAGTTTTTTAAAAAGGTAGTTTTATAAGAAAGGGTTTCAAGTTTAAAAAAGACTGGCTAGTTTTTTTATTATCAGGCAATTTCAATTTATTTTTTTCACATAACTCAATATTATGTCAAGCGCTGAAGTAGAGCATAAAACTTCAACAAGTTACCAAACCATAAAACTATTTCTCTACAAACTACAAATAATCTAAAGCTGAAGACTTACTAAAACATAAGCAAGTTGGTATATATATTTAAACTTGTCTTATTTTAAAAAGTAGGTAGTTTTTAAACTTTTTTTTTTCCTTTTCGGAAACTTAAATACTGAGTTTCATTTACATACATTCCTATTTCTTTTTTTGGTTACAAGATATTATTTTAATAATGCTTTAAATTTTCCATTAAGTTTCATGTTTTGAAACAATTTTTTATTTGTTCGTATATTAAACAAATTTCTAATTTGGAAATAAGTTAATGTTAAGTTTGCCGAATTAACATAATGTTATCTAGAACTAACTAACTTAATAAACGACGAACACTAGCTAGATTCAATCTAATAACATTTTATTTTTTATGCTTATTTACTTATTATTTTTCATGTATATTTAGTAGTTTTAATTACATTTATCTTCTGATAAAACTAAAACAAGAAAAAACTTGTAAAAGGCGCGTGCAGAGCACGACTTTTTTTTTTCTTTTTTTTTTTTGTATTCTTCTTTTTTGTTACAGAAGACTGCGATGCAGGTTGGTGACACTGGTTGATTTGATAGCTTTGATTAGGTATAGCAGTAAGACAAGGAGGTGAGACTGGGAATCGAACCCGTGTACGCGTGCTTCAAGTGACTTTGAGCCTCTATCAACACGCTATGTAGTCCACCGCTTTAAGGAGCAGAGCTACGATCTCACCGATGGAGTTATATTATATTGAGTTTATAAACTCAAAGTGCGTTTGCTTGCGTTTTCAATTTGAAAATAATGAGTGCAACTTTCGATTTTTATTAAATTTGTAGTTATTAATGAACGCAAACACTTTCAGTATAAACTGTTGTTGCTTGTCGACCAAAAACAGCAGTTACTAAACTTATAAGAGTTAAAAAAACATTTGGCAAAACATAGAAGCTTTTGCTTTATTTCGTGTGAATTAAAAGTTCAGACTTAACGTCTTAACTGCTTTATGCCAAGCTTTTGAAATTGTTTTACCTATACCAATTGATAAAACTAAATAAAAAGTATTTTAAAAAATAAACATAACTGAAAACGTCATAAAAAATTAAAAAGTAAATTCAAACAGCTTTTAGTAAAACTAAACGGCTAATAACATTTATTAAAACAGTCAAAATTATTTCAATCTATTTCGATTATAAGCAAATACTTTAAAACACATGACTTACGAAAAAAGCAGTTAACATAATAAAAATAAAAACCTAGAAAAGAACTATCATAAAAAATATAACGATACCGGGCCTTGAACATATCACATTGCGATTACAGGCTCTGAGTGTTGACGTTAGACCAAACAGCCACGCAATCAATGCAAAATTTTAGCTTAATTAAAGCAATATGTTTATAAATCACGCTTATATTAAATGTAGAGGTATCGAATTATTGTCCAACAGTTTTAAACAAATTACAAGCTTGTTTCTAAAAATAAATTGCTAACAAACAAATTATGCACAGTTGAGTGTTTTAGTTTTTAATTTATTATAGCCGGTATACACAATGTATCAACAGTTATATTTATATAGAATTAAATAGAATTACATAAACTAAATCAACTTCTACTGAGCCTATTTGAAGGGCTTCAAAATAGTTTATTTCAAGTTTTCGAGATAAAAAACTGCACATATTTTTCATTTAGCTAAATGTTAATTTCAGTTGTTAAAGTTTGAATATATATATATATAAAGGTTTATTTCAGAATGTAAAACTTAAACGACTCGAGTTTCGTGCTTATGCACTCATCAGCTTCATAACCAGTTCAAAATAAAGCACAAAACAAAACACACAAATAAAAGTTAAAAATTTAGCATAAGTAGATTATGACATAATTTTGAAACTATCAAAAATCATGCAACACGGCTTGTGCAAAAATTAATTTATTAATCGACAATTAACTGGCAAAAATTCATAAAACTTCAGTGAGTAACTATATTTTATGACAAATAATTGAAAGAGATAAATATAAAATTAAGATAAAAAGCTAAATATAAATTGAAATTTAAATTGTTATAAGATGAAATTAAAACTTGTTTAATTTTAAAATCGATTTATCTATATTTCTACAAGACGATACAAACTCGCTTCTTTTATTTAGGCATCTCTTATCTTTTCTTTTTTGATTGGTAAATTAAGTTTTGCACAAGCCGTTTTGCATGATTTTTGATAGTTTCAAAATTACATCATAATCTATTTATGCTAAATTTTTAAACTTTCATTTGAGTGTTTTTGTTTTGTGCTTTATTTTAAACTTGTTTTGAAGCTGATGAGTGCATAGGCACGAAACTCGAGTCCTTTGAGTTTTACATCTTGAAATAAGTCTTTTTATTAACAAAGCCCTTAAGGTGGGCCCAGTGTGAAAGATTTAATTTCTCAAGTTAAATAACTTAATTATATATATATAATTTATTGAAATGACGATTTTAAAATCGTCATTTCAATAAATTATTTAAAAGCCCTTCAAGTGGGCTCAGTAGAAGGTGTTCAATTTTGAAAATTAATCTTATTCTATATTTATATATATATATATATATATGTGTGTGTATATATATGTATAGTAAGCAGTTTATTACAAATCTTTAAATTTAAGAAAAACGGTACATGTGTTTTTATCCTCACCTTTTAAAGTTTAAATTAGTTTCAACCTCTTAAATTAACATTTTTTAAATGTTGAAAATGTTTTGTTAATAAGTGATGTTTGTTTTAGTTTTCTTAAAACACTATATCGTACTATTAATAAAGATAGTTCAAGCATTAGTTATTTAAATATTAGTTATAATATATTTTAGTTCTATGAACTTTAAATTATTAAAAAACTTCAAATTGATAAAAAATAAACAGTTTAACCAGTTAGCTTAAATAAAGTACAGTACACTACCGCTTAAGTACGCCAATTGAACCCGACCAAAAAGTGCGTACTTAGCACGGGTAGTGCGTACTTTTTGAAGACATAGTATAATATGAACTTTAATTGTTTGTTTTCTTTCTTACAACTAACCACCAAAAAATTAAGCCAAATAAATAAGTCTTTTTATTTTAAATAACATTTAATACATAATTCTTATCTGCAAAACTTTTTATTAGATTTTAAAAAGATTTATTTTGTCTATAAAAAGTTTCTACATAATTAATACATACTATTAATATAGAAAGTCAATGTCAGTCAATGGTATAAAAAAAAATTTTAAGCCATATTTTGTTTTGTTAGAAGTAAAGTACCAAACTACATTGTGTTTACCAAACATTTTGAAAACATCAATGTTTGTACATTTAAATTAAGTTATGACTTAACTATGTTGTATTTGTAGGTTTGTTTAGCTTTGTCATCTAGATTTTTTAATTTAATAGCATTACAGCTCAAATATCATTATTCTTTTCACTTTTCTGCAACCACTACATAAGTATTTAGTTTATTAACATTTAACAACAGGACTGTCACAATTGGCCACTTAGACTACTCAGAATTACTCACCCTAGTTTAAAACTTGTGAAAGTCTTAGGCTAACTCAGCAGGTTGGCCATTCTACCTTTCTTGATAAGTGCGTACTTAAGGCGTGATGCGTACCAAAAAAAGTGCGTACTTAAGCGGTAGTCTACTGTAATTATAATTCATCATTACAAAAATATTAAGTTATCTAATAATAAGTAGCACAATTAACAAATATGACATGATTTCGCTATAGAACAAACTTAAAAAAATCTTTATTGAAATGTCACTGTGACATACTCAAGTGACTAATGAACAAAAACTTGATGTAAAACTTATTAGTTAAATTAATAACGCTTAAATCACCAAAAATACTTTTACTTTTGTTCATAAAATGTAGCAATATATGCATGTTAATATTAAAACTACAAGTGTTGTTGAATTCCTTAAATAATTTGACTCTTAATTCGTGAAAATTTCATCTTAATGTTATTAGTTATTGTTTTGCGCGCATGAACTATAAGCTCTAAAACTTAATTGCAAAGATTTTAAATGTAATGCTTATTTAAACTTTTAGCTCACCCTGTTAGGTTAAAAGATGATAACTAAACCACTAGTGGTAGAATAAGAAGTCCTTTTTTTCAATCAATACATAAAAGTTTTACAGGTTTTTTAATTAGTGGCAAATATCTAATGCAAAAACAGCAAACAGTTTTTGGAACAAAAAGTATTAGGATGGCTGAAGAAGGATGCAAGCAAGCAAAAAATGTACTTAAGTCTAATAAGTTGGTATTAGAACATAAAAAGAGTTGTTAAAATGCATTTTCTGCATAGTAAAAAGTATTAAGATATTAAAACAAAATTCTGTAACATTAAAAAATTATTATCGTCATATTAATTCGTATATAATCAGCTACACGTGAAATAATTAATAATGTTGTAAATTATAATACTATTGCAAATTTTAACACATATTCCTTTACTATTAATCATAAACACGGACAGAGGTATTAGCACAAATAATAAAGAAACATTTTTTAAAATACTTACAACAAGACTATAATTTAACAACCACAAAATCATATTTTCTAAACACATATTGTGCTAACATAAAACAACGAGCAACCAAGAAAACGTTCCATGGGTTTTTCAGCGCAGTTATCTACATTAGCTGTCTGCGCTAGACAGGGCTAGTATACTTAAAGATCGGTCTGACTTGTATATTTGTTGAGTTAGAAAAAAGTGTTTATTACTTTATGATTAATTTACAATATATTTGGGTAAGGTTGTTTAGGGATAAGTTTATATATAAAAACAATTATAAAAATCTTTAAAAAAAATTGCTGACTCACCAATTATACATATCAATCTGATCTTTAAGTGTACTTTCCGCTAAACATTTTTACGATAAAAATATTGTTTTACTTAAAATAAATTTATTTAAACATTAAATACTTGCTATGTCAAAATAGCTTTACAGATAATAATTTTTTTGCTAGAAATCGATTAGAAGCTATATTTTAAGTAGCAGAGGAAGTATACACAAACTGTACTTTCATCAAAAGTTGTTTTAATAAATTTTTTTAAGTTAATCAACCATTCAAACTTAACGTAAATTACATTCAAATACAACTATTAATCCACTTCTTTTATATATTAGTTTAATATAAGTTACAAGTTTATTACAAAGTTAGAGAATAATGCCATTAATCGCCTTTAATGAACAGAGACTTGCATAGACTTATCGGTGTTGCTTAACGTTTTATTAAATGAAATTAAATAAATTATAAGCAGTCGAGCTGTTTAATGTATTCATAAATGTACTTTGAGGGTATTTTGTAATATATTACTCTAAGCTCACTGACGTTTTAAGCATAGGAACATAGGTGAAAATTATATTTGCTAAAACTATATTTGTTACTACAAAAAATATAAACTATCATAGCATAAAGATTATTAAATTTTGATATCAACACTCAACTACTTTTTTAGTATCAATTTCATTTTAAAGCAAAAGTATGATGTTTATGTTGTTACTATATTTGTTTTGTTACTACAAAAAATATAAACTATCATTGCATAAAGATTATTAAATTTTTAGATCAACACTCAACTACTTTTTTAGTATCAATTTCATTTTAAAGCAAAAGTATGATGTTTATGTTGTTACAATATTTGTTTTGTTACTACAAAAAATATAAACTATCATTGCATAAAGATTATTAAATTTTTAGATCAACGCTTTACTACTTTTTTAGTATCAATTAAACGCTAAAGCAAAAGTATAGTGTTTATGCTGATTTTAAAAGATCATGTTTCTAATCAAGATGAATGACGCTTTGTTAGATAGATGTACATTAGAAAACATTAAGATATTGTTTATTGAAAAAAATTTGAGTTTCTTTTTTAGTTAATGCAAAGTCAAGAATGTTTCTACTGTTGTACATAAAGCATAAAAAAATTTTAAGGTATTGAAAAAGAAATAGCAACGATTTCGGATTAAAAAAATTTAAAAAAAGTGTATTTAAAAAAAAAGTTTTAATTAAAGAAATTAAAAGTAGTTTACATACTAACAAACTATATTCACTAATCCAAAGGAAAAAAAGAACTTTATACCAAATATTACAAAATAAGTTTTAATTCTAAGATTTCTCTAAAATTAAAAAAATTTTTGTATATTATAAGAAATCAGCGAAATATTTCGTAAGTAAAAATTTATAAGCTTAATTCTTTTTAAGTCGTTTTGTTAAAAAGTAAATAGGTGCAAAATCTATTATATATAATTACTACGAATTATAAACTTTCTCGTTTCGAGATATAGTACTATACAAGAAGTTGTTCATTGAAACACTGTACTCAACAGTTAAAAAACCAAACGTCAATAGAATTAATAAAAAACATTTTTCATTCTAGTATTAAAAAAAAAAGATTAGTATTTTTTTTTTTTTCAAATATTATGTACTAAAAAAGAAAACACTTGACGTTTATTTTGAAAATATCTATTTTTACGCTTTAATTAGCCGCAGGCTTATTTGATTAACTTTATCAGCACTCAAAAAAGAATAAATTAATTAAAAACTCTCAAGAAATTTTGATAAATGTTAAACATTTTTGTCGATAACTTATAGATCATTTGTTAGCTGAATCTTAATTTATTTGTTTTGTAAAGTTCTAATAAATTAACATAATTCTAGCATATTTAAAACTATTATTTGTTTGCACTTGACTCGTGATAATAGTCGCATTAAGATCTCAAGTTTAAATATATGGATTATTCAACCGTTAAGTTTGCAAAAGCAAACTTTGCTGCAACAAAGAGTAATAACAATTTTTTTGAATAGAGTAATAACAAAAACAAATGTTTGTTTTATGATTTTCAAAAATTTTATTTCTGTAAGAAAAATATAGAGCTTTTTAGAGAAACTTCTATTTTTAAACTCTGAAAAAGTATTAAAAATTATAAAAAATTCAACGGCTTTTTCTAAAGTAAATAACAATAAATGACTTAGATTTTTGGTTTTAACCAAATTTATTTGAAAGAACTATCAACATTTTCATGTTTTACTTTTAGTAAACACATAGATAAATATATATATATGCTTAGAAATAAATTCTAATAAGATTTGGTGTATTAGTTTCAATTTCAATAAGTATTTTTGTTTTTCTGACATAAAAACTAAACAAAAACTATAAAAATTTTCGGATATGACTAGTAATAAACTATCAAAATAATTTCGAAAACATTTTGAATAGAGTAATAACAAAAACAAATGTTTGTTTTACGATTTTCTAAAGTTTTATTTCTGTAAGAAAAATGTAGAGCTTTTTAGAGAAACTTCTATTTTTAAACTCTGAAAAAAAGTATTTAAAATCATAAAAATTTCAACGGCTTTTTCTAAAGTATATAAAAATGAATGACTTAGGTTTTTGGTTTTAACCGTATTAAAATACACAATTTAATAAAAAAGCTGATAAAAACTAGTAAACGTCTATCTTTCTAACACGCCAAAAGTCGATGTATTTTGCAAAACAGAGTTTTTATGTTTAAAAAGCCGAATACCGATTGTAGCACAACATTTTATAAATTTAACAGAATCTTACGCACCGCCTAATTAACAATCAATTTTCTTATATAACAAATACTTTCAACAATTAACATATAAAACAACTTCTTTAACTAAATGACCTGTGATTTTATTCACATAAATTTTTAAACAATTTTCCAGTAGAAAATCTTGATATTTATAAGAGCAAGAGATTATATTGTTCGGTATATAAATCAAACATAAATTAATATAACAATGGTTTGTTATTGTATATTAAAATCATTTAAGTGAACAAAATCATCATAAAACCCAATAACTAGTAAACGAACTTCATAAATAGGATTATACCGTATCTTTACAACTGTTAAAATATATAGTACATCTAAAACGATTATAGCATTTCAATTAAAAATATTAAACAACCTTTGTCAAATATTTCAAATGAAAATCATCTCGTTCATTTATAAGACCTTCTTTATTAAAATTTGTTTTAATCTTTTTATTTTTCAACTGTTAAAGTTTAAGAATTTGAACACACTTTTTAATATTAATCATTCATAATCGTTTTTACTAAATTATTTCCATATCAATGAATGTTTTAGGAATGCTAATAAAAAACATTTGTTGTAAAAGTTTAATTTGGCATAGCAGTTTATTTATATTTTTTACCACAAAATAGTTTTTAGTTTTAATACATTTCAATTGTCATGTATAAATATATCGGCTTTTTGTTCAACCATTATAATTTTTTTGTTTAAATTTTTGTGTATTTTAAATCACTTCTTACATGTTGTTTTATTTTTCTAAAAGTGTGCACATAATGTTTTCAATGAGCACAAATAGTTCGAAGAGTTCTTAAATTATTTTATACTAGTTTTAAACTGTACTCTATGTTTTTAAAACTCTAATACTTACTAGTTTTTAGCATAAATTAAAACAGATATAACATCATTAAACAGCTGAAAAAGTAGTTTTATAAAATATAGTAATCTTATTATTTAGTGTTCACAGAACTTTTACTTAAAATCACTGTGAACATTTTTTTAGTAGTTTTAGAACATCAAGTTTAAAAAAATTATCTAAAAAGTAATAGTACAGTATATTATAATTCGGTCCAAAAAAGTTTTGTAAACTATTCTTTTAGCTAGTAAACTATGTATTTATAAGTATATATGTTTTGAACCTATTATATGAGTTCCATTTAATGTTGTGTTTTAATTATTTCTATTTATTTTTGTTAGTTTAGAATTTTTTATTTTTACTGTTTCTTCAAATATTAGTATGGTTTTAACAGTACAGACTAACTTACCTCTTTTGTTTAGTAATCTTTTTTTAACTTTTTAATTTCTTATATCTGTTTAAAAGCAGTTTGGTTTTATTTAAGTTAAATAGTATGTGAAAATTTTATCTATAGTAATTTTATTTTATTTAAGAGTCGTACTTATCAAAAGGTATGCGTAATATCACTCATTATAAATTTCACCTCTGTAAGAAAGTCACGAGTACAAACATGTCATTCCTAACACTAGCAAAAATTTTGTGAGTTGAGAAAAGTATTTATGTAAAAAAATTATCCTTAAAAAAAGGCATTTATTTCAAAAGACATATTCGTTAAAAAAATAATTTAACATATAAAAAAATATTTTCTGTAGCAAATTTCCACTAGGATATTTAATTCATCTGGTTCAAAATAATATCTGACAAAATGAAAATAATAGTCAGTACAACCCTAAAATAAATTTTAAAGTTTTGGACACGAGCAGAGTACTTGCTTGATATACAAGTTTGTGAACGCAATGCACAGGTGCACTTTGAGGCCTGTAGTGACGTAATTTAGTTCAATTATACAAACAAACCTTCACACTTTGAAATAATTAACAACAATGAAACTGATACAATCGAAAACTCTAGCTATGCTTAGCAACGTGAAATCGACCTTTTAAAGCCAATGTAAACGTGGTTCACAAAATCATATTAATAAAAATACTTTTTCTTGTTATAGTATTTTTTATCAACGATTTGTTAACCTGTGAACACTGCAAGGTTCGGTAAGGCAATACATGAGTATATTTTACTATGTACTATAAACCAGGGGCGTAGCGTGGGGAGGGACGCTGGCGCATGCATGCCACTCAAAAAAAAAGAAGTAAAAAAAAGCAATATCTTTATCCTTTATTGTTTATTTCTTCTGCTTAATTTGCCTTTTTTCAACTATTTTTTTCTTGTATTCGAAAAGTAAAACGAAATTTCGAATACCAATTAGTGACAAGTTAGGGAAATTATCCAGTATACTGATTCGGTGCGTAATCGCAAATGCGCACCGATGTTGATGAAAAACTCCATAAGAAAAAATTTTATAACTTCATTAACTTCATAAGAATTTAGACTAAAACAGTATGCAACTAGTTAGTGCACCGCAGTAGTATAACCTTATGACAGATTTTTTTACAAGGACAAATGCTAACATTTTGTTAACAAACCATAAAGCTAAACCTGTTTTATAGTGATAATGATTCAAGAATAAACAAATTGTAGTAAAAATAGCAATAAACAACTGCTAATAAAATAAAAATAAACTGATAATAAGAATAAAAAACATTAACAACATAATTTAAAAGAAAAATAACAAAAAGCAAAAATAAATTCAAACAAATAATAAAAAACAGTTCATACTATGATTACAGTTTTAATCTCACTATACAAAAAGTATTATTTAAATTACCGTAAACTTAAAATTTTTATTAAAAGTAGTTTCTTTTTTTATAAGAAAACAAACAAGTCAAACTTTGTTATTCTATCAGCCATAAAATTTAAAAGTTAATCAATTTTTGTAGCAAGTTATTTTAAAATTTGTTTAGTCACATCATGAATAAATTTATAGCAACTTTTAAAACAAAATTTTTACAATCAATTTTTAGTCTAAAAGACTTCATAGACTAATTTTAAATTTAAATTTATTTAGTTTTAAATCAA
Organism: Thalia democratica; assembly: GCF_965202585.1. Taxonomy (NCBI): domain Eukaryota; kingdom Metazoa; phylum Chordata; class Thaliacea; order Salpida; family Salpidae; genus Thalia; species Thalia democratica. The sequence goes on from NC_139165.1 coordinate 79,529,823, forward strand.
ATTTTAAATGGTATTTAATAAAAGTTTATTTCTACCAACTGTTTGTAGTATTTAAAAATGCTATTCCCTAAAGATCTTAGAAAAACTTATTTTAAGATAAGTGAAAAAATATATTTTTTGTGAGTTTTAAAAGCATTGAAAAAGTTGACCTTAAAAAATTTATCTTTTAAACATTTTGTTTTGTATCAGAAACATTTTGTTAAATCTTTCCACACACTCACGATAACTCAGGATTTTATGAAGTTTTGGAAAACTTAAGTATGACTCAGTAAAAAGCAGGATAACTCAAAATGTTTTAAGTATTTTTAAGCTCAGGCTGACAAATAATAGATTTGTTTTTTTTTTTAACTCAGGGTAGATTTAGTTGTTTTAAATGCTTTGTTATAAAGCCCAGTTTATATTAATTTAAAAACAATAAAAAAATTCTTTAAAAGAATTTAAAATGCTTATAATGACATATGACATTTTAAAAATAACTCAAGACAGTTATTTTGACTCAAAGAGTGGCAAGGCAATCCTGATATCTTCAAAGTTTTTTTTTTTTTTTTTGTAAAATATTTTTTATAACACTAAAGAAAAAGTAAACATTTGTTTTCATTAATTTTTAGATTATTATTTATATGATATAAAATAGATATTGTACATTATTTAGAAATTGCAAAGAGAAAAATGTTTTGAGGTATTAATTGTTATACTTAGTTGACTATTTATTTGTAGTTTAAGGTTATAGGGGGTGGAAAGGGGTTAGCCATGTTTTTTAGAAATTGATCATTTTTTTTAGATTTTTTTAAGCTTTAAGATGCTTTTTGTTGTTTTAAAAAATTCGAATTATTTTTTGAGGTATGACCAGTCAAAGTCGGGCCGCATAATAGGTTCCCTATGGGAAGGGAAGACTAAAATAGCGAAAAAAAGCTAGTTTGTTTAAAATCTATCTCCTCCTACATTTTTCAAGTAATCTTCTTCAAACTTTAACAGTTTAATATTTATACAATAACAAAAAACATTACTTGCGAATTTAAAAATTTGTAGTAAATTTTTTTTTTTGAAAAAAAAAAAAAATTTTCTTTAATTTTTTTTATAAAATTTTCATTTATCATAATTATCTAAATTCATAAGTAACGTTTTTTTTTTTGTAATTTAAGGAACATTTTCTAAAATTTGAAGAAGATTGCTTGAAAAATGAAGTAGGAGATAGTTTTTTAGTATTTTTTTAAATTTACGAGAAAACTGACCCCGAAAAATTTGCAGCCCAAAAGTTTTAATTTAAAATTAAATTAAAAGTTTTGAGAAAAAAAATTGCGCACCCCCTGACCAAAATACCACGCTACGCCACTGCTATAAACTATGAACTGGTTTAGGTATGTTCCAAGTTTTATGTTTTGTCATTTACATACCGACTGAAAAATGACTAAATATACTACAGTTTTATTTTAATTAAATTCTATAAAATTTAAAAGTTAGCTACTTGTGTAATACCTACGTAATACAGTGTGTTTTGTTTATATAGATATAATTAGTAAATATATATTAAATCATGCAGTTTAATTTAATTTTTATAACTTATTTTATTTATCTGGTTTTATTAACATTTTACAAAGTTTAAATTTAATATAAAAAAAAATTCCATTATCCTGTAAAGGTAAAAAATATTTCATAAAACAAATTAAAGTTTAAAATTAGATACTATATGTACTAAAACTGTTTTGTTTATTTAAATTACAAAGTATATATCAAATATTTGTCAATAAATATAAAATATTTCTAATTAACTGAGTAATTTTAATTGTTTTACTAATTGTCTGTTGAATAATAAAAGTACTAGTATATATTTTATTTGAAAATTTCAATTTTTTTTTGTCAAATCATAGTTTTAAAAAATGATTACAAGTCAATTTTTATTCTATTCCGTTACGTTATATAATTATCATTGTTTGATTTATATTATTAATGTTCATAACTGTAAATACAAAAAACTTTAAAAAATGATAACTATGTTAAGAGCTTTAAAATTAAAAACAAAAACTTAAAATCTACTTGTTTTATTCAACTACAGCTATAAATAAAAGAAACTATTTTATATTATGAAAAAAAATTATTGAAAAACAAAATTACTTTTTTTTAACTGTCTAATGTTAATTTTAATGTAGATAATTAATTATTTTTTATCTGAGCAATTTTGATGAACTTTCAAGTTACTAACTCCAAAATTGCTGTTAAAACAAAAGTTACTGTATAGGAAAAAATAAAGCATAAGTATATTTTCAAGTACGGAATATTTTGTAAATGTTTTTCACAAACAACTTATATTATGTTTAAGTTAAATTATAAAAACTGTGAGGACGTTAAATATTCCGAAAGAACATTTGACCTTCTTTAATGTGTATAAGACTACCTATTTAACAGTTTATAGGATAAGCAATTCTTTTTCACAAAATCTAAAAGTTTATTACCAGTTTAATAAACTTTGAAACGTACAATTAGGCTGTTTTTGATTTAAAAAAATATTTTTAACGAAAAAATTAAATCAATAATTAAAATTTAAAAAATAATATTTTTCAATGATAACTACAATTGTTATAGTTATTGCAGTCCGCAGGAAACTTTTCTAAGTGCGGCCAACAAAAAACATTTTATAAGAAAATTTTCATTCACTCATATAAAGCTGCTGATCCTTGTCTTTAAATCAGGGTTTGCTAAAGTGGGCAATAAGAGATATTCAGGGGGCATGAGCAGCAAAGTGGGTGATGAGCAGTTAAGGAGCCACAGGTGGGCCATGAGGTCAAAACTAGAATCTTACACCAGTATGATTTTTTAATGGTAGTTTTGAAACTTACACTACATATTCTAGAATTGGAGATGAAGAGCAATAATAAAGTGATAGGTTTATTAATGGTAGTTTTAAAAACTTACACTTGATATTCTTGAGTTGAAAATGAAGAGCAAAAAAAAGACCCTAAGTGTTTTTTTTAAGTAATGTTGTTTGAGGGGGCTATAGCTTTTTTACTTTCTTTAAAGGGTTCAATTTAAAATATTTTTTTGTAACCCTGCTTTAAATGAACGTATTAAATGCACTTTATTGGTCAATCCATTTTATCAGTCATCAAAGCATATAGTTTTCAAAATTTTAAATTGTAGCAACTTTTTAACTTGAGTTGTGAAACATAACGTTAGTATTAAACTAAATTTTATAGAGTATTTACTGATTAAAACATTCATTCTTGTTTTTCGATTAACACCTTTAAATTTTCAAGGACATTATATTATTATTTAATAGTACATTATTTCAAAGATGATAATGGCATACTGTTAAAACAAAAAAAACATAAATCCGTTAAAATTATTTACTTTGAGTATTATTTTGTATAAACTTGTTCTACTTAACTGAGTGTTAAGTAACTTATTTAAATTTCAAATAATGTTATAAATAATAAATGAAATATCAAATGCACAACTATTTAAAACACTGAGTTTCGAACAAGATACGTGCTTAATATGTGATTAAACCTGAATAATTTTTAATATTTTAATACTAAATACTGTAATATATTTTAATACTTGTAATGAAATTCATAAGCAAACAATCACAAATAACAAATTTGTTTGTGAATTGAAATAAACCACTACTGAATTGGAAAACAACATGAACTACCATACATTTTAAGTATTTGACAACTTTAAACTAACTTTTCTTGAAACCTAATGTTAAACAGTAAATACATTTTCTAAACGCCAAGCGGCACTTAAGGCTCGAAAACAAAAAGACTTCGGGAAAAGTTAACAGATTAGTGTGGCCCGATGAAAAACAAGTTGGTGCAATTTCTGTCTAGCAGCTTTTCTGTGCCTTCAATTTGGCGTAATTCCCTTCCTCGTTAATTGTGACCTCATGTCGATATAAAGCGCGGAGGAGTCAGACAACTTCGGGAAAGTCAAAATGAGTGAGCCGCAGCTAATGTACTGACAAGTTAGTCAGCGCTGCTTTCGACAAAGGGAATTTCCCGATTGTGACCCTCACAGAAGCTACGATGCCGTAATGTTCGTTGCCCAAACAGTGGCAAAGCAATACTCGGCGTTTTCAATTTCGGCGATAAGAATCCGACCTGTTCGCCTTCTGGTGGTGCCAGGTGGCAACATGCGAGCCTGACTCTCGCCGGTTTCGTGACTATAGAGCTGTCACTGGCTACAGGCAAACCTGGTTTTTGTTTAACTAAAAACTTTTTACTTCGGGTAAACGCTTTTCTCAAGCCGACCTCGATGCGACCTCACTCGCGGTCATCTTGACGCAAGCCTTGGTCACAATGGGGAAATTCCCTTAGTCAAAGGCGGCCCTGACTAGATTGTCTGCTCATTTGCTGCAGCTTATTTTTTGACTTTCTCAAAAATTATTCTGACTCGGCCGTGCTTTATACCAACATGCCGTTACTGTTCACAATAAGAGAATTTCCCCTAAAACGAAGGCGCTATAAGTGCAGCTAAACGGCGCGGAGCTGCACCGACTTGTTTTATATCGGGTCACTAGGGACTTGTTATAATATTGACTTTCCCAATTATTTTTTACAAGCTGTATAAGTAAAGTCTCTGGTAAAACAAAGTTAAAGTCTTCAAAGAGTAACTGGAAACTTTTATCAAACTCTCAAAACTAGCTCGTAATAAATATTTAAAGGACTTGTAGAACTCTTTATTACTACTAAATTACTGATAAATGATACAATGGGTAACGGATATTGATAAACAAACAATGAAAAAAAAATATTTTTATTCATTAAAGTTTTTTTTTTAATTTCTATACAAGAAATATGTTTAATAGTATTTTAAGAATTTTACCCTGTACAAATCATTTATTGTAATTTTTTTTAAACAAATTTTATTCATTTTTTTAAAAACATTTGTACTTTTACAATACAAAACAGTTGCTTCAGAATACATAAACTTAAACTTATCTCTACTTTTCCGTAGTACTATAAAATGCAAGTTGTTCATCACTTTGAAAATCAAAACAAAAGAATCTAAATGGTTTCTATAACACTTACCTCGCTATTTTGTTTATTTCTTTCAATGAGTAGTCCTTCTGACTTCTTGTTTGAATAAAAGCTTTCATCATTAAATTTTTTTCTGTTTGTTTAAAATTTCAATTTATGTATACATAAATTTTTAAGTAGTGATGATATAAGTTACAAAGATTATTTTTAATCAGTATTTTTATCTACTTGTGTGAACCTTTGTAGCTTATTTACAACTTACTTCATTGAAACTTTACATACGCTTCAAACTTTAAACAACTTAGCCAAAATATACTAACATAAAGTTAAAAGCAATCACTTAAAATATTTTTGAAGTAAATTAATAATTTTAAAGTACGATAGTAAAAAGGCAACTACTCTATCCAGTTTAGAGACTATAGAGCTGTCGCTAGCTTTGGGAGAAGCTTTGTCGTTTTGTTTTTAAAACAAAAATATGTTTATTCGGGTTTTGACGCCTTTCATTAACCTCCATTTGTTTACTCTAGCGTTCTTTTTATAATAAAAAGCGAAAATTATGATAATCGAAAAAATTAATCGAGCAAATAACTTATTTATACATTATCATGAAATACAATGTCGAACTTCTGAAGTTTAAAGCGGTTGTTTTCAACCTTTAAGCAATCAAAATAAACTTTTAGAGTGGCGACCAAAACATAAGTTAACAAAACATTTACAGGAAAACATTATAAGGTGAAGGATAAGAGTCTCTTAAAATTTAAAAGTCACAGAAATAACTAAAATGACAAAATGCAAGCTAATGCCAAATTTAAAGGTTGATTTTAAATAAAACCACTTAACATTACGAAAATTATTAGAGCGAAATAATACAGAGTAAAATAATTGTTTCACAGCTGTTTGAGGTTTATTTGCACTTTATTATAATTTGGTTAAAAAACATTTCAAATTCCATTGCTAGCATTGGTAAACGAAACCCGAAAATAGCTCTAAAATATTACTTTATTAGTATCAGTTTTCTGTTTTAAAAGATTAAATTTAAAACTATATATGTAATGTTTATGGCAAAACAGTATTATAGTACATATAAAAATACGACAATAACTTTCTTAAATTTTTTTAAATTTTATTGTAACAAGTACTTAAAAATCCTTTAATACTTTATTGTTTATATCATTTAAAACTGTATAGCAAAAATAAATAAGTTGTAAGTATGAAAGAGCAAACATAAGAAGTTAAAATAAAAAAAATCGAAATTTTTTAAAGGTAGTCGTTCAAATTCTAAAACTTGAAGCTTTATAATAGTTGCTGCACAGTTTTTAATATTATATAATTTCAACTGTATATAATTCAATTCAAAATAGTAAGTAAAAAAGATATATTTGAATTTATCTTAACTTTCCAGTAACAGTAATACTACATTATTCTTTTCATCTATTGACCAGATAAAAAAAACTAATTAATTTGGATTTAAGTACACTAACCTCACTTGAACATGTTCTTCTACTAATGATAGTCCTTCCAACTTCTATGTTCGCTAATAGTTTCATAAATATCTGAAACATTGTCTTAAAAAAAAAAACATTGTTTTACAATTTAAAAGTCATATAAATGTATTTTTATATAAAGGTAATAATACTTGAAAGCTATATTTATAGTAGGTCCTTTTATCCGTTTTTGTCAGCTCTTGAAGCTTAATCACCATTAATTTTATTAGGAACTTCATGTACTTCAACTATTACAAGTTTTAGCTTATACAAAATTAGTTTAACATAAAAACCATAATTAAAAAATATTTAAACAGAAAATTTCTTTTGGAAAATACGATAGTAAATAAATAGTATATAAAAATATAAGACCAAGATCGGCCTGCAAAAGACTTTTTTAGCAAATCTAGTCCATTGATTAAAAATTTTAAATTCATTTTTTATGTAATATATGCATTATATATTTTAATATTAGCTAAAGAGTATAGTGCAACGAACTGCAGATTGATAGGTCGATGATTCAAATCCGATTGTCCCTATATTGTTTTATGTTTTTCAGTCAAAAACCTTTAAAAATATTTTAGTTGTTAAATGTTTTAGCGTGATTTTTTTTTACAACTCTTTACGTCATTACAGTACTCGTACATACATCTTCATAATATTACAGTACTCGTACATCCATTTTACATTATTACAGTACTCGTACATCCATGTTCAAATTATTACAGTGCTCGCACATCGATACTAACATTATTACAACCCATACAACCGTTAACTATACAGTTTTCGCACATCCATTTTAACGATATTACAGTATTCGTACATCCACCTTCATATCCTTATTTACTCGTACATCCATGTTCAAATTATTACAGTACTAATACATTCATAGTAAGATCATTATATCATTACAGCACTCGTACATACATATTTATATTTATTACAGTACTATTACATCCCTTTTCACATAATTACAGTAATCGTAAATCCATGTTCATACCTTTAAAGTACTCGTACATCCTTTTTCACAACAATACAGTATTTTCTCAGGTCATTTTAAGTCTATCTTTGTTCAACTAAAAACATTCACACAATACAAACGTTATGGGGACACAGCGGGGGTAGAGTAAATGACCCGACGTTTTCGACGAATCGGGGAATTCCCAACTTGGTAATGTACCAATCGGGTCGCATTCACCAAGCTCGTATGAAGACTTTTTGTTAAATGTTCTACGTTTCAAACATGCATAGTATAATTAAACAAGACTTGTAAAGATAGTGAAGACTAAAAATAAAATAAAAAATTAAAGGTTCACATCTCAAAAAGACATATATGTTCAGAAATAAGCTCTACTAGGTTTAATCAATAAAGTTATGATAGTATTAAATAAAAACTTTTTAAGCTTCTGAAAAAAACATTTTTTTAGCCTCTTAAAATGACTATATTTAAAACCTTATTTTAGTCATATTTAAAAAAAAGTTTTGATTTTGCATAAATAATGCTCTCGTAGGGAATTGTTAAGGTTACAAAAGTAAAGAAAACTGTTTAAAAACCGATATCAAAAGAGACAACTAACAAAAACAAAAAAAAAATAGAATTTAAATTGTCGTACACTCGGTTTGTGGCTACTACGAAGTGAATACTGAGAACTTTAAAATAAATTTGATTGCCGACAAAACTGTTGAGTGTAATGTATATGTATGAAATCAATATTGTTTTTTATTTTTAAACTATATTAAACGAAATTTGTTATTGTATATTAAATCATTTAAGTGAACAAAAACATCATAAAACCCACTAATTAGTAAACGAACTTCATAAATAGGATCATACCGTATCTTTGAAACTGTTGAAATATATAGTACATCTAAAACGATTATAGCATTTCAGTTAAAAATATTAAAGAATTTTTGTCAAATGTTTCAAATGAAAAACATATCGTTTATTTATAAGACATTCTTTGTCGTAAATTTATTTTATTCTTTTTGTTTTTGAACTGTTACAGCTTAAGAATTTGAACGCTTTTTTTAAATAGCAAGCATTCATAATCGTTTTTTACTAAGTTATTTCCATGTTAATAAATGTTTTAGGAATGCTAATAAAAACTAATCGTTGTAAAAATGTAATTTGGCATAGCAATTCATTTACATTTTTTACCACAAAATAGTTTTTAGTTTTAATACATTTCAACTGTCATGTATAAATATTATAGTTTTTCTGTTCAACCCTTATAGTATTTTTGTTGGAATTTTTGTGTATTTCAAAGCATTTCTTACATGTTTTTTCATTTTTCTAAAAGTGTGCACATAATGCTTTTAATGAGCACAAAAAGTTCGAACAGTTCTCACATTGTTTTATACTAGTTTTGAGCTGTACTCTATGTTTTTAAAACTCTAATACTTACTAGTTTTTAGTATGAATTAAATATAATACCATTAATTAGCAGAAAAATTAGTTTTATAAAGTATAATAAACCTATTTTTAGTGTTCACAGAACTTAAACTTAAGTAATCACTGTGAATATTTTTCTTTCATAGTTTTAGAACCTCTAATTTAAAAAACATATTTCAATTAATTAGTAATAGTATAGTATATTATAATTCAGTCTAAAAATGTTTTGTAAACTATTCGTCTAGTTAGTAAATTTTGTATATATAAGTATATATGTTTTAAACCTATTATAAGAGTTCAATCAAATATTGTGTTTTTATTCTTTCTATTCATTTTTATTCGTTTAGATTTTTTTTTACTGTTTCTTCAAATATTAGTATGGTTATAACAGTACAGACAAACTTACCTTATTTGTTTAGTAATCTTTTTTTAACTTTTTTAACTTCTTAGATCTGTATAAAAGCAGTTTGGTTTCGTGTAAATTAAACATTATGTTAAACTAATTTTATTCTATTTAATAGTCGTATTTATCAAAAGGTATGCGTAATATCATTCGTTTTTAAATTTCGGCTCTGTAAGAAAGTCACGAGCACAAACATGTCATTTCTAACACTAGGGAAAATACCATGTGTTGAGAAAAGCATTTATTTAAAACATTTATCTATAAAAACAGCATTTATTAAAAAAGACATATTCGTTTAAAACAAAATAATTTCAAATATAAAAAAATGTTTTCTGTGCTAAATTTCCAACAGGATAAAAAATTCATCTGGTTTAAAATAATATCTGACAAAATGAAAAAATAGTTAGAACAACTCTAAAAATGAATTTGAAATTGTTGAACACGAGCAGAGTAATATAAAAGTTTGTGAACGCAATGCACAGGTGCACTCTGAGGCCTGTAATGACGTAATGTAGTCCCATTTTACAAACTTCACCTTCACACTTTGAAATAATGAACAACAATGAAATTAATACTGACGAACACTCGAGCTATGCTGGACGATGTGAAATCGACATTTTAAAGCCACTGTAAACGTGGTCCACAAAATCATATTAATAAAAATACTTTTTCTTGTTGTAGTATTTTTTATCAACGATTTGAAAACCTGTGAACACTGCAAGGTTTGGAAAGGTGATACATGAGTATATGTTATTATATTCTATTTAAACTATGAACTGGTTTAGGTATGTTATAATTTTTATGTTTGGTTATTTACATACCGACTGAAAAATGACGAATTATAAAAAAGTTTTATTTTAATTAAATTCTATAAAGTTTAAAAGTTAGTTACTTCTACAAAACGGCTTTTTATACTGTAAAACATATTTTTAAGTATTAGTTAATTTATTTGATATTTTTATGCAAAAAAAAAAGACTTTTGTGCTTTGTAGTTTTTTTCTCTATTTTAAATTCGATGATTGTTTGATTGTAAAACATTAAACTTGAAACCTACGTAGTACAGTTTATTTTGTTTATGTAAATATAACTAGTGAATATATATTAATTTCTGTAGTTTTATTAAATTTTTTAAATTTCGTTTATTTATTTGGTTTTACATCCTACAAAGTCTTAAATATAACATTAAAACTTTTTTTTGTTTGTCATGTAAAGGTAAAGAATATTTTATAAAACTCATTAAAACTAATTAAAGTTTAAAAAGAGATACTGCATGTATTAAAACTGTTTTGTTTATTAACATTATAAAGTATATAATCAAATATTTTGTCAATAATGATAAAATATTTCTAGTTATGTGTGTATTCTTACTTATTTTACTAATTATCTGTTAAATAATAAAAGTATTAATATACATTTTGATTCAAAATTTAAAAAAAAAAGAATTTCTTTAAATCAAAGTTTTATAAAAATGATTACAATTTAAGTTTTATTCTATTGTTTTTCCTTATATATTTATCATTATTTAATTTTAATTATTAATATTTATTACTGTAAACACAAAAATATTTTAAAATGATAATTATGTTAAGAGCCTTTAAACTAAAAACAAAAGCTCAAGATCATCTTGTTTAATTTAACTATGGCTATAAATAAAAGTATTTTTTTTTGTGATATGAAGAAAAAATAACTTAAAAAAACAAAATTACTTTTTTTCAGCTGTCCAATTTTCAATTTAATGTAGATAATTAATTATTTTTCATCTGAGCAATTTTGATGAACTTTCAAGTTACTAACTCCGAAATTGCTGTTAAAACAAAAGTTACTGTATACCAAAAATATAAAACATAAGGTTACATGACAACTCAAATTCCGACAATTCAAATTCTTAAAAAACATTTAAAAGACTAAATCTCAATAAGTAATATAAATTTGAAAAAAATAAAAAATACATTTGTAGATTTTATTAACATCTACAAGCCACTTTTTTACTTATTTTCTAAATCTAAAATACTTTTTAAGATATTTCAAACTAACTAAAAATAAATATGTTTTTACTTTATTTAAGCTATATCTCAAAAAATATTAATGTATTAAAAATAAAAAATGGCTTGTAGATATTAATATGACCTACACATGTCATACGTATTTTTTATATTTGACAAATATACATTACTTTTTTATTTGTGGGTGTTACAATTTATTTTAAAGAATTTGAATTGTCCGAATTTAAATAGTCGTGCACCCAAAACATAAGTATATTTCTAAGCAGTGGCGTCGCGTGGTATTTTTTTTAGGTGGTGCAGAATTGAAAAAAAAATCCCCTAACTTAAAACTTATTTTTATTTAAAATAAAAACTTTTTTCTATAACAATAACATTAAATTGCTAATGTAACTGGGGAAATTTTGTTTATAAAAAAAATTTTTTTTTTTTTAATTTTTTATGAAAATAACTTTAAAAAAAAAGTAAATACGTTGAAAATTAAAGTAAATATAGGAATAAAAAAAAATTAAGTAATTTAAAAGACTCAAAAAATGTTAGCTTACTTATGAGTATTAATCTTTAAGAAGGCTTTAAAGTTTAAACTAACAGTAGAAAAAATTTAGACAAAACAAATTTTTATTATATTGAAAAATACAGCAACTTTAGTAGTTCTTTTTTTGCCTCAATCTTATTCAAAAAATATTTGATTAAACATCATACTAAGAATGATTGTTTTACTAATATTTAACTTGACAAAAAAAAATCTTATTAGACTTGGCAGGAAAATTAAAAAGTCTACAAAAAAAATGTTATGTACAAACTGCAAGTTTATTTTAAGTAAAACTTATCTTACTCAGTAGAAAATAATTGCTTATTTACTGCTGAATATTGAAAAAAATAAACGAGGATCAACTTATAACTAATTACAATTTTTGATGTTTGAAAAAAAAAAGCTTGACTACTAAGTTAAAAACACAAAAGAAAAATAAGCAATCTCATAAATATCAAATTTTACGAAGTCTCTAAATTACAATTTAGATTAATTAGACTAATATTATAATAAAAAAATAAAGCAACAAGTTTATTAAAGAGTAACTATTAGCTCTTTGAAAAAGTTAAAAAAAGAACAACATGTAAAAAAGTGCCTATACACCCCCACTCCCCTTACCCCTCACTATTTTGCACAATTTTTTTTACAAACATTAAGAATTTTGTTAACTTTTTTTCTAAATTAATGTTTTTTTGTTGGATTTTTAAAATTCAATAGGTTTTGGGTATCTTTTCTTTATTTAATTTTAATTTGTTTTTCATTTTGATGATAGTATTTTTCTCAGAAGCTCACCTTTTTTAAAATTAGTTGGTGAGGCTGTTGAACTTTTCAAGAAATTTAAAGATAATTATAAATATGTAACCATTATAGCAGTAAAAAAATGGTTAGTTAGTTTTCATGTGGCCATAGGGGTAAAACACTTATTTTTTAATTTTCAATAAGCTTGTTATTTTCAGAGTAAAAAACTAAAACTGCTTTAGTCAGCCTAGCCTGACTATTTTTCAATTTGGTCTGTTTTAATTTATCTTGGGTCATCTTGAGTTTTTTTAACATTTCTAAGTTGTCCTGATTTTGAGGCATGGCAACCATGTTTCAACAATTTTATCTAAAATTTTTGCTTTGTTTGTGAAAAAATTAAACCAAAAGTCATATAAAGTAGACTAAATTTTCCTAAAATGTTGAACTACTCTAAGTAGTCAAAGTTTCTTGGGGGTCAGACCAATATTTTAAGTTAAGGCTATTTACTTTATTTAAATATGTGACTGTTACAATAATAATAATTTTTATTTAATATAAATCTAATTTTTTTTTCTGTAAGAGTAAACTAGAAATTTATAATAAACTTCTTAACATTTTTTTTTTCAGAACTCAAATTTTACATTTAAATATAATTTAATTAAATATTTTTTTAACTTTATGATAACTATAATCAATTATAGTTAAGTTTATCTAAGCAGATTAAAATAAAAAATCAAATTTTTAAGACTTTGGTGATTTAGGTTTTTCATCTATTTTTTTCAAAATACGTAATTTATGACAATCTATGTTCTTTTATTGTTACGTTTTAATAGAAGTGTTCTCTAAAATTTCAAAAATCATGAGGGTACATAAACTTAAGTTTAATCCTTTGCAGTAGCTTAGCTTTGTTTTTATTTTTGTTTACAATAGCTTGTAGATGATACTTAAGCATGTCCTGTTTTAGGGAATTTTCAACTTATCTTACTTACCGCAAGATATTGATTTTGCGGTAATTCTTGAAGAAATTTTGCTTTTTTGAGTTCGTTTGCGGCAGTCAGCTAAGAGTTTGCGGCAGTGAAGTGGGTAAAATGGTCGTTTTCAAAATTGGAGCTTTAAAAGAGATTTCGTTCTAAAAAATAACGAAAACGTTATAGATATTTTTTTTTCTTACAAAACTTCAAGGTGGTGCAGTTGCGGCAGTGCAACACCCCACGCGACGCCCCTGTTTCTAAGTACAAAATTTTTTGTAAATGTTTTTCATAATTAACTTAATTAAGTTTAAGCTGAATTATAAAAATTGTGAGAACTTTAAATATTCTGAATAAAACTTTTGACCTGTTTTAGTGTGTATAATATTTAACAGTTTATTGGAAAAAAACATTTTTACAGAATTCAAAAGTTTATTACCAGTTTAATAAATTTTGAAACACACAATTTGACTTTTTTAATTAATAAACACAAAATTATATGAATAATTAAAGTATAAAAAAAAGTTTACTTTAATGATATCTACAGTTATTGTAATCATTGCGGTCCGCAGGAAACTTTTCTATACAGTGCGGCTCACAAACAACATTTTCTAAGAAAATTTTCAATTACTGATATAGGGCTGCTAATCCCTATCTTTAAATCAGGGTTCCTTAAAGTGGGCCATGAGAGATATTCAGGGGGCCATGAGCAGCAAAGGGGCCAAAAAGGGGGACATGAGAAGTTAAGGAGGCACAGGTGGGCTATGAGGTCAAAACTAGAATTTTACACTAGATATGGTGTTTTAAATGGTAATTTTGAAACTTACCATAAATATTTTAGAGTTGAAGATATAGAGCAAATTAAAAAAAAGTCTTAAGTGTTTTTTAAGTAATGTTGTTGAAGGGGGTCATAGCTTTAAATTTTCATAGATATAATATTTTTATTTTTTAATACATCATTTCAAAGATTATACTGGCATACTGTTAAAACAAAAAACATAAATCCATAAAATTCATATACTTTGAGTATTATTTTATATAAATGTTTTTTACTTAAATGAGTGTTAAGCAACTTTTTCTTTAAACACTGTTATAAATATTAAATTAAATATCGAACACAAAACTATTTAAAACACTGAGTTTCGATCAAAATACGTGCTTAATATGTAATGAAACCTAAAAATTTTTTATAAATATTTTAATCTTAAATGCACTGTAATGAAATACATAAACAAACAATCACAAATAACAAGTTTGTTTGTGAACTAGGATAGACCACTACTAAAAACTTGAAAAGCAAAATAAACTATCATACATTTTAAGTATTTGACAATTTCAAGCTATTTTTTCTTACAATCTAATGTTAGACATTAAACACAGTTGATAAAAGCGAAGCGGTACTTAAGAATCAAAAACAAAGAAGACTTCGGGATAAATAAACATACTAGTGTGGCCCGATTAAAAATAAGTTGGTGCGATTTCATTCTGTCTAGCAGCTATTCTGTGTCTTCGATTTAGGGTAATTCCCTTCCTCGTTGATAGTGACGGCATGTCGATATAAAGTGCGGCGGGTCAGACAAGTTCAGAAAAAGTCAAAATGAGTGAGCTGCAGCAAACGTACCGACAAGTTAGTCAGGAGCGCCCTCGACAAAGGGAATTTCCCGACTGTGACCCTCATAGTAGCAACGATGCTGTTATGTTCGGCGCCAAAACACTGGCAATAAGAGTCCGGCCTGTTTGCATTCTTGTGGTGCCAGGTAGCAACATGCAAGCCTGACTCTTACCGGTTTCGCGACTGTAAAGCTGTCGGTGGCTACAGGCAAACCTAGTTTTGTTTAAAGAATAACTTTTTTACTTCGGGTAAACGCTTTTCTAAAGGTGACCTCGATGCGACATCACTCGCGGTCATCTTACTTGCTTTAGAAATACGACCACAAAATGAACAATTGTTTATATATTTGTTTTATGAAGTTAGATTGTAAAGAAATGTTTTATTTGCATCGTTATTAAACAATTGTCTAATTCACTTTTTAACATTTTTTTGTGTATTTGAAAAATTAAGTTGTTTTACCTATACTGCCCCCAGTTACCCAAAATTATATAATAAGTTATGTCCTATATATAAGGAAATGTTAAAAAAGATATATTTTCAAAAACAAATTTTCTATACTTATTTTAACATTAAACCTTCGGCGCGCCTGACTTCTACACAAAGTTGCAATACGATCTGGGTAAACGCAAGCCAGTTAGCAACTTCTCAAATAGGGAATTCCCCGATGTGCTGAAATTGCTGAGCGCAATCAAGCGAGATCTACCCTCCTACGGCTTATCGAAATTTTCCTCCTGGCCGTCTTGATTTTCGGGAAAAATAACAAAGAAAACCGAAGCGAACATTTACACACTTTTAAGGAACAAGGTTTGCCGGTAGCCAGCGACAGGTATGCAGTCGCTATCAGCATCGGGAATAACTTTTATCGCACTGGTAGAATGTGAACAGACCGGAACCTTATTGTCAAGATCGGCCGTAACCGTTGAATTTAACTTTTCCTATATTAGGGCGTCGGAAACTGAAGCTTTGACGCATACCAGCGGGGTCGCAGTTTGGAGTTCCCCTAGGTGTCATTTTATGACTTTCGCTTTGCTTCATGTATAAATGCGTTACTTTTCACGAGGAAGGGAATTTCCTTAAGTTGAAGGCGCCGTAAGTGCCGTCTACGGAATTGCACCGAATGATTTTATAACAGATCACCAGCACTTACTGCTATATCTACTCTTCTATTTTCAAGCTGCAGTAAAGTTCCATGCTAAAGTAACGCCTTGTAAATTTTACCCTTTCCTTCGTTTTCGAGTCTTAAGTGCCAATTTACTTAAACAGTTAGACAACTAAATATTGTATTTTAGAGATCAGTTCATGCTAAGCTTATAATTGCAACAAAAAAAATACTTACTGTACATTTACTGATTTAGTTAAGTTGATTATAAAACTTTTAGTTAATTAAAAGGAGACAACAACAAATTAGTAAAGCTTTACAATGTTTGTATATATTACAAGGGACACTTTCAAAATCCACTTAGTCAAATTCAGGAACGCTTACCGATTGAGGGTAAAGGTTAGGGGTAACAATGATATTGAAAAATAAATTAAATTAAAAAATTCAAAAAATATATAAAATAAATTAATAAACTAAAAAAATTCGGGTGGATTTTGATAGTATACTATATTACCTTTAAAAAAATGACCTATTGATCCACAGTATTGATATTGTCCTTATTGGAGAGGGGAGGCAAAAACTAGTAAGTTGCAAAAGGGGGGAGTCGATTTTTAAAAACTTGCAGTTATATGATTTTTTACTTGGTAGCTTGCTACTTAACTAATTTTAGCTTGCTGCTCTTAATCTATTTTATCTTTAGTATTTTTTATTAAACTTTCGACAAAAATGATTAAGAGGCAAGTTCGGAACACTATATGAAGGCAAGCCGGTTGGTACCGTCCTTATATGTTGGATTTCCCTTATTTTTCGAGAACTTTCTTTGCCACTGAGCTGTACTTACAGTATATCTGGAAAAGGGGAATTCTCTTAATGTAACCCAAGAGGCCAATTCCGAGGCCACCAATATGATAACTTTGTAAAAATCAATAAAAAGGAGCAGCAAATACGGGGAAACATCTTGCTCACAGATACGGTGTACGATCCCTGCAATAAAATGTGACATGTTCCCATTACTATAGTGCAAGTGAATGTAAGGGGGCAGAAAGGCAACTAATCTATCCAGTTTGGTTACTATAGAGCTGTCACTATCTTTGGAAAAACCTCGTTTTGTTTTTAAAACAAAAATATGTTGACTCGGGTTTTTGCGCCTTTCATTAACCTTCATTTGTTTCCTCTCGCGTTCTTTTTATAGGGATAAAGCAAAACTTATTATAATCGAAAAATTTAAGCGAGCAGATAACTTATTTGTACACAACAACAAAATACAATGTTGAATTTGTTAAGTTTAAAGCGATTGCTTTCTACCTTTAAGCAATTAAAATAAACTTTTAGAATGGCGACCAAAACATAATTTAACAATACATTTACGGTAAAACATTACAAGGTGAAGGATAAGAGTGTCTTGAAGTTTACATGTCACAGAAATAAAAGAAATGATAAACTGTTTAATTTAATATATTTAAGCACAACTAGCGTTTTTGTAATACTTCAGCAAAGTTAATGCTAAGTTTTAAGGTTGATTTTAAATAAAACCACTAAACATTTCGAAAATAATTAGAGCGTAATAATACAGAGTAAAATAACTATTTTATAACTATTTGAGGTTTATTTCCTCACTAGCATCTAAAACTACTTAAAAAAAAAACTTTCGTTCATTTCTATTAACTAGCATTTGTAAACAAAACCAAAATTAGCTCTAAACTTTTACTTTATAAGTATTAGCTTTCTGTTTTAAAACACTAAATTTAAAACTATATGTGTAATTTCTATGGCAGAAAAAATATTTTAGTACATATAAAAATACGACAACAGCTTTATCAAATTGGTTTAAACAATGTTGTAATAAGTACATTAAAAAAACTTTAAAACTTCGTTGTTCATATCATATAAAATTGTATAGATAAAATAAAATAAGTAATAAATATAAAAGAGCAAACATAAGAAGTTAAAATTTAAAAATCGAACTGTTTTAAAGGTAGTCTGTTCAAATTGTAAAACTAAACGTTTTACAATAGCTGCTGCACAATTTTTGTAGTATATATTTTTAACTGTATATATTTCAATTCAAAATAGTAAATATAAAATATATCTTTAAATTTATCTAAACATTCCAGTAGTACTACATTATTCATTTAATTTATTGACCTAATAAAAAATTAAACAAATTTGATTTTAAGTACACTAACCTCACTTGAACATGTTCTTCTACTAATGATACTCCTTTCAACTTCTACGTTAGCTAATGATTTTAATGAATATCTGAAACATTGTCTTATTTTTTTTTTTTCAAAACTAGAAGTTTATATAAAAGTACTTATATCTAAAAGTAGTAAGACTTAAAAGTTGCATTTATAATTGGTCCTTTTTATCCGTTTTTGTCAACACTTAAAGCTTAGTTACCATTAATGTTATTAGGAACTCTTCATGTACTTCAAATATTACAAGTTTTAGCTTTTACAAAATTAGATCAACTGTTTTAAAAATCTTTAAACAGATAAGTTCATTTGGAAAGTACGATTATAAATTAATTGTGTATAGAAATACAAGACCAAGACCGGCTTGCAAAAGACTTTTTGTAGCAAATCTATTGCACTGATTAAAAATTTAAAATTCCTTTTTTTATATAATAAATAAATTATATATTTTAAAATTAGATAGAGGGTATAGTGCAACTAACTGCAGATCGGTAGGTCTTTGATTCAAATCCGCATGTCCCTATATTGTTTTATGTTTTTTAGTCAAAAACCTTCGAAAATGTTTTAGTTGTTAAATATGTAGCGTGATTTTTCTTACAACTCTTCACATCATTACAGTACTCGTACATCCATGTTAAGATCATTGCAGTACTCGTACATCCATATTTACATCATTACAGTACTCTTACATCCATATTTACATTACAGTACTCGTACATCCATGTTCACGTCATTACAGTATTCTTGCATCCATGTTCATAACATTACAGTACTTGTACATCCATGTTCATGTCATTACAGTACTCGTACATCCATGTTCATAGCATTACAGTACTCGTACATCATTTTTCATAACATTACAGTACTCGTACATCCATGCTCATAACTTTACAGAACTTGTACATCCGTGTTCATAACATTACAGTACTTTTACATCCATGTTACATTATTACAGTATTCTTGCATCCATGTTCATATTTATTACAGTACTTGTACATCCATGTTCATATCTTTAAAGTATTTGTGCATCCTTTTTCATGAAAAGTATTTTCTCAGGTCATTTTAAATATATCTTTGTCCAACTAAAAACATTCACATAACAACAAACGTTATATGAACACAGCAGGGGTAGAGTAAATAACCCGACGTCTTCAACGAATCGGGGAATTCCCAATTTGGTAATGTACCAATCGGGTTGCATTCACCAAGCTCGTATAAAGATATTTTTAAATATGTTACGTTTCAAACATTCATAGTATAGTAAAACAAGGCTTGTAGTGTTACATGATAATTCAAAATTGAAAAAAAAATAAAGGTTCATATCTCAAAAAGTGATATACATTCAGAAGTAAGCTCTACTAGGTCTAATTAATAAAATCATGATAGTATTAAGTACTATTTAAAAATACTTAATGTAGTGTTAAATACTACAAAACATAACTTTTTGAACACAGCATTTTTTTACTCTTAGTTAAAAATTTTTTAAACGTATAAAATATATTGAAAGGTATAACAAATACAAAATCACTAATTAGTGTAAGCAAAAATTAAAATAACTATAATTTTTTTTTTAATTACGGTATGAATATTATTATAAAATTTATGCATATATTAAGATATTTTTAGTCTTCGACAAATTACTTATTTTTTAAAAGTTTAAACTGAAATATAACAACGGTTTTAAATGTATGTTTTAAAACTTTTAAATTACTTACAAAATGAATTACTCAGTGGTTTACCACAAAGCAAGAGTTTGTAGCAATTCGATTCTAATATGTAGTACTTATGAAGTTTGTATAATTTTTTTATGAGCTCTGGAAAAAAATTTATAATCTGCTGATTACAGTAGTGATGTTTTATTTTTTTTAACTAGATTAATTTTTTTTTTGTTAATGGATTTAATTAACCAAAAGTACTAATTTTTCTTCTAAACAATATATATATAAGCTTACAAAACTTGATACGCAATTCCTTGTAAAATATTACAATATGTTGTTTTTAGTAAAGGTAAAAACTAATGTATGTAAAAAGAAAAAGTTAAACTATTTAACTTCGCATAAGTAAGACACAGAAATAATAAAAATGGTTTCTGGTAAATTGCAAATATATAAGTCAACATAACGTAGTATAAATGGAAAGCTCTGATTTTTTTGTAGAAGTTAGATCTTTGGTTTGGTTTCCAGTCTAAGTTTGGTCTAAAAGTTGTATTGTTGTCACATTGCAGTATATTTTTTTATTTCTTTTAAACTAACTACTTAAAAAACTATGTTAAGTTAACTTTTCTATTTAAACAAAATCAAACAAGAATTTTAGACAAAACTAAGATGGTAAGTTATACTGAGGGCTTAAGCCATTTTTGTTCAACAAAACCAAATCTTAAAAAGAAAATTTTCAAAAATGATTACTGCGTTTTTAATTACTTTGATATAAAAACTTATTTTGTATTAATTTTCATTAAAACAATTTAAAGGATTTAGTTTAGCAACAGTTTATTTCAATGAATCATGTACCTAATAATTAATGCTAATGAGATGCCGTTTGATTATTTTTTTGTTACTCTAGCTCTAATAAGAAAACTAAACTGATAATTGTAATGTAAAAATAAAGTTTACGAAAAAAGTTCGAATTTAAGTACAATTCTGTTTAGACTTGTAGATTTTAAGCTTGTGAATGTATTTTAAAACTCTAAAACAGTTGCCAAATTTTAATTTTTAAGTATATTTATTGAGACAAAAGATAAAAATTACATTTAAATTGATGTTTATAAACACATTCCATTAAAAAAAATGCTATAGAACATTTATTTTTAATTATCTGTCTTTAAGTTACGCTAGTTTTAAGCTTGCCTTAAATAGTGATTACCAAAACCTGTTAACATTCTACATATACAAAACAAACGTTGATACAAATAACTTTGTGCTTAAAGACTATTAAAGTAGACTTTATTTATCAGGTTGGTCTTGAACCTAATTACACAATCTCAAGTCATCACAACTGCGAGGCTGGTACCCTAACAAATCTTTATCCTGAAACAACTTTTTTTTTAACTTTGACCAAATTTTATTTCTAACACTTTACCTCTACAATAAAAGAAACGATTTTTTACTAAAACAAAGTAGTAAACAAAAAATTGTTCTCTAAATAGCAAGAATGTAAATTTAATGTATTTTAAAGCTAGTCAGTTAAAATAAACTCAAATGATCTTTATCAAAAAATTATTTTAAGAAGTTAAACACTTCTTATTACAGTTTGCTAATTACGTTTAGAAAAGTAAGCTGTTTGAGAAATTTTAATTTTCTAGAACTTTAATAATAATTACTGAAGTATATGGTAGACAGTTTTAACGTTTGTACTTTGTAGTTTTATAAGCTATACAAAGAAGCGTTAACTTAAACCAAAAATCTACTTATTATTCGAAAATACCTTACTTTAGAATAGTAATAGAACTTTTAAATATGTTAACTATTTTAATACTTCAAAAAAGTTTTTTAATTCTTTACTGATTCAAAATTATACATATTTTAACTTAACCTAAATCTTTTAAAAAGGACTAATAATATTTGTTAATGTTAAACTAAGCTTAGTGCAAAGAATAATCAATACTATTTTTGTTTGGATAAGTTTAATGTTGTTTTAATTGTTAATAAAACAAAAATCAGTTTTATTACAGTACAACAGTGTAAAAAAATGTTCAATACAGGTAAAGGTATTCATTAAAAAAAAATTGATATATCAGCATTTGTATTTTATAACTAAACTAAATATGTTATATGTCTAAACATACACCGAATAAAATTGAGTATTTTAAAATTGTAATAACTTATGTTTTAAAGGTTTTCCTTTTCATTAACTTTAAAGAAATTCAACTATAAATAATTAGAAACAGTTAATTCAAACATAACAGACAGTTAACTAAATTTATTCAAAGCTTTTTTTTTTTGGCATTTTTCATCAGTTTTTTATTCAAATAAAACCTGTTTTATGAATTATTCTTTAGAGCACAAAAATCTTGGTTAAATTATTTTAAGTATGTAGGTATAAAAACACTTTGAAGATTTAATAAAATAAGTTTTCAACAACTTTTAATGAGTATTGGTGTCATTTATACTAATAAAAATTTTAAAAAAATTCATTACAAAGGTACAATTTAAGATCAGGAGTGAATAGGTTATTTTGTAGTTTACTATGCAAAGCTTTTAATGATTAAGCTTCAAAACCACATCTTTACAGTCATATTTGGTATCAAATATATATGCTTAAAAGAAAAAACTATCTGCATAAAACTTAAAAAGACTATACTTATTGTGAAACAATTAACTTTTTTGCTGTTTAATTGTATATTAAGACAATAAAAGATATTAGAAATTAAAATTGAAGATTAAATGTTTTCAGCTTCTTTGGGATATCTTTCTATACAGATAGTAAGTACATATTATCTTTAAAAATCTATTGTATAAATTTAAAAAACTTTAAGGAGTAATTTAAAATTTAAGAATTTGATTTACATAGTTTTACCAAGTTATTTAGAAAGATCTTTTAGAGTTAGAATCTATACTCATAAAATATAGTATATATATTTTATTAAGCACATAAATTTTAAATAGCTAACAAAATGTTTCTTAGTTTTATATTTAATTTACAAAACTTCTTTTAAAAGTTTTAATGACATAATAAATTTTTAATATAACTTACTTTAAAAGTTAGAATTTTATATAGTTAAAACAAATGAAAAATATAAAATTTTTTATCTATCTCTTCAAATCTGTGTATAATTATTGAAAGTGTTTTAGAACTATTGATTAATGCAAAATTAAGTTCTATTAGTTTGAAAAAATAAAGTAAGTTTCTTTTGCATGACAATAATCTTTTTTTATTTTATTTTTACACGTATACTTAGTACAGCTGCATAGTTTTATAACTTCGCATACATCTTAGCTAAACTAAAACTTTACAAAGCTTAAGTTTTAAAGTAAAATAATTAACATTTAGCTAACAGTTATAGCTCATAACACACTAAATTGTTATATTCAACTGAATGACTATTGTGTTTTACAAACTTATGTAATAAAATTTAAGGAGAATTAAAGTCTTATGTTTTACTAGCAACTCATATGATTAGTTCATGATCAGAATATGAAAGCTCACAATGTATAATTTCAATATACATTAAGCAATTATACAAACATAATTTATATTATTACAATTTCAATATAATCTTTAAAACAGCAATATAATCTTTAAAACAGCAAAATTAAATTCTTTTTATTAGGTATTTAGGAAAGAAATATCATATTTTATACTTTGCAAGTATATGTCAACTAGTAAAGTTCAAAAAAAATATTTGAAGTAAACTAAATTGCTTAACTTAAGATTCAGAACATTAACTAAAAATAAAAAGAAGAAATAATTTTTCAGGTTAATGGCCACTGTTTTTTTTAGAAATTTAATCTAGGGTTTTTTATGTTCTTTAAAGTTTTCAAAAGTACTAGCTTATTAAGTAAAAAGTTTCAAGTCAAAAAATTATTCAATAGAATAAAGCTACTAAAAAGTAAAAAGATACTGTGATGCTACATAAAGTATGTTTTATAATAAAAAAAAATTATGAATTTTATATTTTTTTTATATATAATAAATATGGCTTATCCACTAAGCTTCTTAAACCTATATGAAAAAAAGTTCAAAATACAACTGTTTTTAGTTTTTTTTTTGTTTAAAGTTTCAGCTTTTTCCAGGTCAATTTTGCATAAAATTTCACATTCCAAGTTTTTCCAAAATTTAAAGGAAAAATTGCCATCTTGAATTACAAATTAAACCAACTGTTTTATAACAGTTTTGTAAGGTTTTTTAAACTTTCATTTGAAGAGAAAAAAGTTGTTAAATATTTTTACATCCTATCCAATAGAAAACTTTTTACAAATGTTTGTTTTTTTTAATACTTAACCATAACACATTTTGGCATCTTAATGAAAAAATATATCCTGACAATTAAAAGAAATTCTTGAAAACTTTCTATTAAGTGGCATCATTAAGCAAATATTGTGTTAAATGGTTGTAACTAAGAGGGTTGCCACTCTTCAAGCAAAAAAACAATCCTGAGTTTTATAAAATCCTTAAAAAGGTTTTTTGCTTGTGACTAAAATGCAATGTTGTTTCAAAAAGTAGTGAAGAGCTAGCTGCCTGGCTAAAATAAAATTAACAAACATTTCAAAATCAATAAAATTAAAGTTCTTAGACAAAATTGGTTAAACAAAATAACAAGTATTGAAGCTGGACCAACTAAAGCTCATTCAAATCTAAAAAAAAATATATCCAGTTATTTTTAAACTATCCTGAGATTTTTATACAAAAATTAACTATTCTGAGTCAACCAGAGTTTTATAAAATATTATCCTGAGTTATACTCAATCTTCCGGAGATTTTTTAGAAGTTCGAAATATCCTAAGGTGTGTGGAAACTCAGCATAAACAATTAAGTTAAAAAATATAATTTTTGTCTTATATGGCCACTAATTTACAAACAGTCAATAATTTTGTCTTTCATTTAAATAATAAGCTTAATAGAAGAAAAAGGTTAAAATAAATTTATAGTGGGTGTATTTTTTTAACAGGGTGAACATTATATTTTAAACAACCTTGAAACTTGAGTTAATTTTTTATAATTGAATTAAGAGTAAAAATCTTAAAACTAATACTTATTCAAAGTAATGTTTATAATAAAACACAACTAAAGGAGCAGTAATGTATCTTTTCAGTAATCAATTGATAAAAAAAAACATTTAATAAGCATTCTAGTACACAAGTATAATAAAACTTGGGTCTGAAAAATCTGAAAAAAAGAGTGGCAACACTTTTCAAAAAGTAAAACACAATAATAACTAATAAATATATTATAAATAATTAATTATAAGTATTTTAAAGCCATTGAGAACTTTTTTAACAACTAAAAAAAATTTAATTAAATTTAAAATTTATAACATTCACTCTTACTCAATATTTAAAAAAAGTAAGACTGAAATATATTTTTATACTCAAAACTAGAAATAAAAGATTTTTTTAACTAATAATTAAAACAAATGTTTAAAAGAAGCTTTGAAGTTCAAATGTGATAAAAAATAGTTTTAAGTTAAGAAATATTGTTAAATTTTAATGCTAGTTATGGTTAAAAAAAATGCAACTAAAATTATAAAACTAAATTTTTGCACTAAAATCAGAACATTCAGCCCAATACAAGGGACAATGTTATTAAAGAATTATCATAAACTTTATAATTGTTTGAATTGGTCAGAAAATATTAAAGAATTCTTATAAATTTTATAATTAATGTAATTTAGTATCAGAAACTACAGTTCACATAGCAGTTGAAAGGTCAATTAACCAAGGTATTTATCCATTACAACTAAATAAATATTTTACTTTAAAGCAAAGTTATTTTAATCCTTTCATATATTTTAATTTTAATATAAGCTAAAATGATTAGTCTTTTTTTGAAAGCTTCAAAACATAATAGAACTTAAACACAAAAAATGTTGATTTCAAGTAAAAACTAAACTTTTTTGACAAATTAATGTATTTAAAAAAATAACAGAATAGCAAAAAAATCTAACCCTAATTATAACACTAAAAAATCTATTTATAGCTTGATTATAAACAATAAAAACAAAATTCTTGCTAAATATAAAATAAAACACATCATATTTAATTCTATGAAAAACTACACCCACAACTAAAGTTCTGGATGAGGAACTAAAATTTCAATTGTAATACATTTTTTGAATGCTGAACTTTTTACAGAGTTTAAAAATTAAGTTGTAATTAAGTTATCCAATAAAAATAAAATCAAATATAGTAATTTAAAAGGTAAAAAAAAAATACAAAAATTAATTGTTTTGAAATCTTTTGACGAAAGTACAGCAAGTTTCTTCACAGGAACGAACATCTAAACATTTTTTATTTTAATATAAAAAGTTGTTGTAATAGTTGACTAATAGTTCTAAAATAAAATTGTTGAATTGTTTATTAATATATTAAGAAAAATATTGTTGCTTATACAAGTTTTTTTTTATAAGAGTTAAATTTTTACAGAATAAATTTTAATGCTAACTTTAAAATGAATTATTACATTAAGTATACAAATTGCGATGTATATATGAAAATCTTCGTAATATATCAAAGTATAGTGAGTATGAAATTCTATTTTAAATAAATAAAACTAAAAAACTTTGTTTAAATTATAAAGCAGCTATATGTAACCAAACAGTATTTACATAACATTGAATGGGAAATAATAGCGAGTTTTTTTGTGATATACTATTTGATTACAAAAAAATGTATCTAGTACCTGTAAAAATGCTTTAATGATATTCTGAAAAGCTTAAAGTCTAAGATGAAAAATTTGTTTTTACTAGAATATATAATTCAAGGTTTTAAAATTATTAATAATATCGTAAAGTTTAAGTTATTTTAATAAACACGAGGGGCGTGTCTAGACTTTTTCAGTGGGGTTGCACAAATTTTAGTTCAATAATATAGTATTTTTTTGTGTAGTAGCTTTAAATAAAAGACTTCGGAAAACTACATAACAGGCTACTACGTATCTGTCTAAATTTTCTCAGGTACATAAAAATGTTTAAACTTTATACAAAATTAAAAACACCAGTAAAACAGAATGCTGAAACTTAAAAATTAATCTAGTTCTTTTACTTTTAGCAAACTAGTTTAAATATAAAACTAAGTCTTGTTTTTGTAGAAAATTTGTGAAAATGTCGCCATACCATGTCAAGCTAACATGAATATCGAAATGTGTTATACATAAGATTCTTAAAACGAAGTATAAATCAAAATAAGTAATTAAGTTTCTTAATTTAGAAAATATATTCAATGGTACGGTAGTGAATTTGGTACTTGAATGAATATTACATTATGACTAAAAAATGTGCTGTGCTCCCTACCCCTATTTATACATTTGTTTCTACTCAAAAAAATAGTCATTTTTGATGTAGTTCCTTAAAAAATATTCCGATTATTCTTAAAGGTTAGTCTAAGCTGAAAAAAAGCTAAGTCAACAAAAAATAAGAAACTGGTTGTTACTTTTTATTTTTATTATTAAAATTATATTTTTCGATAGTTTATCAATTTAAATGGATATGATGGGGTAAGGGTAAATATTTTATAAATGTTAAAAGGACCTTTTAAAAAATTTACTTATTCAGTTTTTTTTCTGCCAAGACTGACCTTTAAATATACTTCCCAAAATATATAAATATATATCTATTTGATATCAAAAAATTAACAAATAAACATGAATTTTTAGAAAAATGTTATAAAATAAAACCATATTCAATTGTTTTTTTATTTACGGTTATTCCAGCTTTTTTCAAGGGTTGCACAGGAAACAAGTCAAAACACGCCACTGATTAGCACTAAGTTTATTTGTAATTGGTATAAATATGAATGTAAGGTGTTTAATTAAACTTAGATAGAAGTCTTCTGTTAGTTTTTATTTTCAATAAAATTCCTTTAATTAATTTAGAAACTAAATAGTTGCATATAAACTTTATTTTATATAAAATTCAAGCATTTATTAGAAGTAATATAATATTCAACTAATATAATATGTTTTTTTGAAAATACTTTTTTAAAGCTTTTAATTACTCAACCTCTTTTATCTTCGACTTTTAAAGTTATGTAACATTTAAAGGGGATACTCATTTTAAAACTCACAAATTTTGAAACAATTAAGAGAAAAAATTTTAAACAAGTGCAGCAGATACACCATAAAGTACGCCTTAGTCTCGATAAAAAAATGTATCTCACATTTAATTACTATTTTATTTTATACAAATTAATAGATAAAATCTACTTATTTAAAACAAAATAAGCTCTATACTAGTGTATTTTAAAGTTGTTATAGTTTTTAAATGACAGTTAAGCTATATTTCTGCTTACTATATCAAAATAAAGTTTTGGTTCGTTTATTTTTTTCATATTATTTAGTTATCATAAAAATAGAGTTCAGACAAATAAGTTAAGTACGCACTTAAGGGTGTAAATTTTAAAATTGCGTACCTTGTAAAGCATTCTACTATACTTATTTTCTACGTTATTCTTTTGTTTAGTAACGCTTTCATAAACACGTAAGAGTAAACATCACGAGCATAAAGTTAATTTTATAGACAAATTTATAAATTTTTCAAAAAACATAAAACTTTAATGTCAATTATTTTCCTTATCTTAAAAGCTACCTAAAAAATTTTTTTTTATCTTAGAGAACGCACCTTTTTCTTTAGTTTAAGAAAAAAAAATTGGTTTAGGGTTTGAATTATTTCATGGGGTCCCTCCAAAAATAAAGGTTTTTTTTTTTTCTTTTTTTCATTCAAATTGCATTATAACCAAAAATAATTTTTTTTTTAAATATTTTTTTTTTTGATTTCCCTTAGTTTGCATGTTATTTAAACTCTTAAATAGTTATTTTATAAATAATGTTAATATCTTTTACGAATTGGCCCCAAAACAAAATGATGTATATTACACTATAATTTGCCTTGGCCGTTTCCAAGATAAAAAATTGATAAAAGGAAAAAAACAATTAATAAGAATGTGAATTACAACAAATTTAATTAAATTATTATAGTTTATTTAAATTTGTTGTAATTTACATTCTTATTAATCGTTTTTTTCCTTTTATCAATTTTTTATCTATGAAACGGCCAAGGCAAATGATAGTGTAATATACATCATTTTGTTTTGGGGCCAAATCGTAAAAGATATTAACATTATTTATAAAATAACTATTTAAGAGTTTAAATAACATGCAAACTAAGGGAAATCAAAAAAAAAATATTTAAAAAAAAATTTATTTTTGGTTATAATGCAATTTGAATGAAAAAAAGAAAAAAAAACCTTTATTTTTGGAGAGAACCCATGAAATAATTCAAACCCTAAACCAAATTTTTTTTTTTTAATTAAAGACAAAGGTGCGTTCTCTAAGATAAAAAAAAAATTTTTTAGATAGCTTTTAAGATAAGGAAAATAATTGACATTAAAGTTTTATGTTTTTTGAAAAATTTATAAATTTGTCTATAAAATTAACTTTATGCTCGTGTAAACATCTATTGTTTTTATTAAACTAAAATGTAAAACGTACTTTTTCATCATTTGAATTTCCCAATAACAAACCAACGTCTACCTGGAAGGACCAGATTGAAAAGATCTAGTAAGAAGTATTTCGTGCTTTCATCTCATGGTCATCAGATCTTTTCGTACTGGATGTAAAAGACAATACTTTAGTTTTTGAGCCTCATATAATTAAAGGTTGTTTATTTGTAACTTTTATAGATTACTTATGGTTTTCAAAAAAAAGGAAGTTATGACATTTACGAATACAGAATGCAAAATTAAAAATTAAAATTTGAATTAAAAACTCTCATTTAAAATGTAAGCATAAAGAACAGAAAGCTCTAAATTAGTTCTTATGTAAACAAATCAAAATATAAAAATAATTATTTTAAGATTTAAACCTTAAAAGAGAGAGTTGCTGACAATTTACTTTTTATTACTTATTTTTTAGTACTTATTGTTTGGAAGTGTACAAAAAAGTAAACTAATGGATTTTTTAAGGATAAAATAAAGTACTATAAAATATACAAGTGGTTTCAAAACTTAAACTTTTAAAATAATTTTAAAAAATCTATTAAAAAAAACAAGTAAAAATTACAAAAACTATTCTAATGCTACTGAATTGCATAAACTTTTTTTTCTTTCTTTCTTAAGTGCAGAATAGTAGTATATTACACGTTTGATTTTAAAACTAAAACGGATAAAAAATTTGTAAAAATTAAAAGTTTATGTAAGTTTTTTAATAATTTAATTTCTAAATTTTAAACATAGTAATTTTTTCTTAAATTATTTTGTAGCTTTTGTAAAAAAAATTTGAAGTATATTGATATAAACATTATGATAACAGTCTTAAACACTAACTAGTATATTAAAAATTTTGAAATTGTAAACAGAACTTTTAGAAGTTCATTAAACTAGTAATGGTTTTTTATTTATAACACACTTTTTTTTCTGAGTTGACTGTATTTTCATTACTTATTAATAATGATAACTTTTCTAAAATTACATTTTAATTAAACAAGTTGGTTTTAATTATGTTTTCACTTTTGAATAATTTATTTTATATACTTAAGATGTGTCTCAACAAGTAGGAGACTAAAGCTTAAATTTATAAAATTTTATTTTGAAACACTTTTTTGTTAAACAAAAGGAATCAGTAAACAATAATCTCCGTATTCAAATTAAAGAGTTTATTGTTAGATAATTTAATTTAGTTAAAATAGTGTTGTAAAACTAACTTATTTAAATATTTATTAGTGCAAAAGAGTGTAAGAATTGGCAAAAAAATACTTTTGTTTTAGTATTTTAAACATCTTAGTAGTATTTTTCAAAAACTTATGGTCTAGTTCAGGGTTTTTCAAACTTGTTTTCAAAAGGCCCCCTTTCAAGAAATTAAAAAACCTATGGCTTCTTACAACAAAATTACTCAAAATACTACCATAAAAAACACTTAAGACCTTTTTTTGCTATGACCTCATGGGCCCCCTGTGGCTCCTTTGACCACCTGAGTATCTTTTATGGCCCCAAGGAGGCAACTTGGTCTACTTTGGGAAACCCTGGTCTAGACGTTATAACCTATACACCAATAAACTAAAAAATACGAAGTTATTAAAACTAGGAATATTTATTAAAAACGTATTTAGCTAGAAAAATTAATGTGTGTAGTTATAATTTAATTTAAGAAATATTTTATTTATTTAATTAAACAACCTTAATCCGCCTATTATAACTTAAAAATACATAATACATAATAATACATAATACATAATAAAAGACATAAAATATGCTTAAAGTATTTACATTAAAGGGAATAATGAACTACTTGGTGTATAAAATAATATATATTTTATTTGATATTTTTAGTCACCTTTTCAACAACTAACATATAAACTTATTTTGATTTGTATAACTATTTATCCAAATAACTGAAAATGACATGAGCTTTAAAGTCTGTAGTTTGTTCAAGATTTTTAGTTAAAATAACAGTATATCAATCTGACTGTTGTTAATATCAGGAAACTAAAATAAAGAGGTTTTTAACGTGTATAAACCAATATATTTTGATTACAAACTTAAAGAAATATAAACAAACAAATGACTTAAACAGGGCTCCAAGTGAATTTTAATAATGTATGCATTATCAGAAAATTATATCACTTTTTAATTCAAGCTTGAAAAATTCTAGTTACAGTAGACTACCGCTTAAGTACGCAAATTGAACCCGACCAAAAAGTGCGTACTTAGCACGGGTAGTGCGTACTTTTTGACAACATAGTACAATATGAAATTTAGTTCTTTGTTTTCTTTCTTACAACTAGCTACCAAATAATTAAGCCAATTAAACAAGTCTTTTTATTTTAATTAACATTTAATACATAATTCTAATCTGCAAAATTTTTTAATAGATTTAAAATGGTTTATTTTTTCTATAAAAGGTTTCTACATAATTAAGACATACATTTAATATATAAAGTCAATGTCAGTCAATGATATAAAAAAGAGTAATAAGCCAAATTTTTTAATTTTGTTTTGTTAGAGGCAAAGTAGCAAACTACATTGTGTTTACCAAAAATTTTCAAAACATCAATGTGTGTACATTTAAATTAAATTATGACTTAACTATGTTGTATTTGTAGGATTTTTTAACTTTTTCATCTAGATATATTGTTTTTTATAGCATTACAGCTCAAGTATCATTATTCTTTTCACTTTTCTACAACCACTACATAAGTATTTAGTTTATTAACATTTAATAACAGGACTGTAACAATCTCAGGCCACTTAGACTACTCAGGATCACTCACCCTAGTTTAAAAGTTGTGAAAGGCTCAGGCTAACTCAGCAGGTTGGCCATTCTACCTGGAAACATAAAATAATCTGGAAAAACTTGGTGATATGAAATTTAGGCAAAAAAACTGGAATTTCTTAGAAGTTCTAATATAACATCCTTTAAAATTTTTAAAAAGTATATAAAAAATTTAGAATTTTTTTTGTCTTTCTGGATAAGTGCGTACTTAAACGTACTTAAGGCGGGGCGCGTACCAAAAAAAGCGCGTACTAAAAAAAGTGTGTACTTAAGCAGCAGTCTACTGTACTTTATGATATATAGCACTGTTAAAATTCAGTATCTACTTGATAAAAAACTATCAATTAAGGTTGTCTGTGGCTTTAAAGATTTATTTTTTGTTTATTAAATTATGCACATAAGTTAAAAAAAACTAAAAGGTGGTTAGGCACGCTTTATAGCTAATTATATCAAAAAAAAAATTTTTCATATGTTAAAGCTTGTTGAAATTTGTGTATTCAAACACAAAACTTAATCATTATTTTAATAGCTCTTGTTTAAGTTCAGGTTTTCAAAAAATATCTACATGGTCCAAGTTTTGGGACGATAAATAGGCTGCGAAGAGGCCAAAGGGGGCGTAAAAGTAAAGTGGCCTTAGATACATTTCAAAAAAATTCAAAACTTACAATAGATATTCTTGGGTTTGTAACGAGTGGGAACAGTCATTTTTTAGTTTTCTAAAAAAAGATATTTATAAAAATAAATTCGGGAAGTTGTGATTTAAGACCACACAAAATAATTATTGATATGTCATATTACTTACACAATTAGTTTCTTTTTCAGAATTAAAAAAATAGATTATGGATTTTAAATTTAATGTTAAATAACGCCTATGTTTACAGTTTCAATTCAGCTTTTATTTATTTATCATTGTCGCCACTCAGACCACTTAGACACTGTCGCCACTTGGACCACCTCAAATTGTTTATAATTGAAAAATAAATTAAGCCTGTTTGAACTTAAAAGATTTATTTTATAGTTTTATTTGATAAAAATAATTAGTATTATTTCATGCACTTAACAGTGTGCACCATTCAAATTTAAATTCAAAAAATAGTGCGCACAGTAGATTTCTAAAAAAATTCAGAGAAGGGGTGGAGGGCAAATGCTATTTAATTTTTTTGAAGGAGGCATTATAAAAAAAAGGAAACCCTGGTGTATGTTTAGTAATGCACTTTAAAAATAACCTTTTTTTTTTGATTTTCTACATGCACAATTTTTTTACAAGCTGTAGTATTTCAGACTTTTAATAGTATTAATCTAAAATTCTTTACAACTTTGCATTGCATTTATGATTTCCATTATAAGTTATATAATAAAAGGAGAAACAATAAACAAATAAAAAAATAAAAGTTTACCATAAAGTTTGAATTTTTAATAAAGTTAGTTTAAATAAAATGCGTAGTCTTACTTAAAACAATATAAAATACTCTAAGAAAATGATCCTAGTCATAAATAAGAAACAAATAATGTGTTTTTTCACCTTTTTTTCTATTTCTCCCAGACATTGACTTAAGATTGTGTCCAATTGGGTTATGATATCCGAAATACTTCGTTGGAAATACTTGGTTGTACACAAGATCTAAGGAAAAAATATATATTGAGCGCTATATTAAAGAATAAGATTGTTAGTTTAAGATTGCGTTCTTCAACTGCTTCCCAATGCTTTGAGCAAAGTGGGAACTTTTTTTTTTTTGTTCTGAGATGTTGGTAATGTGAACGTCTGATTTAATGCACCAACTACTACATCAAATATTAATAGAACTGTTCTAAAAATGACATAAAAGTATGTTTCAGTGCAATAAAGTTTAAACACATGAAGATATAATCTAAATAAGAATAAGACTTGTTACTTTAATTGATTGCTAGAGTCGTTATATTTATAAAGTCATGATTACTAATTTAAAAATAAGAATATGAAATGCTTTATATTTTCTATTTTTTTAACAATTGAAAAACTGATATATTTTTTGTTTAAAGGGTATACCGAATCTTAATGACTTTTTTTATTTTATTTAAAAATGCAACTCAGTTTTGTGACCATATTTTAAGTAAAACTTAAATTAACTTCAAAATACAAAACATAATAAAGCTTTTAGAAATAATGTGTAACAACTTTAAAACATAAAAATACTTAGTTTACATTGTATAGTTATAATTTTAACTTTTCTAAACTGCTTAAACTAGCCTTTCAAAACTCAATAGAAAGGTTTTAAAATACTTTATAAAGTGAAACTGTTTAACTTAAAGATGTTTTTTACTACTGAAACATGGAGTGGTAAATTACCCGCAGTTTGATTTAAAAAAAATACTAAACAAATAAAAAAAGTGAGGGTTTTAATAACAAATATTATGAAATTTGTTATCAGTTTGATTTTTGGTTAAATAAGTTCTTATTAAATTAATATTTTGTCGAAACTTTGGGTATGCTCAAAATTCCCACTCGTGCGCAATTCCCACCTTTATTTCTATTTATTTAACTTTTGTTCTTTATTTATTTTTCTTATTTTTACTACCACTGTTATCCCTAACCCTTGGTCGAAGCGATTATTAGATTTAATCAGGTGGCAACTGGGAACCACTCAGTTCAAATCCACACACGTTTACCACCTGATTAAACCTGAGAACCACTTACCGACCAAGGGTTAGAGGTAACAGTGATAGTATATATAAAATAAAAAGAAAAATAAATAAATAATAAATTAAGTGGGAATGGTACGGGGGCTTGAACGGTACTCAGCCAGAAATGGGTCGTAAATTGCCTTTTTTTAGGTTATAACTCATATAAGTTTATTTATGACATAAACAAAAATACTTATTTATTAAATAGTGTAGTATTAATTTAGTATAATAACTTAGTATAAACAACTTAAATAAGTATACGTCCTTTATGTATATTTTAATATGGAATGTTGTAACATAATTTGTTTTAATACAAAACATTTTCCTGCCCTATTCCTATTTAGTATAGAATTAACTTTTTTTTGTCAATAATATGTTTAAAGTAAAAATGTGTTAACCAATTTTTAACTGACTTTTGAATATAAAAGTTCTTGTAACAATTTGGCTTTAAAAATAAATAAAAAAATAAGGTGTCAAGCTGTTAAACTTAAAATGATGTCAACACATTAAATGGTAAAAATTATTTGTCTTCTTTAAAGTCTTCTTTTAACATTGTAAAATTTAAGATTAATAAAAATAAACAGGTGTAATTAAGTCAACTAAAAAATTATACCTTTAATTAAATTGACTGAATGAGCTTCTATGAAACTTACTTTATTCTTTTTTGTTATCTAATTAAAAAAGGAAAGGTTGTCAATACTTGATTTTTTAAGTAAAATTTCATTTTTTTAATAATTTTAGTCATAAAATTTGCATCTAGTTTATTTACTTATGATATGTTTAAGCTATTTCAACGTAACCATTAGTTTTGACTGAATTTCCTCTTGTTTTTCTATAAAAAACAGTTTTGTTAAATAAATTAAAGTTTTAAAGTTTAGTAAGTATCCTTTACAAAGTGTGTTAATAACTGGTATAACAGTATAAACAAGTCAATTAGCAAATGAAGTTTTTTAATGTAGTTTGAAAGTCAATATTTCCGTATATAATCATAGTTTATATTTTTGTCACAAGATATAGACTTTTGTTATAAAACAGTTGGTCATATAATTATAAAATAATCCTCAATTGTGAAAACTTCTAAATTTTGAATGACTTTTTAATTTTGTTTCTGTATTTTATCGTCTTATTTTATTCTTCGTACAAATATAAAGACAAAAACTATGCGAGCAAAATTTAAACTAAAACAGGGGTAGGCGATCTCCGACTCGCGGGCCTAAAGTGTCCCTAACAGCTAAAAAATGCGGCCCGCGAAGTACACTAAGCTCAAACTTACCTTTTTAAAAACTGTTATAAGAAAAGATTTTGTGGTAAAAGCCTACAATTGGGCTCTTAACTTATCTCTTAATTTAACATTTACTCATTCTCTACAATAGCTTATTTCATCACATTTTTAGCTTAAACTATTATTTTAAGTTAAATTTAAAACTACAAACAGTTTTATTTAACTACGGCCTGCGGATCACGTATTTTTAATCAGCGCGGCCCACAATAACTTTATTAAGAAATTTCGACCAGAAAAATTAGGTTAATCTATTTAATATTGTCTCTAAATACATTACTTAAAGGTAGTCATAACAACTAAAAGGAAGTATTAAAATAAGTTGTACAAAAGAAAATTATGACTTAATTTAATTAGCTTCATCTAAAAGAGCAAACATCTCTCAGTGCAAACGAAAAAAAAGTTTATATTGGCAGGTGGCACAGTGTTGGAAAATTTTAAGTGTTGTGGGAAAGAATTTAGTTTACAGATCATTACAGATCAGTCTAGATGTTCTGAAATTGCTCTCTAAATTAACCTATACTGTCTGGCACTGGTAAAAACATAACTTTTTTGTTTTTAAATTGAAAATTCAAAATTGCTTAATTGGGTTTTAAAGTTTATGAAAACAAGTAAGGTTAGGGGTGAGAAACCCTTTTAGTCAAATACCTAGATTTATCAGAAGAAGTCTTTAGTGGGTAAGACATTTTGAAAATGAGCTTAGCGGGCCTATAACTTTAAAAACCTGTATCATAAAAATAAGTAAAAACATTTTAAGTAAAACTTAAATGAAACAGTCTTTTATAAGAGCGCAAGTAAAAGTAAATGAATAATGAAAACAAAGTTGAGTGCTATGTTAAAAATTTATGTTTTTAAGACGTTTTTTCTAGTGAGATTTGATCAAGTTTTTTTTTACATTTAAAGTTACCTTTAAATCAAGACATTTCTATTGGCTGGTCGGATCCTGCTCGCTGGCCGCATGTTGCCAGCTCCTATTTTAACTCAATAATAGTATTCATATTCTCATTAAAGTCCTAGTCATTAATTTAAAGTCTTTCACAGCTTTAATACTAAAACACACCAAGTATTAATCAATGTACAATTTGATAAAAATTATAATTGGTATCTTCAAGTTTAAAAAGTATGAGTGTAGAAAAACTGAGTTAAGTTTTGATAAAATACTTTGTATGATAAAAAATGTATACTGAACTTCTGTTAATGTTTATGTATAGAATTTTAAAACTTTTAATATTTCAAACTGTACTGTATGAATGAAAAGTTTAAAAAAAGTTCGTTTAAGTATCTTGTAATTAGAAATACTAAAACACTATTTATTTTATATTAATACTTAAAAACTTAATAATGTATATAATGCTTTGTTGAAAACAATACTTAAAAATTTTTTAGTCTAAAATTGCTACAACTGACATAAAACTTCTAAATAAAATTTTTAAATCATTGAAATCATGTCAAATAAATAATATAAACTATTGCCAAATTTATTTTGTTAGTCAATTATATTTGTGTATGTACTACATAATCTAACACATAACATTTCAAAACAAATATATTACTGTTTAAAATTTTTGTTTATACATAGACCTTACTTAAAACATATCTTTAAACTAACAAAAATTATAATATTCAACTAACTTATTATTGTAGGTTTATATTTAGACCTCAATTATGACATAAACAATGAGCACTCTCAGTAAATTTTAGCTTTTACCCAATTATGTCCTTTTTCGATTTACAATGATCTACTACAACAAAGCTAAAAATTCTACATTTAACTATTATCATACTATTAAACGACAAAAAAACGCTAAAAATACTTGGTCCTAAGATTTGGTACACGAAGAACCTCTTGGTTATCGAGTCGCATACTACGGATACCTTTTAACGTCTTGTCCAGGACAACTAGTTATTGTTAATCAAATGAAAAAACTTAAAAATCTAATAAATAATAAATACATTTAAAACTCAGATATAAAAAGTTTTTACACCTAAATGAGCATGAAAACATTTTATCGTTAACTAAACAGAATGTTTATACGGATCTAAATTCAAAAAAAAAAAAAAGTTTCGTGTTATGAAATGTAAAATAATTGTTTTTACTGTACTCACCAAACTGCTAAATAAAACAAAATAAAGTTTTATTAACAAAAAGTAATATTTTATCGTCGCCTGAAAAAAAGTTGCTATTTAGATGAAACTAATTTAATATTTAAAATGTAATAAACCCAATTTAAATCATAAAAAAAGTGCGTACCTTACATGAAACGCGTAGCTATAGCAGTTTTTAGAGAAGATTTTTTTTTCACACAAAATAATAGCTCATATATATTAATTTTTACTATAGATATGATTTAAATAGACTTTACATGGTTTTAGAAATATTACTGTGCTATGCTTGCATTAAATTCTTAGTGCAAATAAAAAATTTTACTACTATTGGGTTTCTGTATTTGCATTTATATTATTATTTAAATAAGTTCTTCACATTACAGTAAATTAAGCAGTATTTTTTAGTTAAGACAAATAACTATATTGTGTTACATTTGCATAAATACTATTTATCACTGAAGTATGTTAGATTTCCTTTTTTATTTAATTATTTTGGCAATTTAGTGCGTATCTCTTAAAGTTCGTACCTTATAAGTTTTACTATTACTACCACTACTAAATTTAATTTAGTTTTTCGCAGTACTTTGAAAATAGTAAGAACTATATTTATAGTTTAAAACAAATCTTGTACATATACAAAACGTTAGCTTCCTGTTAAAAATTTACATTGAGAAAATCTGAACTTATAGTAAGTACTAGTGCTTAACTATAGCATTTTTATAATATTTTATTGTAAAAAATATACATTTATTAATTAATATAATCTATTCTAAATAACTTCAATTTTCGTTTTACAGTGTGGACCAGCAAACAATTAATCGCAACCATTTGCTGCAATTATTAGTTGACGTAATTAGTTGCAACCTTGTTGCTAAGTACTTGTTTGAGTAGGATTTAACTAAAAAAGCTTATATTATAAACATCTATATAACTACTGCAATTAACTTTTTAAATTATAGTCGTTGTGCCAATCTTCTTTTTCGCAAGGGTCGGCAAACTACCGGCTAGATTCAGCAACCAAACAAAAACCTAAATACACTTTTTAGCTTTCAAAAACTTAACAAAAGTAACCACTTTTTTTATTTGATAAGTACTTACAGTTTCGCTTTTAATTTAATTGCCAGTAAACAGCGGCTATAGTTTATAATTGTTTATGTAAAGTATTTATTATTAAAATTCGATTTTCATTTGTTAGAGTAACATTCGCCTGCAAAGGATTTATTCTATCTGAGTAATTTGTTAGTAGATATGATCTTTACCTAACAAAATCTTCCTAAATTTTTAAACAAATACAAAAAGAAAGCTTTTGTAAAAGGCGATTAAAACAAGTACGCTTTAAACTGTTACTTTTTTTCACTAAAGCAAACAATAGCTTAATAAAAACATTTTTTTTACCTATAACATAAATTGTTTAAGAATAAATTGTAGGTTAAACTTAATATAGTTTACATAGTTTATTATTAAAGTCTTAACTATTGTTTAGCTACTCATGCTTTTTTTGTAAACGCAAATAAAAAAATGATTTATAAAAAATCTAGTAAAACGTTAAAAAGACTATCATTAATTATATGTTTTATTTTAAGCCATTTCTTAGCTATCGTTGATTAAACGACAAAAAAAGCGCTAAAAATATTTAGTCCTGAGACCTGATTTACGAGGAACCATTCAGTTATCGAACCACTTAAATACAGTTTAACGAAAATTATTGAAAATAATTAAGTGTTTTAATAAAATAAACTAAAAAAACAAAATGTTAAAGACAATTAAAACTCATGAATTGTTATACTGTTAGGGATTTTTACTGTTAGGAAAGACATATACTAAGTAGAACGAATTTTGGTTCATACTACTTTTTGCGACTATTTTACTGACTATTTACTTGAAACTATGAAGCTGTAAAAAGTAACTAAGTTATAATGTTTTTTAGTCACTAGACCCGTAAGTATTTTGAAACAAACAATAATATAAGACAGAAGTTTATGAGTTTTTTGATTTTTTCAATTTTACTTTAATTTCTTTATCACTGTTGATACATTTTCAAACTGATATGGTGGTTGGTATAAGTATTACAAAGTAATTGTTTTACATTTTCAAAAAATAGTAATAACTCTATTAAAGCTAAAGTTGATCAACTTTCAATTAAAAGTTTTTTTTTTCTACCTAGTTTGTTTCAATTAGTATATAAGTTTGCTACACTTTTGAAATTAAAAACATACAGTTATTAGTAGTAACAAGGTCTATATCACCATGAGAAACCGCTGTTTTAGTATTACTAAATTTAAAGATAGGATAAAGTGCCTTCTTACCGAAGTACATTTACGTAAATTTTCAACTGTAACTACAAAACTTTACCAGTGAGCCACTTCTTGAAACTTTATTTTTACTCTGAAAATAAAGTTACCGAACAAAAAGAATTTGTAGTATTTTATAAAATCGCTTTTACAATATTTTTCTGAATGAGATTTTAAAACTTCATAAAAATGGAATTTTACGCTTTTAAAAATAAAACAAATTGCTTAATGTCAAGTATTTTCATTAAGTTTAAATTTTTAAGAGTCTAAACTAAAGAAATAAAAAGGAATTTTTGAGATATTTTTCAAAGAGCATTTACAATAATAAAGTATTTCGGTAGTATTAATTAAACTTGTTTAGTATAAAGAAAAAGGTTTCTCTTTGTTCTTTTCTATTCTGAAAATGAGCGTATGTATTTTTGTTTTTATTTGCACATAATTATAAAAAGCAGTTAACTTCTTTTAAAGCTTACTTTCTAAAGTTTTTTATATTTGTTAAGTATTACAATAATTTGCGTTAAATTAGATTGTTAAGTTATAAAGTATTTAAATATAAAGTTGCACGTAATGAGCATTTGTTAAAAAACAATTTTTCACTAACAAACATTTAAGTAAACTTTGATTATTTAAATCTACTGATTAAGGCAGAGTTTTTTTAACTAATTTGTAACTGTCAATGTAATTATTACACCGTATTGTGCTCAGTTAATTTTAATTTGTTAGTTAGCTTTCATTTAAATTAGATGGCTTTGGTTTTAAATAATAAGCTTTAAATTTAAAAACTTTTTTTAGAATCAATAGTTTTAAGCTTTAAATATAAAAACTTTTTTGAATCAATAAAACGTAAAATAAGAAATTACATTAGCTGTATGAAGAGAAACTTATTTTAAGCTTGTTTTCTCTTTCAAAAAAATACATTTTAGATGATCCTTTTTTAAATAGAGAATAAAATTGCAAGATTTTATAATTGTATATATTTTAATAAAAGTAATAAAAGGGCATTAAAATTTGATTACATTCAGAAATAATTTCCGAAAAATTTTTTAGTTTGAATTTACAATTCAACTTGAAGAACTCAAATTTAAAAAACTAACAAGCATGTGACTTTTTCACAAAGTATGCGGTTTTTTTCTTTTAAAGTCGAAAATTCTATACTTAGATTTCGTAAAATAGCCCTGCGGTAATTTTCAGGCGTAAGTACTTTTACAGTGTGTTGGTATAACTCAGACAACTTATTTATCTTATTCACAATTAATTTTGATTAGACATTACACGTTTATAATCTAAATTCACTAAAACGAAATTTGTTATTTTCTTACTAA
Source organism: Thalia democratica (assembly GCF_965202585.1). Classification (NCBI taxonomy): domain Eukaryota; kingdom Metazoa; phylum Chordata; class Thaliacea; order Salpida; family Salpidae; genus Thalia; species Thalia democratica. The sequence goes on from NC_139165.1 coordinate 79,571,801, forward strand.
TATTGACCTTTACAAGTTTTTACTAGTTATTTTCTTTACTTAGAAAATGGGTTCTAAATCCTTATATTTTACTTTACTAATATTACTACTATATGCGTATGGAGATAAGTTAGAAATCAATCATTGTTCTGCTGAGAAAAGAAATCATCCAAATTGTATTGTTGACGTTTTTATACCTGAAGGAGGCTTGAAAGGACTGCAAGTTGGACAAGAGTTTGTTGTAAGAGGTTAGTATTACAATTAATCGGTATTTTGTGTATATAAAATGTTAAAATACGAATAAGTAAGTCTTTAGTGTTTTCGACAAAACTTTAAAAAAAAATTTAACTCTGTTGTGCTCTGAGATATTTAAAATCATTTTAATTCATTTGTTTTACTTTTAAAAACCAAGAAACGTCATAATAATCTTTAAAACGTACAAAACTTATGTTTGATTAGGATTCATTTCGTACATATAGGTTGGGTCAATATTTACTGTTTTAAGTAGTTTAAAATTAAACGAAAGTTTATAAAGTTAAGAAGTAAACTTCAGTATTTTTTTTTAGTATATACGACCACATTGTTATATTTTTGCTAAAGTTTACACTAATTCATTTGTAGCTTTCAAACTAGTGCAGAGTATGTATTTCTAACTATTCTTAAAAGAACATAAACTGTAAATACTTTATATGGAAGTTGAGATAAAAGGTTACCAAAGAAAAGTTGTTCACGATGATATATTAGTTAAGTATAAATTATTAAACTAACGATTTATAGGTAAGTAAACAATTAACTGTACAGTAAGTAACACAGTCTTTCTTTACACTAAATAAAATCAAAGTTTACCATAAACCTATACTAAAATTAAACTAAATTCAAGATACATTTAAGTTCTTCTAACTTGAGATCTGTAATTAGTAAACTTTTTTACTTAAAACTATCTCCTACGTTTAAAAAGTAGAAACAATATTTGTTTTTAGTTTCTTAACAGCGATTTTACGTAACATGTTCGAGTACTTGTAGTATTTTTTTTGTACCTATTGTTACAAACATATATAAAAAAATACAAACTTTGATAAAATTATTTAACATATTTTTAAATCTTTAAAACAAATTATAAAGCATTTGACAGATGTTTGTTGAATTTTAACTTGCAACTAAAACAAATGCTAACTTTTGTTTAGTTAAGTAAACTTAGTTTGTAAACATATTAAGAAATTCTAACAACAGTGGTCTTATTTATATGTGTGTAAGAGCTTTCTTTAAGTCGTTTTATTTTTGTGAAAAAGCTGTTTTGTAAAAACAAATGTGCTATGCTTAATTAAGTGTTTAAATGTCTCAAAAAGATGATATCTAATTTTTTAACTTAAATTAAGGAATTAACGTTGATGTTAGACTAGAAGAAAATGACAAAAAACTTTCACTGAATAGTTTCGAAGACGGAAAGTATAAACTTCGTTTGATTGAGAACTTTGGTAAGCTTGTTTAATTTAGTGTGAAAATTTAGTTTAGTTTACTTTGAAAATTTAAATTAATTACTATTTTTTATTTTATAGCCAAGTAGTTTTTTAAGAACATGATTCTTATAATACATAAATGGTTAGTTGTATTGTATATACAAACTGTTTCGATATTTCTTTATGTTCAGAAAAAGGAGATTTGTTAATAGAAGAAAAAACTATATCTTTATGCAACTAGTAGTAGTGGTGCAAAAGTTTCAATGAAATTATATCTTAAGTGTAGACCTTACAGCCCTCCTATATTTAATAAATCGGTAAGGGTAATTTCAATAATTTTAAAATTTTACCATTTATTTATAATTTATAGCAAAAACATTATTTATTGTAAAACAGTTAGATCCTATAGCTCTTTTGATAAAAATAAACAAAACTTTCTGTTTAAATACAACTTTTTTTTACCAAATATAAACCTAACAGAAATATGAAGTCGAATGGAAAAACTAGAAATCAAACGGATTTTTACTAGAAGCTACAAAACCAGACAATTGGCTTAACTCTGAAATTGAATTTAGAACGACTTGAAAAAATCGTAAAGAATACCCATTTTTAAAAACTGTAGAAAATGGTTTGATAAAAGCTTTGGAACTTGACTATCCACCTACAACAAATCAAAAATTGAGTATGTTTAATTTATATATTTTTAGCAACTCGAGCAAAATGTTTGTTTTTTATAATACTATTATAACATATTACAGATACGAGGTTGAAGCTTATTACAAATATGTAAACTCCAGTAAACGTGTCACGGTAGAAATATATTTTGATGTTGAGACAGAGTTTGAATTTCATCCATTTGAAAACAGTTACCAAATTTCACAAAATCACTGTTAGACTCGTAATAGAATTTTTTTATACATAATTTTTTTTAATATTTTCGTTAAAACTTTTAAAGTCACAGTTAAACCTCTCAACTAGTAGATAATTTTGAACAAAGTTTTTATTTCAAATATTAAATTATTCATTTCTTTGTAACCAATTTGTGGGGCAGATAAATTCGGAGACGACAGCACCGAACTGGGATTTTTTACTTTTAAAAATTCCAATAAATATGGCTTGAAATTTGACGACTTCATTACTTCGCTTGTTCAAATTTCACCTGACTCCAGCGACAACTTTTATTTAAAAGGAAACAAACTTTGCGTGAATGACGTAGATGTGCAAGTTGATTATGAAGTCGAATTTTCAGCTTCTTACAGGTATTTTTAAATATTTCATATCATAAATGTTTTTATACTAAGTGTTTAATCTGAAAACTTTTAAACAGGGCTAGCAATAAGTCAAAGAAGCTACATTTTACTTTTTTTGATGCATTTGACGAACCAATGGTATTCATCGTCTTTTCAATAGGGTTTCTAATCGTTGCTTTGATAGCGCTTTCTATAGTTGTAGTATATCGTCAAGTTAGTTTTTCCTCGTTACTTTTTTTTTTTACTATGTAGTTAGAATAAATTTATCTAGTGAATTAATTTTCTTTTTTTATTAGTTTATACATTATTTATACATTAACATAAAAATTATTTAGTTTTACTGTCTGTTTTGAAAATAAATATTTATAATAATGCGTTTTCAAGAAACAATAAAAAAAATAATATATTGTTGTTTTGAATAAACTGTTTTAAAATACCAACTTATTTTTGATATATCCTAAACTTTTTCTAAAAATTTAAGTAAACTTTTGTAAATTTTAAAACTACTACAAAGATTTCACGATATTTTTAAAGTTTTACTAATACTAATTATACTAGCGACTTAAATACCATTGTTTTTTTTTGTTATGGCTTTTAGTTTAAAAAGTTTTGCTTAGTTTTTTAAACGTAAATTCAAACATATGTATTATGTAGTAGTTTATTTTTCTTTTTGTAAGTGTTTTTAATAATAAGTATTTTAGATTACTTTATTTGTGTTTAAAATATACTTATTTCTAAGATTGAGGAAAGGAGAAGACTCTTATTAAAACTAAAACTTATGGATGGTACCCGAAAACGGTTGGTAAATATAAACTTTTATGTTTGTTATAACATAAACTTTCTATTTTAAGTTAAATGTTATACATTAAAAGTTAGTACTACCAATAAGTATTATTTATAGTATGTTTATTTCTTTTTTTTTTGAATGCTTGAAGTTTTTGTTTCTTTTTTTACCAAAATTTTAAAAAGTTTTAACTATTTATATAAATTTTAATTAAAACTAAACTTATAGTTTAAGAATAACATTTAGAACATGTAGTAAATAATTAATTGAGTAAAATTTTAAAGTATGTAAAGTTAATTGTGTTTTTAGGGAACGTTACAGTAATAAAAACGACGGAGAAGCACTTCCACCATTTTTCGTCAGCAGAAGCAGACCTCCTGTACAAAACAGTGTCTCATTGGTTGATGAAACGAGTAAGTTGATTTGTTTGTTTTAATATAACAATGTGCTAAGTATTTTATAGATTTTTGGAGAAAATAGTTTTTCATTACATATTGACTAAAAATAAGTGGTTTAGTTCATTATTTTATGTTATTGTTAAAGGTCTAAGAATCATAAGTAGTTTTGGTTTCATATAAACTAAAGTAAAAAAAAATACCGTTTAAATCAATATCCTTTTTTTTTCTAATTTTCTTTTATAGTTTTTTCGAAACTTTTCATAACATTTATAACTTGCTAGTTGGTTGATTAAATACTTTTTTTTAAATATAAATTTAACAACAGATAGAATTCTAATATCCTCTTTTCTCAAAAACATTATGACAAACTACAAACTTATAACGAATAACTTATTTTATTATTTGCTTGTTATGTTAACTAGCACATTTTATAAGTTTTTTTATCTACAGCTGATTCTGGAAACAAAACAAATCAACTCACTCTTATAACTGTGTCTGAACTAGAACATGAACCAGAACGTTTGTATCGAAGCCAACCGAATCCTTACTTTGTTAGGTATGGTAGACACGTTCCTGAGTATATATAAATACGCTAATGACTTTTAAACTTTAAATTTTTCTTTAATTCGAAGAATAATACAACTTTCGTTTCGATAATTTTTAGCAAAAGAAATATTAATTTTCTAATAACAAAAGTCTAATTTTTTAGTTAGTTTAAGTTTTTTTTTTAACTTTACACAGATTAATCAACTAGTTTTTTTTCTTATAAGCTATTAATCAAAAGTTTTATGAAAATATAATAAATCAATAAATTAATCATAAGTGCTAAATGAAATGTATTTTAACTTTTTTTTATGTAAAATATTTTATGGTTGTACGAACCATACTTTTTAATAAACTTACCATTCTAAAATCTAAAAAAATCTTTAATAAAGATCAAAGCATTTTTATTTTGGTTTTAATGGTTTACTTTTTAATATTTTTTAACATTGAAATGCGTACTTGCTATTTTTCCAAAACTTTACAGCTTACATCTTTTAGCTTACATAAAACAGAGTTAAAGTATTGCCACTTTTCATAAACGGTTTATAAAAGCAATTTAAATTTAATTTTTGTATATGTTTACTAATGAGAATGTATTGTAGTTTCAGCTGTTAACTATACTAGTTTGCTTAAAGTTAAATTTTATACAAGTTTCTTTTAAGCGTGTGTCTCAGTACAAGTTTCTATCTTTTAACTGATGTAAAATAGCTTCTTTAAACTTTTTTAATGTTATTTTTTTTTGAAATAAAGTGGTAGTTTCTTTTTGTAAAACAAAAAACATTTTTAAGTTGTTGCTTTATATAGAAATAAGTTCTACACTAGGTGAATAAACTTTTCAATTTAAACTATTTCAAAAGTTTGTAAATTCTTTAACATATTATTTACAACTATTAAAAATATAATGGATATATTTTTTAAAAATAGAGACCTTTTTTAACCTAGTTTTAGATTTTAGAGTACTTGTATAAGTATAGTTTAAGAAAAAATAAACAATTTTGGTAGCTTTTGTTAAGACTTGATGAACACTACACAACATTATTTTATTTTATTTTGACATTAGGGAAATTTCTATAGAATCAGTTTTTTAGTCTCGACTTAAAGTTTACAAAGCTTATAATAAATGTTAATAACTTTAATTCCATGAGCTTGATGGCATCAACTATTTTCTGTACTTTGAAAATATATATATCAAAATTACTAGAAATCTTTTTTTAGTATTCTAATAAGAAATTTGATATAAGTACGGTTTTTTTGAATTGAAAAAAAAATTGAAACATATAAATAAAACAAGGACAATTTTGTAAATTACTTTCTACAAAGTTTTTGATAAGTTTAAAAAATAGAAATAATAATTTTCGGTTTGATATATATATACTAGATGAACGAAAAAGCAACCATTAAACCAAAAGTAAAAGCGTTACTATTTTTTTAAGTTCACTATATGTTTACTGTTGATTGCTTTAGAGCTACATTAAAAAAGACCAAACTTTTTACTTACTTACAAACTAAATATGTAATTCGATCTAAAAAACAGTTTCAATTTTATTTTACTGAATCCTTAAAGTTCAGAACATTGGTAGAAATGTTAATCAGTTTTGTGTTGAAGATCGCTATAGTTTTTCACAAAGCAAGACTAGTGTATTAAACATTAACAAACTTCAAAAGAAGTTTTAACAGATTTTTATTTAACTATACTAGACATTAATTATATAGTTTACCTATAAGCTTTAAAAACAATTCTAATTTTACAGTTATGTAAAGTTTTAATATTTATTAAAAAGCAAGTAGATGGTAGGATTGTAAATTGTTAGGTAAAGGTAATATTTTTGTAAAAACCTTTGCAGCATGTAGAATTTTTTTTAAATATTGTTTACATAAAACTTTCTTCAAAACTACTTTAAATAGCTTGTTACAAAACAATACTAGTTTTGAGGTTCTTTATTTCACGGATACTGAAGTGTTATATACACTTATAATCAAAATAACACACAAAATTTTTTTTTAGATAGATGCAACAATCATAGCAAAAATTTAAACAACTGCTACTACTACTTAGTGTAATAATCGTTTTTTTTTGGTCAGAACATAAAGATCTTTTAAAAACTAGACTTATAAAATTAATTGGTATACGACTCGATAACCGGTAGGTTTTTTCGTACATCAGGTCCTTACACCAAAATCTTTGAGTGTTTTTCTTTTATCTTTTAATAAACAATAATAATTTAAGATCATGTACTTTTAAAATTAGACTTTGTTTTTTTTAATATATCTTCTACTTTTCATAAGTCATATTAGATATAGTTTGGTGTTCTGAGGTAAAAATAAAGTAAAATTAGTGAAGTCATTCTACTTATAACTAGGTCAGCTACGTTCCTAAAGAGGATATAATGAAATTTTGAATAGGAATAAAATGTTAAAAATAATTTCAAATGTTGAAAACTTGATTGAGTACAAACTTGACGTTTTTATGTATAAATATAAAAACAAATTTTACAATTTAATTTTAAGGGTTATTCTAAATTTTTAAATAAAATTCATAACTGTCTGACAAGAATTTTCCTGACAAGATTTTCTAGTAAATATAGTTGTAAATTTATAGTTTATCAAAGTAGCTAGCTGTAGACTGAAATACCAAACGGATTAAGATATAAGATTATTCTTCAAAGTTTTAAAGTTGAACTGAGAGACACTTTTCTAAACATACAAGCAATTAAATAAAGTTAGAAAATAAGATAAGTACAGATGTTGCCTGGGGATGTTGTTTCTTTAAGACAGTACTTCCAAAGATCATTTTCATAAACGATTTCATAAACCTAATTCTAAACGAAATTTAGAAAATACTACTTTGTTTTTAAGTGACTTTTTATGAGTCACATTAGACAAAGTTTGTTGTTTTGTGGTGAAAGAATTAAAGTTTATGAAATCAGAATAGTTATAAGTTTAACACTTAGATTATTTCACTATAAAAGGTAAAATAAATAAATTATTAAACATTAAAATTTGTTTAAAATTAAGCTAAGTACTTATTGTATAAAAACTAAAAAAGTTCATATTTCATTTCTTAGATCGCTAACTACAAATTCTAAGAAACTGAGTTTTTGTAAAAATGAAATTTAGAAAAGATAAGAGATAAGTTTATTATAAATTTTGAAATCTAATCCAACTTAGCAGAGTCGCTACAACTTTAGTGTTTGCAAATCAAGTGGTCGTAAAATCTATACCATTTTACCTTTTATACAAATAAAGTCTAAAAAATATTAACTTTCACCAATAGATTTAAAGAAGCTTCATTTATTAAGGTTCTGCTTATAAAATCAATACTTTGATGTAAAAAAAGGTAATTATGCACCAAAGTTTAAGTTTAAAGTTTTATAGTTAGAAACTTTGTTAGTATATAGATTACTAAAACATTAGTTAAATATTTTTATTAATTTATTTTTCAAACAAGTTTGACTTACAATACTTGGCATACATATTACCTTGCTAATTGGACTTTTCTAAATCTTCAACTTATGTTTTTTTAAGTTGACGGTATAGATATTGTAATTATATCAACTTGTAACGTCTTTATTCTACATTACAAAAAGTTTTTTTGAAAGAAAGTTCTATAGTTATTTCTCTTGATAATTGTTTGCACCAACTCAACTAGCTTATTTCTATTTCTTATTTGAATAACTATAAGTTTAGATTACTTTCTCTTTAGTAAAAATATTTGCTAAAATTAGTTTTTATCTAGTTAAGAGTATTATGAAAAATTTTAACGAAAAACAAAACATTCTTAGTTGATAAAAAAGAAAAAGCTTAAAGTATTCATCAAAACAAAACAACACAAAACTAATATATGATAGCGGCTTTATAAGACTAAAAAACAGCATAACAACAATAAAAAATTTACTAATACACACAAGTAAACAATTTCATTGAAATAAATGTTGTTTGAACTCATAATTTTTTTTTTTTGTTATTAAGAAATAAAACCAAAAAATATCTTTGCGTGATTGTTTTTGGTAATAGTGTCGTACAACATTAAATATGAGATAAAAAGTATAAGAGCTTTGTTTTTAAATGATAAACATATTTCATTCAAGTTCACCAAAAAAAGAATCAAAATAAGTCTTTAATGTTTCTAAATTTAGCTTATAAGCTCCATAGTTTGTTGGCATATGGAATCATACTTTCCCAGTGACTTTCAACAATCTAAAAGCATTATAGAGTTTAATTAATGTAATTCTTTAAGAAAAATAATAAAACAAAAAGTTGTAATGCATTAACTCACAAAATATCAAAAGTCTTACATATTTCATTATTTTGAAGAGCTGTGACGTCATAATTGCGTCACCGTCAGCCGTGTGGGCCACTGCACCCGCGTGTTGAAATTGCAGCATTTGTTGCCAATTGTTTTCTTCTTTCAAGGTGGCAAGGATACCTGCCAGCCCTCCTCTTTCGAACCGCTTTAATTTAGAGTAAAAATTAATAAATTAAAATAAACTTATTAAAAATGTTACTTCCAAATATCAAGTATTAGTTTGTTCTATATAAGCAACAATCATACACACTAAGTAGGTCAGTAAAGTATATTTGAACTCACCCTCAGAGCTGGAATGCTCGTTGAAGTCACTACGTGTTTGAGGTCAATCAGGTGTGGAAACATGTTGCCTACCTGGTATTTAAACTGATCTACCCGGTCTGGGAGCTGGTAGAACATATTTACCAGGTAGGATATGTCCCGACATCTATATAATTTAAAAGTTTTATGATATCTAGCTTTTTTTAACTTAGTATGATTTAAAAATGTCTTATTTGTTAAACTTCTAACATTTCTTTCAGTGTTAAACAACATTTACTATTAAACAATTTAAATAAAACTTGAAAGAAATTTTTATTGTAAATAAATACAGTACTGCTAATCGTTAGTGTATAGTACTGTATTTATTGATTACCGTAAAATTCATAAAACAAACCTATTTTATTACTTTTTAAAACTTTTATTATATGTTTATGACTAGCTATTTTCAAAACTATTAACGATTTGTAGTTTACCGAAACTACTTGTTTTGGTTGTAAGTTTGTATTTACTGAATCTTAAGATTAACATACATAACATTTTAAATAAACTTTAAGACATTAGTTTATAGCATAAATTTGAACTTTTAAATGTTTTTATTATTTTTAAAAGTTAGTTGAATATTTAATGTTAAGCGGCAGCTTACTAACAATAAAAAGCATACGAACCTTAAACAAATGTTTATTTGTGTTTTAAATTCTATTGTTAATAAAATTTATAAGGTTATAATAGTTGTTTACCCATGAAAAACAACCCAGGTGATTCTTGGGTTAAAGAACAATCCTGTTTGGTTAATTTTTCTTTTAAAATCATCGTAGACAATGCCATTAGTTTGTAGTTTTTCAAAATTAATCTTTTCTTTCAAAAAAGCGACCGAAGAACTGTTTGACTTTTCGTGCCTACAAATGTAAGCCGTTTATACGTTTTTATGAACAACAGTTTTATTAAGAACTATAAATAAATCATAATATCTATATTTTTAATTACCCACAACTATTGAGTCATTTAAGCAGTTTTTTTGCATAAAATACATATTTAATTTTTAGGTATAATTTATAGTGTTTTTAAATTTCACAACAGTTAAAAATTTTCGTTAAACTTACTTGACATAAAATTTGAAATTGAACTGCAGCGTCAAATTTGGCTTATTCCCACCGAAGAAGGAAATCCCCAACTGTATAATTTTCGTTGGCAGGGTATTTATCTTCATTTTTTGGTAAGATGTTTGAATATCTTCTAAGTTGCTCCAATTGCGGTTTCCTCCGTAGATGTTTCCTGGAAACTCTGTATCCTAGATTTTGGTTTAAGTATTACTGCATTGTCACAAAAAGCTTTTTTATAATTTAATATCTTTACAAATTTGATAATTTTATTATTTTAAATAGTATATAACAGAACTCACCATACTTACTAGTGGATAATGATTAATATAGCTATAAATTAAACTACATGCGTAGTCTAAGTTTTCCTGATAAACTTCAATAATCATTTTACTTTATTTATTGACGATATTATGCTTTAAAAATAATATTAATTATAAACTTGTTAAGTCAATATTCTTAGTTTTAATCGGACATTTTAAAAACTTTATAATGATTAAAGCTATCTAAAGTTTATTTAGATATGTAAAACAAAATAATCCTTAAAATAGTACCTAATACCTATTAGACATAAGATTTAAAATATTGCTGACTGCTGTAAAAATGTAAAACTAATTTATCAAGTACATGTTGTACATAATAAAATTAAAAATAGTTTTCTAAGATTTTTTGTTTAGAATATTTATTATATTAAAAAGGAACAACTGTTTAAACATTAAGTGTTAGTTATATTTTAGTACAAAATAAGTCTTAGTCTAATTCTATGACATAAAAAACTAACAGATCTAAACACTTTTAAGTAAAATAGGAAATACAGTAGGAACGATTTCAAACAAACGTTTAAAGTTTATAAAAAGTAACTCTTAAGCATGCTTGTTTTCAAACAAAAATTTAAATCAGAGTCAAGTTACGCTTATAAAAAGTTAACAATCTAAAAAAAAATTTATACTTATAACATAAAACTAAATATTCTGTTATTGATTAAAATCACTTTTTTCATTATAACAATAAAGCTACTAGATACTATCGACCGGCATTACTTTTGCTACAACTACAACAAAACTAAACTCATACTGGTTACATGAGCTTATATAGTAACTGTTGGTTAGCATGATTAAAACGCTAACAGTGTTTATAACTACTTGAAAATAAAATAAGTACAAATTAACTCCAGTTAAAGATTAATTTTTTCATTAACATAATTGTATTTAAGAAGAAAATATTACTAATTAAGCTTTTTAAGTAGCGTATAAATGCGCATTTATTATCAATTAGTTCCAACTAAATTTAAGTTTATTTGTTTCTCACTTATTAACTGAGTTAACTTTTTGTGTCATTAACTACTTAATTCAGAAAACTTATATTTAAAACTAAAATTATATATTATGATTATTTTAAAGTGATAAATTAACCTAACTGTGAATTTGAATTTTTAATTTGCTTAGAGAACAATTTAAAAAACTTTAACGCTTTATACAAATTCTCGTTTAGTTTCAGCAATAAGTTTAATGTTTTCTAAGCATAAACAATACTTAATTACTAACTTTGAAAGCTATAATACATAAACAACTGTTTTTAGTAAGTAAACCTAATATATCTCCTTAGTTATAAATTGTCTTCGAAAAACATAATCAGTAAATATTTACTATTGAATGTTACATAAAGTTAACAAATTTTTTAAACAATTATAATTTTATTTGAATAAGTTAAACTATAACTGAAAATCCTACTAAGCAAAATCATGTAATTAAAAAACTTTCTGTCTAATTAAGTTTGTTTTTATATATCAATTTTTTTTTTCGTTTTAGAATATATCAATATATATTTAAGCCATTTCTTAACTTTGTGGTACATACATTATGTATCAATTAAAACCAGTATAAACTTAATTTTAACTTATAAATTCAAAAGGTGGATAAGGTAAATACTTATACATGTTTAAACTTATTGATACTAAAAATTTTTATTAAAAAACCTTTTGATATACAACAAAAATTTTTTGGATTTACAATACTTTTCTTAAAACATCTTAATAAACTATTTACCTATACTATAGCATTAAATATTTGAAAACGAACCTAACCGTATCAAAACTTTACTAACTACTTACAATTTACGTAAAAAAAATTTATTACAACAAATATTTAGGTAAGCTACTTAGTTTGCTAATACTTTTTACTTTTATAGGTGTTTATTTTTTGATTCTGATTAGTTAAAGTTTTTTTTTAGAAATAATTTAAAATCAAAACATTTTTTTATAGGTGTTTTTAACTTTTAAACACTTATGTTAAAAAAAAATATTGTTTTTATATGAGTTTATACCAACAAATTTTAACTACTTTTACTACCTAAATTAGCAAACCATTGTTTTTTTAAGAGTTATAATACTTAAAGTCTTATACATTTCTTAGTTTAATTTTAGTTTTAGTATTTCTATTAATTTGACTCTTTTAGCAAATGCGCAGTAAATTATTATAGAATTAAAACGTTAAAAAAATTATTATTTCATTTTTCTAAACACTTTTAGATTCTTTTCTTGGTTGTGTTATGCAAGAAATTCATGTTCTTATTACTCATTAATTACATTATGTAAAATATGTGTAGAATTAATATAAACAGCACAAAGTATAGGCCAACATTTTTTTTTAACCAAAGTTATAATTCAACATTAAATATACTTTCTAATTAATTTTATAAAAAAAGAACTAAAAATTTATATATTGTGATAAAAACTTTTTTTTTTAAAGCGACTGAAACCTTCAATTTTCATTGTTGTAAAAATCGTCAACACTATTAAAAATAGAAAAAAAAATTATTTAAATCATATAAAAACTTAACTTTTAAAAGTTTAATGTCTTTTGTTCAAAAACTACATTGCTATTATAACTATATTTGTTAACAAAACTGAAACCTTAATTAAAATAAAAAACTTACTAAGTTTTATATATTAGACTTTTCTAAGTATATACAATCATATTTTGAGTTGTAAAAAACTTAGATTAATAATTTAACAGAACTTATAAACTTCTCTTTTTTAAAAGCTCATAAGCTGTTTTGAATTAATAAAAGTATTAATAGCTGTTATTTAATGTAAAAGTCTTAACTTTACTATTGCTTTGTAGTTGTTTGTTTCAAATTATTTTATTTTAAAGCTAATAATCTAATAAAAAGAAACTCTTAGAAATTATAAGGTATTATGATAAGTGTTTCGTCAGTAAAATGTAGTTATTAGAAAGTTTTTACGCTTCCTAAAAACAAAAAGCGCTTAAATATAACAAATAAACCTTTAAAACCTACTTTTTTATGAATTTTATTAATATAAGTAACTCATCAAACTGTAAACTATGTTTGAATAAAAATATTTTTTACAACTATTACCTATTACCCGTCTAATATAAAATCGCATGTTTCATTTTTTTACTTTTATTTGTGAAAGTTTGTTGAAAGTGTTTAAATATAGCATAGCTGTGTATAAATTGTTTTAATAACAAAGTTTTTCTAATTTTTGGTAATTTTACTAAAAGCATAAATGCTTTTGTGTAACTAAGTTAAATCATATCACCTAATACATTGATTCATATAAACTTTTCTACAGCATAGAAATTTAAAGTATTTTCTAGATTAAATAATGTTTCTATGCTACTTTCAATCTATAATAATTTTTTTAAACAACAGTTTACTAATAAGTGACTACTAAAACACAGTTTTTAGTATTTTAGTAATTGTGTAAGGATATAAACTTTTAGTTCTAAGTACAAACTTTATACTGTATACATATTGATTTGTAATTTATTACATCATGTGTAATGATATCCTATTGCTAATAGTATTCAATTTGTCTACCAAAAATGGTTGAAATATGTATTTAGAAAAAGTATTTTCAACAGGTGTAAAAAATAGATTTAGGTAAGTTTAACAGAATGAAGTAGTTAGTTACATTTTAAAACATACTGAGCAACTTCTCTGTCAAATTAACCAAAGTTTAATGCTCTACACAAATGAAACATATGTGTTGTTTATGTTAAAAGTTGTTTCGAGTACTGAATTTGTAAACTAAACGTTCTTGTTTTTTTTTGTTCTAATTTTTTTTTAATTTATTTTTTGAAAAAATTAATCAGGATGAAAATTTAAAAAACAGCTATTACAACAACTTAAAAAGTGTAAATGTTTTTATGTTCTTTAGAACGAAGTTTAAGTGTAAATTAAAAATAATTACTTAACCTCATTTGTGCTTGTATAAAAGCTTGACAAAAAATATTTAGTCAAATGTCAAGTAATATTTAAAATGATTTACATAGTTTCAAGAAAAATAAATCTTGAAATCTTTTTTAAGAAAGTGAATGTAAAGTACTTACTCCGTTTAAAAACTCGGTTTTTAATAAAAAAAATAGTCAAGGTTAACAAGTTTACAATGTTATTGATATTACTTGGGCAACGCATTTTGGAGGAAAAGTTGCCTTCAACAGAAATCAAGCTAGTGTTGGTAAGAACTGTTAAAAGTTTTTTTCAATCTCAAAAACTTTCATTTGTTTTGAACAGAAACAACATTTCAACAGATATGTGTTGAAGAGTATTAAGATCTTAATAATATAAAAAATAGTTTTCTTTGTTTTCGTTGTAGTAAAACTTAGTACGGCTTTTTTATATTTTGTTTTAATCATAATGTGTGTAATTATAAATTTTATTGTTCATTACTTTTGTTGAATATGTAAATAATGTACGATTTTTTTGATCAACAATCTTTGTACCTATCCTTTTTATTTTTTGTTTACTTATATTAAGTGTTAAAATGTTTTTTGAACATAACTTAGAGGTAAAAGCATTTTACTGTAACTGTAAAAAAACTGGCATTTAAAAAACAAATTATTTTGGCTCAAATGGTTGTACTAAAATAAGAAATTAACAATGTGTTCTTCAAAAGAAAAGATTAAAGAACTAAATTAATATCTATATTTAGAGTTTATTTTAACTAACGAAACTTTTTTTTAAGTTCAAAACTTAAACTTTTATTTCGATACAATTTTGATTATTAGTAATTATAAACTTTGAAATGAATTAAAAATATGTTTGTCTAGCTTCAGTTGACAATTTTCAAAAAAAACATATTTTCAATTGTAATTTAGCTATAATTACTTTGTTTTAATCATTTTGAGATGTTTATTGTTTCTGAATTTTTTTTTTGAATTTTTTGAATTTACTAATCTTTCAACTTTGTTTTTTTTTATTCTGTTGGTTTTGAAAAGATGTTCACACTTTAAACAACAAGTTCAAAGTTATAAGTAAACATACCAAAACTACATTTATTGATATTTATTATTTAAATGTTTGATGTAAATTTGGATCTAATCACAATTCAAGATTTTAAAGTTTAATTTCAATAATTAAAAACTAATTTATAGTTTATTGTCTTCCATAAAAAAACCAACGCTTAAAAACTTTGGTTAAAAGATTCAGTATAAACATGTTTTAGTCAGTGAGCTACACACCACTAATCCACTTATATTTAGTCGAAGTATCGAAATTATAGCACATAAATTGATATAACGTACCGTAAAGCAGAGATACTATTTGTCGGTGACGTAGCGTGGTATTTTGGTCAAGGGGTGCGCGAACTTTTATCTCAAAAAATCTCCAAAACAAAACTTTTGTAATTAGCTATAAAAAGATCTTTTTATAAGTAATATAATTGAAATAAACTTATTAAGTAAAACAAGTTCGAAGTAACTGTTTAAAAAATACATATATATTACAAAATTAAACAATTAAAAAAAGTATAAATTTTGTTAGAATTACTTATACTTGCAAAAATGTAAATTTACTAAAAAAATAGTTGTTACTACTTACAGTAAACTTAATATCTTTAAAAACTAATTTATTCAATAAAACGAAAGTATCTATTTTATTTACGAAAATATCAATCTTTTTAATATACAATACAACAATGATAACAACACGTCATTACACATAATTTAGACTAAGTTACACAGAAGTTAAAACAGACCAACTTTATAACTGTTATTACAATTTATTACAACTTTGTAAAGTAGTTAAAAATATTATATTTTAATTTAATTCAACTGATTGTATTTGTTTAAAATAAAAATCACAATCAAAGTTTATTTCTCATAGGCCGACACGCTTTTTCTTGTATGTTTACAAAAATAAAGATCAGAAAATTAGCAGTAGTCTTAACATCTATCGTAGCATCAAAAAAACCTGTAAAACTGATTAATTTTTCTTCAAGCGTGACAAATTTTTTAAACTTTTTGAAGAAAATCTGTCATAAGGTTATACTACGGCGGTGCACTAATTAGTTGCGTACTTTTTGACTTTAAATTCTTATGAAGTTAATGAAGTTTAAAATTTTTCCTTATGGAGTTTTTCATCAACATCGGTGCGCACTTTCGCTTGCGCACCGAATCAGTATATTGGGTAATTTCCCTAATTTTTCAAATACTAGATAAACATTGCTGAAAAAAGGCAAATTGAGCAGAAAAAAAAAACAATAAAGGATACAGATATTACATTCTTTTTTCTTTACTTCTTTTCTTTTTTGGGTGGCACGCATGCGCCAGTGTCCCTCCGCACCATAGAAGCCAAATGTAGCTGAAACGCGGAAAATTAGTTAAAAAATGAGCTATTTTCCACAATAGCTGTTAGCTTAGCATAAACCTCTTTTAACCTAAATTTTTATTTTTATAGCAGAACGGCCTTGAGGGGCGTCACGTAAACGTAAAGGGGAATCTCGTTGTACTAAACATTTTGAAAAATAATTTATCAAAGTTTATAAACTGTAGTAACAATACTTGTAACTACAAGTTGTAAGGCTTAAAATAATAAATTTAAACTGTGACAAGTTAAAACATTATAAAAGGTTTTAAAGGAACACTGCTCTTCAAATAAATTAAATTTGGAAATATTTAAAAAATGCTCATGCTCATAACTTTTATAAAAAAATCATCAGTATTAAAAAGTATATTCAGTAAATTTCAGTTAGTTATATATATTTTTTATTATTTTAGGTAGAAAATTAATTATTTAAATGTTAATTTAAACTTATATAAACTTTTTATATTGTTTAACGAAAATAAGACAAATAAGACTTTCAGCAAAATATTAAGCTTAGTAAGTTGTCTATGAAACATTTCCAAATTCTTAATTACACTGATAATACAAATTTTAAAATTTACAAAGTGTTCAATTTAATGTTAAGAAGCAAAATAGAGGGTGAAGTAAATCTGATGGTTATCTACCATAAAAAATTAAAATATCCTAGAAATAAAAAATAAATTGTAATTAAAGTCTTAAAATACTTAAAGATTTTTATCAAAAAGTTTTCTTTTTAGTTTAATTTTTGTAGTCTATGTTATATATTTGAATGTTATAATGAATTTTTAAATGACTTGATTAAGTTTCAAATTACTATTTATTCAAACATAAGTTTATCATTTTTCAAAAACAAAAATAAAGTTTAAATTTTTTTTTTTTAAATAGCCTCTTTGACTTAATTTTTGCACATTTTTGCTGGTCACTATTTACTCAAAAAAAAAACAACAGATTGAGTATTAATGAAATGGGTAAATAAGATTTCTTGAAATAACCTATCTGCAAAATTTAATTTAATAATGCCACGCATTTTTAAAGTCTAGGACTGTTTGTATAGTAGCCATATACAAAGTAGCCTACAAATGTGCATAACTGTGTTAACCATTAAAATAATAAAATTGGTTAACATGTGTTATTAAGTTAGTCCAGTTTTATAAGCTAACTCTTATTAAAATTATCTTTAAAGACTCTCCTTTTGTAACAGCTAATTATTCAAGAGTTAGCTATATGACTTTAGACTAGTAAAAAACATTTTAAGTATTATTTTAGAACTTAACAGTTATATAATGTTTTCTTTTTAATTTTTAACACTTTATTTACTCTATTTAGCTCTTCTTTGATTTCTTAAGTAAGTTCTTCTGTTATTTGATAAATGTTTTTGTTTAAATTTTGGTTTTGATAAATTATGTTATTCAAGAATTCTAGAAGTTATGATTTTATAGCTTAAGTTTAGAAATATACAAATTTTTCTAAAAACAGCTGTGTTTAAATTAAAATCTAAACAATGTCTTTTATTCACTAAAAAAAATTTACAAAGTATTATGTAAAATAATCCTAAAAAATTTAAAAATAAGTTTTGTGTAATAAGTATATTAAAATGGTATTTAAATAATTGATATTAATCATCTAATTGTTACAAAAAGGAATCATTAAGAACAGTTTTAATAAAATATTCATTAAAAAAATTTGATGGATTTGCTTCATTAAAAAAATTTTCAGCTCACATTTCCCATATCCTACAATATATGAGCAAAAAATAAAATTATGTCTTTTAAAGCATTTAAATATTCAATGAAAATGTACATTAATTTTTGTGGTGGACTTTAGATAAAATGATTGTGCTAAAAATTAATGTTTCAGTTTTAAAATTTGTTTGTATCATGTAGAAATTTCACATCAGTAAATTAGTTTTTTTATAGTATCATCCATAAAGTCTATAGTAAGATTTTTTATACAACCAAAAACAGTTTCAATTAACTTTTAAGATATATTCAGTTTAAAAATGTTTCAGATACATACTGTGTGTGGCACTCTTAGGCTAGTATGAACTTTTTTGAAATCTCATGCTAGTGTTGATTTTTAAGTATCTCATACCAGTTTTTATTTCTTACAATTATTGATTTTCAAAGTTCTTTTGTAATTATTTAGGTATCTTTTTGTATTTAAACTTAACTAGTATTATTTTTATTCGAAAATTTGCTAACCAAAACGTTTTGTTTCTATTTTATTATAAACTTTAACTAGTCTCAGGTAACACAGGCTGACTATTTTGCCTCAAAGAGTGGCAATTCTGATTTTTATTAACTCAGCTAAATTATAACTACTTCAACTTAGTAGTTAGAATAGTTAAAAGCAAAGTATACATTTGTAAGTTGTTTAAAAAGTAGGAAAAACATCTATCTAACTAACTAATGAATTTTTATTAAGTATTAAGTAAAAAAAAATATTTAATATTTATTTTAATACCTTAATACTAACAAAACAATGTTTTACTCCTACATTTGCATATAGGAGATCCTCAGTTATTGTTAACAAATCTGAAAAAAAAAATTGAACAAATAAATGGAAGTAAAATAAAATTAAAAACAAAATATTGAAATAGGCATTTAAGTCAAGAACTTTAAATTGATTAATTTAAAAAAAGTAACAATATTAGTAAAAAATATGTACAATTATGATTCCCAAAATTTATTTAATCCAAAATACTAAAAAATATTATTTGTTATTTTATGATAGTTAACTTTACTTTAAGTTTAGTTTAATATAAAGCACTAAAACATTTATTTGTCACAGCTGGTTAAAAATGATAGTAGTCGAAATGGAAGCACCTACTAGGAACAATAAACAAAAATACACTTCTAAATGGAAATCTGTTCCTGAGTTTAAAGGTAAAGTAGTTTATTATTGCTTTACATAAATTAGACTTATCTATTAAATACAGAATATGATTTTACTAATAGACTGGATTATGCCTGATGTTTCTAGTTCATACCACGTAAGATGTAGATATTGTAAGAAGTGATTACAAGTGAAATGCTCAAGTCTTAAATACCATGCTAATACTAGCCAACATTTGAAAAAAGTTAATTTTAATTAATCATCCTACCAAAAATTTTGAATAACAATTAAAAACATGTTAAGGGCTTAGGGATCTAGATCACCATTTTTACAATTTAGTCTTATAATATTGAATTTTAAGTACTACAAGTTACAAGTTGCTTTTTACAAATTAAAAAAAATCAAATTACTTTTTGAGATATAGCAGGTCAAATTGGACAACAACAATAGGTTCCTTTTGGGAGGGGAAAACTAAAACAGCAAAAAAAAGACTACTTCACTAAAAATCCATCTTTTTCTACGTTTTTGAGATAAATGCCACAAACTTACAGAATATGCTCCTTGCAATTTTTAAAAAATTGTGTAGGAAGAGAATTTAAACAAAAAACAAATAATTTGTGACAAAAAAACAAAAAAAAACTGTTTGTTTTTTGTTTATTTTTTTATAATTTTATTTTTTTAATTTTAAAAACATTCTTTCTGAAAAAGTTTTAAAGTACTTTAAACAACATATCCTGAAAGTTTGAGGTATTTATCTCAAAAAACGTGAGAGAATATAGATTTTTAGTGAAATAGTCTTTTTTTTGCTATTTTAGTTTGCCCCTCCCAAAAGGAACCTATTGTTGCCTCCCACTTTGACCTGATATATCTCAAAAATTGTTTTTGATTATTAAAATCAGTAAAAATCATCTTGTAGCTTAAAAACTCAATAAAATAAGATCAAAATATGACAAAGTGTTTAACTCCCCTATGCCCTTAATACTTTTATTACAATTTTGTTAGTACTGCTTGATTTTAAAAATAACTAAGTTAATTTTCCTACTGATCTACTATTAGCATGTAGTTTTTATAGATATTCATGATTAAAACTTCAGTAACAGGTTTTATTCATTATTTTTTTCATAAATGGAATAGACTATGCATGCTTGTTTTCTAAAATATTATCATTTTGTATAAACTTTACCTGAACACAGTAAGCTGAAAACGGATTAAAGCGGCCATTGGTTATAATAAAATAATTTTGCTGAAAAAAAATTGTACAAAGTGTTAAACATAGTTTGATTTCTTTGTTTTAAAATTGGTTTTGTTGTTTTTCTGCTTAAAGTATTTAAGAAGCTATGTAAGTTTAAATCCAACTATTTTTTGACTATACAGTTTTAAAACTACTCCGAATTCTTCATAGTTTTGACAATTTTTTTTTGCAGAATGTTAGAGAAAAACTTCTGTAAGACTAATTTAAAGAAACTTTTTTAGCATTTTTCTTAAACTTTGTTGAAATAGTATTGTTAAACACAATAAGTTATTTAAAAACTTAAAATTTTTAACTTAATTTTTTTTATTTGATATTTTTTCAAGAAAAAAGTGCAAATAGGCATCAGGATGTCGCTTGTATAAACCTAAAATTAGTTAATTTCCTAATGATAATTTATTTTGTAAAATTGTATATAGAATTTTTATCATATTTGCTAAAACATAAAAAATGAAGATATTTTAGCACCAAGCAGTTGAAATACTTATTCTCTTTTAGAAATACTTTGTAATTACCATAAATACATCAATGAAATTTTTAAAAGATTATAAGTTTTAAATTGAGAAAATATACACTTTTTTTCAACTTTTCAAAGAATTCTGACATTTTTTAACACTAAACCAAAGAAAACAAAAAACCTAAAAAAAGTTTTTATATAAAAGTTTTTAAGGTATTTTTTAGCAGTTGATGTTGGCCTTAATTTTGACATAAATTTTAGGTTTTTTCAACTTATTTTTCTCTATTTAAAAAGTAAAAATTTGCTACATTTAAGCTTACATAATTTAATTTTATTCACTGGCCACTAGTGAGATATTTATATAACAATACTTTTATAACTTTTTTTACTGAGAGATTGTTTCTTCCAAAGTATGTTAAAGTCCACAGTTTTCATTTAATAAAAATGTTTAATGTTGAAGAATAATATACTACACGTACATGTTTTGCATATGAAAGCAATTTAAATCTAACTAAATTCTATTCGAACATTTTATAAACATTAAAAGTATTATCAGTAAACATCCAATTATTTCTAGTAATCTATTAAGTTTGATAAAGTGTATTTTGTATTTGTATCAAAGTTGTTTTTTATTTTTTATTTAACTTTTTTATTAAAATGTTTGTACAAATTGATTAATTTTTAATGTTTTATACTCGAATAAATTTTATAGCTTTCTATTTTAATGATATTTTTTGTTTAGTATTAATGTGTTTATTCTAGTTCAACCTATTTAAAAAAAAACTTTTTTGACTTAACAGGAATTCATATCACTTGAAGCACATTTTAGTAAAGCCAATCGCAAAAAGTTGGTTAAGATTTCGAGAGACTGTTCCAATTTGATAGTTGTTCCAGGAGCACTCATCTCTTTAAGTTAGTTTTTTTTTAATATTTCATTTTTTCTAAATAACTCATCAGTGTTTGTAATTTATCTATTTATTATTTTTAGACCATCTTCCTTAATTAAAAAGATACTTTGGTCTTTAAGTTAGTTAAAAAAAAGCTTTTACCTTTCAAATTTTTTTTTCAACTTAATAAAAGTATGATTCCAATTTTTCAACTTCATAATACTTATATTGTTTTTCTAACTCTTCGTTTTAAAATGTATAATAATATTATATTTAAATACAATGGATTTTCAAATATTTAAAAATTTATTTTTGAGTGATAAACAAGTTTTTGAAATTCTAATTTCTGTAAAAAGTTTCAAATAAAAACATATGTAAAACAAAGCTTTTGTAGTAATATTTTAATAGTTTTAACTAATTTACACAACCTTTTATATGTTCTTAACAAATAATAAGCAAAAAACCTCGAATTTGTTTTATTATTTTTTTTTGCAATTAAGAAAAACATAAAATATATCAATTAAACTTAGATATAAATTTACTAAAATGCAAAAAAAAATCAACAAATTTTAACTTTTTGTATAAAATTTTTTATTTTTATTAGAATGCTAATCCAAGTTTAAGTAAACATTAGAGATTGAAAATACTCAAAATGCTTTATTTTCTGTTATAATTTGCTCTTGTTTTGTGGCATGTAATACAACTTTCTGATCAAAAGAACTGTAATTTTTATTTTTAGTTAACTTTAATATTACTTCATGAATACTGTATCGGTTGAATTGAAGTTTAATAGATGCTAAAGAATTTTGAAAAAATGAATAGCTTGATCTTACTTTGTAGGTTTTTAAATAAATTATATGTTGTTTATTTAAATTATTTAACTAGTTTTAAATATAGCTGTTTAAAGTTAAGAGCACATTTAATTTTAAAAATATTTAACAAATGTTAAATTTACAATGATAGACAATAAAATGACTTAGATAATTGTTTGAACTAAAAGAAAAAAAATTAAATTGGTTTTATTTATGTTTTGTAACTATAAATATATAAATTTTTGTTATATACTAAGTATTTCATTTCCTAGTTGTTTGCAATTATAATTATAATACATTAAAAATAACATACTACACTCCTAGTGTAACTTGAAGTAATTTGTTCTAAATATTTTTTCAGGTAAACTTTAAAAAAATATTTTTTTTAAACTTTTTTATTTTTAATTAGTTCAGTACATATTTATTATTTTATTACCAACAGTTTTATGTAACAAATTTTGCACTTATTTAAATTTAGTTGTGTTCTAATTATTCACAAAATGTTGTTCTTGTGTTTTTTGAAGATATAGAACTAATAGTTTCAAAACAACTTAAGTAATTATATAAATTACTTCTTTTTTAATTAAAGTGTGTTCAAAAAAATATTTTTTTGTATTATTAGATCTTTTAAATTTATTTAGTTTTGAACAAAAAAATAAATTTTTGGTTATTATTTATAGTCATGTTTATTAAAAGATCAAACATTTAAAAAATTATATACTGTAGCAGTTAACTTTTTAAAGTGATGTATGTTAAAAGATTGATAGTTTCAATAAAAAATTCCTCCTTGTATGGTTTTTTTTTACATTTTGGTGTTATTTTTTAGACAGAAAAATTAATTAAGTGGCTTAAAAATAAAAAACAGTTACTGTTTAAAGCAATTTGTTTTAATTGCTTTGGAGTTTCTTTATGTTTTAAGCCAACTTTACAATCTACAATGTTATTACTGATGTTTTTTCTACTTATTTTTTATTAGTTAAGAGTTTATTTAGTTTTAGTCTATTTAAACTATTTTTTACATTAAATGTAAAATTTTACTAACTTAGTATACAAACTTTTTTTTAAATTTTAGAAATAGTAAACAGTTTTTTATTCAGTGTTTCAACTTATGAATTGTTGGTTTTGTTAAAACTTATTTGTCTTGTTGATTTCTGATTTACTAGTTTTTTAGAAATGCTTAAACAAATCAGTTGCATAAACCAAGCTTATGTAACATTTTAAAATATTTTTAAATTCATATTGTATTTTTATTAAACCTCTATTTTCGTTCAGATGTTTAAAATAATTGAATGTTTAAAACTAAGTTAAATTTTTACCTCGTACCTTGGAAGTTTTGTTTTTAATAGAATATTTTGATATTTAATAGTTTTGATCTTAAAATGCTTTTTAAGCTGTATCTTTCTATTAATTTTCTTCATACTAAATTTAAAGTTATTCATAATTTTTTTATCATAAAAGCTTTTATAGAAATGAAATTTTGAAACTACAAATGTAAGCTCTACTAAAACTACCTTTTAGAAAAAATAGTGTAGAAATTTTTTTAAATCTAGTTGATTAGTCTTTTTAATTTCACAGTAGATTATTTGATGTTTTTTGACCTTTTTCTTATTAATTTTTCAAATAAATACCTAAAATAATGACATAAAACATTTAGTTATGAAGCTTAAATAGTATTACCTATTATTTTTATAGTTTAGTTTTAAGGAGTACCAATAGAAGCAATTTAATTCTAATAGCTTTAATCCATTTGTTTTTCATTATTATGATGAACAAAAAAGATTAAAAGACCAGCTTAAAATTTAAAATAAATTCTTCTAGGTGTTTTATATTGTAAAATAAGTTTTACTGTTTAAAAGATGTGATTTTTAGTTATGTAAATAGTTTTGCAGGATTTTAGACAGTGAACTATTACAATTTCTGCAATTAATATTTCTGCAATTACTTTGATTTGTTTTTATTATTTGTTTTTTTTTATATGTTAAGTATGATAGAGCTTTAGTTTTTAATATATTTTTTTTTAGCTAGTTTATTGCAAATTTTTTCAACAAGTTACTTAATAGATTTCAAGTATTGGAAAAAATACTTAAATTAGCTACAAAAATTATACTAGCTACTTTAAGCTAATGAATTTTTTACATCTAAAAGTTTTCTGTATCCTAAAGGTAAATGTACTGAATTTGTATGCGTCCAATTATTAGAAAAGCTATCTTTTTTTAAAAGTTTATCCAAAAATTCTGTTCACTATAGGAATATATACAAACTAAATAAATAAAGATTTTTTTGTTAATAAAATTTATTATAAAACTGATAAATAACCTTTTCATTAAGTACACTTGCTAAATTTCACTTTGTATTCAAAATAAAAGTCTAAAACTATATAAATATTACAGTTCGATAATAAATTAATGTATTTTTTAAAATACTCTACTAATAATAAGAAAAAAAAGCTTTTATCTACTATTATCGTTAAAATTTAAACCAAATTTTATTACAAAAAGGTTACATATTTTGAAGTTACTGTAAATTATAAAAAAATCATTGTCTAAAAATTAAGTACAAAAATCATTTACATTCATATTTTTAAAAGAATCGTTTTTTAATAAAAATATAAAAACAATCTTATAATTTGCTTTTTTTCAAAAAAAAGTGTTTATTACTGCTATTTTGAGACTGAATTTACAGAAATATATAATTAAAGTTCTTAATCAAGAAATGATTTCTTTGATTAGAACATTTAGTACATTTAAAATTTTTTTGTTTTGTTTTTCTTTAATTTTATAATGTTTTTATACATTTATTTAAATAAATTAAAAAAAAACTCTTTAATAATAATATTTTAAAGCAAATATTAAACTTAAATTCACTTAACTTAAAATTGAAAAAGTTATATACTAAGCAATTTTTTTAAATTCTAAATCCAAAATTAAACAGCAGTGCGAACTCAATATTTGCAAATTTAACCGACTGTGCGAACTCAAAAAACTCGAACCTAACTTATAGACTTCTGCATTTGAAAACAATTTTAAGTATGAGCAAAAAACTGTAAGCAACTTTTAAATACCGGAATTTGTACTTTTAGTTTGCAAAAATTATTCTTTTAGTATTTTAGTCTAAAGAAGTTAATTTCAGTAAACTGAAAGTTAATAAGAATAGCACTATAGTGTAGTGTTTTATTTGTAGACTAATTCATTTACTGAAATTCAAATAAAGCCAAACTTAGCTCTTGGGCGATACTTAACGGTTAAAAATTTATATATGTCAATTTTCCTATAGTAGTTGAATGAGGGCAAAAATAGCAGAAAAATTCTGGCAACTATGCTCCGCACGCTACGCCCCTGCTATTTGTCCGAAACTTTAAGCGGCGGTTGCAGTTCTAAAGTCGATTCTGATTGGCTACTACTTTACTTTTTTTTTCACTTGACTAAGGTGAGTTAGGGATAAAGTTGTAAATGTTATCCGTATTCTGCTATATAATAAATTTACCTGATTTGCTTAAATTTGCACAATGTTATGTATAAAAACAATTTAAAAAACTTAAAACTACAACCGACCAAAATTTTAAACCTGACCTAAATTTGTTTTCAGGAAAGGCTTTTTAATAAAGTTTCTGTCGGATATGATACTTATACTTAATTTGCATCAAGATTAGACGCTTGACCATGTAAGTGTAAAGTCAATATTTTAAATAACTGCATTTAAAAAACTCGAAGTATGACAAAACAACTACGGCGTGGGTTTTGTATAAGCATACTATTGAAAATAGCTAGTTTTGATACTGGTTTTAACTAAAAAATATAAACTATATAATTCACTCATTTTAAAAATAAGTTTATTAATTAATTTCGTTTAGCGCATCCTCGGAATAATATTGCTAAAAACTATTAATATTGTAGTGTAATCTTAGTTAAATACAATGAATTTGAATAGTCTAGCTAAAAATAGTTACGTCATAAAGTATAAAAGTCGGTTTAAAAAAGTCAGTTCAAAATGAACTGCTTACCCTCTTTCGGCCCACATCCTTTCCCAGTCTACCTCCGCCTTCCTTATATGGGTGAAAACTCAATAATACTGGCTAAGCAAGCTTAATTAGTTATAAAATCCACCTTTAATAGCGTTTCTCTGCGTGTTTTGTACAACACCAACCGCCCGCTTAACGAAATCGTGAAAGATGCCACACCTACCCATGATTTGGGTGATGTAGTATACATACTTAAATGTCATTGCGGAAATGACTACGTAGGTCGAACATTTCAACGTTTCCACGTCAGGCGAGAGCAGAATGTCACGAAAAAGCTAAAAAGGTTTATTTTTAATGACGACGTGAAGCCTAAAGGTGAAAATTTATCTTTTCATCAGCACAGCACCTCCTCAACAACTCTGTTTGTGCCGAGAACTACATAAATAGTAGGTTCGAAGTTTTATCCCGAGCTAGAAACACCTACCATATCTAATTTCTAGAATCTTTGTTTATTAGAACTCGCAAGCAAAAAATTTGCAAACAAAGAGGTTTTTACAACTTAAAACTTTATAAATAGCGTGTTTTTAATAGAATTATTGTTGTCGTTTTTGTCGTATTTTGTAATGTGCTTTTTGTTTAATTTAGTTTCAGGTAAAAAAAACTACTATTTTAAATTTTTATTTTTTTTACAAATTTTGTCTTATAAATTACTTCAAATTAGCTTAGTACAACTCGATTCTAATTTAAACTTTTTAAACAGACTTTTATACTTTATGACGTAACTATTTTTGGCTAGACTTTTCAAATTCATTCTATCTAACTGAAATTACACTGCAATATTAATAGTTTTTAGCAATATTATTCTGAGGATGCGCTAAACGAAATTAATTAATAGACTTTTTTTGAAAATGAGTGACTTATATAGTTTATATTTTTTAGTGAAAATAATTAAATGTAACAACAGTTTTTGTCTACTGTAAAAAATGCTCCTTTGAAAAAATTCCCATAAGTGAGGTAGTTATTGATTTAGAAACAAAAACAAGTCAGAATTTGAAGTAAATCTCTCAACAATATGAAGAATGATAACACCATTAATTTAATTATGTTAAGTTTTTTGCTTGAAATATGAAAGTCTCAAGTGACATTTAAGTATATTAATCCTTATATATAAGTTTCTTTACAATGGATGAATAGTTTTTTATGCTGGATTTAATTTTTTTTTTGGAATATATAAGGTTTTAATATGTTTAATATCTTTCAAATGGGCAATTAAGTTTTTTAACTTCATCTACTTATTATAGTATTATCAATAATCACACCTAAGTTAGGGTCTACCTAAATGATTAAACTATATGAATTAACACTCCCAACAAACATCTACATAGCCTAATACTAAGGAGGCTTAAATTTAAAATTAAACTTAAAATTTTAGAAAAGTTGCACTTCTAAAAATGCTTAAAACTAGCTTATACCAATATAAATTGCAGTATGAAGGATTTCAATTATACTACAATCAAGTTACAGAATAGAAGGTATATTAAATCAGATGCTTATCTTTAAGTGAGTTATTATAATGATTGTTGATATATTATTAACTGATTGTATGTTGTATTATTATTTTTGTTGGAGACTATTTGTTTGGTAAGTAACCTGTAAAACTAAACTGTAAAACTCATAGTCTACAATTAAAGCATAGAAACTTATTGATTCATAAGTTAATTGTAATATAAAAACAAATTATACAGTAATCTTCCTTTATTCTACCAACATATGTTTCTGTGTGTCAACGAATCAACACACTTCAACTGGGTTCTGTAAAAAATTAATTACTGTAATGAGAGAATAGAAGCATAGAATAAAGTAGGTGTATATATGTTTTCATTAAAATAAGATATATTCTACAGATAATAGTTATTAATAGGTGAAATACTTAACATTAAATCCGACTGTTATAAAATTATATGATATTTGTAATTATTAAGTCTAAAATAAATAAGTAAGCTAAATGAAGGTTACTTATTTGGTATTTGTTATATGTTGGTAGAATAAAGGAAGATTACTGTATAATTTGTTTTTATTTATATTCCAGTGAAGTTACTTTACTAGGATCTTTTATTAGCAAACAATTAAAACTATATTTTGAACAGTTAATTGTAAAATAGTATTTTACTTAATTAATAAAGTTTATTGTCCTGGACATGACATTAAACTGTATCCTGGTGGATGACTCGATAACCAAAAGGTTTTTTCGTAAATCAGGTCCTGGACCATATTTTTGAGCACTTTTTTTTTGTTTATTAAACAATATTGAGAATTTTGGATAAAATTAATATTTGAAAATTAGGCTAAATAGAAAAACGAAAAGTATACAACTTGTATCTATTTAAAACTTTGATATGTAATTTACTTATATTTCATCTCTATTGACAGCTCCACTCTTTCTCTTACTGACCCTAGTGTATCAAGCAAAAAGTTGAATATGCTTATACAACCACATCACAAAGAATGTTCATCATTTCTTTCTGTGCATTGATGTGTCTTTGGATTCAAGTGTAATGGATGATCTAGGAGCCTCTGAGTCAGCTTAATAACCAGAAGGTTTGTAATAAACAAAAAATTTTGGCTTATTGATAAAACTTATATATAAGAATTTGAAACTTGTATTTGAAAGAGTATTTCTTGACTTTCATTGCTTTGTTGAAGTTAAAAACCTGTTAACACACAGATACATGTGTAAGTGTAATAAAGGAAGTTAACTGCTTAACTTTTTATAAGTATACAATAATTTGTTTATTTTCTTTTTTTTTTAATTATTTAAATATATTATACAGAATCCTTTATTTTGGAAATTTCTACAACATATTCTAATATTCTTTCTGGTTTTTGAAAGTACAAATATTCTTGTCTTTTGTATAAAATTAAGTCAAAGGTTCAAATTTCATTAAATAGTATTAAGTTTTTAAGAAGATACTGTAATGCTACTTCAAATGTATTGAAAAGTAAAATAAAGACCAATTTTTATTTTTTGTGTACATAATTTATTATTTC
Organism: Thalia democratica; assembly: GCF_965202585.1. Classification (NCBI taxonomy): domain Eukaryota; kingdom Metazoa; phylum Chordata; class Thaliacea; order Salpida; family Salpidae; genus Thalia; species Thalia democratica. Next base: position 79,601,731 of record NC_139165.1, read on the forward strand.
CTATTTAATCTAAATTTCATAATTTTACCTGTAAAATTGTTTAAAAATCTAGGTCATTCCAGGTTTTTAAAGTTTTTTCTTCATAAAATTGTTTTGTTTCAGCTATTAAGTTCCAGTTTATTTTTGACTAAGTATTCAAGTTTGAGGTTTCCAAGTTAAATGGGCACTCTCTTTATTATTTATAAAACTAAGTTACACCTTATTTCTGTATAGTTAGGAAGAGTATTTAGCTTGAATGCTAACTAAGGATAATAAAACTATTTTAAAACAAAGTTTTGCATTTTACAGGATCGCAACTCACTCAGGCTAGAATATTTTTTATTTCAGGCCAACTCTGTTTTTATTTTGTTTTGAGGTATAAAAAAAAATCAAACTAATCTAGACTAGATTGGTTTTGTACAAAAAATATTTTAGCACCTTAATAAGGTGTGCACAGTAAGTGATTGATAAATATTTTTTGCACAGTAGATAGTTTAATTTCAACTTTTTTATTTACAAAAAATACATATTTTAAGATGTGTTATTGATAAATGACATATCATAGTTATTAAATTATTTTGAAAAGTATATTGTGTTAAATTTTATGACTAAAAGTTAATGTAAGAATAATATATAAATTGTATACTGGTGACATAATGAACACTGTTTTAACAAAATTTCCCAGAGGCAGAATTTTTTTGATGTTATAATAAACTACTGCTAATTTATGATCACACAGGCTATTTTTTTTTTATTTTAAGGAGTTTAAACTCTACCTAAGTATACTTTTTTACTTGAATACTTATTATGTTGAAATACTAAAACAATTATTAAATTTTGTTCAAAAAGAAATTCGGAGTATGTTAAACATTTAGGCAAATTATGCTAGTAAAAAAGAATTTGATTGTTTGACAAAACAATGTAAAAAAAAATGTAAAAATCTGTTAAGTTTTAGATTTCAGGGTCACCATAATAAAAGGCCTGCTATTAGCGGTTTTGGATATGCGTAATTCAGGGTTGCCACTTTACCTGGAAACCTGTAAAAACCTGGAATTTTAAATAATTTTTACATGTTAAGTAGAAATTTTTTATTTGACACAAAAAATCTACAGTATAGATCAAAAAATGTTGTCATTAACAATTTTTTTATTTATTAAAAAACACATTTGAAGTAGTTCTACAGTATCTTTTCATTGTTTGTTTAACATTGCATACAGTAATTTACCTTAAATTTAATTTTAAACTAAATATAGACCCAAAAGTGTGTACTTTTAAAAACTTGGAGGAAGTTTAAAAACCTGGGAAAAACTTTGAAAGACAAGTGGTAACCCTGGTAATTGTGCGTAGAGAATAAAAATAAATAAAAAAACCCAGTGATGCAATAGATAAAACCAACAGATAATATATATAATCATTCTGTATTGCATTTTGTCATCGTCTTTGGTTTTTTAAAGTATTATTTTTCCCTTTGTATCAGTCTTTTGTGTACAGTAAATGTCCATTTGGCATGGTCATTTGCTAGCAAATCTAATTCATTAGTTCTTATATTCAAGTTTTTTAGGTCTCGCTTGCATACATCCTTAAAGCGTATTTTTGGACGACCTCGGTTGCGTTTGCCAACGACCAACTCGCCATACAACAGAGACTTTGGAATTCGCACAGCACCCATCCTCAGAACATGACCAAGCCTGCGCTGACTGAGAATAAAGTAAAGACACCATACATTCAGGCTATTTAAAGATTTTACAAAATCTGAAGCTAACTCATACCAACTCAAGCCTGTTTAAGTTCTTTTGCAAAACTCAAGGTGATCTTGATTTTTTATTCAACCTCAGGCTAGTTATTTTTAAAGTATTTAAGGTTGATGAAGAGTAAAAATGTTTAGTTTCTGTTTACTTACACTAAATTCTTTTTTTATTAGACTTCGAATAGTTTGATGTAACTCAAGCAAACTTTTTGTAACTAAGGCTGACTTTTTGCTTAAAAGTTTTGTTATTTTTAACTGAGGTTTTAAACATGCTTCTGTTTATTTTATAATGTTAATACTAGTTTGAATTAAGCCTAATTAACTGCTATATTGCTTACATAAATTTGCTTTATTATGCTTTATTATGTTTTTAATTTTGTTAAAAATAAGGTCATTTAGTTGATAATTTAAATATGTAGAGCCAAATTGCAAAAAAATTTCTATCTGTTACTTAGTGTTATAAAAAGTCCATTTAAATTTTTGAATTATAAACAACCACAGCCAGTTTTCATTAATAATTTTTTGACTACTATGTTGAATCTTTTTTGTACTATAAATAGTAAGTAAAGAATGTTTCAAAAACCTTCCTAAAGTTCTTATTTTTTTAGTTTAAGATTTTTTAGTTATATAGTAGAATTGTACATTGCAAATTATTTCAAAATAAAAACTGTTTTCATTTTAATGACAGTTTTTACTAAAAATAGTTTTTTTATTGTTTTTCACAACTTATATATAAACATAATATATTTAAACTGTTTCAAACATTAACTTTGACTAATTTATAACAAGTAATCCATTAAAAAATATTTAAATAGTTTATTGTGCTACAATGTTTTAACCTTATGGTATTAAACATTATAGTTCTGCAATTTAAGTGTTAGGACAAATAGACAAAAATAACAATAAAAAATAATCAAATAGATACAGAGTTTCTAAACACACAAAATATTTTTTTTTTTTCAAACTCAGGCTGACTCAAGATAGTTTTGTTTCTTCTAATAAACAAAGTACAGTTTTAAGATTTTTGAAAATAACAGTACAGTTTTTTAAATTTTGAATGAGACTTAGTTTCAATATTTTGTTGAAAAATTTGATTTTTGTTAATTTTGAAATTTAAAAAACTTTTATGAGGACCAAAAAACTCAGGATGACTCAAAACAGTTAAAGGTCACTCTGAACAGTTTTTTTGACTCAAAGAGGAGTAGCAACCATACATGTAGATAAAGGTAATTATAAATAAAAGTATTTCATATAAATAATAATAGAGCTAATTTGTTTAGATCGTTACACTTTAACTTATAAAAGTTGTATACAGATGTCAAACAAAATGGGCTTGTTTTATGGTACAATTATTTAAAGGAACAAAAATACATTGTAACATTCAAAATTCAATCAAAATATATCGAAATTAAAATACAGAAAAAATATAATTAATTTAGTTATTTAAATTACATAAACTATATCGTCAATTAAAAAACCAATAAAAAATGAATTGTTCAATATAAAAAGTTTGACAAGTTTACATTCTTAAGTAAACATTCCTAAAATTAGGGCATGATAAAAATATGTTTATACATTTATTCGGATTATGATTTTTATTTTTAAATACAATTTCAATTTTCTATAGATAACAAGTTTTATAATATTTTCCAATGTTTTTAAATCTTCATTTTTAATTGTGCTGTATGTTTTTATTTATTTTATTTTGAGTGTGTTTTGCTAATTCAGTTACGTTATAGTTTTTTCAACTTCAATATAAGAGTATACTATCTTTTTTTTTTATAGTTCCATCAGTTAATCTTATTTAATTCTTTGTGTTTTTGTTGATACTTACTGTTGCTTGATACATAACATTTTCTAATTAATTGTTTTCAAAGGGCATTATTTTTTAAACTCTTTTTCACATTTTTAATTTATCTAAAATTTGTGTGTCCCTGTCATAGAGTTTTTGTGTAACGTCCATTTATTGTTGCTTATTTTAGGTAGTCCATGCAACTATAGGAAATTTTACTATTTTTTTATTGAATGTTTTGTGCAAAGTATATATAGTTTTGAAATGTTTTTCTACTATTTAAATAAATTCCTTACTAATGTTTGTTTTTACCAAATTCATCAGTACGTTAAGTTAAAGTAAATAATTTTTTTGTTCCCTTTCTTTTTTCTTTGTTCTTGAGTATTCATTTTTGTTCTTTGTTTAGGTACTCGGGCTTATAAATTTATATTTAAAATACATCTTGTACAAAAGAATTAAGTTATTAAATGTATTTACGTTTATTTTCAACTTAATTTTTCTGTCTTTTATTTTGATTAATTGTTTTATTGGTAAATTTCTCTTAACAACAGGGAATAATTCGAATACATATATATTTAATGACGAAATTTTCTTTATTGTTCAGCATAAATGTATTTATTATAAAACTAGTTAGAGTAATAGCACAATAAATGTATTTTTGTTTCTGGAAAAACTCTAATTTTGAAATTAGAGCTTTTTATTGCTTTTATAGTCTGTATTTTTTTATTCTTCATTTGGTGATTATTATTGTATTAAATTATGGCGAAACCATCATAACTATAGAATAAAGTCAAGTTTGTTTTTTTTTTTGTAGTCCAAAGCTTTCCATCGTATGGTACAACTCTGTTACAACCAAGATCCTAGTAATTTATTAACATAAGTACTTACAAATGCAAAGCATTTGAAAATATTTTAGTAGTCTTTAGATTTTTCAACACATGTGTCGTTACAATATATTATATATTACTAAAAACGTTTTTTTGTTGTACAGGGATGCAAAGCTGTTGCTGAGACCAATCTTCCAAAGGTTTGAGTTTCGCTCTTAGGATCCGCGTTCATGGCTTTTGCTCTGAAGCAAAAAATATTAGAAGAGTTAGACCCCGTTGGACCGTTCTCACCTTTTTGCGTTAAAGTGTTACAATTAGATCAGGAAATCAAGAACATTAAATTGTTAGTTAATAATATTTTTTGATTATAGCATTGTACTTGGTGCCAGTTACTCAGGCTAACTTAAATTTTTGCAAATTTTGTTTATAATTTTCTTTGCAAAACTCAGGCCAGTTCTGACAATTTAAAAATCTTGGGCCAGTTTTAATGGTTAATAAAAACCTATTACAAGTTATATTATTCAATATATTTTAAGTGTTTTTGTAATTACTATTATAGTTTCTTAAGTATTCTAGGTTGATTAACAACTTTTTTCTTTTTTGACCCTTATTACTTTTTTATTTAAGTTTTGTAATAGACCTAGACTAGTTTAGGTTAATTTTTGTTTACTCAGCCGAGATTTTTGACTTAAAAGAATTGCAATCCTGATTGTGAACTTTTTATCACTTAGTAAAATTGTTTATAATTTTAACTAAGATTATTTTTGCCAAATCACATAAAAGTTATATATTTTAAATAAATTTAAATAAACTTATAAAGTTGTTTTTCTAAATTCTTTTATTGCATAAAAAAATAAAATGCTACTTAGTATTTTCATGAATTTCACGAAAAATTAAGCAAATTAAGAAATTGTTGGCTTCTCTTAAAATAAAATAGAAACTTATATAATAAGTACTTTAAATTAATTGTTTTAAATACCAAATAGATTAAAACTTATCTAGTGATTTTAAATTTACAGTAATTGATTTTTTAATGTTAATTAAAATAGGACATAATTTCTTAAATAACTTTTGATCTTTGGAAAAGCATCACAATGCTTGTAAACTATAATTTTTAAGATTCAATTAATCAATCATTTATTTTCAATTTCCTTACTTAATTTAAATATTTATTTAAATAGTAAATAAATAAAACTATACTTACAAAATCAAAGCTTTCTTACATTTATAACACTCAGGCTGTTTAAAACTGCATAAAGTAATTTAGGCTAGTCAATTAATAATTTGTAAGACTCCTTTAAATCAAATTTCTTATTTTTTTTTGGATAACCTAGGCTATTTTTGATTTCTTTATGCAATTTTAAGGCTAGTCACGGTTGCTAAAAAACTTGGAAACCTGGAAAAACCTAGAATTTGAGAAATAAAAAAAAAACCTGGATTTTCAAACAATTTTTACATATTGAGTACAAAAATTTTGATTTGCCACTAAAAATCACCATATAGATAATTTTTTTGTCATCATTAAAAAAAATTTTTATAAAAAAACAGCTTCACAGTATAATTTCAATGTTTTTATACTACTTAACACAGTTTTTAAACTTTACTATAAATTAAAGATAGACCTTAAAATGTGTACCTTTGAAAACCTGGAGGAAATCTGGAGAAAGTTTGCCAAAAACATTTGGCAACCCTGGCTAGTTTTCATTTGTGATTTTAAAAATGTTTCATATCATATTGAAGTTGCTGTGTTTTTGAAATGAAGTAAAATAATGCACTTTATCTTTCTCTTATAGTAATAAAATAAAATTATTGTATATATAAAATAGTAAGCTATTTACAAATTTTTGTTATTATTAATATTTACAAATTAAAAAAAAATACCTGCAAAAAATAGATAGTTTGTATAAAACACAGTATATTATTGATTAATTTCTCTGGTTTTTGTTTTAATGAATTGCTGCTACATTCAATCATAAACACCTACAAATAATTTATTACATACTTAAAATTTTGATAAGATGTCAAACATTCAACTTTTAACACGACTATTTAAATTTTCTAGCCAAAGACTTCAACAGATTAATTTAAAAAAATTGATATACATAATTTTAAGTAGCTTTGTAATGTTAGTTTGTTTAAATTTACATATTTATTTGCCTAAACAAGTTAATTCTACAACTGAATGCTCTTCTGAATTGATTATAATTTTAAGTCATCTTGTAAATGAGATTAAAAGTTTCAACTATGATAATACATTGCTATTTTAAGTTTTAATTCATCAATTATTTTTTAATAAAATATGATAAAGTAATTTGTTAAAAGTTCTACTGCTGTATTGTATAGTAAACTAGCTTTTGTATTGTATTTTTATATCGTTTTTTTAATTTGTCTTCTTCTGTCTAAGTCTTAATAAATAATTAATGGTGATGTTTTTTTTTTTCAAAAAATGTTATGGTACTTTAGGACAATAAAGTATTCACTTAGTTTACATATTTATATAGGTCTTAAAAATAGAGACAAAATATATCCAATATATTTTTATATAAACTTATTTAAAGATTTATTTATAAACAAGTTATAATATTTTTTAGTACAAGTTTTATATTTATAGACAGTTTAATGAAGAGAAAGTTCATAAAAAGAATATGAATTTCTTTAAATTTTCAGTTATTCATAGACTACAATAATGAACAGATACTAATTTTTATTTTTAATTAGGTTGCAATAATTTGATTTGGTATAAAAATTTTGTATAGTAAGTATTAGGTTTTTTGTATATAAAGAACTTGTAATATTAGTTTATAATTATTTTAATTCTTGATATATCTTTTTAGGTGTTACATGACAGTTTAAATTTGAGGTAGCTTAAAGTTCAAAAATTTAAAGAACGTCAAATTATTAAGATTATGATAGTTAAAAAACTATAATTAACTAAAATAAAAATATTATTATTGAAAGAAATAAATCGTAATTACTAAAAAAGCCATGTTTGGTAAGTTTAACTACTTATATTAGCTCTATCTCAAAAAAAAATTGAAAAAAAATGTTGTAAGTCAAATTGTTAGGACGATGATAGCTAAAAGATATAATAAAATATTTATTAATAGAGGGAATTTAAATACGTTCTGACAATTTTCTTGATATATCTTGAGTTGTCGCACAATCCGTTTGTAGTCTAATGTTTTTTTGTTTCTACAAGTTGGTAGCATTCACAATAAAATGAAAACAAAAGCATTTGTTTGGAAGTCCTCTTCTTATACAAGTTTATAGTCAAACTAGTATTTGTAATTGATATCAATTTATTTAATTAAACAGTGTATATTGTTGCAAAAGTATATTTTTCCTACTAATTAAGATAAATTTCATTGAAATCTTAATAAAAATTTTACTATCAGCGCGAATTTTACCAGTTAGTTTTTTGTCTCCATTAAAAAGAGTAATAAGAGGCGGTCAAAATAGAATTTAAATATCTATCACAAGCAATTAGTATAAAAGTCCTACCGTTAATATTTTTTGAGTCATTTTTCATAACTGACTATAAAAAGCATAATGCAAAACATTTATTTTAAGAAGTTTACAGTTAACTTAACAACTTATGCTTTTAACGAAAACTGTTAGAAACGGATAATTTAAATAACGCATATAAATAATTTTTATTATATCCGCATGTTAGATTTGTTTATTTTTGTTTTCATTTACAATTTCCACTCTAAATCTACATTTAGTTATGTACATTGTACACTAAGTATATGTATACTTCCTAAAACTTATATATAACTGTTTAATGATTTAGCTTTAGCACAATAGTAATTTATTACGCTTTTGATATATCTCAAATATTTATATTAAAATATTTTGCATTTTTATGCATTAGTTTTTAATGCGTAGTGTTATTCTATTCTTTAAATCTCTTATCTAAATTATGCTTTTGACAATTTTATGTTTTATTTAGTTGAGAGCTAAAATCGTTGTCAAAATAAAATATAACTTAAAAGTTCAAAGCACTACTTAATTGTTATCAATAGTATTTTAAAATTGAATAAACCTACTGAATTGTAGTTACTTTTGCATTTCTTATAGTTTAACTTAATAAGTAAGTAAAAATATATGAAGTTTTATTAAATTTACAATCAATATTATATTAATATTATTTCAGGTATTGGAAAACATCGAAGAGTAAACTTGCAAAATTATTTAAGAATTTAAGTTATAATAAATCTTAGTTGTTGTAAAATATCTCTTTTATTTTTCGATTTTCTTTGCTTTCATAGTCACATTATTTATGCTTTCTGATATTCTTTTTGTTTTAATATTAATTTTTAGTTAGTTAATTTTAATTATACTAAGGTTGCAACGTAGTTTTTACATTTACAGTTATTGTTTTATGTAATTTCTATTTTGTTTATTTAAATATAAATTTAATTAAAACTATTTATTGTAACAAATAAAATTAAGGCCATACTGAAGTCAAAAAATTTTGAACCGAAAATAGTATTAACTCTTATTATAAAGCTTAAACATTGAAGTTAAATTCATATTTTATAAAACTAAATAACTTATTCAACGTTCGTCTACACAGTTTTTATGTCGTAGACAACACCTTTGTAGTTAGTAAATTTAAAAAAAAAATTCACAGCAAGTCAATCTTTTTTTTTTATGAAAAGATTTAAAATTTTAGGAAACATTCTTGTCAACATTTTGAAACACTCCTATTTTGGGTTTATTTTTTTAGTTGTTACCTTCCCTACTTAGCTCACCAACTTGAATCCCTACCATTCAAAAATTGTTTTCAGCTTCTTGAAACAGGTATTAAATCGATATTTAAGCAACCCTTTAAGTATCATAATTAAGTTACACCTAAATTAAATTTTAGCTGTTTTAAGTTTGAATAAAATTGTTTTTAAATTATTATAAACTTGATAAATTAAGTAGAGTTAGAATTAAAAAAACAGTATTTACAACTACATCTAGATTTCTTATAGCCTGCTTGAATAAACTAAATATATTTTATATTGTTTAAAGGTCTATTTTCAATACTGAATAAAAATAGTTATTAAACCGTTACAGCTAGCTAGAAGCTTTATAATATTCTAAGATAAATAAAATTTTACTGTAACTCAATTTAAACTTGTAAAGTTTAATTAATTGTTTAGAAAAAGAAAAAAAAATAGTTATATTAGTAATTTTTAAGCTAAGATAGATTATAACCTTTACTCAAGGAACTCTTTAGTTTGAAAGAGACTTTAGTTACGCATGTTTGCTATTAGTATTATATTTATATCCCTATACAAGTTTTTTTAAAGTTAGATAATTATATTTTAATTCTTATGTTTTAGACAAGCTTTTAAACACAAAAATCTGCTAAATTTTGTTGAGTTTTCTTTCGTTTCATTGATTGTTTTACTACTTAATATTTAGATGAAAAAAGTTATGTGTAATAGCCAAAAAAAACTTCATAAGCATGTTGTGTACGACTCGATAGCCGAAAGGTTCCTTAGTACACCAGGTCCTTAGACCAAACTTTTCAACGCTTTTTTTATCGTTCAATAATCAATCTTGTTAAGTACACTATTATATAGTTTATGTCCACTTATTTAAGAAATCCTTGCTTAAGTTGTATTCTGCAAGTGACGAATTTAGTCTCAGATCTACAACTCCTAAGGTAGTACACTTGACGTAATTAGATAAATTAAACTCGGTTTATAAACATTGTAAATTATCAGCATAGCTTTTAAATAAATACTTACACAATCTGTTGTTGACTTATAAAGATAACAATTCATTTTTTAGAGTAGAACTGCATATTTATACATAGTTCAACCTTCACTGATTTATAAGTAACTTGTCTTTTTTTTGAATGTTTGTAGCTATATTTTGAAGCTTCAAAATTAATAAAAATATATTTTATCCCTGTTTGTAGAATATTTTCTTTAGTTATTTGTAAAACTGTGTTTTTTTTAATGTTATGAAAAGTATATTTGTTAAGCAAGTTTCCTTTATTTTTTTTTTCTATGCAAACTTTATTTTATACCAGTGAAAATTAAGTTTGTACAGTATAATAGTATGTTTGATATCATAATGTTTTTAAAGACGTAGCAAGATATTTATAAATAGTATAAAAAATATTTAATAAAACTATATTAATCAAGTAAATAATAACAAAAGACAAAAACTATCTTTCCATAAAATATTTTATCATGTTGTTTTTCAAAAAGCTATAAAAGAATTTTTTTTAAATGAATTTTTAAACCAAATATATCTGGGTTTTCCAAGTAGGCCATAAGTTGTACAGGAGGCAATGACTAGTATATGGTTTACAAAGAGTACTTAAAAACATTTTAAAATAAATTAGAAGCTTACAATAGACATTCAGAGGTTTGTATTGAAGAGAAAAATTAAGTATTAACCCTATTTTACAGAAGATTTTTGTTATACACAAGGTGTTCTGGGGTTTGTAATGAATGGGGGCGACAAATTTTTAACTTTATGAAGAAACCAGCGTTTTACAAAATGAGTATAGAACCCCTCATCTAAAACGATTTAGTTTTTTAAAAGAGTTACATAAAATTTTTAACACAAAAGAAGCTCAGTGCAAAAATCTAGATGTATTTACGCTATTTTCATGATCGGATACATAGCAATAAATGAAACATAATTTTAACTTGCATAGCAACAGTAGTAACTATAATAAAGAAATATTAGTTACATAAAAATTAATTATCTAAAACTTATAAAATAACAGTTATTCAAGCTTAAAAACTAGAACAATATTCTGTACTAAATGCTTACAATTAGGCTCATGGCTTAATAATTATTATTATAGTGCATTAAAATTGTTGCTTACTTTATCATACTTTTTGTTTAAAATATTATTTTTATGTTGACTACTACAAGTATTTTGAAATGACTTCGGCCTGCAGATGGACTTTATTTATACATTGCGGCCCGCAAGCAGACATTTTCGGGAAAATTTGACACACGATTTATAAAAGGTTGCCGACCCACGTTTTATGCAAAGGGTTTAGTTTTAGTGTATTGCTTAAAAATCATTTTAAAATATAGTTACTAAAGTCGAGCTTTAAATAATTTGTTTCTCGTACTTTATTTACAAAAAGCTGCCGTTATATGCTTAAAAATAAACTGCTTCAAATTCAAACGGATAAATCTTACATACAAAGATCTGTATTGAGCTGGGTCCTGCTCGATCAACTAAAAAGATCTACAGCTTTTCGAATTGAAGAAAACTCTGTACTTTAAAAACATTCAAACTAATTTTAGATCAAAACGTTTCCTGAAATGACACAAGTAAACCATCAAGCATAAACATAAAAGTAAGGTAGTTTGATTAATTACTTTTTCAATTAAAAAAAATTAAATATTCTTAAGCACTACAACACGTTTTAAGTGTGAGAATAATGCTAAAACATATAGCAAAGCATAACGTTTTTATAAACAAGAGAAAACAGTCTGACGTTCGTATGTTCTGCTATACCATATTCTGTTTTTACAAAATTGTTTATTAATTAAGGTAGTGTTACATTTTTTTTAGTAATTTTTAACATTATTTTTGCAAAATGCTTAGCAGAGTTTAAAAAAAAAAAGTTTAATTAGCAATCGATTGTTTGTAAATGTACACATATTTAAATGAATAGGTAAAAGATTGTTTTTAAAAAAATAATATACAGCTGTACTTGTAATTTCTAAAACAGAATTGTAGCAACACAAAAATAAAATTATAAACAAAACCAACAACACCAATACAAAAAAAAGTTATTTAACTGCCGAAAAGAAATATTCCAACTAATCTTTAGAGCTACTCTTAAAACTAAAAAAAAAATATATATATTAATGGGATCGACAAGAAATATCTTTAAAGAAAGGTACAGGAATACTTTATTTATCAATATTCAAAAACAAAAAATGTATACTATATAGAAAAATGTATAGTATTAAATTACATATGGAATTTAAAGAGAGTGGGTCAGAATAGCACGGCGTCATTTTAGCACGGTGCGTCACTTTATCACCGAATGTGATCTTTGAGCTTATTTTTCTTTTCTTTTTTGCTTGATGCGTCTTGAGAATTATTAGTTTTGACTTAGCGTTATTTTGCTCAAAACAAACCTTTTTAAACCTTCATTTAAAGTTTTTTTGATCATACATTTTCAATTATAAATACTTAAAATTTTGTTGTACAGAAAAAACACGTGTTTAAAAACTAAATTGAAAATAAAAGTAAACACGAATTAGATTCGTAAAAAAATTAAACTTGATTAGCAATTTAGTTTTGGAAATATTTTGAAAAATTTTAAATGTAGTAAAAAGTAAAATTTAATCTAAAACAAGTTTATGTTGTATGAAACTAAATTCAATACTTGAATGAATACATTTTTTTCAAAAAAATATAGTATAAAATTTTATTTTTTTTTGGTCAACTTAATTAAATTTATAAGGTTTAATTTAACTACATACGGTTAATACTTAACAACTTTTCTTGGTTTTACTAAAATTTCTAGCTTAAAATATGGAAACTTTAAAATGTTAAGATTGTTATATATAGTATAAAGAATTAAAATACATTATACATTAATTACAAAACCAGTAAATGATAATACACTAAAAGTCTCTAAAAGCAGACTTTAGTTATTTTAAAACAATTTTGCTATTTTGTGTTCTTGAGTTTTTTTACAAAGTTTTAAAAAATCTCAGCTTTCTTTTATTAAAAAAGCATATATTATCGTACTATTTATTATTAATTTAGTTTAGAACGTATATTATTAGTAAGTAAAAAACATTTTTAGGTCTGATTTTGAATAGTGTTAAAATATTTAATTCTATTGCATCTACAAAGTACTAGGAATATAAACATGAATTTTTCTTAACAAACTAATAGACAAACAAAAAAATGTTTTAATTCAAGCTTAAAGTTCCTACAAATTTAGAATTTGAACATCTATTTTCCATCAGTTAAATGAAAAGTTCTATAAATCCTCCTATTCAAAATTTTTAGTTCTTGCAAAAATAAGGCTCCGTGCAAAATTGACCCACCGTGCAAAAGTTACTCCCGTACTAAAGTGACGCCGTGCCAAAAAAACACACCGTGTAAAAATGACCCAATGTGCTAAAGTAACGCTGTGCAAAATACTTTAAGACAATTTACTTTAAAAGAACCTTAATTACTATTTATATATTTTTTTACATTTCTACTTTTTAGCTACTAGGTATATTTAATAATGCTTTTGGTTTTTAGAAATATTTTTTTAGAAAAACCTCATTTTTGTATATCTAAAATCACTTAGAATATTAAAAACAAGTTAGTTAAAGTGGATAAATAATAAAGTTTAAGTGTTATGATTGTCCAAGTTGGTACTTCTAAAGTTTTGTTAAGAAAGCTTTTTAGGTTAATTTAAATACGTTAAATAGAATTAAGTGTTTAAAAAAGTTATTTATCTTATTAGAACCTAGTGGCATATTTTTATAAAAACTAGCATTTTTAACATTGTAGTCAGTTAAGCGTTAGTAAACTTACTATTATTTGTAAATAAAAAACGACTTTTACGATAAAAGAACATTGTTCTTCGTACAACAAAATTATTTCTTGAATAACGTTTTAGTATAAAAGGTTTAACTTTAGTAGAATTATGTTAGATAAAATAGAAAAAAAAAATCAAAATTAGATACAATTTAAAATAAAGAATGCTGTGCAAACATTTTACACAGAGCATACTTTATATTTTAAATATTAAACTTTAGCTACTGTTTTTTATTAGAAAAATGTTTTTGTTCTATTAAGTAGAGTTTTAATGTCATCCTGTTTTGTTAAAAGCTAATTTTTGAAATTTCCAAGTTAAGAAAGTATCATAAAAAAATAAAACAAAATAAAAGACAAATACTAGCTCGACTCAATCTAAAAAAATTTTTTCTTTCTTGCATATTTATATTTTTACCATATACAGGTTTTAGATTTAGTGAGTTTTTGAAAAAAGTATACACAAAAAATTTTTCAAAAAGTGCGTGCTTTCACACGACTTTTTGTTTTTTTTTTTTTATGCTGATTTTTTTACAGATCAGAGCGATATGCTGAGTGGGGTGATTAGACACCGATTGATTATTAGCGTTTGATTAGCTGTTCCAATATACATATGTACATGTAGGGAGGCAGGGCTGGGATTCGAACCCGTAAATGCGTGTATCAAGCAACTCTCGAAGGGGTGCTATCAAACTTGCAAGTAACCGTCGCTAAGAGCGAGGCCATGACCGCTGCCGAAATTAATGAGTTTATCGAGTTTATGAGTTCAATATGCAAAAATCGTATAACTTGCGAAAAACAAGAGTGAGGTGTTGCATTTAACTAGTCTTTTAGTTATAAAACAGTATAAATAAATAACATATTAGTAAAAAAGTTTTAAGTTATTTCAACTGAATAAAAATAATTATAGTTTAAATTAAACTATTATTTTTTTAAAGAAACACAATAGTTTAGTTATTTATAAAAGAAAAACTTTACTAAACATTAAATTTTGTTTTTTCTTGTTAGAATAAGTAAATATCTTATTAACGTCTTTAATAATTCTTGCTAAGAATTTTACTTAGCTTACAAAATAAAAAGAACATCATGTAAAGAAATTAATTTTAAAATTTAACAATAATTATTAAATACACACTTAGTGTAAACATATTTTAATAAGTTTAGGTACCTAATAAAACTGATTAAAATAGCTGAAAGTAATTTCAAACAATCATGGTAATAAAATATTTTCATGATTAAAAACATAAAAAGTTAACGTCAAAAGTATTTGAAAAAATATTTTCCAAAATAAAACAGCAAAAGGGAGCTTCGAACTAACTACCTATCGTTCATCAACCCTTCAGCTCTGCCGTTGAGCTACATGCCCTCACATTAAAAACAAAATCTTTGCAGCTATAATGTGAAGTGCTTGGAAAGTATAAATATGGTAAAAACTATACGCATCAACCTATTGCCTATCCGTTTAAGGTAATTAAATTATTATTTAAAAAAAAAGAGGTTTTTTGTAATTTTTACTTTTGGTTTATTTTTTTACTCTACTTTCTATTTAAAATGTTATAGTTACATACACATATCGGTAGTTAGTTAAACTTGTACTTGTCAACTAATTTATAGTTTTTTGTTTAGTTTCTTAGATTTGATTAAACTTTGACCAACATACAAAACGTTTAAGTAGTATAGATATTGATATATTTATAAACGCTTAAAAACAAATAAGCGAAGCATAAAAGCTGTAATACTGTATTAATATTACTACTTATAAGTAGAACTTTTTAACAAAGATCATCAAAACTTAAACATTAGCTAAATATATAAGCGCAAACAACATATAAATATAAGTTAAAGCACAATTATAACTTCTGTTATATAAAAATATTAATTCCAAATCAAGATACAAATACTATAAATTAATTTTCCGTTTATAATATAAGTTTTTTAAAAAACTCAAGTACAGTGATACGTTCTTAACGAAGAATTATGCTAAAATATGTAACAGAAAAATAGTTTCAGCATAAAAAATAGAAACAATCTGACGTTTCTACGTTCTGCTAAAAAATTTAAAAAAGATACATTTTTTAATACAAAATTCTTAACTAATCTAAGTAGTTTTTCAATTTTTTTTGTATTTTCTCACCTTATATCTACAAAATCTTATCACAGTACTTAATAAAAAATATCATGTAGCCAAACAGCAATACTTTTTTTTACATAAACAACAACACCACTTTTATAGGGCTAATGTAAAAACTGAAAACACGACGAGAATTTATAAAGGATCAACAAAATTAGTTATAAAATAAAGTTTTGGAAACATAAATCAACATTTACAAATCAAAACAAAAGGTATGCAACAGAGCTATAAACTCGTATATGTAATTTAATGAAATTATGTATGAAAAAAAAACAATAAATAGAAATATATCAGCAAACCAAGAGAAACATTTAATTCAATAAAACAACTGTAATTTATGTACAATCGAATAACAAAAATTTTATAATTGCTGAAAGTTGTTTATTAGGTTATTGTTTATCCCTTAATTTACAGGGTTGTCTTAATGAACAAAAAACTAATTAACAAAAAATTAAAGTTTGGACTAATTTTTCTAGCCTCCATAATGTTAAGGTATTTACTCCGTTATCTTAAAAATTTAAAAAAAAGTATTAGTGTTTTCATACAACAAATTTAATGTTACTAAGTTTAATAAATATGTTTTTAAATGATAGATTGTTTTGAAGTACTAAGACTATCCTTACACTTTGACAATATTAATTTGTATACATATTTGTTTATTTACTTGATTAGAGAGATTTTTAAAAAGATAAACAAGGTAAAACACCCATTTACTAATATTAATTGCATATTTAAAACAACTATTTTAAAGTATATTTTTTAATTTTTAAAATGAAAACTTAGGTTCTAACATTAGTTTAAATACTTTAATGCTAACAAAAATAATCTCAATTAAAAGACAGTAGTAATTTTTCGTTATACAAAAATTGATAAATTAAGTCAAAATTTTTTATACTGTTATTTTTTACAATTAACAACATATAGCTCAACTCATATGTCGGCTAGAAGCTGCAGAACTAAATTAAATAACAATGTTTGATAAGTTTTTATTAAAAACTTAACGTTTTAGTCTAGGTTTTGTTTTCTTTTCAATAAATTCACAATTTTTGCTTTAGTTCTAAAGTGTTTTATTCAGAATTTTTTTTTTTTCTTTGCAAATAAGTAAAGCAACATAAAAAGTATAAGTTTTAACAATTTTATTTAAGAAAACACTTTTTTTTATTAAGCATTGGTTTTTTTTAAATTCAACAGTTGATAGCACAATTTTCGCATAAAAAAAAAACATTATAACGTTTATATGCTACATAATTAAAGAAACACATTTTTCATAAAATTATTAACTATAAATTATCTGTGTTTTCTCACTTCTTTTGAAATCGTTTTAACACGGTTTGTTATAAAAAAAAACTTTATTTAATGACTATTAATTTTGTTTAAATATAGATACATTTAAAACGAGTATATAGTGTGTTGTTTCTCTTAATAAAATTATTATACGGGTGCACTACTAATTTCTGAAACAAAAAGAAATAAAAAATAAAAACAATACCGATGTAACCAAAAAATTATGCAACTGCCGTTAAAAAAGCCTGCTAAACAATCATTGCCTCCATTCATAACTCAACTATAGGGCCAATTTTAAAACTTAAAGCTCAACAAATAATAATTTACAAGTTTAATTAGAAATGTATAGAAGTAAAGGTCCCGGATATATAAAAATCGTTCACAACAAAACAAAAGATATCCAATACGAGCTATTGAGTTTCATATGTAGTTTAATAGATAACATTCAAAATTACAAAATAAAACGAAACTTCGTAAATAAAAGAAAATCAGTTTTTTTTTTCTAATTAAGAGTTGTAAATCATGTAAAGCAGAAAAAAATTTTTTTTAATTTAAATACAAAGAAAGATGAGAGTAACAAAATAACTGTATCTTAAAATCTTATAACAAAAGAATTTTTGTATCTAGTAAAGTCAAAAACGTCTTGTCTTAAAGTTTAACAAATACCTAAGCCGTGGGTACGGAGAGTTTTAGTTGAATTTTTTAATAAGAATTTTTATATGTTTGTATTAAAAATTTACTAATTCTAATCATCCAATAATAAATAAAAAACAATTTTATATTTTTACAAAATTTTACCAAAAAAAAATTGAAGTATTTGAAAAAGTAAACTGTATTATCAAACTTGACACTTATATATTAGAACGTCATATCAGTCAAAATTTTTGCTCATGTACTAGTTTTGTGTTAAACAAGTACTGTTTATAAAAAAGATTTGATGAATTGAGTAGCAATACAAAACATATTTGAATAAGATGTAGTTAAATACTATATGTACTTAAAAGGAAATTATATTAGGCTAACAACTGTTCAAACTAATTCCTGTATTTAATCACTATTTAACTGAACTGTTTGTTTAAAATGTTCATTTTGTTTTGATATTATAAATATTTTAATCGATATTTACACTAATAAGTAAACATGTTAAAATTATGAACAAACATTTATTTGTAAATATCTATATTGATATATGCGAGTACAAACATAAAAAGTATTACTAATTCAAAAACTTGTAGTTGGCCTTTTTTATAACAGATTTTTAATATTTTTAAGTGTTATTTAAAAATATGTTACAAAGTATTTCATTATTTAAATAAATTATAATTTGTTCAACTAGTTAGGTAACTGTTGTTAATGTTTTATTCTATTCTGATATGTCAGTTAAAATAATTATGTTAGTTTTTTTGTTCAAATAATTGAGATAATAAAATTAAGTTTTGTAAAAAAATAGTTTTATACAAAAGGGTTTCAAGTTTAAAAAAGACTGGCTAGTTTTTTATTATTAGGTAATTTCAATTTAGTTTTTCACATAACTCAATATTATGTCAAGCGTTGAAGCAGAGCATAAAACTGAACAAGTTACCGGACCATAAAATTATTTCTTTATGAATTAAAAATAATCTAAAGCTGAAGATTTGCTAACAAATAAGCAAGTTGGTATATTTCTATTCAAACTTGTCTTTTTTTAAAACATGGTTTGTTTTTAAACTTCTTTGTTTTTCCTTTTTGAAAACTTAAATACTGGTTTTCATTTACATACATTTCTATTTCTATTTTTAGTTACAAGATATTATTTTAATAATGCTTTATATTTTCCATTACGTTTCATGTTTTGAAATCTCTTTTTATTTTTTGTTTATTAAACAAATGTCTAATTCGGAAATAAGTTAATGTTAAGTCTGCCGAATTAACATAATGTTATTTAGAACTAACTAACTTAATAAACGACAAACACTAGCTCGATTCGATCTAATAACGATTTATTTTATATGCTTATTTACTTATTATTTATCATGATTATTGAATAGTTTTAATTACATTTATCTTTTGATAAAACATAAAACAAGAAAAAAATTATAAAAAGGCGCGTGCAGGGCACGACTTTTTTTTTTTTTATGTAGTGTTTTTTTTTTTTTTACAGAAGACTGCGATGAAGGTTGATGACACTGGTTGATTCGATAGCAGTTGATTAGGTATAGCAGTAAGACAAGGAGGTGAGACTGGGAATTGAACCCGTGTACGCGTGCTTCAAGCGACTTTGAGCCTCTATCAACACGCTATGTGGTCCACCGCTTTAAGGAGCAGAGCTACGATCTCACCGATGAAACACAATTATATTGGGTTTATGAACTCAAAATGCGTTTGCTTGCGTTTTAAATTTGAAAATAACGAATGCAGTTTTCGATTTTTATTAAATTTAAATTTATAGTTATTAATGAATGCAAACACTTTCAGTATAGACTGTTGTTGCTTATCGACCAAAAACAGCAGTTGTTCAACTTATAAGAGTTAAAAAACATTTGGCAAAACATAGAAGCTTTTGCTTTATTTCGTGTGAATTAAAAGTTCAGACTTAACGTCTTAACTGCTTTATGCCAAGCTTTTGAAATTGTTTTACCTATACCAATTGATAAAACTAAATAAAAAGTACTTTAAAAAATAAAACATAACTAAAAACGTCAAAAAAAATTGAAAAGTAAATTTAAACAGCTTTTAGTCAAACTTAACGGCTAACAATATTTATTAAAACAGCCAAAAAAAGTAGTTAACTTGCCCACCAGTTTTAAACAAGTTACAAGCTTGTTTCTAAAAATAGATTGCTAACAAACAAATTATGCACAGTTAAGTGTTTTAAGTCAAGAATGTTTTTACTGTTGTACATAAAGTATAAAAAATGTTAAGGTATTGAAAAAGAAGTGGCAACTATCTCGGATTAAAAAAGGTTAAAAAAAGTTTATTGAGAAAAAAAAGGTTTTAATTAAAGAAATTAAAAGTAGTTTACATAAAAATAAGTGTATTCACTAATCCAAAGAAAAAAGTACTTTATACCAAATGTTACAAAATAAGTTTTAATTTTAAGATTTCTCTAGAAAAAAAAAAATTTTTGTATATTAGAAGAAATCAGCGAAATATTTCGTACGTAAAAATTTATAAGCTTAATTTGTTTTAAGTCGTTTTTTAAAAGTAAATAGGTGCAAAATCTATTATATATTATTACTACGATTCATAAACTTTCTCGTTTGGACATATAGTACTATACAAGAAGTTGTTGATTGGAACACTGTACTCAAAAGTTAAAAAACCAAACGTCAGTAGAGTTAATAAAAAACCTTTTTCATTCTAATATTTCAAAAAAAAGATTTGTATTTTTTTTTCCAATATTATGTACTAAACAACAAAACACTTGACGTTTATTTTGAAAATATCTATTTTTACGGTTTAAATAGCCGCAAGCTCATTTGATAAAGTTTATCTGGCCTTTTAAAAAAATAAATACATTAAAAAATCTCAAGAATTTTTGATAAAATGCTAAACATTTTTGTCGATAACTTATAGATCATTTGTTAGCTAAGTCTTAGTTTATTTGTTTGGTAGAGTTCTAATAAATTAATATAAATCTAGCAGATTTAAAACTATCATTTGTTTGAACTTAACTCATAAAAATAGTCGCATTAACATCTCAAGTTTAACAATATGGTTTATTCAACCGTTAAGTTTGCAAAAGCAAACTTTGCTGCAATTTTTACAAAAATATATTTGAAAGATCTATAAAAATGTTCAGGTTTTATTTTCAAGAAAGATATATATGTGTGTGTGCTTAGAAACAAATTTTATACAAGTTTTAGTATATTGATTTTTATTTCAATTTTTTTTTTGTTTTTTTACGTAAAAACTAAACAAAAACTATACAAATTTTTTAAATTTGTCTAGTTATAAACTATCAAAATAATTGTAAAAACCTTTTAAATAGAGTAATAACAAAAACAAGTTTATGTTTTACAATTTTCTAAAATTTTATTTCTGTGAGAAAAATTTATAGCTTAATTTATAGCTTAACAATTTTCAAAATCTATTTACAACAAGACTATAATTCAACAGCAAACGACTGCCACAAAATCACATTTTATAAACATATACTGTGCTAACATAAAACAACGAGCAACCCAGCAAACGTTCCATGGGTTTGTCAGCGCAGTTACCTACAACTGCGCTATACAGGGCTAGTATACTTAAAGGTCAGTCTGACTTGTATATTTGCTGAATAAGAAAAAAGTGTTTATTACTTTATGATTAATTTACAATATGTTTGGGTAAGGTGGGTTAGGGATAAGGTTATAAATAAAAACAGTCATAAAAATCTTTTTTTTTAAATGCTGACAAACCAGTTATACAGATCAAACTGATCTTTAAGTGTACTTTCCGCTAAACATTTTTACGATAAAAAAGTTGTTTTAATTAAAACAAACTAATTTAAACGTTAAACACTTGCTATGTCAAAATAACTTTACAGATAATTAACTCTTTGCTAGAAATCGATCAAATTTATATTTTTGCTATTTTTTAAGTATCAAAGGAAGTTAATCAGCCATTTAAGCTTAACGTAAATTACATTAAAATACAACTATCAACCACTTCTTTTATATATTAAATTGATATAAATTACAAGTTTATAACAAAGTTAGAGAATTATGCCATTAATCGCCTTTAATAAATAGCCACTTTTATAGATTTATCGGTATTGCTTAACGTTTTATTAAATAAAATTAAATAAACTATAAGCTTTCGAGTTGTTTAATGTATTCATAAATGTACTTTGAAGGTATTTTGCTATCAATTACTTTAAGGTCACTGACGATACAAGCATTGGAACTTACGTGAAAATTATTTCAGCTAAATTTTTATTTGTTACTACAATAAATATAAACTATCACAGCATAAAGATTGTTAAATTTTAAGATCAACACTTAAGTACTTTTTTAGTATCAATTTCACGTTAAAGCAAAATTATGGTGTTTATGTTGATTTAAGATCATGTTACTAATCAAGATGAATGACGCTTTCTTAGATAAATGTAGACTTGGAAAACATTAAGATATTGTTCAAAAAAATAAGAGTTTCTTTTTTAATTATTGCAAAGTCAAAAATGTTTGTACAGTTGTACATAAAATATTAAAAATTGCTAAGGAATTTAAAAAAAGGAGCAACGATATGGGATAAAAAAATTAAAAAAATGTTTAGTTAGAAAAAAAGTTTTAATTAAATAAACTAAAAGTAGTTTACATATTAACTGACTTTATACACTAATTCAAATAAAAAAAAAGTACATTATACCAAGTATTACGAAATAAGTTTTAAGTTAAATTTCCTCTAAAATTAAATATTTATTTAATAAATTGTAAGTAATCAGCGAGATATTTCGTACGTAAAAATTTATAAGCTTAAATTTTCAAGTATTTTTGTTTAAAAGTAAATAGGTGCAAAATCTATTATATATTATTAATATGATTCATTAACTTTCTCGTTTCGAGTTTTAATACTATAAAAGAATTTGTTGATTGGAAAACTGTTCTCAATAGTTAAAAAACCAAACGTTAGTAGAACTATATAAAAAAATTTATATAATAATACAAAAAAAAAAGTTTAATTATTTTTTTTTTCCAATATTATAAACTAAACAAGAAAACATAAATAGTTTAATTTACGTGAAATAAACGTTTATTTTGTAAATAAGTATTTTTACGCTTTAAATAGCCGCAGGCTCATTTTATTAAGTTTATCAGGACATAAAAAACAATATAACTACGTTAAAACTCTCAAGAATTTGGATAAAATGATAAATACTTTTGTCGATAACTTATACACCATTTGTTAACTAAATCTTGAATTCTAATAAATTATCATAAATATAGCAGATTTAAAACTATTATTTGTTTGAACTTGACTAGTAAAAATAGTCGCATTAATATCTCAAGTTTGAAATATGGTTTATTCAACCGTTAAGTTTGCAAAAGCATATTTTACTGCACTTTCTACAGAAATATATTTGAAAGATCTATTAACATTTTATTAAAGATACAAATAAATAAAAAAACAAATATATGTATGTATATATGTATATATATATATATATATATAGAATTAAGTTATTTAACTTAATAAATTAAATTTTTCACACTGAGCCCACCTTGAGGGCTTTATTAATAAAAATGTTTATTTAAAGATGCAAAACTCAATCATAATCTATCAGTCATAATCTATTTATGCAAAAAAAATTTTACTTTCATTGGTGATTTTGTTTTGTGCTTTATTTTAAACTTGTTTTGAAGCTGATGAGTGAATAGTCACGAAACTCGAGTCCTTTGAGTTTTGCATCTTTAAATAAACCTTTATCTATATATATATATATATATATATATATATATATATATGCTTAGAAATAAATTCTATACAAGATTTGGTATATTGGTTTCAATTTAAATAAATGTTTTAGTTTTTCTTACATAAAAACTAAGCGAAAACTATACATATCTTTTATAAAAACTATATTTGAATAAAGTAACAACAAAAACAAATGTTTATTTCACAATGTTCACAAATCGTTCATTTCTTTAAGAAAAACATATAGCTTTTTAGAGAAACTTCTGTTTTTAAACTGTCAAAAAGAATATTTTGAAAAAAAAATTTCAACGGCTTTTTCTGAAGTTATTAATAATAAATGATTTATATTTTTGGTTTTAACCGTATTGAAATGAACAAACTAATGGATAAAAACTAGTAAACGTCTATCTTTTTCACACGCCAAAAGTGAGTGCATTTTGTAAAACAGAATTTTATATGTTTAAAAAATTGACTACCGAGTGTAGCACAACATTTTATCAATTTAACAGAATCTTACGCACCGCCTAATAAACAATCAATATTCTTATTTAACAAATGCTTTCAACAGTTAACTTCTAAAAACAACTTCTTAAGCTAAATGAACTGTGACTTCATTAACATAAATTTTCAAACAACTTGCCAGTCGAAAATCTTGATATTCATAAGAGTAAGATTTTGTATTGTTTGGTATTTAAATAAAAATTAAATTAATATAACCTTGGTTTGGTATTGTATATTGAACATAAATCATTTAGGTGAACTAAAAAATCATAAAATTCAGTAATTAGTAAACAAACTTTATAAATAGGATCATACCGTATGAACTGTTAAAGTATATATTACATCTAAAAAGATAATAGAGTTTCAATTAAACTGTTAATAATTTTTTGTTAAATATTTCAAATGAAAAACATCTCGTTTATTTATAAGACCATATTTGTAGTAAATTTGTTGTAATTTCTTTTTTTTTTGAATTGTTAAAGTTTAAGAATTTAAACACATTTTCTAAAGCCAAGCATTCATAATCGTTTTTACTAAATTGTTTCCATGTTAAAAAATGTTTTAGGAATTCTAATAAAACTATTCGTTGTAAAAGTGTAATTTTGCATAGCAATTCATTTATATTTTTTACCACAAAATAGTTTTTAGTTTCAATAAATTTCAATTGTCATACATAAACATTATAGTTTTTTTGTTCAACCAACATATTTTTTTTTTGGAAATTTTGTGTATTTCAAAGCATTTCTTACATGTTACTTTATTTTTCTAAAAGTGCGCGCATGATGCTTTCAATGAGCACAAAAAGTTTGAAAAATTCTTAAATTATTTTATAGTAGTTTTAAACTGTACTCTATGTTTTTAAAACTCTAATGCTTACTAGTTTTTAGTATAAATTAAAATAAATATATATCATTAAACAGCTGAAAAACAAGTGTTATAAAGTTGTTATAAAATAAACCTATTTTTAGCGTTCACAGAACTTAAACTTAAGTAATCAATGTGAAAATTATTTATCTTTCAGAGTTTTAGAACGATTTTTAGAAAATGCATTTCAAATTAACTAGTAACAGTATAGTATATTATAACTCGGTCCAAAAAAGTTATGTAAACTATTCTTTTAGCTAGTAAACTTTGAATGTATAAGTATATATGTTTTGAACCTATTATATGAGTTCAATCAAATATTGTGTTTTTATTCTTTCTATTTATTTTTATTAGTTTTAATGTTTATATGTTTACTAATTCTTCAAATATTAGTATGGTTTTAATAGTACAGACAAACTTACCTCTTTTGTTTCGTAATCTTTTTTTAACTTTTCTAACTTCCTATATCTGTATAAAAGCAGTTTAGTTTTATTTAAGTTAAAATTAAGTATTTAAGTATTTAAAATTTAATTTATAGTAGTTAAAAAACTAATTTTACTTTATTTAAGAGTCTTACTTATAAAAAGGTATGCGTAATATC
This sequence comes from Thalia democratica, assembly GCF_965202585.1. Lineage (NCBI taxonomy): Eukaryota > Metazoa > Chordata > Thaliacea > Salpida > Salpidae > Thalia > Thalia democratica. Next base: position 79,627,364 of record NC_139165.1, read on the forward strand.
ACTTATTTATGAATGCCAACTATGTAACAAAGTCACAAGTAAACACATGTCATTTTTTAAAACGTGCAAAAATGCCATGTGTTGAGAAAATTATTTATTTAAAACATTTATCCTTAAAAAAAAACATTTATTAAAAAAGACATATTCGTCTGGGAAAAATACTATCACAGTTAAAAATGTTTTCTGTATCAAATTTCCACCAGGATATTAAATTCAATTTGTTTAAAATAATATCTGAACAAATAAAAGCTCTCAAAATTAATTTGAAAATGTTCAACACGAGCAGAGAACTTACTTTGTATACAAGATTTTGAACGCACAGGTGCACTCTGAGGCCTGTAGTGACGTAATGTAGTCCGATTTTACCAACATAAGCTTCACATTTTGAAATAATAAACAACAATGAAACTATTACAGACGAACACTCTAGCTATGCTTGACGTTGTGAAATCGACATTTTAAAGCCACTGTAAACGTGGTCCACAAAATCATATTAATAAAAATACTTTTTCTCGTTGTAGCACTTTTTATCAACGATTTGAAAACCTGTGAACACTGCAAGGTTCGGAAAGGCGATACATGAATATATGTTGTTATAGCCTGTTTAAACTATGAACTGGTTTAGATGTTACCAAATTTTATGTTTGGTCATTTACATACCGACTGAAAAATTACGAATTATAAAGAAGTTTTATTTTAATTAAATTTTATAAAGTTTAAAAGTTAGTTACTTCTACAAAACAGCTTTTTATACTGTAAAACATATTTTTAAGTATTAGTTAATTTATTTGATATTTTTATGCAAAAAAAAAACTTTTGTGCTTTGTAGTTTTTTTCTCTATTTTAATTCCGATGATTGTTTGATTGTAAAAAACTAAAATTAAAACCTACGTAGTACAGTTTGTTTTGTTTATGTAAATATAATTAGTGAATGTATATTAATTTATTTAGTTTAATTTATTTTTTTAAATTTTGTTTATCTATTTGGTTTTACATCTTACAAAGTCTTAAATATATTATTAAAACTTTTTTTCGTTTATCATGTAAAGGTTAAGAATATTTTATAAAACTCATTAAAACAAATTAAAGTTTAAAAATAGATACTACATGTATTAAAACTATTTGTTTATTAAAATTATAAAGTATATAATCAAATATTTTGTCAATAATGATAAAATATTTCTAGTTATGTGAGTATTCTTACTTATTTTACTAATTATCTGTTGAGTAATAAAAGTATTGATATACATTTTGATTGAAAATTTCAAAAAAAAGAATTTTATTAAATCAAAGTTTTATAAAAATGATTACAAATTAAACTTATTCTTTTACTTTCCCTTATATAATTATAGTTATTTAACTTCTATTATCAATATTTATTACTGTAAACACAAAAACTTTTTAAAATGATAATTATTTTAAGAGCCTTTAAACTAAAAAAAAAACTTAAGATCATCTTGTTTAATTTAACTATGGCTATAAATAAAAGTATGTTTTTTGTGGTATGAAAAAAATAACTTAAAAAAAACAAAATTACTTTTTTTTGCTATCCAATGTTTATATTTATTGTAAATAATTAATTATTTTTCATCTGAAGGATTTTGATGAATTTTCAAGTTACTAACCCCGAAATTGCTGTTAAAACAAAAGCTACTGTATACCAAAAATATAAAACATAAGGTTACATGACAACTCAAATTCCGACAATTCAAATTCTTTAAAAACATTTAAAAGACTAAATCTCAATAAGTAATAATAATATAAAAAAATAAAAAATACATTTGTAGATCTTATTAACATCTACAAGCCACTTTTTTACTTATTTTTAAAGTCTAAAATACTTTTCAAGATATTTCAAATTTACTAAAAATAACTATGTTTTTACTTTATTTAAGCTATATCTCAAAAAATATTTAATGCATTGAAAAATTAAAAAAATGGCTTGTAGATATTAATATGACCTACACATTTATTTTTTATATTTGACAAATATACATTACTTTTTTATTTTGGCTGTTTCAATTTATTTTAAAGAATTTGAATTGTCCGAATCTAAATAGTCGTGCACCCAAAACATAAGTGTATTTCTAAGTACAAAATTTTTTGTGAATGTTTTTCATAAATAACTTATATTAAGTTTAAGTTGAATTATAAAAATTGTGAGAACTTTAAATATTCTGAATAAACTTTTGACCTATTTTAGTGTGTATAATATTTAATAGTTTATAGGAAAAACAACATTTTTACAGAATTCAAAAGTTTACTACCAGTTTAATAAATTTTGAAGCACACAATTTGACTTTTTTGATTTAAAAAAACACAAAATTAAACCAATAATTAAAATATAAAAAAAGGTTACTTTAATGATAACTAAAGTTATTGTAATCATTGCTGTCCGCAGGAAACTTTTCTATACAGAGCGGTTCACAAACAACATTTTCTAAGAAAATTTTCAATTACTGATATAGGGCTACTAATCCCTATCTTTAAATCAGGGTTCTTTAAAATCAGGCTGCTAATCCCTATCTTTCCCAAAGTGGGCCATGAGAGATATTTAGGGGGCCATGAGCAGCAAAGGGGCCAAAGAGGGGGGCATGAGAAGTTAAGGAGGCACAGGTGGGCTATGAGGTTAAAAGTAGAATTTTACACTAGATATGGTGTTTTAAAAGGTAATTTTGAAACTTACCCTAGATATTTTGGATTTAAGATATAGAGCAAATTTAAAAAAAAGTCTTAAGTGTTTTTAAGTAATATTGTTGAAGGGGGTCATAGCTTTAAATTTTCATAGATATAATATTTTTATTTTTTAATACATCATTTCAAAGATTATACTGGCATACTGTTAAAACAAAAAACATAAATCCATAAAAGTTATATACTTTGAGTATTATTTTATATAAATGTTTTTTACTTAAATGAGTGTTAAGCAACTTTTTCTTTAAACACTGTTATAAATATTAAATTAAATATCGAACGCAAAACTATTTAAAACACTGAGTTTCGATCAAAATACGTGCTTAATATGTAATGAAACCTAAAAATATTTTATAAATATTTTAATCTTAAATGCACTGTAATGAAATGCATAAACAAACAATCACAAATAACAAGTTTGTTTGTGAACTAGGATAGACCACTACTAAAAACTTGAAAAGCAACATAAACTATCATACATTTTAAGTATTTGACAATTTCAAGCTATTTTTTCTTAAAATCTAATGTTAGACATTAAACACAGTTGATAAAAGCGAAGCGGTACTTAAGAATCGAAAACAAAGAAGACTCCGGGATAAGTCAACATACTAGTGTGGCCCGATTAAAAATAATTTGGTGCGATTCCTTTCTGTCTAGCAGCTATTCTGTGTCTTCGATTTAGGGTAATTCCCTTCCTCGTTGATAGTGACGGCATGTCGATATAAAGAGCGGCGGGTCAGACAACTTCAGAAAAATTCAAAATGAGTGAGCCGAAGCAAACGTACCGACAAGTTAGTCAGGAGCGCCCTCGACAAAGGGAATTTCCCGAATGTGACCCTCATAGTAGCAACGATGCTGTTACGTTCGGCGCCCAAACAGTGGCAATAAGAGTCCGGCCTGTTTGCATTCTTGTAGTGCCAGGTAGCAACATGCAAGCCTGACTCTTACCGGTTTCGCGACTGTAGAGCTGTCGCTGGCTACAGGCAAACCTAGTTTTGTTTAAAGAATAACTTTTTTTACTTCGGGTAAACGCTTTTCTAAAGGTGACCTCGATGCGACATCACTCGCGGTCATCTTACCTTGGTCACAGTGGGGAAATTCCCTTTGACTAGATTATCGGCACATTTGCTGCGGCTCACTGTTTCTTTTGACTTTCTCAATAGTTTTCTGACTTCACCGCGCTTTATACCAACATACCGTTACTGTCCACGATAAGGGAATTCCCCCTAAAACAAAGGCGCCATAAGTGCCGCTAAAAGGCACGGAGCTCCACCGACTTAATTTATATCGGGTCACTAGGGACTTGTTGCAACATTGATTTTCCCCTTTTTTTTATAAGCTGTTTAAGTTAAGTCTCTAGCTAAACAAAATAAAAGTTTTTATAGAGTGTGTAACTGGAAACATTTATAAACTTTTCCAAACTAGCTCGTAATAAGTATTTAAAAGACTTGTAGAACTTTTTTATTAATACTAGACTTACTGATAAAGAATATAATGGGTAATAGATAGGAGTCACCATACATAGAAAAAAAGTATCGAGAATAGTATGTTTGTTAGTAATTTAATAATTTTACTTTATACAAAAAATATATCATAATTTTTTTTAACGAGTTTTGTTCAACTTTTATAAAAACATTTTGTACTTAACAAAACAAAATAGTTGCCTTGAAATATATATATATATATATAAATATATTTAAATTTACGTTTACTTTTCAGTCATACTATAAAGTACAACTTATTCATTAACTTTATCAAGCAAAATAAAAAAATCAAAATGGTTTAAATAACACTAACCTAACTTTTTTTTCCTGTTAATCAATAGTCTTTTCGACTTCTTTGTTCAATAAGAATTATCATCATTTAATAGTTTCTGTTTATATTAAGTTTTATTTTGTTAATAAATAAGTTTATAAGTTAAGATTATATAGGTTACAAGGTTTATTTTTAACTAATTTTTAATAATCTTTTTGTGTGAACCGTTGTAGCTTATTTATAACTCTACATACTTTTTAAAAATTAAGCAATTTAGCTGATAAATAAAGTAAAAAGCGATGTTTTGCAGTAAACAAACAACTTTAAAGTACGATAGTAGAATCCTTAATTTTTAAAAAAAGTGATTTTCTAGAAATTAAATCAAAATATTACTGTATAAAAAGTTTTTAAGGATTATTGTAACAACATGAAGTTTCAAGATAGTTACAAATTTTTAAACGCAAGATCTGCAAATAAGCACATTTTTAAAACTTGTTAAAACTAGAATACGTAATAAATTTGAATAATAGACTTAAGCATCACAACGCTATAAAAGACTGTTTTGCTGCTTTAGAAATGCAACCACTTTATGAACAAAAATTTATATTTTTGTGATAATAATAACAATTATACAGTATCCTTTTTTTATCACACTAACACACAGAAACATGTGTTAGTGTAATAAAGACAAAATACTGTAGAATTTGTTATTATTATATATTCCAGTGAACTTGTTAAACTAGGATCTTTTGTTAACAAACGCTTAAATTTATATTTTTGAATTGTAGTATTTGCATCGTAGTTAACTAGTTGTCTAATTCTATGTTTAACTTTTTTTTAACTTACTTGGCAAGAATTTTTTTTTTACCTATACTGCCCCCAGTTAACACTCTAGTTATTCAAAATTATACAATAATTTACGTTTTATGTATACGAAAATGTTTAAAAATCGATAACTAAAAAAAAATCCTATACCTATTTTAATATTTATCATAATTAAACCTTCGGCGCGTTTGACTTCCAGACAAAGTTGTGAAACGATCTTGGTGAACGCAAGCCAGTTGGCAGCTTCTTAACAAGGGAATTCCCCGATGCGCTGAAATTATAGCGTGCCATCAAGCAAAATCTACCCTCCTACGGCTTATAGAAATTTTCCTCCTGACCAACTTGACTTTCAGAAAAAAAAAGACAAAAAAAAGCCGAAGCGAACATTTACACACTTTTAAGGAACAAGGTTTGCCGGTAGCCAGCAACAGATATGTAGTCGCGATCAGCATCGGGCATGATATTTGCGCCCTGGTAGAATGTGGACACATCGGAACCTTATTGACAAGATCGGCTGTAACCGCTGAATTTCACTCTTCCTACATTAGGGCGTCGGAAATTAACGCTTTGATGCAAATCGGCGGGGTCATTACCCTAATTTAAATTTTTTGACTTACGCCGCGCTTCATGCCGAAATGCCGTTACTTTTCACGAGGAAGGGAATTTCCCTAAGTCAAGGGCGAATTATGTGCAGCTCTACGGAATTGCACCGAAAGAATTTATAACACGTCGACCAGCACTTATTGCTATATTTACTTTTTTTCTTTTTTAAGTTAAAGTTTCATACTAAAGTGAGCCTTGTAAATTTTACCCTTTCCTTCGTTTTCGAGTTTCAAGTACCGCTTTATTAAAACAGTTAGATAACTAAATACTGTATTCTAATTTATTTCAAAATAGTTATTAGTTTTTGGAGATCAATTCATGTTAAGTTTATACTTGAAATAAAAAATATACTTCTTGTACATTTAATAATTTTAATAAATTGATTATAAAACTTTTATTTAAGTAAAAGCAGTCATCAATGAATTAGTAAAGCTTTACAATGTTTGTATATATTACTGGTAAAAAAGTGACCAATTAATTCACACTTTTAATATTGCCCTCTTTTAGGCGATTCTTTTTAAGCTGAAGAGGGGGAGGCAAAAACAAGTAAGTTGCAAAAAGGGAAGTCAAGTTTGAAAAATTTTCGGTTATAGAACTTTTTATTTGGTAGCTTGCTACTTCACTAACTTTAGCTTTCTGCACTTTAACTATTTTATCTTTAGCTTTTGTTATTAAACGTTCGTCTTGTCAGACACGAAAAGCGACTTACAGGCAAATTCGGAACACAATATGAACGCAAGCCGGTTGGTATCGTACCTGTATGTGGGAATTCCCCAATTTTCGAGAATTTTATGTACTGTCGAGCTGTACTTACAGTATATCTGGCATAGGGGAATTCCTTCATGTAACCCGAGAGGCCGATTGCAAGGCCACCAATATAGTAACTTTGTAAAAAATCAATAAAAAGGAATATGCAGTAAATACGGTAAACATTTTGCTCACGGTGTACGATCCCTGCAATAGAATCTGATTTGTTCCCGTTACTATGGTGCAAGTGCATGTAAGCGGGCAGAAAAGTAACTACTCTATCCAGTTTAGTGACTATAGAGCTGTTGCTAGCTTTTAGAAAACCTCATTTTATTTAAAAACAAAAATATGTTTATTCGGGTTTTGGTGCCTTTCATTAACCTCTATTTGTTTACTCTCGCTTAGTTTTATAAAAAACAAAATTTATGATAATGAAAAAATTAAGCGAGCAAATAACTTATTTGTACACAACAATGAAATACAATGTTGAACTTGTTAAGTTTAAAGCGATTGCTTTCTACCTTTAAGCAATCAAAACAAACTTTTAGAGCGGCGACCAAAACATAATTTAACAAAACATTTACGTAGAAACATTACAAGGTATGGATAAAAATTTCTTAAAGTTTACATTTCAGGGAAATAAAAGAAATGACAAAATGTTTAATTTATTATGTTTGAACAACTAGCGTTATTGTAAACATTTAAACAAAGCTAATGCCAAGTTTTAAGGTTGATTTTAAATAAAACCACTAAATATTACGAAAATAGTTAGAGCTTAATTATACAGAGCTCTAAACTTTTACTTTATTAGAAGTAGCTTTCTGTTTTGAAAGAATATTTTTAAAGCTGTATATGTAATGTTCATGTTAAAACAATACTATAGTAAATATAAAAATACGGCAATAACTTTATTAAATTTTTAACCTATATTGTAATAAATACTTAGAAGCCTTTAAAACTTTGTTGTTCATGCTGCATATTATTGTATAGAACAAACAAAATAAGTAATAAATACAAAAGAGCAAACATAAGAAGTTTTAATTAAAAAATCGAAATGTTTTAAAGGTGGTCTGTTCAAATTCTAAAGCTGAAAGTTTTATAATATTTGCTGCACAACTTTTTGTATTATATATTTTCAACTGTATATAATTAAATTCAAAATAGTAAGTATAAAAGATATGTTTAAATTTATCACAATTTTCAAGTAATACTACATTATTCATTTCATCTATTGACCTTGTAGAAAAAAGGAAGTAAATTTGGATTTAAGAACACTAACCTCACTTGAACATGTTCTTCTACTAATGATACTCCTTCAAACTTCTATGTTCACTGATAATTTCAATAAATATCTGAAATATTTTCTTAATTTAAAAAAAAATTGTTTTAAAATTAAGAAATTACATATTTATATCTAAAGGTAATAATACTTGATTGTTATATTTATAATTGGTCCTTTTTATCCGTTTTTGTCAACACTTGAAGCTTAGTTACCATTAATTTTATTAGGAACTCTTCATGTACTTCAACTATTACAAGTTTTAGCTTATATAAAATTAGATCAACTTAAAAACCTTAATTAAAAAATATTTAAACAGAAAAGTTCATTTGGAAAGTAAGATAATAAATAAATAGTACATAAAAGTATAAGACCAAGACCGGCCTGCAAAAGACTTTTTGTAGCAAATCTAGTACATTTCTTTTTTATAAAATATATGCAGAATATATTCTAATATTAACTAAAGAATAAAGTGCAACTAACTGAAGATTGGTAGGTCTTTGATTCAAATCCAATTGTCCCTATATTGTTTTTATGTTTTGCAGTCAAAACCTTTGAAAATGTTTTAGATATTAAATATTGTGGCGTGATTTTCTTACTACTCTTCACGTTATTACAGTACTCGTACATCCATGTTCAGATTTATTACAGTACTCGTACATCCTAATTCACATGGTTACAGTACTCGTACATCCTAATTGATATAACTACAGAAGTCGTACATCCAAGTTCACATGATTACAATAATCGTACATCCTAATTAAAATAATTACAGTACTCGTACATCCAAATTAACATGATTACAGTACTCGTTCATCCTAATTCACATGATTATAGTAATCATACATTCTAAATCAGATGATTACAGTAATCGTGCATCTAAATTCACATTACTACAATAATCGCGCATCCCAATTCATATTTGTTACAGTAGTCGTACATCCTAATTCATATTTGTTACAGTAGTCGTACATCCTAATTTATATTTGTTACAGTAGTCGTACATCCTAATTCACAAAGTTACATTATTCGTACAACCAAATTCACATGATTACAGTAATCGTACATCCCTGTTCATAGCATTACAGTACTCCACCATTTATGTTCACATTTTTAAAGAACTATTACATCCCTTTTCACATAACGACAGTAGTCGTACATCCATGTTCATACATTTAAATTACTCGTACATCCTTTTTCACACAATTCAGTATTTTCTTTGGTCATACTATATATATCTTTGTCCAACTAAAAACATTCACATAACACAAACGTTATGGAAACACAGCGGGGGGTAGAGTAAATGACCCGACGATTTCGGCGAATCGGGGAATTCCCTATTTGGTAATGTAACAATCGGGTTGCATTCACCAAGCTCGTATAAAGACTTTTTGTTAAATATTTTACGCTTCAAACATGCTTAGTATAACAAAACAAGGCTTGTAGAATTACATGACAGTTCAAAATTTAAAAAAAAAGTTAAAGGTTCACATCTCAAAAAGAAATATATATTCAGAAATCAGTTCTACTAGATCTAATTAATAAAGTCATGTGAGTATTATATAAAAAATTTTATTACTATATTTAAAAAATTATTTTAGTCACATCTAAAATTTTTTTCCAATTTTGCATAAATAAATAATGCTCTCGTAGGTGATTGTTGAGGTTACAAAAGTAAACAAAATTGTTAAAAAAATATATCAAAACAGATAGCTAACAAAAACTAAAAATTTTAGAATTTTAATGTGTCGTTCATTCGGTTTGTGGCTACTATGAAGTTAACACTGAAACTTTTAAAATAAAATTCGATTGCTTACAAAACTGTTGACTTGTAATTTATATGTATGAAATCAATACTGTTTTTTATCTTAAACTCATATCAAATGAAATTTTATGTTGTTCAAAATTAATTGTTTTATGACTTTGTTAAAACTATTTTAAATTGTCAACTACGCTTCTTTATTGTTAAAAATGTTATTAAATTTAACTAAATGATTGTGTAACAATTTAAATATTTAGTAGAGTGTAACTTTTTGAATACAGCAATTTTTGTTAACCGTAAGTTAAACTAAAAAATGCATATAATGACAGGTATAATAGGTATAGAAATAATGTATACAAAAATAAAAACAATCATAATAACACTTTTTTTTTAACAACCATATGAAGAATATTTATAAATTTATGCTTATACTAATATGCTTTTAGTTTTCGACAAATTACTTATATTTTAAAAGCTTAAACTAAGTTATAACAACTGTTTTAAATTTAAGCATTTTTTATTTACTTATAAAACGCACTACACAGTGGTTTACCACAAAGCAAGAGTAATGTGGATAGCAATTTGATTCTAAATTGTAGTGCTTATGAAGTTTGTATGTTTTATTATGAGCACTGAGAAAAACTTTTATAGTCTGCTGTCTATAGAAGTGATGTTAAACTTTGACTGGCATTAGTGTAATTTATTTTTGTATTAAGACTTTATTAATAAAATGTACATTGTTATATACGTTTAGGTTGATTAGGGGTGTAACAATGTCCGCTAGTTGGCGTTGGTGAGAGCGCCTGTGTTCAGTATCCTCTCAGGGTAATAGGTTTTGATACAAAATTCCTTATGAAATGGGTTAGGAATAGGGATTTGGATATTATTACTGCACTGAAATAGTACCACTGTTCGTCGTTTGCATTACAACAACAAGCTTTAAGCAATATGAATGTTAAAGATTTCAAAACAGTACTCATGATTTCAAAACCCCTTTATAGATTATGATAATAACTTTGTAACTTTTTAAAAAATTTTCGTTTAAATGTCAGTTAAATGATTTTAAGTTTTGTGATAGACAAAAGCATATGAAAAACATCAAAATTTAAGTTTTATCGTTACCATTATCTAACATAAAATTTAGCAGGTACATATTTACGTATTTACATTGAATGCATACAGAATTTAAATTTTTATAGCGTTACAAAAGTTTAAAAATCAAGTTCTTCAAATGTTTAATGATTATTTTAACAAATAAAATTTTGCAGTTTTTAGCACCTACTTTATAACTAGTTTTATACATTAGGTTTAATTGTTAAAGTTACAAAAAATGATTAAAAAGTAATACTAAAAGAACTTAATAGTTATCACAAAATAACAGAAAAAGTATCAATAAAACTTTGGAGATAAGAAGAACTTAAAGCATCAATTCCAAAAAAAAATTTATTTGACAAACAAATTCATTGTTAATGAAGTTATAATTGAAGTAAAATTTAAACTTTAAGATTTTTTATCAAGAAAATTTTGTATTCAAAGTATTATGTTTATCTTTTTTTAAGTGTACAAATAATAGTGCAAACGTTAAACTTACATTAAATTAAAAGATGGTAAAACTAATAACACACAATTCAAAAAAGGAAATATTGTTAATTTTTGTACTTTAATATTTACATTCCTCATTAAAAACCTGAATACTAGATGTTTCACTAAATAAATCTTACAAAGTAAAACACTTAATTCTTTTATTTAAACATTAAATGCATATAACACTTTAATTAAATCGTTCTAAACTGCTTAATTTATCTTTAACTTATGTTAAAAATTGTTTCAAGACATAAACATATTATTTCAAACAATTATTCTTTTGAACAGCATTTTCTGTTAAAATGATAAAATTTATCAAATAGACATAGTAGAAACATAGTTTTAAATCAGCACAGAAAAATAAGAACAAATGGGGGGCAATTAGTTTTTAAGTATTCATCTTTAGTTTATTCATTAAGACATTAAGACAAAAACTAGTTTATTTACAAAACTAATGAGAAAAAGTATTCAATTTAATATAAACAAGACACATAAATATATATTGAGATTTATAATAAATTGAAAATACATAAGTCAACATACCGTAGTAGAGATAAAAAGATGTGTGGTTTCGTTTGCAGGCGATTTTTTCTAATAACTTTTACCCTTGTAACACTATTGTATATTTACATACGATTTTATTTACACTTCATGTTTATAGCAACTAAAAAAATTGTGGTATAAAACAGACTTTCAGTATAAACAAAATCAGGCTAGGCTTTATACGAAAACAAAATCATTAAAAACATTTACATCTAACAGATGATTTTACACAAGAAAAGAATATTTTTAAAAAGTACTCTTCAAAAATGTTAATTTAGTTTTTAAAACTTTTATTAATGTGATAAAAAGTGTATTTTCTGTACAATTTAAGTTAAATTATTCCAAAAAGTAAGCTTTTGCAACAGCTTTTTTTAATTTATTATATTCCTATAAAATAAAGGTAAGTTAATTTTAATTTAGTAGTTTTTAATACTAACTTTAATTAAAAAACTAAACTGCTAAATTTTATGTATAAGAAATATGTACAAAAAAATCGAATTAGTTAGTAAAATTATTAGTAATATTGGATTGTAATTTTGTAGATATATATCATTTCAAATCTAAAACAGTTGCCAACTCTTCATCGTTATGTATATGTTTGTTCAAACAAATTCTTTATGATTAATATTCAGATTGGTTCTTATGAACACACTCTATAAAACGCTACTTAAAAACTGCTCTATTCTAAAATTATCTAAAAGTTTTACAAAACTTAGACTTTAATTAAATAGCAATAATTAAAACTTTAACTACTCTACTAACAAAACAAGCATTATTGCAAACAGCTTTTTTTTGAGTAAAGATCTAAAGTAAGCTAATTTGTTAGGTAGGTCTTCGTTTTGGTTTCACGATTACACATGACATCACAACTGCTAGGCTGATACTCAGAGTAAACCGTTTAACTTGTTTTTATCTTATCTGAAACTTTAACCAATTTTTACTTCTAATACTTAAGATCTTAAAAAAAAAACGAATCTATTCTTTAAAACGACATAAGCAAAAATTGTGCAGTCTGAAAAACGTGAAAGTGTAAGTCTGGCATATTTTTTAATAATGTGCTGGTCAATAAAAGTAAGTAGTACACGATTTATCTTTTTTAATTAATAAACTTTCAACTAATTGATTAAAAACACTATGTTTATCAAGTCTAGTAAAATAAACCGCTGAGTAAGTTTGAATTTTCTAGACTTTTAAACAAGTTATTAACACATGTAAAACTTTTTTTAAATAATGTTAACTTTAATCAAAAGTCTACTACCTATTCGAATATAAGCTCATTTAAGAAATATAGGGAGCTATGATTCATATTAAGTTATTTTGAAACGTTAACTAAAATAGTATTACAACTAAAAGGGCTTAGATCAGGGGTCGGCTCGGCAGCCTTATGTAACTCGCAGACCAATTTTCCTAAGAAAAATTGCTTGCAGGCCGCACTAGTTAGAAAAAAAAACTTTGAGGGTCGCATTTATTTAAAAAAGTTATAGTTATCAGTAGAAAAATGTCATTTAAGATCAAAAATATAATAATAAATTAAAGAATATTACAGCATTAATAATGAGTATTTATTGAATTAAGATCCTAACTGTAAATTTTTAATACAAATTCTTTAATATTTTCTATTTTAAAATGTATATTTTTGGCTGAAAAGGAGCTCGTTGACCGCAGATTTTGACTTTGAGGGCCGCAGTTTGCCGACCCCTGGCTTAGATTTTTAACTCGTTGAGTAACTTATATTTCAAAATTAACTTTTAATGATAAAATTAGATGAGATTGAAGACTAACAGCTCTTCCAAATAGTTTTTGTTTAAAGTATTTAGATTTTTTTTTTAATTCAGCTTTAATTATAAACATTGAAGTTATTTCAATATTTTTTTACATAAACTTTATATTATTTGTATTAAAATAATAGAACACTTAATATTTTTATTCATTTAAAAATATCAAAACACTTTTATCTGGCATAAAACTCCATATACTATTACTTAACATAAAATATTTGAAATAATTAAAACAACTGCTTTATAGATGCACTTTTTATATTTCTCTATAATCTGTGCATGATGATTTTGAAAGTGTTTTAGAACTATTGAGTAAAATTAAGTTCTGTTAGCTTTGAAAACTAAAATAACTTAATTTTGCATGACAAATACGTTTTTTTAAACATTTTATATGTATGTAATTAGTACACTTGTATAGTTTTAATAGTTTGGCATACATCTTAGTTAAACTAAAACTCTACAAAGCTCAAGTGTTACATTACTATAATTAAACCAATTGTTATAGTTTATGACATACTAAATTTTTATCTTTAACTAAAAGATTATTGTATTTTATAAACTTATGCAATAATGCTCATGTAGAACTAAAACTTTTCGTTTACTAGCAACTCCTGTGATTTAAATTTTATTAACATCATTAAAGCTAACTTCACAAGAAATACCTTGAAACAATAATATGTTCATACAAAATGTTTTAACAAATGTTATAAATTAATGATCAGGAAATCGAAGTATGATTTTACAATTTAGCAGTATATATCAACAATTAAATTTCACAAAATATATTGATAAAAAATTAAATAGTATAACTTAACAATCAAAAAATTTATAATAAATAAAAAGAAAAAGTGTTTATTAGGCATTCTTCTAGTTTTTTAGAAATTTTTTCTAGGGTTTCTAATAAATTTCAGGTTTTTAAAAGTACAAGTATTTTTGTCTTTTTTGAGTGGAAAATTAAAGTTGAAAAACTGTTTAATAAAACAAAGTTACTGAAAAGCTACCGTATGCTAAAAAAAGTGTGTTTTGTTACAAAGGTATATAAATACTATAATTAATTCATTATTATTTACAATATATATTGCTCACCCAATCTAAGATTTTTAAATTTACATGCTAAATTTTATAAAAACTCTAGACTTTTTAAGGAATATTTTTGAAAATTTCAAGTTGTTTTTAAATAAATTTTCAAATTCAACGTTATTCCAAGATTACAGGAAAAAATGCCACCCTGAAATGTAAACTACACCAACTGTTTTATAAAAGTTTTGTAATATTTCTAAACCTTTGATTTGATAAAAAAAAGTTATCAAGTATTTTTACACCCTGTTAACTAGAAAAGTTTTATTATATTTAAAAATACTTAACTATAAACTTTGTTGCATATTAGTAAAAAAAATTATCCTGACAGTTAAAAAAAAGTTTGAAAACTTCCTAGTTAAGTAACATCAATAAGAAAATTTTGTGTTTAATGGTTGTAATTACTAACATGGTTGCCACTCTTTGAGTCAAAAATTTATTTTGAATCTTATAAAACCCTTAAAAAAAGTTTTTTGCTTTTGGTGAAAATACAATATTTTTTCTAAGAGTAGTGAAGAGCTAGACACAAAGCTAAAAAAAATAACAAGCATTTCAAAATTAACAAAAACCAAGTTCTCAAACAAAAGTAGTTATAAAGAATTTGAAATGTTGAAACTTGATGAACTAAATTTCATTCAAAATCTAGATAAAATATTTCCTGAAAATATTTTTTAACTTTAAAACTATCCTGAGATTTTATAAAAAGAATTATTCTGAGTCAGCCTGAGTTATACTGAGTCATCCTGAGGTTTTTTAAAGTTCAATATATTTTGTGTATACTGAGTAACTATTCTGAATGTGTGGTAACCATTCTTTGACTAAAAAACAGATTTTTTATCTTCTATGGTCAGGAATACTTTTACAACTAAAAAAGTAAACCATTTAAAAACACTTGTACTTGAAATTATTTCTTTAGTCTTTAAAATATATATGTATTGATATTTATATAAGTAAAAAATGACTTAACATAGTTGTAGGTGAGTATAAAAGTTTTTTTTTAAGGGTGGACATTATTTTTTAACAAACCTGGAATTTTAAAATTTTGGTAACAAATTGAAGTTTGATTACTGTTGAAAATTTTGGATTATTGAATAAAAATCATAAAAAAACCTCAAGCTTTAAACCATTTTTGCATGTAAAATAATAAAATATAGATTAAAAAAGAAAAAACTTCTGTATACAAAATTAGTATATAACACAATCTATGTATCTTAATAGAATATTAGCATTCTACTAAAAAGGAATAAGAAAACTTGTGCTTAAAAAAACTAATTAATCAGAAAATATGAATAAAAAACAATGGCTTCACTGTTCATAGAATGTAAAACACAATAATCACTTAGTTTGTTTGAAGCCATAAATTTGAAAAATTTTTGAATTGTTTATAACTTAAAAAATAAAAAATAAACTAAACAAGGTTTTAACTCGTTTCAAATTGTTAAGTTTTCTTAACTCAATATTTCAGTCTTGCCACTGGTTTTTGAGAAATTTCTTCCAAGTTTTTAAAAGTACATGTTTTAGGGTCTATTTTCAGTATTAAGTAAAGTATAAGGTTAAAGTCTGTGTTAAGTACTAAAACGACATTGGGAAAATACTGTATAACTACTTAAAATGAGTTTTTTGATAAAAAAATTTTGATGATGAGAATATTTATTTATCTATATGCTAAACTTTTTGTGTCAAATTAAAATAGTACTACTTAACAATTAACATGTAAAAACTGTTGAAAGTTTCAGATTTTTTTTTCAAAATTTCTCAAATTCCAGATTTTTCTAGCATAAATTGTCAACTTCCAGTTTTTCCAGGTTTTATGACAACCCTGATATTTTAAAAAGTAAGATTCAATTATGTTCACATGCTTTAACCCTTTTTTTTTTGCTTTTTATAGAAAACAAATATTGAATAAAATTGTGATATCCGAGCATAATAAAAAGTGGTTTTCAAGTTTAGAGATATTTATAAATTCAAATGCCACTTATAAAGTAAAAAAACACATGAAAAAAAAGATATTTAAATTTTTGCACTTAAATCAAAACAACAGTATTCAAAATATTAAAAATATTGTTATTAAACAATTGTTATGAAACTTTTTAGTTGTTTGAACTTGTAGAAAATACAACAGAAAAGCTTTACAGTTTTACACATATGGTGATTTAAAAACAGAAAGTACAATACACATGTCAGTTTAAAGGCCAATAATCAGCCACTGCACTGCAAATGAATAAACATTTTAAAATAAACTAATAACAAATTAAGTAAAAAAAAATATTTATGTAGACTATTGTTAAAATACAGTACAGTATATCTAACAATATTTTTTTTTGCTATTTAACACTATAAAACAAAAAAAAATTCTTTTATTTTGTTTAACTTTGAGTATTTCAAAAATAATGACTACTATTTTTGAAGTGTTGAAACATAAGAAATGTGCACACAAAAGAAATGTTTTCATAAAAAACTAAACTTTTTGTAAATAAATAAATAAAGAATAAAAAAACTACAAAACATACTCTTATCTGATTCATAATAATAAAAAGTATGTATTTTTAGCTTGATTTTAAATAAAAAAAGAAGTTTTGCTTAATAGCATTAGAAAATAAAACTTTTGATATAAAAAAGTTTGTTACTTATGCAATAGAACATCCACTATTTGCTTGGCCTGAGAAGCTATGTTTTCAATGATTAGGTAGAATGTTGAACAATTTGAAAACTATGAGAGCTTAAGAAGTTTAGTACAATTCTTCAAAAAAATAAAGTCAGAGTAACAAAAGTAAAATATTTAAAACCATAATGTTCATAAACAATGTTTTGTCGAAATTTAGATTTTCAGAAACTTTCTTCACACATCTAAACAACTTTCTTTCTGAAATTAAAAATTTTAGAAATAAATTAATTATAATTTAAAACTAAGAATAATAAACAATATTTAAATATAGTAATAAAGATGTTGTTACTAATAAAAGTTTTTACTTATATTTTAGAGATATACTTTTTACAAATTAAAACTTAATAAATTCATTAAAATAAATTATTGTTTTTGTTTGTGAAATTGTGATGCACATAAAGTTAAACATAAATAGTTAGTTTTTCGTAGTATGTCAAAAATAGTGAATAAATAAATATAGTTTTAAGCAAACAAAATAAATATTAATAAGACTTTAAAAGTTATTTATATTACCATAAAACTTATATAAAGCTTAAAAATATTACATTAAAAAGTGATTTGAAATTGTATGAAAAATAATATCTAGTAGTTTTGAAAACGTTTAGATGTATGTTATTTTTATAAAATTACAATTAAAATCAAACGCAATATTTTCATTAAAAAAAGAGTTTTAATAATATTTTCAAACTTAAAAAAACAAATTTTAATTGTAGTTATTTTCAAAACAATTCACGCACATAAGACTTTGTAAACATTTATTTGTGACATACAAAACACTATATTTACAGCATTAAGGTTATTTATAGTTTCTACAAGTATATAAGGAAAAGTATTTAGACAAATTTAGACAGGAGTCTTTCTGATATTTTAAGAGTATTTTAAATATTATAGATTTTATATGTTTTTTAATTTTTTTCAAGTTAAAGAGAATTAACTTGCCTATCAATTTTAATACATATAAAAGCAACTTACGTACCAGAAACATAAAAAAAAATCATGTTTTATTCATAATTAATTATTTAAGCTTTTTTTGCACATGTCTTTATAATCTTTAAATTTTTAAGTGATCTTTTTTGTTTTTCAGAACTTTTTAAAGCTTAGTCGTCGTGATAAACTTCTAATACTCAAATAATTAAATAAAAGTAGACTATTAATTAAGATACAAATACAGTAGAGTACCTTTTAAAAATACGAACTTTGATTGCGAACAAAAAACGTACTTTACTGTAATGCTACCTTATTGACAGCAGGATTTTGTTTCATGTATTTTAAACCTATTAAATACTAGTATCTGCTAAATTTTAAATTAACAGAGTCTAATTAAGTTTATTTTATGAATTATTAAAAAGAACAGTGAAGTAACTTTTCACTATTTGAGCTTTAGTTCGTTCAACTTTTTTTTTCTCTGACTAGGTACCGTGAGATGTAAAAAAGAATGTTTTAATCACTTTTGACAGTTCTAAGTACTTTACGCGCACATCTTAAAATAGTAGCGCCTCCTTGATCCTTAACAATTTATAACTTTTTTGTATTGTAGAGGTCTTTTTTATGTATTAACGCACGTGTAAAATACAATTATATCTTATGGTATGACAACAAAACTTACTTTCTGTATCATTTGAAACTATCAAGTATGAAGTCACGTCCGCTTGAGAGGACCAGCATGGAGGTCATGATTTGAGTTGCTACTTATCCGACCAGTATACAGTAGATATGTTCCGACTTCGCTTCTCTTCTTTTTGGGTGTGAATTTCATTCTAATTGTAAAAGATGTTATTATAAATTTAAAGGATCATAAAAGCAAAGTTATTTTACCTTTAAACTTTAAAAATAACATATGGTTTGCAAGTAAGTAGATAGACAACTAAATCAAGGGATTAAATTATATAATATGTTTGAGGTAAAATATAAACTGAAAAACTAAATTTTGAAAAATCAACTTATTTAACTACAAAAAACTCATAGTTAATTAAAGAATAATTTTGGTTAAATTAAAAAAAACAATTTGTTTTAAGGTTTAAACCCAAACCTAAGCGTAAATCTTAGCGCTTTTAAGAAATAACATATCTGGTACAGTAACATCTCGCATCTTTACGCACTTATGACGTTACTCACTCTCGTTTTGTTACGCATTTTAGATTTCTAAAAATTCGATTGTTTTTTTTTTTTATTTGCACAAATTAGGTTTATTGTATATTTTTTATTTAAAATATGTTTTTAAATGTTAACTCACCTCTCTATATCTTTAGACTTTGTAAACTTCTGTTCCTTGACTAATTGATAAACATTTAATTATACCTCATTTTATCAGAACTTTAACTTTAAAGATTAATTATATTTTTAATTTTTTCTTACTTTAAAATTCTTACAATAGGAGTTTCCTAAATAATTTTAGCAACACTTTTCAAAAATTTGAAATGAATAATTTGAAAAACACAAGTGAGACTTTTAATGAAATCAATATTTTTGCATTTTTAGTTTGTGCCTTTCATAAAGAGCCTATTGTACTCTATCGCTTTAACCTTTATAGCTTAGGTGTATTAACATCCATCCTTTTATACCTTTTAATAAAAAATAATAAGTTAAATAATTAAAATAATTTTTTTCATTTTCTCAAATTCTTATTGCATGAAATTTCATTCCTATTTAAGTAATCCATTAATATATCTTTAATACAAACAAGTTTATCCTTATGTTGGCAAAGGTCAAATTAAAAAAAGTTGTAGTACCATAAACAATTTTTGTTTTTTTTAACACTTTCTTATATTTTATAGATTTTCGTTCAAAAGAAGAAATCCATTAAAGCACCAAATGCATATTTTTGTAAAAGGCTATGGAAACAAACTTTAATATAACATCACACCATTTTCTAATTGTAAACAAATGCTCAATTGTAATTTGAACTTGCTAAATATAATAGAATATAAATTTTAAGTATCAAATAAGTCACACATAAATAAAGATAAAGATAAAATATGTTAATTATTAAAATAGTAATTTTTTTACAAGTACTAAAGTTTTATATAAGTTTAAATCTATTTCTTTTAATACATGTATAGTTTTACCTTTTGTTTTCATGTTTATAAATAAAGTGAACGAATTGTTAAAAGTGGGAAGGTCCCCAGTCTGCTTTTAACTAGAAGCAATATCAAAAAACAGCCTTTATAATAAGTATATGTGGTACCTCTCGTACCTTTACTAATTTTTTCTGAGGACACAAGGTGCGTAAATAAGCGAGAGGTTACTGTATACTGTTTTAAACTTAAGTCAGTTCTTTAATAAAAATTATGCTTAAAGCTTTTAAATTCAAGGCAAAGCCTTTTTCAAATGAGGTTAGTTAAAACGAGCAAAATATATTAGATAGCTAAAATACGTTTTTTAATAGTTAAAGAACGGTTTTATTTTTGGCGGAATGATAGTGCAATACAAGTTTACTCATCAAAACGAAACGGATGATAAACTAATATACAAACTAAACAATTAATTCTCGGTTTTGTAATGTTAGTTTCTAGCTTGAAAAAAATTAATAAAATTAGTTAATTGTTATTTTTTTAACTAACCACTGTAAAGTTAAATATCCACAATGTTGGAGGTGCCGTGCCTACTTTTTTTTTCTGTGCATGAGAGCTTGATATCTTCTATGTTACCAACTGAAAATAAAAATATTTTAATTTTATTTTTGAACATCATAAAACAACATCTACAACATCTCTGTTTGTAGATGCAAAAAATACATATGGTTTGCAAGTGTACACAAAACTAAATAAAATTTATTTTAAAGTACAATATATATAACAGGTTTCGAGATTTTAAGTTAAAAGTTAGTCATAATGTAGAAAAAAACATTAGAATTTGTTTCTAATTCAGTAATGAAAAGTTTAACTAATTAATTTTATGACAAACCAAAACAACGGATTGTTCTATTAATTAAATTTTAAACATAAAAAAAATCAGTACTTAGTTAACGGTTATAGGCAGGCAACTTTATTAATTGGTGCACCGGATTTATTTTTTAAATTCCTTTACTGATTGGTTTTATTAAACAAAAGTTATTATTGAGAACGTAAACTTTAAAAATTTGATCTATAAATTTTAGGAGCTAAAAGTAAATAAACGATAAATTATTAAACACTAACATGCACTGAAACAAAATTGAGAGCGTAATTTAGATTAATATACAAAAAAGCTTTTTTGTTTTCACACGTAGTTTTCTAGCTTGAAATTTATGCAGGCCAAAATGTTTACATTAATGGTCAAACATCGGCCAATATGGACCATGCATTATCATATTTAATTCAATATTATACATTGTCAATACTATAAATTGCTAAAAAGAACAATAAATTCATTTTAGTTTTATGTAAAAGCATGGATTGGTAAAATGAGGTTGTTTAAAGCAAGTAAAAAAAGACTAACCAAGCCAAAATTGCTATTTAATGACATAAGTTTAATTTTACTTGTTATTTTTTTACATGCAAAGTAGAATAAATTGAAGTACTAAACGAAAACTTGAAAACTTAAGTAGATTTTTAGAAAAGTTTACATGCAACAACAAAGCAGTAGGTTTTTAGCAGTTTCAGAACTTGATAAAAACTAAAAGTAGAAGACTAATCATAAAATTATAAAAAAGCTTGTTTTGCAACACTGTTCAAACAATCAACTCTATAATTCAATAATTAACATACTCACATTACTAAGTTTATCACTTGATAAAATCTTTTGGTTAACACAGTATTGAAAATCAGTATTAAATCTATATTGACTACTTGTAAATTTAGAAAGAAAAAGAAAGCAAATGTGAACACAAAAAACTATAGTCAATGGATTGGTGTGTAAAAATACCTTTTGTTTATCGAGCTTGTTTACCGTTGTTGTTACACCCTTTGCTTGTGAACACTGTTTTGATGTTATTCAATTTTTGTTATAATAAAAACATGATCATGGAAGATAAATTATATAAGTTTAAATATATTTTAGTTCAAATACTATAACCCTTTGTTCCATATACAAAAATGATTGTTGTTTATGAAGTTTGTTATGAGTTAAGAGAATATTTTCAAATCTGTATAAAAGCACTCAATGCACAAGCTGTTACAAAATTTTGTAAAATAGAGCACTTAAAGAATGCAAAAAGATAAAAAGTAGCATTAAAGTAATCTTTAAAGTACATACACAACAAATTTTAACTAAACAAAATATTTGAAACTTGATTGCATAGGATTTTGTTATCAAAAATTAGTATTACTAATGTTATGAATAAATTAAAATGTTTTTTTTTTAGTTTTCTATGTTAACAGTAAGCACTTGATACTTAAATGACTGTTTTAAAAGAATATCTTTTTAAAAGTTCTACTTATCTTAATATATTGTTTTTAAAAAATTTAATTTGTGATTTAATTTTGTGTATAAAGTTAAGTTGAACTTGAAAAATTATGTTAAGACAAAAAAAAAACTATAAAAAGTTTTAAGCAGTTTTTTATATAAAACAGTTTAAATAGTCTGTCAAAACTTAATAGAAAATATTTTTAAAATTGTATAATGTAAGAAAAATTATGTAATAGATTTACAATACAGTCTTTAAAATAAGAGGTGAGAAATGTATTTTGGTAATCAAAGAAAAAAGCTTATTAATTGAAAAAAAATTTAATGAGCTTAAAGTTTCAGGTTACATTTATGCTTATAAAGTTAATATTTAATTAGATTCTTTGATTTTTAAAAGACAGTTGAAGAAATAGGCGGCCAAAACATAATTAATACAACAAGTTCTGCTGGCAAAACACTTTTTTTTTAGAATTCTGGTCCACCCCTACTTTAGTATTCAGGTTTATGCTTTTTTTTACTTATTATTCAGCAATTACAATAAGTTTAGTTAACTAAATATTTTTGTATTTTCAGAGGTCGCATTTTAAGAATAGTCTAAACACTTTAAATCTGTACTTTGTGTGAAAAATATTGTTGTTGTTAATTTTTAAAGGATAAAACAAAAATAACAGACAAGTCTTAAAAATTATAGGCCACAACATTTTGATGAGTTATATTATAAAAGTTTACAAAATCTTGTTACTAATTTAATGAGCACCGCTAGGTGTAGAGAACAGAATAAAATAGAAACCAAACTCAAAAATATTTGTAATATCAAGCTTAATTTTAATCACTTTACACAAGTTGTTTGTAGATGAAAAGAGCCATAGGAAGGCGACACCTGCTTATAAGACCAGATATAGCCCGCAGAAAAACGTCGCTTATTACAAAGTTATAACTCATAGAAAAATTTTTGAAATTTAGAGTTAAAAGGACATTTAAATTGTTCATAAGATTGATATGAAATGAATAGCGTTTAATCTAAATAAAATAAAAACCAAAACTGTATGTGTCCTTTAAAGCAACTAAAAAATTTGTTCTGGCATGAGGTGTAAAAAATTAAAAACATATTGTTATAACATTACTATTTCATTTAATTCATAGAGTTTTTTTTCTGCTATTAAAATTTCAAAGTTTTATACAATTATATACTTTAAATTATTAAGAATTGTAATATTGAAGGTATTTAAAACACCATAATTTTTAATTTAAATAAATAATTCAGTTTCAAGGTGTTAAACTTAAAACAATAATAACGCACAAAAGTTGAAAAAAAATCTCGCGGTATGTTTTAAAAATTATAAATATTGAGATAAATTAAGACTAAATGTATCAAAAACATGAAATAAACAGTAAAAGTATGTTAATTTAAATTAGCAATATTACAATGAATGTATTACGTGAGTGTACATTGCTGTACAATAATTGTTTTACTTTAACAAAAATGAACTGTTTTAACATAGTTAAACCTATAGTAACCATGGTTCCAACTGTATTTATAAACAAAACGAAAGCCAGAAGTAAAAGTATGACAATCCATTAGAAAAGACAACAAACAGCCCGCAACAAATTTTTAGCTAGAAAACTTTTTTTAACCAAATAAAAAAAAATCCTAAAAGAAAATGTTTTAAATTGTGCTCTCAATTTGTATTAAGTACACAGTACTGCTTATTATATAACAATCTTATGACAATTTTACTTTTATGAACTTTTTTTTTTCAAAATTACAGCCCGCGGAGATATTTATTATCTAGTCTGACCCGCAAAAAAAATTCTGGTTAGTCCAGCCCGCTGTTAGAACATTGCTTTTTGATAATAAGACATAATATATAAATAAATGAGTTGCCCGAAGTAGTAGTTAAATAAATTATCAAAAGACTGTATGCTTATACATAAACTTTTGTAGATTTTTCAACGCAAAACATAAGTTTTTAGTATAAACAGTTGTATGTATGATGAAAAAGTCACTAGCATCTACAAAAATAGTAAACTTTTAGTTTATTATTAAGTGCCTAATACTAATATTTGTTTTTAACTTTAGTATAAGTTAAATTACAAAGACTGTGCTCGAAAAACCTAGTATATTACATAATTATTTAAAAATAAAGAACTTATGAGCATTTTTTACACTTAATCTTAGTTTCACAAGAAAAATCAAACAAACTTCAATAAAAAAAAGGTAAGAGAAAATTTTGACATGATTTTAAATATTCTAATTTAAAAAGCAAATATTTTTTTTATCATAAACAATAAAAAATTTTTCTTATAGTAGCACTTGTCACTGTGTCTCTAATTAAGTTGAAATAAGATTTCTTATTTATTTACAGATCAGCCTAGGTGAGTTGATACTGTCCAAAAGCGGTAAAATCTTTTTTTTTCAGTTGTTTGAGTGAAAAGCTTAAAATGTTTACATTACTTTTATAATTTATGTAAACAAATTTAGTTAAGGGTAGACATTTTTTTTAGTCAAGATCAAGATTTACCAGAATAAGTATTTAGCGGAACGGACATATTAAAAGATAGTTTGTTGGCCGCATAATAATAAAAAATGTAATGTGAAAATTACAAAACTCTGTTAAAATAAAACTATAAATACAAAATCATTTATAAAAAAATATGCTAGTTCATGTGAACTAAAGTTTCAAATCTCTCTAGTCAAAACAAAATTAACAAAGAAGTCAATTTCAAGATGAAGATTACTATATTGAAAAGCATTTATCAAATAATCAGACAGCTACTAAGTTTTACCGCTGGACTGATGGTTTTTTTTCAGCTAAGTTTTTCAGTTGTCTTTCTGGCTCTGTTTACACAGTAGATAACACTACTTAAACTTAATACTTATATTTAATAAAACCTGCCAAAACTATAGTACTTTATAATTGAGGGTGGTAAGGTAACTAAAATTGGACAAAGTATCTGTATTTTAACATACAGCTTTTGACGTTAATTACAATAAACAGTATTTAATTAGTTTTTATTCATAGATTTTGAAAATAACCTTACCAATGGGCATTTGCAGCCTAGTGACAACATTTACTTTGAAAGGAGATAACCAGTCAGCAACACTCCTCAGTTCTCACTGAAAAATATCGTGAAGTATTTAAAAATGTATAACTGATTAAAACTTAACGTTTTCAGTAATAAGGTTAACTATATCAAAATAATAATTGCAAGTGTTCTATAAGATTTCGCAACTGTCTTTATAATTCTTGCAAACCTCCTGATTGCTTCGCAGTTGCATTTTTCATTACAGAATTACAATTTAATAACCCGTTTAGCGGTGAAATTTAAAATCTGTCTAAATTTGAAAATAAAAAGTCAACTAAAAGTTTATGCTATTAAGCCGCTCAATTATGTTTGACTTTCACAATAAATTTTCCCATGGAAAATATTCCACACAACATAAATTTTGTTAGCGAGTTTGGTTCAACCCCCATGCCGTACTCCTACTTTAGTTAAATAGTAATTTTAACAAATTTATTTAAACCAGACATATTATTTTGGATTTTTCAAAACTTTTACAATTAAAAAACCTTTAGTATTATCTAATTCCGAAGTAAACTATAAACTTGTAACCAATTTGTTCAATTTTCAAGAAGAGTGAAGTTCTTAAGTTGAAAATTAAAGAGTTGATTTAATTGTGTCTGTAATGTATAGTTGTGATAGAAAGAAAAGAAATTTGAATGCTCACAACTATTGTCAATGGACTGGTGTGGAAAAAGACCTCTTGGTAGACGAGCCTCACATCATACATTTTGTAAACAATTTTGATAAGTTTTGATTAGAACTTTAATAAAATTTTACTTTGAGAACAATATAAATGATTTTTTTTTACTAAAATTAAGTAAGAAAACTATTTCTAAAATAGAAAAAAATGGTATGCTCTTTTTTTTGACCCATTACTGACCAATAATAGTTATAAAAACCTTAGTCTACCATGGGCACCACACTGTCTCCTCCCAAAAATTTCCACTTTTATTATCATATACGTTGTTCTTGTTGCCCTTGTCGTTTACTAAAGATCTTATTAAAACTTCATTTTATACAAAAACGAGTTTTAAGTAGTTACTAAAGGTTATTTTCCTCTTAAGTTTCCTAATGTATATTTATAACTTTTTTGATCAAGGTTTATTAATGCTGTGTCTCCACATTTATATTTAAATAACTTTTTTTTCGGTTGATACTTTATATATCTCTTACTTTTTAAATTTCTACAATTAAATGTTTTTTGTAAATGTTATGCAAATTAACTGTTTATTTATAAGGTTGAAGTTATTAGTTTTTAATTCTAAGACAGCAAATACACTTAAAAATAAGTTTTAGAATATTTTAAGAAGTACTTTATTTTATAATCAAACAAAATTCATAATGGGTAAGATGATTTTTATATAAAAAAATCGGTGAGTTCCACAACCTCCAGCGATATCGCCTCTTTTTAGAGGGTTTTAGTAAGTTAAGAAGTTTTGAAATATTAGGCAGTAAGGGGGTGATAACTAAAGGTCGGCAACATACAACTTACAATAAACTTTTAGGGTGTTGTAACTAAGACTAAAAAATAGTAGGGATAACTGACGGAATATATTAAATTTGTTCTAGATATTTTGGTCTAGAATTTCTGATACTTGCACAAGAAATTCTAGGGTTTTTAATGATGAGAAGGGTTAAAAGTTCTAATAGATTGTGGAAGGGAACTTGAAATTTATGCTAGATATTCTGAGGTCAGTAATGGAGAGGGGTGATTATGAAAATGAGTTTGGGAAACAATGCTTAAGCAATTTTTATTAGAACTTTTCTAACCTAAGGTTTTTTGGTAGACTACATTTTAATTGAAAAAATTCAAATAAACTTATTTTCAGAATGAAATGTGTTAAGAAAAACTAAAACAATTTGTTTTCAAAAAATTGTTGCATGATAACAAAAGGTATATCAAACATTATATATGTAAATGTTTAATATGTACCTTATAAATAATGAATTTCAAAACTAATTTAACATACCTCACAAGTAGAATTACTACATTTTGAACATTAAATGTAACAAAAAGTATATCAAACATCATATATGTAAATGTTTAATATATACCTTATAAATAATGAATTTCAAAACTAATTTAACATACCTCACAAGTAGAATTACTACATTTAGAACATTTAATGTTAAAACTAAAAAATTTTAAATTAACTTAAGTAGTTTCAAAAACAATGTTTTTAAACTTAGTTTTATAAACTTGATAGTGTTAGAACTGACTTGTTGTTTATAAAAAGAAGTAATAAATCTTTGTTTAATTTCAATAAAATTAAACAACTATACTGTCCGAATTTATTAGATTAGTGTTTTTTTTTTAATTGTTCTGCATGTTCTCACATACAGTTTTTTAATGTAAAGTTTTGTGAAAACAGTGTTCTAAAAACTGGTTTAGACGCTTTTACTAATAACTTAAATCTTAATCAATTAATTATCAAAAATACCACAATGCAAACCCTTAATACCCATAAATTTACATTACTACTACTGAACACTAAAACTAATAAAACTAGCTATAAGTAGAAACATTCTTATTGTATAGTTTTATGACTTTTTTACTGTATACTTTTTTCGTTTATACTTAAATATAGTAGTTAATTAAAAATACTAAATTTATGAAACATACCTTTTATTAATTTTTTTAGATGTACATCTCAATTATGATATTTCAGTAAATTTTAGCTTTTACCCGATTTTGTCTTTTTTCGAATTACTTGACCAACGCTCTACTACAGCATAGCCATATTTAGTCAGTTAATATAGCTGAATTAATTAGTTTGATATTTTTTTTAATATTTGATACTTACAGCATAAAAATATTTAAAGTTTTAAAACCTAAACAAATATAAAAACCTTAAGGTGTTACGTAAATAGACTGTTTTAAGTGGTCTAAGCTAAAAAAAATAAGTGTACTTTATGTTTGATGCGTTAACTAAATAATTTTATTAAAATAATTGAATTTTTTTTGATAAACGGTTTATAGACAAATACTTTTGTTTTATTATTTAAAAAATTATGTAACTACAACTATTAAAAAAAAAGTTTACTTAATATAAAAATTGACTCGATGTAATAAGTATAATTAAAAGTTTATTAACTAATAAAAGACAGAATATTTTATTACTTAGTTTAATTAGGTTTGTTTAAAAACTTCAGCGATCTTGAAGTAGAGACAACCATAAGTACGCACTTAGGACAAAAGCATTTAGTTTACATGAAACGCGTACCTTACGGTAGCTTAAACTTATATATTTTTTCTAAATACAATCTAAATAGACTTTCGTTTTATATCATTTGTATAAATTTTTTTACGATAATATTTTCATTCGTTTAATTTTTTTTTTATTAGATATTAGCCATTTTTGATATTTAATGCATACTTTACAGTGTCGCGTTCATCTTAAATATCGTACCTTATCGATATCACCGCAGTAATTAGCTGCTTTTCTGATACTTTTTTCAACCAACTTTGACTAAACTAAGTTTTTAGTATTACTGTAAATCCTATTACATTAATGTTAAATTTAATAGATGCACATATACTTTCTTCTAGCGTCAAAAATGATTTTTGCTTACTTGGTCACAATAATGATTAAAAGCTTAGAGAGCCAAGTAGTACTTTTTGTGATTGTTATACATATGAGAATTCTTAAATAACTGCAATCCTGTTGCTAAGTACTTTTTTGAGTGAAATTAATTTGAATAAGTTTAAAATGCAATACTTATAAATTTTTTTTTTTTTTTGGTTCTTTTTTTTTTTGCTTTTTAGTTATGAACAAACTACCGATAAGAGTCTGATCCAACCCACGAAACAAAAACCTACGGTACGCAGCCTAATTTTAGCTTGAAAAACTTAAGAAAGTCACCACAGTTATGCTATCTTATAATAAGCAGTTTTATATATGCTTTTAAATTGATTCTAAGTAAATAACAGAAATTTAATATTTTTCAGCAATCTTTAATTGAAAATAATAATACAGTCTTTTAAACAACGGTTGCCGTCTTGCCGACAAAGATTTTTTCTCAATAAACCAAGCTCGTGTAAAATGTTTAGTAAATTTCATCTAAACCTAAAAACTCTGCCTAGCCCTCATACATTGCTAACAGAGAATCAGTTTGTCCTTAGCAACTACTATTTACTATCATAAAAGGATCACAATAAAAGTTAAACAAGATTATTTGTTATTTATCTAACTTTGGCCTGTCTATCACTAGAAATTGAAAAGCATTTGTGACAAATTAGTAAGAAAACAGAAGCTACTGAACTTTTCTTATATCAAACAATTTTGTTTATACGTTTGTATTTTCAGAAGTAAAGCAAATTAATTACAGTAAAGTGTAAATTAAAATTACTATAATTAACTTAGAGTTTTCATAAATATTTAGAAAGTTTTTTAAGTTATTCGTTTGGTTTTAAACGTACTTAGAAAAATTAGTAGAACATTTATAAGCTCTTTCACTATTTAACTTTAAAACAGTAAGCTATTTCTTAATTAAATATCATAAAATTAATTAAACAGAATTCATTCAGTACAAATAAACCTACTGAGTTGCCAAATTTTCAGGGTTTTTTACTTTTGTGTTTGTCAAATGTTATTCGTTTGTCAAAGTTTTTTTAGATTTGTATTAGTATTTGCAACTATGTTACTAACAATCCAATTAGTAAAGTAGTAAAAATAACCAGTTTATGATACTTTGTGAACACCTAAACCAAAGATATTTTAAATCAAAAAATGTTGATATACTGAAAAGTAATAAAAGTTTAACACTTTCTATTTTGGGTAATTTTTATTACTTTCTATAATTTTATTTTCACCACTGATGGTGATTGGTAAGAGTAGTTGGGTCCAAACATGTTAAAAAGCACTGCTTTGTGTACTTGAGCGTGAAATTACTAACTTAAAACAAACCAAAGTTTATAAGCATCATTGCTGAATTACCATAGTAACTCTTAGCATTTTAACATGTCTGGTTGGGTCTCTTTTGCACAAATGATCTAAACAAAATTAAGTAAAACAAAGACGACTGTGCAAAAATTACGCTTTGTGCAAAAGTAACACCCGTGAAAAACTGACGACTCGTGCAAAAGTGACTTCGTGCAAAACAATACTGTCTAAGCAATTTCTTTTGACGTTCAACGATCATTTTTCAATTATTAGTCATCATAAGGTATATATAACCACGAGAAACCGCTGTTTTAATATTACCAAACTTAAATTCAGGATAAGATGCTGTCTTACTGAATCACACTTAAGTAAAATTTTGACTGAAGTACAAACATTTATCAGTAAGCAACTTTGGAGTTTCAGAAAGTACAATTATAAACACAACTAAAAGTTATTGTTGTATTTTATGATTTCCTTTTAAAGTAATTGTCTCAACGATCAATTAAACCTTCATTTAAATTAAATTTTACGCTTTATAAAATAAAACGAAATGCGTACATGTCAAGTTTTTTCGTTAAGTTTAAATTTATATGAGTCAAAAAGAATATAGAGAATGTATGAACTGTTTATATAGCGTATGTTCAGTAATTAAATAATTCGGTAGTGTAAATTAACCTTATTAAGTATAAAGAAAAAGCTGTCTTTGTTCTTTTATTTTCTCAAAATAAGCGTTTGAAAGTTTTTCTGTGCATTTAAACATTATGAGTATTAAATTTGTTTTTTAGGTTCAGCCTACTAATAGTTTTTTTTTGTTATACCAAGTACTAAAATGTTTTACACTAACATAATTCAATAAGCCATAAGGTAGGTGAGTATAAAGTAATACGTAATGGTCATGTTATTAAGAATGTTTTTCTACAGTTATAAACTGAGTACTTACTTTTCAAACTTTGATTACAGGTTTTGTTAAACATTAATCATGAAATTATACTGGTTAAAGCAAAGTTGTCTCAAATATTTTTGTAAGTGTTAATAAAGTTAATACACGGTAGTATATTTACTTTATGTTTGTTAGTTAGTTTATATATCGTTACACATACAATCTTTAATTTTAAGAAATTTTTAGAGTTAAAAGAATTCATTAATACCATAACAAAAAATTACACTTGCTATAAATCGATACTTTTTTTTTTAAAGTTTTTTTTTAATTAAAACAAAATATTTTAGATAGTCCTTTTCAAAAACAGATGATAATACTGTAAAACTTTAAAAATATTCTATATCATGATAAAAGTAAATAAAGTACACTTACATTTAATTAATTTTTTTTAACCGAAATTTATTTAAGTTGACTTTTACAATTTAACTTGAAACTCTCAAATTTATAAAACTTACAAGCATGTGACTTTTTCACAGTATGCCGTTTTGTTTCTTTTAAAATCGAATAATCTATTCTTAGGTTTCGTAAAATAGCCCTGCGGTAATTTTCAGGCGTAAGTACTTTTACATTGTGATGGTATAACTCAGACAACTCATTTCTACATACTTTCACAACAAATTTTGATTATACATATAAGTTTATAAAATGTATTCATTAAAACGAAATTTGTTATTTTCTTATTAATGTTGACCTTTATAAGTTTTTACTAGTTATTTTCATTACTCAGAAAATGGATTTCAATTTCTTATATATTACTTTACTAATATTACTACCATGTATAAATGGAGATAAGTTAGAAATCAATCACTGCTCTGCTGAGAAACCAAATCATCCAAACTGTACTGTTGACGTTTTTATACCAGAAGGAGGTATGAAAGGACTGCAGGTTGGGCCGGAGTTCGTTATAAAAGGTTAGTATTTTAGTTAGTCGGTATTTTATGTATATAAAATGTTATAAATACGTATAAGTAAGTCTTACAATGTTTTCGACAAAATATAAAAAGTTTTTTTTTTTCAATTCTGTTGTGCTCTGAGATATTTAAAATTATTTTAATTCATTTATATTACTTTTAAAAACCAAAAATCGTCATAACAATCTTTAAAACGTACAAAACTTATGTTTGATTAGGACTCATTTCGTACATATAGGTTGGGTCAGTATTTACTGTTTTAAGTAGTTTAAAATTAAACAAAAATTTATAAAGTTAAGAAGTAAACTTCATTATTTTTTTTAAGTAAATGTTAAGCCTCCGACCACATTGTTATATTTTTGCTAAAGTTTACACTAATTCATTTGTAGCTTTCAAACTAGTGCAGAGTATGTATTTCTAATTATTCTTAAAAGAACATAAACTGTAAATACTTTATATGTAAGTTGAGATAAAAGGTTACCAAAGAAAAGTTGTTCACGATAATTATATTAGTTAAGTATAAATTATTAAACTAACAATTTATAGGTAAGTAAACAATTAACTGTACAGTAAGTAACACAGTCTTTCTTTACACTAAATAAAATCAAAATTTACCATAAACCTACAATAAAATTAAACTAAATTTAAGAAAGATTCAAGTTCTTCTAACTTGAGATCTGTAATTAGTAAACTTTGTTACTTAAAACTATCTCCTACGTTTAAAAAGTAGAAACAATATTTGGTTTTAGTTTCTTAACAGCGTTTTTACGTAACATGTTCGAGTACTTGTAGTTTTTTTTTTGTACCTATTATTACAAACATATATATAAAAAAATACAAACTTTGATAAAATTATGTAACATATTTTTAAATCTAAAAAACCAATTATGAAGCATTTGCCAGATTTTTGTTGAATTCTAACTTGCAACTAAAACAAATGCTAAGTTTTGTTTAGTTAAGTAAACTTAGTTTGTAAACATATTCAGAAATTCTAACAACAGTGGTCTTATTTATATGTTTCTAAGAGCTTTCTTTAAGTCGTTTTATTTTTGTAAAAAAGCTGTTTTGTAAAAACAAATGTGCTATGCTTAATTAAATGTTTAAAAGTCTCAAAGAGATGATATCTAATTTTTTAACTAAAATTAAGGAATTAACTTTGAGGTTAGACTAGAAGAAAATTACAAAAAACTTTCACTGATTAGTTTCGAAGACGGAAAGTATAAACTTCGTTTGATTGAGAACTTTGGTAAGCTTGTTTTTTTAGTGTGAAAATTTAGTCTAGCTTACTTTGAAAATTTCAAGTAACCACCTTTTCTATTTTTATAGCCAAATATTTTTTTAAGAACATAATTCTTATAATACGTAAATGGTTTGTTGTATATACAAGCTGTTTCGATATTTCTTTATGTTCAGAAAAAGGAGATTTGTCAGTAGAAGAAGAAACTATGTATCTTCATGCAACTGATAGTAGTGGTGCAAAAGTTTCAATGAAATTATATCTTAAATGTAGATCTTACAGCCCTCCTATATTTACTAAATCGGTAAGGGAAATTTCAATAATTTTAAAATTTTACCATATATTTATAATTTATAGCCAAAACACTATTTATTGTAAAACAGTTAGTATTTATATCTATTTTGATAAAAATAAACAAAACTTTCTGTTTAAATACAGCTTTTTTTACCAAATATAAACCTAACAGAAATATGAAGTCAAATGGAAAAACTTGAAATCAAACGGATTTTTACTAGAAGCTACAAAACCAGACAATTTGCTTAACTCTGAAATAAAATTTAGAACGACTGGAAAATATCTTAAAGAATACCCATTTTTAAAAACTGTAGAAAATGGTTTGATAAAAGCTTTGGAACTTGACTATCCACCTTACAACAACTCAAAAATTGAGTATGTTTAATTTATATATTTTTAGCAACTCGAGCAAAATGTTTGTTTTTTATAATTTTATTATAACATATTACAGATACGAGGTTGAAGCTTATTACAAATATGTAAACTCCAGTAAACGTGTCACGGTAGAAATATATTTTGATGTTGAGACAGAGTTTGAATTTCATCCATTTGAAAACAGTTACCAAATTTCACAAAATCACTGTTAGACTCGTAATATTATTTTTTTATACATAATTTTTTTAAATATTGTCGTTAAAACTTTTAAAGTCACAGTTAAACCTCTCAACTAGTAGATAATTTTGAACAAAGTTTTTATTTCAAATATTAAATTATTCATTTCTTTGTAACCAATTTGTGGGGCAGATAAATTCGGAGACGACAGCACCGAACTGGGATTTTTTACTTTTAAAAATTCCGATAAATACGGCTTGAAGTTTGACGACTTCATTACTTCAGTTGTTCAAACTTTGCCTCACTCCGGCGACACCTTTTATTTAAAAGAAAACAAACTTTGCGTGAATGACGTAGATGTGCAAGTTGATTATGAAGTCGAATTTTCAGCTTCTTACAGGTATTTTTAAATATTTCATATCATAAATGTTTTTATACTAGGTGTTTAATCTGAAAACTTTTAAACAGGGCTAACAATAAGTCAAAGAAGCTACATTTTACTTTTTTTGGTGCGTTTGACGAACCAATGGTATTCATCGTCTTTTCAATAGGGTTTTTAATCGTTGCTTTGATAGCGCTTTCTATAGTTGTAGTATATCGTCAAGTTAGTTTTTCCTCGTTACTTTTTTTTTACTATGTAGTTAGAATAAATTTATTTAGTGAATAACTTTCTTTTTTTCTTAATTTATACATTATTTATACATTAACATAAAAATTATTTAGTTTTACTGTCTGTTTTGAAAATAAATATTTATAATAATGCGTTTTCAAGAAACAATAAAAAATAATAATATATTGTTGTTTTGAATAAACTGTTTTAAAATACCAACTTATTTTTGATATATCCTAAACTTTTTCTAAAAATTTAAGTAAACTTTTGTAAATTTTAAAACTACTACAAATATTTAACGATATTTTTAAAGTTTTACTAATACTAATTATACTAGCGACTTAAATACCATTGTTTTTTTGCTTTTTTTGTAGATGGAAAATGTTATGGCTTTTAGTTTAAAAAGTTTTGCTCAGTTTTTTAAACGTAAATTCAAACATATGTAGTAATTTATTTTTCTTTTTGTAAGAGTTTTTAATAATAAGTATTTTAGATTACTTTATTTGTGTTAAAAATGTACTTAATTCTAAGATTGAGGAAAGGAGAAGACTCTTATTAAAACTAAAACTATTGGATGGTACCCGAAAACGGTTGGTAAATATAAACTTTAATGTTTGTTATAACATAAACTTTCTATTTTAAGTTAAATGTTATACATCAAAATTTAGTACTACCAATAAGTATTATTTATAGTATGTTTATTGAATGCTTGAAGTTTTTGTTTCTTTTTTTACCAAAATTTTAAAAAGTTTTAACTATTTATATAAATTTTAATTAAAACTAACCTTATAAATTAAGAATAACATTTAAAAACATGTAGTAAAAAAACTAAAAGTGTATTTATGATTAAGAATCATTGTGTTACAGTTTAAAGTATGCAAAATTAATTATGTTTTCAGGGAATGTTACAGTACCAAAAACGACGGAGAAGTACTTCCACCATTTTTCGTCAGCAGAAGCAGACCTTCTTTGCAAAACGGTGTCTCATTGGTTGATGAACTAAGTAAGTTGACTCGTTTGTTTAATGATCGCAAAGTGCTAAGTGTTTTACAAACTTTCAAAGAAAATAATTTTCATAATTACTTGACTAAAAAATAACATGTTTAGTTCATTATTTTATGTTATTATTATTATAGAAATGAGAATCACAAACGATTTTGATTACATATAAAACTAAACCAATATTATAAAAAAATACCTTTTAAATAAATACTCTTATTTTTTAATAACTTCCTTTTGTAGTACTTTCGAATTTTTTTATAATTTTCATAATTTGCAAATAGATTGATCAAACTCATGTAAATTGTTTTGAAAACTTAAAACTAACAACAAATTAAATTCTAATACCTACTTTTCTCAAAAACAAACAAGATAGACTATAAACTTAAATTGAATAAGTTGTTTTATTGATTGTTGTTTATTCAAAAAAGTTAGTTTAATAAGTTATTTGTTTACAGCTGAACCTGAAAACAACGCAAATAAAATTTGTCTAATTTCGATGTATGAATTAGGATATGCAAGAAAACCAGAACCTTTGTATCGAAACCAACCCAATCCTTACTTTTTTGGGTATGGTAGATACGTTCCTGAACAAAACTAATTGTGCTAGGACTTTTAGCTTTGATGTTTTCTCTACTTCGAAGAACCATGTAAACTTTATTTTTCGTTTGATACCTATTATCGAAGATAATTTGAGTTTTTTCAACACCAAAATTCAAAAGTGCTAAATGAATTTGGTTTTAACTTTTTAACTTTTTACAACTTAATCAACTGCTTATTGTTTTATTACCTGAATAATCAAACGAAATATTAAATTAATTTTTATGAAAACATGACAAATCATATCACTTAAAAGTGCTAAATTAAAGTTTTTCTTTCTGAAATTCAAAATGTCTTCATTGTTTTATAAACCATGTTTTTATTATAAATTTACATTACCGAACTCACAAAAGTTTTTAATAATGGTCAAAGCAGTTTTTTTTTTTTACTTTAATGGCTTAGTTTTCAAAAATTACTTTTTATTTTTTTTAAAGTTGAAATACGTATTTGTTTGATTTTTACAAGTTTACAGATCAGAGCTTTGAGTTTAAAAACAAAAGAATTTAAGTATCGTTCTTTAAATGAGGAGATTAAAGAAGTACTTTCAATCAGTTTTTACATTACGTTTACTGATGAAAATTTCTTGATATTTCAGTTGTTAAAACAGAACTAGGACAGAATCCTAGTTGTTGTTACTTGTTAGCTTAAAGTTAAAGTTTACACAATTTAAATTTTCCTTTTAGTTCTGTTTCTCAATTTCTAACTATTGTAAAATAGCTTCTTTAACTTTTTTTTATATTATATTTAGAATTTCAAAATATGTGCTCGTTTTTTATGGAATAAAATAGTTGTTTGTTTTTGTAAAGCAACAAACGAATTTAAGTTGCTTTATATAAAGTAAGTTTTACATGAAGTGAATAAGCTTTTAATCAAAATTAAAAAAAAAATTATTTTAAATAAACAAAATACAGACATTTGAACTATTTTAAATTTGATTTCAAAAGGTAGGTATTCACACTTATTCATGTTTAGACATATTTTAATTACTAATAAATCAAAATACTTAAATAAAAATCTTTAAAACCAATAGTTTTTATTTGTTAGTTTATAAAACGTTTG
The DNA here is from genome assembly GCF_965202585.1 of Thalia democratica. Taxonomy (NCBI): domain Eukaryota; kingdom Metazoa; phylum Chordata; class Thaliacea; order Salpida; family Salpidae; genus Thalia; species Thalia democratica. The sequence continues at coordinate 79,665,149 of NC_139165.1, forward strand.
ACTTATTATGTAGATATATTCAATTATTTTTCTATGCATATTTTTCTTAATAAATAAAGACTTTTTAAATTATTTTTACCTTGTTTTATATTTTAAAATAGAGTACTTTTATAAGTACAGTATATGAAATAACTAATAAGTTAGGTAGATTTAGTCGTTACAGTCGGCTCTTACGAATCTACGAACTCGTTTGGTTACGCCATCTCGTGGGTGGGTGTCAGAATGACACAGCGACAAAATGACACGGTGCGTCACTTTGGCACGGTGCGTCACTTTGACACGGAGGGTCACTTTGGCACGGCGACAAAATGACACGGTGCGTCACTTTGGCACAGCGACAAAATGACACGGTGCGTCACTTTGGCACGGTGCGTCACTTTGGCACGGCGACAAAATGACACGGTGCGTCACTTTGGCACGGCGACAAAATGACACGGTGCGTCACTTTGGCACGGCGACAAAATGACACGGTGCGTCACTTTGGCACAGCGACAAAATGACACGGTGCGTCACTTTGGCACAGAGGGTCACTTTGACACGGCGACAAAACGACACGGTGCGTCACTTTGGCACGGAGGGTCACTTTGGCATAGCGACAAAATGACACGGTGCGTCACTTTAGCACGGAGGGTCACTTTGGCACAGCGACAAAACGACACGGTGCGTCACTTTGGCACAGCGGCAAAATGACACGGTGCGTCACTTTGGCACAGCGACAAAATGACACGATACGTCACTTTGACACAGCGACAAAATGACACGGTGCGTCATTATAGCATGGATAAACAAACTTATAAGCAAAACTAAACTTTTTCAGTAATATAACTTTTAATTGTAAAACTTTAATAGTAATTAGTTAAATAAAAGATTTATTATATTTTTTCCAAACTATAGTAGCTTAATACATTTGAAACTATATATGATACAATGCTTTAAAATTTAAGTCCAGGAATTGTTGTAAAAAATAACTAAGATTTAATTTTATACAATGTTATTTCGTTGTAAGAATAAGTCATGCGTGTTTTAACTCTAGTTTTTGAAAATACATAGTTTAGCTGCTTTTGTAGTATCTAGCCAGTTATATTAAATATGTTTAATATTTTAACCTAGTAGTTTGTTTAAACATAAAAGTTTTATTATTACTGTTTTTTAAACGACAAAAGGTTATCGCTCGAAAAGTTATACCAAAGAACATTTCAGTTATCGAGTCGTAAATCACATGCTTTAACAATCTATTACGTGCAGTTAAAAATAAATTTTTTTAATGTTAAATCCTAAATTTCCAAAAACATACAAAAAAAATATTCAACAAAAGTTAATAACTTAGGATGTTTGCTTAAAACTCTGTATTGAAAATGTATAATAAACTTGTCTAAAAGCAAATAATTAAAATAAACGGTCCTGGAGCCTAAATTTTTGAAAAAGTTAAAAATATTATTATGAACAGTTTAGAGAAAAATAAGATTCTGATGCAACCATTCATGCGCATTTAAAAATTTATCACTTTTAAGAAAATTAAGCACTAGAGGTTATACAACTTGAGTCCTAATAAATCAAAATTAGTTGTTCTTAAAAATAGTGTATTAAATGTTAAGTTTATCGTCAATTTAGTTAATTCTAATAAAGTTAATACTTCAAGTCTTTTAATTTTTACAAAACTTTGTAGCCTAAAATATAAAGAATTAAACTTAGAGTATGACAGATATTATAGTATTTTTTGCATTAAAGGAATTCAATAGCATTTATACTATTAGTTTTAGCATTATATTAGTAAGAAAAATTGTACTTTGTTAAAGCAAGTCTACAATAGTCTATTACAAGTGTGTAATATTGGTTTATTGAGTTTTATTTAAAGAGATGCTTGATGTAGGGAATGTTTTGCTAAAAAAACTAATTTATTTGCGGTTATTTGTACTTATACTTTTATCTATGCAGTTTTAGTATTAGGTGCACAATTTTATTTGCGAAAGAGCATTATACTTCTACTTCTAAGTGCACGATATATGTTGCAACTAACAAAAGTCGCATAGAGGCGTAAAATTTCGATCTTTTAAGTCAAGTGCACAATGATTTTTTGCAGATGTTGCTACTAACGTAAATCGTCAGGAAACGCAGTATTTTAGTTCAAAATTGTCAGCTATTAAGTCGTCAAAAGAGCGCAAGTATCACTTTTTTTAAGCATAAAATCGAAAAATAAGAACCGTATTAGAATTTAGAATTACAACAGCAGAAAAGTTGTTTTCGATAACGTCTGAGTTTTAGTTTATAAAACAAATTTTCTTCTGTGTTAACACCTACTAGTTTATTGTTTTGATATGATGAATGATTGATCTAAAATGTAGATGTATTTTTTAAATCAGAATGTTGCTGAAGTTTAAAAAATAGGTATATATGAGTTTTTATCTTTTTAGTCATAAAATGGCAAGTCATTTTTTAATTTTTATTACTCGTATCAAGTTCTAGTACAAAACTGTGTTTAAGTTTTTCCATTCGAAAGAAATCAAAAATAAATTCCCTTTAACTTTGGCAGTCGTATTTTGTTAAAAAAGTTGCTGCTTTTGCATCTTTGTGAACTTTGTTTAATACAAATAATTATTTGTCGTTTATTAAGCACAGCTTTTAAGCACACCTTACACCTTGCTACTGCTTAAAAATGAGTATGTTGTTTATAAGTACAACGATGGACAATAGAAGGTATAAACATTACGTGTTTCACTTTATTTTATGAAGTCACAATCAAAAATCCTACGGTCTTTGTTTTTAAAGTTAATCAATGTGATTTTGCTGATTCTACAAAACCGGTTAGAAGACAGGAAACCGAAAAGTTTCCTAGAAAAACAAGATCGTTGTCCATACCAATGAAGATTGAAGTTTCACAACAAATCGTTCCCTCCCTTATTAACCACCGTGTCATTTTGTCGCTGTGCTAAAGTGATCCTCCGTGCCAAAGTGACGCACAGTGTCGTTTTGTCGCAGTGCCAAAGTGACCCTCCGTGCCAAAGTGACGCACCGTGTCGTTTTGTCGCTGTGCCAAAGTGACCCTCCGTGTCAAAGTGACGCACCGTGTCGTTTTGTCGCTGTGTCAAAGTGACCCTCCGTGTCAAAGTGACGCACCGTGTCGTTTTGTCGCTGTGCCAAAGTGACTCTCCGTGTCATTTTGTCGCTGTGTCAAAGTGACCCTCTGTGCCAAAATGACGCACCGTGCCAGAGTGACGCACCGTGTCATTTTGTCGCTGTGCCAAAGTGACGCACCGTGTCATTTTGTCGCCGTGTCAAAGTGACCCTCTGTGCCAAAGTGACGCACCGTGCCAGAGTGACCCACCGTGTCATTTTGTCGCTGTGCCAAAGTGACCCTCCGTGTCATTTTGTCGCCGTGTCAAAGTGACCCTCCGTGCCAAAGTGACGCACCGTGCCAAACTGACGCACCGTGTCATTTTGTCGCTGTGCCAAAGTGACGCACCGTGTCTACTTGACGACCGTGTCATTTTGTCGCTGTGTCATTCTGACTCGCTCCCCATCTCGTTTAGTTAAGCATTTTAGAACTTTAAAATAATACAAAAGGTAATCACTCAAAAACTTTTAAATATTTATAACTTATTTTATTTATAAAGTTAACAATAGTTTTAGTTTTTTATATATAAATTGTATATTAAATTGATTCAAAGTTCTAGATTTTTTTCAAACTTCCTCAAATTCCAGGTTTTGTGTTTTTTATTTTGCCTAAATTGTCAAATTTCATGTATTTACAGGATTCCAAGTTTTGGCTAAAATAATGAAAACTAAATTTCAAGAAAATTTAAAGTACCTATTCAATAAAATACCGGAGGAGAAATATTTTAGTAAAGTTGAAATTTTTGCATTTTTTATATGTTCCTCCAATAAGGATTTTGCTTTGCTTTTTATACTATTAGTGTCCTTAGCCTCCCTTTATACCTTCAAACAAAACAGGGTACAATGTTTAACTGCTGACAGTATTTATGACATGAAGTTTCATGTAAATTCTATAAAACTCTTACTTTAAACTAAATAGTTCCTTTCTCACCTAAAACTAAAATTGTCTTACATGGTATTTGAGAACGGTCCAGACAACAAACAAAGAAGTTAAAAAAATTGTTTACATATGTAAAACTTTTTTTAATAACTTTTTGGAAATATGTGTACAACTTGAATGAAAACTATTTTTTAAAACAAAAAATTGTTATAAATACCAAAACTATTTTATCAGATGTACTATAAGAAAAAAAGCCAAAACAGTAGGTATATTTGCTACTTCTCGTTAATTACGTTTTCTTGTTTAGTTATGCACTTTTGCTGTGGACACAATGTGCGTAGATTCGTGAGAGGTGACTGTACTTGTAGAGCACTACACGATATTATTTAGTTTAATTTCAACATGAGCCAAAATTATATAGAAGCAGTTTCTGATTTAAGTCTCAACTTAAAGTAAACAAAGCTTATAATTAATATTAATAGATACAATTAATGTTCTAAAAATTATTTTTGTGCTACGAAGCAAACATATCAAAGTTGCTGGATTTCTTTTCTTGCATTCAAATAAGAAATTTGAAATACGTATATTTGTTTCGATATAAAAAATTAGAAACATATAAATAAGGATGGTTTATAAATTATTTTCTCCTTAGTTTTTGGATGTACAAAAAAAAATCGGTTTAATACATACTAGAAGAACATAAAGCCAGTTATTAAACTAAAATATAAGATTTCATACTTTTTTATTACATTTTTTATAAATTTTCTGTTTATTTATATAGAAGTAAACGAAATAAGACTAAATATTTCACTAACCTACAAACTAAGTGTGTAATTTTACCTAATAAATGGTTTCAAAAATATTTACTGAATCTTTGAAGTTTAAGACATTTTAAAAGTTATTAATATGTTTGTGCATCGACCATCGCAAAGCGAAAACATTGTTTTAAATGGTAAGAAACTTTAACAAAAGTTTCAATTATCTTTCATAAAAAACTTTTTTTAACTGTATTATAAAGTTTATTGTACGAAAAAAAGCACTCAAAATTATTGTTCCTAGAACCTGGTGCACGAAAAAACCTATACTAAACAAATCTTATATACTATATAATCTGTAAAAACCGTTCGAATTTTACAGTTTAGTAAAGTTTTATTACTTATTAAAAACAAGTACTAGATAAAAACGTTAAATATTAGGTAAAGGCAACAATTTTACAGAAACCATTGCAAGCTGTAGATTTTATTTCTAAAATACCATGTACATAAAACTTTGTTCAACATTTTTTTATTAATATTTTCAAGGTTTTTTATTTCACAGATCCTGCATCATTATGTACAAAGTTTAAGAAACACATCTTAACAAGACATTTCCAAAAATGTGAAAGAATCTTAAAAAAAACTTGTTGGATTCTACTAAACAAACTTCAATTAAATATATCCCAATTTATTCTTCTATAAAACGCAGGAAAAAATAGTTTTTGAATTTAAATAGATGCAACAGTTATAGAAAAGAAGTAAAAAACTATAACTGCTACTTAGTGTAACAACCAATATTACTTTTTATTAGTCAGAAGATTACGGTCATATAAAAACTTAAGTATTGAAAACAGTTTTATATTTAAGGTTCCAAGTTGAACAAAAGTAGTTCTCAACTTATTTAAAAATAATGAGACAAATATACAAGACTAATCATTCAAGGTTTTTATTTGCAAAACTAAGTTTCACCCTTTAAGGGATCTTCAGTTACAATTTAAATCTGAAAAATAAAGGTTAAACAAAACATGGAAGATACTATAAAGCAAAACAATACATGTAAATTAGAAATAATAAATTATGTTCGTTAGAAAATTAATCAAGAATTTTAATAAAATACTAAATAAACACTATGGGTTTTAGCTCTTAAAAAATTGGCTGTGAAACTTTTATATTTAAAAATAACACTAGTGGCTCAAAAATTAAGGAATAAAACAAGCTACTTCATACTATAATATACAGAGAAACTTTGAGTCTTTCAATTGAAACTTACTTATACTGAATGTAAAACTTTTATCTTTCGAAAGTATTACTAGCTTGAAGGCAAAAAAATAAATAAAGTTAAAACTATAACACACAAAGGATTTAAGTCTTTAGTTTTTAAAAACTTAAGGCTCAAAACTTTTTATTGATTATAGTATCCAAAGGTACATTGTTTTTTTAATTCATGTCACTATAAATTTTTTTTGAGTTAAAACTTTTTACAAAGTTAAAATTTTTTTTTGCTTCCAATAAACAATTATAACTAGGTCAGTTAGATTTTTCCACTAAAAAGGGTATAATGAAAGTTTAAATAACACAAAAGTTTTATAAATAATCTTTAATGTTAAAAACTTGATTTAATATAATTTGAATGTTTGTATGTATAAATATAAATTTTAAAAGTTAGTTTTAAGTGATATCATGAAGTTTTAGCTAAAGCTCATAAGTGTTGACAAGACCTTTAAAAACATACTTTTTTCTGTAAAAAAATTATAGAAAACTGGTTGTAAAGCTTCAGTTTTATCAAAATAGCAAGCTGTGGACTGAAATGACAAACGACTTAAAAGACTAGATTGATCTTTGAACGCTGAAAATTGAACTTAAATCTTTTTTTAAGCAGACAAGCAAAAAAATAAAGCTGAAAAACAAGATAAATAAAGATGTTTCATTGGGATGTTATTTTCATATGCTTTAGGACAGAGTTTTCCAAAGTCTTTTCAAAAACGCCCCTTGGTAGAAATATAGAAAATAATCGTCTTCATTTATTGAAAACTGCCCTGCCCACTAGTCAAATATATTTTTAAGTTTTGACCGCCTCACTTACTAAAGCCGCCTGACAGCACATATTGCCCACGATTTCATGAAAACGTTTCCAATGGCTTTGTTCCCGAGGCTAGTCATTGTTGACAATGCTATGTGAAGGTGAGCCGTGACTAACAACGATGCACCGCCATCTGACTGAAAGATTCTAATGAGTAGGAAATATGGTCACATTAGCTGTTGTTGATGGTCGTGCGTGCCATCTAGTGCTTATTTGCTACAAAACAGTCAAAGAGAGTTATCATTGTCTAGCTCGGAGTCTTGTTGAATGTAGAGGTGTTTTCCCTAACCTTTCAAAGTGAGCAAAATAAGATGTCACCTTTTCATAATTTTTATTTATTTAGAAATTATTTTTTGATTAATTGTCAATATGTTTCGGTAAGTTTGGTTAGGGATAAGGGCATAAAAAAACAAAAAAACAGCTTTTTTATGTTGATGATTCAGCAAACACTAGAGGAAACACCTCCACATTACAATCGGACCCTCTAGTTATATAACCAAAATGTTTTTCTTCAAATAAGCTATGTTGGCCATAATAACTTTGAGCGTTGTTTTTCTTTCATTTCGATATTTATTGAGATATAGTGTCATTAAGCTTTCAATAAAGCTGCAATACAGGATTTTAAACTTTAGAAAATACAAACAAGCTCTTACTAAGTTCATAAACTTACAGAAAATGGATCTAATTTAGAAAATTATTTTAATCAATTCAAGTAACTAATTACTTGTCCAAGTACCAAAAACTGTTGATTTTTTTCAGTGTGTTGACTCATTGAAACTAAATCTGTTTCGAAAATGCATATAATTTTCAGAAAAGTAGTTATAATAGAGTTTATATAATCAAACTACTTAAAATTTAAACCAGGGTTTCCCGAACTCGTTTTAACAAGCCCTCCTTGGCGTAAATTTTAAAAATAACAACCCGATTTTTTAAGATATTGCCCTTTTACTAGTTATTGACCCATTTACTTTTTTGAAATTTTAATGATTAAACCCCTGATAACCAAAATTAATCTAATTAAAGGAATAGTGATGCCAATTCTGGGAAACTCCTTTAAGAGTGTAAAATTTCATTGAATCAAAAATATTCTAAAAATTAAAAGCGATTATAAACGGTAAGAAGCAGAAATATTGCTAACTTTTGTAAAAAATTGGTTAAATGCTCTTTTAAAATACTTTAGTGTGACTTTTAATGAGCATTTTTTAAAAATTAATTAAATGAGCTTTAATAAACATCTAATTATTTTATGGTTTTAATTTATTACTCATAAAAAAATCAAAAACCAAACTATAATTTTTTTATAAAAGATACAAAAATAATTAAATTATATTACACGGGGTTAAAATATATTAAATTAATTTTCAATCTTTACCACAAAAAAAGTTTTCAAGTAACTAATAAATTAATTTGTTTAAAATAAAAAAAATCTACAACTGTATATTTATTTATAAAAGTCTTAATTTTTTCTTCAACTAATTTTACTTTTAAAAAATACTTGTTTAACTTTTTTTAATTAGTAGAACATTTCCTTTAAAAAGCTCCATGAATAAGTCAATTACTTTAAAGAGAGCTGAGACCAAAACTAAAACTAAGTTTTTTTAGTTCGATCATAATGATTAAATGGCATATATATATAAATATATAACTACAATTAAATAAAAAGTTCACATGTCCTTATACAACTACAAAAACAGATACAATTTATAAGCGTTTAATACAAAGCACTTTTCTTACATATTTTTCCATACTGTGTAAAAATAAAGGTAACAACAGCAATATTTTTTACACCTTTTGTTTTTTTACACATGTTGTAATAACTTTATAAGCTAGTAAATCTTTTTCTATATTTAGCTATTGTGAACAACATTTTGCATTTAATTAAAAATAATCTCATATAAGTATTAAAATTTCAAAAAATTACATTTATAGTCTTAAAATTTGTCTCCAAGACTTTTAAGGCAAACATTTTGTAATGAAAACGACACAGTAATAAGATTGCACAAACGATATAATGATCAGAAAGAAAATAAAAAACTAAACTTAAAATCTGATGACGTCACGACGAATTTCTCAACACCAGGTGACGTACTTTTCCCTGGCACACGCTACACGTTGTCTGTGAAAAAAAATGTTTTTGAAAGAATAAGAATATTCTAAAATGTTTACCAACTACTTTTAGAATGTTTTAAAAAGAAACGTAGCAAGTAACAATGGTTTTTTCTTTAAGACTCCAAATAAAACATAGTTTCGTTAATTTGTAATGTTATCAATTAAACACTTTAATCTCAAGCATATGTTAAAAAAGTAAAAATAAATTGAAAGGTAGAAATTTAACAATTGAAAAAATAAATATTTTGCCTTCAAACAGAATAAAGTTGTACTTAGCTAATATTCTCATTCCAGTAAGTTATTTTATTAAAAATACATACCTTGTCTGTACCCTCAATACAGCTTTCATCAAAGACATGGCCGCACAAATAGAAGTAGTAAACTTGAGTGGCCTTTGTTATCCTGGTTTGACCTGTTTACAAAGCATCTTAAATATTATGAGCTATGTTGAAAATCTTAAGTAACAAAACAAATAAATAGAATAATTGTTTGTTTTTTACTTAGAAGGGTTTACAGGTTTTATCCATTTAAGCTTAAGATGCTAAAAAACTTTTTTTAAATACAAATAACGCAATTTATTTCCACTAACTTTGTTAAAACATTTTGTTATTTTTTGATGTAGTTTACACTAAGTAATGCACGAAAAAATTATGTTGACAAATATAAGTACTTTATATTCTAAAAGGTAGAAGTTTAAAAAAGTTTAACTTGAAATAATTTTCAAAGGAAATGAATAGAAAAAATATTTTCAAGTGTAAACTGATTTCTCAACAATTCTAAACTATTGAAAAAGAGAAAAAAGCATATCTTAAAACTAGGTAAATCTAAGTACCAATAAAGTAAAAAATATGAAAACTTTTTACTAAACAAATTTGTTCCATGGTTTCAATGTTTTGATAAGAGTGTAAAAAAATATTAAATAAACGCTTCATTATTCTATAACAAAGATTTACTAAGTTTTGCTTAGCAAGTTTTATACACTGTTGAAGTAAGGTTCACTTTTCAATAAATATTAAGTAGTATTAAAAAAAGTAAAAAAATATAATTTAAAACTCTCAAGCAAACATATAAAAACTATTTTACCTGTGTAATCAAACGGACTCCTGCCGCCATGCCCTTCTACGACTGTGTCTTCTGTAAAAAGGAAAATTATTATACTAAGAAATTAATTATCAAAAATTTTTCCATAGTTAGCTTGAATTTTTTAAGTGAGTTTTAACTTTATATGAAAACTAATTTTTGGTGATTTGGAGAAAGTAGGAAAAAATAAAAATTTTACTTCTAACTTAAGATGTTTTAACTTGGATTTTGAAATCGAACCTGAAAGGCATTACCTTATTTAAAAAATATTAATAAACATAAATATTTTTCACATATCTTTTTAAATAAAAACTCTTAAATCGTACTGTTGAATAAAATGAGAAAAATCCTACCATGCATTGTCAGTGCCTTCCTGCGAAGTTTGACTTCTTTTCTTAGTAGAGATACGACGTCGCTTGAAATGATCTTCTTGCATTGAATCGTCAGTTGTGTTTGAGATCGGTAATCCTGAATTTTGAAGTACATTGTAAAAATTTTTGTTGTAAGTCAACAAAATTTTCATAATTAATATGTAACTATTTATTTGTTGAACCACTTAATGAATTAAAAAAATACTAAAATAAGTTTTTACAAAAGCTTAAATTTTTTTCAGCTGCTTATATACTATCAAAATACCTTGTTGTAAAAGACAATTGAGTTTTAAAGAAATAAAGTATCTTTATGAAACTCAAATACATATCAATAGTTCTGATAATATTTAAAAACTACGCTTCAACGATTACTGAGCATAATACTTTATGTTTAAAAACGAAGTAATTAAACATAAATATACTAAAAAAACTAAAATAAATGTTCTGAACAAACAAAATGTTTATAGGCTTAAAAATAATACAAAATTAGTTGAGCATATTTTAAGATTTTTTTTCTTTTTCTTACCATACTCTACATATGTTTAAAAAATCACATTGCGGAATACTAGAATAAAATTTAAACTACATAACTATTTTTTATTAATTTTATTTAACCTGAAATATCTGCACCAAAGCGTCTCTCAACCCAGGTATCTCCATGGCAACCGGGATCTTTCTGATCAGTTTTATGGGATCCACGTGGGTTCCAATGTTAAATAGCAAATACCTGATGAACTCTGAAACATTTTGATTATTTCTAAGTTCACAGATATTATGTGTATTAATAAAGTGTTATATACTAATTATCTAAACTTTCTTTACAATATTATATATTTACCTGAATGAAAAAACACTGTGAACTTAAATTTTAATGAGTAGTTTTGTATCAATTAAATAGTTTTTTATAGGTTAAACTCTATATAAAATCGCTTAACTGGAAAATAAAAAGTATAAAAATTTTTATCTAAACTTAATATAGTCGATTAAACTATTTAATATTCTTACAACTAAACAAATTTATAAAGTATTGTTATTTATCATACTTTTAAGAAAATTTTCAAGAAGTTTATTTGAATCTTAGAACTGTATTTCTATGTAAACTTTATTTAATTTAAAGTTAGTAACTTATTCTATTAAAATAATACAAACACTTTTATAACATTTAAACTACTAAAAACTAGATTAGCTCAAAAACACTTTATGTTTCATGATTTTATTTTACAGCCAAGAAAAAACGTACAACAACAACATTCAGCTTATTATTACGTTCTAGCTTACGAACCGGGGTTGTTGGTGGCCTTCAGTATGAGCTCATCCCACAACCTGTCGTCGTACTTGGTCTGCTTGCAGAACTCCACCGCCCTCCTGATGTCGTTCTCCTCGTCTATGATCAGCTGGAGGGCGCGAGACACGTTCCCCATGCGGCCTGCGTGGAGAATCAATTTTTAGTACGTTGTTTACTAATTCAACTTTTAATTGACTTGAAATCCGTACTCATGCCGACTTGCACAAAGAGTTTAACACTTTCAGCTCAAAACTGATTAGTACATATTATTAAACGGGCGATTATAAAAATGAGTTTTAGAAAAATATTATCCCTCACTCATCGGGTTTTCTTGCACAAGATGTTTGATAGTTGAAGTCCGACAACTCGTAAATTTCATAACACGTTAATTGAGCAACAAAAACAAAATACAAAAATGCACATGTAGTTAATGGTTCTTTTAAGAGAGCATCAAACACATCTATTTACACCAACTTACAAAAATTATTACCAGTTATAGCAACAGTTATTTTTACTTTTAAACTTATCTTGTTATCTTAGCAAACGAAATTCAAGTGCTAAACTTTTTTCCATACTAGCAATTTATTCAAGTTTACAGTTGCCATCTCTACTGGGCTGGGAGGTTTACTTATTAAATGTATAGAATAAAAACATAAGAGGCAAAGTTTGCAAACTTTATTGGCTGTTTTTTAGAAGAACTTTGAACATTTATCACTATAGTGTTAAATTTTGTTTCTAAATGAGTTACTAAATTAATTTAACGTAAAATATAAACTAAAAACTATGAATACCAGTAATACTAGAAAAACTAAACTAAACAACTATTTTTTTTTACAATTTTACTCACTCAACAAAAAAACTTGTTCGTCAACCAACTTTCTTTCTTCGCAAATTTCCAACGCTTCCTCCAGAGGAACGTGGTTACTAAAACATTATTAACAACTTTTATTTAAACTAGCCACAAGCAAATTATCATATGTTTTTTTATTTTCTAAACCAACCTCGATTTGAGGAAGGGCAGCAGTTTGCTCCGGTCAAAATCGGCGTACAGCCTGACCTGAAGCCCGTGGTAGTTTTGGCCCAGGTCCGAGTCTCTCGCGAACAAGGCACCCAGGTACTGTTGTGAGGTTCACACATTTAAATTGTGTGCTAATGATACTTCACTAAAAACAGCTATTGCTAATTTAGTTTATATCAGGGGTAAGCAAACTGGAGACCGTGACTTACTTTTTAGCTAAAAAATGCACTAATATAGAACCAAGCTGCTCAAGCTTTTTTATGATAAAGTTTTACAAGTGTGTTCATTTTTTGCCTGTGAGTTAACTGTGCTACCATACTTATGCACTTTTTTTTAAATAAAATGGTCCGTAAAGAACTTTATTTAGTAAATTTTTCCCTTCCTAAAATAATCTACAACTTGTTTAAATGGTAGTTCGAACAACTTTGCTTAGAACGTGTACCCTTGGCTTTACAGATTAAGAAACAATTTAGTACTGTGTAAAAATTCTACACGATTAAACTTGATTATAATGATTGCTTTCAAAATAATTTATAATTAAAATACAGAATCAATTTAAAGTTTAAAACAAAACTTGATTCAACCAAATTGAAACTACAATATACAACAATTTAACTTAATAAGTTTAAACTATAAGATTAGTATTTTAAATCACCTATAAGATCTATACACTTCATACAAGCCATTTGTTCCCTATTAGTCAAACATCTCTTGTAAATAGTTTAACAACGATTAGTTTATTAGTTGTTGAAATGATAAAAATATCTTGCTTTAAACTCTTTATTTTTAGTAACTTATTCAATGTTAATTTAATTTTCCCACTTGCAATTTGGATTATATAATACTAAAACAAGTATTTAAATGTATGTTTTCTGTTACTAAAAACTTATATATTAGATGTTAAAAAACTTAGTAAAATGTTTAAAAAGATATACCATATTAAAAAAGTAGTATAAAAATGTTAACTTAATACTCTCAGTTGTAGTTATATAACCATAAAAAATTAAATATTTAAGAAAAAAGTCTTTAAGCTGTTTAAATAAACAAATGTTTTTTTAAATAAATTGTTTGAGCTTTAGGTTGATAAAATAAGAAAGAAATACATTCATAAAACATGAAAGTTTTCTTACTGAAAATACAATAACAATAAAACAAAAAAACACAACAAATACCTTATGTTGATAACTTGGTTTTGATTCTAACGTCGACACCACTTTGTCTATCTGTAAACAATTTTTTTAATAACTAGAGTCTACTTTCTAATAAAGATTTTCAATCTTTTATAAGTTATCAGGAAAATGTAATCGTTTTTTTTTATTTTGTATAAGTTTTTAGACTTTTTATAAACAGTAAAAAAAACAAAAAAACGTGCTAAACCTAAAGTAATTTAGTGAAATTAAATTGATATCCAAACAAGCTTTTCATATGTTGTACAACACTTATTTGTAATATTTTAAGTTAGTGATAGTAATGGTAGAAACTTACATGTATATGATCAATATTGTCTAGTAACAAGTCAATTGCTTTCTCCGTGTCTAAGTTCATCAAGTCTAGTATGTGATCCTGGAAATAAAACATTGTTAAAAACACTTAAATCAAAAAATAATAAGTATTAAACTAGATAAAGTAAATCTCAAAATTTCTAAATATTTAATTTAAGTGTGATAAATAAACAGAAAACATCAGTATAAGGGTTAGTGTTTTTATCGAAAGCTGTACAATAATTACATATAGTTTTTTTCAATAAAAAATATATTACTCAAGTAAAAGAAGCTAACGCAAAAAGAAAAAAATAAGTATGGCACCAAAAGTAGGTTAGTTACTTAAGTATTTTTAAATTTTTTAACTTGTGTTTTGGGGTATTTTTAAACATTTTTTTGAAATGCGATTTTTAAATACCAAACAGAATTTTAATTTGACTAATGGAATGTATAATAACAAATTTTAAAAGAGGTATACAAAAATGGTAAATTCATCTTACATTACCAATGTTAAGTTAATGGTGTTTTGTTTTTAATTTTATTGTAGAACTGTTAAAATTTAATATTATTATACCTCGAAAAAAACATCAAAACTGTATCTATTAATAGACAAAAAATATATATCATTTACGATAATAAAAACTACATAAATTATCATTTTGAAAAGCTTTAAAAACTTGTATTGAATACAAAATCAAAGTTTTTAACACAGACAACATCTATAAACAAAACACATGGTTTTTTAATAAATTAATTTTGAAAACTTAAATTATAAATGTAAAATATAGTTATGAAAATGCAACAAACTTTGAGGGCTTTATACAAATTGTGCTTTCTTATCAGTTCAAATGTTCCAGGATGCTTCAACCTTAGGTAGAGCTTTAATGACTTGTCATATTGCTGGTCTAATGCGTACCTAATAAATTATATCATTAACAACAAGCTTACTAAAATATTACATAATCTTTTTAGCTGATTGCTTCAAATTATTTTAATAAAATTACATGCTTACAGCAATTTCTAAGGTAGTTTAAAGTAGAATAAGCTAAACTACTTTAAAAAAGATTTAAAATAGACTCAAAGAAAATAAATTTCAAGTAAAAGTACTAAAAAATCACTTAACAAAATAATAATGCTCTTTTTACAATAAAACGATTTCTATGCACACTACTGTGCAAAGGTGAACATTATTGACATATCGTCTTAATGTAACATTTTAAATAAAAAACTTATTTTTTCAAAAAGTTTACTGTTTTACTACTGTTGGCTGTTTATGAAACTACTCACAATTTAGCAAGCGAAGCCATCAACATCTCGTTTCTTCCATTTTCAGTGAGATACTTGAGGAGCTTTTTTATCATGTCGGAGATGCTGAACACCTTTGGTGGCCACGATTCGAGTAAAGTGACGAAATCCTGTGAATTTTTTATATTTATTTTTTTTTGAATCATTTGAGTAACTTAGATTTTACATAATCAGATTTAAACAGTTCTGTTTTTTCATTTCTAATTTCTACGTTTTTTTTGTCAACTAAACCTTTGAGTTCTTTTTATAAACATCAACTTTCTTTAAACGCCTGTTGTAATTTAACACTGTTGAAAACTTATAAACCTGAAAGCGGTTATAGCTCTTACAGTATAAAAACTTCAATGAAAAGTACCTGGTGGTTGCTTTCAAGCAAGTCCCCCAAAACTCTGTCGTAACTTGAACTTTTCAGAAGGAAATCCCCGCACGGGATGTGAGGCGCAATCACACCGATCTGACCTGCTTTGCTGAACTCATCTAT
Organism: Thalia democratica; assembly: GCF_965202585.1. Taxonomy (NCBI): domain Eukaryota; kingdom Metazoa; phylum Chordata; class Thaliacea; order Salpida; family Salpidae; genus Thalia; species Thalia democratica. The sequence goes on from NC_139165.1 coordinate 79,681,105, forward strand.
CTGTGATGTCACAAAGAAATTATGTTTTGGTTTTCTTCCAAGTAAATAAGCTTACATTTGGACAACTTTGTAGATCAACACAGAGTTTTCTTTAGTTTATTACTCATTGGAAAACCATGTGCACAGTAATTTTCTTTATTGAATTCACATACAATTCCCTAAATTAAACAAGTTAAACACAGAGAAGCATATGTTAGTTTAATAAAGAATAGTACTGTGGAAACTGTTTTTATTATATATCCCAGCGAACTGGCTTTGCTAGGATTTGAATTAAAAAATCATTGGCTCATAGTTTTATATGTTTTTAGAAAAACATTTATTTAGTACAACATTAAGGGCATAGGGGGGCTCCACCTTGATTTTAACAAGTTGGTCTTATTTTATAGAGTTTTATCTGAGCTATCAGACATTTTAACCACTTGAAAAAATTCAAAAAAAAATTCGAAATATGAGCGATCAAATTTGGTGACCTCAATAGGTTCCTTATGGAAGGCGCAAACTAAAAACGCAAAAAAAAAGACCATTTCACTAAAAATCTATCTTCTCCTTCATTTTCAACCAATCTTGTTCAAATTTTCACAGAAAGTGTATTATTAAATTTTAAAAATATTGAATGCAGGAATTTTTTAATTTTGAAAAATAAAATTAAAAAAAAAAAAAAACCACCTATTTTTTTGTTTTTTTATCTAAAATTTTTATTTTTCAAAATTTTTTAAATTCCAACATTCAAAGTCTTTTAAACTATAAAAGGAACGTTTCCTAGAAGTTTGAGGTCTCTAGCTCAAAAAATAAATAAGAAGATAGATTTTTAGTGATTTTTAAAATTTCCGAGAAAATTGACCCTGAAAAATTTGCGGTCCATACGTTTGTATCAGAAAAATTTTATTAAAATTACAATATTTCAAAATTTAAATAAGATTTTTAACTCTATAAAAACAGGACTGTAGATTGTACTTCAAGCTTTCATTTAAGATCATATGTTATATTTAGTGAAAAAAATGTCGGACCCCCCCCCAATGCCCTTAATATATTTACTACTTTTTATGTTGTTTTTTATAACTATTTGTTAGTTTAAGACACATTCAATAGATAATTTAGTGCATAATGTACAACATATTCTAAAAAGCGCTTTGAACTGTTTAGAATTAATAAAAATTTGAACATGCAAAAATTTCAACAGCTTGTCAAAATACAAAATAAACAAACAGTTTCTTCCCAGAGTGAAATGTTTTTTCCCAGTATTTCCGGGCAGTTTTCTGCGGCTTCTACAAATTTGTTCCTTTGAAGTAGATGCGACAAATACTGAAGACCTACTTCCTGTGAAAAGTTATTAATTTCAACCCAAGGTTTATTATTAGTTTTATTCATATAAAACTACATATACTTAGCTACAAAAAACTGCAAGAGTTTTAGTAAATGAATTAAAGAAGTTATTCAAACTGATATAAAAATAACCGAAAACTTTATTTAATAACTTAATCTAGTTTGTTATAAATATTGAGCCCAATTACAGTTAATTTAATTACAAAAAACAGAGTTTCAATAAATTTGAAAAACTATTTAAAGAAGATATTATTATTTAAAAGCTTAACCTTTAAATCGTTTTATTATACTACCATTAAAAATCACTCAAAAATATTAGTTTCATTCCCAGCTAAGATTCAGTGTCGTAGTTCTAGAAATTTTAAAAACTATCAAAATTATGAGTTAATAACTGACCTAATTCATTATTTACTTATTGTAATTATTTGATTGCGTTAGAAAAAATATCTGAAGTATGAAGTTACTGCGACTCATTACGAATATTGTAACTTTGTTTACAAAAAACTTCACTCAGCAATATTTTCAAATTCAAACTAACAGTCAGTGTGTGCTTCTTCAGTCTCTTACCGAGAACTTTCACTGCTCCCATGGCAGCTCGATGCTGATTGGTTGATAGCAGCCAGGTCACGTGATCGTCTTCGTCCCTCCTCCTGGCTATTATCACGTCTTTGGGCGAAACGACCAAAAACTCGCTGCTGCTGAACTCTGTTTTGAAAACGTTCGTCCTAAATAAAAATGAGTTTAAAAGTCAATCAATTCACTTGTATAGCTTGTTTTTGCTTAAGACTTGCAAAAATTTTGGCTTACAGCAAAGAAAAATAAGAAGAGTAGAAATATCAATATCAATATCTTTAGAAACTGTAAAATGCTTACAAGTATAATAATAATATTTTGTTTAACGTCTTTTATCTTTTAAAATTTCCTTGCTTTAAATGTTTTAAAGACATGAAAAAAACAAAACAGTGAAGCTAGAATTCAAAATTAATTCAAAGTAGTTTTAAAAACAAAAAAATACCAACTATAAAATACCTAAATATGTTCTTAAATCAACAATTAGATACCTAAACTGTAATCGGCGCATCTGCAGTTTTCAAACCCGTTTATGGTGAGTGACTCTGAAGATAATTCGTCATATTTGCTCTTGTCTATCTGATTCTTCTCTACTATCCTCAACTGAGGTCTTATGGACTCTAACGCTTCCGTGGAGTCTTCCTTTTCTAATTGATGAGCATTGTTCTTAGAGTTTCACGAACAAAGTAAACTAAGAATGGAGTTAACAAAAACTTTAGAAGTAACAAAAAACACAATTTTGAAAGTTTATACTTAACAGTATAAAACAATATTGGGCAATAAGTAAATGTTAATTTACTCAAGTAATTTCTAAAGTAGTTCCAAACACTGTTTTTAATTTTATTAAATCGTTACAAAGATTTCAAATCAAATAAACAATTTCGACAACAAACAGGTGAATATATACCAGGTATGTAACTGGCGACGGTGCCACCATCGCTGTCTTCTTCTTCGGATTGGTTATTGACGTAGGCGAACGCGATTATCTGGTCACCAAGTGGCGCTATTCCGCAGCACAAAAAATCCACTTGGAAGTTGCTTTCTGTTGAAAATTCCAAATTAGTGTATGTATATTTTTCAGTTAAACTAACACCTCTTAAAAGGTTTTACTTGAAACTAACAAGGTTTTATTTGACGCTTTATTAAACTTTTGTGATACTTTTGTCTAAAGCTTTTTCACAAGGTTTTCAGAATAAAGATTTTATATTTGATGAAACTGTTTTCCTAATTACTTCACATATACTTTCTTTCATTATAAAAAAGTTTCTATTTTTAATGAAAAAAATACTGTTATACATTCTTAAATAAAAATACACAGTTGAATAAGCAAAAAAAAACCATTAAATTCTTTCAGACAAAGAAAAAAAAATTCAATTAAGTAGTTTTTGATTTAAGATTATTTCAAGAGTTTTTAATCAAAAAACAGACATTTATTCTTCAATAAACTTAAGTTTATCTTGTATAAGAACAATTTTTTAATAAATTATAAAATAATTTATGGAACAACAATCAAGTTTTGTTTCATTCTATGATATACCTAAAAAATTAAAGATATTGAAGATTTCGTTTATTTCAAAAAAAAACTTTATTTATAAAATTTAAAAATCTCATAATAAAATGTTTGCATGAAGATTTTTAAGTTCTTATTATTCAATGATAAAAATGTAGTTCATATAAGAAAATATATTTTCTACTAGTTAGATACTTTTATTTTCAAAAAACCTTTTAGTTGTTACACACTTTAAACATTTAAGAAAACATTTTATTAAAATTAGTTTAATGATGATTAAGCAGACAATAAACAAAAACATTAAAAGTTTTATTAACACTTAAATTTTATGTTTGGTAAAGAAAATATACCACATAACAGCAGTGAGTTTATTTTATTACTGTAAAAATACACGTTTTATATTGTTACAGTATAAATTAATACTAAGTACAAATCAAAATTAACCTATGACACAGTATTTGGTTTTCACTCTCAGATCACTGCGACTTTGTCTTTCACGAATTTTACATACCTGGATAGTAATTAAATTATCATTATAATTTATTTGCTAAAAATACGATTACAACTAGAACACACATACTTGAAATACTAAATAAGATAAACATTCAAAAGTTTATTTTTTTAATTTAACCAAAAAATCAATAAACAATTTGACTTCACTACAAGTTCTTTTTACTAAAGCACAATTAAATAATTTTTATTACTACAGTTAAATTTAAATATCAAACAAAAAATACTGCTAGTTTCTTTAGATAGTATACTTTAGAACAATTTATAAACAATCTTTAAGAAGTTATTGAAATAAAATTTTTAAAAACAGTAAAAGTGCTCCATAATTTTTGAAAAATTATATAAAACTATAAAGTAAAGAAATAGTGGAGAAGACAAACTATTTGCAAACTAATCTTGATTATTTATTTTAAAATAAAATCAATAGATTTTACTAAATTAAAATCAATAGGTAATGTTATAAAAGAGTTTTTGAAATAGAATAAAAAACATAAATAAAATAATAAAGAAAGAATAAACGTTCAAAAATTAACTCAAAAGTTTTAATCAAAATAAGAAAAGGTTTGTAGTTATATAAAATAAAAAATATATAAAATCATGGCATCATGTCAAAAGTTGAAAAAATATAGTCTGGTTAAACTTTCCTTAAGTAACGTTTTTTTCTACTTAAAACAAATGTATTACATTTGAAAAATAAAAATAAACTTTATTAGATGTTTTTGCATACGCGAATAAATCCAAAGTACATTGGTTTAAAAGTTTAGATGGGAGGTTATAGGGCATTTATTAAAATCGCATTTTTCTTTCCTTTGAGAAAGCTAAAACTAGTTACGAGAATGAATTGCTAAGTCTCCTTAAACATTGAACAAAAAAATAATATAAAACGTTGAAATATTTTATAAATAACTAAATTACTTACTTTCAATTTCCAAATTAATCTTAGTAAAAAATCAAACAAACATACTAACTTTAAATTATAAAAAAAATTGATTTTGTCTATTAATTATTTAAAGTGTCCACACTTTACTTTATACAGTAAAATTCTATTAAAAAAGCAAATGCATATAACCAACTTTAATGTCGTACGCCCACCCGATCAATAAAGTGACGTCATCCTTCCACGCGATGTGGGGCGGCCCCACCTCGCTCCTGATGACGTCATCGCACGTCATCACGTCCTTTTGCGACGTCATGTTGGGTTTGGTCATGGTGGTTCTTAATGACGTACCGCTGTACACGGTGGAGGCGTCTGAGATGGTGCCCGATCGGGGAATGTGCTGGATCCTGCGCTTCTGCTTCGTGTCGTACAACTTCACTCCCTGCAAGTAGTTGAACTCATTTTGTAAACTTTTATAATGCCAATGTGTTTGTGTCTATACATTTTTTTGTTTCAGATTTTTCACTGTTAATAAAATGTTTAAACACATAAGTTTTTTTTTTTCTCCTACGCGTCATTTACTGATTAAGGAGAGTAGGAGCAAATTATTGAATTGGTTTAAAGTTTAATTGTGTAAAAATAACTATAAATACAACTTCACTCCCTACAAATAATAAGAAATATAAGAAAAATATACATACATAACACAAATCTAATTACAATAAGACTAATTACATAAGAAAAGTATAAAATGTACTTAACAATTTGTGCAACTTACTAAAGTTTCTTTAATGTTTTAAGAAAGTTAGAAATACAACTAAGTTTATTTGGAGACATAAAAAGCATTTTAAAAAGTTAATATCAAATTACGAAATTTACTAAAAATTGCTCACAGCAGGTACCATATGGGCTACGTTTAGTTTAATAAAAAGCTTAAATACATGATGTACATCTTCAATGTCTATAAATTTATAAAATCTTATTATTTTATTAATCTTCAACAAGTATGTTAAAAAAAAAGTTTGCATGAATAAAACAAACTTTTATAGTCTAGGGTTTTTTTGCTCTTATACTGGCAGCATAGATAGTTTGTATTAAGAAAAAATAGTAAATAATACTTGAGTTTTTTTGAGGTGATAAATTATATAGCTGTACAACCTTGCTAAATTGAAGACTGTGATATTTACTGCGTTTGTAACATGAAAATGATTGTAACTAGCTCAGATAAAAATCCTAAAATCCCTCTTGCTTTAAATGCTTACTGCAAGTTTCTCAACTCTTTTTTAAATCAGACTCTTGAGTAGATTTTAATTAGTTTTGAATATTAATTTTCATCTGTTTAATTTTTGAACAATATTTAATATATCAAATTAGAGATTATAGACTTGGAAAATATTTGTTTTCAAGTTAAGCTTTGTTAAATCTTTGAAGTAGTTAACAATTTTAAATAAAAAACAAATACTATTTTGTCACATAACAAAAAAAAATATTTCCGTTTTTTAAGTGAACATACATAAAAAATTATATTGTTATACAGATAAAAAACATCAATATTTTTCTTAAACAAGCTTTCAATCAAGTGTAAAGTCTCTTTAAAAAAATTTAAAAAAACTTATTAAAACAAACAACAACTTTAAAAACAAACATTCTCGAAAAATTATATTTTTTGTAAAAAAGTTTTTAATTAAATGTAAACTCTCTATTAAAAAAAAAACTGGAAACAAAAATTATTAAAACAAACAACTTAAAAAAAAAGTTAATATCAAAAACAAACATTCTCGTTCGCCCACGCGATCAGGCTCCCCCTCCACTTGACCTTCCTCACCGCCCCCTCCCCCTGGTGCAGCACCACCTGCTTGTGCCCCCTCATCCACGACTTCTCCGACATCACCAGCTTCTCCGTGCCGAACACGAACATCTTGGACGAGCTGCGCGCGAAGTCCGGATCCAACGCTATCGACTGTTGAACATTGTTTGGTTGTTGATATATTACAAAAAATAAATAAACGATGGTTTAAAAATCTACCAGTTTATTGCAACATTTTGTTCAAATTTATTTCGGACAACAGTCTTTCATCAGTGAACTTTAAAACTAGTAGAACTAATTATAGATATATAAAAGGTTTTAATAGATATATAAAAGGTGTAGTTTTTTTTAATGGTTAAACAGGTCTTTTTAAGTTTAAGAATATTTTCTCATGTATGACATGGGTGATATATCATTTTTATACTTCTAAAATTCAAAAACTCTCACAATTTAACAAAAACCTAGCAATGACTTTATAAGCTTTATTTTATCACTGGGGGCCATGAGCAGCAAAGGAGCCACAGGGGGCCATGATGTCATAATTTGAAACTTACACTAGATATTCTGGAGTTGATGATGAAGTGATAAAAAACCTTATGTCTTTTTAATGGTAGTTTTAAAACTTGTACTAGATATTATGGAAAAATTTAGGATACATAGGGGGCCACAAGGCCACAATTTGAAACTTACACTAGATATTCTGGAGTTGATGATGAAGAGCAAAAAAAAAAGTCTGAGGCGTTTTTAATAAAAATATTTTGAGTAATCTTGTTAGAGGGGACCATAGTTTTTTTAATTTCTTTAAAGGCGGCTTTTTAAAAAAAGCTTGGGAAACCCTGTTGTAGAGTCTACTGTTATATTATTTGTATTTAGGTCAAGTGTACATAAATAAAAGCATACACATAGTTTTTACGAAGTGTTAGGTAAGTTTTAAGTCTAAGAGACATTGAATGACATGATCATGTGTTTTTTTGTCTTTTTTAAAATTTAAAATTTCCCAGACTTTAAACATAACAATTTAACATTAATAGTAACAACAAATAAAGCTTTTATTTTATCATTGTAGGAATAAAATTACAATTTTTTTGTTAGTTTATCATTTAAAATTTGAAATACTCAAAGCTTCATTTTAATTGCATAGCAGTAATAAGCAATATTGTATTAATTAGTTGAACGAGTAACGGTACTTTAAGTTGAAAATAACAACTAATAGATACCATAAAAAAGACAGCAATAAAATTAAAACTAATCAATGACCAATATCTATTATAAAGTTAATAAGCAATATTAGCTACATTTCGAAAAGTAGCTATCTTCTAGTTCAGATTTTTTTATTAGTACTACATAGTAATTAAATTGCTTAAGATTAATATGTATTTATATGTAAAGTAAAACAAGTGCACAATTTTAACTAAATATTAAAAATAAAATGTTGTTATAAAAACAACAAGTTTAAATCAAAAACAACAAAATATTAAATTTTCCAGACTGATCAGTATATAAAAAAGTTTCAAAATCATCTGTTACAAGCAAACATGGTAAGCTTTTACTAAAGGGATTTCTATAAAATCAAGTAAATATTCTGAAATACTTGAAATTAGGCTACATATGTATCTTGACTTATTCATGATTCATGCTATCATTTGCTTGTCAAAATATATTCCTTTTCAATTAGTTTACCAGTATTTTAGATATTTTTTACCAAACTCAAATATATATTTTTATTAAAATTCATGCTACATTTTAAGAAGTATTTAAAATTGCATACTTGAACGTTTAAAAAAAATCAAGTTTAACAGAATAAATTTATAAAAAAAATAAATTGAAAAAGTTACTTTTACTATTTACTAATACTAATTTCAACACATACATAGGTTACTTTATTTTTTCAAACTTTATTTTGTTAATTGATATCATCATATTAAAAAAATTGCTATGTGCAAACTTAAAGCCTATGCAATGTTTGACTTTAGAAACTTTATGTCAACCTTTTCAAAAGCTTAACTTTAATCTTTATAGCTGTTTATTATAAAACAGAGCAATTTTTTGATATGATACTTGAAACAATTATATGTGAGCATACAAACAACAATCGCACTTTAATTGGCCTGTTGACTTGCAACTTGACATTGTGCTCGTCGGTGTAAAGGCCTGATATGTAAACGACCCCGTCATCGGATGAACTAGCTACATATTCCCCGCTCACGTCCATTGTTATACTGGTCACACTTGCACGATGCTGTAGCGGGAAAAAATTTACTTGCTTTGAAAAACATTTTTAAAGTTGTTTTTATCTATATTTTTATTGATAAAGCACATTAAATTTTAATATGGCAAAGTAACTAAATTGAAACTAAACAAAAATGGTCAAAAAAATTATTTAAATTTTTATTTTTTAATATCAATATATATTAAAAGTCTATAAAATTATTTTGTTTTTATTTGAATAAGTATTTTATTACTTTAAAACATTTTGATTAATAGACTGAAGGTAATAGTAAAAAATTGTCTTTTTATTCATTATGGACTGTGAAATCGAACAGCATTACAATTTATTTTGTTTGTAATAAAGTTGGAACTTCCAACAAAGCTCACATACAAACATTAAGTAGATAACTCACTTTTTCAAAAAGCTTCTCTCTGATTCTATTTCCTTCGTGGTCTAAAACATGAACAGCTCCTAGATGTGTTCCAAGTGCCACAAACTGCAATATAATATAAAAGTATACTTAAAATCTATAATTAATCAAAATTTGTTTTAAAGATTTAAACTCTTTTTTAACAAAACTAAGAAGCTTTATTTATTTTTTAACTTTAAAATAAATAGTATCAAAAACAGATTTCTCAGTTTTAAAAACTCAAAAAAGTTTTATGGTGTACAGGGTGGCCACTGGTTTTTAAAAATTTCTCATAGGTTTATGAAAAACACGTTTTTGAGTCTATTTTAAGTTTGAATTTAAATTTAAATGAAAAACTGTGTTGAATAGTATAAAAGCACTGAAAAGTAAAGCTACTTCAAATGTGTTCGAAAAAAAATTTAGTGATGACAAAAATTTTTATCTATATGATAGATGTTTTGCGTCAAATCAAAATTTCCCTACTAAACATGTAAACATAGTTTAAAATTCCAGGTTTTTTTTTAATTTCTCAAATTTTAGATTTTTTTAGAAATCCAGGTTTAGTGGCCACCCTGGATGGATGTATTTATAAATAATTAATACTTTTGAAAACTAAACTTTAAAGCTAAATTTCGAAAACTTTCATTTTTATTTGAAAAAAATAAAAATATTTCATGAAAAAATATTTTGTTAACTAACTTGTATAAAACATGTTCAAAACTGTTGATAAGCAATAAAAAATTTAAAATTATCTATGTACCAGTGACAATAAGTGATGGCTTCAAATTGGGTACTGCACAACATAAACTACCTTAACTACAATTGTGCATCAAACATTAAACATTCCATTTTAACATTTTCCACTGTTTCAACATAGCTGTAGTTTTTCAATATATAAAAATAAAATAACACTGAAAGTAGTTTGAATAGATCTTCACCCACTATGATGTCATCATGCATTGTCTCTGGTCTATTCTACCGTTTGAATAAATTTATTCATCTTAAACACTGTGTTTTTTTTGAGCATATTTAATTATACAGCAGGTTAGAAATTAAATGAACTTGCAAACTTGTTAAGTTTCTTTAAAAAATACTTGCAGCTCTAATTTAAAAACAAGTAGTAATGATATTTCTAATAGAAAAATTTAGGGCCTAGGTAGTGAGCTATCTAATCCACAAACCAGGATCTGACAGTTTTGGAAGGTTGTAATATATTTTTTTAATCTTTCAACGCAAAATTGTATTGAAATAAGCATTTAATAAAAGTTTCAGTGTAAAAAAACAAAATTAATAACAAAATTGTCATATAAAGGCTCATATTATTTGTATTGCACATATTTTTATTTAGACAAAGTTTACTCAACATGCCAGAGGCTCCTGCTTAGTGGGCCAAGTTTTATCCCACTAACCAAAGGTTGCCCATTAATAACCTACAGGGTTGCCACTCGTTTTTTCAAAAAAAAATTCAGGTTTTCCAAATGAATGAAAAAAATTTTTGATGATGACAATAATTTTTCATTTGTATGATAGATTTTTTGAGACAAATCGAAATTTTACTACTGAACATGTGAAAATTGTTAAAACTACAGATTTTTCCAGGTTTCCAGGTAAAGTGGCAACCCTGTAACCTATGATTAATGGTCCTGCTTGGAAATGAAATTAAATTTCAAGAATGAAATTTTTGGTTTACTTATTTGCATTTCAAACAACTTTGTTATAGGAGAAGGGTGGACAACATAAGGCTTTCAAGCAAAATTTAAAGTTTAAAAACAAAAATTATACTAAAAAGAATAATTGAAAATAACTCTGAATAAAATTCAAAAGTATTACACAAATTAAACGATAGAAAACTAATTTTGTGGTGATATTGTTGTAATTTGGTGTAAAACAACCTAAAAGCTATGTTTTAGTTTAGCTTTATAAAAGACAAAAAGTGGAATTTTACACTTGAGTTTATTAAAAATACACAAAGTTTCATGCACTGTGCAATGTTTGAAAATAATAAACTCTACTAAACACAATGAAAAAACTATTTGTTTATGAACTGCAGGATTATTCAAAAAACAAAAGTGCAATCATGATCATAACTTATTCATAACTTAATTACAACTGTTTTTATTTATCTTATTGTTTAGTATTAAAAATATTTTTTTTTAATTCAAAACTTTTTATTCTGAAACATACCAATATAAAAGAGAGATTACTAAACCCTATTACAAAACATTGAAAAAAGTCTAAAAAAAACTTATTTATTAAATTAATTAAAATTTATATCAGTAAACAAAAATAATAGATATGGGTGGGTTTTAAAAGGAAGAAAGCAAATTTACTATGTATCAATTAACATGCAGCCAATCAATATGCACTATGTAGCCTCTAATTTTTAAATCAATATCTGGCTGGGTTCTAATCTGAATTGTTTTTATTAGGACCCAGACGGGTTCTGATCATAGCAAAAGAAGGCTGAATACCGCAGATCACTAGGTCTATGTAAATCATTTTCAACCAATAAATGAAAGGTTAGATGCATTAAATCAATTATATAATAAAACTAGAAAAAAAGTGTTACAAACTATCTATGATTAAAAAACAAAAATTTTAATGTATATTTTATACTTGATTGAACAATAAAAAGGGATGCTCAAAATATTTGGTTTTAGGACCTGATGCACAAAAAACCTTTTGGTTATTGAGTCGACACTATGGATACCTTTTGAGGTCTTGTCTAGAACAAATATTTATTTTGTATACAAAATATTTATTTTAATATTAACAATGTTGTTAATAACAAACTTTTTCATGGCATGCAATGCATGATGCATAGTCTTCTTTCAATATTGTTGTGAGGTCATTTCCCATTCTTGTGTACTTCAACTTTGGTTCTTCCCATTCTTCCTAGATTTTTTTAACATGTTTAAAGTTTTAACTTAAAAGCTGATTTATTTGACCACCAAAATAATCTAAACTTTACAAATAGTTTTTTTAAATACTTGTGCAAATTACAAATATATAGTATATAAAAATTGTGTAATCAAATTTAACATTAAAATTTTTACCTCTGATTCCTCATCTTCAGAGCAAATAGTTCCACAGTTCGACTGTGTAAAACTGCTGTTTTCAGACAAATTTTGTGAGTTGTTCAAAGTTCCACTCATTTTATTTAAAACTTCTTTATAGTAAGATTTTTATACCTAGAGTTTTATCAAGTTTCTTTAACACATGCACTTGCTCTTTATTTGTTTAAAACATTTGCTTTTGTTTTTATCAGAATTATTAAGGTTTCAAAATATTGCTATTTGTTTAAATTTGAAAAAAATAAATAATAATGTTATATAAGAGGGTGTTATAAAAAATGTTAATTTAAAACTCTTATATTAGTTTGAATTCATAAGTTGTTACTATACTTAATTAAGTAGTATAAATATCTTTTTCATATTTTAATCTTGTTTTTTAAACACTTGATGGCAAAAACTAGATGATGATAAAAGATACTTTGCTTTTGTATATTTCTTATAAAAAAATTTCAATTTTGGTAAAATGTATTTTTAAACAAAACTACTTAATCTGTCAAAATAAAACACATACTGTAAAATAACTTGTTTTTTTATTTTTCCACAATTTTTCTTTAAAATTTTGTTTTTATTAATATATAAGTGTCTTTTTTTTTTTTTCTTCAAAAAACTTTATATTTATACATAAACAAATTTAAACCTTAAAATTACACAAAATCACTGAAACTTAATAAAAAAATCTTCAGCATCAAGGCAATTGGAGAAAAACAACGTTCCATTAAGTTATCGTCCTAGCCACAGTAAAACTTAACTAACTATATATTGTTAACATGGTTACAAAACCTTGTAACTAGTTTGATTTTGTTTTAGTTGATACAGTTTGCTATCACAGAACTAAATAAAGGAAAAGCACTTTACAGCAGAAACATTGGAAAAACGCTTAACTATACTTAAATGTTTACTGTAATTTACCTTATTAAAGATTAAGAACAGTAATTACCATTAAGAACAAAAAGTCAATTAAGTTTTTTAATCTTCTGAAGTGCATCTCTTTTAAAATTGTGATATTTACTTTTAGTCCATCTATTATAAGGTTAAACCTGACCATTTTCCTTTTTCTGTACAATGTAGTACATTTATCTTTTTTTAAATAAACTTTTTAAATAAACAAAAGGTATGTGGCAACACGTGATTACACCATAAAGGGTGAAGAGCAACTATAACAACCTTGAATATAGTTAAGTATCATTTTGTCTTAAACTGATTTTTGATACTAAAATAAATTGCATTGAACCAATTTACTCTGCCCTGATGACGCCATCACACATCGCACCTGGTAAAAACAACTTAATCAGTACAGGTTAAACATTTACTTCAAAGTTGAAATATAAATATCACCTAACTGAATGTTAGTTAACTAGTAAAATTTAAATTGTTTATCATTTTATATTTTAGTCCAGTCGTCCACAAAACCATGGCCCACAAGCATGCAAATTTGGCCGGAAAAAAAACTTAAACTTACTCTAGATATTGTTAAATTTGAAATGAAGTGTAAAAAAGGTCTTATGTACATTTTACAAAACTCAAAACTTAAACTATACATTTTGGGTCTGTTGTAAAGAGTAAAAAATTTGGCTTGCGACCTACAAATGCCTGACACCCCTGTTTGTATCTAAAAAATATAAGCTACTGTAATGCATTGCCACTGAAACTTACTTTCATTAAAAGTGTTAAAAAACTAAATGTTTTTTACATGCCTAAATTTTCAATACTATGTAAATATTTAATTAAGGCCATAGAAGAGGTCCAAAACTTTTTTTTACAAAAAATAACTTTGGCTTTTATATGATAGCTTTAAGTACAAACTACAAGCAAATTTTTATAGAATTCTAAAATTTCATTTAACTTTTGAGATATTTAACTTTTTGTAAAATGTATACACTGCAAATTTTTTGAGGTCAATTTTCTAGCAATTTTAAAAATCATTAAAAATCTATCTTCTCCTTCATTTTTCAAGAAATCTTCTTCAAATTTTCAGGAAATGTTTCTTATACTATAAGAAAAAACGTTACTTATGAATTTTATTAATTTAAAAAATAAAAATTTATGACAAAAAAAAAAAAAAAGGTTTTTTTTTCCAAAAAAAACTTATTTTTACTTAAAATTTTTTTAAATTCAAAGTAACTTTTTTTTTTATTGTATAAAGATTAGACTATGAAATTTTGAAGAAGATTGCTTGAAAAATGTAAGAGAAGATATTTTTTAAATAAAGTAGTCTTTTTTTGATGTTTTATTTTTCCCTTCTCATAGGGAACCTATTATACGGCCCGACTTTGACCTGTCATATCTCAAAAAATAATTCGAACATTTTAAAACAGTAAAAAGAAACTTGAAGCTTAGTAAAAACTCTATGAAATAAGATCAACTTGTAAAAATCATGGCTTACCCCCTATGGCTTTAAATGCAATGCTCTTAACTTAGTTTAAATATGTTTATGTATTTTTAGTATTTCTTAACTTAAATACAGTTTTCTGCCTGTTGAAAGTTTTCAATTATAGATAACTTAAAACTCTATTTTCTAAAGTATATTCAACGGGCCTAGTATTATTTGATGTACAAAAAAAAATTACAACACTAAAAGCCGTTTACAATAACTTTTATTTGTAAACTTATGTTTCAGTTCTATCAGGTTTGAACTTTTATAGCTAATCAGCCCTTTTTAATGAAACTTGATATTAAAATAAACTTTAAATTCACAATTCTCCTTAAATTTTTCCAAGTATAGACCTCAAAAAGTTTTTAAAGTATATTGCTTTTAAACTTAAAACTTTATATTAGTACCAGGGTTCCCACTACAATTTCAAAAAAAAGTTATAGGAAACTCCATAAAATATAGCAACTTTATAGGGAAATTATCAAAAAAAAAACAATAAATTTTAAACGCTACGCACATACTTTTAAGGTACATAAAGTAAAAAATGTCATTAACCCTTTATAAGCACTAAAAAATGTCATTAACCCTTCATAAGCACAGTCTTAATTAGAAATTTACAAAAGTTCAAGGGTTTTTGAGCTCTAAATAAGTTAAATAATCAAACTTTAAATAGTATTACATATAAAAAAGAAGAAAATATCCGCTAGGTGGCGCTATAGAGTCATATTTTGTACTGGAATTCAAAAGATTTGATTTAAAAGTTTCATTTTTACTTGCAGTGCTGTTTTGGCATTCAAGTTTAAATCAAGTAAAAAACATAATTTATAGGAATTTATAGGCATTTTTCAGAATATTTTTGCAGAATAGGGATTTATAGGGAAGTGGGAACCCTGTAGTACACTTTATTGAAAAATATTTAAATTTTGTTGAAAACAATTGTATTTTCAAAAAATATTAGTCAATCACTAAGCAAAACAAGTAAAATTCAGAAAAATTTAGCTTTTATTTTTTATCTAAATAAAATTAGTGTATCATATTTATTTGCAGTTATCGTGAGAACTAAAAATATATTTACAAAATTGTATTTATCCAGCAAAATCTAGTGAAGTAGGAGCCTGTGATAGAATAATCAATATATGTGCTTAAAGTAAACATTGATATTACACTTTCTAATGAGTTATATGCTTCTGATTCAGTGCAAAAAACTTAACAAAATTAATAACTGATTTTTTAGAAATTACTGCATAAATTCTAATCAAAATTTTATACACCATACCCATAATTTAAATAACTACCACAAACGTTTTCAAGAAGTTTACTTAGTAAATATGATGTCACAATAAATTTGTTTTAGCTAAGAACCTTATTTTTTTGGCAAAGTTATTGCATTTATACTTATAAAAAAAACTTTACCTACTAAAGAAGACTTCTTTTAAACCACTTCTCAATTCTAAGTCTACCCATTTAGTAATTATGACCTCACAAGAGTTTTATCAAACTGAAAATAAGACTAAGAACAAGTTTATATCATAAAATAATGTTTAATCATCAACGAAATTTCAGCACATTGTGCACTTTTACAAGAGAACATGATGTCTGTAATTTGTTAGACTTTTGTCCTAGTAATAGAGCTTATATAAGTTTTAATGTCAGCAGTTAAATTGTAATGAAAAGTTAGATTAATACTTATATTTTTTTTAGAAAATGTATTGAGTGTAACAGTTAATAGCACAACAATTAATATTTTGACCTGGAAGGAAACAAATTACTAATATAAAAATTTAATTATAAAATATTGGAGTCTGAAAAGATTACAAGATACACTAAAAAGTGTCTGGACCTATCCTAAATGATCACCAAAAAATTGTAATAACTCTCTACAAAAGTTTGAAATTGAAAAGAATAGTATGTAACTTTATACTATATTCTTTTCACACATCAAATTTTTATGAGCACGGTATTGAAAAGGTTTTATGTACAACACTATTTAACATGCAACTTATTTATTATGTTGACTTTCTTATTCAAATTTTGTTTTTAAAGACTTGATATGTCATATAAAAACTATTTTTTATTACACATGTGTCTACTAGGACGGGAGTGGGCAACTTTTCTACTAGGCGGACCAGGTTTATATTATTTTGCATGTCACATTTATTGAACAGTGTTTCAGAGGACATAGACTTCTTTTCAGAAAGTATTTAGAGCGTAGTTTAAAATAATTAAAATGTTTTTATATAATTAAATATATTTTAGTACTACAGATATCAAACAGAAATTTGAGACATGACTCATTCCAAAAACATTTTTATTAGGTAAACAAGTAAAATATATTTCAACTAACCTTATCAACTACTTTTGTGAGCAAATAGTTTTAAAATAAAAGTTAATAAGTAAACAGTTATAAGTTTAATCAGAAAATACTCAAATAATAAAATTAAGCAAATTTGAGCAAAACTAATTGAAGATGGATTAACAGTTTAAATTAACATAACTATAATTTAATTAATAATTTGACTAAAATATGTATACATACAAAAATAAATGTAAAACAAACAATAAATAAAATAACAACAAACTACATTTATAAAAACCTATAAAGATAATTTTTATAAACCTACTGTTGCTTCAAAGCAATTCCATGTCTTTTCAGGTTTTTTATTCATTTTTGTTTTAAAAATTTTGTTTGTTTTAATTCATCAAATTCCAAGTTTTTCCAGTTTTTTTTTTTACTTAAATTGTCTAATTCAAGATTTTTTGGCTACCATGTTTTGTTGTAAAAGGTTTTTATTGACTAAAACTCTACTCCCATCAGAAGTACATTTTTAAAGATCAGATAGTTTTGAAAATTTGTGCTAAATAGATTAAAAAACTAACTTGTTAAATATGGCTGTCCAATGTCTTTAATGTCCCTCTTGACTATATTTTGCAAATCAATTTCTTTACACTGTTCAATAAACTCACTTCAATAAAATCTAAAACTTATTTTATAACTTTAATGTTTGAATAATTTAAGATATAAGCCAAAGGTTCAATTGCAGCTTGTCAACAAAAATCTTATGCCTGGGGCATATTTTTAGTTTGAACACATCCTGTGGGAACCAAGTAAAATTGGAATTTTTATAACAAATATTTTGAAAGTTGGTCTTAATATTTAGTACCAAATAGTGCATATTGTTTTGTTGACAAGCTGCAATTGAACCTTTGGCTTATATCTTACATTATTCAAACATTAAAGTTATAAAATAAGTTTTAGATTTTATTGAAGTGAGTTTATTGAACAGTGTAAAGAAATTGATTTGCAAAATATAGTCAAGAGGGACATTAAAGACATTGGACAGCCATATTTATTCCAATTTCTTAGTAAAACTTCAAGTAGAATTTACAAATGTACTTTGTGAAGTTAATTTCTCTGTTTTTACACTTTTATCTGAAACTTTCAAAAGTTGCTAGTAAAATTGAATCATAGTAAAGTCAGCTGTTTGTTGTTTTGCTGCATTCATTCTCTTTACTTTACTAGTGGTTACTAAATTCTTAAAACACTGTTGTTTTAATATGTTCTTTGAAAAAAAACTAGAGTTGTTAAAAGTTTTCGGTAGACCTCTTTTAAACTTTTTTTTTACTTTTACATAACTAAATCATTTTACAGAAATACGACAGAAAAATAAGTGTAATAAAATATATTTTTTAACTCATACTGTTCACTGTTCAGGTTTATAAGAGAAATTTTAAGAAAAAAAATTCTACAGAACATGTCATAACTATATTGTTTATTGATCGATAAAAAAAAGCGCTCAATAAGTTTGGTCTAAGGACCTGGTTTACAAAGGAACCTTTCGGTTATCGAGTCATACACCAAATGCTTATAAAGTTTCTTACGAGCTATTATACATAGTTTTTTTATCATTTAAGTATTCAAATCTTTAGTAATAAAACAATCAGTTAAACGAAAATAAAATAAAAAACTGACTTTTATGTTTCTAAAATTAGTTTAGAACATTGATTGATACTTTTATTTTTATTCTGATAGTCTACTTATAATATATGTTCTATATTTCGTTGCATTTACTATAAACATGAGTAGTTTAAGTTTTTATTGTATTAGGATGTAAGTTTTAGTTTAAAAAAATAAGCTATTTATCTGATTATACTCGCCACTACAAATTACTTCTAACTCGGTATAGCTTTTTCTTCATATTATAATTTTTAAGAAGACCCGTTATAGAAAATATTTCATTAAATCTAGTCATTCTTAAACTTCTACTTTTTTAATTTAATCCGTCGAGACTAGAATAGATATCAAGAAGATGTTGTTGTAAATAATTCTATGTTTTTTTTTTTAATCTTAGACCTAGACTACAGTCATTTTTTTCTTATCAAACCACTACAACTATGAATAAGTGAAAACGACTAATAAAAATCAATAAAAAATTAAATTCGTGTTGTCGAATGAGATGTTAAACTGTTCAACAATTTTGTAAGTTCTTCGAGAAATGAAGACACATTTCAAGACAATCTATAAATTATCATGAACGTATTTAACTTCAGAATAAAAAACTGTTTATGGAAATAACTATTGCAATTTGTTATACTTTCATTTTTAATTGAAAAAATTTAACTCTCAACGAAAATGTAAAGTAACTTTTCCTTAAAGACAAAGCTCTGAATAAATGCTTTAAAATCACCTCTTAAATAAGTAATAATATACTCAAAAGTTTTTTTAATCATAAAATTAAAAAGAATGTAAAAAAAAAGCTACACCCACTGCCAAAAACACAGTAAGCTAGTTTTTCAAATACCATTGGCTCTAGTGTTTGCTAACAGCAAAAAGCTAATTTTTTTGTTGCTTTTTTACATAGTTTCCCACGCTTAAAAAATTACTAAGCAATACTACAAAAGTTTCATTTACGAGGGGTGTTGAATGCACTTGGACTTAACCCTATTACACGTTAGTTGAAAAACGCTTCATACTTCTAATACTAGATTTAAAGTAATGCTACAACGTTTAATATATCAGACAGTAGATTTTTAAAAGTTTAATCTAATTTAGAACACAAAGTTTTATATACTTATAAATTACGCAAAAAAATCAATTAAGTTACTTGCTATTAAACTATTATATATAGAACAAAACTAACTTTGAATTTGACCCAGTAAGTAACTTAGGAAAAAAAGAAACTTCAGTAACTTTGTTTAATAAAAACTAGATAGTTGTTATAAAAAAAGTAAAATAAGATAAGATTGAATTTTTAATACATATTTTTGATAGTTTTTTTAACTATAAAATATAAATTAGTATTTACCTATAGTTAAAAAAGTAATATTAGCCGCAGCGGCAAATATTTCGTATATTTGCAGTAAAACCATGATAAATTTGAATATTTTGAAAAGTTTTATTTGGGGATATCTTGAAAAAAAAAATATTTAAGAAAAAAAAAATTCATCATAAAAAGGTAAGTTTAATAAGTAAGATAAAAAATAAAAAAAACATTATTATATTGTTGGAGAAAAGCTAAAATAAATAAAAAAATCTTAAAAAAAGGTTAAGTTTTTTAAGGGGCCTCACTACTTTATGCAAACCCCAATCCAATGATTTTTTTTAAGGCAAAGGAACCTTCTTTAGAATAGAAAAAATAGTTAGATCAAAAATTTGGACATATTTTTTAATGATTGCAAAAAAAAGCTATTCAAGCCAAAGTTCGGTTTTCAAAATGTTTGAACCAAATAGTTTTGGGATAAAACTTTTTCTATGTCTAACTTTTTTGTTTTATTATACTTAAACTTTTCAAATGTATAAGTTTTGTGTAAAATATTTATACAGAATTTTTATAGTTTGTACAAAATAAAACCTAAAAACAAGTATAGTGTTTTAGTTGAGTAATAGCAAGCTGTTTATTTTTTAGTACAAAAATTATTGATCATCTTTTTATAAAAGTAGTTTCAAAGCTTAGCAATTAAATAAATCTTCGTTTAATGATATGAACTTTTTGGGTACTTAGTTAATTTTTGGAGTTAAAAAGTTTAGCTGCAACTTTAGTTCTTTATTTAATTTTTATTTTTTTTATCTAAAAGTAATCTTAACAAATTGAAAAAATATAAAATGTAAATTAACTTCAGTTTAAAATATCTAATTTGGTAAATGTTTGCTATTAGACACATAGAATATTAGGTATAAAAATAGAAAGAGTATAGATAGATCTCGTTCGATATAATAATAAGGTATATTTTGTTAACAAGATTAAAACTAGACAAATGTACTTTTGTTTGAAGTACAGGATGCTGTGCTTAAAGATTATGTTTTTAATAAAATTTACAGATTTTTTGCAAAATACTTCTAGGTTTTGTACTTTATAAAAGTTTTAAAAGAATCTTTATACTTAAAACTCATAAAATGTGTAACGAGATACCTAGTTTTATCAAAAAAAAAGTTAATTTCTAGAATATATAATATACTAAGTTTATGCTTATTGTTAGACTTATTGTTTGTTTCACTATTTAAAAACAGTTTAAAGCAAAACAGTTTTCAACGAAGTTTTTATTTCATACCATAAATTTTATATTGTTTGAAGTAGTTTTAGATTCTTCTAAAACAAACAATATTATAAGAATTTAAAAAAATATTTTTTTTAAGTATAATAGTTCTTATATATAGTGTAATTTTAAGATATTGGATTATAAATTAAGTATGAACTGTTAAAACTGTAGTTAAAAAGTTATGAACTGTATGAACAGAAGGAAGCTTAATTTATGTCAAAAATTACTCTGTATTTCCTTTGTATATATTATTTTATTAATACTACAGCTAATATAAACTAGTTTACTTTTATGAGAACAATTTAAAAACTGATAAGATTTAAGTAAATACTTTTCTAATGCTTACATAACATTATACTACGTTATTTAGACTTTTTTGTCTAGTTAATAGTTTAGCTTAGCTTCATAAAAATTGTATTTAAAATATAACACGACAATAACTATGAAAAGATAGTTTAAAAAATCTATTGTAGTTTTATAGAATTTTTAAGTAAATAGTATAAAATAAATTTACAAATATTAGCATAAAAAAAAACAGTTTACAATAAAAATATCTGACTTGTGCTGTGCTTCTCAAAAAAAAAAAACTTTAACTGTTTTTTTTTTTTTTTATACTTTCTCATAATTTTAAAGAATAATATAAGCATAAAGCTAATACAAAGTGATACACAAAAATTATTAGCTCACACGAGTAAAAAAAGATTATTAAACAATTTTCTGTTTGATATCATGTACGTTCGAAAAATACTATTTGTAAGTGCATTTAACTTAACTTGTTAAACTTTCTTAATAAAGTAAAAGCGAAAACAAGAAAACATTTAAAGTAAGGTCGTAGTTTTATGATTACAAATTCAAAAGTTCTTCTTTGGATTTTCCACTTTCTGGCTTTTCCGTACTAATCTCTGGCACCCCGAAGCGGAAAAACTTTTTGTTAACCAAAGGTATGAAGTAGAGTGGGTTCATTTGTTTGGGGTCGTTTCTCCCTTGAAACAAACATTGGTCAATTATTATATTCTATGAAATAAGTAGACAAGTTTTTTGAGATTTATATGAATAAACTAGTGAGGTTAGTTGAATATTCTTTGCAGTTATGTTATGTTAATGATAGCTTTGTTTATTTAATTAGTATGGTTTTACGAAAATCAAGCACTGGAATTTCTTTTTCGTTTTAAAATTTAAGCAATGTTATTGTGAAAGAAGGATAAAAAAATTAGCACCTATAAACAGAAAAGCTGTTCTTAAAAAATTTTTAGATTGATAAATTATTAACAAACAAAGAACTAATCATTAACACATAAAATAGTCTACCTAAAACAAATGAGAACAGCAATGACAGCACCGCACAAGAAACCGTTCCAACTGTGGCAAGATAAAAGTACGAAACTGAAAACCACGTGTCGGCTATGGCTGGCCTGTAAAGGTTCATTTTGAAAAATAGAAAAGATGATTTTTGAGAAAATATTAACTTGTTTTAAACTTATATACAGTAAAATTTTGCATAAAGTATTTGATTATGGCAGGCGATAAACTTAAAAAGTGTTTTTTCAAAAAATTATTTGAACAAAATAGTTTATACACGCTGAAACGAGTTTAGCAAATGCTTATAAATGTTAATCAAACAATTAAAAAAC
The DNA here is from genome assembly GCF_965202585.1 of Thalia democratica. Lineage (NCBI taxonomy): Eukaryota > Metazoa > Chordata > Thaliacea > Salpida > Salpidae > Thalia > Thalia democratica. The sequence goes on from NC_139165.1 coordinate 79,703,930, forward strand.
AGCAAAAAGTTTTAAGTTATTGCAGTAAGGTAAAGCTAGGAGGTTAGTTTGAAAAGTTTGTAAAATCAAAAGAATATACATACTTAAACTAGTTTAGTAGCTGTTTGTTGGGTTACATGACTATTCAAATTCGGACAACTCAAATTCCGACAATTCAAATTCTTAAAAAGACATTAAAAGGACTATATCTCAATAAGAAATATAAATTTGAAAAAAATTAAAAAACCATATGTAGATCTTAATAATATCTAAAGCCACTTTTTTCTTTTTTTCAAAATCTAAAATACTTTTCAAAATATTTTAAAATTAATAAAAATAACTATGTTTTTTACTTTATATAAGCCATATCTCAAAAAATGTTTATTATTTTGCAAAAAGAAAAAAATGGCTTGTAGATATTAGTATAATTAACATATGCATTTTTCATTTTAGACAAATATACATTACTTTTTTTATTTTTAGTCGTTTTACTCTTTTTTTAAGAATTCGAATTGTCGGAATTTGAATTGTCCGAATTTAAATAGTCGTGCACCCTGTTTGTTGACGGTAACCAAAAAAAACCTGTAAGTGTCAACCACCAGCGGAGTGATCGGGGTGGCGGCTGTGTAGTTCGTGCAGGTTTGAACACTGAGTGGCGCCACACTCACCCCGGCCCCGCTTCTCGTTCCGTAAACTTTGTTGCCGATCGACATCGACGACGTAATGAAGACGGAACACAAAAACCCGCAAGCTGCACCCTGGAGTGTGTTTAAAAATTAAACTGGGAAAAATATATTTACTGAGTTTACTTTGTCTAGTGCAATGTATAAGTCTTTCAGTAAGATCATAACTTTTGATTAAAGTATGCAAAGTTTGAAACAACAAAAAACAATTAAAATGTTTTTTTTAAGTTTAATAGAAATTATGGGATCGAGTTATTTTAAAATTTGAAATAACTCATTTATTATAAGTAAAGTGTACATAAATTTTATTCTATACTTCAGAAGCAAAAAAAGAATTAACACAATCTAGAACCAAACCTAAGACCAACCCATGTAGTGACCCAGGGCAGGAACAAACCGGCCAGGAACAAGCCGAATATGGGGCCGCCTATGATCCCGTCCACGGTGAACGCGAACTTGGCTGCAGTTTCGCCCATGGCGTAGAAAGCGAAAGTTCCCGCCGTTATCACCGCGCCGATGACGCACGCCAGCAGCTTGCTCATCAGCAGCCACCTGGTGTCGCTGTTACGTTTGGAGGAGGAGGAGAGCGGGCGCACAAAGTCCTCGATTATCAGGTTGCACAGCGCGTTCTGGCCCGAAGACACCGTGCTGTTCGGTTGATCGGTTTGGTTAATGGCAACTACTGAAAATAACTAAGCCCAAGTACATTGAGTTTTTTTGATAGGTAGCTAAAAACATAATTGAATGTTTAGTGTGTAAATTTATAAAACTTTTATCATGACAACACTGCGATGTTTATTGTATAAAAGAAGGATTTAAAGTAAAATATGGCACCTCGCTGTTTGATTGAAATTTTTGTGTTTTTTTGGTAGGATTTAGCTGACTATTTTAGGTATAAATTTATTTTCGGGTGAATAGAATGAAAAAGTATAAATATAAAGTAAGTGAAAAAAAAATTCGAGCAAAATAACTTATTTGTAAATTAATGAACTATTTTATTTTACCTAAACTTTAAAAATTTTCTAAAAAACCTAAACTAAAAAAAAAAAGTGGTTACTGTGCTGTTAATTTAATTCTATAGTATTTAGTGTTAAATTATTAATAGCAGCAATTTAAAAGTATAACTTATTATAGCACAATAAATAACTGGGTTATAAATGAACTGTTATAATTTTTTACACCTACCTTTTTCTGAAATACTAAAATGTAGAAAATAAAAATTTTCGTTTAATAACTATAGACCTATTATTAATATTTTAAATTTTTGGTATTCATAAAGTTTTTAACTATCCACTTGCTTTTACTAATTTAAACATGGTTATTAAGAATTCACGTGTTACATAAAAGTCTAAAAGTTAACTATTATAACAGACTTTAAAAGTTTAATGAATAATTTGTGTCAAAAAACTAAAGTTAAAGCTGTGAGAAAAAAAATTTAAATAAGTTCCAATCAACATCTATGATGCTTTTTGGTTTATAGCCATAAAGACCCATTAATTTTACATTGATAATTGTTTTCTCATGATATTTACATTGTTTGTTCATTAACGTAAAAGCCAACCTCACCATACCTTTGTAAACCACAATCGAAAATAAGTTAAACTAAGTTCAAGATAACACAAATGACGTTTTTTTTATACCAAAATAAAAAATACTTTGTATGCATTGCCTTATTGTAATGAACCACAAGGCGAATTGGTTCAAGGCTAAAGGCAAATAATTTCAAGGCGAATTGCTCAGTCAATCTAACCAACCTGGGCATAGATTTGACAGCAACTACTTTTAACATTTTTTTATATGTTTTGCTTGTATATTCAAACCAACCTGAGCATTCCGCTGTAAGCCGCCGAAACGAACAGGCCCGTCATGCCGGGGAAGTCCCTGAACAGCTTCAGCACCAGGTAGGGCACGTACTGGTTCCGGTCCGTGAACTTTCCGCTCAACAGCGGGTCGCACCCCTCAAAGTAGGCGTACATGCCCAGACCGTTCATGGCCGAGTTGAACAAGAGGACCCACAGTACGACTTGGAAAGCTACAAGTGCTCTGTGGGGATTTTCAAGTGTTTAATGAATTTTAATAAAAACTTTGAAAACTTCTATTTTGCGTTAGTTTAAAAAATTATTTTCTTTATACAAAGTGAAAAAATCATTGACCCCCACATGATGTGCTGAAGCTATCTGTGGGTGTGTTTTTATAAAGTTTGAAAAACTGCGTTTGGTTAGTGCTGTTTTGGCTTAACTGTATTAAACTTTTTTTTTTGAGATGAATTACAAAAATAGTGTGGAAAACATAAACAAATAGAAACCACAGACTCACAATGTGATGGTGATATCAGTGCTCAGTGGGAATTTTTAAATTACTGCGTTATATAATCTCGTTTTTTTTGTTATGTCTTTAAGAAAGTTTCAAAAACGCTGTAAATGGAGACAAATTTTAAAGTTATACTGTAAAATATAAATAGTAGAATTCTAAAAGTAAACTTAAAAGGAGAATTTCGTATTTTTAGTTTAAAAACAAGCACTTGCCTAAACATTTGGTCATTTTTTGTAAAGATAAAGTCGTTGGTCACGTAATAAATATGTTAAGTTAAAGTATTCTTATTATCTATGTGTATGCTATGTTGAACACCTTTTTATTAAAACAGCGTTTTAATTATTTTTGACTTAATCTTTTGAAACTTTAAAGTTTTTGTTTTGAAATAAATTGATAAATTAACGTGTAAGATATAAAGCATAAAAAAAATATTTTTGTCAAAGTCAAGCTTAAAAGAATAAGTTCATTTTGCCAAGCTGAATAACGAGCGCTGGCGTAGAAATTTCAATAAGTATCATGAATACAAACTTGCTTTGTCACAAAGTCATTCATCGCTTAAAAGTTACAACCCACACACGTTTGTTATTTACCTTTTAGCGTCTTTTTCCGACTTGCACGACTGCAATCGTTGCACGAGGGTCTGGCTGCACAGCGGCATGCTGGCCCAACCGATCCCCAGCCCGAATATGAGCGTCCACACGGAGTAGGTGAAAGTCGGATCGGGGTTGAACCTGGTTAGAAATTAAAACCTTGATCTATTGTTTAAAAAAAAATTGTAATTAATTTTTAAAAAAACTTAAAAGTTTTTTTTTTAATTTTTGGTTGGGTTTAAGTAACTCTGTGAAATAAACGTTTTAATTTAATTTATAAACGTCAAAAACGCTCGCAAAAATACTCGCAATAGTATATATTATATTTTAAAAAACAACATGCTTTAACAAAATTAAATTCATTTTTAAATGTAGTTTATACGTATAATATATATTATCATATAATTTAAGAATTAAGATAATCGTTAAAAACGCTTGCAAAAATTTATGCAATAGTAGGTTATATAAAAAACCACAAACAACATTCTTTATCAAAATCTGATCTATTTTTCAATTTTTTCACACGTTTAATAAGTATTTATCATATTGGTTACTTTATAGACACAGAAATATACTTATCAAAGTTTTTGATTATTTAATAACTTTAAACAAACTAGATAATTTAACAATAAGTGAATTAAAAAAACCTCCAGTACAAATTTTGATTTTCTTTTTAAGTAATGAACGTTTAAGTTCCATTTAGTTTACTAAAACGCTCAATTAAAGAACAATGTATATTAAATTAAACTTTAAATTGTTTTTAAGTGGTAAAAACATAATAAGCAAAGCAGTTTTGTACAACACGTATTAAAAATTTTTTTACCAATTTTTTTCTACTTGAACATTTTTAAGAAAGTTCAAATGTTGACTAACTTTTATAAAATTAAAATAACTTAGAACGACAACTATTTCAACTAACTTGACATTCAAAACTCCAAAGCGTAAATTTTTTTCTTGATTTCTAAATTAAAATTTAATCTGACTAACGTCCAAAAATTTGTCCTGCTCCCATTTTCCAGAGCTTCCCAGATTTTTTCGATTCCTCCCACCTCCGCAGAAGTCTTGATGAAGACCGAGACGCAGCCGAAGACCATGATGAAAGCCTGGACGAAATCCACCCAAATTACCGCTTTCATGCCACCCTTTTTGTAATAACAGTTTTTAAATACAATTTTTACTTTTTGAAACTCAAGTAAAAATGTTTTTTAGAATAAACTTAGTAATTATCAAAATATTACTATTGAGTTTTGTCTATCTTTCGAAATTTTTAGGTATACCTATAAATTTTTATCAGCTATTTTGTTACTTAAATAAGTTTATATTTGCACGTTGTTGACTATATCAAGATTAGAAGTTTTGTTCGGTGTAAGCAATCTGTAATAACTACTTACAATAATAAGTTTTTTTGTTTCTTAAGTCACTTAACATTTTTTATAGCTAAGAAAAAAAACAAGTGAAGTAGCTTTTTTGTCTAAAACCTATAAACATAATGTAAAAAAAGTAGTTATTTATATTAAAAACTTTTTCAAAACTTTAAGTCTTGAACGCAAAAAAAATTTTAAGATTTTTTCATAAAATGTTAGCTCCGTTTGTTAAAGTGTCTTTTATTTTAACTTCATTTCTCCACGTGTTTGAAAAGCTACTAAATATATGGATAACTAAATTGTATGAACTTTATTTAATCACGAAAAAAGCAAGGTGGCAAGAAAACCAACCAATGCAGTGTAGAAGGTGCACACGACGCAAGTGATGACAGTTCCCAAGTGAAACTGTATTGACGTCACTATTTCAATCGCCAACGATGTGAGGTAGACGGCCACTGACATGTATGACAGCTAGGAGTTAAATAAGTTGGTCAAATAAGATTTAAAACTATTAATATTCTTCCAACATTAGCAAAGTTTCTAAAGCTTAGAAGCCATAAAAGTGTTGTATAAACGGTTTTGAAAAATTTATGAACAAGTAAAAAACAAAAAACACTTTCTGCAACATTCCTTTTTTCAATAATACTTTAGCATTACAAATAAAAATCAAGTTAGTAGTTTTCTTAGATGCGTTTTTTTTTATTTTAATCTTATCTTTTAAATAAGAAATTTAATTACACAAAAAACCTTAAAAACAACTGAACTGGGACTTAAAAACATTTTTGTTTGTTTAAAAACAACTAAAATTTGCGTTCAATGTGTTTAACTAAGCTACTGATAAGTATAAAAACTAACATAATTGAAAATTTGGAAAAATGATGCCATTCTTCGTACCCAAGCTGAAAACCGCAATTCCAAAAACTGAAACGAATATAAATAACAAGAATACACGCAAAATAGTAACATATTTTTTTATCTTGTTTTATCTGATAGCATCTGATAAAACAAGGTTTTAAAAACACTTTTATTTGCTGATAAATATGTATACTGCTATTGATTCACGCAAGCAGTTGTAAAATCAAATCAAACTAATAAATTTACTTCTTTGCTGTACAAATTTAAATCAAGCCTTTTTAACAATTTAAAATGTTCGCCAACGCTTTTTACTAACGACAAATAACCAAAATATCCAAAAAGCGGTTTAAAACAAACGAACGTGATACGCGGACGCCAGTTTGCATCTGTGCAGGAAGGGAATGAAGTAGAAGTAGCAGGGAAGGAACTGCACCGTGGAAGCGACGCTCATCCACAGTATCACGGTACCGTGGTTGTAGGCCAGCACGGGGTACCCGAGGACCGTCAGCGAGGAGACGAAAGTCACCGCCATCGACACCCCGATGGGGATCTTCAAAATATTTTCGCGTTTGTTGTTGTTAAACTAAAACATTATAAAATGAAGCTCATTTGCTTGTGGCACGTGAAATGAACAATACGTCTAAAAAGGGATTTTTTAAATTGGGATCTTTGAAGTGTATTTACTAACTATTTTGAGATTTCAGATTAAAAAATAGATGGTGAATCAACATGGATTTTGAAAACTTTAATAAAAAAATGTTTTGTTTAATGTTAATGTTAGGTTAAATTTTAAGACTTGATAAAAGCGTTTAAAATTTCATCTATAAAACTTTAAAAACTACAACTTATATGATTTGTAAACGTTGTTGACTGTAAAAAAACGTAGGTGTATTTGAAATAGTTGTTGTACTTATAATAACAGTTTAGTTATTTTCCTTTAAATATTACACTTTTTTTATAGAAAAGATATTTAATCTACGATATGACGGATTAAGTTGAAAAATACAAAATAGTTTATTTTGTTTAAACATTTTGACTTTATACAACTAGATAAAAAACAAAAGGTTTTTCTATGCTGAGACGGAAACATTACAATTCGTATTCCGACAACTCAAATCCTATAAAAATATTTAAAGGGCCGCAACTCAAAAAGTAACCCATATTTGAAAACAAAATGCGTTTGTAGATCTAGTAAATAAGGTTATGATAGTAAAAAAAAATCAAAAAAAGTAAAAATTATGTAAACTCAAACTAACCGGTGATATCAGCTTGTTCGCGTAGTAGTAGTTGAACAGCGATTTTTGGTTGCGGTCTTTGTAGCTCTGGTAAGCGCCGACTACTAATGCGGCAACGATCGAAACTGGAGTACAAATTAAAATTTCAAATTAGTACAGCCTTCAGCAGAGGCTCATAGGGTGTTTAAAGAATATTTTTTTTTACTAATTTAATCAGTTTGAACAAAAAAAAATAAAAGTTTTTATAAGCACTTTAAATATACCACGTGAAGTTTGAATTTTTTAATAAAATTTATAAAAGGTTTACCTGCATTTTTAAGCGCAAAACTATCTTTTTTGTTAAATCTAGTTAAGAAATGATCAAACATTCTAGCATTAATAAAATTATTTACAACTCACTAGCAAAAACAATGCCGTTGACTACACCAAAATTTTCTTCTTTCATTTTGAATTCAACAACTATGATTTATCAGTTTAAAAATATTGCTTACCTGGTACGCTTTTAAACATATATCTGAAAATATTTTTTTATTTTTACATTTATAGAAAACTTGTAGAATAGTTGATTTAAATAATATTAAAAAACCAATCAAAAAACACTAAATTTTTTTTATAACAAAATATAAAGAACTATTTTTTTTAACTATATCACTTAAAACCTTCTGCCTACACAAAACAGTTATGAGAAAACTTTATTTAAACTTTGGTTAAACTGTGGTTTTTACTTAAAAGTAGAAAAAAATTAAAGTTTCACGCAATATAAAAATAACTCGTTAATTTATTCTATTATCATTATTACTATTAATCGCTTATTGCCAAAAATTTAGGGTGTTCGATGGAAAAAGGTGACACTCTCAAAAACATAATAATCGATCCATGTGCAAAAGCAACAAGTTTGAATAATATACTTGACACCGAATCGTAGTGCAAACGAGACTAACTAAACATTAACTAGTGATGATGCGAAGTTTCTGTAAATGACACACTACATTAAACGACCAAAATTTTATAAAAAAAAAAGCTTTTAAGATTTTTATTGCAAAGTCAGCTTTGAAAAATAAATTAAAGTTTTTTACGACTGACAAGCACATAACTAAAACACTCTAAAGGGTATAAAACGTAAAATGAAAAATTTTTGGTCAATAAATTTGGTAAAAACTTAATAAACTTTTTCTTAAGTTTGCTGCAGCCATAAACAATCCTTTTAAATCAATTGATTCAGACGGCAAAAGGCAGTTTACGACTCAATAAATATAATAAAAATTGAAAAACTGCATGTTTTAAGTAAACAAAAGTTAAATGGGATCAGGTCACGAAAATATGAAAGGGTTAATAGGAATTTTGTATACAAAAGCTTTTTAATATCTTTGCTTTAAAAAAAAACATAAAAAGAACAAAAGTAATGAGAAAAAAGAAGCTTTTATCATTTAAAGCTATAGAAATATGCTAAAACCGTCGTAATTTTAAGTGTGCAAAAGTCAGTTTGGTTTTTCGCAAATTTTAGCCGTTACGATCAAAATAATAAAGAAAAGAAAAACTTTTTTACAAACCATTGTAAAAATATTTATCACCTGAAACTATTAACTTTTTTTATTTTTAAACAAACATTTTTTGTCAAGTTAGTCAAACGTTAGTCAAACCTTGTATAAATATTCTTTGAAAGTATATTGTAATTTTTTGTGTTATATAAGGTTAAGGATAACTTAGTTATCTGAAACATAAGAAATAGTAGACTAAAGCATGTGTCAACAAAATTCCTGTTTGTTTTTTTTTTAATTTTAAACTGTAATTTATCAATTTGCAAAAACTGCTTCATGTAAAACTTGTTCAACTAAAACTTTTAAGAGTCTCATAACAAATTTTGACCAAACTTTTTTGAATTATAATTTTATCAAGTTATCAGTCATTCAATGTTTTAATGAACATTATAGAGAACAACCTTCTCAAAAAATCCTCATCAAAATAATCACAACTCAACTAAATTACTTTTAACAAAACCCTAAAAAACGGCTACATAATTTCGAAAAAATAGAAAAATTTACAAAGTATAATAGCAGGAAATCATATTTAGTTTTAAGCCTTGATATGTTTATAAGCCTGATCTAAAACAAACCTACACACAAGTGTTATTATGTTTTGTTAACAGATTTCTGTTGACTGCTGTTAGCTATTATTACAAAGCAGTTATTTCAAAACGAACTTTTTTTTTAGCTGATAAACTGTGTGTGGGTTTTAATTAACACAAAGTATAACTGTTCAAACTTTTACTCTACTGATTATAAGTTTGAGGCATTTGAAAATCAAACTGTTTTATATTTACACAAAAAAAGCCCTGACTTTATAAGAAATAAAAAATCTATTAAGCAAAATAAATTCAACATAATTTACTGTTTTTTCAATTGATGAAAAGTAAAATAGTTTACAAACAAATAACATCTTTGTCTTTTACAGTTATTGTTAGAGACGAAAAAGTACTTTTCGTATAAAACGTTTACTAAATTTAAACTAAAACTTATTTGTTTAGAAAAATCGTACTTCATTTATTAGAGATTGTTAAAATAAAAGTATAACTTAAAAAAAAGTTTAAAACACTCAAAAACCAAACAATACTACTCTCTCAACTCTAACGTGTACAAACTTGTTTTTATTTATGTGTGATTTACATCATGAAAGGGAACTTTTATTGTTTAACCTAAACTTTAAACTTGAAAAAAAACTCATCGAGATTATTAACAAAATAAGTTCTATTTAGATAGATTTTTTGAGTAGGAAGTCGTTGTAACTTGAATGTGGATCATTAGTTTGTAGCTTTTTATGATTTTCAACTCAAAACAAAAATAAATAAAACTGTTTAATACATAGTTTGATAAAAAAAAATAACGCTAATGTTTGTTAGAAAATCCAAACTATAAAGCGATTAGAGTTTTACTATAAGGTTTTGTTTTTCCGGTCAATGAAAAATACAAAGCATAAGTATGGTATACCTTTATAAACAATTAATAGTTGTTTAAATACTAAAAGTATTCTGTTTATAACTTTTACTAAGTTTAGTTTTAAACTTATTCGTTCAAAAAAACCATACTTCTTACGCAACCAAATGTAAAACTTATAATTTAGCCTCTTAAACTATTTGTCTTTAAAACTTTTTTTTTCCTATAAAGAAAGTTGAATAAGCTCAAGCACTACACAATAGATTTCGTACAGAACAATTAGACAGGAGCTTATTAGGTTTAAAAGTGTTTTGTGTATTCTTAAAGGAAAAAATGCTTTGACCAACAAAAGGTTTGAAGTTGTTAAAACTTTGCTTAAGACATAATTAATTGAAGCAGTTAAAAGATGTTTTTAGTAAATAGCTTCCTATCGTAGGTATACTTTTAAAATTTCATTTAGATGTTTGATTAATGCTTTGATTTTGAAATTCATATTAATATGCTATTAACAAAAAAATTCGCGTTATTTCAAAACAAAACAATAAGTAAACAAGTGCAAAAGTTTTTTAAGTTTAAAACAATTTTTATAGTAAGCATTAAAATATTTTAACTCAAGTTTGAATTATGCAAAACTAAACTTACAACTTAAAACAGAATAGTTTACATGACTATTTTTTATTATCATTTGTTTTTTATTTAGTTATAATTATTCTTTTGAATATAATTTGTTTTAAATTAAAGATTTCCTTAAATTTTTTGCCTAGAATTGTTTTTAGCATGACTAAGCTTAACATTTACTATTAAAATCCATCCAGATAAAATAAGCTATTCTTAACTTCAGACAGCTTTATAAGAAAAAATTGGCTAAAAGCTTTAAATACATTTAAATTTCTATATTTCTTTATAAATGCTCAAGTTCTTTTTGTGCATAAAAATTAAGTAAAAACTAAAAACTGCAAATGGAAAAACTGTTTTGTTTCACTATTAAGACACATCCGGCTAAAAACAGCTATACTAAGCTAAAAATAATTTCATAAAATAATTTAAAACTTAAAAAGTTTTGTTCTAACAGATGAAGTTAAACAAAAATATACATAAACCTCTTTGGCAAATCTTCTTTACAGAATGAATATATGTTGTATATACAATTTTTAATCTAAAATTACATGCAGTACTGTAAAGGTTCTTGAAAATGTTATCGTGTGCCACATAAACCAAAGCTTAAATTAACTGACATTTAATACACATATAAAAAATAAAAATCGTCAATTGTAAAGTATTTATAAAATCTTTAGCCTGTTTAAAAAAAATGTTACAAAAAATATGTATAACTTAGTCATTTACAATAAATAGGTCTTCGTTATTTCGGACTTTTTTTAAACTTCTAGTTTTACATTAAACCTTTAAGTAAAGATAATAAACGCCTCTTATCATTAAAGTTAGCTAGTTTCTATACCCAACACAATAAAAATATAATTCCGTGAGATCATTACGCTTTAAAGTACTTGTGCGAAAAGATAATTGTATGCAATTTACTATGAGTGAAAAACAAAACTTTTTATCTGTCGCTGGAAAGCTTAAAAGTCTTTTATAATCTGTTTTCAAAAAACCTATATTACAATACTAAAAAAATTTAGAATTGAAAAAAATTATATATCTATTTAAATATAAGATTTACAGTTTGGAGCTGAAGATCAAATAAAACATGAGCGAAAGTTTACAAAACCGAGTTCTTGACTTTCGTTTGCTGTTATACAAGCTTAAAATCTGTTTACAAACTTATGATGATCGAATTAGTATAATCGAAACTTTGCAGTTTACAGCTAAATTACAGAAATAAAAATTGTTCAAACAGTTTTTATTTAAATCTAAAAAAAATCAATTCAAGAAAAACTTGTTTACGGTTTTATTATATCATGGGTTCATAGTTTAATTTATTGCTAACCACTAAATTTTAAAAAAATCTAACTAGATTTAGTTAATTTAAACATGCTATTTAATCGAAGGAATATTGGATGATATTTTCTTGAGGAAAAATACAGTTTAGAACCGTAAACTTATTAAATTAATGTAAAAATAATGTACTTTAGCCTGTTTTTAAAATTATAAAACATGTTACAACGGTCTACGAGAAAATTAACTTAACAATTAAAAACTTAATTAAAAACAAAGTATTTAAAGTACTAAACTTAATTAAATAAGCAACTAGTCATTTTAAACGTTGTAAATAAGCTTTTGTACTTTAATAATATTTCAAACTTTTTTCTAAAGAAGTATGTTTATTAGCTACATTAAGCTATACTTATATAGTTATAAACTTTTGCAGAATTTTTTAAGTCTAAAAACAACATGAGAAATAACAATACAGAACTTTTATAAAATGTATTATTTGAAATAAACTTGTTGCTTCCTTTGCGTCAAGTTTTCTTATTTACTATTGTTTCTTTTTTCAAGTACTGAAACTTCACTACTTAACACATACTTTGAACAAAAACTTGTAAAAATGTGCAATATCAACTTAGTTTCTAAGATTTATTGTTAAAACTTATACAACAGTGCTTCATGCTTCAAAAACAAAACAAAACAACTTATATTAGAATTTAAAAATAAATAAAAAAGTCTGTTTTACAAACGAATCGAACATAAAGTTATCCAACTATCTTCAGGAAGAATTTAGAATTTAACTTTTGTCTAAACATCATCTAGTAGTTTAACAACAAACTTAAAGCTTCTTTAAAACAGTCTTTTATATAAAAAATATTATTTATCACTTAAAAATATTACTTATGAAAGTAAAAATTGTAATTTTAATAAAATTTGTTTTAATTTTGAACCAAAATGCATTTAATGAAAAAATAAATGAAAGTGTAGTTACACTGAGCGTTACTATAAAATTTCACAACATAAATTTATTATATAAAAAAGTAGATTAAAACTAAAGTTAAAATCAAATAAAAACTAAACAACTTTTTTGGGGTACAAAATTTAAGTAAAAATATCGACAATTACATCGCATTTTTATTGAAGTAGAAATTTTTTCAATACACGCTTTTCAACTACTATTGTGTTTAACTAGGCTATAGAATATAATATTAATGTTTATTGAAGCTTGATAATAGATACATCATAATGAGTTTAAATAAACAATGTGAAATAAATATTGTTTGGATAACAATTTGCTAAAACTAAGTATACAAGAATAACAATAAAAGTGGTCTATTGAATAAGCTTTGTTAACTTATGCTTAAATAGTCTTGCTTACTTAATATTACCGAATTCTTATCTAATCAATATTTATTTCACATTGTTTATTTAAACTCATTATGATGTATCTATTATCAAGCTTAAATAAACATTAGTATTATACTCTATAGCTTTTATAGTAGTTGAAAAGTGGGTTTTAAAAAATTTTCTACTTCAATAAAAGTGCAATGTGTTTGTCAATATATTTGGATTCAAAACTAAAATTTAATTTATCAAAATTACAATATAAATATAAAAATATATTTTTTACTTGCATAAGTAATAATGATTTGTTTAAAAAAAAACATAAGTAAAAACAGCTTATTTTTATACAAAACATGTTACGTTTTAAAAATATACTTTAAACAGTACTTTTTATTGTAAAATTGTTAGGTAAGTTTTATTTCTAGAATGCTTAGTTTAACTTTTGTTTGTAGAACAAGTTTTAAATACTACTTAGCGGTTTTGTAGCTTTTAAAAACAAATGCATAAGGTATAATTTATTGTATGAAAATAATTAATAAAAACAAATAATTTGCTTTAAAACTGTAATTTGCACACTTAATTTAAAGTGCGCACTTCTGCCTAAAAGGATTAAGTGCGTACCTTACCGATGTCCCTACTAAAAGTTGCTCACTAAATACTAAAAAAATAGCTTGATACTGTTAAATCAAAAGTGCTCTAGCTAAACTTAGCTTCTGTAGTATATTCATTCTTTTCAGTTTGCTAAATTTTGAACTGTACTAATAAAAAATATTTTCTATAAAAAACTTTATCCGTAAAACTTTTCTTATAACCGCTTATCTGTAAAGTTTTTTTATACTCCTGTATGCAAACTTTTATGATAAAATTGCAACAGTATTAGAAACAGCAGTTTCATCGTAACTTTGCAATTTTAGCTAAAAGATCTTATGGTTTTAATTTTAACAAAAATATTGAACACCTCAATTGAAAGTTAAAACTAGCATTGTGATTTGTATTGTTAAACATACACGATAATATTACTTTGTAATAAAATTTTTTTTAACAATTTCAAATTAGTCAGTACCAAAAAAGTTATAGATATTGATTTTAACATTACAACATTATATTTTAGTAATCTTTGGAAGTGTTGCTTTGACATTTTTCAAAAAACTAAGGACTGTTAGGTTAAATAAAACTAGTTTTAAGAGGATAGTGTACAAAAATTGTGAGAGCATGAAGAATTTAAAGTGCTTAGTGTAAAAATACTTGTTTGCTTGTTTAATTAAAAGTGCATCCTAAAATTCCGATGATACAAACTATATTTAAAAGCTACTACAGGACGTATTTGTTGAAGCAAAAATAGTTTTCAATCAAAACGTTTTGTTTTATTAGGTAACCTATAACAGAGTTTATAAGCAGTTTAGCTTAACTTTTTCTGGTCACCATATTGAGTTGTTGCTTTTTAGTCAAGCTTAACTTCGTTAATTGGTAAACATTTTAATTTTTTAGAAAAATTAAATTTAAAAAACTGTGTGTGTGGTGTTTTTTACACTTTGGTCAGAACTAGTTTTTATTGTAACCTAAATATATAATGAAATACTTTTGTAAGTTTCGAGGGATATAAGTTTACCTGCGGTATTTATAAGACGATATGACTATATTTGATAAAAAATGTACATGACTTGTATAAAATTGAAAGTATGTTAAAAAGTATACTTTACGATGAAAATTATGTTTTAAACGCTTTTAAAAATAAGTGCAGAAATAGTCCCTACTACTTTTCAACACAACAGGTACATATTAAATTTTAAATAAAAGTTCAACTTACTAATTTATTAGCGAGGTATAAGTACAACCAAAGAAATTCAAAAAGTACTTTTCTGCACTTATTTTTTATTTACTTAAAAAATAATAATTCTTGCAATAAACCATTAAATAATAAATTTGGTATTTTTGTTTAAAACAGAGTTGTTATTTAAAAAAAATAAACTTATAAAATTTTTACAGTCCAAAATATATAAGGACAAATTATTTTCCGATATAACTTTTTATTTTCTATTGAAATAAATTAATAGTAAAATGTACTTGAAATTTAACAATATACCTGAGGCCAGCTTAAGTTTGTTGTAATGCTAAAATAACTGAATTGAACTAAAACTCGTTAGTTGTTATAAAATACTTTAATCAGTCTATGTAATAAAACACAACTATATATTTTTAGATATTACTAATTTAGAAGTGTTTGTTAGATAACCACATTTCTATAAATTTGTTAATTAATTTATTTTTTAAATAAATAAAAACTAAAATTAAAAATAAAAAAATTTGAATTTTTTTTTTCAAATGATCAAAAACATACTGTTACAAGTTTTTGATACTTGATGCATATGATTACTTTAAGAAGTTCAAAAAGTTTGATTTAGTTCATTAGTAAAAAAATGTTTTGAAGCATTTTTGCACTTAAATAAATGTTTATGAAAAAGTTTTAAGTTAATAGACTTGTTTAACGATTAATACTAATATTTGCATAAAAATTTAACAAGAGTAGCTTTTTTTTAACTTTAATGTATCTCTTACTTTTTTAACTTTTGAAATTTAATTTAACCTACAAATTAATCTTTATTTTAACTGACAACTACTAGATGCTTGTTTTAGAAAACCTGAGTTAATGGTTTTCCTCAGTTTTACTAATTCAACTACTTTTGAAATTTCTTTTTTTTAAGTATTAGAATATCAGTATATTTTGTTTTGTTTTCTTTCATTTTTCATTTTGTATAATTGATTGTTTTATTAGTAAAAATTTAAATATTTAAATGATAAAAAAGCTATGTGCAATAGCTCGTAAGAAACTTTATAAGCATGTGGTGTACGACTCGATAACCGAAAGGTTCCTTTGCACACCAGGTCCTTAGACCAAACTTTTTATGCGATTTTTTAAATCGTTCAATAAACGATATTTATTACACTATCATTAAAAGTTGTTTAGCTTTCTATGAAACTAATTAGACTTTTAATATAAACCGAATTTTTTATTGAAGACTTAACCAAAAAGCTATTATGTTGTTCTCTATGTAATCGACAACTTATAATTATATATGGAACTAATGCCTTGGTTATAAACGTATGTTTGATTTAAAAAAATGGTTTTATCTAGTAATAGTAGTTTCACAAAACTTTGTAGTTTTACAGTTAAAACAAAAACAGCCTGTTTTAATGCATTTTTCTTTTCAGTTAGCACTACAGTAAATTAAATTAGTTTTAATGTTTGATTTTTAAATTATTTAACATTGTCGAATCATATTCTTTAGTCTAAGTGCATACTAAAAACACAAAATTTAATTATTAACATCTTTTTAATACAGAAATAAACTGACATGACATTTTATTTTTGTTTTCAACTTTTTTTTTCTAAATTTTAAAACTAATATTTTTTCAGTATACATAGTATACGTATACTATTGGCTAATATTTTAAACTTTACTTTACTGTGATATAAAAAACTATTTCACTGATTTTGTTATTTCAAACTACAACCAAGAAGACTTTCCAGCAAATTTTTTGTACGTTACTTAAATTGAAAAACATTTAGTTTTTATCATAATATAAAGTTATCAACAAATGTGCGGTAATCTAATTCAAAAGAACCTAAATATATAAGTAACTAACTGGTTTTGTATCATTACAATGTTTAGATGTTTAATAGTAATCTTATTAAGACAACTTTATAAAATACTGTTAATTGAACGTCAAAAGAAACAAGCTCTAAAAGTTTGGTTTGGGACCTGGGCTGGTGGACGAAAAAAACCTTTCGGTTATCGAGTCGTAAACCCTTTACCACATGCTTTTACAATTTAATACTAGCTAACAAAAAATAGTTTTTAAATATAAAGTTTTAAACTAAGACAAATAAAACAAACAATAAAAAGAAAATAAAACTGAACTAAAATTAACGAAATAATAGATTCATTTGGATTAATATATTCAAAATGATCACAAAACTTTGTCTTATAACATAAAATTAAAAACAGAGTCTCAGCTAAAAACTTTTAATTTGTATAAAGCTGTACTACAATTATATATTTAGTAAAAATTAAATTAAAACATAGTACGTAAGAGGGTTGGCAAAATTCGTTAATTAAAGACTGAATACTGAAAAACATTTCTACTTAATAATCTAAAACTTAAAACGACATGCTTATGTAGTTTTTTGAAAATAAAGAAACTAGTTATCATTGTTAGTAACTAAAGTAATAACTAAAGGTTAGTAAATAAAGAGCTTTAACGTTTTTATTGTTAAAACAATTTAAAATGGTTTGCGAAGAAACCCTCAGCTTCAACGGAAGAATGGATAGTCATGTTCGATAACAACAACATACGCAATCATGTTTTCCGTTTTTGCGTCTTCATGAACAAAACATTCGTCATCGGCGGGCTTTACAACAAGAGAGACCGATTAATATATTTGGACACTAACAACAGCGAACAGCGTCGAATTCACAACGCTCAAGCGGAAAGAGCCGCGACAGTTTATCATGGAAAAGTTGTTCTTTATGGAGAGTTTAATCGGGATCGCTCAGAACATTAAACACTATTGAGCCGTGCGATCAAACGTCTGATCCGTGGTCTTGCACACCCAGCATGATTCAGCTTAGGTACTCTCCCAGCGAGAGGTTAGCAGAACAGATAAGCAGAAAAGTATTTCCCGGGCCAGACTTCAAAAAGTCTTGGCGGACCGCGCAGTTGTAAAAGTTGTGTTATAAAGGTTAATGTTGAAACTTTATAACTTAGATTTCAATGAAAGAGTTATACGTTTATTACTACTATGTAATGAAAATAAAGTTGAAAACACAATTTTTTTTTCTAAATAAAAACATTCATATGGGTTCTGTACTATTTACTTTTCTCCAGCATTTCTTGTTTTATGTCTAGCAGACAATTTCTAAAGACATAAAACTCAATTTGTGATGGAACTACTAGTACAGTCACCTATCGCGATTCTACGCACTTGTTTGGTTAAGCATTTTAGAATTCTCAAAATATACAGAAAAATAATTGAAAAGTTTTTAGTATTGTAAATTCATTTAATATGTTAAGTTAGCAGTATACTTTTTCTATGCATAATTTTAATGCTAACTCACCTCTGTATTTGTATAGACTTTGTAAATTATGTTCCTTGATGATCGGACAAACATTGAGTTGAGGCTTTGCTCTATATGTTTTAGGTGTCTTAGCCCTCGTTTATATCTTTAAATCAACCAAGCTACGATATTCAATTCCTCACAGTATCTATGGCATAAAGTTGCATTTTAGTTCAACAAATCTCTTACTTTTAGCTGATGTGTTTCTTGCCCACCTAAAACTTAACTTGTCTTGCATGGTATTGGAGAAAGATTTTTTTCTTATTACATGCAATTCAAGTTAAATCTTAGGTGGGCAAGGAACATAGTATGAAAAAAAAAACTTTGTTTACACATAAACAACTTATAATAAAAAACTTTTCACTTATATGAAAAAGTTGAATAAAACTATTATTAAAGCAAAAATAAAACTGCATGTACCCAAAATGCATTTAACCAAATGGATTTTAAGAAAAAAGCCAATTTAGTAGATATAATTGCTACCTCATGTTTAGTAAAGAACTTTTGCTGTGGACACAATGTGCGTAAATTTGCGAGAGGTGACTGTACTATGTAGTAGTATTTGTAATTTTAACTTCTTTCTATAACAGAGTTACACTTTAGTAAGATCTAAAATAGTTAAAGAATAACTTGGCAACACTTAAACAATGAAAATTACTAATTTTAACTGGTATTTGTATACTTTTTACTTAGCAAAAAAAGAGCCTTAACCTGCACTATTTGGTTAAAATATATTATGGTATATACATAAAACATGGTTGAAAATATAAGCAGTTTCGAAACTTGGTGGAAAAAACTGCTTTTAAAGGTAGAAGCTAAGTTTTAAAAAGAAAAACTGTCTTTGAAATTAAACTTTACGAAGACTAAGAACTTGTGTTCTACCGGATCTAGCCATAACTTGCAAAGATCTGGAGAAAAATGTTTACCGAAATCAAGATAATAATCTTTTGACAAATAAAATTTTGACCTGATCCGGATCTTGACAACTTATGGCCAGATTCGGCGTTTGAATTTGAAAAAAACATTACTATGAAACTCTACCCGACAACACTACTAAAAATGGTTGACCGCTGCCATGCTTTTGAAGTATGCAGAATTGCCACAGATCAAGCTGAGAAAAATTTCCTGACTTTTTCCTGACTTTTTACAAAATTTTTCCTGACTTTTCTAAATCAAACTCTTAATTTAACCTTATTCTAAAATAAATAACCTAACACTTGAAACTACAGTATAAAATCCCATTTTTTCCTGACTTTTGCCTTTTTTTTTAGTTTATCCTGACCTTGTGGTAACCCTGAGTATGTAAAACGAATCGCTAACATGTATCTGTGAAAACCTAAATAATATCATAACATTTTAGATGTCAAGTATATGCTGAAAAGGGAGTAGTTACCTTTAAACAACAGTAGTGTTTCAACAATTATAAACAACCAACGATTGAAAAAGAATGTACAAAGTTGCAACTATCTTGGAGCAAAATGACAGCTTAAGTGACCATAAGCTAGCCGGAGTTACACTAAGTTAGCCTGAAGTAATAAAGATATAACTTTAGCAGGGTTACAACAGATCAAGCTGAGAAAAATTTCCTGTCTTTTTACTAAAATTTCCCTGACTTTTCTAAATCAAACTCTTAATTTTAACTTATTCTAAAAAACATAATCTAACACTTGAAACTATATAAAACTTTCAATCTAATATACAGGTTAAAACAACAGTTTTTTTTTTGCTGAATTCAATCATCAAACTTCAATTACATCACTTGAACCATCTGTGTATGATTGATGTATTTGCAATAAACAGCTCTATCAGCAAAATACTTGTATTATAAAATCCTTAAATTGAAAATAAATTATAAAAGAATGAACTCAAGTAACAGTAAAAAAAATACATAAAAAAGTAAACTATATATATGTTGTATAAATTATTCCTCTTATTATTTAGTAACAAATAAATCTACTCTAATCTATTTAATAAACTTAAGTTATTCTACAAAAATACAAATAAGTAAACTTAAATATGGCATATGAAATACCTCTCTTGTAACTTATTTTACAAATTTAAACAACTTTGAAAAATTATAAAGAGGTTAATGATACACATCAACTTCTTACATAAATACTAAACTAACCGCTTAGTTATGAAGAACTCAACTATTTACTTAAACAAAAAATAATTTGATTCTAAAATTATGCTAGATAAACTTTTGTGTATATATCACAGTTTCACTATGGAAGTGTCCTTGCTACAGATCATCAATACTAAAAAGCTTACAAAAACTGCTCGTTCAAGTAGAGTAGTTGTTCAATATGTTAATAAAAAATTATGCAGTTTTATAAAGATATATTATTAATTTATACCAGATGAAGGCATTGGAAATTAAATAACTGTAAATTTCTTGAAAAAATTTACTATTTTAGTCTGACTTTGAAAGATTTTCTACCATTACAAGGCTTTAGAAAATAAGAAATTTTGCTAAATTAAACTGACAAAATCTGTTTTATTTTTCTAAATTTTGTCAAAGTTCTTGACTTTTTCCAAAAACCCCCATTTTTTCCTGACTTTTGTTATTTTTATTAGTTTTTCCAGGCCTTGTGGCAATCCTACCTAATCCAAAAAAGTTATTTTAATCTTTAAGTTATTTACCAAAAAATAGATAAATGTGGTTGAAAGGGACTCATATAAAAGCGCAATTTAAAGGTCAAAATAAAAGTCTTCAAGGAAAATATCTCATCAGGTTAAAGTCTTTTTTAAGTTGTCAACTGTAGTATAGAATTAAATAATTAACTGTTACGTTATTATCTTACATTCTATTTTCAAGTAAAAGTTTTATATTTCAAGTAGAGCTAGAACGTTGACAAAACTATATTTAGTACTTAAATTAGAACTTATCCATTTTAAATTAGCACGAGTGTGTGGCGACACTCGTGTTAGCAAAATCGCTTGTTTTCGAAAGAGATCACTTAGTTTTAAAATTAAGTACTTGATATTTTTTAACAGTGAGCATGTTTTTAAATTTTTATTCTAAATATTTATTTATATATTTATCAATATAAAAATATCTATCAAAAAAATTTAAAACTGAGTTTTAACTGATCCATTACTAATACAGGGTTCGTGCGCGAAATTTTTTTCATTTAGCCTGACTGAGACCAATTTAGCCTGACATTTTTTCAAAGTAAGGAAAATCCCCTTTAGAAGTAATTTTAGGTATTGGGGGGTCTTGATTAGTACTATTATAGTCACCGACTTCAATCAGCTTTATCTCAAAAATATTTTGAGCTTTAAAAATCTGCAAAAAGCAACTCATAGCCCAGTTATAACTCAATAAAATAAGACTAAATTGTGAAAAATGTGATTGACCCCTCCCTATGCTCTTAACATAACAAATTCAGTAATAAGTTTTAAAATAAGTGTTATATATAATCTATTACTAGTATAAAAATTTAATATATATTACCAAATACAATTGTTTAATTTAATTAATCGCTAAGTAAAAACATTATAACCAGAGATTTACATTAAAACAACGTGAAATGTTGTGTTTAAAAAAAATTCAAAATGAAACGCTTACAAGAGTAACAAAGTTCAAACAAACAGCTAAGTTGTTGAACTAAACTGTAATGTTTAATCTGTATTTGTTTAATAAATTTTCATAATTATGACGTATATAATCTACTCAAAACAAAATAATGAAGATTCTAAAATCTTTTTAGAGATTCAACAAACAATTTTAAGCGTTTATTTTTACAAATACTAACTGATTTTGTCTTAAATAACTAAATCTTTATTTAGAAATAAATTCACATCTTATTTGATCTTAAAAGGTTTCTCAATTTTTTTTAATCAAAGATTTTCAAGCACTTGAACTGAGAAAAACTGACATCTCAAATTTTAAAATAAAAAACTGATTTAGCCTGACGTTTTTCAACTTTTCAAAAAAAAAAATGATTTAGCCTGATTTAGACTGACGCGCACGAACCCTGTAATAGCACACTATTTAAATAAATTTAAAAAAAAACTATTCAAGTTAATTGAATATATCTCGAAAATTTAGAAACATTATGTTGACTTAATGAAAACAATTAAATATAAATTCTTTGCAAACTCAGGTTTACCTTCTAAATTAACATCTAAATAATAATATCTACAACATTTACTAATATATAATAAATTCAAATACACAACAAACAACTAAAATCTTTAAAATTTATTCATGGAAAGAAAGCCGTACTATCAACATTATGCGATATATCCTACATTCAAGCAACTAGTAAAGAAATTTACACAAATATTTAACAAATTTATTCCCTGGGCGAAGGGCTCCTGGACATGGGCTTCTCTTCCCTTTCTTCCTGCTGTTTCGGTGACGAATCTCCGTTTTCGTGCTTCTCTTCAGCGGGCGATCTTGACCTTTTAATTGATCGTTTGTTTGTATGAGTAATACAGGCACAATATATATAAATGACATAAAAAAATTTACTAAATATGTATCAGCAGTTTTTGTTAATTAGAAGTTGGTTCATTAAAAAAAATATTTATAAAAGATGTACATTTAATTATTAAGTAGTTTAAGAAGAGATTTCAACAACATTGAGGTATACAAAAAAACAACTACCGTGCCATAAAAATTTTACCATTTTTGAAATTTACACAAAAAATATTCTTTTGTTTCAACTAAATATGAAAAGATTCCGAATCTAGTAGGATTGAGTAAGTTTTTATTAGTCTTTATTTATTGATTAAAATAAAAAATTAAACAAATAATTTTGAATGATTTTAAAAAAAATTACTTAAACCAGTATAAGATTTCAATATTTATTATTGAAAATGTTAGCAGAATACTTCATAAAAACAAGAAAAAATAAATTGATCTTAATGACTTTAACCATGTTTTTGTTAAACAGTGTAAGATTTAATAAAAATAAATAAAAAAACACATTACCAAGTTGTTTTTAAAAAGTATTAAATTATCTTGTCAAGACGGAACATTTCATGGAATAGTTAAAAAATAAAACAATAAAACAATAAATTAAATCACCTGCTCCTGCTTCTGCTCTTGCTCCTCTTCTCTTCGGCGCTCCTCGACCGCGACCTGGACTTCTTGTCGTCCTTGTCCGCGCTCCTCGACCTCGACCTGCTCCTGGCCGCCGACTTGGATCCGCTCCTCGATGCCGACCTGGACCTGCTCCTGGAGTCCCTCCTGCTCCTGCTGCGCGACCTGCTCCTGGAACCGCCCCTGCTCCTCGAGCGCGACCTGGAGCGCGACTTGGACCTGCGCGATTTGGAGCGCGACCTGTAAGAATACCGCCTGAATGGAACAGTGGAAAAAAATTCAGATATTTGTGAGCTTTTAATGAGAACGTTGGGATTTTTAAGGCTTTAAAATGCATTAACTTCGACTAAACAACAATAATAAATTTGAAGTTAAAATTTTTTTGAAGTACTGTTAAGTTTAAAATATGACTATAAAACAAAAGGCACTATTAATTAATAAAAATAACAAGAATATGAAAAAAATTAGATTACATCACAGGTATGAAGTATATATTATTAAATAAATAAACTTTAAGTAAAGGGCATTACTAAATTTTTATCAACAAATGTTTTAAAACTGTAGTGCATATAGATTTATTTTTTTGAGTCTAATTAACTGAACACGAGTTTCAAATAATAAAAACTCACCTGGATCTGCGTGCTGATCTGGACCTGGATCGGGACCTTCCCCTGGATCGAGACCTGGACCTGCTCCTGGAGCTGAACGAGCCGTCGGGGACCAGCTTGATCCTCCTCCCGTTGAGCTCGGTGTCGTCCATCTTGTCGATTGCGCGTTTCATGTCGTCGTACGTGGCGAAATCGACGACTCCTGTTTGTTATGTTATTTGTTTCCAGTCATGTTTGTTATGATCGGAGAATTATTTATAGTTTTTATTTAACTGTTCAAAATATAGATTTAATCATTTGCTACAAAAAATCCTATTATCGTTTGCTAAGAAAAGTATTTCTTTCCATTAAACACCCAGTTGAAGTGTGTTGATTCCTCAACACACAGAAACATTTGTTGGTATAATAAAGGAAGATTGCTGTATAATTTGTTTTTTGTTTTTATTTTTTATTATATATTATAGATCATAACAAATATTACCTGGATCTTCAAAATAACAATCGTTAAAACTGTTGAAAACAGCTGATAGAATGCATAAAAGCTTTTCAGGTTATAAATACAAGTCAAATAGATAAGTACATCCAAATGAACTATTTGCTTAACAAATTGCTCAATATATCCAAATAAGTTGTTGAACATTTATATTTTTACACTGATAATAAAAACTTAATATCAGTACGTTCATTTAATTGACAAATATGTTAAGCATTTGTATTTTATGTCTTACCTTAATAGCTGGACAAATATTTTTCAAAAATTTACATAACAGTGCATTTATTTATTCAAACAAACCTGTTAACTTTTTATCTAATTTTCAAGTAAACTTTTTACCTTCATTCTGACGATGCTTGTGGGCGTCGGCGTAAGTGACTTCTCCCGCTTCTCTCAGATAATCTTTCAAGTCTTGCCAGCTGACGCGAGAGGACAGGTTTTCGACGATGACGCGGTACTTTGTTCTCACCGGGGGCCCGTACCTGAACGAAACGACTTTTTTTTTATCTGGCTCTTTACGTAAAACTGATCTAGGTTAGTCTTGACATTCTCAGTTTGAAATATTTTTAAAAAATGTTTGGTGGCATTTATGCCTTGATTTGTACTTTTTATTTTTATTTTATATGAACAAAACTTTAGAAAAGTTTATTAATTATGCCATTTAAATATTAACAGGGTTGCCAAACCTTCTTGGCTGATTTTCTCCAGGTTTACAAAATTTCCTTCAGATTTTTTAAAGTACACATTTTTGGGTCTATTTACAGTTTAAAGTTAAGTTAAAGGTAAAAAACTGTTTTGATGTTATTTAAATATTGAAAAGATACTGTAAAGCTACTTCAAATAAGTTTTTAATAATAATAAAATGATGTAACAAAAAAATTTATCTATATGGTATTATTGTGCAAATCAAAATTCTTCTACTTAAAATGCAAAAATTGTGTTTAAAACTCCAGGTTTTTTGGCAACCCTGTATTAATTTTTATCTTTATTAAGATTAAAATGGGAAAAAAAATTTTTGACTATCTTAAT
Organism: Thalia democratica; assembly: GCF_965202585.1. Lineage (NCBI taxonomy): Eukaryota > Metazoa > Chordata > Thaliacea > Salpida > Salpidae > Thalia > Thalia democratica. Next base: position 79,729,407 of record NC_139165.1, read on the forward strand.
TTAACTAAATGATATAAGTTTATATTTATTAGCTTACATTAAATGTGTGGTGTAATTTTATGGCCCTATAAAAAAAATTTAAAAGGATTTACTTGAAGCATTTTTAACAGTAATATATACATGCATATGTGATTTTGAACAACAAGGCACAAGACAAAACTTAAAAGTGTGATAAACTTAATACTTTAAAAATTTGTGTTTTTATCAAAAGAATCAAAATAAAACTCAAGTGTGGTGTATCATCAAACTTACGTCCGACCACCCCGTCTATAATTAAAAAACAATTATTAATTAAATGAAAAAACAGAAAAATATATTGAACTAGTATATTGATATTTTATGTGAGAAATTAACTTGATAAAATTAAATTGGAAAGATTTTCAACAGCATGCTCAAGGTGCTGGGTAAATTTTACTGTTGTGCCACACACTTGTAAAAATTGAGCCAATTTTGTTAAGTTTTTATAAGAAACAAAAAACATCAACTTACTTTCCAATGGCTCTGGAGTCATAATAGTTGGTTCTTCTTTGGCCGCCATAACCGCCCCTATCGTATCCTCTATCGCGGTATGAGTCTCTGTGAAAAACGTTAAAAATAGTAATGTTCAATAAAACTCTTGTTTCATATTAACTTAATCATATTAAAGTATATTTAGTTGTTCAAAACAATAACTTTGAAATGTAACTGTATGTAATAAAGTAAGTCGAAAGTAATTCTCAATTAAAATATCAAGTTTTAAAAAAAAATAATTTGAACATTTATTTAAAATTACAGATTATAACTGTTTAAGCTGTTAGTTCTATGCAATGTAATTAAGTGAAGTTATCAACTTGATTTAGTTTAAAATAAATTAATTTATCTGTTAAAAAGCGTTATTTACAAAAAAAAAATAATTACCAAAATTAAACTTGCAGAACATGAATAGTTGTGTACAGCATTATTGAGTTTAAAATAATTCATTATGTATGAAGTTGGTATTACTCATAAGAAAACAAAAACTTGTATTGTTATCATTTAACTTACAATTGCATACTCTACATTCAATTGCAATAATCAATAAATAAAAATCACAAGTATTTAAGGATTCAAGTAATTTAGAATTCAATAAGGTTAGGTAGCTTTGTGCAAATTTGGATTGTCAAAAGAAAAATTTTGATGTTTATTAACTTAAAGCATGTATATTAAAATTCAAAAACTAAAATAAATCATGTTATAAAGCTTGTAAAAGGTTGAAGTTTTACATGTAAATAAAAACAAATTGTACGTGTAAACTATTGTACGTGTAATCAAATTATACGTGTAAAAAAATAGTATTTTAGGTCATGGTGACCATGATCATTATACAACATTTACTAAATACACAAAAAACCTCTAGTGTAAAAATTAAATTGTTAAATTGGGGTGTATAACAACATGCTCTGCAACAATGGTAAAACAACAAACCTGTACGAGTCCCTGTAGGAGTCCCTCCTTCCGTAATCACCACCTCCCCTGTATCCACCGCCGCCGCCGCTCCTGGGCGTTCCCTTGGCGTGCTCGATGGTCACTCTCTCGCCGCAGATCTCACGGTTGTTGAGCTCGTACACTGCGTCTTCCGCGTCTCTGTTTAATTATCAGAATTTAATAGTTTATGTTTATTTATTTAATACTATAACATATATTTTTATTAAATATATAACATTTTATGCATAAAAAGCTATTTTAATTTAAAGAGTATAAAGTTTTTAGAAGTTATTCTATCTGTCTGTATTTTAAAAGTTGAATAAAAACAATCAGAATTTTATTTATCCATAGACTTATGTAAAAATTATAAGTTTTTTTATAACAACAATGCAAAACAGTTCTGAAAATTTCAAATGTATACATAAATTGTTATAATGTACAAGAAGTGATTTTTACCTGGCATCATCAAATTCAACAAATCCGTATCCATTTTTGAGGGAGACATCCCTTAGTTTTCCATATCCCTTGAAGAATTTCTCAACGTCACTTTCCCTTGCTCTGTGGGTCAGGCGCCCAATGAATACTCGTGTATTGGACATAACTTTATCTGTAAATGGTTGTTAGTGAAAAAACATGTTTATAGTATATTCAACTTTTATCCATTGACACTAAGATTGGGACAAGTATTAGTTATGAAAACGTGATGTTAAGTATTTAGTTATGCTAAATAAGAATATTTTAAATTCCTACAGTTTATGGGGTAAGGCCTATAATGACAATAACTTGATTTTCAAGTTTTAATGTGATTGTTGTATATCAATGACTCTTTAAAGATTTAAATTTTGTTATATTTAATTTAATGAAACCAAAAGAAAAAATTTGTTGTTTTTCTTAAAAGATTTGTCTTTTTTATAAACTTTGCTTGTTTAGCTCTTAAAAAAAATTAACTAGTAAGTTTTAAAAAATTAATTAGAAATCTATAACTTATTTTTTAATTATAGGCTATTTTTATTTAATAAAGTTTTACAACAAAAGAATTTTCTTAGTATTTTCCATGCATTCTTTGAAAAAGTATTAATCTTTAAACTAGAAAAAGCAATTCAAAATTGTTATGATTAACAAGCGCTTAGTCTTTTTTATTTGAAAATGATTATCTTTATTTAAAAAATTATTTAGATATAAAAAAAAAATTATAAACAATAATTTATCAGGCTAACAAATAATGGGCAGAAGAAACACATTGAATTTTGTAATATACTTATGATTTCAATTTAGATATTCAACATTATGAATGTTTGCCAAAATCTTTGGGAGTTAACACATGTTAAGGTTTTTCAACAGATAATGTATACTAAAAAACTAGAGGATGTAAAAAAAATCTAATTGACAGAATAAGTACAAAGGGAATTCCAAAACCAGAGTAGGCTATATTTTAGCTACAAACAAATTTCATACATGACTTATGATGAAATTAAGTTACATTATTTCTTACTAAAAATTATGATAACTAAATGAATATATGCATAAATTTATTTTATCAATTTAAAATTTAAAAGATTATTTTTGTATAAATTATTGAACTGGTTTGGTTTATGGTACTAAGTTTTTTAAATAAGTTTAAATATTATTAAATTATATATTTATCTAATTAATATTAAAACAAAATCCAGATTAACATTTAAAAAACAAAGCTTACAATTTTGTTTAGGATAGATGCAAGTCATCACACCATCAGTAAATGTGAATAATAAAGGCAAAAAACACATCGCATCAGTATAAGCGCACAAGTAATATGAGAAATCACTCCTCATAGGGGGAGTTTAGAAACAGCATATTTATCCCTCGTTCTTATGGCATTTTACTAAAAGCATTTTAACGTCTAAGCAACCATCTTAATTCAATGACTTAATTTCATTAAGCTCATCATTTTTGTGATAGGCTCAGAGCCATCGTTTTAAATCGGTTCATTGCGCACAATATAGAGAAAAGTTGGGTAAGAGGTAAGGCAAGGATATATTGCACACACTTACTGCTACCATCAAAAAGGCAACGACAGTAATCTGTGAATTCATACAGTTTAAACATTAATTTTTGATGAACAAACTAAAAAGTATAAAACTAACATAAAAATACTTGAGTGCATGCTATAAATATTTAACCTGGCATTTAACACTAATAAAAAATTGAGAAGCAAAATGAACTTATTGAAAAACTTTGTATATCATTTATTTACTGTTCTTAATATCATTTAAGCTTAATTTAATCATAAATATATTAACTTGATTAAAATATTTTCTTCTGCTTTAGTTGTTTTATATTAAACATTATCACTTAAATGAGCTTTCCTAACAATTACGTAAGAGCATAGAGAGGTAGATCACCCTTTTCACAATTTAGTCGTATTTTATTGAGAGTTAACTAAGCTACAAGTTGCTTTTTAGAGATTTTTTTTAAATCAAAATAGTTTCATGAGATATAGCGGGTCAAAGTTGGGTGACTACAATAGGATCTATATGGGCAAACTAAAACGGCAAACAACTAGAAATCACTAAAAAACTAAAAAGTTTTTGTTTATAATAAAATTTTTAATCATCTTTTATTTTAATCAACAGAACTTTCTAAATATTGCAAGGCATTTCCTGGAAGTTTAGGTAGTTATCTCAAAAAATGTAAGAGGAGATAGATAGATAGATTTATAGTGAAATAGTCTTTTTTTTTTGTGGTTTTTGTTTGTCTCCCATAAGGAACCTATAGTTGCCTCTGATATTGACCTGCTATATCTCAATAATTATTTTGAATTTTTTAAATCTGTAAAAATCATCTTTTAGCTTGGTTAAAACTTTATATAACAAAATCAAATTTTGAAAAAAGTGATTTTTTTTAAACTGTATATATTGAGGTAGGCACTGGCTTAAAAGAAATTTTTTCTGAGTTTTCTGATTTCTTTCCGGATTTTAAAATTTTTAATTTCCTTATTTCTTTTTGGTAGAAAGGGCAAAAGGGGTGGAGGTTAATCACTATTTTCACAGTTCAGCCTTTTTTTTACGAGTTTTAACTAAGCTACAAGTTGCTTTTTTACAGATTTTTATAACTATAACTCAAATTATTATTTGAGATATAGCCAGTTGAAGTTGGAGGCAACAATAGGTTCTTTATGGGAGACAGAAACTAAAACGGCAAATAACTAAAAATCACCAGAAATCTATGTCCCCCTACATCTTTTGTAATAACTACCTCAAACTATCAGGAAATGTTCCTTGCAGTATTTAGAAATTTCTGTCAGAAGAAAATTTTAAAAAAATATTAGAGAAATATTATGACAAAACTGTTTTTTTTTGTTTTATTATTTAATAATTTTTTATATAATCTTTTTTATTTTGTTCCAACAGAATTTTCTAAATATTGCAAGAAACATTTCCTGAAAATTTGAGGTAGTTATCTCAAAAAATGTAGGAGAAGATAAACTTTTAGTGAAATAGTCTTTTTTTACCATTTTGGTTTGTGCCTCCCATAAGGACCCTATTGTTGCCTTTGACTTTGACCTACTACATCTCAAAAACTATTTTGAAATTTTAAAATCTGTAAAAAGCATTTTGTAGTTTAGTTAAAACTCTATAAAATAAGATCAAATTGTGAAAAAAGTGAAAAACTTCCCCTATGCCCCTAATTTAACATCAAAAATTTATTTTAACTGCTATGAAAAGACACCCTAGTGCTACCTGAAAAGTGTTTATCATAAATTATATTCTAAAATAAAATGTTGTATGTTTTGTGTCTAATCTAAAATTCAATAACCCACATGTAAAATAGATCAAAATTCCAGGTTTTTTTAATTGTTTTACCTAAATTTTAAACTTCTATGTTATGTCAGGATTCTAGGTTAAATTGCCACCCTTTTATGAAAAAGCATTTAAATTAGCTCAAGATTTACAAAAAATCTAAATAGCCTGAGTTGCCTGAAAGTGTGGCAACCCTGTGTTGATCAAACTTGAACACCTAAAAGACTCTTGAACAGAAAGACATAATTATGGAGAATTTTATAAAAATGATTCTTTTTTTTCATAAAAACTAGCAGATGTTTGAAAACTTACTTCATTAATTTAGCTTTCATGAAGTTATAACATTTTATATATGAAAACCTATACATGCTCTTTACTTGTAGAGCAAGAAATTATTTGTGGCCTGACTTTTAAATATGTTAGTGGATAATTTTGATAAATTAAATTACTGTCCTATCCAAACTTTATAGTGGTTTTCACATAGCTACACCTTGCCTTTTCTAAAACAGGGTTGCCATAGGTTTTAAGGAATTTTTTCCTTAAAGGTTTTTAAATTACAAGTTTTCTTGTCCATTTGTTATGTAAAGTTAAACCTGAGGTAAACAAATATTTCAAGTAGTATAAAGATCTTATCAAGATACTGCAATGCTAGTTAACTTTAAATAGCTTTTACAACAAAATAAGATCTAAGCGTTATTGAATATGATAAATTTTCTGGTTTTATAAACTTTTGAAAGGCAGCAGTTTTTTTTTACAAAATTTTGAACTTTTCACAAGAACTTCTTTTCCTCTTTTTATAGCAGGGCTACTAAAAAGAAAATGTTTGTTATTAATGATGTCTTTGCTGCTACTAATAATGTCAATTCAACTTCAATTCAAAGTTATCATGTCATAAACAGCTATAAAATTCATATTTTGACTTAATACTTGAGACAAATATAAAATTTGTTGAAATTGGTTCTAAGAGGCAGCACCTCTAATATTTAAATTAAAGTTTCAATTAAATAAGCTTAAAACTGAATATAAATATAAAATATTTTCTAAACTGGTTCGAAGTGGCATCATTAAAATGCTTTTAAAAACAAAAATTTAGAAAAATATACAATTCTTGTAAAACTGGTTTAACAAGGCTAACTACTCAAACTTAATTATAACATAAAAAGTTTTATTATAAAATATTAATTTACACTAATTGTAGCAATTAATTAGACCTCATTAATAGGAAACAAAAGGAGAAATAGTAAGTTCATTTAAAAAATCAATAAATTTTTGTACATCTGCTGCCCTTAAAGAAAGATAAAGTAACCAATTTTATGCATCTGGTTAAAATTTTATAAATTTATAAAAAAACTACTTCGAATTTTTACAGGTTTTTTTTCTCAAATTCAAGGTTTTTCAAGTTATGTGGTCACCCATCTACCATTATTACTTATATTTTCACATTTTCTTATGAATTAAGTAGAGGACTTTAAAGTTATCAAAACAAAATTTAAGATAAAAATTAAATTATCAACAGGGTTGCAACTCTTTGAGTCAAAAAATCTTCCTTGAGTGACCAGAAACTTTCCTGAGTAACCTTAAACTTCCTTGAGTTTCCCTGAATTTTTTTAAATCCTTAAAAATTTTATTATTTATTATAAAATTACAATATCAATTCTAAGAATATCAAAAAAAATGGCTACAAGGCTTAAAAATTTATAAATTTGCACTTAAAATATATAAAAAAAAAACTTTTTTGAACAAAATATTTAAAATGAATTAATTAAATCTCATTTGAAATCTAGAAAAAAAATTCTCTGAGATTTTTTAAAATTTCTTAAAATTTTCCTAATACTATTAGAAAAAACCAAAACTGCCCTAAGTTTCCCTAAGTCAAAAAAAAGAATCAAAATGCCCTGAGTTTCCCTGATATTTTCTACAACTTGAAAATTCCCTGAGTTTCCCTGAATTCCATGAGTTCCCTAAGTGTGTGGCAACCCTGCATCAAGCTGAAAAGCACAGTTTAACTAAATTATTATTTAATATTTTACTAGTAAAGTAAAGTAAAAATAATAGACAGCTAATCAATACTATGAGACTTACAAGTATTGATGATTAGATGAAAAAACAGGGTTACCACAAGTTTTTGAGAAATTTTTTGCAGGTTTCTGAATTTCTTCCAAGTATACTTTTAAGAATGTACACATTTTTGAGCCTACTATTAGTTTAGGCATAATGTTAAAATCTGTATTAATTAAAACAAAAACATTGAAGAAAAGATACTGTTTGGCTACTTGAAATGTGTTTTTTAATATACAAAATTTTAGATAATGACAAAAATTTTTATCTATATGAAAGATGTCATATCCTAATTTTACTATTTAACACATAAAAACTGTTGAAAAAAACAGGTTTTTCCAAGTTTTTTTTATAAGCTCAAACTCTAGGTATTTCAGTTTTTAGCCTAAAATGTCAAATTTTAGGTTTTTCTAGGATTTCAGGTTTATAGGCAACCCTTTTTAAGAACAACATTATTAATTGGCATTACATCACAGTACAAAATTAACCAAAATATCCTAAAATTTCAAAAAAAAAAAAACTGCCTAACATGAATAAAAAACTAAATTCAGTCTTAATTCAGCTTAAATGTTTGTTTAATCAAAAAATATATAAATTCATTTATTTTATAAAAGTTCAAAATAGCTTATATAGCCACAATCAATGTGAACCTTAATCTATGGTTAGAAAATTAAATTTCTCAGTGGAAAATGACATTGAATCAAACTTAAACAAAAACAATTGTTATAAATATTTTTTTTTAATTATATTTAATAAAATATACCTATTTGATAAACTATTTTTGGCCAATAAAATTACTTCTTTATAAAAAGTATTGCTTCTTAAGAGTTTTAGTGTAATAATATTGTAAAATGATTCAAATTACCTGCTAGATGTTTCTTCAAAACTAAAATAGTAGATATGGAAAACACTGTGGGTAATATTTCCAAGGCGGGCTGTTCTAGCACATTCGGTGACGACTACAGCCTAAAATGCTTTATTTTTAAAAATTACTTAACTTTAAAACACGTCTGCAGAGTTGTCAGTAATGAAGACTACTCTAAATCTGATGTTTCTTACACTTTTGCTTTTTCACGTATTTCCATTATGAGTTTATTATTTTAACGTGATTTTGAAAAATATATGTATTAAAACCGCCAAGCTTTTTTTTCATGGTTGTACATTAAAAAGTATAAATTGTAAATTAAATCTGTACCAAAACCAAATAAAAGTAAATTTCTTTTAAACTTAAACATTTTAATTACTTAGAATAATATGATATGACATAATATCCAGATTTTTTATGAAAAATTGTCACAATTTACTAGAGCATGACATTTCAAGTTTAAACAAACGAACATTTAAGTATTTTTTAAGAATGTTACACACATAAGAATACAAAAACTCTGGCAACTCTGCAACACAGTATAGTAAAATTTATTACAAATTTGTATTTATATAAGAAGTTTAACTTATTTAAGAAATTTTTATGGTGACTAAATTTCTTGAACATTTTTAAGAATTGAAAGTAGAAAAAAAAATAAAAATAAAAACAGAAAAGGTAAATTGAGTAAAAATTTTCGTGAGCAAAAATGAGAGACGTTAACTTAAAAAAAATATATATATAAGATGTCATAAAAACTGTACTTTTTATTTTAAATTGTCATTATTAAAGTCTTTTTTTTTTTAAACTTTTTACAAGAACCTCATAAAAACTTTACTTTTTACTTCAATTTGTAGTCTTTATAGTTTTTTTTTTTTTAAGTACAACTTTATAAAATGTTAAATAATAATAATTTTACTTTTAAATAAATTTTAAAAATATCAATTGCCTCAAATAATACGCATAGTACATAAACATTTTATATTGGATTATGTTAATTTATAACAGCAACTGTTTAATGCTGTTAGAAGCTTACATTATTAACAGAAAACTTTCTATAAAACTTAAACTTTTCATTTAAAAACTGTTGTACTTTTTCAACAACAATTTTTATTGTTTTAAAAATCTAATAGTCTATGCAAGTTATAAGATATACAAAGTATTGACGTGTATAAAACTTAAATAATTTAAAACAATTGAACCAAAAAAGGTAATCAAATAGCTATGACAAACTTAGTTTAGGTCTAAATTAAAAAAACGTCAACAATAGAAGACATAAGGCATTATCCTAATTGAGTTTTAGCTTCAGTTGTCCGAAAAAAGATACAAACTTTTTTTCAAACAATTTTTTTATATAAGACGATTTGCTAAACGGTGAAAGTAGTAAAGAATGTAAAAAAAATCTTCACACATTAACTTAAAGGAGTGTTCTTATAAACTGGTTGAGTGATAGATACATTATTTTTTAACTTTGCAGACTGTGATTAAGTTTCGTTTTTACCTTTGAGACTTTTTGCAAAATGCTACTTATCATACTTAATTAAAATATACTTTTTTAAAACGTATTTTCGGTTTTAAAACATACTTAAGTAGCGTACTAGCATTTAGAAGTAATGAACGATATTTTTAACTAAAAACAGATGAGAGATCAAGTCTACACTTAACGCTAACAAGAGAATGCGCGATTTGTGTACATTTATTTGGTAGAGCTAAAGTGAGTACAAGTAAACATTCCAACTGTATTTGTTTTACACTAGATTAACAGCGTAGCTCATAAACTCATAACAATAGGCCTCTATTAAGAATCTAAACGCTGAACTTAGAAGTGAATGCAAATTACATATTAGAAAGTTTAGTAAACAGGTTGAATGGTTTTTTTTTAAGCATAAATTAATAGTTAACTCTTAAGCTTAGTGTGAATACTAAATGTGTTATGAAATATTTACTTTAAATTAAATCAAAACCAAACTAGTATGTTATAGAAGAAAAATGAATGCAAACATTAATGTTAAATCGATGACCGAAAGGTCTTTTCGTGCACCTAGGTCCTTGGACCAAAATTTTTTTGATCATATTCGTTTTTTATTTCAATAAACTCACTTGCACAAATAAAAACACACAAAAGACTTACCAAAAAATGTAAGTCAGCAATATTGTTGAAACAAGATCGCCCACAACTGCAACAAAAAGCTCGTTCTAGTACCGGCTTGATAAAGCACTTACTAAGAATATAGTAACAAAACAATAGACTAAGCAGCTAAAGAGACTGTTACAAAGGTTAAAATTATCATTCAAGCGCAGATTCTAGATCTTAATTAATAACATGTTTTTGTTTCCTCGCCTTTTGAAAATCAAACACAGTTTAGCCTACGTCAACGACAGAATTATGAATAGTTGTTTTATATCCTGGTGTTAAAAACGAAAACTGTTCTGTATTTGAAAATTAAATAAGTTTCAACTTTAACTACTTGTATAAGTATTGATGGCTTCAAGAAATGCTGCTAGTCATTAGAATAAAAATTAATTAAATAAAACAAAATAAATATGTTATTAAAATTCTATGAACTTTAATTTATTTCTCATACAACTCTTTTATAAGTTTAAGTCAAGTTATTGAAAATACATTACAGGTGAAACTTGAAAATAGAGTAACAAAGTAACAGTACCTTGCATTGTTTTAAAAGCTTTAAGTATTAATCAGTATATCACTAATGATTCTGATTTATACTTAAGTAAATGAAACCTATTTATATTCTATTATCGTCATTTGATGCTTGAAAGAAATGTAATACAAAAGTATAAAAACCACAAGCTATTTTGTTAATTAATGAAAAAATATGTGGTTTTTAACTTTTTTAATGTTACACAAAACAAATTGAGTTAAAGTAGAACATGTAGAATCGATCAAAAATTTTCATAATACTTAAGAGTTTTAGAATTTGGTATAAAAAGTTAAATTAAGATAAAGAAAAAAATAATATTTTCAAACTTATATCATTTATTAAAGTGGCTTTTTTAGAAATTTAAAGGAAATCTTTTAGCTTATATTTTGCAAAAATTATGTTTCTATCGCTTGTTTGTTTTTTAAGATGTCATTAAAACTTTAAAGCCATGTAAGAATATAAGATAATTTTATTTTTTTATTTTTTGTCCGTTCTGAACCAAAAAAAATTAAGATAATAATAAACGTATTTTCCGATCAATAAAACATTAGTTGCAAATACGTAAAAAAATCTACAATTTAAGTTTAAGTTTGAAGTGTTCGAAAATTGACGTACTCGAGTAAATTAAATAAAGTCATATGTAACTTTACTCAAAACTTATTGAGTTTTTAAAGCTTTATAGTTAGCCTGTTGAAAAAGCTAAACAACATTGAGACTTGACTGTGTAAAATAAGAGTTCAGCAGTATTTTTCGGGCTACCAAACATGCTAGAAAAAGTCTTTCGACTGGATTTGTTTCAAAACTGTTTTGTTGTCCGCAGTAATTTAAAAAAAAATCTATAAAAATTATAAAAAGACTTTTGAATAGAAAAATTTTACTGCGGTGATCTTTGTGTAAAGATTACTGTTTATCAAAATTAATTGAGAAAACATTGGTAAATATTTTCATTTTAAAACCACAAGTAAACTTGTTTTAAGCAGGTTTTATCAAGCTTAAAAATAGTATTTCTTAAACAATGAAGTTTTTCACGAGTTTACCGTAAAAATGTATAAAATTTAAAAAGAATTAAACATGAGTACTTTTTGAACTAAGAAGACTATTTTGCAAACAACTTTAACTACGTTGTTAATTTATGTATTAAGGTTTTATTAAAACTTTATATGTAAGTTTAAAGTTTTTTATTAAAGAATTCTCTAAGTTAAATTAAATTATATTAGTTTTGCTAGCTATTATACAATTTAAATTTAGTTATAGCATACGTTAAACTTTTTAAAATGCTTCTCAGATAGTTTTAGAAAATGGTTGTTATTTTAAACTGTATTTTGTAAAGTTTAAATATTTTCGAAGGTTTTTGCTTTTCTTATACAACTGTATATTTAACCTAAACATTTTACTGGAGTTATGTAAGTTTATCTTTTTGAATTTGTAAGAAATTAAAACAGCCTTTTTTGTTAAACACTTTATGGAACAGAAATTAAAGAAGCTCAATGAAGACATTTACATTGATTATAATTTGTACTTAATACTTTGTTCAAATAGACATAGCATTTAAAAACTGATTTATACATCGAAAACATAAAAATTAGTCTATGCGATGTATGTTTTTTTTATTTAGAACTTTTGTAATAATTCAATTTAGTTTATTAGTTTATAAAATGATTGCTCTTATCAGCTTTTTTAAGCTTAGAACTGCTGAATTTATATGTGAAATTAAGTAGCTTAAAGTTAAATAGTTATCAAAACTGTAAGAAAAAATATATTAAGACAAGTTGTTGATAAATGTATTGGTTAAATTTATGAATGGACATAAACCTTACACACTATGAGTATAGCAGCAAGGTTTTGTTTACACTAAAGAAAATTTAATGATCAAAGGTTTTATTAGCATATTTTATCAGTCTGACCTCCATTTGCTAAATGGATTGCTTACCCTTGCTGTTGTATTAATTTACTCAATTTCAACAACTTTTTAGATAAGGATGTTACATGTAATATTAGTATAAGCTCAATAACTCTGGTTATTGATCTACATCTAAGTTATTAATACATAATGCAAATTTAAAAAAAACTATAAAATATTTATCTTGGAAAATTTAAATGATACATTAGAACATGAAAAGGAGACATTTACATAGTATTAAGTAATGCAATAGTAAAACTTTTTTTAAAAGCTAAAATAAAAGTACAATAAAAACAAAGTGTAGTATCAAGTTTTTACTAAGCAGTAAATAAAAAAATGTCTACTAATTTTTACTTTAAACTTTTTTGAATTTTAGGTTTCTCAATGTCAAAAAAAACTTAAAAATCTAAAGTGACTTATATTACAACAAAAAATAATTATTTTACAGTCATATGTAATGTATTTAATCTTTTAACAGCTTTGAGGTTGTATGTAACTACCAAAAATTAATAACAAAAATCATTTATTTTAATTTCAATTATTTTCCTTTTTTTATGATACAGTAACTAAGAAGTTTAACATAGTTTCTACACATATATACCATTTTAATCATGAATTTAGCTTAATATTGCAAATAAGATATAAATGTGTGCTATATATTCAAGAAATGTATGTTATAAACAGAATAATAAAAACTTCTACAACTTCAACCAGGTTCTTAGTAGTGCTCTCATTTCGTTAATTACTTCTTGATCTATCCGCACAAAACTGATACGATGGGTGACTTGGCTCCGATAAAGCAACCAAAAGTTTCTCCGAGGACGTTCACCTCCGCAGACGGGACCCCGCTGCCTAATGTTGACCTGATCAAAGATTCCGATGACGTTGTTGCTCACAACCCTCCTCCTGCGTCACAGCAGTCTTCATCGGGTGGTAGCAATACGGGGGAATATATCGAGTTCGGCGGCAGCGGACTGTTCAACGAGAAAATAAAACTCGACAAGGAGTTCAGCGAAAGCGACTTGAAAGGTCACGTGATCTTACGCGACCGGCAGAAGATTTCCGCGCGGAACCTGTGGGTCACCTTGAACAGGGCCGCGCGCCAACCGATGAACGAAGAGAAGGAGAAAGAGTTCAGGAGGATCGAAGGTTTCCTCCGGAAGGTGTGCGCCGCCCTGAACCCGTACAAAGACAAGAGGTGGGCTTTCATCTGGGAGAAGTACCCCAAGGTCCTGCAGGACACTCACGAAGAGAAGCAGAAGGAGCACATGTACCTCAACTTGATGGCCGCTGTGAAGAGGCATTGCCCGAAAGAGTAGCGACTGTGCGCAGTGACGTGTGAAGATGCAAGTGATTGCTGCTTGATTTGAAATATGTGTGTTTAAGTTTCCTTTGTTCCTAATCTGAGTGAACATATAAGTTTTAAAACGTAATTTACTTTCATCTAATTTCGATTTAGTCATACTCCGTTTAATGTTATAAATAAGAACAGCTGATAGCTTTGAAAGTAACATAGTTACTTCATGTATATAAATTTTATGTTGAAGTCTTGAAGAAAGTGTTTATGTCGTTTGTTAAATCTCTGCTGTTTACTCACGTTGGTTAATAAAACTCTAAAGTAAAGTTCATTGTCGTTGTTTTTTTGTATTGTAGCATGTTAATGTTAGTCTTAAAACATTCGACATAACTAATAATAATTGAGTGTCTCGAGACTTTTATTCCGAAAAAAGTCCAACATTTATCCAGAAAATATAAGATGTGAAGATCTGCAAGTAGTTTTTCTAGAAAGCATAAATAATTGTAGCAGTATATTGTAATATTTGTTGCTTTTTATTTTATTTACCACAAAAAAGTTGTTGTTAAATGTATTTATATAAACATATTACTATGTTTGATGTTTAAGAGTAAAGGAGTAAGAGTCTTTCGCGTAAAACACTAAAATTATGTTAAGGAAATTAAACTTTAGACTTGACATACTTAACAATATAAAAAAAAGTTGATTAAGGTACTTTATTAAACAATGAAACTTAAATGTTAAAAACAACTGGAAATAAAACAAACTCCTCTATAACTTTAGTACATTAATCAAAACAGAAAAACTATTAGTTTAATAGCCTACACAAGGTACAAGGCGTTTGTTTAAAAAATAAGCATAATTAATGTAAGGTTGTTTGTCTTAACTAAAAAATATTTCTCGATTTATTCAAGTTTATAGTTTAATATTTTATTATACTTCATAAGGTCGTATCTTTTTTTGCCACTGAAACCTGGTAGTATATAAATATTAAATTAGCACATTTTTATTTAAGTATATTTGAAAATAATCTTGCTTTTTTAAGTTGTATGTAAACGAGAAAAAGTATTCACAATTTAAAATTTAAGTGCAGTTTCTGTTTATATTTTTCAATTGATAGTAACGATTATAGAACCTCAAGAGTTAATAAGGTAAGCTAATCATACGTAGCTATATTCACTGGATTCACAAATAAGAATTAGACGGGATCCGAGTTTTTTTTTAATTAATGTTTGGCCAGATCCGGGTTTTGGCTTTACTTGGTGTAATGATTTTTCTATTATAGAAGTTTTTGTTTCTGAATGAACTATTGATTTTTTCCTTATTTCAAATTATATGGAGCAGTCTAAAAAAACAGAAAACTGCGTCTAACTGTGTCTATATCCAATAAGAACACTAGTGATGATTCATGACCACGAGTCAATCTCTGTAGTTTAAGTTTGTGAACTTTTGATAAACAATTTGAAAGTGGTAAAAACAAAACTTAAATGGTTGTAAAAAATACCTATACACTAGTTTTAAAATTTGTGCTCTTGAGGTGTTAAACTTTTGATACAAAAACACGTTAATTTAGAAAATTCTGTTGCTGAAGTCCTTAAAATTTTCCAAACTTAAAATGAGTTCATGAAAAATTTAAATATGTATGTAAAAAAATAAAGTAAAGTTTTTGAGTTTTTTTTTTCCAAGGTTTAAAATACTTAGTTAGCGAACCTAAAATAATTTAAACAAACTAGCTACAGTTGTATTGTGTAGTACAACAGAATCACACTACGGCAAACATAAGTTTGTGACGAACTCTTATGTATAGTGATAATAATATAATATTTTGTAAATAAATTAGTACACTTGATTTTATAAATAACGTAGAATACTGTTTTTATTTTTATGTTAAAAGTAAGACAATTTTATTATAAACCCGTAAACCAGGGTTTTCCAAAGTGGGCCCGCCCCCCTTGGGGCGATTTTAGTAAGTTGGGGAAATAATAAGTAAAGGGGAAAAAGGGGAGGCGATTTAATTTAAATTCAAAGAAACTTACACTAGATATTCATGAGTTGCAGATGAAGAGCAAAAAAAGAGGTCTTAGGTGTTTTAAATGGTAGTCTTGTTGGAGGGGGCAATAACCTTTTTAATTTTTTTCAAAGAGGGCAATACGAAAAAAAAAGGGAAATGAATCGTAAACAATAGGATTTGAAACTTTTAATATACGAAACTGCTAGTTAGCTATTAGTTTTTTGAATTTTTCTTTATATATATAAATGATAAATTGATAAGGAAATTAAAACATTTATAAAAGAGAAAAACAAAAGCCGAAAACTTAGAAGTATAAGCCAAGTATACTGAAGTTTATTTTTACATAATTTTGTTGGTTGAGTGAGACTATAACTTTGATGACGATTTATGTTTAACATTTAAGATGATGACATTAACCACCTGAATTTATAAACTAAAAAATGTTGGCAAAAAAAATAAAGTTGGCAGTAAGTTAAATGAAGAGAGAGTTAAATGTAAATTTTTAACACTGCTGCAAACCTAAAAAACTTTTAATTTTTGTAAAATTAAGTTGTTGCAGCTGCTATGCCTTTGTAAACTAAGTAGACCGTCAGTCAAGAATCAAACTTATAAGCATAACGACTTGCGTGCTAAAGAAAACCTTTAGAACCGTTTGTCAAAAGAAAGTTTAATATATAACGGAATTTTTTTAACGATCAAAAATGTATTTCGATTTTATGGCAACTATGCTGCAAAGAAAAGCAGGTTTTTCAGAAATAAAAACCGTGTGAAAATAGCTGTTTAAAGTACTTTTATTTTTACGTCCTCAAGTACTAAAAGCTACTTTACAAGGGTTAAAAAAAATTAATAAATTAAAACTTGCAGCAAGGTTACATTATATTTGAAAAAGAATCAAAATCTACTTAGGGTTTAAAAAATTATCTTAAAACGATTGTTAAAACTAAACTTACTATTTTATTCATACTATAAAATTCGATGAAAACCTGTATCACCATGCAATATTATAATATAAGTCATAACAAAAGTGGAAAGAAACTTTATAACAGCAAAAACCAGGTCAAGTTAAACTTAACCTAACCAAACTATGAATATCAACTTTTATTTGTAGCTAGAAAAAGTCTCTTAAACTAAATATAAACTTGTAGCTTTGGGAAAAATGACATTTCTTAATGGCATGTATATAGTAATTCATTTACTAGGCTTGATTCAAAATAAGCCTTTTAAATGTGATGTGTCTTAAATAAAACTTCTAGTTGTGAAAAAACTTATTTTTGATTGTTTAAACTTGAGTTTAAAACAGAAGCTCTAATGAATGATAAGTGGTTTGTAAATATTTTATAGTCACGCTTAGGACATTATTTGTTTATTTTTATTAAAAAAAATTAGTCTCAAACTCTACCCTTGCAAATAAAAGCAAGTGTGTTACATCACGTGTAGCTTTACTGCTCCATTAATATTTATCCATAAATAAAATAAACAAAAAACAAAGAATAAAAGAAACTTTTGGTGACAAAACATTTGGAGAACACTCAATAGGGGTAGGGAGTACTTGGGTGAAAACTAAGAAGAATCTAAAAAAAAAAGTTTTGCAAAAAAAGTATGCCACCCAAAAAACTAATTTCAACCCCAAAAATCACATATTTTTGGTTTTTGACTTGAAAAGTAATAAAATCACTTATACATGTCCTAGACTTATAGTTTATAACTTTAATGAAAGCTTATACTTATTGAGATAGATTTAAAGACTTATTAACTGCTTTTGATGTATGATGACATCATTATCACCCTAAATATGCAAACTTTGTCTGTAAAATAAAATGGTACTTTTTGGAAAAAAAAGCATAGCTTGTTAGCGATTTTAATAAAATTTTGTGTTGTAAAACAAAACTTTTTAGGTATACTTACTTACCTTTAAAAATTTAGGTGATGTGGTATGTATATTAGTGGAATATTTGATGTCATAGTTCATTTATCTTTAAGTGTTTAAAAAACCCTTAAATAGTTATTTCATTTGCATTACAATTAAATAACAAAATAATAAAAAGTTATGATTTATTATAGTCAAGATAATGTTGTATGGCATTGAACATTAAGTTAATGAATGCAAAATAAAGACTTTATAAAGAAATAAAGAACATTGCAAAATAAAACAAACATTGTACTGTATCATTTACTACTCACACTTAACATTATTTCAAAATGATTGATACTTTTCAATATTTTAGTACAAAAAAAACTTTCACATGATTGATAAAATCTAATGGACTATCTATTTGAAATAATTAGGTAAACATAATACTCTTAAAGATTAAAAAAAACTATCATTTAACTTTCTGTAAAAGACATCTGTTCTACTAAAAAATCTATTTGGATATGGTTTTTCAGTGAAAAAGTAACATATATTTCATGAGAAACATTCCATTACCCTTCAATTTTATAATCAAGAATAAAATCAATATGTAAGTTCAGCAAATAATGTTTAGGTGGGTTTTTCCACTTCAAATTATTTCCACATTGAACTCTCATGAGGTGGTCTATCTTGTAAGACCAATCATCATTTAAACCTTCATAAGTAGCAATATACCATGTGTCTGATGATCCTTCACTAATTAATGTGGCATAATAATCAGGGTTGCCACACACTCAGGGAACTCAGGGAATCTCAGGGAATTTTCAAACTGTAGAAAATCTCAGGGAAACTCAGGGAATCTCAGGGAAACTCAGGGAATTTTGTCATTTTTCTTTTAACTCAGGGAAACTCAGGGAAGTTTTGATTTTTTCTCTAAATTTCAGGGAAGTTTTTGAAAATCTCAGGGAAATTTTTTTCTAGATCTAGAATGAGGTTTAGTTATACAGGGTTGCCACTCGGTCAGAAAAAGTCAGGAAATCAGGAAAAGTCAGGAAAAAATTGAAAAAATTACAAAAGTCAGGAAAAGTCAGGAAAAAATGGGGGGTTTTGAAATAAGTCAGGAAAAGTCAGGAAATTTGATGAAATAAAATAAAAAGTCAGATTTTGTCAGTTTAAATTTACGAAATTCCCTGTTTTCCAAAGCCTTTAAGTGGTAAAAGTTAATTAAAAGTCCTTTAAAGTCAGAAAAAAGTTCCAAAATTTTCCTAAAAATTTACAAAAATATTTTGTTTTATTTCCAATGCCTTCAGCTGGTATAAATTAGTAAAATATCCTTTATAATACTGCAAAAATTTTCTATTAACATATTGAACAAGTACCCTTCTTGAACAAGCAGATTTTGTAAGCTTTTTAGTATTTATGATCTGTAGCAAGGACACTTCCATAGTGAAACTGTGATATATACACAAAAGTTTATCTAGCATAATTTTAGAATCAAAGAGTTTTTTGTTCAAGTAAACAATTGAGTTCTTTATAACTAAGCAGTTAGTTTAGTATTTGATGTAACAAGTTAATGTGTATACTTTACCTCTTTATAATTTTTTCAAATTTGTTCAATCTTTTTAAATAAGTTATAAGAGAGGTATATGCCAAGATTAAATTTACTTATTATTTGTATTTTTTGTAGAGTAACTCAAATTTTTAAAGTAAATAAGAGTATATTTATTTGTTCCAAATTTTATACTAAATGATAAGAGGAAATATTTTATACAACAGATATATAGTTTACTTTTTTATGTCTTTTTTTACAGTCACTTAAGTATATATATATTTTTTTTATTTAAGGATTTTATATTAAATAGTTTGGGTAGTATTTTATTAAACTAAGTGAAAAATTTTTATAAGTAAAACATGTTTTAAGTAAATACTTTTTATTACTAGATATTTTTAACTTATACGCTAAATTTTTATTACTAGATTTGTTTTACAACTCATATGCTAAATCTGACTAAAGTTTACTTTTTTAGTTAGATAAATAGCTTATTCCTGATAGAGAGTAAATTTATTTTTCGTATTAAGGTGCTAGATTAGAATTATTTGTACAGAAAACTATTACTTTATGTATTGGGTTTTTAAACTCAGACTAACCATTGTTATTTTTTACAGATCAGTATTTAATTGTTTTTTATATTTTAATTATGCCAAAGTTTACATATTTCAAGAATTCTTGGCTTTCTGAGAGTTTTTATGTTTTAACTGTAAAAGTTCGTTATTGTTTTAGATTTGAGTTGTGAAAATTCCTAATTAATTTAAGGTTTTAATTGTAAAAGTTCCTTATATGTTGTTTCGTTCATTTAGATACAGTTATACTAGGAAATTCTAAAAAATTGTGTTCTTTATTGTTTTAAGGTTTTAACTGTAAAAACTTGTTATTGTTTTAAGATTTAAGTTGTGAAAGTTCGTTATTAATTCAAGGTTTTAATTGTAAAAGTTCCTTATATGTCGTTTGTTTATCTAGATACATCTATGCTAGGATTTGCTAAAAAATTGTTTCGTTGACAGACAAGCTGTGTTTATAAGGTTATAATACAAGAATTTTGCTGATAGAGCTGTTTATTACAAACATCAATCATACACAGATGGTTTAAGTGATGTACTGGAAGTTTGATGATAGAATTCAGCAAAAAACTATTGTTTTTAACCTGTATTAAAGTTAGATTAGAAGTTTTATATAGTTTTAAGTGTTAGATTATGTATTTTAGAATAAGTCTAATTTAAGAGTTTGATTTAGAAAAGTCGGGAAAATTTTGGTAAAAAGTCAGGAAAAAGTCAGGAAAAGTCAGGAAATTCTTCTCAGCTTTTTGAGTGGCAACCATGAGTTAATCCAGTTTCAATATTTTGTTCAAAAGTAGTAATTTTTATTATTTAAGTGGTTATTTAGAATTTTTTTAGCCTTGCGGCTAGTTCTTCAATATTCTTAGTATTAACATTGTAGTTTTTTTAAGTTTTAAATTTATATTTACTTAAGTAAAATCAAACTGTTTAGAGAAATGAAAGTTGTTGTTAACTATTCATTGAAAAGTTCTAATAAACTTTTTATTTTTAGTTACTTATGTAGTTTAAACTTTATTCTTTTATGTAGAAAGTTAACTAACAAGTTTACACAAAGTTGTGCAAAAATTTAGTTTTTAATTTTTAATTGGTTTAAACCTTTTAAGATTGAGTTTTTGAAAACAGTTTTTTTCATAAATTTAATGCAGAAGCATACAAATACAACCTACCTTTTATTATTAAAGAAGAAAAATGAGAATGAGGTATCAATAATTTGTGTTAGAAGAGAAAATTTTTTTTTTAAGATTTGAAAAATACGCAGGGAAACTCAGGGAAATTTATGGTTACTCAGGGAAATTTTTGGTCACTCAGGGAAGATTTTTTGGCTCAAAGAGTGGCAACCCTGAATAATGCCCTACATAGATATTTTCATTTTTTCTTTCTGTATATTGGAGGAAGCCCCTACAATTGATGCGGCATCAGCATATGTTGGTAATGAACACAGAGACTGAGAGCACTCATCATTTTCTGCAACAAGAGCACATAAATTTAGGAATCTTTTCTTGTGTGTATTATCATTTACTTTAAAAAGTTCTGGATTGTATAATACTTTAGATTTGTGTGACTCTCTAAAGTAAATTAACTCAGTACAAGCAATAACTTTATTTTAATCATGATAGAATTTTAAGATAATATGCACTTCCACGCTCACTACAGGCCCACCCCAGCTTTTACAAAGTTTGAGACGCTTCTGCACGTATTGATCCTTTTTCTTCCTCTTTTAAATTTTTTATTTTACCTGTAAAAGCTTTAAAAAATTTTGTCTGCTACCCACCTTTGCTCCATCTCATTCAGAAATTTTGCAACTTTATCAAAAAAATTTTCATTTTTAATTTGAAAAGAATCAAATATAAATAGTTTATACCTTGCTAAAATTAACTAAAAATAAAATAAAATTTCAAGTGAGCAATAAACTATAAAATGCTTAATAAATTATTAAACTTTTAAATGTAACTCAAATAATTTAAAGCCATTAACATGCAATTCAAAATATTAACTCTATATTTAAACAAAACCTAAAACTAGCAAATACAAATAAGTTCTAGATAAGTTCATTAGTTCTTTCTATCAGCAACACAAAACACACAGTAACTGCACACATAAAAAAGTACTTTGTTATGTTTTTGATGAAATTTGCATCATTGATTTTAAGCCTTATTTCTCATAACTGCAGCAAGCTTTAAATATTCTCTTAAGTTCAACAGAGTTCAACAATGAATAATGTAAGTAATTGCAGCAGTTCATTACAGTGCAATTGAAATAACATTACATCAGTAATATCTTTCTGGCTAGCTGACTCCACACATTTTAAATTCAAAATAAATAAAAACTTATAAACAACAGAAGAATTTGTCTTTTATACAAGAAAAAGAAGTACAGTTTTACAGACAAAATTTGCATATTTAGGGTGATTATGATGTCATAATACATCAAATGCAGTTGAAATGTTTTTAAATGTATGCCTATAATAATAAGCTTTCATTTAAGATATAAATTATAAGTCTAGGACATGTTATAAGTGATTTTATTACTATTTAAGTCAAAAATCAAAAAATATATGATTTTCAGGGTTGAAATTAGTTTTTTGGGTGGCATAATTTTTTTTTTGCAAAATTTTTTAGATTCTTCTTAATGACGCAAAAACACATCCCTATCATAAGTACTCATATAATTTTACAATATGACCAAAAAAATGTGCTGCACTCCCTACCTCTACACTCAAAAGGCTAAAATCATAATACTAAAAGCCACAAAGTGAGGGAAAATGACAAAACTCAAATCTTAAGCAAGTGTTCACCAGCTCTACAACAAAAAAATCACACTGACAATCCAACCATGTGATAACTGTCACTCTTTCTTTTACAATGGTAAACCTTTTTTGAAGGTCAAGCAAGCAAGTTTTCATCATCTGTCCTTTTGAAATTAACATTAAGCTAACCAAAAAATAAAGATAAAAAACTATGTATTTAACTGAAAAAAAATCTTGGTGAAATATTATTGCACATGTTAAAACTTATAAGAACTATTGAAAAGATTTATAAAATCATGGTTTAAATGACTTTTAAATTTTATGTCAATCCATTTAGTAATAGTTTGAGTTTTTCAAAATAGTTTAAACAACCGTGAGTCTGCCTGAGTGTGTGAAATTGCTAGTTTTGAAAATTTTTCTATGTCTCATGACAAGTTGTTGTGATAATTTAAAAATCAGTCTTATTCATAAAAAAAAGCTTTTTACTTAATATTAAGTCTCTCTCAGGGTTGCCAAAAAACATGGAATCCAGGAAAAGCCTGGAATTTGGTAATTTAGGAAAAAAAAACCTGAAATTTGAGAAAGTTTAAAAAAATTTGAAAAATCTGAAATATCAAACAAATATCACTAAAAAGCTTGAATTTAAAAGAATTTTTATATTTTAAGTATGAACTTTTGATTAGATAGGCTGATTCAAAGGCTAGTTTGATGTAACACAGGCCAGTTTTTGGTCACTCAGGCTGTTGTTTTTTGTTCTTGACAGATTTTAAACTGTATCCAAGTGGTGTACAACTTGGTAACTAAAAGGTTTTTTTGTTCACCTGGTTGTTAGACCAATTATTTTGAGCGCGTTTTTTATTGTTGTTCAAAAAACTTTCTATAGTATGGCAGCCCTGAGTTTGTGACTTCAATAGGTTTCATATGGAAACATATAAATAGATGTGCAATTAACAGCTTAAAAAAAAAAGGTATTTTCCCACAAAATTAAATCAATCTTTTTGAATTTTTAACTTTATCATCTTAACTAACTATTTGAAATTACATCCAGAAAGGTTGGTAACTTAAAATAAATTGCTTTTGAAAAAGTATTTTTTTAGAAGTTTAATTTATAAAACTGTTTCTGCTAACTAGGGCAAGAAACATTTTTGGAAAATTTTATTTTAAAAAATGTAGGAGGTGGCAGCTTTTTAGTAATTTTTATTTATTCACTGTTTTAGTTTTCTCCTCTTATACAAAATTTTTGTACTCTCTGACTTTAAATAGCTAAATCTCAAAAAATATTTTGAGTACTAAAAGACTGTATAAAAAGCAACTAACAGCTTAAAATTTCTACAATACTAGATCAAGTTGTAAAAAACAATTACTCCATACCCCCAACTTACGTTTAAATTTAGTCATTGTCAATTTACAGTCTTGATTTAAATTTACTTAAGAATTTTTCATCTTTTGGTTAAGTTCTAATTAAATACAAAAAATGTGTTTACTTAGCCCTTATAAAAATATAAAGTGAGTAAGCATGTATACAATACAGTCCTGATCTTAGTAAAAAAAAATTAGTGTTAATCAACATCTTAATGAAAAGTGCTCAGTGAATCAATGATAAAAATAAGTACAGTAAATAACTAATACTTTTTGTTTGTCTGTTTGCAAATCAAATTAAACATTTTGGCAAATTGAAAGTATTTTCTTTTTAAATTTAGTATATAAGTTGGGGTAACGCACTAAAACTTATAAATTAATAACTATAAAAAAAGGCAGAAAAATAGAACAAGGCTGATTATGCATGAACATAAAAAAAAACATAAGCATTTTATGTGCACATTAAAAATTTTATAAACACATTATTGTGCATCACGCACACTGGACAACTCTGCCAAAATTTTAATTGTTGAGATATTTAATAAACTCAGGTTTTTTTTTGCTTCCAAGAGTTGCACCACTGTATAAATAAATTTAATTTGTCTCTGTTGTAGACAACCACATTCTATTTATGTATAATAAGTATTTAAAATGTAATTAAAAGTTCAGTTGTAGTTTTCAAAATTATGTCATACAAGTTATTAGCAAGAATACATAAAAACTTAATTAATAGATACTTAAAATTTATATCCAAAAAGCATTATCTGTTTTAGTAAAGGTATTAAAAAATTAATTAAACATCTAAAAATAATTGCAATAAATTTATTTTATTTTTGGAAAGTAATGTATAAAAGTCTTATTAAATTATAAAAATTAGTGGTGTTTTTTATTTTCAATGGCTGTAGCTACTTCATGATATTTATACAATAAAAGAAAAACAAATTTAAAAAACATAGTTTTTGATGTATATTAAAGTTACTTAAACCCTTTTGTTTTGTCTATATTTTAATTTCACACTTGTGAGGACAGACAAATTTGTACTTAAATCCATAAAATACTTCAAAAGTCCTTTGGCTACCATCAATAAAATTACACATACTGCCTTAAATATTGTACATAAGTTGTTGCTATTGGTTTAAATTATTTTAAACAGATTTTATTTTTGTAAGCTGCGAATAAATAGTCTAAGTATATTTTTATAATTGCAACCATGTATTGAAATTAAGAGCATAAGAGGCATAATAATACATACTTGATTCTTTGAAAGTTTAAAGTAAAATATAAAACTATTATTTCACAGAACAAAAAAGTTCATTGTAGCCTTTGACACATAACAAGTCTTTTTAGGTTTTTAGTATTGGCCCAATAAATGCATTTTTAACTTAAATTTGAAATTGCTAGTTATTCTGAAGGATAAAAATAAAACTCATATTTCTTTAAGTATATAAACTGAAAATTCAAGCCTTTGGAATTTGTTAAATATTAAAAAAGTATTTTAAACAAAAAGTATAAAAAAATTAGGTTGATTTTTGTTTTTGAATGGACCGTTTAAAAAATATTTAAGCTCTTGTCTTCAAATAGTTTTTAACTCTCTATCTGTTAAATGTTGTGTCTTGTATATTTAGGCCATGGGACTGGCAGGGGTAAATAATTTTTTTATAACTCTATCTTATTTTGTATAACTTAAATTAGGCTTAAGTTGCTTTTTACAATTTTTTAGTATTCAAACTAGTTTTTAAGATACACATGGTTAAAATCAGAGAGTACAAAAGGTTGCTTATGAAAGGAGAAAACTAAAACAGTGAATAAATACAAACCACTAAAAGTCTATCTCCTACATTTTTTGAGATAAGTACCTCAAATTTTCAGAAAATATTCCTTTCAATATTTTTGGAAATGATCTCAGAAGGATTTGTTAATTTTTGACACTAAAAAATAAACTTAGATTTATTTTTTGTTACTTTGTCATAAAGTATTTATTTTTTAATTAAAAAATTATTACTACGTGTTTATTACTAAAGTAAAAAAGTAGTTAATTTATCTATAAAAGAAAATAATTACATTAGAAAAACTATTTTCTCATCATTAATTTCATTTTTTAATTTTACAAAAACAACTAATTCAAGTTCTTCATTTTAACAGAAAACTAAATAAATCATGGAAATAGTATCGAAAGAAAACATAAACCATCTGAGTCTCGTAGCAGAAGACGGCTTGTTTTCTGACAAAGAGTTCAGGCAGTTTGTTGACCACGTCTTCAGGCTGGCACTGGTTGATGAAAGAGAGGCGGAACAAAACTTGGAAAACTTGTTCCCGTCAAAACAACCAGATCGGTTGAGAAGTGCCTACAAGGGCGTAATGACGCTCGCGTTGGAGGCCGCAAAGCAAGACCTGCAGAGTGAACAGGTGGAATTGTTACTAGAAGACTGCAACTTCATGCCAGGCAGAAAAGACGTTTTCGTGGCTGCTTACGACAGCTACAAGGGCAGCCTCAGAACTCATCTGAGCAGGTTTGGAGTGGAAACTGCTAAAAAGGTATTTGTTGATTGTTTTTAGTTTTGTGCTGTTCATATTTTGCAAATAGTTTTTCATCATGTTAAATGATCTCTATGATTTCATAATATAGTGTCTTATAAAATATCACAATAATCAAAAAATACTCATTAACTTTATAATACGGTAAAACTGAAAATAGATAATAATTTACAAACTGGTTTGAAGCTGTATCTAGTTGTCTAAATTGGTGTATCATAGTTTTTAAGCATTTTAGTAAAATTAAATTTAAATGTATTGTTATTTTTATATGTACTTTATATTGTATTTAATAAAAATAATTTCAGACAGTTTTTACTGCTAAATTGCTAATAACTACAAAGTTTAAAAAAAGGAAACTAAAACTGTTACAGATAACTTATTTAAAAAATCATATTGTTTGTCTCTTGGTTTTAAAAAGTTTTTTCTTATCTAAAATAATAAGGTGTACCTTTTTTTTGAGAGTGAAACAAAATGTTGTAAAGTTTTGAAATTTTTTAAAAATAAAAACTGTTTTCATTATTTATAAGTTATTAACTTCTTGATAGTTTGATCCTTTATGTTTTTAAATTAACAAATGTGTTGACATAGTTGAAAAAATTTAAAACACAATACAAGAGCAATTATTTCCACTTTGTGTTTTTAAAGATTTTGGGTTGTTTCATTGTTAAACTATTTTCGAGGTAAACAAAAAAGCTGTTAAATTATGTTGTAAAATCTAAACAACATACTTTAACAAAATTCTTATTTAACAATAAATATTTAAAAAATTTCAATTTAACAAATACTAATTATGATGTTTTACACTGTATTGCTCTTTTTTTTGGCTTTTTAAGCTAGCTTTGACTAAATTGAGTAAAAGAAGAAAATTCAACTAAATTATTTTAGTGTTTGTTTTATGTTAAATTTCTTGAGGACATAAATAAATTTCATAAAAATAAGTTAGTTATTTTGATATCAATTATAATATATTAGTTAAGTTTTTATTTGTAATCTTTAAATTTTAAAATTACTTTTGTGATTGTTTTAACTTGTAATTACAGTTTAATCTTTGTCAGTAAACTAAATTGTTATGAGGTTTACTACTAGATTGCATTATATAAAAATTATGTGGTTTTAATAAGCTTAACTAGTAAAAAATTCAAAAATAGCCTAAAATGGTTTTCACTAGCAGAAGCTTTTAAATGTTTTCAATTCCATTTAAATAGTGTGCAATCCATAAATAAACTTATGTTAATTTTTATACATAAATTTTTGCTTATAAACTTAAATCTAGATTGTTGTAAAAGCAAAGAATCAAATATTATGCGGTTTTGAAACTACATAATATTTGTTTTACAGAAAATATTTACACAAAAATTCAAGCAAGTTAAAAATTATTATTAGACAAAAGGTTTTGTACAATTGTGATAAAACTGAATTTCTTTAAAGCTGTAGTCATAAACTCGTGCTGAATAATCAAGCTAGTTTTTGTTTCAAAAAAGCAAAACATTTTTGTATTCACTTTCTGATTCCTTGTTTACTGAGTTATCAATTTTTTTTTCTCAACCTATTTTCTACTAAAAAATAAAAGCTTCTTCGATTATAAATAGTTTTAATAATTTAATTAATGCATATCAGCTTTGGTTTCATAATCAAATAGTTAGTTTGTCTAACCCAGGGGTCGGCAAACTGCGGCCCTCAAAGCCAAAATCTGCGGCTCGCGAGGTACTTTTTAGCTAAAAGCATACTTAAAAAAAAACTAAAAAATAAAAGGTTTTGCAATAAAAACTTACAATTAGGCTTTTAGTTTAATAAATACTCTTTAAAGGTGCTATTTTACTACTTATTTTGTTATTTTCTTTGGTTTAAAATAGCATTTTTCTTTTGATTACTGTTAATTATTTTTAAATAACTGCGGCCCTCGAGCAATTTTTACTAAAAATTAGCCCACGAGTTTCAAAAGGCTGCCGACCCCTTAAAATTTGTTTGATTTAATTATTTGTTCTCATTGTGCTATTGTAATAATAAATATTCTGTTATTCGATATTAGTTAGCTGAAAAGTTTTCGTACATGTAAAAGTATTAGTTTAAATTGCATTAAGTTGATTAAGTACAAGTATGCTCAAAGTTTATTAGCTTGTTTTGCAACTAAAGCTTATCAAAAATTTAAATTTTAGGTTTTAGCTATCAAGTTAGTTTCAATTAACCAACTACTCATGTTTTTATTATTATTATTATTTACAGGGTTGCCAAAAAACCTGGAGTCCTGGAAAAATTTGGAATTTAACAATTTAGATTTAAAAATTCTGGAAAGACGCGTAATTAAAAAAAAAAACTAGAAATACCCTGAATTTTGAACAAAATTCACTACCCTTGAATACCTGGAATTTTATATAATTTTCACATGTAAAGTAATGAAATGTCAATATGACCAAAAAATCTGTCAAATAGATAAGGTTTTTTTGTTATCATTAAATTGTTTTTTATCAAAAAACAAATGTAAAGTAACTTTACAGTATATTTTAAATGTTGCTATACTATTTAAGACAGTTTTGTACTAAAAGCTTAATTTATTCTAAAAATAGGTAAAAATACGAAAAACTTCTTTTTTTGAAAAGTTGTGGAAAACATTTCTCAAAAACCTTTGGCAACCCTGTTTTTATACTTATTGTGCTACTTTGGTATTAATAATCTTATCTAATTGAAATAAGTTAGTTGAAAAAGTATAGTAGATATAAGTTGAACCATTACAACAAAATTTTTTCATAATCAATTATACATATTAAATACAAACTTTTAGATTAAGTTTAGTCTTTACAAAATGTTCAAACCAAAACAATAATCACAAAAAAATCACAAACTCTAATAAAAGCTATTTATAAAGAAAAGTTATTTTCTGTTTTAATTTGATCACTAAAACTTCAAACCAAATTTTAAGGGCATAGGGGATGGGTAAACCACATGTTGTAAAAATTTAATTTTTTAATTTTTCTAAATATTTTAAAGAATATTTCCTGAAAGTTTGAGGTAGTTATCTCAAAAAACGTAGGAGGAGGTAGATTTTTGTTGATTTCTAGTTATTCGCGGTTTTAGTTTGCGCCCCCCCCCCCATAAGGAACCTATTGTAGTCTCTGACTTTGACTGGCTGCATCTCAAAAAATTTTAGAAAATAGATATTAATTAAAAAATAAATAAAAAAATTGATAGATTCAAAATCTGTAAAAAGCAGCTTGTAGCTTAGTTAAAACTCAAAAAAATAAGACTGAATTGTGAAAAAGGTGATTGACTCCCCTATGCCCTTAACAGATGGTCAATTGAAAATGAAATCAGATTACAAATTTGTTAATTTAAGTTATTTCCCATTTAAGTTTTTCATAACAAAAGCACCTTTATAAAAAATCAGACATTTGAAAAAGCCTAGTAAACATATATGTTTGAGCTTTACAACAAATGCTTCAGGTCACGTTACAATAGGTGAGGTTACAAAAACAAGCTTTGTATAGTAGAAGATTTTTCAAAAAGAAGTACATTTTTTTATTATTAAAACCAAATAAAGGTACTTCAGGTGGTAGATTACAAATAAAAATTAGATTACAAGTTTGTTCATTTTAATCACTGTGCTATTTAAATTTATGTTAACTTCAACCCTACCATTTAAAACACCTAGAAGATACATAAGTTTAAATTTCTAAAAAGTCATGTTTCTAAAATCGTTCTCAAAATTACAACAACAGGTGGTATAAAATCAAACTCTAGTGCAAACTTTAGCGAAGTATTTTAAATAAAAGTAGTTGACTGTCTATTCAAAATCAAATTTCAATCAAAATTTCAATTCAAATTCTCATCAGGTGGTCGACTGCAAATGGAAGCTGGACTACAGCGTGAAGACCAACGAAACGCACCGCGTCAACAAGGTCAATTACACGATACAGCTGCGAACCGATGATCGGGACAATGTGGACTTCACCTGCAACAAGGAGGAGCTGCAGAACATGATCGCCAAGCTGAAGGAAGCCGCCAAAGTGGTGGAGAGGGTTTCCCAGTAGGGAGTTTATTTGTCACCTTTGTACGTTTCAACCTCATTCATGACTTTTTAATATTGATTTTCTAATTGATTTTTAAAATACAATTTGCAGTATTTTTTTCATCTGAAATTGTTGTTTATAGTTTTTTAATGTTTTCAAACTGTTGTATCAACTTAAATCGGTGTTTTAGCTTTTGTATTAATTTTAATATTATTTTTAGGTCCTACAACTTGAACAAAATTTTACAAATTGGTTTAAGAATTTCAAAGTTTTTGTTTAAAAAATATTGATCTTCTTATAATTATACAATTGCTGAGTTTATAATTTTTATTTGTTTATACTTTTTCATTAAGAAGAACTTTCTTTTTGATTTTATGGTAATATCCCAAAGTGTTGTTTTAGAATTAAAAGTTGTTTTTAAGACTCGATCTAACTTCATTTGATTTTATATGAAATATGGTAAACCTAACAAAATAATGTTTTTAAGATTTAACTTTTAGTTCTTTGTAGTAAATACTTTTTTCAAAGTTGCTCAAGTTTTTACAGGGTTGCCTGCTTCTTCAGATAACTCACGCTATTTTTGTTCAATTATCAGTGTTGTAAGTTTTTAAACCGTATTGTTTTATTAGTTGAGTCAATAAGTTTACAAACAAACTTGCCTGTTCACACTGCATTTGCAGATTTTTGAAAATATTTCGAGTTTGTAAGACTTGTTTTTTAATTTTTAAAGTAAGTTTCGCAAGACTAAAAACACATTTTCTAAATCCGCATTCAGTTTTTTTTATATAATGTTGTAATTTACATGAAATTATACTTCCTGCTTTATCAATAAACTTACACTGACTGAACGCAATTTTTGTATTTTGAAAGTTGCAACCCTGTTTTGTTTGATTTAGTTTTTATTTAACACCTTTCTCATAAGTCTAATAAAAACCATGTCGTTGTATACATATTTATACCACCAATCGTGCAATCATCGCTTACACTTTTTATTTAAAAATAAAACTTGTCATAAACTTACAACGTACCAACCTGATTTTTCCTTTTCAGTGCTGTAATAAATATTTTCTTATCAAAAAAATCCAGCCGTCCAGCAAATCCACAGAAATGAACAGCAACGACATCAAGTACACTCCCGACATGCCCACGACGTTTCTCCCGTCGAAGCACGTGACCTACATCGCCGAGTACGACACCAAGTGTGCGAACGAGTACGAGATGACGGAGTACCTGAGGCTGAGCGGGATATACTGGTCGCTGACCGCCCTGGACCTGTTGAAGTCCAGGGACAGGTTGGACGAGGACTCCATCGTTGAGCTGGTCAAGAGCTGCCAGGGTGAAAACGGGGGGTTTTCCCCGGCTCCGAGACACGACGCGTCCATTTTGTACACGCTGTCGGCCGTTCAGATCATGTGCATCTACGACAGGTTCGTTGTTAACATTTTGTATAAACTTGAAAAAATGTTGAAAAGTTTTAATAAGTAATCCATAAATGTTATCATATGTAATTAACTTTCGTCAGTATTATCAAGTGTTTGTATCTATTAAAAAATAAAATTAATGTTAGTTTACACGAATCAAGTATATTACTTACAGATTAAACGAAATCAACGTGGAAGCAGCCGTCAACTTCGTGTCCAACCTGCAGAACGACGACGGCAGCTTCAGCTGCGACGAGTGGGGGGAGGTGGACACCCGTTTCTCCTTCTGCGCCGTCGCCACCCTCGCGCTGCTGGGCAAGTTGCGCTCGCAAGAGGGAAACTCCCCCATTAACATTGAGAAATGCGTGGAGTTCATAGTTTCGTGCAGGAACTTCGACGGCGGGTTCGGGAGCAGGCCGGGAAGCGAGACGCACTCGGGTCAGATATACTGCTGCCTCGGCGCCCTGTCGCTGTTGGGAAGGTTACTTTAAATGTTTGATAAATTAAAAGTTTTTAGTTTAACTTCATTCTAAGCTGCGTAAAGTTTCCTTGAGTTTTTGTTGACCTATTAGTTTAACTGTATTGTGTTTGTAAGGTGTAGCCACAACTGTCTAGCTAATAGTTTTCAAACATGCAATAGTGTAGAAACTTAATATTATTTACTTGTCAATCGCAGCTATCTACATAGTAATACATAAGCCTACGCCTTTTATATTGATCAAGCAAATTCAAAATTAACACGTGTATGTTAGTACACAAAAGTTACTTTGAATTTTCAATTGTTTTTAAAGAAAATAGAGGAAACAACTAAAATAAATCAAACAGGTTGGAAGAAGTCGATCCCGACCTGCTGGGCTGGTGGCTGTGCGAGCGCCAGCTAGCGTCGGGAGGCCTCAACGGGCGACCGGAGAAGAAACCCGACGTGTGCTACTCGTGGTGGGTGCTCTCCTCGCTGAAGATGATCGGCAAGCTACGTTGGATCGACGGGGCGTTGCTGAAAAAGTTCATACTGGCCTCGCAGGACGAGGAGGGCGGGGGCATCGCGGACCGGCCCGGCGACATCTGCGACCCGTTCCACACGCTGTTCGGGGTGTGCGGCATGTCGTTGCTGGGCGACGGGAGCCTGAGGGAGGTGAACCCCGTGCTCTGCATGCCGCAGCACGTGGTCGACAGGCTGGGCGTCAAAGTGCAGCTGCTGCCCTCTTGACTTGAGGGTATTTCATGTTGTTTAAATGAATATTTCTGATTTTAAGAAAACAATTTCAAAGAGTAAGTAGAGTGTGTTTGTTATTTATTTAAATTATTTATTTTTATACCGTTTTGAAAGTTAATTGGTTTATTTTATAAATTATAAACTCTTTTATAAATCTTTGGAGTTAGATAAATATTTCCTAGGCCTTCTTAGAATTATTTCTTTGTGTTTATGAAAATGTGTTTAAGGACCAAAAAATTGTTTTATACGTGCTTATTAAATTTACTAAGAGTCCTTTTTTATTTAAATGTTAAAAATTTTAATATTTACTTAAGTTTTCAGAATGTAACTTAATATTAGGTTTTTGATATCAATATTCCTAAAACTTATTTATCCAAAAAAAAGTTTAATGACGAAAAATAATTTGTATAATGTCTTTATTAATGTGTAAACTTTTACTGTTATGTTTAAAAGTTATGATTGTTTAATATATGTTGCAAAAGGTAGCTAATTTTTATATAATTATGTTATTTTGTACAATTTTGAACACAAGAAGCAATGTTAAATTTGCTTTGATAAAAAAGTGGTTTCTGCTAAAGTTTTTCTTAATCATTTTATCTTTAAAGTATCACTCAAATGTTTATATTTAGCACATTTTTGACACAAAGCATGAAACAGAACAGTTATCCTGTTATCTATGTAATTGTTTCTTTGGTAAAACACTTCACATATTTTTTAACAACTTTTGATTGAAACTTATTTGTTAAAGTGTTTTTTTTTGCAGTTATGCTCTTGTATAGTAAAAATTTTAGGTTTTGTTAACATTTTAGTTATATACTATTTATATGTTTTTATAATTTTAAAAACAAAATTAGTAAAAAAAAAACAATAATGTTTTACATTAGAACAAACTTCTTGATTTCTTATTTACGGTTTTTACGTATTTATATTTTGCTAAGTATTGTCTCATTCATGCAATAAAGTTCTTTAATAGTTTTTCGCTTGTGTTTTATAAATATTTTATTACAACTGAAAACTTAAATATTTGCAACTAATCTTAAATATACAACATAATATTTTGTAGTATAGATTTTAAAGTACCAAAAAATTTATCACAATATAAAAAAATCATAGTTTTTATTGTTACAAGCCAAAATAAGAATAACCTTGAACGGAGGTAACGATTAAGCTTAGTTAATTTTCAGAAGAGTACTATTTTTTGTTTACTATTCTCAAAAAGTATCCACTACTTCTAAAAGTTTTTTCTTTTGTTTTCGTAGAAATGTTTTAATTGATTAGAAAAAAGTTCAAAATAAGGTTTCATGTCTATTTTGCACGTAATGCATGCATTTTTAGTTTATTATTTTTTCATCAAATTATTTTACTTGTCCATGTAATTTTGTGAAGAAAATTATAACTTTGAAATTAACTACATGAATGTATGCAAAACAGAAAAATCTTAGTATAAGTTTTTATTCATATTAACCATTGTTTAAATTCGAGATTTAATCAACGTTTACAACTGAAGCTATTAATACGTGATTATCAGTTTTGATTTTGAGTGTAAGTAGGATAGATAATACTCATAAAATAAATAAGCAAAGTTATCAATTTAAAACCATATCAGAAATTAGAATAAGAACAATTTACAATTAACTGTTTAGCATATAGCTACTACCACTCTTATGTTTTTATCAGGTAAAAAACTAAGTTTGTCCAAGCTCAATACCATTTTATTAGTGGTTCCCAATATTTTGATAAATGTAAACAGAACATAAGTTGACAACAATTGTAGTGTAAAAAGTTTGGAGGGGCGCGAAACTCATTTAGGGGTGCGCAGATATTATTTTGAAACTTACTTTGGACATTTCACAGTTTTTGATGAAAAGCAAAAAATTAATCTCAGGCCTTTTTGTGGAGATTTTGAAGCTTACACTAGATATTCCTCAAAAGTTTTGAAATTTACATTGTAATATTATTAAAATTTCTGATGAATAGCAAAAATATTAATGTCACAGACACTTTTGCGGGGAGTTTTGAGCTTGGGGCGCACAACATTTTATTATTTCAGTTTAGTGAGCACAAATTTCAATTACCTCGACGACCACTGCTATAAACCATTAACATAGGGGAACGGGTCAAAATTGCACGAGGTTACTAAATTTCACGAGTGCACAAAATTGCACGAGAACAAAATTGCACGATCGAACAAAATTGCACGAAGATACTTTGCACAAAAATAAATTTGCACGAGGGGAAAAAATTGCACGAACACAATTTTGCACCAAGGGTCAACTTTGCACGAGTTACTATTTTGCACGAGAGTAAAAAAAAAAAAACTTTAAGAAAAAAAAAAGTTACTGACCGAGGGTAAGAATTAGGAGTAACAGTGATAAAAAGAAAAAAAACAATTAAATTATTATTAAGAAAACAACTAAAATGAATAAATGAAAATAAATTAATTAAAATGAGAAAAAAAAGCTACCGACCGAGGGTAAGGGTTAGGGGTAACAGTGATATTAAGACAAAAATAAAAACTAAAATAAAAAGTTCAACCCGTGCAAAATTGTCTACTCGTGCAAATTTGACAGCTTCCTATATATAAATGTTTCCAAGAGCCGTTTAAAACAAAATTTATTTTATCAAAGTAAACTTAAAAGCTATGATGACTAAAGTACAATAATATCAACTAATAGATTGCTATTGAATGTAAATGAAATATATATACCACAAATGTTTTTGTCTTAAAAATTTATTCCGACTAACGGCGTTTCACTACTCTCAAATAAATTTAAGAACAGATCTACGGAGTCTATAAAATATTAATACACATTAGAAAATAAGCATGTATAACTATGTATAATATTTATGTGAGTAGTAACTATAAACGAACTTTATGGTTTAAAAACAAAGTTTGGAATATAAATATAAAATTGTCTACAAAAACTACAATTTTAATAAAAGCATGTACTAACCTCAAAAAAGCTCTAAGAATAGGCAAATTTTTAAAAAAGAAACATAAATTAAGTTGTGCAGAAATGTTACGTTATAACAAATTTAACAAATTAATCAATAAGTTTTTCAGCTTGGAACAAACGATGCAGCAAAATGTTCACTAAAAATTTAAACTAAATTTAAAATATTTGTACAGTACAATATACACGGTATATAATGAAATAGAAGAAACATGTAGTATTAAACTTAATGTTTGTGATTGTATATGAAAATGTTGTGAAATGAATAAGTGAATTAGTAGACAGGGTTATTTAAAGTAAATTCGTCGGTTGTGAGGACAAATATTCGATAAATCTTGTCGCTTGTTCAGAAGTAGGTCTTTATCTTCTGCTGCAATAACTGCTCTTTCTGTATTGTAAGTTGGGCAAATTCTACTTACTCCGTTGGATGTATGTTTGATTTTTGAAACAATACTCCACTCCATGTTTGGCCTTTTACCGTACCTGTGAAAAAAGCTCCAGACATAATCCGATAAACGCGTGCTTTGTTTTTTATCTATATTTTTCGAAGTATGTTTATGGTTAGCATATCTATCTTTGAAACTAATTGCTGTACTTCCGATATAAATTTTATCAGGGCCCTCACTTTAAACTTAAACTTTATAAGATACATTTTTGATTCAACAATTACCTTTTAATGGGCAGTTATCTTTATTTATTTTACGGCAATTACAAGTTTTAGGCATAATACTTAACTTATCACTATTAGGTTTAGTTGGTTTTGAATATTTATTTTACTTATACTTATACTTATTTTACTTATCAGGATCTCTGAATTTAACGCCTTTTAATGAACAGTGGTTCTTTATTTTCTTAAAAAAATGCGTAGTAGATAATTAAAGGCAAAGTCATAAAAATTGCTCTAACTTAGTGTAGGTAGAACTCCTGTTACTGTGCGTTAAATATGATATCACATTGTTTAGTATAGAAATAAAAAAAATTCTAATAACGAACTATCTATTGAATTAAAAAAAAATCTACCAAAAAAAGTTATAAAAAGATTAGTATTGTTTAAAAAATGTTAGGGACTCTTATCAGGTAGTTAAAAAATATTTCCTTTGATTTTTAATTTAGTTTATTTTGGGAACATTGTTAAATATGATAAACATTCTTTAGCTTATTTCAATGCCCAGTAGAATGATTTCTATCTATACTAAGTTTGGACAATTTTTATTATGGGCGAGCCAGGTTTACAAGAAAAAATCTTTTATGGATTTTACGAGAATTATTTATTTGCGGGTTGCAATTTTGGAGCAGATATACTACAAATGGATTATAACTTTTTAAAAGCAAAACTTTATAGAAGTATTTATTTGATAAGCTAAGGGCAAATAGAAAATGTTTAGTTTATTTATTTTTTATATATTGGTCAGTTTTGTAAAAAAATATTTTGCAACTTAAAATATGTTTTGGACTGTATGGGGTCTGCTGTCCGTGCGTTGCCTGCCTTTTAATGTGCACAGATGCGGTTTTAAAAAAATGTAAAAAAACACTATTACTTTATATTGGCTCTTTGTGCTAACAGAAGGCAGCATGATACCTCAGTTAAATAGTTACATTCAATTTATAAAAATAACCATCAGAAAGAATCTGTTGCATCATTCAGTAACGTATCAGTTTCAAATCGTAATTTGTCATAGAGACTATCTGCAAACAATGTTGAATGTTGAAAGTCTCGTGGAGGCAAAACAAATATGCAGGGTCACATTTTGCTAATATATTTTGTAAGCCCTTTTCAAGTACGGACGTTGTTCGGCAGAGTCCCTTTTGTTTTCATTATTTCAAAACTTTCAGTTATTCATATTGGAAACAAGGCTGCTCAAACAACAAATCGAGCTGGCTTGAGTGCTGAGTAAATCAATCTACCTGACCGTAACTTTTTTCCAGCACACTTTAGAGCAGCGATTCTTAACCTAGGTGTAAATTTCCTTGTTTTAGGGGGTACATATTCTTTATTACAAGTCATGTTTATTAATTTTTACTAATTGTCTTTTTAGTTTATTAGTTAGTTGTGTTTCTTTAATTATTTGTCTGAATTTCTTTTTTGGTAGAGACTAAATTGATTTTAAACTTTATTGATAAGGGAAAAAGATAAAATTATAAAAATATATCTTAGTGTTGATGGCAATTTCATAAATTATTATTGTTTACTTTGCAAAAAAACAAAAACTAAAATTTCAAACATTATTAGCTAATTTATTTAAATGCATAACAATATATAAAACACTCTCCCAAGTTTTTCTGTGATAGTTAATACGTATTACAATACTTTTCGTCAGAACTTAACAGTAGAACGAACTTAAAATTATAAATAGTTTTTAAAACAAAAACACAAAAAGTTAAAACTAACAAAGTAATAAGCGCAATAAATAATCAGTGTAAAGTAACAAATAATTAAACTCAAAAACTACTAACGAAAAAAAAGGACAATTTAACTAAATAAAGACACTTTGTAATAGGATTCCTTTAGTTTGCACAGTTCTGGTTTCTCTAAAAATATGGAGATAGACTCCAACTTCACGAGATCAAATACACTATTGCAATGATGGATTATTCTAAATCGTATATGGATATGTCATATTTCCTAGCACAATCTCTATTATTTATTAGATGTTCGCAACTGAAGATCATTTTGCTTTTCAATGAATTTCAAAACACAAGCAGGTTATTATCATAGTTTTTAAGTTGAAAGTGACCGATATAGCTCTTTTCGCAAAAGCAATTAAACTTTACACTATACAACTTTTGTCTTGGTCTGGTACCAACTGAAACCAGAAATGTGCAAACAAAAGGAATTCTGACGCCAAGTAGTGTAATACGTATAAACTATTACAGAAAAACTTGGAAGATTGTTTTATATATTGTTATGCATTTAAAAACTAAAATGTCTATTCTCTAGTATTTTTATTGGAGTTAGCTATTGAACATGCTTAGTACATTTCCATTATAAGTTCTCTATATAGATAAAAAGACTTTACTTTCTTCAAAAAAAAGCTAAATACGATTAAATTAGATATTATAAAACATTGATCACTAAAAAGCTAAATGGATGTATTAAAATACTATGTGACTTGATTGAAGGTTTTGTAATTTAGACCTTAAATAAGATTTAATTAATATTAATTAGGTTAATATACCATTAAAATAAATAAACTATAAACATTGTTTTTATTATTTTCAAGAAGTTCACCACTTATCCATTTTATTTTTAAACCTTTTTCTATACTTTTCTTAGAATTTTAGTAACTTTTAGTTTTGATTAAAAAGATCTTAACTAAAAAAATACTATCTTTTACACACTTAGTGTACTATAATGTTTATATAGCTTTATACGCTTTATATGTAAAGTATATTTAAGTTCACATTGTACATAAAAACACACCTCTTTCACATATAACATTTATTTTTATATTTTTTGTTTTTTGACACATAATTATTTATATATATTTTCTTTTTAAGTTATTTTTTATAACATTTGAATATCCGGCGCAGCAAGCCGGATGTTTTCATTTTGTGCATTTTCTGTTTAAGGTCCTGCAGTTCTTTCAGCAATTGCGCGTTTTCAGCTTCTGCAGCCATCTTCGCTTGTAGCAACTCATTATTTTCGTCAGTTGTCTTTTCCAACTCCACCTCTCTTTCCTTCATGAGTTCTTGAGCAACTCCAAGTTCCTTCTCTGTTTCCGCCACAGCCTTCCTTGCCTCTCGAACCTCCTCAGAAGCCGCCTTGAGCATTCCTTCCTTCTCCCTGACCTCCTCCTCACTCTTGCTGACCCTCTCCCTAAGCAGTTGACCCTCCACTCTCAGTTCGTTCAAAACGAACTCCTTTTCCTCAATTTCGGCCTGCACTCGCGTCAATTTTCCCTCCTGCTCAGATCTTTGTTCTCGCACCGCGACCAGCTCGTGGTTAACTTTTTCATTGGCAGCCTTGAGCTCTGCCACCTCTTCTCGGACCGCTTGGTTGCCCGCCACTGCGGCAGCCAGGGCGGACTCTGAGCGCGACAGTTCTTGCTGCGTCTCTTGCAGCGTCTCCTGCAGCCGGGTCGAGGTGGCCTTTTCCGCCATCAGCGCCTTCTCGACCTCGGCCAGCTTGAGCACGTTCTTGCGGGTCGCCTCCTGCATCACCTCCACGGCCTCCTCCAGCTCCGAGTTCCGCTCTTCGAGCTTCCCCACCTGATCGCCGAGCCTGGAGGTTTCTTCGGCGTGCTTGCGGGTCACCTCCTCGATCGCCTCGCCGTGCTGCAGCTTCACGGCGTCCAGCTTCGCGACGGTGGCGTCGTGCTTCAGCAGCAGCTCCTGCACGGTGGCCTGCAGCTCGGCCACCGTGGAGCAGGTCGACGCCAACTTGCCCTGCACCGCCTCGAGCTGTACCTTGTGGGCGGCCTCCTGCTGGTCCAGCTCCACCTGCTGGGCCGCGATCTTCTCCTCCTTCTGCTGCTCGAGGCGCTCATGGAGGCTTTTCTCTGCGGCTAGTTGACTTTTCAATGTGTTCACATAGCCGGAATTTTTTCTTTTTTTGAGGCCGCTCCCTTCCGGGTGACCTGCGCTTTCTTGTTGTACACTCTGTTGTACTTCTTCGCTTTTGAATTCGGTTTCTTTGCTCATCTTGCTCATCGTATTCATCGTTGCAATATGCGTTTCGCTGGTTTTTTCCCCGTATTGAAGTGATGGACTGGACTTTTTCGAAGAATTTTCCACGTCACAATGAAGCTGGCTCTAAGCGCATTTTCGCTTAAAAATGTCTTTGTTGCGGAAAATTTTGCAAATTTGTGTAATTATATGATTAATATGTTAAACAATACAAAACTTTTAGCTTGAGGGTCGCCCTTTTCAAAAAAAGTTTTCCGCGGGCCGTGTTTATTGATTAAAGCTGTAGTAATTATAGTAAAAAAATATTTTAGACCAACATTACTGCAAAATAAGTAATGAAACTGCATTAGTGTTCAGTAAATATTAAGTATAGAGACTAGTTGAGAGTTTTTACCACAAAAAACTTTTTCCTAATTACTTTAAAACAGTATACTTTTACCTGAAAAGTAATATAATACTGAAAATATATACTAGAAAGGCTTCATTTAACAAAATATACATGTTGCTTAAAGCAAAAGTTAAGATTAATTATAGACTCAAGTACGTAGATTTTAGATATATTGTTTAAAGAAGAGTGTAAAAGAAGTAAAATAATTGTAATAACGACATTTAATTTGGTACTAGACGTTGAAAACCGTTAAAATATTTTGATTAGTACTAGTTTTTATAAGTAACAAAGAAGTTTCAGACCATTTTCGAGTGAAAAACTTTTAAAGAGCTATTAAAATAACATTTCAAAGATCAAAACAAAAATACCCAACGAAAGTACTTAATCAAAAGTAGCTTACTTAATCCCTTTTATAAACTGGTTCCTGTTTTAAAATGTCAATTTTATAAGTTTATATGTACAAAGATTTTATAAAGTCAAAATGGCATAAGTTTATTTAATACTTTTTTAAAACTGCTGACATGACATCTTTCTAATATTTAAATATAAATAAACCATATTTGATAAAAAAACGTGAAAGTTTTTTTACTATTTATGTGTTAAACTCAAAAATACTTTAAATTTTAGCAGTTAGATAAATGTTAGCAAAAAACTGTTAGTAAAAACTTACAAGGAGCTTACAAGTAAGTTTAAAAATGAAGTATATCATACAATTTAAGCCAATGAAAATTAAGTAAAAACATACACAATTAAAGTAAAACTTAACTTAAAATATTTTTAATTTCTAAGAAGTATCTAAGCTTTTTTAATTGATTCATAAATAATAAAAAGTTATTTAATGATAGTTTTGACTTCCTTTTGATAATGAACTTAAAATATATAATTTAAAGTATAAAGAAATGATCAAAAAATACCTACTAAAATCTTATAACTTCATAATCTTTTGTTAAAGATTATATAAAAATCCTAACAAATTAATGAAAAAATATGTAATTTGAATTTAACCTAAATAGTTTTTTTTTGTTTTAATGAGAGCAATAAAATCTATCAGGTGTTAGAAAACTATAATGGTCTTCTTTATGTTCCCATTCAAAGTTTAGGCTTCTCTTATTGATTTTAATAAGATAATACAAAATTTTTAAGTAATGATGCTTAATTAAAAACACATTATGAAAAATAAATGTGTTTTATATAACTCAAAAGTAATACAGAATTATTTTTAATGACTATTTAATACACAAAGACTTTCTGTTTTTGTATTATTCTGCTTTAATATCTGAGTCAAAGGTAATATAAATTGTTTCTAACGACTATTCAATATATAAAGACTTTCTGTTTTTTAATCTGTAATAACATATACAAAACTATATGTAGCTTATTTAAAAACACTTTACTCTAACCTTTGATTGTTTTTAAAGTGCTTAAGTTAAGAGCATTGCATAGATTATAAACACTAGCAAAGAGTATATTGGTACGTATTTTATAGCAATTTTTGAAAAAATAGGAACTTTATATTATTAAAAGTGTTAATCGAAACCAGCTTAGGAAACACGTAACATTTTTATGCCTTGAAATAAGATTAAAACTGATGTTAAACAAAAACTTTTTCAAACGAAGTTAAAATCTTTATCTATACCAAAGCTATAGAAGCAATTATTTTAATATTTTTTACATGGCCGTCAATGAATCCACCAGCTAAATTATTCTATTGAAACTTTAATTTACGGTTGTTTGGGAATCATAACTTGATCTCTCGTGAAATTTTGTTTGTACTCTTTGTACTCTTTGTTAAAGTTAATTTTTATTCATGCTTTCAATCCGTTTATATTTTGTTTGGTTGCTTTGTTAGGACAGTGTCCTCCACCTGTCCTTTTGATAAGCGCACATTCTTTCGAGTATTTAACATCATATTAAAAAAATGACATTTTCCAGTCTTTAAAAGTATGTTACACAAGCATTTAATCACAGTATAGTTTTCGCGCAAATGGAAATGGAAAATTCTCTCGAATCAATTCTACATATAAACACGAATTTTGCTGAATGAGGGCTTTTTTCGCCTTGTTCGAGTCTGAAGGCGGCTTTTAGACATCCAAATCAAAGTTGCCGGGTTTTATGCTTTAAAAGTCAAAATTACAAGTTTCTACGAGACGAAGTTTATCCTTTTCATTCGCTACGTTATCTGCTTCATTCTTCGAGTTCGAAGTTGTTTTCCTTTGTCACGTCGCCTTTTAATCGTTCAAGTTTAAATAACTTAGCAGCTTCGTAAGTATATTCGGATCGTTTTATCTCAATTTCTTTGTCCGAGTCTAATGCATAGTTATTATTTATTTACAGTTAGTTACAGTTGTTGTCAAAGTTAGTGGTTTTCTTGTATTTTTACTTCGTCGCTTAAAAATAGTAATTACTTATTGTTTGTTTTTTTTAATCACTTTGGAATTTACTGTAACATTTTTATTATTATTAAAATAACTTTATTATTTTATTTCCGTAGTTTTAAAAAGTAGAAATAAATTTTAGTGTGTATTGTACTTGTTTAAACTTTGCGGTAACGTAACTATATCACCTAAGTTACTATTTGTAGTCAAAAATAGTAATAAATATTTTGTTGTTTGAAAGCAATTGTAACATAAACTTTGTTTAAATTAAAATAATTTTTCTAAAAACATCAAAAACTAACTTTATTAGTTTTCGGGTTTTCTAATACTATTTAAGTTATTAAGTACTTACTCTTAGAGTATTTTTATTAAAAAAAAATTTTCTCGAAGACCTGATAACATTTTATTATAAGCAGATTAACAAGTTTTGAACTAAATAGTATTCAAACAATTACTTAGTTTTTGGGAGGGCATTTATAACATTATAACATTTAGCTTTTCCCAATCTTCCTTAATGTCCTTCACCCCACATAACTGTAATAGACCTTTCAGTTATAATGTCAGTAGACTTGTAGGTTATAATTGTATTAGGTCAGATGGTTATAGCTTTAACCTGCATATGAGCTATGTATTTTAAAATAAATGATCTATAAATTATATCAAAATATTTTAAATTTAAGAAAAAATAAAATCAAATTCAAATAAAATAGCAATATGCGATATATGCATTATATTTCAAGTTCTAAAAATATTGATTTAACACTTTCAATGTGCGTCATATGTTAATTTGTTTCAGAAGTCTTCTACTAATTTTCTTCTATTTTAGTCATGATTAAAATACGTTGTTTTTATTTAGTTATTTGCAACCAACTTTATTTCAAAAAACTTGTTTATGTTTAGAAGCTAAAAATAAATACTCTCGCCTGATGTATTGATCATATACCAAGAGACCTAAGTAGCTATTTGGACAAATAAAACTATACATTTAATTGTTTATCAATTAAGTTGAAATAAGCTATCGTTAACTGTACTAAAAAAAGTTACAAAACAAATGTTTTTAATTTTA
The DNA here is from genome assembly GCF_965202585.1 of Thalia democratica. NCBI lineage: Eukaryota > Metazoa > Chordata > Thaliacea > Salpida > Salpidae > Thalia > Thalia democratica. The sequence goes on from NC_139165.1 coordinate 79,774,068, forward strand.
GCACACCCAGAATGAATTTTACCAGCAAGCTAGTAATTTTTTCTTTCTTCAATACCGGCAAAAAACCAAAACCTCGGCAAAGTGGCAATAAAAAAGTTCCTGTTTTTTGTTGTCAATACTTTCTGTGCCACCATATCTCATCTCATTCAGGTTGATTTGTAAATTTTCCCTTATTACGCATGACAGCCACTTTACAGATAAAAAGCAGCGACTTTTAACGACACACAAGTCGCACTTCTGTGTCTTTGGTTGTTCGCTCTGCTCTTTACGACATTGTTTTCGAGATTCTGCCGTCAAGTAATTGGCTTCAATTGCGTTTTTGATTCGTCAAAATTCTGCTTCTGTTTTATTTAAGTTTATTTTCGTTGTTTTAAAACTGTAAACATTTTTATTGTAAATCTAAACTGAGTGCGTTGAATTTAGGTGCATCATGTAACAGCACAAAATTTGTAAACTTGAACAATTTTTAAAGATTAATTATCAAAGATATCACAAAACGGTTAAAAAAGAATAAATTATTTTTCTAATTACAGTTATAGTTTTTTCTAGCTACATCTTGTATACATACCAGCATTTTTCTATTGTAGAACGAGTTATGCTTGGTATAGTTGATTTCATACAAAATGTTAAAACTGTACTATACTGTAAAAAGTTTTGGTTTTTCACTAAAAAGTTGTAAGAACTTTTAAGCTTTGTAAATGTGTATTATCAATAATAGAATAATAATACTTTTAAAACATTTGTTGTAGTTGCATTGTTTCTAAATATTAATAAAACTCAGCAATTATATAGCATTATTTGAATCAATTTAAATTACAGTAACCTCTCGAATCTTTACGCACTCGTGACGTTACGCACTCTCGTTTAGTTGCGCATTTTAGATTTCTAAAAATTTCAAAAAGTATAAATTTTAATTTCAATTCCTCAAAATTCTCATGGCATGAAATTTCATTCCTACTCGAAAAATCAATTAACATATCTTTATACAATGCGAGACAAGTTTATCCTTATGTTGGCAAATGTCAAATTAACATAAACAATTTTTACTATAAATTTTTTTTAATATGTTTTTGTTCAAAAAAAGAAATCCATTACGGCACCAAATGCATATTTTTGTGAAAGGCTATAGAAACAAATTAAATATAGAAACCACACCATTTCTTAATTGTAAACAAATGCTTAACTATAAATTGAATTTGCTAAGTAGAATAGACTATAAATGTTAAGTATCAAATAAGTCACATATAAGTAAAGTCAAAGATAAAATCTAATTATTTTTAAAGTTAGTAAAACGTTTCTAAAAGTATTATTATTTTACATAAACCTATATCCTCTATTTGTAATAGATGTATAGTTTTATCTTTTGTTTTCATATTTAAATATAAAGTAAAAAAAATGTTAAAAGTGGGAAAGTACCAAGTCTGCTTTTAACTAGAAGCAATACCAAAAAACAGCATATAGTAAGCATACTTGGTACCTCTTGTATCCTTACGCATTTTTTCTTTGGACACAATGTCCGTAAATAAGCGAGAGGTTACTGTACTAAAACGCTTCGTACAAAAACTGAAAGTTGAAGAGAGTAGTACTATAAAGAATTTTGTAAACAAAAGCTACCGTTGTTTTATGACGTATGATTAAAAAAAGTTTAAAAAAATTTAACTCAATCTGAAAAGTATATCAAACACAGATTGAAAAAAAATTCAAATACATAGAATATAGATACTTTTAGTTTTAAAATGCTTCACACGTGCTTATCAGTATAAGCGCTTTAAGGTTTGTAAAGTAGTAAAAAATTGATAAATCAACGACAGTTACCGTTTGTAAATTTTAATATGACAAAAACTTATAAAAATCTCCTCAGTTTTTTGTCCTTTTATCTTTTAAATAAAACATTATATAATTTTATAACAAGTAAGTTTATCCTGGCAACGAAACGAGAAAAAAAAGTTTAATTTCGAGTATGTGATTGATGGGTGCATGAAAAATTTGTTTGAAGTTTTTTTTAAATTTTCCTTCTAACCAAGCTTCTTATGTTAGTTAATTAGAATCTCAAATTAGCAACGGAAGTTACTTAATATTACCTCAGACTTCATAAGAAACTCTTCAAGATTTGGATACTTAAAACATTTTGAAAGTTTTTGAAGTTTCGTGTCTTGTAATATAAACCATTTGTAATGCAAATCGTGGTGTTAAATCTGTAATATTTTTATTATTATTTTAATTATACTTTTATAATGTAGCAGTTGTTCAATAACAACTTTAATGTAGACTTTACTTATAAAATAATATATATCAGGGTTTCCCAAAGTGGGCCAAGTGGCCCCCTAGGGGGCCATGACAGATACTCAGGGGGCCATGAGCAGCAAAGGGGGAAGAGGGGGGCCATGAGCAGTAAAGGAGCCACAGGGGGGCCATGAGGCCATAACTTGAAACTTACACTAGATATTCTTGAGTTGCAGATAAAGAAAAAAAAAAAAAAAAAAAAAAGTTTTATGTGTATTTTATCGTAGTTTATGAGTAATCTATATGTTGAAGGGGGCCATTATTTTTTTCAAACTCTTTAAAGGGGGCCATTAGCAAAAAAGTTTGGGAAACCCTGATATATATGTTCTTAACTATTCAAACAAAAGCAAAATTTAATTTATTCATTTTTTTAAGACTTTAAGTTTTTGTTAAAAAAAAAATTTAAGTTCTAGAGGTTTAAACTTGTTCAAAAGTTAATCAGCGTGTTTACCATAACAAAAGGTGAAAACAGTTGAAAGTAGTAAGTACAATCCTGCAAAAGCTTTTATTTTAAAAAGTTTTTATATGCGCGTAATACAACACTTTTGAAAGTGAAATATTTTCTTTAAACTAATTTTTGCCAACGAATAAAATCTTATTTAACTTAGCCTTTGAAAACTAATTATACAGTAGATTAAGTAAAGTTTTAGTTTGTAAATCTAAAATAAAATGTTTTAAAAGTCTGTATTTTCTAGGCTTACAACTGAACTGAACATAACATTGGATTTGGTTTTAGATATTTATTTACTAGACTAGCGTTCATAAAGTTGTTTTTGTTTTTAAAACTAATTTCGATTAATTATAGTTTTATTAAATTGCAGTGTAGTACTATCTTTAAAGTATGACTGGAGAATAACTTAGATGAAAAGATATGTAGATAAGGAAAAAAAAAATCAAATAAAATAATAAATAGCAACAGGCATTATACTAATGATAGTTAACTCTTAAAGTGTTTTCAGAAATACTTTTCTTATTATCAATAAACTACAAAGAACTACGATTTTTTCAGAAAATTTATATGATCAAAAGTTAAAAATTCTGGCTGAAAACAGAACTTTCAGAGGTTTTAAGTGTAAAATTTTAAAAAGTTAAAACATGCATATTCCAAACAACATCAAACTTACTTTAAGCTGCCATAAAAAACGTTATGTAAATGCAAGTCTAGTAACTAGTAAGCATTGGTTGCAAGTTTTTCTTAAGTAAAAGTTTGTATATGTTTATACATATAATTTATTAAGAAAAGTAGATTTAAAAAACCAGAACATACGTTTCAAAAAGCTAAATTCTTTAAACTTAAGCTAGGACGATTAAAATTCTGTTTTTTTAAACATACTTTTCTTATAAATTATTTAAAAGCCCTACAAGTGGGCTCTGTGGAAAGTGTTTAAGCTTATTTACCCACATTATTTTCTATATTTATTTGAGCACTGACGATATTTATATTTATTTGATTATATAAAAAGTGGGGAACGGGTCACTTTTGCACGAGTGTCACTTTTGCACGAGAAGACACTTTTGAACGAGCGTCACTTTTGCTTGAAGGGTCACTTTAGCACGAGATGACACTTTTGCACGGCGTCACTTTTGCACGGAGGGTGACTTTTGCACGAGGGGACACTTTTGCACGAGCGTCACTTTAGTACGAGGTGACACTTTTGCACGAGGGTACACTTTTGCACGGCGACTCTTTTGCATGGAGGGTTACTTTTGCACGAGGGACATTTTTGCACTCGTTACTTTTGCACGGTCTTCACTTTTGCAGCAGGGTCATTTTTTGCACGGCGACATTTTTACACGTCAAAACTTTTGCACGACGTTACTTTTGCATGGCGACAATTTTGCAAAGCGTCACTTTTGCACGGCGTTATATTTTCACGGATATACTTATGAACTGCAAAAATTTTAAACAATCAGTCAATTTTGAACGGAACTTCACTTTTGCACGCTTTTTTCAAATAAAAATTTATATAATTAGTTTTTTTTTTGTCAACTTAAATAATATCGCTTTTAAACGCAAGTTGTTTTGAATGAATAAAATGTGGTAGTTTTTAATTAAATTTTGATGTAAAGTTTTTATGAATTTATTCTTGAAAAAATTTATTTGACAAACTAAGTTCCTGTCAAAGACTTCGTCAGTGCTTATATAAAGTTCTTAAATAAAGTTTTTATTTGAAGTTTTACGGAGAACAATATAATTACGTACTACAATCATTAATTTTTATTTATAATCTTAATTAAAATAAACTAGATGATTAACTAAAATAAACAAAAATTTCTAATTCTAATTAAAAACAATTTTAAATACTCTAAATAAAAATAGTCTGAATCTCATTAACTTTCAAACAGAAAGATAAACTTAATTTAGTAAAGCTTTTAAACACGAATCTTAAATATTACTTTTTATTTATATTCTCTTGATGTTAAAATTAGTATTACATAGTTGTTAAACAAATATTTTAAATTTATTTTAATTTTAAACAATTGTTAAATTAAAATAAAAAATAATTAACTTATGAAGTGTAAAGGTATTTCAGATTTTACTTGATGTTTATTTTTCAGTTTATTTTCTAATTTAGTGTGAGAATAAAAAAAGCAATAAAAGAGCGCATTCTTAGTAATTTGAACTTGGATTATTTCATTACTATAATGTTGCATGATCATGATAAGCCAAGAGAGAGTAACATTTGGAAGTTTGAACTTATGTTCAAAGAAAATATACCATATTAGTTTTTAACTGCTGCAACATTTCAATAATGAGGCTTGGTAGAATTATTTTTTATCGGTCAGTTAAAATATGGAACAAACTCACAAATGAATTAGTTTCTTGCAGAAATTTTAAAGAATTTCAATTAAAGTTAAAATAGTTTAATCAGAATTATGTTTGCGTTAATAAAATTAATAAGTAATTTTAATCAACCGCTGATTTAATTTTGATATTTAGCTTATTTTATAGTTCAATTTTATTAGCAGCACCTTTACTCTATTAATAATAAGTCCTTTTTCAATGTATTTAATGATTATTCATCTGGCCAGTCTATTGTTAATGTCCTTGGATCGTTAGGTTTTTATTTTTGTTGTTAGCCAATGCATTTAAATATTTGACGTTGATCGTTCTACATCAAAGCGTAAATAAGTACAAGTTTGTGGTTAAAATTTTGATTTTTATGATAACCTGAGAATTTTATATCAAATTATTTTTCTATCTTTGTTTTAATAAATAAACTATTTGTGTTAATTTTATTTTTTCATTATGTGTCTGTCAGTTTAAATGGTCTAGGTTTTGATGCCTAGGTCAATCATATTGTAACCGCTTGGTAGCGGTTTAGAGTTGTTTCTAATTAGGGGTTTTTTCTGACTTGTTTACTTCTTGAAGCATTGTGGCGAAACGACGTTCAGTCGTGCAGCCACTCAAGGTAGAAGGTTCTATTCGTATTTCGTGAGTATTTTACATTGATTTGACATTCGAGTTCTATTTCTTGTATTAATTTGTGTTGTTTAATAAATTTTGTAGAAGTTTAATATTCTATTGATTTTAAATAAGTTAGATTTAATAAGCTCAAGTTTTTAATTTGTTTGATTGGTAAGGTTTACTTAGTACAATTTGGTAAATTGTGTAAACGCTTATTACTTCTTGATTTTACATAAGCTGGGTTTACCCAAGTTTAGGTGATTACTTATTGGTAAAGTATAAGCAGCTCCTAATCTAATCTAGACTTAGTTAATTTAAGTGTAATTAACGTAGAGTAACTTTCAATTAGCGTTGTTTAAAAAATAACCAGAACGATTCTATTCTTAAAGCACATCGTGGTTATATTTAAGTGATAGTGCGTTTTATTAAGTTGTCAACTAACTATACTAGTATGAGCCAACCGAATAAGGCTAACAAAGGTATGTTCTCTAAAGAGAACATACGATCGGCGTTCGGTGACGACGACGGTACGCGCAGTAGTGATCGTATAAGAGAGCTAGGCATTCAGAAAAGACCCTCGACCCTCAATCCCAACTCTTCGCACGACCGTCCTGGCCCATCAAACCAGGGCGGTGCATCAGGCGAACGACATGGTGACCCGGACCAGGACCGCACTTCAGACCGTAGGGCCGAAGTAAACCACGACAACTTTAGGGAGTCAGATTTCAGTGCCGAACCAGTGCCAACCAATGAAATTAATGATACAAGAGAGACGGAAATTCTTCGAGCAGACAGTGGCAGGGAAGAAGAACAACCAACGGTGACAACTAATGTGCCGGTGGATCAGGTTGAGCATGTTGACGAAGCTAGACAAGATCAGCTGCCACATCCAAACCAGAATACAGAAGAACTGAAGCGAGAACTTGAACGATGGAGGAAAATTAACGAACAGGCCGACATTGAGCGAAAAATTCAAGAGGAAAAAGATAGATACTACGCCAACACCCGTAAGCAGCCCTTTTCCTCAAAAACAACCCACGACCTTACTAGTCATAAGAGGCAGAATACACCTGTTTGTCCACCAACGAATCGGGCCCTCCTGACTGCACAGACGCAAAACCCGTCTTTTTCTCCTATAGTGAGTCGCCCTTCTCAGAACTATGTTAGACCTCCAGTAGAACAAAGGGGGCCGAGGGTGAGAGAGAATTTTGTACCGCAAGATCGCAGTCCAATCTACAATACCCACTTCCAACCAGAGGAGAATAGGTATGGCTATGTAGCAGATGTACACGATACACCCCGCACGTCAACTAGCCAATACTTTGGCCCATTGTCAAATGAACTAAAGGCACAAATTGGGTTGTTGAAACGCAATACAAATCAAATGAAAATCAAGTTACAGCATTTTGAGAGGACTCTGTACGATCATGGTATTCAAACAGACCGAGAACACTACAAGTTGCTTTTACTGCTGGTGACGTGGGAAGAAAAAGATGTTTATTTTAAACAATATAGGGAGGACAATTGGAATTATCAAACGTTGGGAGCTTTCTTAATGAGTGGGCAAGATCAAGCTAGCAGCGTGCTAGCGTGGAGAGCGGAGAAAGACACAGTTTCGAGCAGAGAACTTGGTGACGAAATAAATCACTTCATTTCGGAACTGAGAAACGAAGAAGTGTTGAAAAAATTTGTGACAATACATTTAGCGCCCTCTGGTTTAAAAAGCAAAATCCGGGAAAAGCTGCATCTAAATGGGAGGGAATTTCAAACCGCTGTTAAGATGATTTGCGACGCTGATGACCAAGAGAGAAGAATGAGGGCCAGAAATTTTAATTACAACTATGCCACGAACTCGAGTCCTAACAGGCCAGTTCAGGCACGGCAGCAACAGTCTTGGGCCGGGAACAATTATAATTATGTTTGCAGCAAGCATCGTGACTTCGGTCCAAGGGCTTACCTATGCCTGGATCCGAGGAGATGTAGTATACGTCATCTCACAATTCCACGTCCAAAAAACGAGGACCCAAACTCTTCGCAGTGAGAGGGAGAGTGGTTGGGTCTAGATCTTCTCACAACACCGCTGTCCACTTTGTAAATAATGCCACCCCCCGACAGCCTACCCCAGCCCAACCAAAACCAACCAGAAATGTCCAAAACGGTATCACAAGTACTCCAGTGGACAAGTCTTCCCCACCAACAAGTAAACAAAAAACGACTCTTCAAATAGAGCAAAAAACATTACGAAATGCGCCAATAGAAAAGGACGTGAGGTCAACGGACGTACCTGAGAGTGACGTGAGACCAACAGACGTTTCAAACAACGACGTGAGACCAACGGACGTATCTGAGAGTAACGTGAGGTCAACTGACGTATCTGGGAGTAACGTGAGGTCAACTGACGTATCTGAGAGTAACGTGAGACCAACAGGCGGAAATGAGAACACAGATGTTATTTTCGACATTGATGGCAGCTCTCCCTCAGATAGTGAGAAATTTTGTGAGATTCCCAGCACTAAGGGTCACACAATTCACGAAAAGGATTCAGCAATACCGAAATGGACATTCCAACTGACAAAGCTCCCCGCACCTAACCCAAAGAATTTACCACAGAACCTTTTGTTTGTAGCAGAGTTGAATACAAACGTTATATTCTTGATTGATTCTGGCGCAGAGATTTCAATCTTGCCAAAAGAATTAACTAACGGGGTGAATAAATATTTCCAACCCCAAACTAGAACCTTCCAGGGGTTTGGTAATAAGTCTATTCACCCGATTGGAAGTGTAAATGTTGAACTTCGTTTGGGGGAGTTGGATCCGATCAACCACTCGTTTTTGGTGACGGAAGAAACAAGGAGCTTCGGTATAATTGGGTTGGATATGTTGATGGCAAATCAACTAGCTATCTTTCCGTCTTCTGCTAAGCTGTGCAAGGTGGGGTCAGACAAGACAGCAAAGTTGTTTGCAGCCGCTGATTTGCCCACCCCTATAGTCGCTTCAGTTAACAAAGTTGAACTAGTGAGTGAAGAAAACCTTTCTTTAGGGTAAAGGTGTGAAAGATTACTAAGGGACTTTCCTGAAATCACTAGGAAACCGACCTATTACACAAGGCCAAAACATAACCATGAGTTGAAAATAAGTCTTGACAACTACAAAGCGGTGTTGGTCAAAGCCAGAAGGGCGGGTGGCCGACGAACAGCTATAGAAGATCACTTTAATGATCTTCTGGATCGCGGTCAGAGGAGAAGGGAGTCAAGGGGCGTCCCCAGTCACTTGTGTACAGAAGAAGGATGGATCTCTACGTATATGCGCGGATTACACCAGACTAAATAAGGCGACACGACCTCTGTGCTACCCATTACCGCGAATTGACGAGCTTGCCTTGATCATCCCTGGTGGCACAAGATACTTTACGAACTTGGACCTAAAAGAGGCATACTACAGCTTGCCTCTTTCGCCTGATTCACGTCAATGTGCTGCGATTATCGTTCATAGCGGGGTCTTTATACCAAATCGGTGCATCTTCGGTCTGAAGAATGCACCGATGAGGTTTCAGATGCTCATGGAGTGTTTGTTACGAGAGTGCAAAGACTTCACTTACCTAGATGACATTTTAGTTTATTCGTACAACGAGCAAGAGCACATTTACCATGTGAGAAAAGTCTTGGAAACATTATCAAAAAATGGACTCTTTCTGAATGTGAAGAAGACCACTTTTGGAAAGTCTAAGTTAGAGTTCCTGGGTCACATAATTGGTACAGATGGGATCGACGTCCAAGCCGCAAAGGTAGCAGCCATCAGAGAATACCCTATCCCTATCACACGCAAAGATCTAAAGAGGTTCTTGGGTATGGTAAATTATTACCATGCCTTTGTACCAAAATTAGCGGGGATTACGGCGCCTCTAAGTGAGATATCTGAGGGTCCAAAGAAAACAAATCAAACTGTACTGAAACTGGACGACACCCATATTAAAGCATTTGAAGATACAAAGACTGCGTTAGCCAATGCAGCAACTCTGTCATTCGAAAATCAGAAGAAACCCCTTATCTAATTTTCGGACGCTTCAGATAGCCATGTGGGGGCAGTCCTTGAGCAAGAAGGTGAGAACGGGGAGATGGTACCCCTGGCCTTCTTCTCAAGGAGCATTCCGATACCTAAGCGAATTAGGTGCACGTATTACAAAGAGCTCAAAGGACTGGTGATGAGCATCAAACATTTTCACAGTCGAATTTATGGGAGACAGCTGTTAATAAGATCTGACAATTCGGCTCTTTGTAATGCAGTAAGAAACGAACTGACGGACCAAACTCCCTTGGTTCAAAGGTATCTACAGAGAATTAAAGAATATAATCCGGAAATACGCCATATTAAAGGCGTAGAGAATGTAGTGGCAGACGCTCTTAGCAGACCACCTCTAGCCACGACAATGTATATGGGCCGCTATGAGGCAGACCCAGACTATGAAGAAATGATGTGCTCAGAATCAGAGGACGAAGGCTCAGAGGAGGAGGTCGTAGAAATTGAAGAGGAGATAGTCCAACCCGGACGGATCGACAAACGTTCCATAGCTCTCTTGCAACAGAGTGAACCGGACCTAATCGAAACAGCTCGAACATTAAAAAAAGAGGTTGATTTCAGCAAACCAGAGAACGTGGCGGAAATTGTAGAGGTTGGAAATAAAAGAATTATATTGCCTGATCGTCTAAGGCTACAAGCTTTCAATGCCGCTCATCAGGTCCTCCATCTTGGAATAGAAAAGACTATTGATGCAGTAGCCAAAGACTTCTGGTGGCCGACCCTAAAAAATGATGTGACCAAGTGGACCAAAACATGTGTACAATGTCAGGCGGTTAAGGTAATTCGCCACAACCGCCCCAAAGTCGGGTTTTTTCCTGAAAAGACACCCAGACTGAACTTTGTCCACATGGATCTGATAGGGCCTATGAACGTAGTCTCAAACGACTGCAAATACATTCTAACGATGAAAGACCGCGGGACTGGATTTCTCGTGACGACCCCTATACCAAACAAAAAAGCAATGACAGTGAGGGACGCATTTGTACAAAGCTGGTGCAGTTACTTTGGGACACCTCAGGTCGTAATATCAGACAATGGAAAAGAATTTTCCAATCACTTGCTAGCAGACACTTTCGCCCAGCTGGGGGTGGACCACCGTTTTGTACCGCCTTATAGCCCCCAGGGAAACGGCTACATTGAGCGTCAACACAAAACAATAAATCAAGCATTAAGAGCGGAAAAGATAAAAACAAATTGGGCACTGAGATTGCCTATTATCATGGCAAGCATAAATAATACTTCAATTGAAGGCTCACCTTATACTCCCTCTCAATATGCCCTAGGTATGTGCGTGAACTTGCCAGGTCAGATATTTCTTGACGACCTTGACGAAACGAAATTAGCTTATAACCCTAGGGAAACTATGTTATTCTTAAACATCATGTCGATGATCTGTCGTAAGCATCGGCGGTATAAGGAAAGGAATGAATATTACGAACCGTCATTGTTCCAATGTGAAAAGGTTTGGGTAAAACGAACAAACAAAAAAAAAATAAGTACATTATACCACGGTCCATATACGGTACTTCATGCGTCTGAACATTCTATGCATATTCAGAAGAATGGTGGGGTGGTAAAAGTGTCGATTCGCAACGTGAAGGCCTATTTTCCGAGGGAAAACCCCGAGGATGAGAACTGTAGTGAAAGCCAAGAAATCAGGTACAATCTAAGAGAAAGAAAGGCAGTGGTCTATAAGGAAGAATCTAGTTGCGATGAAGAGTAATATTGCCTAATTCAACAGCACAATTAGGATAAGTCAAACAACTTATTATGGAACTAATAAGATATGTTAAACAAACGTCTAGTTAGGGGTTAAAAGCAGTAAATTTAATAGAATCCGACAGGCAAACAGTAAAAGTTAAGTACATAGGTAGAAAAATTTTGTAAACATCTAGAAGTAAGACAAAAAGAGAGCAAGGCAGGAAAGCGACAAAAAACTTGAATAGATTAAAGTGCTAGCAAAATCTGAAAAACTATAAGATAGAGAAGTAGCGAACAAAACTAGAAGAGTTAATCGCAGAAGAGTACACAGTTGAAAATTAAAGTGAACTTGAACAGTAAAATGAGCGAAGTGGAAATAACTAAAAACAGCAGCTAACAACAAGCCAACTAAAATTGAATTAATAGAGCAGCCACGATGTTTATGGTAATAACAAAACGCACTGTATAACTTAACACGGCTCACTAATTACTGCGTAGCGCTATGTCGAATAGCTAGGATATATATTATTTTTTTTTTGCTTTTGCGCAAAAACTTAATAAAACTCAACTTTTTATGTATAAAGAATTAACATATTCTTACGAATTGGTACTAGAATTTATCAGTAATATTGCACGAGAATAACGTCGAATTCGGTTGATTAAACAACGGTAATCATTAAAATAACTCTTTAATAGGTGTTTGGTAATGATTGGATGCTGCTTGTATTTGTTGCTAAACTGTTTTATTGTAGCTTTACATGTTGAACATCTTTCATATAAAAAATGAGGGTGCTTATTCTAACTTATACTTCTCGTTATGTAACATCTTATAAACTTAGTTTCGATAACTAGCATCTTACTTGACTTTTTAAGTTTTCTAGTGATTGCTTGTTGGTATTTTTAAACAAAAAAAAACATTGAAGTTTATTAAATTACACCTTGCTAAGACTTTACATTGAAATTCAAGTTTCATTTAAAAGAAAAGACTTTAATTCCAAGAAAGTTTTTTTTCGAAACAATGTTTCAAACCAGTACAATTAAAAAATTCTTTTTGCTTAAGTACTTTACTAATTACAAAATACTCGAGCTTTTACTGTTTAATGAGTTTTCGTTAATGTCAAAGGAAGTTTAAACTTTATGACTACAAATTTTACAATCTCAAACTCAATGTTTTTACTGCTAAAAAAGTATTGTTAAAGGAAGTTCATGTTTAAATGACAATTCTTTACAACTTCAAGTTTAAAAACTAGTAACAAACTTTTTGCTACATGTTTGTTCTGCTCATTAGATGCTTGTAAGGCAATAGAACGCATATAAAAATTGTTTACTGCTTATTGTATTTGAACATAACAAGTTTATTGTGAATGATTAACGTCATTTAATACTCTTGTCAGTGACAAACGACTAATAAGACTTATATTTTAAAAAGTGCTGTTGAAATATGGTAATGATTTTTTTTTTTTTTTGGCAAGTATTTTTGGAAGTTAAATTAAAATGTTATAAGCATAGTTTTTTGTTTTACAAGCTAATTTAACCTAATGTTAACGAGAAATTTATAGTTATGAAACTGCTTAAAATTCCTTTACAACATATAAACTTGTTCAAAATGAACTTTGAACCAATTGTTAAAATTATATAGTTATGACTTGTTATTGTATTATTTTTTCTTCGAAAAACATGTTGTTTTGCTAATAATTGTCAGAGAAAAGAAAAAAAGAACATTATAAAAAAAACTTTCGATGATGATTTTTGTCATTTGTTTTTTTGTTTGCATCGAGTAGGCTGCACATACAAATAACTATTTTAAAAATTGTTTGTCTGATTCGATGATGAAGCTGTTCGTCCACATAGCTTTGCTTGGAATGTTTTGCTGTTTATCGAGAGCCTCTGAAGTAGTAATAAAGAGAAAATATAAGCTTCCACTGTGTACAAGGAAAGTGATTAACCGTTTTTATCTAGCTCCACCGTCACCATGTTCGTCGAAGCCAAGAAAACCACGTACCCTGAAGGTTAAAGTAACGTCACCATTAGACCATCGAGTTGAACAGAAGGCGTTTACTTGCAGATTAAAAGAAACAACTTATCGGTGCACAAAAGGTTTCTTCGGAGGGGAATCTTGTATCCAAGTGGCAGAAGAGTTCTCGTCTGTCAGTACAGGGAGGTGTGTCCGAATAGAGTTGACTCATCAATCGGAAGCGGGGACTTTGATACCATCCAACCATGACACTTTGCAAACCAAGAACAGTTTAACGCCAAAGTTTAACTGGTGGTCGACGAATACTATAACGGTGCCGAATATCATCCTCTCATATACAATAGTGCTGGCTGACATGACTGATGGGTCAGTCACACATGCTCTGTTAGCAAATTTAGTTTGTACGGAAATCGATCAATTCACGACATGTGAGGAGGAGGGTTGGAGATTGGTTACCGCGAGAGTAAAGGTTGAAAAGTGTCGAAAGACAAGGGCAATTAATGACGCAGTTTTGGAAATCTTCACGCTGGAGAATGGAGAGTTGTATAAAATTAGTAAATCTAATTCGATTTTTTCGAAGATTTTGAAATGTGAAAGATCCATTCTCGACTGTTTACCTGCAGGCACAACAAACACGTGGTGCACCGCCACGGGTTATGCGATAACACTACCGGAAACTTATTCGCCTGTCACAACAGCGTCCAAAAGCGTGGAGATACCTGCTAAGCTAAGAATATAAGAAGCTGCGATTGCAAGCTCGTCGTTGGCCTCCAAGCTGGAGTTGGAGCTGTTAGAGGAGCAACTTCAAGAAATGCTGTGCCAGAACAGCCGTGCCACACTCGTGGCCCTACTCGCGGCTCAGCGATCCACTCCTTCAGCGGTGTTGAGCTTATTAGTTGGACGACGGGCCCAAGCCGTATATAGTAACGGAGCTTTGTACGAACTGAATTGCCAGGAAACCAACGCGGTACTGCAGCCGTCGCTAGAGCACAAAGGAAAAGTGGCACGGTTCCCCCTCTTCAACGCGTACCTTGGGTCATCCACGGTGGTGGCCCAACTAACGGAAGAGGGGTACTTGACCCAAAATGTGGCATATTCCTTACACCACACAGCGAAACAGGCCTTCATTTTGGAAGGCAAGTTCGTTGTGTACGAGAATAATACCCTTACCAGTGAAAGACCTGCACTGGAAAGAATAGTGATTGACAAAAATCTAACAATAGCGGCTGCAAACTTCACATACGCAGAGAAACTGACGCTGTTAGATCTTTCAACGGTATCGAAACCTGAAGAGGCCGTAAGTAACCAGGCTCTTCACAACCTAATAGCGCTCAGTACCAAGGATTTCCAGAATCGTGGAATGAATGTAAAAAAGTTTATACAAAAAGGCCACCTGTTGGATGATGATGCCTTAGAAGGAACCCTCCAGGCCAGAAAGTCGCCCTGGGAGATGATAAAGAGTGTCATGCAGCTAACGAGCATATCATGGACTGCGGTATCGATGGTCGGAGTAACACTCATATGCGTAAAGCTCTTCATAACCAACAAGAGGAGGAAGGCAGCGATAGGTGGGACCGGGATTCCAATGGTAGCAGTTCAAGAGAACAATCTCCAGAGAACAACGAACGTTTAACACGGTAATTATTTAAAAAAAACTATGAACTTATAAGTAGGGTTTGATAATTGAGATTTGTTTGAACTGATTTGTAAGTATTTTTTTAGCATTTAAGTCTTAATGTGTTCTAACCGACTCTTAAGTTTTATAAACGATGTTGATTTGATTGGTAAATGTTTTTAGCATATAAATATCTTCTAGCATTTAAGTTCTATTTTGATGTATATATATATTTATATTTTTTGTCAACCGATGGTTAAAAACTTTAACAGTTACATTTAACTTATAATTAGGGTTTGATAATTGAGATTTATTTGAACTGATTTGTAAGTATTTTTTTAGCATTTAAGTCTTAATGTGTTCTAACCAACTCTTAAGTTTTATAAACGATGTTGATTTGATTGGTAAATGTTTTTGGCATATAAATATCTTCTAGCATTTAAGTTCTATTTTGATGTATATATATTTTTATTTTTTTGTCAACCGATGGTTAAAAGCTTTAACAGTTACATTTAAACATTTTGACACTTAAACATAATTTTAACTGATTTCTAAGCATCTTCTTAACGTAACACTTGAAGTAAAGTTAAAAAATTAAGAAAATACCCACACCGAAGTTTTTTACACCGGTTTTAATTAAGAGTGTCTTTTGTCTGTGTAATCGTTCTCTTGTCAGAATCTAAAAGTTTTCATCTAAAGTTTTTAAAGTTTTACGACTTGTTAGCAAAGTAAAGTTAATGTTTTTTCTAAACCGTAGCTGAAACTCCAATTTGACCATTTTAGGAGTGAAAATGTAACCGCTTGGTAGCGGTTTAGAGTTGTTTCTAATTAGGGGTTTTTTCGGACTTGTTTACTTCTTGAAGCATTGTGGCGAAACGACGTTCAGTCGTGCAGCCACTCAAGGTAGAAGGTTCTATTCGTATTTCGTGAGTATTTTACATTGATTTGACATTCGAGTTCTATTTCTTGTATTAATTTGTGTTGTTTAATAAATTTTGTAGAAGTTTAATATTCTATTGATTTTAAATAAGTTAGATTTAATAAGCTCAAGTTTTTAATTTGTTTGATTGGTAAGGTTTACTTAGTACAATTTGGTAAATTGTGTAAACGCTTATTACTTCTTGATTTTACATAAGCTGGGTTTACCCAAGTTTAGGTGATTACTGATTGGTAAAGTATAAGCAGCTCCTAATCTAATCTAGACTTAGTTAATTTAAGTGTAATTAACGTAGAGTAACATTCAAATAGCGTTGTTTAAAAAATAACCAGAACGATTCTATTCTTAAAGCACATCGTGGTTATATTTAAGTGATAGTGCGTTTTATTAAGTTGTCAACTAACTATACTAGTATGAGCCAACCGAATAAGGCTAACAAAGGTATGTTCTCTAAAGAGAACATACGATCGGCGTTCGGTGACGACGACGGTACGCGCAGTAGTGATCGTATAAGAGAGCTAGGCATTCAGAAAAGACCCTCGACCCTCAATCCCAACTCTTCGCACGACCGTCCTGGCCCATCAAACCAGGGCGGTGCATCAGGCGAACGACAATATGAACAATAAACTTGTAACCGTATAGTAAAATATATAAAAAGACATAGTTGTTGATTAATATATTAAAGTTCAAAATAAACTAGAACAATTTACTTACACTTAATGTATTTTTTTATCCTAGTTTCTAAATAAATTCAATTTTCTGTCCCTGGTATGAATCTTTTAAAATTAATTTTATTTTGTCTTCTTTTAGTGTTTTTCTAACATTAATATTTACTGTTTAAGATTTTTAATCTTTCATTTTTGCCTTTAATATAAGTATGTTATTAACTTTTAGTTTTCAGTTTCTTTTTATGCTAAAAATTTGGTATTAGTTAAAAAGGATTTTACCAAAAAGCAAAATTGATGTTCCGTGCGAAAAAGTCATCGTGCCAAAATGTCGCTGTGCAAAAATTTCATCGTAAAAGTGTGACATTGTGCAAACGTGTTGTTGTGCAACAGTTCTACCGTAAAAAATATCGCCGTGCAAAAATGACCCTGTGTGCAAAAGTAACGCCGTGCAAAAGTTTCCCTTGTGCAAAAATTACCCTCCTTGCAAAAAAGTCGCCGTGCAAAAGTGTCACCTCGTGTTAAAAGAAAACGCTCGTGCAAAAGAGTCGCCGTGCAAAAGTGTCCTCTCGTGCAAAAGTGACCCTCCGTGCAAAAGTGTCACCTCGTGCTAAAGTGACGTTCGTGCAAAAGTGACGCTCGTGCAAAAGTTTCTTCTCGTTCGAAAGTGACGCTCGTGCAAAAGTGACACCCACCCAAAAAATGATAGGTTTATACGACCGTTTCGTATATGTCTTTTGAAAACAAAACATAAAAAAAAGACTAAAAAAATATACATGTATAAATACATATATAATTTGTTTGAACGTAATTAAGACACATTTTAAACTACTATCAAAATAATTATTTTTAATAAATGTTTTAATTTTAAGCAACAACTGAATCAACATTAGCTGGTTTCAACGCAACGTCATAACTTTCTGTGTGACGTCATAAAAGTAACATAATTTGAATCGAAATGTACTTCGGTGGCCACCCATTATTAGTATAAGCAACTAAGCGAAGGTCAATACCCGTAACAACGAAAATTGATTTTTGTAATGAACGAATATTTTGTACTTCTATTTTTTTATTTTAAAACTTGTTAAACTGTAAGAAAGTCAAATATTTATAAAATAAAATACAGATTTATTGAAAATTGTCATATTTTATCTCCAGCAAACTTATTGAACATATGTTAAAAACATCTATTTGTTTGTTGTAACTGTTTAAATAACAAAGTTTAGAAAATATCTATTCACAAAGTTTAGTTAGATTAAAACCCACTCTGTTATAGTTACGTATTTTATTTTACTGTTTAATACATCGTTAGTTAAATAAAATAGAATAGCTTAAAGTTTTTTTCTTTATAAATTTTAATGAAAAAATGTCAAACAATTTTAGATTCTGTAATAAAAACCAAACTACTAAAACTATTGTGATATAGAATTTACATTTTCATTTGAAAATAATATTGACTAACTTAATTTAGTTCTAAACAACAGCAAAATAGTATAAAAATGTTTTTTTAACGTTTTAGATTTTCTACATTAGTAAAGAAAAAATATTTGAAAACTGTGTATTTTAGTTAAAACCAACACTTCATAGTAAATTAATTGTTGGTCGAACTTTAAATAGTATGTTAATTCTAAACGGTTCAATGGAGTTTGTCGTGACAAATTTACAATACTGTTTAATGTCGTTATACTTACGACTAAAAAAAGCTTTGAACTTTTCTGTGAGTGCTTTTAATTGTGTGTTTACTTATTTCCAATACTTTTAACAACTATTTAAAGATTTTAAAACCATTTACATTTAGTCGCAAAAATAGTAATTAGAAGTTTCAATACTTTGAAGTATATAGTCTATAAATAAAATGCTCTATTATGGTTACTTTATTTCCCATAATAAAAACTGGTTCAATAGAGAAATTATATAATACTTCTGTATAATATTTTAAGGAAAAACTGCATTTTTAAAAACTACAACAAGCATATAAAGTGCTAAAGCTGAAAAAAAAATGTCACAAAAAATGTCAAAACTAAAAAAAAACAGCTTAGCGTCAATAAAATATTTTCAATATCATTTTCATCATGTATTAAAATAGAAACTTATGTTTTAAAAATTAAATAACTTTTTAACCTTGTACCTTTTTTACTTTATACCTTTTAAAAACAGTGTTCTTTTTTACTAGTGTTCTATTATTACCAGGAATTTTCAATTAGTTTTCTATAATTTAGAACAACAAAAAACTAAAAAAAAAAACAACTAACAAAATTCAGCTAATAAATATAGGCTTTTACTGATCAATAAACTAGTACAGAACTTTAAAAATAAAAAAATGTATAAATTACGAACTGATTGGTAAAGTTGATGGTTGTTCTCTACTTAGTTTTGCTGCAAGTAAGGGTTGATGATCATAATCATTCCATATATTAAACCTTCCTAGCTCATTTTCTCATACTAGGATTTTAAGTTCCTGTTTTGAAAAATGTACACTGTAAAAACATTTAAAACAGGGCTGTGTCTAGACTTTTTCAGAAGATTGTGCATTTTTTGTTTAATAATAAAGTATCTTCTGTGGTAACTTTTAATAACACACTTTAGAAATTTTCATAAACGTCTACTGCATAACTGTCTAAAATAATTCAAGAACGTAAACCTGCTTACAATTCAAACAGTTTGAAAATACCAGTATAAAAGAAAATAGATCTTAATAAGTAATCAACTACTTTAACTTTTAGTAAAACAATATAAATTCAGTTTTAGTCCTGTTATTTTTGACAAGTTGAATATTTTGCTCTTCAATTTTTAACTAAATGTAAAACGAAATCTTTTATACATAAAAAACTAAAACGAAATACTAACCAAAATCATTATACAAAATATCTTAATAAAGAAAAACATATTCAATTTTATGTAAATGAATTACTTAGTCAAACAACTCCACTTAAAATTATTTAGTTTAAGTCCAAAATTAAATCGAAAACAAGTGAAATTTTTGAAAACAAACCAATAGCAGGCGTGAACAATCATCTTACAACTTGAAAAAAAAACATGTTGTAAAGTTACGGTTTTAATAAAATTGTAAACATAAAAAAAGTATATGACTAAGTCAAAAGTTTCCTAATTAAAAATTAATCTCTTGGAGTAGTGAAATCATTCAAAAAATGTTTTTTTTAATACTTTTAATTGGCTAATTTTGATTCAAAAGTTTCCTTGTTCACATGTGCTTCGTTGGTTATTACAATTTTTTTCTAATATTTATACTTTTTTCTAGGAAAAAGCTATAGAAATACGTTGTATTTGACGTAGTTCTTTAAAACAAGTTAAACTAAAATTTAATTGATATCTAAATGTTAACATGCAGTTATTAATTTTTAGTAAACTATTTTGAACAATTAAACTTTCTTATTAGTTTTCATTACAAACATGATTTGAAATTTATAATACAACAGTATTAAAGTACATTCTACACTTACGAATAATATTAAACTTTATTTTTCTTAATCAAAACATTATTAAAACTTTATGTTTTGCAGTAATTGTGATAACAAAACCAAGAAAATACATCTCACAAAAACAATATAACTTTATTTTCATTTATAATTGTTACTTACAATGTATTTTTGATTTATTTATAATACTATAATTACTACGAAAATATATCTAACAGTTAAGACTTACACTTAAAGTTTGATACATTTGTTAACACTTTTCTAATGTCTTAACGATTACAGACTTAACCTCATACAGTTGACAACTTCAAATTTTAAATTACGTTGATTTCAGATGGTTATAAAATTAACAAAACTGATAAACGCGTCTAAACATTCAGTATTTATTGCACCTTATTACTTTTGTTATTTTAAATAGAATTTCCCACAATATTAATTGTGCCAAACAGTATCACAGATTTAAAATATATTTTTTGGTTACCAGTTGAAATTAGAATGCTTTTTAAAGTTTAATTTGGGAGTTGCTACTTGATTGGCATTCAATTTAATTATATAACTATTTAATAAAACTTCAAACTATTTTTTAGGAAATTTAATTTAGTAAGTATCCTTTAATTTAACTAGGTTTTGATTGTGTTAAAAAGGATTGTGATAAACTCAGTTAAACTTGGAATATTTTTACAATTTTAGTATGGACATTGATAGTAAAATACTTTTGTAGAACAAAAAACATGTTACAAGCAAATTGTTGTGTTGGTTATAAGCAAACTGAAATTGAAAAACATAGCAGTTAAATAAAAAAATAAAGTCCATGTTTTTTTTTAAAGTATAATTGTCTGGAACCAAAAAAAAAAAGATAAAACATGACATGTTTTTTTTTAAAGGTAAAAGTAGTTTTATGCGTCGGTAAAAATAAAGAATTCAAGCAAAACTTTTTTTTGAACCCTACAAAAACTTACAAATTTATAAAAGAATGTTAAAACAGATAAGGCATTAGAATTACATAACACTTGAACAGAATATTTCTGTAGAACCTATTGAATAATTGTTTAAGAGAAAGAGAGCATACTTTTTATTGTAATTTCCTAAATTTGTTACTTCTGATTCAAGCTAAAAAGCACGTTTTATCACTGAAACCTTAACCAAACGAAATAATTTGACCGCAGTTTTCAAACACCCTTTTCAAGTTACCATCTAAAACGAAACAAAATTACTAAACAATTTAGAATTAATTTATTTCAGAACTTTATCCTTGGTTTCTTCGATTGTATATTTCTTTTAAGTATTAACACTTTAAATATTTTTCTGTTACACTTAAGTCATGTCTATATTTTAAGTAAAAATATATTGCAACTAAATTTAATAAAAATTTTCCTTTACTTCTAATTGAGTTCATAACTTATGCAAATGCATTGAGCTATTCTGAAACTAAACATTTTTGTGTTGAATACAAGTTTGTACTTTAGAGTTTATGATTTTAAACAAGTAAATCTAGATAATAAATTGTTATAAGAAATGCATGATAATGCACAATATGTAGATTTTGTGTTTAAATCTTTGTTGAGCAAAACAACTAGTTTTGGTTACTAAATTTAAGCAAAAATATTTGGAGTCAAAAATTTAAACTTAAATTAAAGAAAATTAAAACTAACAGAACAATTTAACAAGTTAACTCCAACAGTATAAGGACTATGTAAATTTAAACGGTATATGTATAAGTTAGAAAATTTAAGAAGTTTACCATATTTTAAATAAAATGTTTGTACTTGATACTTTATTAGTTTTGAGGAAAGACTTTAAAAGAACTTGTGCTAATAACTCAATCATACAAATCTAACACATAAAATATTTTGAACATACTAAATTTAAATCAATCGAAAAAAGAATAAATAAGTTTTATTTCATTAAAAGTGTTTAGTGATTTTTAAGAATAGCATAAAACTTTTATGTTTACGGTTTGTATTATTTCTAATCAGTTTGTTGAAAAATAAAGTTTCTTTAAAAACATTAATAATAATTTCTATGTTGTACGTAAAATACCTAAAAAACAAACAAATTGCAATTAATTTCTATTACTCATGCATATGTCGACGTTTTTGATAACTTTGTTCACAATAAGATAAACTTGTTTTGTTTTTGTAAACAAAATAAGTCAGTCTTTTTGATTTCTATTAGTTTTATTTCAAAAAGTTAAATACAAATACCAAAAAAATAGTCTAATAAACAAATGATTTTCTAATCTATGTTCACTTTTCATTTCGTCTTACACAACATTAAGATTCTATATTAAACGTTGATGTATTTTTTAAAAGATATTGCTTTACAAAAACGTTTAAAAGATCTACCTTAGTATATTAGTTATACAATTATCTTTACTATAATGGATTTCGATAATGTATACTTAATAGAATACTAAAATTAAACTTGCCTATATTAAGTTTTAATTTAACTTTTATAAACAACATGTTAATGGTAGTTCATATTTTACATCTAACTTTATTTTTATGTGTGTTTTTTTTTTCTAATTCATCGCATTGTACTTTTTTTAAAAGCTTTTCTTAGCGTCTGATGAAATGCTCTGCAGGAAAACGGCGTAACGCAATAAAAGTTAGAAAATAAATTAGTATAACTTTATTTATAACTTGACTTTTGTTTCAATATTTTTGATTTTTATTATTAAAAAAAAAAAAAAACTAGTTGTTATTTTATTTTAAAATGAAATATTCTCAAACAATAATAAGATATTACTAAACTTTTCTTTAACACATGTATTTGTCATTTTGTGAAGTATTTTTATACAGCATATACAAAACAAGTTAGTTTTAAATAATTTATCTCGCATTAAAATATTAATTTTGCAGGAATAAATACATTTTTTAAAATATAATTTTTAACTTTAATTTTAAATTCATTCAAAATTTCCAAAATTTTATTTTTCAACTAACTTTTAGATTAGTTGATTTTTTAGGTACTGTTTTTTCATTTCTTAGCAAAGTCAACAAAGCCTAACCTACTTTATTCGTTCAGGAAAAAAGGCAGAAAGAAATGATGAAAATGCGTGAAAAGCACTTTGTAGCCTTTATTGTGGTTTCCGTTTTTTGCATACTAGCGTTGGTTTTAAGCCTGGCTCTTACTTTTGGAGTTTCACGCGGTCAAACTGTTGCACCTGGTTTGTATAATTTTGTTTTAATATCTAGCCAGTTTTTTAACTTGTTGTATAAGTTAAAGACAATGTAAGTTATAAAACAGATAACTTTAATTACTTTTTTTAATTTTTAGTTAAATGACAATTAAAAAATTAAAATTTATCAGAAAGAAGTTTAAAAACCAAAACTTTAATAGAAAGTCTCATAAATAAATAAACTAATAAAACTAAAACGAAACAAATCTAAAAACATTTATGTTTTAATCAGTTATATCTAAAAAGTAATTTAAATTGTTAAAATGGTATACCAAAATGTTTAAATAATAAAAACAAAAAAAAAAGTTCCAAATTTTGAATTATAACATTCGAATTTACTAAGTAATATCTAGAGTCGAAAGCCGTGTTTTTAACCCGAAGCTAATTGAATCAGAGGTATTTTTTAAATGTTTTTTAGTTAATAGTATCAGTGCAAAGTTACGCACTTAAGTTAGGTTACTTAAATTAAGCACTAGATTAAGTGCAGTTTACTATTTTATTATACTTGACAAGGTCGTAACTTTTTCTTTTGCCACCGAAACATGGTGGTGAATAAAATACTTAAACTGGCACTGATATTACTATTTAAATAAACTCTTTAAAGTCCAGTATATTGAGCAATATTTTTTAGTTAAGACAAATAGTTATAATTTTCTTTAACAAAACAAGCGTTCGTTAAAGATTTAAAACTATAACATGTAAACATAGAGTTTCTTGAACGCAAACAGCAATATTTGCAATATCATTCAGGGCCAGTCTACACTTTCAAAATTGTGCGAGAGCATAAGAATTTCGCAGATGCGAGAGCACACTGTAAAAGTGAGTATGAAGGTTCCTTGCCATGTCCACTAATTTTGAAGACTGGAAGGACCAAAGCTCAAGATTGTTAGTTTGAATAATTTCACGTTTGTTTTCTTTAAACTCCTTTTTTTTGAGTCAAGCGTTCACAGCAACACAAGTTGAAGTCCGTTGTTATCAAAAAACAAGATCATTTTTAATTAAATGCAATATTTTCTTATGGGTTGATACACGAGAAAAAGTAATTAAAAAAAGCCAACATATTAAATTCTTTTAAAGCAACTCACAAAAATTTAAGCTATAATTAGTAATTTTCAAGGTTTAAGAAATAAGCACATATAAAGTACCTTAAAAATATCTAGCACTTGGTCCAAAATTTTACGCCTTTTTGCTACTTGAATTAAAAACTTACAAACAAAGTATTGAAGACATGTTTTATACATTAAACTAAACCAAGGTTTCTCCAAATTGAACGATATTTGGGGTGATTTTAGTTGTAATGCGGCAATAACTAACTATTAATGGGTTGAGCAACTAAATATGGAATGAAACAGTAAAAAGGGCAGTTTCTAACAAAGGGGCGAGATTATTAAACTATCAAATTGAGCTTGTAGATATAATCTAATTAATTTTATACTCGCAGGAAAAAGCTAATAATGCGTTATTTACAGAAAGTTTTTGGGGGACATCTGGGAAAACGTCTACGGTCTGGTCTTAACGGGCATGAAAGTGGAAAATGGAAAACTGACCACTGAGGACGGGAAAGTGGTTGGGGATTTTTCAAAAATGACGGGGGCGAGGTCCGCCGGAGATTACAAAAAACACATTGTGGTTCATTTGCCAGTTTTTGAAAAAATAGAACGATTAAAAGTCAAGTTAAAGAAAAAAAATTGTTTCAAACTTTTATAATTGTTTGATACACATTGTAACAATTTTATAAACTGTCATATCTAATACACATATCGTTCAGTATTCGATTTTAGTACTTTTTAAAAACTCTTAAGTTCAGTTTTCTTTATCTTTTTTTTTTGCTTTTGAAATACTTTTTAAATTATCGTATACATATTCCTATCTTTTTTAGTAATTGGTATAAAGCTTTTGTTGTTTTAATTCAAAACTTCAGTTTTTTTCAATTGATCATGTTTTATAGATCTTAAAATATATCAGTTGATAATGTTTAGAAGTACAATTGCAAGCAAAGCATTTTTAAGTTATTCTGAGTTCAAAAAAAGTTTTAGTTAAATTTTTTTTTTCTTAACATTAGAAGTAAAATAATTGCTTGTATAAAGTAATGAAGCAGCAGTAAACGTACAGTTATCGTTGTTATTTATGACAAACCTATAAATGATCGCTTTTTACAAATAAATGCAGCGTCTGTAGTTACAAATGAGCTAATATATTTTTTACCTTTTTCTATGTTCTTTTTGGCTTTTTGAAACGTGTATAACAAAATAAAATGTTCATCGTTTTAATACGAAATAATTAAATGATTTAAACACTTATAGTAAATGGATATCTTTTCACTTTGTTTAAAATCATCTATCTCAGTAGCCTTATAACCCAAGCAATTTTACTGTAACAAAATTAGATTTTAAGCTTTTATACTTTATTTTTTAAATGTTACTTTTTTTTGTATTTTTCTTTATTAAATTATAAATTTCTAGTTATAGTGTTGTATCGAAGTAAGTACGTTAATACAGAGATCAATTTAAATTATAATTTTTTAAAAATGCTTCAAAAGCTTTATTTAGAAAAATACAGCTCAAAAAAACTTAAAGCAGATAACATGTCTTTTCTATTTGTTTAAAGTTATAGTTTTCGCATGCTGGTTTTAATACTAGCATCAATTACTGAAGAAAAAAAGCAATTTTAAAAGGAAAAAATAACAGCCCTAACGTAGTTGTTTAACTAACTTATACTCTATGTTTAAAATTTTGTTTGCCAAAGTTTGCTAATAAAGGTCCTAACGAAACAAATTAGTTTATAAAAAAGATAATAACAACAATTTCCTGTGAACATGTTTTAATCAACTGACGCACTATAATTAATTGTTTAGAAATGTATGTCAGTTGAATAGAGCAACTATAGTGCGAATTGTTATTATTGCCAGATAATTTTTCATCTGTCAAAATATAAGAGTGTTTGTTTTTAATTGTTAAAAATTATTTATACAATATGTGCGTTGCGTTGGGCTGAGCATTAGAGCAGTTGTTCACGTAAAAAAGAATAAAAAACTTATTGTAATATCATAAAACTTTGAAAGTTATTAGTTTTTTAAATTGATATTTTTTATAAACAATGTATATGTAGTATTTTTATCAGATTTAGGGTTTTTTTGAATACTTGTAACGGTTCTACACCCATAAACAAAAGTATAACTCGTCGCCACTGGTTACAACTGAAAGTTTTAAGAACTAGGTAACTTTTAAATAAAAAGTTTGTATTAGCTTCAACAAACATATGATTTTAAACAATCCTCATGCAACATTGCAAAAAAAATAAACGTAGGTGTGTACGAATGCAGCAAAGTAATAAACGTTTGTTTATAAACAATTAGTTGCAATTGTAGTACTTTCATCTTACCAGAATATTTATAAAAAAAAAAAAAAAAGAGTTTTTTAATATTTGTAAATTGTCAGCAACCTTAACAAACACATGACTTTAAAATCTTAATAAAACAGTGCCAAAAAAATAAACACTGGTGTATTTAAATGCAGTAAAAATAAACGTTTGCCGACTAGTAAACAACCATTAAAATATTCTTGTAATTTTTATACTTAACAGTTTTAATACAATTTACAATTACGTATAGAGTTTTTTAACTAGTTTAAATATGTGACAAATAACTTTCTTCCGTTCCTTTCTTGTTTTATAAATATATATTTTATGTTTATAAATTTATTGTGGACAGTTTGATAAATAAAGTCTAAACGAAGCAAGATAATTTGAGTGTACACTGTAGAACAAAAACATAAATTTGCACATTAGTCGCTTTATTAAACTGAAGCAATTATATTTCTAAGAAGCGTTCGTCAGCTGATAAAGCAGGTACCATTCATAAGTGATAACTTTTCAGTTGTATTAATATAAGACTGTTTGTTTTTATATTGTTGAATACAATTTTAAAAAGCAGCGTTGCACAGGGTGAAGTGTTGAAACAGAGGTGCACCTAAAAATTAGAAATTATTGTTAATTTAAAAGTTTCGAAAACTGTTATTTTTTAAATAACATTTTGTTTATAAGCAAATAGCTGTAGTTGTAGTATTTTTGTCGACCTAAAATAGTTTAAAATACTTGAAATTAAGGGGTTTCAATTACTTTTAAACTTTTTGTAGTACCTAACAATAATATCATTCGTCACCACTGGTTACAATGGAAAAGTTTCAAATCTAGTTCTTTTCGAAGTTTAATAACCAACTTTTTTTGTTATAAATGTACTTAACTTACTTGTATTTTTAAAATAAAAGTAATCAATTAATGTTAATTCTAGTGATATGCTTTACACTTGTGTGCTTATTCAAAAATATTCCGTAGATAAGGTATTTAGGATGTTTTTTATTGTATTAATGTTTCTTAAAAAAATTTCTTAAAATTTACCCTTAAGTAGTAAAATAAATTTAGCGAGATTATAATAGCATTTTTGGATTGTTAAAAACTAAATTTCCCGCATAAAATTCCCTAAAAATTGTACCACATAAAAAAACGAGAAAACTTTAAACTTTGGTGAACTTGAACTATATAAACAATTGCTAATTGTTATAGTAACAAAACTAACAGTCATTGTTATTTTTCAAATGCATTTACCATTCAAAATCCCCTCAAAAAAGTACCATGAGAAATAAAAACATAATTAAGGTAAGTACGCTTAAAATAAATATTTGTCTGCAGCGTATAAAAGCGAATAACTTTAGAAGCAATGCAACATTGTGTTATGTAGAAAGTTAACAGAATAACAGTTTGTAAAAGTTTGAAAATTCAATGTTCACTGTGAATTTATTTTTGTTTTTAGTTTTAAGCAGTATGTATATGTAAACATGGTTTAGAAATAACTTACTTTAAAGGTTATCATAATTTTTACAGTTGTAAAAAAAAGTAAAATTAAGAAATTAAAGAAATGCTATCAGTCGGAAAAACTATTGAAGTTGAGGTTGCAAGGATAAATACATCACTTATAGACAGTGGTGCTTATGTTAAAAATGTTGTTATTAAAAGCACTAGAACGCGTAAGTCATTTTTTAAATTGTATAAGTTAGTTCAATAAAGTTTTTTATTTATGTTTGTTTGAAAATAAATTTTTTTATGCTCACTTATAATTTTTCAATGGTTTAAAAGAGAGTTTTTATTACGTTATCTGTGTTTACTTTACTTACATGACTTCAAACATGCTTACTTTTGTAAAACACTTTTTCTTTTATTTCTTTATTTATGATGATTTAATATTTTTTATTCTACTTTTAAACTGATTATTAATTCTATTCCAGAAAACATGAATGAAGTGGAAAAGTTCACAGCAACAAAAGAATGTTCAATCGGCGGTATGCAAATGAATGGGGGAACAGTAAAAAGTGCAAAAATTACTAACAATGGTAAGAATAAGCTTGTTACAAATGAAAAAGATAATTTTTGAAATTTTTGTTATTATTTTTTTAAACTGATGATTCACTGTTTGAAACTTTTTCATTTAACTTAAAAATGAGGTTTAAAATACATTGATAATCTAAATACTTAACATAAATAATTTTATAGGTGATAAAGATATTTGGAAGAAGTTTCCGAAGAAAACTAACGTAAAAAATTTGTTTATGAACTCTACAAGAATAAGTGGAGATGCAAATATAACCGATTCGCTGACTATAATCAATAGAGGTGAAACTATTAAAAAAATTAAAATTGATGTTAAGTTTTTTTCTAGTTTATTTTGATGAAAAGTCTCTCCATAAACTGTAGGTAAAAGCAGCCTTTGAATTTGTAAAGTTTACTTAACTGTTTTTGAAAAATTTAGCTGGAAATTTTAAAAACAAAATTAAATTAAGTTTGAGGTTTAAAACAGCAACAAAGAACAAACCACTACTGTTCTAAATACAAGTAAGAAAATATAATGTTCAACTTTTTAACGAAAATTGATTTACAGATAAGTATACAAGCTTCATGTCTTACAATAAAATTAGCAAAATTTAAGTTTTATGCAACAGAATGGTTAACTTTCTTTAAAATTATTTTTTTTGTGTATACTAGCTATGTAAACATTTATTAGTATCTTTCTACATATATATATCTAGAGAAAATAAATTTATTATCAAATAAACTATATAACAAAAAAAAAAAACGGTAAAGTAAAGTTTATTTTATTAGCTTAAAAGCATTTTAGAAAAAAAATGTTACAATTTAACTTTACTTAAAACTACCTAATAACTTACAGGTTACATTAGCTACTACTAAATATTAGCTTTCAAATGATAGATTTGACATGAAAATGATAATGAAAAAAGTTTAAGTTTGTATTTAACTAAAAAATCTAAACTATTTAAATTTTTAGGTGTGCAATTCTTTTAAGCAATGGATATCAATGAACTCTTTTAAGATGATGAAACAAATTCAGTGCTTTACTAAAGTTTAATAGATTTGTAACATTGTAAGTATGTTTTGTTAAGGAATGAACATGAAAAATATTGTGCTTGAGTATGTTTATTACTTTAAAAAGAGAGTTTATAACTTTTGAAAACATTTTGATGTTTGTTAGCTCAGTTCAACAAAAGAAGTTTATCTTCTTTTAGATTTAAGTTTTTTAAGTTTAATCTAAATAAAATAATAAGCTGTTCTTATTTATTCTAATGATGCTTTTGTTTTGTTTTGGAAGAACTATTCGTTATACTCGAAAATAAATTACAAAACTGTAAAACTGACTTGTCAAAGATAAAATGAAAATCATTGTGTCTTCCGTAGTGTATTTGTTAAATAAATACATACTTTATGTTCAAAATTACTTGCTAATAGTTTGCTAACGAACAAGTTCGTTGGAGTATACGAGAATAACAAAAATCTCCACAGTATTTGTTTCATTAAACTGACGCAATATAATAATTTGTAACACAAAAAAAAACGTGCGTCACTTGAATAAAGCAAGTCCTTTGCAAACGCGATAACTTGTTACTTGACAAAATATAAGAGTGTTTGCTTTTTTTAAATTCTCACATAACCTTTGTGTTGCGTGGAGTAGGTAATTGATGTTCTGCTCCTCTTAAAATTCAAACACTTATTGTAATATTATATAATTTTAAAGCAATTACATTTTACATAAACCTTTATTTACAAAAAATTTGCCGTAAATGTAGTACTTTTATTTTACTAAAATAAAATAAATCAAATTCAGTTTTTTTTTTAAACTTGTAAACTTTCTGCACCCCCTTAAAAATCATATTTGTCACCACGGACTACAACTGAAGAGTTAAAAGCGTTAAGTAAATTTTAAATAAAATGTTAGAAGTAGTTTTAAAAACCACATGATTTTAAACAATCCCCAATAAAACAATACAAAAGAAATAAACCTAGGTGTGTTTGAACGCAGTACAAAAATAAACGTTTGTCGAAATGTAAATAAAGGCAAGTTCGTTGACAATGCACTATGTGTTGCAGTATTTTTGATTACTTAACAGTTTTTTTATATTGCATAAAGCGTTTTTAAACTAATTTAGCCTTTGATTAACTAAAAACCTTAAGTGTCTTTTAGTATTTGTGAAAGACATGTCTAGTTCAAAATGTTAACTATTTTTAAATTAAACTTTTTGATCAAGAATAAATAAACCAACTATTAGTTACTGTATGTATTTATTATATAGAATTTCAGACAAAACCTAAATGATTTTTAATCATAAGTAAGTAGTGACAGTTTTTTAAAAAAACTAATAAAATGTTATACCTTCCTTTACGTCGAAAAGCAAATTTACAACCAATATTAATATCATAATGTCTTGTTGATCATTGTTTTCAAATAATACTTTCTTTGACTTTTACTATTGTGCAATTACTTACAATTTTTCTGTAATTTATTTATAGTTTTTTTTTCACCGAAACGTGGTAGTAAATTAAATACTTAAATTCCTTTTTTACCATTTTTTAAATCTATTTTTTTCTTTAATTTTGCCTCGGTTAGTTTGTTAAAAAACTCAATTAGCTCTTTTAAGAATCAGCTCTTAATGCTTACTAGCTCATGTTCATCAAAAGTAGTAGCTCAGAGTCATTAATAACAAAAACTAAATGACTTATTTTCTTCTAAATCGACATTTTTAAGTCATAAACATTTTACATAAGATATAAGGTAATCCAATGTGCTCATATATGAAATTGTTTATTTTTCTATTGGTAATAATTTATTTATATACTGTTTAAAAAGAGTTACTCCTAAAAAGTTTAAACCATTAGGTAACTATTAAATGAAAAAATTAAATATTTAACTATGCACATGACTTTAAAAAATCCTCATTAACATTACAACAAAAATAAACATAGGTGTGTTTGAATGTAAATAAAGGCAAATTTATTTGAAAGTTTTTGTGTGTTACAGTACTTTTTATTAATAAATAATTTAGATTTTACGTATAGCATTTTTAAAATAATTTATTTTTCGATTGAGTAACTTTTTTTTAGTACTTTTAAAAGATATGACTAGCTTAAAATAACATCTAAATTAAACAGTTGAATTAAAAGTCAATAAACTAATTATTATCGCACATATGTAACTGTTGTATAAATGTCTATAAAATTATAACATTTTTTAACAAAAATAAGTCACGATATGTTTTTAAACTATTGCTATCAAACCAAATTATCAAGTAAGTTTTCAAACAAAATTACAATAGGTTCTGTGTATTAATGTAACTAAGAATATATATAAAACAAAAACAAGTAGCGATAGACTTTTAAACTATTGCTATCAAACCAATTTTTCATATACTATTTCAACTTCTCAAGCAAAATCAGGTTGCTTTCTGTGTATTTATACAGCCAACTTTAAAACATAATGGTACTGAAACGCACTATTGAAACCCCTACTAAACGTAATTCGAATAGGAGCCATAGTTCGGGCCCTCTATTTACCAAAGTTATATTTTAATCTACTTTCAGGCTAGCTATTATTTGAGCGCAATACTTAAACACCGGTTTTATTAGGCTTCAACTTTGTTAGGCGACATCACACAGGTATAAATTTTATTATAAACAAGTATCGACCAAAACACAAAACTATTTAATAATATATGTCATATAGGAAAAAATAGTAATTTTAATATAGGAGAGTCCCTTCATATATAGATATATACAAAACAAAATAAATTTACTTGGCCAATTTTCATTGAGCCTACATAAAGGGTTTTTAATAACTTATTTCAAAAAGTAAAGTACAAAACTAACAGTACATATGTTTCATAAAGCTTTATGGTTTAAGCTTTAAATTTTGAAATAAATAATTTTAGTACCCAAGTTACAAAAAATAAAACATAATGACGTAGATATAAAACTTTGTCTTAAACGCAATTAGTGCATAAAATTAATGTTAACTGCAAAAAAAGAAAACTTTAACTACAAAAATTTAAAGTTTTATATCTTCTATTCTGCCAACATTCGTTACAACTGTTCAATTTTAATAACTAACTTTAATGTTTTTACGTTTTACTTAAGAACTATTTAAAATAGTGAATGGTAGCTATAATGATATTTTAAAGTTTTTAACATTAAACACTTTTGAAAAACTTGTTTAAACTTAATTTAGTTAGCAAAGTTCGTTTGTCCGTAGTATTTTTATTTAAAAATTTCATGTTATCTAGTTTGGTCAAAATAAAGCATTAAAAAACTTATTTATTTGGTGAAGATTTTATGTTTAAACTTATTAAACTTAAAGATTTGTTTAATTTAACAAAGTAAAATATAAAACATAGACAAACAAAGCATATAATAAAACTTTTATTTTACTTTTAATTTTTCTAGCTTTAAAGAAACCTGTCGTCTTTGAATACTTATATAATAAATTTTCAAGTACAGACCAGTGGCGTAGCGTAGTATTTTGGTCAGGGCTGCGCAAATTTTTTTTCTCAAAAAATCCTCTAAATTAAAACTCTTGTAATTAGCTATATAATTTTTTTTTATAAGTTATATAATTCAAATAAATTTATTAAGTAAAATAAGTTCGTTAACTGTTTTAAAAAATATTTAAATATTACAAAATTAAACAATTAAATAAAAGTATAAATTTAATTAGAATTACTTATACTTGCAAAAATGTAAACTAATTTAATAAAAAATGTTTTTATAATTTATAGTAAACTTTATATCTTGAAAAATTAATATATTCAATAAAACGAAAGTATCTGTTTTATTTACGAAAAAAATATCAATCTCTTTAATATACAATACAACAGTGATAACAACACCTCATTGCACATAATTTTAATAAAGTTACACAGAGTTAAAATAGACCAACTTTAAAACTGTTATTACAGTTTATTACAACTTTGTAAAATAGTTAAAAGTATACTTTTTAAATTTAATTCATTTGATTGTATTTGTTTAAAATAAAAATCCCAAAAAAGTTTATTTCTTATAGGCCGACACGCTTATCTTGTATGTTTACAAAAATAAAGTTCAGAAAACTAGCAGTAGTCTTAAAAATGTAGCTTAAAAAAAATTTTGTAAAATTGTATAATTTTTCTTTAAGCGTGACGTATTTTTGTAAACTTTTTGTAGAAATATAATCACCCATAAGGTTATACTACAGCGGTGCGCTATATTAATTGCGTACTTTTTGAGTCTAAATTCTTATGAAGTTAATGAACTTATAAAATTTTTCCTTATTGAGTTTTTCATCAACATCGGTGCGCATTTGCAATTACGCACCGAATTAGTATATCGAGTAATAACATGTACTTTCCTAACTTGTCACTAATTGGTATTCAAAATTTCGTTTAACTTTTTGAATACTAGATAAACATAGTTGAAAAAAGGCAAATTAAGCAGAAAAAATAAACTATAACGGATAAAGATATTACATTCTTTTTTTTACATTTTTCTTTTTTTGGGTGGCACGCATGCGTCAGTGTCCCTCCCCACGCTACGCCCCTGGTACAGACTATGTAGTTAAAGTGTTTTGCATTGAAAAAAACGCAGACTGTTTTTAATTTAGGCTTTTTAAAGTCATACGATGACTTACTTCAATAGAACTTTTTTTTTTTAAATAACAATCATAAAAAACTTTTGCTAAATCTTTTTTACCAAGGCATGCGTCACAAAAAAACTGTTTGAAGAAAAAACTTTTGTCAGCTAATTTTATTATTTTATGTTTTTTAAGAAAAGTATGCTACAAAAGTTTTTATACTATTTATTGTATTTAAGTAACAGTATCTCCGATTGCTTATAAACGAGTTGTAATATAGTTGTTTGTAATCAGTCATCCGCGTAGTGTTGCATTGGTTGTAAAATTACCATGATGTTTCCTTAGATCACGTGTTTTGCTTTTGTTTAAGATTCACAATATAATTATTTTGTAGTTAGAATATAACAAAACATAGTTGCCTTGTTTATGATATGTGATATTCCAAACTTATTTTTAGTAAAATATCTTTTATGCATAATAATAAACTATTATCTATATTACTTCTATAAAAATGTAAATTTAAAATAATTTAATGTTCAAGACTCTTTGTTCCATAAAATTTCGTTAAACTTTGATTTATTATTATTTTAAATGAAATCATAGTAAGTATGTTATCTAATTAATCATTTAACTTTAAACTTAAGTTGTTTAAATTATGTTATACATGAAAGAAATGTTAGTTACTTTAAACCTTTTTATACTAGTTCTTGTAAGTTTCCAATAAAGTAATGAAAGTAATTTGGCTATCACACAAATAATGTGCTTCTTACTTCTTATGTAATCTTAAAAATTTTAAGATTGTTTCTTAATATATTTATCCCTAAAAAATTTCACTTAAAACTTATCTAAAAAAATAAGTAAATCAAGCATCTTTAAAAGCAGCAATTTTCAGCTGTTAAAATAATATATTTCCTTCAAAAAATTCTTTTAAGAGTTTACCAAATTAAACACAATAAAACTTTGTTGAGTTTGAATTATATAAACAGCTGCAAGTTGTTATTGTAACAAACAAAACAGTTATTTTGTACTTTTTATCGTGTGATTTTTATTAAAAATCCCCTCATAAAATTACCTTAAGGGTTTAACAAAATAAATATTTGCGTTTGGGCGTATAAAGTTAAGTGACTTAAGCAGCAATGCAGCAGTTTGTTGTGTAACCACTTAACAGTATAACAATTTGTAAAATTTTTACAATCAATTATCTTTGTACAGACGTTAACTTTTTTGTTTTTAATTTTCATCAAAAAGTTTGTGAACAATTGAAGAAATGCTCTCAGTCGGAATAATGATTGAAACTGAAATTGCGAGGCTTAATGCACCAATTATAGACAATGATGCTTATGTTAAAAATTTTATTATTGAAAGCACTAGAATGCGTAAGTCGTTTTTTAATACTCTCGATAAGATTTATAGTTTATATTATTATTTTATATAAATATTGTTTTTATGAACTTTTTAAATACTTTATACATTTTTTTAACTCAATTTTGGTATTGTATTGCTTATAAGAATGTTGTTAATTTTAGATAATCTGAAATTTTAGTTTTTTTTTGGCTTGTCTATCTTTAAGTGTCTTTAATTTTGTTCAACCATTTCTTTTATTTTAACTTATGACTATTGCTTACAATTGCTTTTCTAAATTATATTTATTTTCTTCCACATTTTTACCAAACATGAGTGGAGTGGAAAAGTTCACAGCGACAAAAGAATGTTCAATCGGCGGTTTGCAAATGAATGGGGGAACAGTAAAAAATGCAAAAATTACTAACAATGGTTAGAATAAGCAAAGTATGAATTAAAAAAACAGTTTCTGACAAGTTTATTTTATTAGGTAGAAAATTTTTTTAAACTTTCTTAAGTAGATGATTTTTTTGTTCTCAATTTTTTTCTAATAAAATAATATATATTGGTAATCACTGTTTAATAGATTTTAAATAAAATAAAACTATAATAGGTGATGAAGTTATTTGTAAAAAGTTTCCAATGAAAACGAACGTTAAGGATTTGTTAATTAACACTACAAGAACTGGTGGAAATGCAAATGTAACTGAACATCTGACTAATAATTGTTAGAGGTTACATATTTTTAAAGTATAAAATAGATATTAGAGTTTTTTTTACGTTTTAATAAAATTTATTTCGTTAAACTGTAGGCAAAAACAATCATTAAAATTTTAAAGCTTACTTAATTTTTCTAAAAAACAAATAAATAAAAAATTCTCAATATAGCCAACTTTAATCAAAGCTTAGTTCAAAAATAAAAATAAGAACGAACATTTATTGGTAGAAAAATTGATTCACACAGTAAGATATAAGTTTTAGTCTTGCAATAAAGTTAACAAAACTAATTTCTAATAATAAAATAGAATGATTAATATTTATTGACTCAAATTTTTATGTATACTTATATATAAACAATATGAATAACTATTTGTTTTTTATTTAGATGATAACAAATATTTACAGAAAAACTAAAAAACGAAAGAAATCATTAAGTTATTCTTTCATTCATTAATATAGAAGTATTTTAATGAAAATTATTAACAATTTACATTTAGTTTGAAATATCTGATAAAAATATCATTAGCTTTTTTGTATGTATAACGTTATTTTAAATGAAACAATTGACATTAAATTAGTAATTAACAAAATAATAATTTTATTTTGACTGAAAAGTATATTTAATTAAATTTTTAGGTACACAAATCTTCTAAGCAGTGAATGAAAGCTGAAATCTATAAATGATATTGAAATAAATTTTACTAAAACTTCATTGATTTGTAATATTACGAATACGTTTTTGGTAAAGTAGAAACTTAAAAGAAATTCTAATTGAGTACGTTTATTACTATGAAAAGAGAGATTTAAAGTTTTTAAAACACTTTAAAATTTGTTAGCTTGAAAGTTAATCTTATTTTAGACTTAAATCGTTTTGGAGTTTAATATAAAAAATAAAACAACTAAGTTTTTTGTTTTATTTTGATGATGATGATGATTATAAATGTTTTAGTTTGTTTGTTTGTTTTGGAAGTGTTATTAAATTTTTATCAAATAAATTAAAAAATATCTTTATTTGTTTTTTTAGTTACATTTGCTAAAAAAGTAGTAAAACTAAACTTTCGTTTTGATTGTTAAAGCTTTTATTTCGGTAGTAAAAATTTAGAACAAGTTTTCAGTTTTATTTTAAGCCTATGTATAACTTATAACTAGATATAAATATATATTTTCTGCTATACAATACTTTTATCAGTACTTATTCTAAGCTTAATTATTTTTCTTCAAGTTGTTTAGTTTCAAAAAAACTACTTATACTTTAATTTTTTAGCTTTAGGTTTTTTAGTTTAACTAATGTGAATATAAAATACTTTATATCTTTAAGTTAAAAACTTAAAAGGAATTGTCGTCGATAGTTTTCTACTACGGCAAACTAAAAATTAATTATACTATTAATAATTTTCTATAAAATAAAGAACTAACGGAGTATGTGCCCAATGTTAATTTTAGATTGTTTGGAATAGTTTTCGTATTGTATTTCTAATACTTTCTGTCGTAAAGTGTTTTTTATTTTTAAATGTGTTTTACGTTCTAAAATTACTTGCGAATAAAACCAGTCGTAGCAAAACAAGTTGATTTGAATTTACAAAAGTAACTATCTAAGACTCTTTATTGCAGTTTACGCAAAAAAACTATTAACACTTGCTTTGTAGCCAGCTATGGTTTAAGTAAGTATACCGTATCTAATACAGAAGTTAAATTTGGCCTCGTTTTTGTTGGCGAACTTACACAGGTAGAAGTTTGAGTAAGCTACAAGTAATGTTGACAAAAATGTACAATGTTTCCATGGTATTTGTCATATAAATAAAAGAAACAAAAGTTTTAACTTAGGGAAGTCTCTCCATTTATAACAATTTTTAGCTTTACTGAATAGTATATTGGATATTATATCTCATATAAGAAACGGTCGTATAAATCTATTGTTCGTTATATAATCAAATAAATAAATATATACAGATATTGTAATAAAAAACCTTTATGGGTTTGTGACGTTGCTACTGAACTTAACTGATATTTTCATCAAGCGAAAACCTATTTCAGTAGTTAATGTGAAACAATGTCATATTCTCGTTTACATCAGAAAGTAAATTACAACAATAAATAATTTTTTTTTTGAAATATTTCTTTTACTTATTATGTCATACTCGTTTGTTTTCGCACGTAACTGCAGGAACACGAAAACTTGAACTGTGACAATTAAAACTACAATATTTTTAGTTCCACTAATTAAATTTTTAAAAATATTAGTTTTAAAGTTTTTACATTACTCTTTACAAGTCCTGGACAAGACGTTAAAAGGTATCCGTAGTGTGCGACTCGATAACCGAAAGGTTTTTTGTGCACCAGGTCCTAGGACCAACTATTGTGAGCATTTTTTTTGTCGTACAATACACTATAATATTATTTTTAAACGATGTTTGTTAACTTTTAATATTAAACACTTTTTAAAGTAGATTATTTTAAAATTTATTTTGTTAATAAAACTCGTTTATCTGCAGTACTTTTATTTAGTGAGTTTTTTTTCGTTTTTTAAATTTCAAGAAAATAACCTTTTTTTTTAATTTCTATTCAATCGTTATAAAGGAAAAAAAAAAGTTTTAAAAGAGTCAGTTGTAATAGTCAAACTCTTTACACTCGTGGATGTTAAGAATTTGTCTCATAAAGCTATGCTGAACTTTTAGTTTATGTTTTATTCTAATTTTCACTTCAAAAAAGAACACGAATTATACAATAAAATATAATTAAACAAACAATAAATCCTAAAGGTTCAGTACACAGCAGAAGCATTTAAAGAAGAAGGGATAAATAAGTTACTTAGATTAATAGTAGTTTGTGCACAGTAGTTTTCTTTTTAAATTAAAAGCATGATCTATAAACTTGTTTTATAAAAATTCTGTATAACTAATTCGTTCCGTGATATTATGCTGTGTTTAGTTTCTTGTTTTATTTTCCTTTAAAAAAGCATTAAGTTTTTCTTGTGTGCATTTGTGAGAAAACTTTAACTTTGTATATATATGCATTTATATAAATGTGTACATTTATATTGTTTACATATATTTATCTAAGGATAAAAATATTAAGCTCTGATACGTTTAATAGCTTAAATAAACTAGTTAATGAAAATAAAAACTATAATGCTATAAACAAGTTTTATACTTAATTTAATTCAGGTTTATGCTCAATTTAAAGACTAAGTTAGACATACATAGT
The DNA here is from genome assembly GCF_965202585.1 of Thalia democratica. NCBI lineage: Eukaryota > Metazoa > Chordata > Thaliacea > Salpida > Salpidae > Thalia > Thalia democratica. Next base: position 79,813,552 of record NC_139165.1, read on the forward strand.
TTGTTTTTAAATAACAATAGTATGAAAATATTACAAAACATTTACTATTTGAATCAGGGTATTATTTTTTTTAAAGGCTCCCTTTAAAGGAATAAAAAAGCTAAGGCCCCCTCTAATATGATTTATCAGAAAATTACTATTTTCATTATTGAAAATTAAATATGCATTTTATTTTTGCTCTTCATCATCAATTACAGAATATATAGTATTAGTTTAAAAATTTGACCTTGTGACTTTGTGACTCTTTTACAACATTTTACCCCACAAGTTTCTTAACTACCTTTGATATCTGTATAAGTGTTTCAAAACTGCCAATAGATTAGCCTAAGACCTTTTTATTATGCTTTTCACCATGAACTCCATAATACCTAATGTAAGTTTCAAAATTTTAAAATTATGACCACAAAGATAAAAATATTACATTACAGTAGATCCCAACAATACAACTATCGAATCACAGTAGACTACAACACTACAACTATCACATCACAGTAGTTCGCATTTATACAACTATCACATCACAGTAGATTGCGATGCTACAACTATCACATCACAGTAGATTGCAACATTACAAATTTTATCACTGGTGTTTTATAATTTTAATTAACTTTTGATGCAGATCTATAAAAGACGTATCATTTATTTAAATTTAAAAAAAATATTCTTTCAATCTCCAAAATAAAATTTAAAGTAGGTTGAAATTAGTGCAAAAATTTTAACAGTTGTATTAGTGTGTGAACAATCATAATTTTTAATGTAACATAAAACCTTTAACTTTAATTAATAATAATATATATTAATTTAAAAACTTTTTAAAAACCCTAGCCTTTCTTCATGTAGTATAGAACATAATACAATAGCTATACAGTCATAACTCGAAACTTCAAAACTTTTCTAAACTACGCTTAGACTAATTATAAGCCTACAAATATTTATAAGTATAGTACACTGTGGATTCTACAACAATCACATCAGAGTTGTCTGCAACACTATAGAGCTACAATAATTAAACCTCTTTAAAAAAAGTATTTAAGAAATCAACCTTTAAGACAACCTTTTGTAAGACTCAGTAGTTTTTAGAGGTGTCTTACATTTACATTTTTTTCTTAAACGTCTTGATCAATTTAAAGTAACCGTTTGAAAGCCTTACTCTATGTAGCACTTTCAAACAATTTTTTTCTACGTATTTGTATCATTACGCTCTACTGTTATGTAATAGTTGTAGTGTTGCTGTCTACTGTGATGTGATAGTTGTAAAATTGATGTCTACTGTGATGTGATAGCTGTAGTGTTTCTGTCTACTGTGATGTGATAGTTGTAATGTTTCTGTCTACTGTGATGTGATAGTTGTAGTGATGTTATCTACTGTGACGTGATAGTTGTAAAATGGCTGTCTACTGTGATGTGATATTTGTATCGTTTTGATTTACTGTGATGTGATAGTTGTATGTTGCTGAACTTTACAACTTAGAATATAATAATGACACAATTTCAAATTTTGAGTTTTTTGTATTTGATGCGTTTTGCAATGATCACAAATTAAAAAACTGTATAAAGCAAGACTGATAAGGCTAAATATACTGATATTAAGTGTTATTAATGAATACTAATTGAATTTTAATTATAATTGATTAAATTAGATAAGTTGTTAAATTTATAAATATTCAAAGTATTTAGAAGAACTAATATAGAACTACTATTTAAGTTATTATAAGAGTTAGGTAAAATTTATAAAAACACATATTAGATATAGTTTACAACAAATATACAAATACAAAAAATATATGAGCATAAACACAACAAGTTTATAAAAGGGTAAAAACTGCAACTATGGCTATGACAGTAAATGTCATGATTTTAAGTAAAATTTAGTAAAGTTTCTGCGTTTACAGGTTAATTCTGCTGCGGAGTTGAGGGATGATTTTTTGTCAGCAAATGCAATTGCCAACCTTTCTACATTACACAGATTTTATATTATATCTGGTTTACGTTGATTAAGTCTAAGAACTGCTCTGCAGGGAAACGGCGTAACGCAATAAAAGTTAAACAATAAATTAGTGTGATTAATTTTATGTTCTACCTTCCATTTATTATTGTTCGTAATTATATCATTATTGAACTTAGCGGTCTAATGAACATTTAAAAAATAATGCAATTTTTATCCTTATTACATAACATATATAATGTTCTTATAATACTTTTTTTTAAATAGCTCAAGACAAAAGTTCTATTCTAGAGGACTTTCTTAATGAGATATTTACCTGCACCCTATAACAAAAAACCACGCCTCGCTATTGCTACTAACTGCAAAAGTATAAGTGTATTTTACACCAATTGAGTATAGTTTTATATAACAAGAAAAAATAATGATAACAATTTCTTTAGTTTAATTAGAAATTGTTTATCTCTAAATTTATCTCACTTGTAAACGTTAAACTCAAACTGTATCAAAAATTCTTTAATATATCGGTTGGAAATACTTATGAACTATGATATCGATCTAATATACAACATTATTTAAAATCATAAAATATACTACTAAAAGTATTATTAATAGTCTATAATATGATAAAACTACAATAAAACATACTTTAGGTTTTTTAAGTCAATATTTAATATGTTTTAACTTCTTTTATTTTAATATATTTATTAACAAAAAGAAATTTTAATAAGTTTCTGTGACTCAAAAAAACAAGAATTTTCAGTCAATGTTAAATTTATAAAAGATAATTTAATTAATGAAGCGAATGTAAACTCTGAAAATTACACTAAGTCTTTTGATTGCTCTACAAGATTATCATTTAAAGATCACTACACAAAACATAAGTACAGTTTCAAACATAAGTATAAGGTAACACTAATTTTGTCGTAGTACATTTATACTATAATCACTTATTTATGGTTTAATTTTTCTAGTTGTTTGTTTAGAGAAACATTCGGTTTTTGAACTGAAATTCGTCCTAAGCGAAAATTCGTAAATATGTCATATTTTCTTTTTTTGAAATTTGTATATTAATGTAACGCACGTATAATTAACTTCGAACTTGAACAGGTTATGATTACAAGTAACAACTTGTATGAAATAATTGTACTGTTTTTTCAGTATTATATATATATATAAAATAAGGTTAATGTTCAAACTTAAACACCTTCTACTGAGCCCACTTGAAGGGCTTTTAAATAATTTATCGAAATGGCGATTTTAAAAATTCTGGTACATATGTTTCATAAAGCTTTAATCATCAGCCAGTTAAATTCAAAATAAAAAGCATTGTATTAAACAAAGATACAAAAGTTATGCAAAAAAACAAAAAATAGTATGACGTAATATTGTACATTACAAATATTCAGTACAAAAATCGAACTACCATCTAACTAATCAAACAACTAAAATTAACGAAAAAAACAGTTAATTGACTATAAAATACTTCAAAATTTGTTTTATTTTAAGAGAAGGTTTTTCATATGTCGACAAGACGACATAAATTCGCTCCTCTTATTTAAACAACCTTTCTTTTTTAACGCACACATAACGGCTGTTGATTCTTTTAAAAACAGGGTTGTTACCATCTGCTATTGGCTGTGCTCTTTTTATCACCTCTCAAGTTAATTTAAAATCAATGTTTTTGCGCTTAAGGCCGCAAACATACTTCGAAAGCTCAGTTTCATTTTCGTATACACCACCTTTAAAGGATTTTTTATGGCAGGCATACCGAAATCTGAATTGAGTGGAGCATAAGCCGATGTAGAACTTCTTTTCAAGGTCAGAGTTAACTGTTGCCTTGTAAATAATGTTCTCTGACCGGCAATTGCCCCCCTTCAAATTATATTTACAGCCACCGGCGCAATTACACTGATTTTTGATTAAATTACTTTTGTTTAAAATCCTTTGATTATGTGACTTAATTAATCTCTCCAAATTTGCCATACATGAATAACTGATTCGCATATTATGTTTGTTAAATATCTTTGATAATGAGTTATTTTTGTTGGGAGTTATTGCAATAAAACAAAAAACAAAAAAACAAGTTGCTTAAGCGTGTTTTAACAAAGCACATGATTATTTCCAGTAACTACAAACTGATCAGAAAAAAGTTGTTAAGGCATTTATTACGTAGCAAAATTAGTTACTAAAATGGAGATACGGTTTAGAATAAAAAACTTTTTAAAAGAATTTTCCTTGGCGATAGCAAACGATTTTTTTCTTTTCAATGTCAACAAGAAGTGGTGTGGAAAAAATGTCTAGATGTTATAAAGCCGCATAAATCAAATTAAACTTTAATTTATCTGTTAAGATTAGAGCACTTATACAACAAATAGTGCTCATCTGAGATTTTTTTTGGATATTTTTGGAAACTTTGAAATTTGAGAACAATTTATAGGTTTGTTCCAATGCAAAGCACAGTAATAGGTAAAGACATTTTTAAAGCAATGGTGCAATGCACCACTATTATTGTGTTGATCTTAAGTTTTTGTTACTGTAATTATTGGTAAATACATTATAGTAATATGATTTTGTTTTAAAACCAGATCTTGGATTTACCTTTTTTTATCAAATAACTTTATTTAGTAATAAACCAAGAATTATTATGTGCGAAGACAACAACTTTAATATTTATGAAATTTACAGTTAAAGATGTGAACACAGTTTTGACAAATAAACTTTACCACCGACAGTTTTGAAATGTAGTATAAGAAGCGGAAAGTCAATATGTTGTCCTAGTTTACTTTTTGCTTGTTCGTTGCTTAAGTTTTTGTTTGATGTTAAAAAGAGTCTACGAATCAAGAAATGAAAATGGATCTTTGTTGGAAGTGTAAATATAAATGTTACTGTGTACAAAAATAAAAACTTTGCAGCTACAAGACTTAAAATATAAAACATGTTATAATTAAAACCGAAACTGTGAGTATAACAAAACATACATCCTGAGTTTTGTTTGCCACTCTTCAAAACAAAAAAGCCAGCATGAGTGACCAAAAACTAGTTTGATAATTTATATTTAGAATAAAAAAGCAATTCAAGCTAAATATTGAAAAAATGCTTAAGTTGGCCAGAGATTTGAAAATTGTTCAAATCTATGTATGAATTTGTGGCAATGTTAAGTTGCTTAACTGCTTGAATTTGAAGTAAAGTTAATCTATTTAAAAATTAACTAAAAAAGTTGTAAAAAAATGGTTAAAATCATCTATGTACATTGATGTACGTAGTAATTAATAAAATGCACAGAAAATTTCTAAAAACAAAAATGTGTCTAAACCAAAACATAATAAACCAAAATTTTTATTATTATGTTGTTTTAAGTGTTTTTGTGTACTTTAAAATGCAACTTATAGTTACAATACATCTATATAAAAAACTAAGGTATAAATTAAATGTTAAACAAAATACTTAAATTTTTAGGATAATATATTTAATTTAGTTACTATGCATTACTTTTGTACACAATGGAGACATTTTCGTTTAGTTTATTTACTAGATATGTATTATATAAATAATTACTGAATCCAAGAACTTCTCATACTGTCTTTTCAGCTAATAACTTGCTGTTGTAATAAAAAAGTTATTATGAAACTGAAAGAAAATTACTAGTCGAATGCTACCCTGTCTTCTTTACATTTTAAGCCAAAGCAGTAAATTATTTTAATTGTTTTAAAATTGTATACAGGGACTTATAGCAATATTAATCTAATTATACTGAATTACCGATATAAATTTAATTTTAAATATGTTTTTGCTTCGCGGGCCGCATTCCATTCAAAAATAAAACGTGCTCGCGGGCCGCAGATTTACGTTTCGAGGGCCGCAGTTTGCCGACCCCTGATTTAGAGTTAAAAAATTATTGAATTTATTAAACTTAAAACTCTCTTCAAGTTCAATAAATTTTATTATTATTTATTTCTAGTTTTCGTAGTTGATAGATTAGTCTTTCAATTATAGTAAAAAAAATAATAATTCGAATTATATTTTTAATTGGATATTTATATAACATGATTATTTTATGTTTTGTTCTATTTATAACTAATATTATAGTAAAAAGCGGTATATTTATATTGTTATATTGGATTAAGGACTAGGCATCTGAGGAAAAGAATTAAAGAGCATGTACCAAAAAGTGTTGAGAATTTTTGCTTTGCAGAAAAAAAGATAATATACCGGTCTAGGTTTTAAACACATCTAAACGTTCATACATTGCAGAACATTTAGTTATAAATACAGTAACAAACAAACAGTTCTAATATAAATAGATTTAAATTTATTAAAATTTGTAGCAATGTTTTCAATTTGATCAAATTAGAAGCCATTTTCATTTTGCTAAGAAAACCTGTTTTATGTAAACGTAAAGATTTTGTTCATACTGTTTCTTTATTTTTATAATATTTTATAAGGATTGTTTTCATTTTATTTGTATTTAGTTTTACTGTAGGTCAATTATAACGTAGATTGACTTATTTGATTTTAACTGTTACTAATTGCTTTTGTCTTTTATTAATCTCTTAATTACTTTATGATCACTTGATTACTTGGTTACTATATAAGTTTGTAAAATTTTATTACTTGTTAGCTTTGTACTCAACTGATAAGAATTGCTCGAAATATATTTAGTTTTTTTGAAATTGTGTGTCTTGTATAGCTCATTGTATAATTACTGGTCACTTATGTTCCAATATGTGATAGTTTTATTATTATAATCTACAATAGTGTGATAGTTGTATCATCGAAATCTACAGATCTATAATGCTACACAAAACACAAGTAAAGTTTCAAACATAAGTACATAGTAGCTCTATACTTTAGCGCAGTACATATGTACTACATTAACTTATTTATGGTATAGTTATTTTTAGTTTTTGTTTAGAGGAAAGTTCGGTTTTTTGCACTTAAATTCGTCATGTACAAAGTTTCGTAATTACAACATAAATGTTTTTGTTTTATGTATAGTTTGTATACTAATGTAATGCACATAATATAAACTTCAGACATCTCATTACAAGTAAAATCTTATAAGAAAAAAATATACTGTCTTTTCAGTATTATATATATACATGTATATATATGTTGAAATAATTGTTTTATTTTATGAAAGTTTTGTTTTTATTTGAAAGTTGTCAAAGTTGCCTATGCAAACTTCAGAGATGAACAATTATTATGTGAAAAAAAGCTGTTTTTAAATTTTCTTACATCTTTTTAAACGCCAAAGTGCGACAACTTAGATCAGGCAGGGTTTCCCAAAGTTGGTTGGCGATATCGCCCTCCTCATAAAATTTTTGCTTTTTTTTTTTGCTATTTTAATAATTTTTGCTTGCTATCAAATATTTGACCCTACGGTAAAACTTAAACAAAAAAGTTTATTATGTTTACGTACAATATGAAAAAAAAGTTCTTACGACTCCTGTTTTTAAGTAAATTACATAATTTTATTCATATCTTTTCTCATTTAACAACTACATAGGTCACAGAGTATAGACGATCGTAATCCTTCTCACCATTTCATAACCTGACATATGTGCTATTTTGGATCATAAATGGTTTGTAAAAATCTATTTTACCTAATGTTAAGTATCACTTCATGATATTTCAATTTTTTTTGAAAATTCACTTAGTAAAAAAAAAAAACATGCTATACATAGTCGTCTGTTTAAACAGCTGTGCAATGACGAGGTTTTTAGTAATTTGATACTGCATACACAAGTGAGATGGTTATCAAATGGAAACTGTCTAGAAAGGTTTTTGGCTGTTTTTAATTTAATTATTTATTTTTTTTTTCTGAAAAGGATAAGGTATTTTCTGACAATTTGTTAAAAGAAAAATAGTCATTGCTTACATGTCATACTAATATAGTAAGTTCAACAATCTGAACAAAACTTTAAAAGGTAAAAGCTTTAACCTTGTGAAAGTCAAAAGTAAGATAACCAGTTTCAAAAACCAACCTGAACTGTATGAAATAAGTTTTAAAAATTATCAGTATTCACAGTTTTCAAGTTTGGAAAACTTAGTTAAAACTTCAAATAAGTGAAGGTGAAGTAAAAGTATTTTCATCTCATCTTGAACAGCTTATATTGATAAACAGTTTACTGACGTTGTTAAAGTAAACGTCCCGAAGTGGATTAGTTATCACTTCAAAGCAGATCCTTTTGTAGTAAAAGTTGACTTACAGGAAACCTTTTTAGAATTACAAACTGACCTTGAGCTTAAAGTAAATTTTTTCAATAAACGATATGAAAACGCTTTAACTTAACAAAAACTAAGGCAAATATTACTAATCATTTGGAAGAAAGTTAGATTATTAAACATTTTTTGACACTTAAATAAGTTCTTTTAAGTTCTAAAACAACGAAACAATATTATCAAAATATTTATGTTCACAAAATTTCGGTTTTCTTAACAAAATACAAACAGCCTCAAGTTTAATTTAATCAGAAATGTGAAAACAATTTTAAACTATTTTAAATCCTTGAAGTTATAATTACTTGCACATTTAAGGTTGTTTACTAGGTGTTCTGAAATCGCAAATATTTTTGTAGCATTTACTACTCTAATAGGTTTACTTTTCTAATTACTCATACAAAATTCATCGATACTTTTTGAAATATGCTCCTTTATCCTTTTGCCAAATTGTCTCGAGGTCATTCCGACATAACTAGCTTCACAGAAGCAGTTAAAGTGGTAAACTATAATACTTATTTTGAATTCTGCTATCGGATCTTTTCCCCTGGTCTAATCATTGGTTTGCATACGAAAATAACGATCGGCTTTGCCGAATGATATGTCCCACTCATCAATTGACAGATATTTCTTTCTAAAATTCTTGAGTTCTTATAGACATGAGGTAGTACTAAAGGAAAAAAGCATGGCTTTGTTTTAATCAAAATAAAAATAAATTTTATAAATTAATTATTTTATTAACACGTTCTTGTGGATAGCCATTTTTATTTAGAATGTTCATAACCGGATCTATTTTCTCAGAGAAGTCTAATTTAGAAAATGACACTAAACTTAAAATGATGATACTTACTAATTCTAACGTAACATTAACAATGTCATCATTTTTAATGATTGGTTTCAGTTTTATGAACAAAAGTAATGATCTACCAGATCCTAGTATTTGTATTCGGATCAATCAGGATACTAATTTAAAATGAAAATTCGGATCCGGATCGGCCAGATACTAATTCAAAATGAAAATTCGGATCCGGATCGACCAGATACTAATATTAAAGTAAAAGCCGAATTCAGATGCACCAAGATTCTAAATTTTGGATTCGGTAGATCACTAATACCCGTCGAAAACATATTTTTAACGTACTAAAATTTTCATGCTTAATCCTAATGCTATTGATCCGGTAGGTCACTAATGATATTTTATTTGTTTTAGTTTTTTCAGCAAAAAAGTAAATAACATATTTTAGGGTTGTAAAATTTATACAAGATACTATGGAGTTTATAACAAAGAGTAAAAACAAAGGTCTTTTGCGTATTTTTGAGTAGTTTTAAAAGTAACACTTGATATTACAGGCATACTCATGAAAATTATGTTTAATATTACTAGAAAACATGAAACTTACACTATATTCTGGGTTTTATAAAAAAAGAATTAAGGTATTTTAGGGTAGTTTAGAAACTTATGTCAAATAAAAAAGGGAGTTTTTGAGAGATTTATAGGACCCAGCCGGATCTTAGTTTTTTAACTAGACTTTGATATGTATCCAACCGGATCTTAATTTCAAAATGAGACTTGGATCAGGATCTGGCCCTTAACTAATTTTGAAACATGTTCTGTATTTGGATGTTAATTTTTCATATCCGTTATATCATTAATTAAAATTGTACTGCACTTTAATAAGTTTAAAATTTTGTCTTCAATAACAACGAAAAAAGATAATCTTTAATTAAAAAACCTATAAATACAATCAATACATTTTAGACGACACGATAGAAACAAGTAACTTAATTCTTTTTATTTTAATATAAAGCTGCAAATATAATGTTTCTAACTGTTATAATTTACATGAATTCCTAAAATTGCAATATTTCTTTGAAATAATGTTGAAACCTGTTAGATTTTTTTATTCCTAGAAAAAAACTTTTTTCCGGTTAGTTTTATACAAGTTATATACTACAAAGAAATCAAATTGGTATTGAAAAGGTGTTGACCAATTAAAAAGTAATCTTAGAATAAAAACTGTAATTAAGTCATTGTTATGTTGATATGTGATAATGATAACATAATGGGTTTGTTATAATTTAATTATATACATTGATTTAATTTAATAAGTACATTAATCGAGTTTGCAGCCTTAAATTAAAAAAAAGTTTTTTATTTTATAAAAACAAAATGTAAACATAAAATCAGTTTTAAACTTGTTTCAGGACTAACTACTTATACTACATTTCTGTTGTTTATACACTAAACTATTTTTGAAAAACTGGAAAACAACCATAACGAAATATATTAGTATTCAACTGCACTTCAAACACTTTATATTTTAACAACAGCACTGTCGGTTGAAAATATGTTTAGCAACAAAACTAATTAACCTACTTACACTGGAAGCACTGAACAGCCAACAACTATAAAATTAGTCTCATTTTATTATTTTACTAATTTTTTTGCCAAAATTTTACTTACATGATCTAAGCTAATTACTACATTATTCTTAGGGTATAAAAACAAATGTTAGACTTAGTGATTAAATTTAGTAAGCAAAGTAGCAATCAACTGCGTATCTTTATTGATGTTGAAAAAACATTTGTGTTAGTAATAATACTACTTACAGATTTGTTTGTTTATTACGAAGAAGAACTGTACGCACATGACAACTTAAAATTAAAACAAAGATACAAAATAAATACACTTAAAAATAAACAATTGCACTCCAACTTTTATATAAACCGCTTCAACTAGATAATAAGTTCATCATAGTGTCACTTAACGTAATCTTTGACTAAACCATCTTTCTCGTATCTCGTGCGAATAGATATATGATACTTACGCCAAGCTTTAGAACTAAATTTCCAAAATCATATCAAAATATCGCCACACAACAAGATGACTATGAAATTTTCATTACTCATTATTTTCTAGAATCGTGGTAATTTTTTTTCAGTTTTGACTAGCAGACTATAGAAACGCATTGCATTACTGTATTAAAAAACTAAACAATTTCTTAGAGTAAAAGTTAAAATTTTTAGAATAAAAGTTATATTGACAAATTTATAGAAAATTTAAAAAGAATTTATAACTTTTATAATGTCACACAATAAAATAAACATTTTGTTTTTAATTCTCTTTTGACATTTTGTCTGACTAAACTTTCTGTTTCTTATTAAAGTCATATTTAAGAAATAAATCAGTCACAGTTTGAAGAAATTTCTGAAAAACAATTTAAACCTTCCTTTTACTTGTTCCAACATAAAAAACTTTAACGAAAACAAAAAAAATCAACTCAAAAGTTTTACACATTAATCACTACTTCATAGAAACTTTTACAAATCTTTAAAATAAAAGTAATTTCAACAATATAACAAAAAAATAAATGTGGAAATTATATAAAGAAAATATTAAACAACATCAATTAAATTTTTAAAAACATGATTTTATTTTTGTAAGTATTCAAAAAAGAATTTATATTAGCTTTAAAAGTGGCACAATATTCTAAAATTAATATTAAAAAGATAATCGTATTGTTAAAACTAAAACTTTGAATGTGGTTCAAGAAACAAGTTTGCCGACCATGAACATTTTGGCTTTTGTGCAAATTGGGTGATTTTCAAAGGATAAAAAATAAATTAAAAATTATTCATAACAGTTAGCTTCAAAGTGCGTACTATTATGATAGTCTTTAATATGTTTAAGAGTTTTTTTGAGTATGAGTTGTGCTATAAAGTAAAGTTAATACAGTTTTTGTTTTGTCTTTATAGATTTCAGAAGTACTGTGTAGCAAAAATGCAATAAAACCATAGTTTTTTAGAACTAGTTTTTTATTAGTTAAATATTAATTTGATATATAGTGTGAAAAGAACTTGTATACAGATAGTTATTTTCACAGCTTTTAAAAAGGTTTAAAAAGTAGAAAAAATATTAAGTAAACCTAAAAAAATTATATTACAATTTAAATTTAGTTGTCTGTTTCTTTATAACTTTTTCAACTAAATTAATATCTAAAGTTTTGTTGAAGTAACTTTAAAAAGATAAATTTGTAAAATGCATTTTAAGACAGTGAACTTTAATTTTATAAACATATACTCCAGACTATTTTTCTTTAAAGGTTTATTTAATAACCTATCATCAGGATATAAGCATTTAATTCTCACTGGTAAAAATATCATATAATAATTATTATTACTGTTTTATTAATATATTCTATTATTAGTATGAGTTATTACTAAAATATAAGCTTTATAAGTTTACAAACCATCAATTTAAACAAAAGATTTTATTTTAGTAAAACTTTTGACTTCAAGTTTTAAATTTTAAGTTAATGAAAGCAAACAAAATACATTTAAAATGATAAATATTTTAGTTATAAGTAAAAATTTTCTTCACATGGTAAACTCAGGCTAATTTAGATATGTAGATTTTTTTTATAATAGACCAACAAGTTTTGAACTTTTAACAAACAATCAAGTTATACAAGTCATAATTCAACAACTGAGCATAAGTATAACTATTGAAAAAATAGAAACAAAGGTCGTTTTATCTATTGTGTTTTTTTGAAAAAAAATTTCTGCGGGTTGAAGCGATCTCTGTGGAGCACAATTGCCATAAGTTGAGTTTTTATAGTTTAAGGTCTCATTTTCATCAATTTTATATTATACTTCTAACGTTGATGAATTAAGTGGATAATTTTACACAGTTTAGTACAGCTAGACTTAACAATATTTTATATATAGCAACATTGATTGTGGCAATAATGCTCCAGAGCACAAAACTGGGGCAGAAAGTTGTATAATTGCTAGTTGCAATAGAATTTCCACGAGCGAAATAGACTCTACAAAACTCACAGATTCAAAACTCACTATTGTCACACAAACTGTCCCAATGACACTGAAAGCAAATACAAACTATGACCTTTTTTATTTTTGCATATCCAAAAAGATTGAATCACTTATTTAAGCAGTTCTCCATACCTAGTTTCAAAGACTTATTCAAGTCAATTGAACCTAATGGTTTCCTCATGAACACTTAGTATTTTTTAATAATCCACAGGCGGTAAAGGTTCTCAGAGCTAGGTTCTATTTAAATAAAAAAAGACCTGACTTTTTTTAATATGCTTGTAAAAGTAAAAAGTTAATCTATGTTTAACTACTTTTTAAAGTTAGACAATTGGAAAAAATAGTTAATAATTTTTTTTTTGACATCTTATTGATTTAAAGCTTTTTTTTAGAAAAAAAAAACTTATCAAAAGTTGTACTAGATTTAGTATAATATTAGTTACATAATCAGTCAATATTTAAAAAAATTTACGATTACATAAATGAAGAACACAACTAACTTTTTTATACTTTTTAATTTAAAAATAAAACAAGATTTAGAAACATATTAAACTTGAAACTTTAACTATTAAAACTACACTAAGAAAGAAAATGTTTTTTGTAATAATAAAAAAGTTTAAATCATACTTATATATTAAGAATTTATTTAGACCTTACAAAAGATGCAACCTAGTTTTGTTGGAAAAAGGCTGTGGAAAGACAGGATTTACTTGAAACAAAATTCGAATGAAATTTTAAGACTCTACCTATTACTAAACGAAAAAATATGCAATGAGATAATTGATTTTTTTCTCGAAAAAAACCATGGAGAGAAAATTCCGTTACTGAAAATTATCAATTTCCTTCAACGAATAAGTTACAACTTTATAGCAGAAAATGAGGGTACAGACAAAGGGCAGTTGTTCAGAGAAGTGTACAGTTATTGTTTCGACAACTACTGGACAAGCTTCATAGGTGTAGACGAATATTACTTTGAAAACTTCTATTACCAGATCAACAGATACAGAAGAAGCTTGCCGGTAGCTGGAGTGATTGTAGTCAACGAAGTCGGAGAATTTCTTTGTGTTGTGCAAAACTACGATGGAAACTTGCAGTTGAACTTTCCAATGGGAAAACTAGACTATGCTGATGATTATGATATCGAAGCAACAGCCATCAGAGAGTTATATGAGGAAACTGCTATCGAATTGTCGAAAAGAGAGAAAGGGAACCTGAAAAAGTATAAACACTTGTTAAGAGGTTATCATGGTTCTAAGAGGACACAACTTTTCATTCTAGAAGGTTTCAATAAAAGCAAACTAAAGGATATCAACCATAAAACACGAGGAGAAATTGTAGGTCTTGCCTGGGTCAGGCCTAACCAAGTGTGTACAAACGGACCAAGCACGATTAACATCAAGCTACTTAATCCATCTTCTGATTTACAACAGAGTACTTACGATGTTTCTTCTTTCGTTAGGACTATTGTCGCGGCAGCTAGAAATGAAAACGAGTACGAAAATCCATTCGAGACATTGGGAAGCTTTTAACCATTGAATGACTATGTAAGGGACCGGTTTAGCTGAATAGGAAGACCAATTAGGAAACTTTTAGGCACTTTACTTTGGGAGGACCAGATTTTAATAAGTTTTAGCGTATTGTTTGTAATAATTGTTGTAAACGTCACATGACTTAGGTTTTAACTGTGCTTTACATGTTTTTTGTTGTTTTATAAATGTTTGTTTTTATAATATATGTCTTAGTAGGTTATTAAAACCTAAAGTTTGGAAAGTACATTTTATCATGTTTGAGTTTTTTTTTAAATAAAACAAGTGTTGCTACACAAGTCTAACAGTTTAAATTCGTTAGAACATAATATAATAGTTTAGTGATTAATTTACATGTTTATTGTAGGCCATTGTTAATTGTTTATTACAATAAAATGTAGCAACGTAAATACAAATTGTTTATTTATAACATTGTTTAAACTCAACACTTAAACAGCTAATAAAATAAAAGTTAAGTGATTAATCTGCAAAGAGAAAGTGGTTATATTTGAAAATATTATGAGAAGAAAACAATTTTAATACATTTTATTTAGTTTTCTTTTTAAACGAAAAAGACTTATTGTTAGTACTAGACTGGGTGTTGAAATTGAAAAAAGAAGTTTACCAAAAAAACTAAAAAATAATTTTACTTATTTATAAACTGTAAAAAGTTTTAACATATGAATACTCTGCTTCAAAAGTTTTAATTAACTTTAGCTTAATACCAAATCTATATGTCCTCATGTAATATATTTCAAGATATTATCGGTATATGTGAAACAAAACTTAATAAAAACAGAAATATAGATGTTATATCATTGAAAAATTAAAGTTTACATTTTGTGAACTCCGAAATCAGAGCTGGTGGCGTGCTCATTTTCATTAAAACTCAATTTTATATTCAACAAGACAATATATCAAATTTTCTTGCAAAAAAAATTTGAATCATTATGCCTAGAAATATCTGTGAAAATAAACAGTAGTAACAGTTGAAAAATTTTAGAAGGGTCAATAAACACACACCCAGTACATTCTATAAGTGAGCTTAAAGAAAATTTTAAGATTTTTTATTGTAAAAATAAATAGAAGAATATATATTTGGAGACGTAAATTAATAACTCTTTAAATGATAAGGTTAACTAAGTAAAAAGTTATTTAAGTTAAATCAATAGTTTTGCACTTCAAAATCTTATCAAAGTACCAAATATGATAAAAATATGAGAGGTAAATTGATTGATCATCTTTATTGTTCATATCCAGAAAATGTAGTTAATCCTAATGTACTACTATCAGATATATCAGACCATTTTCAACTATATATTAAGCTAAAAAATTGCGATTTAATGAAAAAATACTATAAGAAGAAAACTAATATATTTAAGATTTTTAAAAATTAACACTAATAAAATTTTAACTGATGCTTTACACATTCTCAACCAACATGAAAGATACAAAGTTATCAAATCTAAAAACTCCTTGTATACCAAATTTGATTACTGAATAGAAAAAATCGAAGAGACTACTGACCAAAATTTATCAACTAAAACATTTTCTAAAGCTAAACTAAAGTAAACATCTTAACACAGGATAACAAAAGAAATACTAAAGTTTACAAAAAAAAAGCTATATAAAAACCTTTGCCAAAACAATGTTATTAACCCAGTTAATCTACAAGAATACAAAAAGTATAGAAATAAACATACAAATAACATAACAAACTCTAAAAAAGCATACTTTGAAACCATGCTAAAAAATTCTTAAAAAAAAACATGTAAAACTTGGAAAGTAATAAATAGCATCATAATAGATAGAGACAAGACATATATTTTCTACATAGGCTAGATGATAATTAAAAAATCTTATACGAAACCAATAGATATAGTAAACAAACTAAACACTCATTTTTCTTACATCGGAAAGCAGACCTCAACAAACATAAAAAACCCTCTAGTTTTTAAAGACAACCTGAGAAACTTTAGTAATAGTTTTTGGTGTGATGTTAAAGAAACTGAAGTGTCTAAAACTATTAAGAGCTTAGACCCAAATAAATCCAGTGGTGATGATAGTATATCTGTTAAGATCCTTAAGAAAGTAAACATTTTATATCTCCAATACTAATTGAGTTAATTAACCAAGCACTTTATGAAGGCGTATATACAAGTGGCCTAAAACTTGCGAAATTAATACTAATTTATTAATCAGGATCAAAAACTTTACCAGGAAGTTAAAGACACATTTCACTTCTATTTAATTTAAATAAAATAATTGAAAAAAAATCAACAATCGCCTCTACAGTTTATTTTACTAAAATCAATGTTTTAAATAATTCTCAGTTTGGCTTCCGACAGGTTTATTCCGCCACCTATGTTTTGCCAGAATTAGTCGAAGAGGTATGGCATTTTTTATAAGGGAGACGCAGTTTCTGCTGTCTTTTTGGATTAAAGTAAATCACTTGATTCTGTAAACATAAATATCTACTAAGTAAATTGGAATGTTATGGTGTAAGAGGTAATATGCATTTACTAATTATTTCAAATCTAGAGGAAGGGAAACAGTTTGTTTGCTTTGGAGGATATGAATCAACTTGTGAAAAAATTAAAATGGTGTATCACAAAGCTATTTATTAGGACTATTTATATTTCTAACACCTTTAAATGACTTATAGAAGAATACTAGTGTTAATTTCCTCACCTTTACAGATGATACAATGTTATACAAAACATTCACAAAAGACACATACCTAAATGACAGTGAAAATTTTAACTCATAACTTAGTAAGGTATTAAATTGGCTTATGGTAAATAAACTTAAACTAAACCTTGATAAAACCAGAAGTATGCTTCTACATTAACCAGAACTTGTTTTTATAAAAACATAGGTCTTAACGTAAAATTAGGTAAAATAGTTATTAAAAAAATAAATAGTTATAAATATTTAGGAATTATCATATTCAGAAATTTAAATCAATCAGAACTTAAAGAATTCATAAAAACTAAATTACAAAAAGTATCGGGTGTATTATATAAAACAAGACATTTCTTAAGTAAAAAAAATATTTAATCTTTAATTCTATGTTATGAGCAACATTATATTTGGTTTGTTTTGCTGGGAAGAAAAAAAAAAAAAATTATAACAATCTTCTTATAAACAGAGCGCTTAGATGCAATACAATATAAGAAGTATGATGATAGTTTTAGAAATTTAAAAACCAAAAAGAAAAGTTAAAAGTCTCTACTTATATGACTTAGGTCTCTTTATATTAAAATTAAACAATAATTTGTTACTATCTAGCTTTAATTATTACTTTAAAAGTGTTAGAAAAATCCATTATTATCATACGAGGTCTTCAGAAACCACTTATTTACTACCTAAATTAAACAACAAGAGTGGTCACAAGTTGCTAGCTTACCAAGGTAGTAAATTATGGACTAGGCTACTATTATGTTTAAAAAATCTAAGTCATTTGGTAAAATTCCAGGATGAACTTAAAAATAATTAATTATTCACTGATTATCAAGGTCATAAATGTTCATTGCAACTTGTTTACTTACTTTTGTTTAGGTAGTTAATAAGAATTTTCATCCTTTACCAAAAAACTTTAGTTCAAATATTGTTTTTTTTTTGGTTACAATATCAGTGGCTCAATCTAAATTGAAGTATTTTTTATCAGGTTATTCTTCAGAATATTTTTCAAGATTACTTTTTTGAACTTACTTTAAAATTTTACAAACTTCTTTATACAACATTTATTTCTCTAGTATGCCTATATATAAATTAACTAATAAATGTAATTTTTGACAGAGAATTGGTAATATAAACAAATGTTAAGCTAAGATTACTATTTCAAGTTAACTTGTATCAAATTAATCTAGTTTTTTGAGGAAATCTAAAAAGATTTTTTTTATTCTTGCAAATATTAATTGCTATTTTATAATTCCATTTTCGGGCTTACTAAAGTATCTAAAAATAGTTAAAAACAAATATTTAAATAGAAGTAAATGTTTTGTTTTTATTATAATACAATTTTTTTGTTTTACTTTAGTTTGTATTTTTTCTAATTAAAAATACAGTGTATAAAAGTACAGTACTTATTTATATTATTATTTATGAAAAATGATTTAAGTTTATGCTTAAATTAACTTCATTATAAAGTAGTATACATTTAAAATTATCTTTATATTTATTTATTCAATTATTAACTTTTATATATATTTAAATCATTAAAAAAACTTTTAGCATAAAATACTGATAGAATTAAAAGTAAAAGTGTTTCAGATTTTTAGAATTTCACCTTATAAAAAAAAGTTGTGACCTATTTTTAAAGTATTTTCATGTCTGCTATTAGTATTATTTATCTCGTTTTATAAATTTTAGTTAATTTTTTAAGTCTAGAAATACTTTTACTTCTATGTTTACAATTTAAGCTTAAGGCTTGTACTGTATTTTTATTATTATCTTGTTAGAAAAGTTTTTAAGTACATTATAAATAAAACTTTCTTAAGTAAACACATAATTTTGTGTTTTTACGATTCATTTTTTTTAAATTCTTTTATTTCATTGATATTTTTTTTGTAAGGCTTAAAAGTTCAGGTTAATAAATTTAATTTCTAAGCTTGTAAGAAATTGTAAAAGAATGTGGTGCGTGGCTTGATTACCGAAAGGGTTTTTCGTACACCATGTCTTTAGACCAAACTTTTTGAACGATTTTTTTATCGTTTAAATAAACAATCTATTTAAATCTTCAAGTTTTAGGAGTAGCAGTAATGTAATGTAATGAAAACTTGCTTAAAACGAAAAAACAGTGTTATGAAAGAAGTTTTCAAATACAAGAAACACAAAAGACTTTTTTGTCAATATCATAGCTATTATTTTTTTGCAAAATGCTCTTTTAATTTGCACTTCTTCATGTTATGTGAATAATATATCATTACAGTCATCCAAAACAATAATACTTTTTTTCTATTAAACTACAGAAGAAACTACAAGTAGAGTAAAAAAAAATCTTTTAAAGAAATTTCTGGGAGTTTACTCTTCGGGGAACAATTTTTTAGACAATTTTTGTACATACTGCTTGCATAAATATTAAAAACTTCAACTTCAGGAATGAATGCTCTAACTACTGATATAAACTCTGCTTTCATAATTTATGTCTATGAAAGTTGTAAAAGCTTAATGTATTATGTTTTATATTATTAGTTTTTAGTTTTTTAACATAATTAGGATGAAAAGGTCTAAAGACTTATCTGACCTATTATCTAGTTATTAGTTGGACTATATCCTTTACGTCTTTGATCAAAAAAGATAAATATGATATTCATTACCTTATTTTTAATTTAGCAAAATAAAAGCTGTGTTTTTTAATAAAAGATAACATATTTAATACTAAGTAAATGTTTCAAAAATAATACTTAAAGTTGTATAATAATTAAAAAGTTTTGTAACTTAATTTTTATTTATAAAACAAGTCATTGTTTTTCGCAAAATTTAAATTATATTGAAAGTAAATGATGGTAATTTTAACAAAAATACTAGTATAGTAATGTCCTGGATTGCATTTAAAATAAGCTGAGTAGTTAAGTAAAACTTCTTATTTATTGCATAATCGATATTAAAATTGTAAGATTATTTTCTATAAAAACAACTTATATGAAAACTTCAAGCTTAATTCTATTATCAAAAGCGTGTTAAAAATTTCATTTATCTGAAATATCAAAATATAAAACCTATCAAGTTTGGTAGGGAAATATAATTAAGACTGACTCATAAAGTATTCAGCTACTTTTTATTAAAATACACGCTTCAACATAAGTTTAGCATTGGTTCATTCACCTTTTAAAAAATCAAAGTTTACACTTTACAACAACATTAAGTAAGATAACAATAATTCAAAGTTGTTTGATATCATTGAAATAAAAAAAAAATGTAACAGTTAAAACATTAAATAACTTAACTTTATAATGCTATGCTGTTATTTTTTTCAATAAAATTTACAGAAAAAAAAACACTAAAAACAAATAAATTCGATAAAAACCTCACTTCTTCTTGATTCTTATTCTTACTGGTAAATTTGAGCTGAGACAAGCTTTTGAAAACTTTCATTTAAAGAAAATACATTTCTCGTTATTTTTACTTAACACACTTAAATATATTTATAAACACTTTTAAGTATCTATTTTTTTATTTTTTTTATAGTTTATAAGTCTAACTTAAGAACTTTATTAAACGTTTAATGTCTGTATTATTTTCGTAGAAAAACATATTTGTTTGGTAATATTACATGTATTTTATTAACTTAAGTGTATGTATAAAATGACACCTAGAGCAAAGTAAACTGTTTATTCACATGATCAATTACAGCAGTAATGAATAAAGTGTAAAAGAGTATGCTATAAAACAACCTACATAAAATAACTTGCTTCAATAAGAATCTATAAGTAAACGTCAACTGCGTCATAAAGGCGTTATCAAAACATAGTCGAAAAATCAGTTATAATTAAAATATTTGGGCTAAATACTTTTGCTTAAAATTAAACCTTTTGGTTTTAGTACTTTGACTCTATTTAGTAAAGTAATTGCTGAACACTTTGAAATTTTTATAAGTAACTAGTAACTAGTAAAAGCACAAACTGCAGCAAATACATTAAACATAAAGTTAAACATGTTAGACGACTTCGCGGTTCATCCATCTCATCTTTTTTAGAGCCGTTTGAGAATTTTCGGTATCAAAATAATACCAAATCATGAATTCACCATGCTTGTCTCCGTCTACTCCGTACCGTCCCATGAGGCTCTGATGACGACATGCGTTGTACCAGTTGCCGGCATTTCCATAGCTAGCAGCACAATTTCCATCTTTCCACCTATCATTGTCTTGATCGTAGGTTGTGAATTGCATTTTGTTGTGCCACGCAAGTGCATCATAACCTGATAGATATATATCTTTTCTAATCACGTCAAATGTTACAAATTGTACGTCATTGTGTTATTTAAGTACATCGCTGTTTAACATATATCATTAACATAATCAATATCTGTTTCTAAGCAAATAGTTGTAGTTTGTCCTTATTAGAAAACATTACACATCTAGGTACAAGTTTTACTTTACAGTAAACTAAGTTTAAACTAGTTCAATGATTTGATAGTTAAGTGAAGAAATATAATTAAAACAAGTTTTAAAATCCTGGGACGAGTTGTAGTTAGGTTATTAACAGTAGTACTGAAAATAAAATTAACCTAGAAATAATTTTAGACAAACTTAAATAACAAAACACTAACCTACTATACCAGGATTTCCAATTGTTAGTCGGTACTTGTCCGAACTACCAGCTACTTTGAAGTTTCTAAAATACATGTAAACAAAATAAAATAAATAACAGCTATCTGTAAGTGTAACGACTTTAAAATCGATTTAACATAAGAAGTTACTCATTCTAAAAACTATTTTACTTCTTAATGTACACTATTAAACTAATTCAAACATCTTTTATAAACAGAAAGACGACAAAAAAAATTGTTAAAGTTATACATATCTATAATTTAACTTTAATTATTTAAGTATACTTTTCATCAGAACTGAAAAATAATATCAGATTTTATACAAACTATACCGATTTCTATGACTTTTTTTGTTGGTATATTAAAGTAAGTTATCACAGTTTAAATTTAGTTCACAAAACTAATGTTTTACTTAATATTTTTCGATTAATTAATGAAGTATAAGATCAATTTTTAAAACTAAAAATAAAACAAATACTTAAAAGCTTTAAAACTTACTAAATTAAGCTTATTTTGAAAAAAAATGTTTTATAACTATTTAATTTGTTTACGTTTTGAACTGAAAAAAAAGAATACACTTGATAAAACGTATTTAGCTTAATGCATTGACTTTATAATGGTTGAAAGAAATCTTATTTAACGAAACTAACTTATACTCAGCATAGTTTTCTTCTCCTTTGAAACTGGCCATCTCAACTCTTAGTTGGTAATTTCTTCCATCGCTGGTTATTTTGCTGATTGTTTTTAAACCTGTGAAGTTTATTTTAGTGAAAATTTTAGCTGTATTAAATATGTTGTTTATTGAATGATAAAAAAGCACTCATAAAGTTTGGTCTAAAAATCTGGTTTACGAAAAAACCTTTGAATTATCGAGTCTTAACCATATACTTTTACATTTTCTTACGAGTTAATGCACATATTTTTTTTATAATCTAAATATTTAAATTTTTAGTAATAAAATATTCAATTAAACGAAATGAAAGAAAAGAAAACTAAACAAAAATTAATTGAGTTTGTGTTTAAAAATGTATTTTTAAACATGTCTAATAACATAAAAACTAAATAAATAAATAAATATATATATATATGTTTATATAACTTTAAATTAACTCAAAAAAGGAGATACACTATACTAATAGCAAACATGTGAATACATGAATGATAGGTTACAGTTTTATTAAAGAAGGTAAAAATGT
Organism: Thalia democratica; assembly: GCF_965202585.1. Lineage (NCBI taxonomy): Eukaryota > Metazoa > Chordata > Thaliacea > Salpida > Salpidae > Thalia > Thalia democratica. The sequence goes on from NC_139165.1 coordinate 79,836,543, forward strand.
AATACGCTGAAATATGTTTACGTTGAATTTTATCATGCGCTAAAATAATTTTTGTGTGCTTATAATGTGCTTTTTGTTTAGTAAGTTTACTTAGCAGTAAAAAGAATCTTATACTTGAATAGATAAGTAAACTATTGTTGAACTTTTTAATAGTTTTAAGGAAATGAACTCTACCGTAACTGAACTTAACTTTTATAAATTAAAATATAAAGATAAGTACTGCATCATTTATGAAATTAATGAGAAAAAAAAACAATAACAATGAATAATAATAACAATAATAACAACAAATTTCCTACGAATTTAAAATGTACTGTAATTTTTGTATATTGTGTTATTGTTTAACTTTATTAGTATTAAATTTCTCCAATAAGTGAAAATTTTCTTACCTAACCAGAATTCCCCATTGATATTTCCGAAAAAGCCTTCGTAAGATGTCCAATTTCTTGTAAAATTAACAGATCCATCGAACCTATTGTGCATGACCTGTAAAGATGTTAATAAGATAAATGTTGTTTATTGTAGATTTAATTCGTAAGCACAGTAAATTGTCATAAGAAAAACTGTCTAAGTTCTTAAATTAATTACTTTGTAAACAGTATTTTCTTAATTATAAAGCTACAATATTATTAAAATACCTAAAGTACTTCTAATAAATAGTTTTTTATTTATTTCATAAGAAACTAATTTTTTTTTTAACTAACATACTTGTTATACATTATAAATATGCTTTATTTATTCGATAGTGAATCTAAAAAAGAATAATGTTTTAGTTTAAAACTGAAACAATTTTATCTGGTACGTAATGAGTAAAGTTATGGTGTTTAGTTCTATATATCTTAAGTAGAAATAGTTTTAATATATTTTTATTGATAATATGTTTAGTTATCAAAATGAGTTTAAAAATTCTACCGGCTTCCACTATACAAAATTTATGAAATATTTAACATATCCTAATAAGTATTTTAACAACTGTCATATGGTAATTTTTTGTATGTTAACATAACATATTATTGTATAATGGTTTGAAGAGTAATAAACTTATTCCTTTTGATTTAATAAAATTTCAGAGAGCTGCTTTACCAATCATTTTAGAAACAAAAATGTCTAAGTATCTGGTTTAAATTTTTTTAAGTTAAAAAGCTAATACTTAAAACACTTAAAAAGTAACTTTAAACTTATATATGTAGTTGAATAAATAAAAGAAACTAATATAATTATAGTAAATACTAACTATCCATCCACCATTAGCTGATTTCATTTCACAAAACAGGTTAACGTGTTCGTCACCAACAAGAAACTTGTAAACTCCTGATCTTTTATTCATACCTGGTTTTTGTAATGACTGACAATCTGTAAAATTAATTAGTGTATAGTTTTACAACAAAACTTGACAAACTTAATCTATCATATGTAAAACATCTTTTTACTTCTTTTTTTACTAAATAAATTTAAGAACTGTCTTTTATTAATATTCACATACGTTGTTTAACTAGTAACATATTTTTTGTTTTGTAATTACTTACATATGTTGTTAAGTAATATTTTGATAAGAATTAAAAGCCTTTGCTGTTCTTATACCTAATTGAAAAATTTAACAAGGAATTCCAAAGTAACTAAAGAAATTATAAACAAATAATAACACTATTAAAAAGTAAACTTTATTCCACTTATCTTTACTACTGTTTTGGACTTATTTAAATAAACGTTTTTTTTATCATAAAATACTTTTTTAATCATAATATTAATAATTTTAGTTATTCTATTTAGGTAAATTTATGACTCACTATTAAAGTATATTTTTAATAGATAATTTTATTTGTTTTCAAATTAAGACTTGGCAGGATCTGGATCCGAATTATTTTTAGAAAATTGAAATCTGACCTAATAAGTAATGGACATTTATTTTCGAACTAAAATAGGACTGAATCGGGATTTTTTTAATAATTGGAATCCTAAAGATTTGAGTTGTTTGTAATGAACTAGAACACAATCTGAAATCAAAATATTTGCACCATTTTATTATTCATTTAACAAAGAAATTGATCCAGCCGAGTACATACCCGAATAGTTTTTTCAAACTAAAATTGGGCCAGATCCAAGTCCGGATAATATTTTCAAAATAGGATCTGGCCAGACCCGGGTTTAAGTCCAAAAAGACACTAACCTCCCGGATCCAAATACTTTGATCAGGTAGATTAATTAAATACTACTGATATTCAAAATAACTGTCTATAACAGGGGTCGGCAGGCAGTTGGTGCTCGCGGGCCAACTTTCAAGTTTCGAATAATATAATTGTACAGCAAAAAAACTTATTGAAATTCAGATTGAATAAACAATTAAGTTTCTTAAATAGTTTTAACGGAAGTATTAAAACAATTTTTTATTGAGCTTTATCGCAATTATTTATCTGCAATAGAAATATTGCATTTAAAAAAAGTAAATGCAAACTTAAAAAACGTTAGTTAGAATTTATTTTAAGAAACGAAAAAAAAAACGCTTAAGTAAGTTTCAACAAAGAACATGATTATGTACAGTAACTACAGACTGATCAGAGAAAACTCTTAAGGAAATTTAAGAAATATCAAAAGTAGTTACTATGCATAACGACAATTTCTATGACAATGTCTGTAAAAGGTTTTACATACAACAAAATAAGATTGTACTACGAAACCATACAAATCTGATTATTAACAAGAGATATTAAAAATAAGACAATTTATAGTTAGTCATTATACTTTAAACTTCCATTATTACCTATTTGAAAAAAAAAATCATGAGTTGTATATACATGACGTATGTCCAACAAAAACTTTTAACTCTTATAAAGAATGTAAACAGTTCCAGGGTATCCAAAAGCTTTTAAGAAAATTTTTCCAGGTTTTTGTAAGTACAAGTTTTTGGGTGTCTTTTTGGTATGATATTTAGTTTAAGATAAAAAAATGTTTTGAATAGTAAAACAAAATTAAAAAGATACTGTTAAGCTACTTGAAATTTTTTTAATAAAAAAAAGTATTAAGAAAAAAATACTTATATGATAGATTTGTTATGTGAAATCGAAATTTCATTACTTTAAATGAAAAAATTGTTAAAAAATTTAACGTTTTTCAAAAATTTTCAAACTCAAGGTTTTTCCAAATTATTTTAGCAAAGATTGACAAATTCCAAGCTTTAAAAGAATTCAAGGTTTTTTGGAAACAATGACTGTAAACCCTTATATGTATACAATTTGTATAAATATTATAGCAGCTGCAAAACTTAAAATTAAACATATATTATAGTTCAAACCAATACTGTGAATAACAAAACATACATCATAAGTTTACTTTGCCTCTCTTTAAATTAAAAAAGCCAGCGTTAGTGATCAAAAACTAGCCGGGTATTTTAGAATAAAAAAAGTAATTCTAACCAAAAGCTGAAAAAATTTCTAAATTGGCATGATATTTGAAAAGTCTTCAAACTAACCTGACTTAGTTTAAGTGTGTGGTAACGTTTACTTTTTTGTTTGCTTAAATTAGAACTATTTTGTTTAATTTTTTTAAAGTTTATTGAACGATAAAAAAAGCGCTCAAAGACTTTGGTCTAAGGACCTGGGGTAGAAAAGAACCTTTCGGTTATTGAGTTGTACACCACGACTATACAAACTTAATAAATTTACGAACCCTAAATTTAGTTTTTTTTTAAAATAGGCAGAACATAACACATGTGTATTATTGCAAAGTAAAATTAGTATGCATTAGTATGCAAAGTAAAGAAATATGTTTAATTTTCCGAAATATATTGTTTGGAAAATTAAAATGTATACTTAACAGAAAATGTTTTAATATATGTGATATATACTTTTTAAAATGTTTCTGTACACACTTAGATGTTACATATACAAACAATAATAATATAAAAATGTTCTTAATCTAACTAAGTATTAAAAAAAATAATAGTTCAAAAAATGAGCATCTTTAAACATTGGTGAGCCTAGGAAATACATTAGAATGAACAGAAAACTTCTAAAAATCATAACGTGTCAAAACCGAAATAAATTTAACTTATTTCTTATTATAAAAGCTTTTGTGCACACTCAAATTTAAGTTAAAGTGTTAAAACGTCTAAAAAAACTAATGTTTGAAATACATGTTAAACAAATTATCTAATTTGTAAAGAAATGATATTTTAATTAATAATTGTGCATTACTTTAAAAAAAAAACTGAGTTTACTTGCATTTATTTTAATTACTTAGTAGTTATTATATAAATATCTTACTAAATCCAAGCATTCTTTAAACTTTTTTTTCACATGTTATCTTGCTGTTGTAAGAAGAAATTTATTATGAAACTGAGAAAAAACACTGGTCGAATGCTAGTATGTCTTTTTCATATCGTTAAGGTAAAGCAGAAAAGTCTTTTAAATATTCAAAAAGTTATACAGGGACTTAAAACGAAATTAATCAAATTAAACCAAATTACCAAAAAAAAATTTCACTTAAAATATATTTTTGCTCAGCGGGCTACATTTACCTGCTCGCGGGCCGCATAGTTTTCTTTCGCGGGCTGCATTCCATTCAAAAAAAAAAAACGTGCTCGCGGGCCGCAGTTTGCCGACCCTTGGTCTATATCTACAAAATTAGTCACAACGAAGTATAATTAGTTTAAATAAAAAACTAACAGTTCTATTAATAAATTTATACTAACATTTAAATTTCCTTTTTGGTACACATTTAGGAGCAATAAGTTTCCACATTCCTTTGTTTAATCCATCATTTATACAGTAATTAGTCGTTAAACAAGCATCATCTATTTCGTTACCTTTCAGTTGTAAAAGTGATTGATTTCTCAAGTATTTATTAAATTCATTTAGATAAACTTTTATGTAAAGATAAATCTAACACTTCAAAAATATTTGTCTAGATTTATTGCTAGATTTGAGAAAAAAAATTCTAAACAAAATAAAATATTAAATTCTAATCTTTATAAAAGATACATAATATGAAAAGATTATCACAGATCTTTTTATTTAGTTATATCTATCTCTATTTACACAAAATATTGTTAAATAGTTATAGCTAGAAAAAACAACAGATTTCTGCAATAAATATAAAATACTTCATTTTTTTATAATGCTATTGTCGAACCATAAACCAGTGGCAAATGAATTTAAATTACACAAATATAAGCTATGCATTTAAAGCTTTACATTAAAAATACGCTGTTGTACATTCTTTAAGTATTCGTTTAAATATTTATTCAAAACAAAGTAAAATCCAAAAATAAACTATTCACTAACCAGGAATACAAGAATAAGTACATTCGCTACCAACTTTATTATCATGTGTGCATTGTATATTACCATTAGTAATTTCTTCTAAAGGCGGACAATCTGTAAAAAAAAGTAAATTTTATAGTCCTAGTTTCTTAGAAAAAAAATTAAAAGGTATCCGTGGTATCCGACTCGATACCCGAAAGGTTTTCTTTGAATCAGGTCACAGGACCAAATATTTTTAGCTTCTTTTATTGTTGTTCAATAAACTATAAATTAATATAGTAGCATTTCTAATTATTGTCTAACAATTTTGTCTCAATATTTGTAGTGCAACTTTGATTAAAAATATGTATTATGATTAATAGCTCATTTTGAAAACACAAAACATTATTTTTATAAGAAGCAATTGAAATTGAATTAGTTTTGAACAGTATAATAAAACAACTAATTTGTATAAAAGTTTTTCAAAATGAAATAGATAAAAAAATATATTCATAAATTATGTAAACTAAGCTTACCTTGAACTTTTTCAGCTCTAACTGCTAACATAATAAAAAAGTAGATCAAAAGAAATATCATGTTACAGAACAAAGTTGTTATATATAATAAGTCTGCATAGAAAACACTTAAATAAAATATCTTTTGTTATAACAATTGTACTATTATTTTAAATATTATTTTGTGCAGTTTAGTATATCTTTTTTACCATTTAAACTGTATTACAAGTTTTTAAAACTGAAAAATTAACCAATAATTTATACTGTTTTTTAATTTACCTACCTTACACTTTAAAAGAATGTACTTGTGAAAATTAATATATAAAAATCGATCACAACAAGTAAGATTTATAAATACTTAACAGTATGACAATTTTTTTTTCATTTTAACTTAAAGACTTTTGCACAATTATTTTAATTAAACCTAATTGTTAACAACAACGCAAGTAGTACTTACAGTACAATAAAATACTAAAACAACAAAATTTAGGAAATGATAAATCGGTTGTTGCAAGGAACGTTTAATTTTACGAAACAATATACCACAGTTTCGTTATTAAGTTAAAAAAAAAAATTATCAAAACTATATTGTTATTAACACAACTACTGAGTTAGATACTTTAAAAAATGTTTTTTTAGCAATAAGAGCTAAATTACATTTTTTGTATACTTTATGGTTCTTTAGTTAAATACCCAGAGCTAAATCACATTTTTATAAGGTTTGCATTGCTTCAAATTTTTGACGTTAAAAATAGTTTTAACTTTTTTTAAACCATAAAACTTTTTTGTTTTAAACAATTAGTTTTTTAAAACTAATATTTATAAACTAATACAACTTTTAATAGAATGTAATACAGTTGCTTATTATATATACTTGTGGTTCATGAAATGTGTTTTTTTAATTAAAAATTCATTTATTCAATCTAGCTACGTCATCAACTTATAATTGTTAAGTTTAGTAACATATTAGTAGTTCTGAAAAACTTTTCACAATTTAAACAAACACTACATTTGTTACGAATTTTGCTAAAACAAATAAATCTTAAGCACATCAATAAATCTCATTAATGAAAACTTAGTTAAAAAAAGTTTGTTTTACAAAAATAATTAAATATAAGTTATTGCTTTTAAAACAACCTACTATTGACACAACTAAGTAAATTAAAAGGTAATTTACTTATTAGAAAAAAAGTTTAATTTCACGATATAATATGTCATAATTTCCTTAAAAGGCTAAAGTTAAAAATGTTGCGATACTATCTAAAAAAACGTGTTATTAATAGAATTACATAGTAGTATAATGTTTTTACATTTTTACAATTTTTATTGGAAAATTACATAGCAGTAAAATTTAGTTTTAAACTATTTTAATTTTGTAGTTTTTATTTTAAAACTTTACAGCTGGAATGCATTTTCTTCAAACTTTTGAGTTTAGACTATTCTACATTACTTTGTTTTAAAGTCATCTTTTCCATTTGTTACAAATTTATCTTTTTACGTTTAACTTAAAATTTACAGTGAAATCAAGTTTTTCATAAAACATTTTATGTTTTTTACAATTTATACTCTAATTTAGTCAAATTTGCTTTGTTTGATTTAACATCAAATTTGTAAGTATATTTTATGATTTATTTATAATTTTAAGATTTAGTTTATTTTTACGAAAAAAATTATATTTATTCATGTAATAACATTTTTTATTCTTTATAAAACGTGCCGAAACAGACCAATCTAAAGCCTTACATACAAACTCAATTTGTATAAGTTATCAATTTAAACAACATAATACAATGTCGCTTTAACAACATATAGCCCCCAATTTACTGAACAATATCTGTTTAAGTGTTTTAAACTTGCCATTAAATAAGCTTCAAAACTTTTTTTTTTGCTTTTCACCATGAACTTTAGAATATCTAATATATGTTTCAACAGTTTTAAATTATGACTTCGACGATAAAATTATTATATCACAGTAGATCTCAACGATACAACTATCGTATCACAGTAGATCGCATTTATACAACTATCACATCACAGTAGTTCGCAATGATACAACTATCACATCACAGTAGACTGCAACACTACAACTATCACATCACAGTAGAATGCAATGCTACAACTATCACATCACAGTAGATTGCAAAATTACAACTATCACATCACAGTAGATCGTAACAATACGACTATCACATCACAGTAGATTGCAACAATACAACTATCATATTACAGAGGTTTTATAACTTAAATAAACTTTTGACGCAGATCTATAAAAGATGTTTTATTGGTTTTAATCTTTAGTAATATTCTTACATTCTCCAAAATAAAATTCAAAGTAAGTTGAACTTAGTGCAAAAAATAATAAAACAGTTATATTAGTGTTGACAAATTATGCTTTATAATATATTATGATATCGTTAACTTTAATTAATACTTATAGATTTAAATTTTCAAACTATTCAAAATCCCCAGCCTTTTTTTTATAGTAATGAACATATAACAACAGTTATATAATCATAACCTAAAACTTGAAAATTTTTCTAAACTATGCATAGACTAACTGTAAACTTACAAATATTTATAACTGTTGTCTGCAACACTATGGAGCTACAATTATTACACCTCTGTGGTTAAATTATTGAGAAATAAACCTTTGACGCAACTTTTTGAAAGACTCCGTACTTTTTAGAGTTGTCTTACGTTTACATATTCTTCTTAAACGTCTTGGTCAATTTGAAGTAACCGTTTAAAAGGGTTACTCTATATATCACAAGCAATTAATTTTTATTTACGTATTTGTATCGTTACGCTCTAATTTTATGTGATAGTTGTAACGTTGCTGTCTACTGTTATGTGATAGTTGTAAAATTCTTGTCTACTATGATGTGATAGATGTAAAATTTCTGACTACTGTGGTGTGATAGTTGTAGAGTTGCTATGTACTGTGATGTGATAGTTGTAAAATTGATGTCTACTGGGATGTGATGGTTGTATTGTTGCAATCTACTGTTATGTGATTTTTGTAAAATTGCTGTCTACTGTGATGTGATAGTTGCATTGTTACGATCTACTGTGACGTGTTAGTTGTATGATGCTGAGATTTGTTTTTCAGAATATAATAATAAGACAATTTCAAATTCTGAGTTTTTTATTTAACACTGTATTCATGCGTTTTGCAATGAAATTAAAAATCTCTTTAGAGAAAGACTGTTAAGGCTATGTATACTGTTATTATGTGTTATTAATGGATACTATTTAGATTTTAATTATAACTGATTAAATTAAATAATTTGTAAAAATATTAAATATTCAAAATAAAAAATTAACAATTAAAGAACTAATATAGAACTACTATTTAAGTTATGATAAGACATAGAAAAAAGTTTTAATGATAATTATTAGATATAGTATACAACAAAAATACAAGTACTATAAAAGCACAAGTACAACAAACTTATAAAAGTTTAAAAATTGCAAATATGGAAATGATAATAAGTTTTTTGATTTTAAGTAAAGTTTAGCAAAGCAGTTTAACTGCAGGAACACAGAAACTTAAACTATGACAATTTGAAATTAAATACTTTCAATTCCACTAATTAAAAAAAGATTAATTATAAGTTTTTTAGTTCTTACATTACTATTTACGACTATTAATTTTAAAGGAAATTTGTTTAAATATAGTATTAAAATTTTTTTAAAGTAGTTTAAACTTTATTATCTTAACAAAACTCGTTTATCTGCAGTACTTTTGTTTAGTAAATGTTTTACATTTTTTAAATTTCAAGAAAATAATCTAAATTTTCAGAATTTCTATTTAGTCTTAATAAATCAAAAAAAAAAATATTTAATAGAGTCAATTGTGATAGTCAAACTCGTTACATTTGTAGATATTTAAAATTTGTCTCATAAGTCTATGTTGAACTTTTAGTTTTAGTTTCATTTTAACTTGTCATTAAAAACAGAACAAGAACTATAAAAAATTAAAAGTATATAATTTAACAAACAATAAATCCTAAAAGCTTAGTAAACAGCAGAAGTATTCCAAGAAGAAGCGATTAATAGGGACACGTTCAAACTCGACCCGAAATCAAAATCCACCCGCGATCAAAATCCATCCAAGTCATAATCTATCCGATATAAATCCACCCGAAGCAAAATCCATCCGATCAAAATCCACCCGATCAAAATCCGCCCGATTCAAAATCAACCCGATTCAAAATCAACACGATCAAATTCATCCCGAATCAAAATCCACCCGATCAAAATCTACCCGAGTCAAAACCAACCTGATCAAAACCAACCTGTTTAATTTAACCTAAATCAACGGAAGGTCAGAGTTGCACCTCGCACGTTTGCACGGTTTGACTTTTTAGCAGGGTGCGTCTTTTTAGCACTGCGTCACTAGTGCACAGGTTGTAATTTTTGTTCGGCGTCAATTTTGCACTGAGTGTCACTTTAGCATAAGCTCCATTTTTACACAGCGTAAAATTTACACCAAGGGGGAGAGTTTTGCACAGCGACACTTCTGCACAGTTTTACATTAGCACAAAGGTGGTACTTTTGCACTACTACAATTTTGCAATGCGTTACTTTTACAAAAGGTTTACTTTAGCACAACGTTCAATTTTGCACGGAAACACTTTTGCACAGAATTTTACTTTGACACAGCAAAAATATTTAAGGTCAGCAGTTTGCATGTTCATTTTCTTGCAAAACAAGAATTGATTCCTAACAGAATTTTGTGTTACCGAAACTACTTATATGTTTAAATAACTATTGGAATAAAAGTAAATATTTAAGAGAAAAATATTAATTTTAATTAGTAAAACAATTTAAGATATAAGTAAACAAATATAAATTAAATATAAAAAAAAATAATAAAAGTTGTGATTTTTAAGGTAAACTATAAAAACAACTTAAGTGTTTAAAAATCAAACCTAAAAAATATAAAAAATATACTTATAATAATTTTAGAAGTATTTTAAACTAAATTTAATAACATTTGTAATAGTTAAAAGAAATAGTCAAAAAAAAAAGAAAAATAGTTACGGTCAATGCTAATCCAAATAAATTTCTTCCTAATTCTATTTTCCTAAAGCCATTCATAACTTAAAAACCATGTCTATATGATAGTAAATTTAAAAATTTAAATTATAGGGATTAGTAAAATAAAAGAATTTTTAATAACAGTTAAACGCTAAACTAAAAAAATCAAAAAATTGTATACAAAAGAATGCAATTTTAAGAAAAACCTTATCAAAAGTTACAAGAAGAAAATAAAAGTATAAACTTAAATTTTAAAACAATATTGATAAAAAAAGTGTTGTGTTATGTGTGTTGTGCTTTACTTACAATTTCATTATATTTTGTTGTATAAGAAATTTTAACCAAAGTGTTTATGAAAAATGAAATAAAAACAAAAGAATGATATTAAATTTTAAAAGCTTAAATTTTTTTTAAACGTCTATACATAAAAAAACATCGTCTCTACAACTCATTGAATTTGCTCTATTATTTTGTGAATTGTACAAAAAAAGTTAGTAATTAGATTTTAGCTAGAGAAGATATATACTTAAATTAAGTAGTAGTGAACAAATAAGTTGAGTTTTGTTAGATATTACACTATATTTTAAAAAAAATACCACAAAAAAAAAACTGTTATAATTTTTCCCATTAATTTTTTAAATGTCTTATTTGTATATATGTTGATTATATAAAGTATTACTACAGACAGTCTACAGAGTTTAAACTTTAAATATAAATTATTTCCATAAAAAATTTTTACTAGAATGTATCAACTTAAAAAAATTTATTATATTAATAGGCCAAATCCAGTTTTAATGCTGATGATTTAAGTAATCTTAAAAAACTTAATCACTATTAGTTGACGTTTAAAACTTCATTTCAAAGTTTACTAATTTAGAATCTTGAATTTACATCCGATAAATGTCTTTAACTTAATTTCTGAAAATTTAAGTTAAAAGTTCTAGAACTGTCTTTTTTTTTCGAAAAAGTCAATTTAAAATATAGTTTAGTTTAGCAGGCCAAATTTACATGCTCGAGGGCCATACTTACATGCTCACGCGGGCTGCAGCTATTTATTTTTCGGGCCACATTCCATTTACATTTAAAAAAATGCTCGATGCTTGCGGGCCGCAGATTTACACTTCGAGGGCCACAGTTTGCCGACTCCTGGATTAAATGGATTAACTTGTAGTAGAAGTGGTAGCTTTCACTTGTAGCACACAGTTTTTATAAAAATCTTATCGTGTGCCGTATTTTTTAGAAAATTACTTTGAAATAATTATAAATTTAAAATTTTTATAACTAAAAAACAGTAAAATTTAATTGATTGTCGTGTAATTGTGATTGAGATCGTACAAAAATATTTTTCATTGAACATCCATTTGTTACTTAAAAGTTTCAACATAATTATACTTGGATAGTAAAATTTTATTTTATATAACCTGACGTTGTTTAATTTTTATTAGCTTTTGTAGTTATATTTACATTGAAAGCTAAACTTCTTTATAAAAGCTGCTTGTCGGCTGTACTTGTTTATAAATATATTCAGTAAACAAAAAAACAAAAATAGTTTTGTCAAAAATTCCATATAACAAGCAAAAATACTAAATAACAACTCCAAAATCATTACATAGTAAGTTTAATCTGTAGTACAGTTCTTAATTATTAAGTCGTTTTATAAAGGACATAAAAATAAGAACTTATTAAGTGCCAGTTATTCCTACAGATGACGTTTGTTTGAGAATGGTATTTAGGGGGGACTGAGGGGAAATTATTAAAATGGTATTTGATAAAGAAATAAATAAAGCGAGGTGAGTGTTTCGACTCGGGTGGATTTTGACTCAGGTTGACTTTGATCGGGTTGATTTTAACTTGGATGGATTTTGACTCAGGTGGATTATGATCGGGTGGATTTTGATCGGGTGGATTTTGAACGCGGGTGGATATGGATAGTATACCCGATTATAAGTAACTTAGATTAATAGTAGATTATACGCAATAGTTCTTTTTTAAATTAAAAGTTTGATCTGTATTCTATAAACTTGTTTTATAAAAATTTTGTATAACCAACTCGTTCCTTGATATTATGCTGTGTTATTTTTGTTGTTTTAATTTCCTTAAAAAAAAGTTAGTTTTCCTTGTATTCATTTGTGAAAAAAACTTAAACATTGTAAATATGTGTATATGTGTATAAGTGTTTACATTTATATTGTTTACATATAATTTTTTAAGAATCAAAGCTTTTAAGCTCTGATACTTTTAATAGCTTAGATAGACTAGTTTATAAAATTAAACTTCTAATGCTATAAACGAGCTTTATATTTAATCTAACTCAGATTCATGCTTAATTTAATGATTAAGTTAGATAAACATAGCTTGTTTTAAAAAACAAAAATTAAAAAATTTATAAAAAAGTAACCTTCTGAAAAAGAGTATCCCAAACCTTTATTTTTAAAGTCACCTTTTGAAAGATAAAAAAAGCTATGGCTACCTCCGACAAGGTTTATCAGAAAATTACCATTAAAAACTCCTATTTTTTTGTTCATCATCATCAACTCCAGAATATGTTAGTTCAAAATTATAGCCTTGTGACTTTGTGACGCTTTAACAGCATAAAGGCCACCAATTTTCTGAGTCTTCCTACAATATCTGTTTAAGTGTTTTAAAATTGCCAGCGAATAAGCTTAATTTTTTTTTTTATTTTGCTTTTTACCATGAACTTTAGAATATCTAATGTATGTTTCAAAAGTTTCAAATTATGACCTCAACGATAAAACTATTATGTCACAGTAGATCTCAACGATACAAATATCGTATCACAGTAGATCGCATTTATACAACTATCACATCACAGTAGAATGTAATGCCACAACTATCACATCACAGTAGATTGTCAAAATTGTTGTCTATTGTGATGTGATACTTTTATCGTTGCAATCTACTGTGATGTGATAGTTTTAAAGTTGCTGTATACTGTGATGTGGTAGTTGTAGTGTTGTTATCTACTTTGATGTGATAGTTGTAGAGTTGCTATGTACTGTGATGTGATAGTTGTAAAGTTGTTGTCTAGTGTGATGTTATAGTTGTAAAATTGCTGTCTAGTGTGATGTTTTAGTTTTATGTTGCTTAAACTTATATTTTAGAATATAATAATGAGACAATTCCAATTTTGAGTTTTTAAGCACTGTTCTTCATGCGATTTGCAATGATCACAAGTTAAATAACTCTATAAAGCAAGATTGATAAGACTAAATATAATGTTATTAAGTGTTGATAATGGATACTAATTAGTTTTTAATTATAACTGATTAAATTAAATGAGTTTTTAGGTCTCTAATTATTCAAAACAATAAAATAACAATTGAAGAACTAATACAGAACTACCATTTAAGTTTTTATAAGAGTTAGGTAAAAGTTATATAAATACTTATTAGATAAAGTATACAATAAAAATACAAATACGATAAATGTATAAGCACAAATACAATAAATTTATAAAAGTTTATTAATTGCAAATATGGACGTGACAGTAAATGTCATGATTTTAAGCAAAATTTAGCTTAATTTTTGCATTTAACGATTAATTTAGTTCTTGAGTTGAGAATTGGTTTTTGTTAGCAAACGCAATTTACTAACTTTCTACATTACACAGAATGCATATCCTATCTAGTTTGCGCTGATTAACATAAGAACTAATCTGCAAGGAAACGGCGTAACGCAATAAAAGTTAAACATTATACTAGTGTGATAAGTTTTATGTTCTATCTTCCATTTAAATTGTTCTTAGTCATATCATGGTTGATTTTAGCGGTCTAAAGAATGAAAAAAAATATTTTATTCACATAACCTATAGATAAATAAAGTAAAACGTCAATAAAGTTCTCATAATATTTTTTTTTATATAGCCCAAGACAACAGTTCTTTACTAGGGGATTTTAAAGATAATTATCTGCAATCTATAAAAGAAAACCACGCCTCACTATTGCTACTTACTACAAAAGTATAATTGCTTTTTTACACCAATAAAGTATAGGTTTATCTAACAACAAAACATAATGATCAAAATGTCTTTTCTATAATTAAAAATTACTTGTCTTCAAATTTATCATAGTTGTAAACATTAAAAGCAAAATGAATTAAAACTACTGTGATGTGATTGTTGTATCGTTTTGATTTACTGTGACGTGTTAGTTGTACTGTTGCGATCTACTGTGACGTGTTAGTTTTATGTTGCTTAAAATTATATTTTAAAATATGTAATGAGACAATTCCAAGTTCTGAATTTTTTATTAAGCACTGTGTTTTATGCCTTTTGCAATGATCACAAACTAAAAAACTCTATAAAGCAAGACTGATAAGGCTATATATACTGTTATTAAGTGTTGTTAATGGATACTAATTAGCTTTTAATTAGAACTGATGTTTTTTTTTAATTTATAAGTATTCAAAATAATAAACTAACAGTTGAAGAACTATTATAGAAATACTATTTAAGTTTTTATAAGAATTTTGTAATAGTTATAAAATACTTATTAGATATAGTTTACAATAAAATACAAATACGATAAATCTATAAGCAAAAATACAACAAATTTATAAAAATTAAAAATTGCAAATATGGACATGACAGTAAAATTTAGCAAAGTTTTATGCAATTGCCGATTAATTCAGTTCTGGAGTTGAAGGATGGTTTTTTGTCAGCAAATGCTGTTTTCTACTTTTCTATAATACACAGATTTTGTATTATATCTTGTTTACGTTTTGAGTAAATTATAAGTAATGTTGATCAAAATGTACAATGATTCTATGGTGTTTATCATATAAGAGACATAAATAAAAGTTTCAACTTAGGGAAGTCACTCTATATTAAATAAACTTTAGCTTTACTTAGAAGTATATTGGATATCTATATATATATATGAGATATATGGTATATCTCATATACGAAACGGTCGTATAAATCTATTGTTCATTATATATCAAATAAAAATCTAAATACATTTATATATCGTTCTAAAAAACCTTTATAGGTTTGTGACTTTGCTACTGAGCTTGACTGGCTTTTTCATCAAGCGAAAACCTGTTATCAGTAGTTAATGTAAAACAATGTCATACTCTCATTTACATCAGAAAGTAAATTACAACAATGATTAATATCATAAAGTGATGTTTGCTTATAATTGTGTGGAAATAATATTTTATCTGCATTACATTAATGTGCAACTAATTATAAAAATCTTTTTTATTTTCTTTCTAATAAATGAAAAGAAACTAAATGAGCTGATTTAAGATACTGATTCTTAATGCTTACTAGCTCATTAAATATGACGCTCATACGCAGCAATTTTGAAAACAAAATGATTTAATCGTGCTTAATTAAAAGTTTACGGCCATTAAAATTTTACATAAGACATAAAGTAGTCCAAAGTTTATGTTGCAATATGCACTATGTAATTATAATTGTTGTCAGATTAAAGAATGGTAGGAAAAAAAAAATTTTGAGATTTTTATTTTACTTATTTTGTCATACTTGTTTGTTTTCGCACGTAACTGCAGGAACACGAAAACTTAAACTATGACAATTTAAATTTCAATATTTTCAATTCCACTAATAAAAATCTTTTTAATTACCAGTTTTTAAGTTCTTACATTACTCTTTACGACTAAAATTTTTAAATGAAATTTGTTATTTTTTGATTTAAAGCACTTTTTAGAATAGATTAGTTTAAACTTTCTTTTGTTAACAAAACTCGCTTATCTGCAGTAATTTTTATTATTGATTTTTTAAATTTTTTAAAATCCAAGAAAATAATCTAAACTTTCAGAACTTCTATTTAATCTTAATTTAACAAAAAAAAATTTAATAGAGTAAGTTGTGATAGTCAAACTCTGTAAACTTAAAGATGTTAAGAATTTGTCTCAGGAAGCTATGTTTAGTTTTAGTTTTATTCTAATTTAAACTTAAAACAATTTCACGAACTATACGAAATTAAAAGTATATAACTTAATGAACAGTAAATCCTAAAATTTCAGTAAGCAGAAGTATTTAAAAAAGAAGCGATTAAAATGTCACTTAGATTAAAAATAGTTTATGCGCAAACTGTTTTTTTTTTTAAATTAAAAGTTTGATCTATAATTTTTTTTAATGAAAATTTCGTATACAAGTTCGTTTCGTGATATTATGATGTGTTAAGTTTGTTATTTAATTTCCTTTAAAAAAACATTGAGTTTTCTTGGTGTGCATTTGTGAGAAAACCTAAAATTTGTATATATATATGTATATTAGAGTTTACATTTATATTGTTTACATATATCTTTATAAAAATCTAAACTTTTAATGCTATAAACGAGCTTTATATTTAATTTAATTTAGGTTCATCCTGAATCTAAAGATTAAGTTAGATAATAAAAATTTAAAAGATTAAAAAAAAATTACCCTTTGAAACAGGGTATCCCAAACTGTTTTTCAAAGTCCCACTCTAAATGATTGAAAAAAAGCTATGGCCGACTAGACATATCAGAAAACTCCAATTTAATATGTCTATTTTTTTTTGCTCATCATCAACTCCAGTTTATCTATAGTAAGTTTAAAACTATGGCTATGTGACCCTTTTACAGCATAAGATTCCTCAAATTTTTGAATTTTCCTTTAATATCTGTATAAGGATTTCAAAACTGCCATTAAATGAGCCTAAGAACTTTTTGTTTTGCTTTTCACCATGAACTTAAAAATATCTAATGTAAGTTTCAAAATGTTTAAATTATTACCTTAACGATAAAATTATTACATCACAGTAGATCGCAGCGATACAATTATCTAATCACAGTACACTACAACACTACAACTATACCATCAAAATAGATCGCAATTGTACAACTATTACATCACGGTATATGACAATGCTACAACTATCACATCACAGTAGATCGCAACATTACAACTATTCCATTACAGTAGATCGCAACGACACAACCATTACATCACAGTAGACCGCAACAGTACAACTATCACATCACAGTAGATCGAAACGATGCAACTATCACATCACAGTAGATCGCAACAATGCAACTGACACATCACAGTAGACCGAAACACTACAACTATCATATTACAGGTGTTTTATAATTTAAATTAACCTTTGACACTGTTCTATAAAAAACGTAAAATTGATTTAAATCTTAACAAATATTCTTACAATCTCCAAAATAAAATATAAAGTAAATTGAACTTAGTGCAAAATAAGCTAACAGTTGTTAGACAAATCATAGATTTTAATATAATATAAAAACTTTAACTTAAATTAATACTAATATATGTTATTTAGAAACCCCAGCTTTCTTTTCATGTGGTATTAAACATATTACAAAAATAACATAACCACAACCTGAAACGTGAAAACTTTTCTAAATTACGCTTAAACTAACTGTAAACTTAAAAATATTTATAATTGTTGTCTGTTACACTGTGGATTCTACAACAATCACACCAGAGTTGTCTGCAACACTATGTAACACAATTATTACACCTCTGTGGTTAAATTATTTAAGAAATCAAAATTTGACACAATTTTTTAAAAGACTATTTATTAAATTAAGTTAGGCTAATAAAATATATTTATTTTACAAGTAAAAATATTTTTTGTTTGTTCTTATTTGAAGTTTGATTTTAGCAATTATTTTTTATTTACTTTTATTTTTTACTGTACATATTTTGTTCTTAAGTATTTCTATATATATATAAAGTTCTACAGTAAACATTTTTTTGCACAAAACTAATTATTGTTTATTTATAAACTGTTTTGTATTTTAAAAAATCAAAATTTATTTAATAAATTAAGCTCTAAACTCTATTCAAGTTTAAAAAACTTTATTTTTTTATCTTTTTTTTTCGTAGTTGATAATTTGAGTCTTTAAAAAAAGTGTAATAATAAAATAAAATAAAAATCAACTAGAATTTTATTTTTAAGTTGCATTTTTATAAAATATGACTACTTTATGTTTTGTTCTTTTTTCAAGTAGTATTATTATAGTGAAAAGCAGTATATAGATAAAATTTTTATGTTTGTGTTTGCAAAGTTTGAATAATTAGTAGTTTAAGTTTTGTATCTTTTTTAAATTTTAAGTTATATTTTATTAGTTTAAGTTAAAAGCAGCTGGGGTCCATATAACTTAAAAAATTGATGTTGTTACTGTAATAATACGATCAGATAAAAATAAAACGAAAAAGACAAAAATCAAATTGTTTTTATGGATAGCTGTCAAATTTTAACGAGTGTACAATATTGCACGAGGGTACAAAATTGCACGAAGACACTACTGCACAAAGTTTAAATTATAAGAAGACACTTTTGCACGAAAACACTTTTGCTCAAGCAGACAATTTTGCACGGAGACATTTTAGCACTGGTTAAATTCTTTTTTATTTATATATTTTTTATTAATTTTAATTTTTTAATGATTTATATTTTTATATTTCTTATTTTACTATTACTGTTAACCCTAATTCTTACCTTTGATCGGTAACTTACTTTGTTATCAGTTAATTTCTTTTTTTTCTACTTATTCTTTTAATTAAATTATTTTTAATCATTTTTTTCAATTAATTTATTTTTATTCATCTATTTTTTTATTCACAGTTTTTATTAGTTATTGTTCTCATTTTTTTTACTATCACTTTCTATATTAACCCTTCCCTCGGTCAGTAACTTGTTTTTTTTACTTTAAATTTTTTTTTTATTCATTATTATTTTTTAAATGCGTGCAGAAATGACCCTCCGTGCAAAATTAGCCATTTAGGAAAAATTTTCTTCGTGTAATTTTCTTCCCTAGTGCAATTTTTTCCCTTCGTGCAAATTATTCTTTGTGCCATTTTTACTCCTTACCGTTTTAATAACGTTTATTGAATAACACCGAACTAAAAAAACTACAAGTTGTAAAAGTTTAACAAAGTTTATAATTTAAAAAGTTTAAACTAAACTACTTTGAGTATTTCAAAATGGTGTATTAGAACAAATATCTATACAAAATGGAGCTTTTGTATAAAAGGTACAAGATACTTAAATCAATTTAATCGTTAAATAATCGGAAACACACGTAAAATAATTCTCAAGTTTTACATTTCAATTTATAAACTTGAATAAAAATGCACACTAAGAACTTATTTACAAGTTAACTAATATATAAAAAAACATCTAATAAATTCAAATAAATTTTTGAACAGTTTTGTTTGTTGGTGTCAAAACAAAACGTCATGAAACTTTTACTGCCATCAATAATATATTTACATTTCTAGAAGACAGTCTTGATTGAACAAATTTTGTTGGGCACTTCGAATGACTTTAATAAAACAAACTTATTGCTGTTGTTGTTATAAACTTCACTGTTGTCAATCCCGACCCCGATTACATCTTGGTTTTAGCGACAACCATACTGTGGTAAGATTCGACTCCATTAATGTTTGGTATTATAGCATTTGTGGTTGTAATCTTAATTTTATAACTTTGTAACATTGGTCATCGCTTTTGTTAGGCCAACCACTCTCAGTCAGCTTATCGTTAATAACTGCGAAACGCGGATTATCTCGCTTCTTTCAATGCAGAAACGACCTTTCATTTGTACTCATCTGCATAAAACTCTAAGGAGAATTTATAGCTTTGTATCCGATTAAAAAATATAAAACACCTGTGATGTTACAGTTGTACCATTGCAATCTACTGTGATGTGATAGTTCTATCATTGCAATACTCTGTATTGTGATAGTTGAAAAATTGTGATCTACTGTGATGTGATAGTTGTATTATTGCGATCTACTGTGATGTGATAGTTGTATCGTTGCAGTCTACTGTGATGTGATAGTTGTAATGTTGCGATCTACTGTAATGTGATAGTTTCATCATTAGTATCTACTGATTTACAATAATACACAAAAAGTAAGTTAGTTTCAATTATAAGTACATAGTAACTCTATACCAGGGGTCGGCAAACTGCGACCCACGGGCCAATTTTGGCCCGCGAAGGGTAAATCTGCGGCCCGCGAGCATGTTATTTTTTTGAATGGCATGCGGCCCACGAAAGAAAATTTTGTGGCCCGCGAGCATGTAAATGTGGCCCGCTGAGCAAAATTATATTTCTAGTTAAATTTTTCCGGTAATTCGAGTTAATTTGATTAGTTTGAATTGAAGTCTCTCTATAACATTTTAAAATAATTTCAAGTAATTACTGCTTTAGTTTAAAAATGTGAAAAAGACAGATTAGCGTTCTTACAGGATATGTTTCTCAGTTTCATAATTACTTCTTTTTACAAGAGTAAGTAATTATCTGAAAAAAGAGTGTCAAGAGTGCTTGGATTTAATAAGCTGGTTATATAACACCTATTTATTAAATAAACTAAATGCAAATATTTTCCATTTTGTATAAAAGTACTGCACAGTAATTAACTTAAGTGTCATTTCTTTATAGCTTAGATATGCTTTTTTAATATTTTTTATACCTCAGTTTCTTTTATAATTTTTTTTATTTGTAAATGTTATATTTTAGTTTGAATACATTTAAAATAACAATGTAATAAGAAATAAGGTTCATTTGATTTTTGGTTTGACACATTTTAATTGTTTATAAGTTTTCTACGCACACTAACTTAAAAAAATGCTCATATTTTAAACTAATTTTTATTTAATACTTTAGTTAGTTTAAGTTTAGTTTATGCATACTTTTCTAACATCGTTATTTATACATGTCATATATAAATTTATACAGACACATTTAAAATAATATATATGACATAAGTTGATATAGTTTTTGTTAGGTATACAGTCCATTTTTCAAACATTGTTTTTTTCAAGCTAAGTTAATTTTTATGCTTTGCATATTAATACACACAATTGCTGTTTTTTCGAGCTGAAAAGTTCGAATCGGTGAAGCAATTAAGTTTTTAAATGCTTGTATTCAGCAACTGTGTGAAGAAAAGTAAAGATTAAGTCTTAATTTTTTTTTTACAGTTTGTTTGTTTAAGTTGTAGTTTGTTTAAATTTAAAGAAATGTTCCAATTCTCAGAATAGTTTTTATGACTGTTGTGTAGTTTACTAATTGCATTTTTATTCTTTTTTTCTTACACTTTGTGCACTTTTTGATAATGATGGTATTTTAACTTGGTATTTAAGCTTGATTAACAACTATTTATTAGCTTTTTCAAATTTTAATAAATTTAAGCTGGTTTGATACATATCAGACATTTTTGCTTTTTAGTGGCAACCGTGTAAAAGTCTAATTACTAATAAAATACTTTATTAAAGTATTTGAGAATTAATTATGTTAAATCATTTGTTTTAGCTTTCTGGAATACAAACTGGTATTAATTTTATTATGTTAACTAATTACTAAATTTCTTAATGAGTGTAAATTATTTAGCTCGCAAAAACTTTTTTCGAAGTAAATATTCTTAGAAATATGAAAAAGTGTTGATGATATAACACATGTATAGAAGTAACCCATAAATTGTCTTTCAAGTTAGGTTTTTATAGAGAGTTAGGTTGTAAGTAAAATTAAAAAAGTATTAAGTTTAACTTATTAAGTGCTCTTATGGAAGTACATATTTTATTAACAATATTAGTACATATTTATTAAAGTACATTAGTCAATGTAAATTATAATCTAATGAATTTTTATTTGAATAGGCATTCTATGTATAGCTAAAAGCCATTAAAAATAATAAGGTTAATAAAAGTAAAACTTTTCTCTAGTGTGACTAAAACTAAAACCATAAGATTATTCAAATGTCACTAAAACTAAAACTGCGGCCCGCGAAGACTTTTGAAACTTGAAATTTGGCCCGCGACCACCAACTGCCTGCCGACCCCTGCTTTATACTTGAGCGCAGCACATAAATACTACATAAACATATTTATGATATAGTTATTTTTAGTTGTTTGTTTAGAGGAAAGTTCAGTTTTTTTACTGAAATTCGTTTTGTTCAAGGTTTCGTTATTACATTATAAATGTTTTTAGTTTTATTTATGATTTGTATACTAATTAGTGATGTACCAAAACCGGACTTTTTTTTTCAAATTAGAATCCGGCCGAAACCGGATCCGGACTTTTTTTTCAAATTAAAATCCGGCCGGAACCGGATCCGGACTTTTTTTCAAATTAGAATCCGGCCGGAACCGGATCCGGACTTTTTTTCTAATTAGAATCCGGTCGGATCCGGATATCAGACAAAACTGGCAATATCCGGCCGGACCCGGATAGCGAGTCCGGTACATCACTAGAATAAACTAGCCTGAGTCAGAATGAGGTTTTAAAAAACTAAAAAAAAAGAACTATAATCTAATAAAAAGTAGAACAACTAGCCACAAGGTTTACAAATTTAGGTGTTATTTACAATTAAAAATCTTAAATCAAGTTCTTGAACAAAATACACTAGAAAATTACAAAATATTGAAAACTGGATCAGCTTAAACTCATTCAAAATCTAAAAGAAAACTAGCCTGAGTTTTTATAAAAAAGTAAACTAGCCTGAGGCAGTCCAAGATTTTCTAAAATTCTCAAAAATTTTCAAACTAGCAGGGTTGCCACTGTTTAAGTCAATAAAACTAGCTAGAGTGACTATTAACAAGCCTGAGTCAGAATGAGACTTTTAAAAACTGAAAAATTACTTTAATCTAATAATCAGTAGAACAGCTAGCAAAGGTTGAATATTGGTAGTAAAGTTGTGGACTGATTGTGGTACACTTAACTTATTAGTACTACCCATCATAATTAAATCCTACCTTATTTAATTATTATCTAACAAATACTAAATTCTGACTGAGACTACTTTCTATAATCAGACACGACAGTTTTGAGTGATGAATCTTTTATATAAAACACAACAAGAAATACTAGCATATACAAAATTATTAATTACTTTGGTAACACTTTAAAAACTGGAAGCAATTTAAATCTATATCAAAAGACTTAAAACAAAAAACTGAAAATTAAATAATACTTTTAGTAAACAAGAAACTGTAAAATCTTTAATAAACTATTAAACTATAAACCTGGCTTAAATATTTAAACAATTAAACACCTGTTGAAATATTCACTTTTAAAACAAAACACTACTTACAATAAGCAATCACAAAAACGTTCAAGATATTTTGTTGCTTCAAGCTAGCTACCAAAATAACTAACTGCTTACATATAAACTGCCTGTCATGTTCTGATGTTTTGTTGCATCAGTATTTAGTTTGAAACATTTAGTCATATGATTCTCATTGGCTCGTACATTCAACCGTATTAACTCTAAATATTCTCTGAGCTTAACTTTAAACAATAAATAATGCAAGTATTCATTCCAAAGTTTTCAATTTTACAATATATGTAAAGAGTTGCATTTCATGAGATGTTTATTTCATAGTCTAAATGTAAACAAATGTAAATTAGTCAGGTGTAAAAAATGAGCCAATCACGGTAGGTGTTTAATTTTTACTGACGAGAATGACTCTTATTAATTTACACAGGGTTTGTTTTAAAAAAAATACTTTTCATTATGATCTTTTTCACTAACTAGATCCGGGTTCGGACTTTTTTTTTCAAATTAGAATCCGACCGGAACCGGAACCGGACTTTTTTTTCAAGTTAGAATCCGATCGGAACCGGATCCGGACTTTTTTTTCAAAATAGAATCTGGCCGGATCCGGATATCAGACAAAAATGGCAATACCCGGCCGGACCCGGATAGTGAGTCCGGTAAATCACTAATACTAATGTAATGCACATACAGTAAACATCAAACTTAAACATCTGAAAATTACAAGTAGTAGCTTGTAAGAAACAATTGTAATGTCTTTTTAGTATTATATGAGTACATATATATATAATGTGTTTATTTATCTGTTATGAAAGTTTTTGTTTTTATTTGAAAGTTGTAGAAGTTGCCTATGCAATTTAAGAGATGAAAAATTATTATGTAAAAAATAGCTGTTTTTTTAACTTGCTTACAGCTTTAAACGCTAAAAGCGTCAATTTAGATCAAAATTAAAAATTTATTGGCAAAGCTTTAAATAGTAAAAAAAACGTAAATTATGACGTATTAACTAAATGAATAAGTTTATTTAGGCTATTTAAAAACATTTATTAATCATTTAAATTTATTTGTTGTTCGTTTTTATTCTGAGTTTTTGTTGATTTATTTTTAGCAATTGTTTTTACAAATACATACTTTAAATATTGAGTACCTATATTTATGTATATACATAAAATCTTACAGTGAATGTTTTGTTTGCACAAAACTCATTGTTGTTTAATTTATAACCTTGTACTGTTAAGAAATTAAAATTTATTGGGTTTATTAAACTGCACAATCTATTCAAGTTCAATAATTTTTTTTCTAGTTTTCTTAATTAATAAATTAAGACTTTTTTAAAAGTTAATTTTAAAGTTTGAAAAAATTAAAAGTTTGGTTGCTTAATGTTTTGTTCTATTTTTAACTTATATTAATTTTAAAATCGGTATATATGTAACTGTTGTTCTTTATATATATATGATTTTTTTTTGTTTCTCTTAATTTTGAACATTTAGTAATTTAAGTTTTGTATCTTTTTTTAATTTTCCGTTATATTTTATTAGTTTATATAACAGACAGCTGAGTTCTTTATAACTTAAAAAATTGACGTTGTTAATTTAATAAACGAACAGATAAAACATTAACAAAAAATACAAAAATCAATTTGTTTTCATAATAAATGTTTATTAAAAACACAAAACTATTAAAATACATATTGTTAATTTTAACAGTGTTTAAATTTAAAATTTGAAAAATAAACAACATTGAGTATTGCTTTATGATGTATTCAAACAAATATCAATACAAAAATTAAGCTTTTTAAAAAAGGTATTAAAATCTGTTTATTGTAAACACGCTTGGAACAATATTTCAAGATCTTTATTTGAACTTATCAATTTCGTAAAAAAAAAGCACACTAAAAATTTATCTACAAGTAAGTTTATGTTAAAAAAAACGATCTCGTAAATCATTTGAATATTTCAAACTTTTTTTTTGTTCTTGTCTTATTAAAAGGCCATTATTTTTTTATTGCCAACAACAATCTATTTACTCTTATAAAATACAGTTTCGATGGAACAAATTTTGCTGGGTTTCGAAAAAAACAAACTTAGTGCTGTTTTTATCAAAAAACGCACTGCTGCTCGTCCCGACCCCGATTACATTTTAATTTTAGCGACAAAAATGCTGTGGTAAGCTTCTACTCCATTCATGTTTTGCATTACTGCATTCGTGGTTGTATTACACAATTAATTTTGTAACTTTAGAACATTTTACATAGCTTTTGTTGAGCTCATCACAAACAGTCAGCATACCGTTAAAAACTGCGCAAGCCGCACAGTATCTTCCAGAAGTGCAGCAAACAGCTTTTATCTGTACTGTTCTACATTGAACTCCAAGCAGAAGATATGGCTTTGCAACCAGTGTAAGTTATAAAACAACTGTGATGTGATAGTTGTATCATTGCAATCTACTGTGATGTGATAGTTGTATTGTTGCAATTTACTGTGATGTGATAGTTGTTATCATGTAATTTACTGTGATGTGATAGTTGTATTGTTGCAATTTACTGTGATGTGATAGTTGTAATGTTGCAATCTACTGTGATGTAATAGTTGTATTGTTGCAGTCTACTGTGATGTGATAGTTGTAATGTTGCAATCTACTGTGATGTGATAGTTATATTGTTGCTATCTAATGTGATGTGATAGTTGTATCATTAACTACTGTGATGTGATAGTTGTATTGTTGCAATCTACTGTGATGTGAAAGTTGTAACATTGCAAATCTACTGTGATGTGATAGGTGCAATATTGTGATCTACTGTGATGTGATAGTTGTATTATTGCAATCTACTGTGATGTGAAAATTTTATTATCGTAATCTGCTGATCTACAACATACACAAAACAGAAGTACATTGTAGCTCTAAACTTTAGTGCAGTACATAAGTACTATACCGACTAATTTATTGTATAGGTATTTTTAGTTGTTTGTTTAGAGCAGGGTTTCCCAAACTCATTTTCTAAATCGCCCCTTTTTCAGAAATTCGAAAAATAATCGCCCCCCCCACGATTTTACAAAGTAGTTTTTCTCTTGAGTAGAAATTTTTGAGCCGAAAAAGTTGTGTTCGAAATGTAATTTAGTCTGGTACTTCTTATGCACGCACTTGTGGGCTGTGTTCAAAGTAATTTACAGGGCTTGAGAAAATAAGTTACATTTGTTTTCTTATAAACCCAGTTAAGTGTATTAAAATACTTAATTACTAAAAAGCCTTGTGTAATCTGTAATTATTCTTGTTTAGATATGAACTGTTTTGAAACTAATGAAACTTTTAGGGTAGTGGTGGACAACTTTTGTAGTCAGCAATTCATATATACTAAAAAATCTTTTCTAGTTTCAACTCGTTTAAAAAATGTAATTGCGGGCTGCATAATTTGAAAAATAACATATAAGAAAATTAAAAAACTCGAGCAAAATTGTAATAAAATGATTTAGTATTATTCTGATCTAGGAAATACTATTATGAATTGAAAACCAAATTGAAAGTGTATTTCAAAATATTAAGTATCAAAAAACTAAATTTTGATTCTTTTGCACAATTAGTTTCCAAGTTACTTAGCATGTCGATATTTGACTGGATCTTAACCGTACGTTACCCATCTGAAATCTTAATTTAAACCTGACATTATAATAATCTCTCATATAACGAATTTCGGACATTTAGAAGTTAATACCAAGTAACTTGTTTAAGCCGCACAAAATACTAAAATTATTTTATAAATAGGCATATTCTAAAATTACTATTCCAGAGATTAGGAAACTATAAAAAATGAACAGTTTATATTACACAAAATAAAATAAATAATAAAACATAATTTATGATCTAGTTTGAGAAAGTTTGACAGACTGGTTGATTATCTCACATGAAAAGTGGTTTCATCAACAGCTTCAGTTAATGAAGTAAAGTATTAATTTTAATGCTAAGATATATTATAAGAAAGTTACTTGTAAAGTAAAAAACTTAATTTTAAACTTTTTAAACTACATGTTTTGTAATAGAATACCATTAAATAGTATTTGACTTGGAATAACCTTTAGGAAACTAAACTTTAATTTCTACATTTTATTTTTTTTTATATATATTCAAAAAAAAATCAAAAGTTTTACAGTTAATTCTGTGAACAGAAAGCAATCGATTTAAAAATTCTTTTAATTAGCTTAAAGTCTTGTTTTGTAACTGCAGCAGTCTTTTTAATGGCTTATTTAATACTGTTTTAATTTTTTTTTTAGTCATTAACCTATGATAATTTACCAGAAGAAAATAGTGAAAAACTAAAAGCTAGTGTTGAACTATTAAAATAAACAACACATTCTAATTGCTAATATATTAAAAATTAAGATAAAACAAAAAACATTTGTATTAATAATTTAAAATTCCTTAATGTATGGGTTTTTTAACGATAGTAAATCAAGTTAGAAAATAAAATTGAGTTTAAGAATCTTTTAAATGAAAAATTTGAAGTAATTTCAAATAGAGACCTCAAATCTATACTCTTTTAAAACCAAAAAAAAAAAATTAAAATAAAAAATTTAATGGTCATCAAGATTTATTTATTTATACAGATTAAACAAGTAATAACAAAAAAAATTCAAACAAACACTTTAATCACTATGCTATAAAAACTTTTAATGTAATGTAAAACGACAAATATAAACTACAAAATTAACCAGGTCAAAATGAAACTAATATCAAATTTAAAACATAAATGATTTAATAAATACAGAAGAATTCCGCTTGAGTTGGCACTTTGAACGAAATCAAAATGTGCAAACTTAAAAGTTATTACCTTTTTTTTTACAAAATGATAAATTTAAATATATTATATGTAATAACGTTATGCATAAACATAAAATCAACTAAAACATAAAACAAACATTCATTAAAAAATAGATCTGTATAAGATATTAAATGTTATGTATTTTTTGTTTTATTAATACTTAGTTAGTAATAGACTTTATTTAAGTTAAATTTTAGAAAATATAAATTTGAACTTTTTTTTTGGGTAAAAAGTGTGAACTCAAGAGGAAGTCTACCGTAATTAATATTTATTAGGCATAATGCAAATCTGTTGTAGAATAAACAACTTAATAAAATTTTATTATAAAAATACTACTTAAATACAATACAAACCAGGTTAAATAAAAAGTATGTTGAAAGATTAAATAATAAAAAAAATTTCATAAAATAATGTGTGCTTCTGAAGTCTAATATAATGTGAAGGATGAGGTTCATGACTGCTTGCAAGTTTTTCTTATCTGATTCTTAATCAGTAATAAAAAGCCTCCTTTACAAATATCTAGATTAGATCTTTTGCTCAAGATGTTGATAACTGATCTGAAAGCTTTCTCAACAACAAAGCTAGAAGGAAAAACTATAAACAACAATCTATATTCCTCTCAAATGATTGGATACTTTTGCCTTAGTTTTTGTTGAGTCCAAAAGCTTTTATTTCGTTCTTTGGAAAAATTCACTTTTAGCTCAAGATCAGTCACTTTTCAAAATACAACTGGAAATATCATGAGGTAATATAACTATCACCTCATGATATTTCCAATTGTTTTTTGAAAAGTCACTAAGTTAGAATAAGAAATAAAGTTATACAAGGTTGCCAATTTACCTAGAAACTTAATAATATATAACATTGATTTTTATGAACGATTTATGATCCCAAATAACATATATGTCAGGTTATAAAATGATGAGAGGGATTCCGATCGTCTATGATATATGTAATTGTTAAATAAGAAAATACATGAATGAAAATATGTAATTTACTTGAAAGTAGGAGTCATAAGCACTTGATTTTTGTCTCTATATTTTACATAAATAAAATAAAGTTTTTCAGTTTAAATTTTATCTCAGGGTCAAATATTTAATGGCAAGCTAAAATTAGTAAAATAGCAATTAAAAAATTATAAATTTTATGACAGCCCAAAATTTCAAAATTGCCCCCTTTTCGCCCCCTTACTAGTTATCGCCCACCCTTTCGCCCCCTTACTAATTATCGCCCCCAGGGGGGCGATATCGCCCACTTTGGAAAACCCTGGTTTAGAGGAAAGTTCGGTTTTTGCTTTGAAATTTTTCCTATACAAAATTTCGTAATTACTTCATAAAGTTTTTAGGTTTTTCTGTAACTTGAACACTAATGTAATGCACATACAATAAACTTCAAACTCAACCATCTTTAAATTACAAGTAATAGCTTGTAAGAAACAATTGTACTGTCTTTTTAGTATTGGTTAAATAAATTTATAAATATAATGTATTTATTTTTCTATTATGAAAGTTTTTATTTGACAATTGTAAAAGTTGCCTATGCAAATTTCACAGATAAAAATTTATTATGTAAAAATAGCTTCTTTTAAATATGCCTACAGCTTTTTAAACGCCAAAGTGCATCATTTAGATCAAAATAACGTTTTATTGGCAACGCTTTAAATAGTAAACAAAAACATACATTAGGACGTAATAACTAAATTTCTAAATTTATTTAGGCTATTTACAAACATTTATTTTACAAGTAAATTTATTTTATTGTTTGTTTTTATTCTGAGTTTTAGGTTTTTACTATTTTTATCTATAGTTTTTTAATTTTTTGGAATACAAACTTGATTATTGTGTACCTATAAATATGTATATAAAATCCTACAGTAAATATTTTGTTTGCACAAACCTCATTATTGTTAAACTTATAACTATTTTATACTGTTTAGAAATCAAAATTTATTTGTTTATTAAACTTCAAACTCTATTTAAGTTTAGTAGATTTAATTTTTCTGATTTTCGTTATTGATAAGTTGCGAATTTTATTAAAGTTAATGTTAAAAATAAAAAAAAATGATTACTTTATAATTTGTTCTATTTAAAACTAATATTATAGTAAAAAGCGTTATATATATAATTAAAGTATTTTATATTTATATGAACATTTTTTATTTTTGTGTATCTTAATTTTGAGCAATTAGTGGTTTAAATTTTGTATTTCTTTTTGATTTTAAATGATATTTTATTGGTATATTAATTTTCGATGAAACAATTTTTGCTTGGTTCGAAAAAAACAAACTTACTGCTGTTTTTATCAAAAAACTCACTGCTGCTCGTCCTGACCCCGATTACAATTTTAGCGACAACAATGCTGTGGTAAGCTTCAACTCCATTCATGTTTTGCATTACTGCATTCGTGGTTGTATTACACAATTAATATTAATTTTGTAACTTTAGAACATTGCCCATAGCTTTTGTTAAGCCCATCACAAATAGTCAGCGAACCGTCAAAAAATGCGCAAGCCTCACAGTATCTCGCTTCCTTAAGTGCAGCAAACTGCTTTTATTTGTACTGTTCTACATTGAACTCCAAGCAGAAGATATGGCTTTGCAACCAGTGTAAGTTATAAAACAACTGTGATGTGATAGTTGTTTCATTGCAATTTACTGTGATGTGATAGTTGTTATGATGTAATCTACTGTGATGTGATAGTTGTATCATTGCAATCTATTGTGATGTGATAGTTGTATTGTTGCTATCTACTGTGATGTGATAATTGTATTGTTGCTATCTACTGTGATGTGATAGTTGTAGAGTTTCCCTTGGCTAGTCAAAAAAGCATTTATTTAATATTTTTTTTAAACTTTCCATGTTACAATTGGTTATCAGGTCATTATAAGCAGTGAAATTGAAATAGCAATCCTTATATGTTACTTTTAGTCATTGTTTATAACAGTTCTGATATTTAAAATATCTTTAGTTTTTATCACAGATGTTCTTGTGCTAAAACTTTATTTCAACTAACGGCGTTTCACTGCTCTCAAATAAATTTAAGAACAGATCTACAGAGTCTATAAAATGTTAACACACATTAGAAAAAAAGCAGAAAAAAGCATGTATAATTATGTATAGTGTTTATCTAGGTAGTAACTATAAATGGACTTTATGGTTTAAAAACAAAGTTTGGGATAAAAGCATAAAATTATAAAATTATCTACAAAAAAAACAAATTTAATAAAAGTAGGCACTAACCTCAAAAAGCTCTAAGAATAGGCAGGTTTTAAAAATGAAAATTAAATTGAGTTGTGCAGAAATGTTACGTCATAATAATTTTAACAAATTGCTCAATAATTTATACAGCTTGAAAACATGAAGTATTAAACTTGCAAGTATATGTAAGTTTTGTGAAATAAATTAGTACATAAGTAGACAGAGTTATTTAAAGTAGAATCGTCGGTTATGGGGACAGATATTCGATAAATCTTGCCGCTTATTCAGAAGTAGGTCTTTATCTTCTGCTGCAATTACTGCTCTTTCTGTATTGCAAGTTGGGCAAATTCTACTTACTCCGTTGGATGCATGTTTTATCTTTGAAACAATACTCCACTCCATGTTTGGCCTTTTACCGTACCTGTGAAAAAAACTCCAGACATAATCCGATAAACGCGTGCTTTGTTTTTTATTTATATTTTTAAAAGTATGTTTATGATTAGCATATCTATCCTTGAAACTACCTGCTGTACTTCCGATATAAATTTTATCTGGGCCCTTACTTTCAACTTTAACTTTATAAATAACATTTTTAATTAAACAATTACCTTTTAATGGGCAGTTATCTTTGTTTAGTTTACGGCAATTACATGTTTTAGGCATATTACTTAACTTATTACTATTAGGGTTAGTTGGTTTTGAATATTTATTTATAGTTTTATTGTTATGCATTTTGCTTATACTTTTAGCGCTATTGTCGCTTACTTGTTCTAAGTTTTCTTTTATCATTTTAGAAATACTTCTAGTTATACGTTGATTATTATAATCTACACTATTGTTAGTACTATTGATATCGATATTTTCATTATCATTAATATTAAAGTTATCATTATAGCTTATATCTTTAATGTTTAAAGTTTTAATATGTTTTACATTATTGTTACCATAATTAAAATTTTTACTATTAGGATTATCATTATTATTACTGTTATTAAAATTATTGTTTTTATTATTACTGTTATTATTAATTTGATTAGTATAATTAGAAATATTGTTCATATCTACGTTATTACTAACTTTATTACTAGAGTTATTATTTGTATTAGCTTTGATATGTCTATTTTTAAAATTTGAAATTACTGTTTTGTTGTGCGATTGTATTAAAGTTTTAACATTACTCATGCAACTATAAGAAATTTTAACTGTCTTTCTATTAAAAATTTTGTTATAAAAGTGGCTATCGGGGAAGTGTTTATCGACTAGCTTTAAAAATTCTTTACCTAAGTTTATATTAACTGAAGAGCAATATGGAGGATTATATCACATTATATGTCGGTTACGCGGTTTTTTGCGTTTTTTATCTATATCTAATTTTTCATACTTTAATTTACATTTAAAACCTCGATTTTTTAATTCATTTTCGTACGGTGCTTTTATTTCGTTAAATATCTTTTCATTCGAAGAGAGGGTACTTAGACGTTTTTGTGTCATTACCGGGAGGCATTTTTTTACATGGTAAGGGTGGTCAGAATTAATATTGATAAAGTTTAATAAAGAATTCGGTTTACGGTACGGACGGTAAGTATTATTAGATAAATTTAAAGTAACATCTAAAAAATTCGTTATTTGCGCTCCTATTTCTAAAGTTATTTTAAAACCTATATCAGACATCAATCTAAACGTTGACTTTTTAATTTTTTCGTAAACAAGAGGTTTTGAAAGATCAATAACACCGAGTCCATCATCTCTATACAACCCACAATTATCAAAAATACTTTTGAGTTTATCTAGGATGTATAAGCCTACAAGATCGCATACCTCCGCTCCATGAAAACTACCCATTGGCATATCAAAAAAACTATCGGTATCATTATTCTTCCATACATCATCACCCGAAAAAAGCAAAGATTCGCACGAATGGAATATAATGTCTGTATCTGATTTATTAAAATTAGAAAATTGGGATGCATAATCTAGTGCGTTAATTAAGTGCGCTTTTGTAATAGACGGGTAAAATTCGACGATATCAAAGCTAATAAAACGCTTACTACTTTTATTGTTAATATTATTAAACCATTGTAATAGTTCACCAGTGTTTTTCCATTGGATTAGACTAGTGGCTGTTCTTACGTCTTTAATTATACGAGTTAAAATTTGTTTAGATATTTTACCAATATGCGTTTTACTTTTACTTATTAGTCTGCACTTGACTGTATTGCAATCCTCCATATTGCAATCCTCCATATTGCTCTTCAGTTAATATAAACTTAGGTAAAGAATTTTTAAAGCTAGTCGATAAACACTTCCCCGATAGCCACTTTTATAACAAAATTTTTAATAGAAAGACAGTTAAAATTTCTTATAGTTGCATGAGTAATGTTAAAACTTTAATACAATCGCACAACAAAACAGTAATTTCAAATTTTAAAAATAGACATATCAAAGCTAATACAAATAATAACTCTAGTAATAAAGTTAGTAATAACGTAGATATGAACAATATTTCTAATTATACTAATCAAATTAATAATAACAGTAATAATAAAAATAATAATTTTAATATTATTAAATTATTATTAATTATTATTTATTATTAATTATATAATTATTAGTAATAATAATGATAATCCTAATAGTAAAAATTTTAATTATGGTAACAATAATGTAAAACATATTAAAACTTTAAACATTAAAGATATAAGCTATAATGATAACTTTAATATTAATGATAATGAAAATATCGATATCAATAGTACTAACAATAGTGTAGATTATAATAATCAACGTATAACTAGAAGTATTTCTAAAATGATAAAAGAAAACTTAGAACAAGTAAGCGACAATAGCGCTAAAAGTATAAGCAAAATGCATAACAATAAAACTATAAATAAATATTCAAAACCAACTAACCCTAATAGTAATAAGTTAAGTAATATGCCTAAAACATGTAATTGCCGTAAACTAAACAAAGATAACTGCCCATTAAAAGGTAATTGTTTAATTAAAAATGTTATTTATAAAGTTAAAGTTGAAAGTAAGGGCCCAGATAAAATTTATATCGGAAGTACAGCAGGTAGTTTCAAGGATAGATATGCTAATCATAAACATACTTTTAAAAATATAAATAAAAAACAAAGCACGCGTTTATCGGATTATGTCTGGAGTTTTTTTCACAGGTACGGTAAAAGGCCAAACATGGAGTGGAGTATTGTTTCAAAGATAAAACATGCATCCAACGGAGTAAGTAGAATTTGCCCAACTTGCAATACAGAAAGAGCAGTAATTGCAGCAGAAGATAAAGACCTACTTCTGAATAAGCGGCAAGATTTATCGAATATCTGTCCCCATAACCGACGATTCTACTTTAAATAACTCTGTCTACTTATGTACTAATTTATTTCACAAAACTTACATATACTTGCAAGTTTAATACTTCATGTTTTCAAGCTGTATAAATTATTGAGCAATTTGTTAAAATTATTATGACGTAACATTTCTGCACAACTCAATTTAATTTTCATTTTTAAAACCTGCCTATTCTTAGAGCTTTTTGAGGTTAGTGCCTACTTTTATTAAATTTGTTTTTTTTGTAGATAATTTTATAATTTTATGCTTTTATCCCAAACTTTGTTTTTAAACCATAAAGTCCATTTATAGTTACTACCTAGATAAACACTATACATAATTATACATGCTTTTTTCTGCTTTTTTTCTAATGTGTGTTAACATTTTATAGACTCCGTAGATCTGTTCTTAAATTTATTTGAGAGCAGTGAAACGCCGTTAGTTGAAATATAGTTTTAGCACAAGAACATCTGTGATATACATTCCGATAAGCTTAGCTTATCAGGATCTCCAGGATTTAACGCCTTATAACGTTACATCTTTAGTTTTTATATATTTTTTAAATATTTATTTGTTTAGTAATCTTACAAAGTTATAATTTCTTATTTTGTGTTAAAACTGAGTAGTTGATGTTAAAAAATTTAAATTCAGTCAGAAATTCAGTATAATAATAAAAACCCTTTACTGCAGTCAACAGATTTGCTAAGAAAGTTTTTAATTATTTTAAAATCACAGTAGGCTTGTTAGTAAAATAAGTATTATGTCATGTAGTCGGTTAACTAGTAGGCAACGAAGTAGGCCTATGCATAATTAAAAAAAAATCATAAGGTTAAAGTTTTCATAATAGAAAAAGTTATTGTAAGTTCTCGATTGAATGAAGGAAATTATGTTTCTTAAATAGGTATAAAAAAAAATAAAATTAAAGTTTTTATTTTTAACCTAAAATTTAATGATTTGTCAAATACTAATTAAACTGTTAGGTTATTTTTTGCAATTTATGATTTTTCCTAATAATTTAATATTTGGTGTTGTCAGAAAATCTTTTACATGTTTAATTTAACTTTTACAAAGTAAGAGTTCGAGAAAAAGTTTTACTTTTGTAGCACGAAAATTAAAATTATTGCAAAATGTTAGTTTGAGTTTAGACTTGATCTTTCACTAATCTTTTAGTAATTTTTTCAAAATTTTGTATATAACTTTAAATAATATTATTCTAACGGTAAAAATATTAAAAAAAGTTATATATAAAAGTGCTAAAGCTGTACAATGTACATGAAATATAAAATTTGATTGAAAAGTTTTTAAAAACTTTAATTGAACTAGTCACAGTTCTCTCCTCACCTGACCACTGAAAGGCAGTATAGAGTTATGATTGGTGGTTTTTCAGCAGTTCAACTTATAAGGTAAGATAAATAAAAAAAAAAAACAGCTACTATTTGATAAAATAAAGTTACGGTGGAAGAATTAGCAACTTAATTTAATAATTTAGAGATCAACAAAAAATTTATTTTGTTTTAGACTAAAGTTTTAATCAAAAAGAAACCAAAAGTCTAGAATGTAATTTTAGACTTTAAAATAAAAACTTTAAATCATTAAAAATTAAAAATAGAAAACATAAAAAGTTAGCATAATATTTTCTAGAACAAAAAACTTCCTATTGAATACAATTGTAAATAAAAAAATTGCGGATAAACTAGCAAAGTTAAAAGTTTTATGACGTAATTTTAATTGGGTATTACACAAAAGTATTATAGAATAATTTTAACCTTTTCATTTTTCTATTCGTTATTTACTTATCACATAACTGTAGAATTGTTTCAAAAAGCATTTTGCATGTCCTTGAAATGACTTTAAACTGTTCTGGTGCATGACTCGACAACCGAATTTTTTTTCCCGAACTAGGTCCTTAGACCAAACTTTTAAAGAGTTTTTATCGTTAATTTAGGCCAGTTAAAAAAAAAAATTCTTTTACTACTTGCGTATGTTGACCAGTTAAAGCATTCGATTACATCAATCTATTGTGATCACACAAGATAAAACTAACTTGTAAAATTGACAAGTTACGCCTAAAAAGCTGATAATTTCCAGGATTTTAATTATGAACCAAGCTAAAATATTAACATAGCTGAAGAAAGCTTTGTAGGGAATAGTGTTCGTACAAAAAGTAGAAACCGTAAAATACAAGTAGATAGATATTTAACAAAAATTTTTTTATGTCTGCGCAATCAAAACACTCCAGCAATATTGCTGATTTATGCTTAACAAAGTTTATATGTAAAAGTGAAAAATTCAACTAAAGTAAGCTTATATATAAAAAAGAATAAAAAAAAGTAAACAATTACATAGTTAAAATAATCCAGGTTAAACTTTCCATATTTGAAAAAAAAAAAATAACATGCTACTCGTGAGTTTTAAATTGTTCGTGATTTAATATTTCTTAGATGTTTGTAAAGCCTTATAAATTATATTATTCAGTAAAATAGTAAACAAAAATTAAGTAAAAAAAAAAAGTTTTGTTGAGTAAAACCACAAGTAGGTTTTAAATAGTTGTAGTTTAAAATGTGTTAGTTTTTTAAAAGTTTGAAATACTATTCAATAATTAAAATAATGTTTTGGGTTTTAAAAAATTAAGGAAGTAATACTCCCCTTTTTATAACTTTAGGCAGTCTAGAAATTCATATATATGTATTTAATGAACTAAGTATGTTTGACATAATAATTTTTTTATGCTAAACTAATTAGTTACAATTGTTTTAATTATATAAAATTTCATACATATTTGAACAAATTTATACTTCAAATCAGCGGTTCTTCACCTTTTTTTCATGTTTAACCCTTTTTAGAAGGTTATTACCATTTTACCCTATATATCTAAAATTGTATTTTTATTGGTTTTTATGCTATTTATTTTGTAGTTATGTAAATTTTGTTAATATTGGATGAAATAAGAGTTTTTGTTATTTTAATTTTAAGTAAAAATTGAAAGCACATTGCAATTAAAAACTTTAATTAGAAATAATTAGTTACACAAAATAAAACTTAAAAAAAATCTAGCAACACTAAATAATAAAACAATATTGTCAGCTGTTTAAAGATTAAAGTTTTCAAATAATATTAAAAGGAAAATTAAATACAAAATAAAAACTAATAAAACTAAACTTAGTTGCATAATAAAGAATGGTGTTTAGTAAATTAATATCAGCCAAAATGTTAATTATAAGGATAATTTGGTAGTCTGTTTGATTATTTTTTTGTAATTTACTTTGTCTAAAAAATCTCACTTTCCTGATTCTTGTAGTTGACATTTGATTTTGTTTGTACAAGCAGCAAAGCAAAAAAACAAACAAGATTTTAATTTCATAAGTTTGTTATAAAATAAAATGTGTTCGAAGTAGGCAGTAGTTTTAAAGATGTACAAACTATTTCTTCTTTATTTTATTTTCCCACTCAATTGACCAACAATTTCGAGCAAGAATGTACGCAAGACATAAACTATCTTTTAACTTAATTACCTTCAAAAGCGACACCCGACCAAAAATTTTTTTTGTTTCTAAGACAACGCGCAAGACAACAATGTGTTTGTTGTTGAAAATTACCACTAAAGGGCGAAATGGCGATCACTCGAGCAACAACTTGATCTCAAAAAGATGCATCTTTTGCCATTTGAGAAAAGAAGTTTGTTGAAGTTCTTTGAAGATTCCCTTTCGTTGAAGGGGTTTGTTGCTGCTAGAAAAGCGAGGGTTTGTTTTATTTGTGACGTGTATTGTGAAGTGTAATAGAGCAACCGTTCGGGTTTACATTAGTTTAAATTTCTAAAAAAGTGCAATTTAGTGCAGGCGAACGGAATTCAGCTAAAATTTGACATTGCACAGTTGACGAGATCCATCTACTGAAAAGCCGTTTTGTAAAAAACACGCTAAGCAAAAAAGCCGCTGTCCAGAAGGGATTTAAATTAATTAATTTTTAAAGTTTCCCTTAACAGATACGAAGTGTGCAACACAGCGAGAAGGCTTCTTATCCCTCGCTTGTTTTGTGCTGCGACACACAACAAACAAAAGAATTTACTCGCGCAAGGAATTTTGTGCTGGTCAATACAGATGGATTTCTGCCAACATCGAAGCTTCTCGGCGAGTTTTTTGAGCTTATGGATTATTGGTTTGCTTTCTTTTTTTATAATTTAACTCCATTTTTCTTTATCTTAGTGTTGGCCGTTTCTTGTAAGACTTGATTAAGAATATCGATTTCACTAGATGCCATTTAGCTACCGAGTATTTTGATTTTGTGTGTTGAGCTAAAAATAAAGTTAAAAACCCGGAATGAAAGATAAATTTCAGATGAAACCACGTAAAAGCTATGTAGTTTTTACGACTGTTGTTATATGTTTTAAACGTCTCTTAAAGATAAAAGCATTTAAAAACTTTGATTTATGTTCATCAGTTTTGAAGAAATGTTGTAAAACGATCACCTTATTAACTAAATATATTAAACATACTTTAGAAAAACACAAACGAAACTGTTCATACATTGTTAGGTTTTTGATGAAAAGCTACACAACTTATATCAGAAAATTTAACATCATCTCTTTATTTTAGTTTTGCATCTTACACAACGCACATAGGTTGACAAAAGTACGTAGGAAAAAAAAAACAAGTTTAAGTATATGGAATTTAAATACCTTTTTTTATGCGGAGTTTTGTTGATAAAACAAATTTTCGCAGACAAAACATTGAAAGAGCTTTGAAAGTGTAAAAAGCAGTTGTTTTCGATAAAAATCATTATGACGTCATAATAAGACGTAGTTTGATGTGCGGGCAAACAGCAAGCGATAAGCTCACAACGAAATTAAAATGCAAACACAAAAGTCGATGCAAAAGCTGCTCGCGCGTTGATTTCGTTTGAACAAGCAGCAAAGCGATAAACGAACAACATTTATAATCTCACTAGTTTGTCATTTGGTGCTTAAAGTTGTCATCAGAGATAACATCAATTATCGCTTCCATGGCCGTGCAAGTTTCAAAAGTCGTTACCTAATCTAATTACTGTAACGGCGATTTACGGCTTAGCTGCTGTCTCTCCTGCGTTGCTGTTGCTAATGGCAACCTTCGTCGGTAGAAGCGTTGCTAGAGGTCACCATTGGCTGCGTGTCGAATTTATCGATTGACGAGCTTCCTTTTTGTTCCAGTTTTCTTTTAAAATCGAAGCACGAACAGCTTTGTCGATGAAAATTTAACTTTTTTGCATTTAAGAAAAAAAAAACTGACAACCTTACAAACCTTATTAGTTTTTCAAATACTGTTTAAAAAACGGCTTTAGTAAAAATAGATTTATTGAGTATTGAATGCTGTTTGTTTTCCAACACTTTTTTACTTATCTAACTATAACTGACGGTTAGTAAAAAGTAAATTTAAAAGGTAAAATCCTGATCTTGTATTTCCCTAGTAATTTTAAATAAAAATATAATTTTTAACAGTAACTTAGTTTTAAAAGATCATATAAAACAAAGCTAAAGCTTTACAATGTACATGGAGTTTAAAATCTATTAAAAAAATATTTAAAAACTTTAGTTGAACGATTCACGGTTCTTTCCGCACCTGTCCACTGAGAGGTAGTATAGAGTTACAATGGATGGTTTTGAAGCAGTTCAATTTATTAGCTGAGATAATTCAACAAAATTAAAAACAACCACTATTTGGTAGTAGATAGTTGCGGTGGAAGAATAAGCAACTTTGTTTGAAAATTTAGAGATCAACAAAAAATTTATTTTGTTTTAGACTAAAGTTTTTATCAAAAAGAAACCAAAAGTCTAAAAAGTAATTTTTTGTACATTAAA
Source organism: Thalia democratica (assembly GCF_965202585.1). Lineage (NCBI taxonomy): Eukaryota > Metazoa > Chordata > Thaliacea > Salpida > Salpidae > Thalia > Thalia democratica. Next base: position 79,877,572 of record NC_139165.1, read on the forward strand.
GCATGTAAAACAAATTTTACCAGACAACGATACAATCAGCCCATCGCTCAAAATCCCCCTAATTCGTAAGTAACTTTTAACAGCACGATTTCACTACTTATCCATCACCTGGCTTGAAAAGAAGCTGAACGAACAGTCAAGCTCGTATGTGGTCTTTGCAAAATAAATTGTTGGCCGAAATTTTTATTCTTGTAAAAAGACTTTGAAATATCGAAAATTAGAAACAAAAAGCTTTACAAGTTAGCATGATTATCACTTAAACTAAAACAGCTTCCTTAGAGAAACCATTGGTGGATAGTAAAAGAAAACTAGCAAAGTTAAAAAATTTAGCATGACAAAGTTTTTGTTGAGTACTACATTAAGAAAAAAAATTTCAATCAAAAATCCGTAATTTCTTGAATGTTTCCGCTTCAAATAGTTTTTCATCTACTTCAAAAAGCTTTTCCGTCAAACTAAGCCTGCTTTCTAAAAACTCTCGATTTTTTTTACTATGTACGCTTTTCACTTAAGCAACAACTTAAAAATTTTCAATTTGGAATAATTTTAGATTACTTGTTACAAACAACAGCAGCTTGATTATATCAAACAAATTAAAGATAAAGTCGGGAAGCAGAAATAAAACCAAACAAAAACTAAACCATGTAAAACAAATTTTACCAGACAATGATACAATCATGACATTGCTCAAGTTCCCCTTAATTCGTAAGTAATCTTTACAGCACGATTTCACTACTTATCCATCACCTATAATGAAAAGAAACTGAATAGTTGAGCTCTTATGTGGATTTTTCTTCGAACTTTTTATGTACTTTTGTGTTTGAACGCGCCGGTTTTGTTCGTTCGCAACTTTTTGAGCCGAAAGAGCGCCAAACGAGCAAATAATCTGCCAAAATTCTCTTTTCTTTCGTCGATAAAAAGACGGTAAAGCTTTTGAGAAACTAGAGCGCGGCGTTTCAGATAAGTGATGTGCTTCTAATAAGTTTGAATTAAATATGGTTATTTTTAAGGTTTCAATAAATAAATTTTGTGAGCCAATTTGTGGTTTTTTAAACTTTGAGTTATTTGAACTACAATACAAGCTATAACAATTTGAGTTAAGTTTTTTCAAGTTTTTCCTGCCCGTTTAGTTGAAAGTTCTTCTGTCAATAAAAGCATTGTAAGTGACCTGAGAACCCACACTATGTGTTTGCTATAGCAACCGATGTCGACTACGGACGTAACTCATTGTTAAAACTACAGACTTTAATCAGATCACGATGTAAAAAGGGGTATTGGCTACTTTTGTTACAAAACTTAGAATTTTTCAACTTATGTTTGCCTTTAAACACAAAATCCAAGAAGTACTCACGTGTGAACATTTTGACACGATAGTTACCGCAGCTTCTGCTCGAAACGTGTTCACTAGTTTACAAAAAACCAACAAAATATCTTTAATCGAGAAGATAAAAGGGGAATTTAGCACGTATCGTGTGTTGTGGCACGATTTGCACTGATGTTTTTCAAAACTGTCAGATGTAAAATGTGAGGTTTAATCCTGCGAAGTCGACTTATTTTGAAAAACATTTGAAAAGCAACAATTTTTTTGCATGCTTAGTCTGTCACAGTTTTAAATTGTAAGCCAATTCATGTTCATTTTCTAAATTTAGGTTAAGTCGACAACACGATTTAGAAATTCTACAATATTTATATTAAATAAGTTCAGTGAACCTCTTAATTTTTTTCCTAAGGTTTATTTCAAAATCTTTCGTTAACAATTTGGTACGTCATCTGAGAACACATAAATTGTTGTTACAAAACGACCAATGTCAACCATTTTAACACTTTCAATCGGCGACATATGAATAGTTGTTTCTGAAGTTTTCTATAAATTTCAGTCATAAGTAATATATATTGTTTCTGTTTAGTTATTTGCATCCAATTTTTCTTCAAAAAACTTGTTTATGTTTAGAAGCTAAAAATAACTTTTCTCGCCTGATGTACTGATCATATATCAAGAAACCTAAGTAGCTATTTGGGTAAATTGAAAAACACTATTACAGCGCTACTTTAATCGTTTATCAATTAAGTTGAAATAAGCTATCGTTGGCTGTACTAAAAAAAATAACAAATTAAATGTTTTGGATTTTACCACACCTAGACTGAATTTTGCCGGCAAAATTTAGCGAGAAGATAAAAGGGGAAGTTAGCACGTATCGTGTGTTATGGCACGATTTGCACTGATGTTTTTCAAAACTGTCAGATGTAAAATGTGAGGTTAAATCCTGCGAAGTCGACTTGTATTAGAAAATATTTGGAAGGCTAACAATTTTAAAGAATATTTCGTCTGTATCAGTGTTTTGTATGCCATTAAAATTATAATATGATTTTTTATAACTTCTTTGAACACTATCAAAGTTTCTCAAACATATTTCCTCAACTTTCTAAAGCTCCATATTTAGTAAATATTGTAATAATTAGGAACTTCAAATACTGCATCTTAAATGATTGTAACTAAAGTGTTTTGTCTATGCAATAGTATCAAAATTATCAATTGCTAGTACAGTTATACATCAAACGACAATTACTATAGAATTTAGATAATTTTCGTGAAAAGTGTTCTAAAGTATTAAATATGCAAACTCACACCAATTTTAATTTTCAAAGCATTAATTTATGTTACAGCTGTGCATTACTTTGCGGTAATCAACAAAGAGGTGTCTGATTTTCGCCTAAACCCCATCAGGTTCGTGTGAATCAGTCTAGAAACATCTTTTATTCTGGTTTGAGGCTGAACAAGCAAAACAACGAGTAAGTTTAAATATTTGATTCACCTTTTTGTGTTTAAAGCAAAAATTTTAATCAAAACAACTTCTAAAATATCAACGCTTTATTCAGCGCTGTATCAATGGAAAATTAGGAATTCAAGTAAAGCTTAAGCTTGAAAAAACTACAAAGTCAACTTTAACATAACTTGAATTTTCCAAAACCAAAAGCTAGTTTTCTTTTCAAGTGAATGCTAAAAGCATAAATAATGAAAATTTAAATTGATCGAAATCGCTTTTATAAACGCGCTTTGACTTTAAAATGCAGGTGCAAATAGTTTAACTTGCGTAAGTGAATAATATACACCTTTTTACGCTAATACCCTTGCTTGTAAGACAGGAGTTTGCTGACCTTTCTTTTTAAAAGATGATAAGAACAACTTTCGATTTTGTACGCGACGACAGAAAAGAGATGTTATAATACAAGTATTTGGTAAAAATAGTGTGGTAAAATTTTACAGATAATTAAAAAAGAAAAGTGTTAAACCTTTTTTTAATTCAAATTTTACGACTCATGACATTTGTTAAATATTTTAAAATGTTTAATTTTTGCTAAAAAAAGATATAAAATGTGATAAATATGAAAGTTAAGTAATTTTTGTAAACTAAACCGCCAAGAAAGCTATCAGATTGACAGGAGATAAAAATCTAGTAAGCAGACCGCATAAAGAGATAAGGTTTACGATACTTTCTTGACCTTTTGTCGGTGGGTGTTTGAACTGCGACTATTTTGAAGTTTAGCGAAAACCGGTAAACAGATAAAAACAGGGAAGAAAATGCGGTAAGTTGACTCGCAGCATTAAAATCAACCCCAGTGAGGCCACATGCATTGCAGAATTTAGAAGTAAGGAAGTAGCTGCTTTGTATGAGAAAACGTAGACACAAAAATAGGAAACTCAGAATGTAAAGAAAACAATCAGTAGGGAAGTATAACAAAGTTGTTAGTTCATATCTTTAGAACATTTATTTTTTCTTTTATTGCAGCTTTTCGACTTTGCTGTTTCGTTAAAATTTAAAAGAGGAAGTGTTATCAAAGTTTTTGCATACTTGGATAAGCACACAAGTCGAATGTACAGTTGATTCAAAATTAAATGGGAATTATGTAAGCAAATTATGTGTTATAGTATATGAAAAACTTACTTCTATCAATTTATCTTTTGTTTTTACGACCTAAAACCACATGACACGTTTTTAATGCTGATGAAAGATAAGTATTTTAAAAATACTTCTAACAAATTTTAATTAATAGTTTTTTGACAACCAAAATGTTAAAGCTTAAAGGATTTTTTCGTTATACGTTTAAAAATTGACAATAAGATATTCAATTGATGTAAACAATCTATAACAATAAAAAATAGACTAAAATTATTTTTTTTAATGCATTAAATGTTTGTAGTTATTTTTTTTTGAATGAAGCAAATTGTCACACAAAACTTAAACCGAAATAAACTGAACTACATAAAAAGTGTTTAAAATATTATGTTGTGTCAAAATTTGTTTTAAAAGTACTGTGTATAATTAAATAACATAATGTTGTGTGAATAACAAACTAAGCAAGTTAAACTGTTAAAACTGTCTCTATTCAAACAACTTGTTCACTGGCAACGGTTGCTATGCAACAAACGAGCAAATCAGTAATCAAATTAAGCCGATAAGCGCGGATCGCATCTCACGAAGCAACCAAGATGGCATAATTGCTTGGCAACAAGGTTGTCCGTACATCATCACTTCCGTAGTTATAAACGAGAGGTAACTAATAGATGAAGATTAGTGATCTACCGGATCCAAGATCCGGATTCAGCTGTTTTTTACTTGGATCTTAATTAGCATTTTACAAAAATATCAATCAATCATGTATAAAAAAATAAACTGCTATTTTTTTAAAATTCTTTCTAAACGATTACATGACAATTTAAATGTGGAAAATCCATATACAAAGAAAAAAAGTGGCCTCATCTAAAATATTTATTTAAGAAAAAAACTCTTTAGCTTTAATTAATAAGACTATGATGGTAAAAAAATTTAGTTTCTTACGTTTATCAAAATTTATATGAACAACAACACAAAGTTATTAAAGTTTGAATTGTCCAAGTTTGATCTTCCGAAGTTAAATTGTCGTGTACCTTTTTAAAACATGCTCAAAGACAATAAAATTTCCAAATCGGGTCCAGTAAACAGTTTTATTCTTGCAAAATAAAGTTGCTTCATTGTAGGATGCATTACCTTCGAATTTCAATAAAATATTGAGAACAAATTAGCAAAAATCCGTGAAAAGGCAAAACACTCGCAGGTTGCAATTAAAAGGAATCTCGAACAAAAAGGAAGCTCGTCAATCGATAAATTAGACACGCAAGCAATGGTGATCTTCAGCAACTAGCAGTAATAACGATGTAATTTGAGAAGATAATCCATTGACCGCAGAAACGGCGCAAAGGTTAAGCTACATTAGAAAAGAAGCTCCAAAAAATTTAATAGCTTTAATTTGTTTCGCCCTACCGCTTGAACGAAAGAATTCGAATGTTTAATTGAGGGCGATATGTGACAACAACTGCGATCATTGTGTTTGCATTTACGTTTGGAAATAGCAACTATAGGTATAAATAATGCTAATTTACATTTATGTTTTTTAATACTTAGTTTTTTCTCTAATAAAGCGCTTTTACATACTCGTTTGCATAAAGTTTTACATGCATACTGATTTAATTAGCTAAATTTTTGTTGTACTGATCAAGCATAACTAAGCTCGTCAAAACACCATTGACGATATTTTGCGTAGCAACAGTTGCTAGGCAGTGCCTTTTCGGTCGAGTAATTATTTAATAAAGTTAATCCTTAAAGCCCTGGTTCGTATCTCCCACATGACAACGATAGATGTTAGGCTTATGTATTTTAGTATTGAGCATAAAAATAACCATGTAAACATAACATTTGTTTTATCTGACATTACATATAAAACTATAAATGCCAAGACATCAAATTCTTCTCGGTAAAATGCAAAAAAAAACTGTAAACACCGCTTCATACTTACGGATTTAAGAAATGCTACATCTCGACATTCAAACTATTCGCCAGCTGCTCCTGTATGTTATGATTATTTGAAAGTACGTCAAAATTACTGAAACTTACAAAATTCACAGTACTTAATAATTGCGCTTTTTGCAAAAAATTGGCTAAACTTGTCGCGGTTGTCCCGCTACCGTCGATTAGCTGTCTGAAAAGTTTAATTAGATTATTAGGCCAACCTCTTCTATTAAAGTCTTTCGCAACTGAGAACGGCTGAGAGCAGCTGTGGAATGCTAATTGCTGCCAGTAATTCTTACAGCTTAAAATAAATCAGTTAAGAACCTGAATTCTTAGCAATTAGCTTTTGATTTTGAAAGGTGTGTTTGGAAATTTTACGAGTTTTAACTGATGAGATAGAATTGCTCGGCTTTTAATTTTACCGGCTGATAAATTATTACGAGAAGAGAAATATACGGAAGGTTGCTTTGAAAGACTTTTAAGAATTAAAAGATGGCTTAAAAACTAGGGAGCGGGTCAAATATGCACGAAGGGACACTTTTGCACTAAGGTTCACTTTTGCACAAGAGTAAAATAAATAAATAAAAACATTATAAAAAAAAAACAAGAAAAAAAAGAAAATAAAAACAAGTAAGCGACCGAGGGTAAGGGTTAGAGGCAAAAGTGATAGTAAAAAAAAATAGTATAAATGAATAATGATAAAATAATGATAGAAGCAAAAACTATTAAAGATAACTATTCAAAAAAACCAAGAAAAATATACAAATAAAACCAAGTTAACAAAGAAAAAAGTAATAAAAGTTATCGTCAGAGGTTTAGGTTTAGTGATAGTAAAAAAAAAACTAGTAAAGTTTACTAAAATAAAAGTAAACTATCAATAATAAAATTAGAAGAAAAAAAAAGAAGAAAAATTGTTACCGATCGAGGGTAAGGGTTAGAGGTAACAGTGATTGTAAAAATAAAGAAGAAAAAAAAACTTAAATTAAAAGGAAAAGGTTAAGGGGTAACAGTGATAGTAGTAAAAAAATAGTAAAATTTACTATTTAAAAAAAGAAAACTATCAATAACAAAAAAAAAGAAAAAAACAGAAGAAAAAAAAAGTTACCAACCTAAAGTAAGGGTTAGGGGTAACAGGAATTGTAAAAAAAAAAATTAATCAAAAAAAAATTAAACAACTTAAAATTAATTAAAAAAAAATTCAACCCGTGTAAAAGTGACTCAATCAAAAGTGACCCTTCGTGCAAAAGTGTCATTTCGTGCATATTTGACTCCTAGCCAAAATCTAAACTTAAATATTTTTGAAAATAGATGATTTTTGTATTCAGCAAACAAGTGTAGAAGCATTTTTAGAAATATTTTAATTAAATTATTAGTCTGATTAAACGAATGAAATTGCACTCATTAACCAATAAACAAACAGCATTGATCAACTTAAGCTTCAGCTGACTTAAAAGATATACAAAATTTGATAGTCTACTAGCTTAGAATAGAACTAAATTTTCAAATAAACTACTTTGAGCTTACATTATTTGGTAGCTTTTTAGCCGGCTTAGAAAATAAAAATGAGCATTTAGCACACTACCGATAATACTTCTCGTGTCTTAAGCAATGTACTAAATCTAACTTAAAAAGCTCAGAAAATATTTTTTTGCCGCTATTTATCTTGTGTTTTGGTATTTGTAGTTAAATGTTGGTAATGATGAGGTCAACTGAGGCACAATTTTTAACTTGAAGATTTACTCTGTAGTCCATAAGCACACATGAAGTTGTCAAAGTTGTCAGTCTGTTTTTTGTTTGTATGAAAAATCCGCACACAGAATAACAAGTAGGTACTAGATGGTAGATATTGTTACGAGAACATAGATGCTGTATAAAAGTAAAAAAATGAAATAAGCTTCCACATATATCAGCAACGTCTTCAATAAAATGTAATGAGTGTTGTAGGTTATATATAGTTTAAAAGGGCTTCTTATGCCGATGGTTAAGCTAATAAAAAGTAAACGTGCTTTTTAGTTTAAGTTTAGTTTAAGTTATTTACTACAAAATGTAAGCTAGATATTTTTCAAAAGTTTTAACTTATAAGAATCTATTTTCAACTCCAACTTCTTTTATAGCAACTCTCAAAAGAGCAAGAGTTTCACTTTTTCACCCATTTAACCTGATGCTAAGGGGGTACGTAAAAACGTTTTGCTGGAGAGAAAACTAAGAATTCTAAAAATAGAAAACGTTTTTAATTAAGCATTATTTATAACTAGAGTTGCTATTTTCAAACATGCATGCAAATACAATGATCGCAGTTGTTGTCACAACTCGCCCTCAATTAAACATTCGAATTATTTCGTTCAAGCAGCAGGGCGAAACAAATTGAAGCTCACGAATGTTTTCGGAGCTTCTTTTTCAATGTAGGATAACCTTTGCGCCGTTTCTACGATTAACGAACTATCTTCTCAACTTACGTCGTTACTAGCACGTTGCTGAAGGTCACCATTGGTTGCGTGTCTAATTTATCGATTGACGAGCTTCCTTCCCGTTCCAGTTTAGAATTAACTTCGTCGGGTGCTATTTTGACTTTGCTGAAGAAATTTTAAGTTTAAACTTGTACAAAAATTTTTGTACTTAAGTTAAAACTTAGCTGTCGAGGAATTAGTTTATTAATAAACATTTTTCTCAGAGAAGTTTGAAAAGTTAAGTGTCTATGATTAAGTTTTAAATAACTTTGAATATCAATTATTTTATTATATATTTACTTTTTTGCTTGGTGTTTCTATATGTAATTTCGTTTAATTTAATTTTAAACTTTAATTTTTTATTCTAAATAAGGAGAGTAATTATGAGTTGTTTTTTAGAATAAGTAATTTCAGGTTGTTGAGGTTATAAAGTTTTATTTATGACAATTAAAATTACAATAGTTAAGAAAAAAAAAGTTACGACAACTAAATTACTACAATTAAGTTTCCGTTCAAGCTTCATTTTATATCGCAACATGCGACTGTTTTGCTTTAGATGCTAAAAATTTTGTTAAAAGCTTGATTAAAAATCGAAAGTCAGACTATCGACAGTGTAATGACAACTTTTTCAAAAAATCGATTATTCTTAAAATGTTTAAAAAATAATATATAAGCTTGTGAAAACATATACCTTATAGTATCTATTATGTACTAGTAAACACTTTACTTAAATAATTGTTCCGAAGATCTTAAAATTCAAGCACATGCACTATGTAGTATTAATTTTAAGTTAAGTAAACAATACCAATAATTAGTGGCAAAATCTTTTAAAGTTTTAGAAATTGCAATAATTTTTAAATAAATATTTGATACAAAATGATAAGTTGTAATATTAAACCATAGCAGGAGCTTTAACAGAAGAACAAATTAACATTTATTAGTTATATAAAACAAAAAAAGTCTAAACAAATATTTTTTTTATTTTTTATTACTTAATTATCTGTAGATTATTCCCTGGTGGGATAAATCTAATACCTTTATTATAAAAGCAGTTAATTCTCCAAAAAATGATCGACAAATGTGGTAGTTTAGCTCAGTGGTAGGCACGCTATTTCGAATACGTGAACCCTAAATCACAAACTTAAAATTCTATGCACCCGAATTTGCATTCTTTAGCGCCGCTAGTGTTTAAGAATATGTAAACGCTTTTAATCGTTTTTTACTAATAAATCTGTAACACCAAGTTAATTTTAACACGCTAACCTTTAAATTTACGAGTTTACACTATCCATCCATTTTAATAAACTTTTAATATCGATGATCTAATTTTTACAACAACCTGAGTTTAAGTATTTAAAATTTAACAAGTATGTTTGACACTATTACATGTTAACCCCTTTTGAGTCAGAAAATAAGCCTGAGTGACTAAAGACTGGACTTAGTATACAAGCTGATCTTAAAGAGTGGTATGTATAAGCAAAAAACTATTTTAAATTACAATGAAATTAGACATTTATAGATCTTGAATTTTTTAAATATTAATAATTAATTACAAGTTAAAAAATTTCAAGTAAAGCAACAGTTGAAGCTTCTAAAAAGATATCAAAATAAACCCAAGATTTTTAATAAATTTATAACTAGTCTCAGTCAAGCTGAGTTTTTGTAAATATATTAAAACTAGCCTCAGTTTGTCTAGGTTTTTCATGATTTAAAACTAGACTTAATTATTCTTAGAGAGCTAAGTATGTGACAGCCCTGATATTATTGACCCTTCCTATACTTTAATTTTATTATAAGTAAAACATATTTGAATTTTTTTGGCCTAACTAATTTTTTGTCAAATATCAGTTGATTAAGCTGATTAATATAGTGTTTTTAATGTAGCAAAATGTTTTTAAACAATAAGAGCTAATAAAATTAAACATTAATAGAATACTAACCGTTTTATTTTGTTTTAAGAATCTATAAGATTTGGTCACTTCGGTTTTTCTTTGGGCGGTTAAGGGTGGAAAAATTTTTACAAAAGGTAACAGAATAGAACTAAGAGAGTACAAAAATAATTGTTTTATTAACAACAAAATGGTCAATTAGATATCAAGGTTGAATATGTCTTAAATGTAGAAAGATTAAAAAAGACTTTAATTTACTTTCTGCGCGAAAAAAAATTCATGTAACCTTAAATAAGTTTCATGCACCCCAAAAGTCTCGTGCACCCTAAAAGAAGTTTCATGTACACTAGTGTGCACCAGTGTACACCGTGCCGACCACTGGTTTAGCTTACATGGGTATATGTCAATAAATTACTTGTTATTAACTGTTAGTCAGAAAATAACTTGTTAATTTTAAAGTTATTAATAAAAAACTAAGTTTAAGATTAGTGTACAAAATTCAATATTTAAAAAAGTTACTGCTTATTATTTTCTGTACATAATAGTTGAGTAAATTCGAACAACCTTTACTTATCAATGAAAAACAACTTATGTATTTTGTTATAAATAAGACATCAAAAAAAAAAATAATAATAACAATTTAAAAACATTTATATATATATGAAAGCTTAATTACATTTTACTAAATCCTTAAAACATTTTTTTAAACTTTTTATTTTAAAATTTCATTATTTAAAACTAAAGAACAAAATTAACAACAATAAATATATTCTATAGCTTTTATTTGCAAAACACTGCCTCTATATCATTGATAGCAATGCTTTTATGGATTAATAATTGACTTATATGAATGATCAATAACTATTCTATATAAGATTTGTTTATATCATACTAACTTTAGATAAGAACTTTTGAAAAAAGTTTTTACAATATTTAAATTATAGACTTTTTTTTGTGGCACAACGCTTTTTTTGATTACAAATTGATAAAAATAAAAATTAAGAACACTTAAGTATTGTAGTTTGTATAAAAGTCTGGAATAGTAATATTTTATTTAGTTTTCCATGTTTTGTACAATTATAAAGTTATTAATTTTACACTTTTTTATTTAAAGTACTAAATAAGCTTCCTAAAACAAACCAAACGTTGTTCTTAAAAAGTGTATTAGTTAGAGTAAGCTATTTAAACAGATATATCTTAAAGTTATAGCATCTAACAAATCCTTTTTTTTTTGTAAACCGATGACTTTTGTACTATTAAAACTATATAAGCATAGTCTAAAAAGCGATAAGAAGCAACAAAATTAGGTGAGGGCTGTAGGAAATCGTTTTGTTTTGACAGATTGGCTGAAAATTGGCTTTTTTGAACTTGATTCTGTTTTGCATCCTTGTCTTATTTTTAAGGTAAGGATTAAAATCAAAACTATGTTTCTCAGAAAATTTTGTTGAAAGTAAAAATGTTAGTAAACAACTTATTGATTTTTTTCAACTTATTTGAAACACTTAATTTACATTTTATTTAGATGTTGTATTCTATATTTTTAATTCTTATAATTTTTACTGTTTGCTATGTCTTGCTACAGATTTAAGTACTTTTTCAATTTAAATTTTGAAGGTTGAGAGAATGCAAACATAACAAAATATTTACACAAGTTATATAAAGTTGCCTAGATAGCATTAAAAGCAACTATAAAAAAGCTAAAAGTGTTTTTAACAGCATACAAACACTGAGACATACAAAATATGCAAAAAAAAAAAACGTTTGCCTTTCAAAAATTTTAAATACAAAGCGACTTTGCATGTTTTAACCTCACCTTTTTATCTGACATATTTGAAACAAATTAGTGCCAATCGTGCTACCACACACCAAGTGCTAACTTCATTTTTATCGGCTATTTGTTGTTGGTTTTTTGTCAACTAGTCACTAGCTTTCGAGCAGAAGCTGCGGTATTTATTACGCAAAAATGTTCACACTTTACTAGCACTTGGTGTGGTTTTACGTTTTGATACAAGACATAGCATGACAAAATTAGAAAAACTTATAGTTTAGTATCAACAGTCTTTAATACGTACTCTACTATCGGGATCTGAGATTGAGGTCTGTAATTTTATCACGTCGTGTGGTTTTGTGTTTTTATCGGAGTTAAGTTAATAAGTTTTTATTATTTAATAAATGATTAGTTTCATTGTTAATAAGTAATTAGTGTTATTAAAATGTTAATAAGTATTATTTAGCTTTGTAACAAAAATGTACATTACTTATTTTTACATCATGATCTTATTGAAGTTTGTACAATGGATTACGACTCTGGTTGACATCGGTTGCTATGGCAACAATATAAAAAGTGTTCCCAGGTCACGAACAAAATCTAAAATTTTTTCTTGAAATTAAAAATCGCTCAGCTTGCATTGTGTTTAAACTAAACCTAAGTTTTGAAAATGAACACTAACTAGCTCACAAAGTTGATTTAATTAAAGTTGTTTCAAACTATTTAAAAGCACTAAACTTATCTAAAAAGCAGCGCTCGAAAATGTCTCAAAAGCTTTACCGTCTTTTTATCGACGAAAGAAAAGAGAATTTTGACAGATTATTTGCTCGTTTGGCGCTTTTTCGGCTCAAACAGTTGCGAACGAACAAAACCGGCGCGTTCAAACACAAAAGTAGATAAAAAGTTCGAAGAAAAAACCACATACGAGCTCAACTATTCAGCTTCTTTTCAAGCCAGGTGATGGATAAATATTGAAATCGTGCTTTAAAAAGTTACTTACGAATTAAGGGGATTTTGAGCGATGGCGAGATAGGAACTTTGTCTGATAAAATTTTATCATGCTTTGACTTCATTTTTGACTTCACTTTTACGAGCTTTGTCTTTCACTTGTTTAATATAAACTGCTGGTTTTTGTAATGAATAGTGTATTAATTTAACTCAAATTAAGTTTGTGCTTAATGTCCTGATTAGTTGAATTTATCAATTATAGTACAATACTAAACAAAATTTAAAATTGAGTATTTAAATTTACTTTTAATCTACAATAACTATTACGCATAGAAAATCATTACCTTGAACACACTTTCTTATATAATTACGTACACATGAATTACTAGTATGTTCTAAACTAAATACACAAATTAATCAATAAACATGTATTACGTCCTTAGTTTTAAAAAAAAATTTAAAACACTATTTTAGTTTTTGAATAGGACTTCAAATTATTTAAAAACCAAACTTTTATTTAAGAACATATATTTTTACCCTATTTTTGCTTTTCCATGGTATGTATTTAAGAATGATATTTTTTTCTTTAAAATCATTAAAACTTTGTTTAGAATAAACTGATTTTTTAAGTATCATTAATATTTAAGAGTTTTTTATATTAAAAAGTTTAATAACACACTAATAAAAAGTTGTTTTTGTTATAAAACATAGCAAGAATTAAGTGTATTATTTTTCCTATGTACTTGTTTACAAATTCTTAATTGTGTTTTTTACTTAAGATTACTTTACTTAAACTTAGCACTTTCTCGCTAAGTAAAAAGCATCACAATTGTTAGAATGTTTCATTAAAAAAACTATAAGTATCTATCTACCAGGTAGGTTCTACCAATATTCTACCGTTTCTAATTTTGGTGAAGAGAAGCTTTCTTCGATATTTAACAATGGCTCTACTCAAATAATCTGGGAAAAAACCGCTTTGCTGGCGTAACTTCTCAGTTTTACTAATTTGTATCGATTTATGTATTGTGTGCGTACAAGATTGATGCAATCGAATGATTCAGTCGGTCAACATACGCACTAAGAGTGAAAATAAAGTTGAGTTATTTTAGAAATCAAGCTTAGTTTAACGAAAAAGCTCTTTGAAACAGTGAAAAGTTATGTGAAGCGAAAACATTTGGAAAATTACGGATATATAGTTGAACAGATTAATTCTATTTTATGACATTTTTTGTATAATATTCAGTTAAAATTTTATTTATTGCTTTTTTGAACTTTACTTATCTGTTTTAAGTAGCTATCAACTAGCTTCTTAAGGAACTTTTAATTCTTTAAAAGTTGATAACCTTGCTTAACAACTTGCTTAACCATGCTTGAGTTCAAAGTCTAAAATTACTATTTTGTTTTTTCTGTTTAAAAATAAATAAAAGTTGTCTGAAAAAGGCAGTTGTTTTTGTTGACCTCTAAGCAATTAAACTGAATTGCTAAGCCTTCTTTCGTAACTTTTTACTTCAGCATGGTGGTATTTTGATAAACGACTCTCAAGTTTCATCTAACTTTTAAAATTTTACATAATATTTACAACTACAGTAACCTGCCGAGAAACTTCGCATGTTGAAGACATGTCAAGAGTGTGAAGTTATTCGGTAAATGCGAAAACCTTAACACAAGTCAACTTCCGCTATAAACTATTTTGTTGTATGTACAGCTTTAACTTTATTTTATATGAACTATATTAGTTATTGTTATACCTATCCTTAACTACGACGAATCAACTGCCATCACAGATAAAAAAACTTCAAACGCTTTTGTAATTGATGTCGAAGTGAAAAGGATAATTATCTTCGCTTTTTGATTGACATCAATTATCATTTCCTGCCGTCGCAAATATCGCTGCATTATTGACCCTCGAGTTTTTTAGTTACTCTCATTGTAGGAAGCCCTCAATATGTTTGTTAATTGACGCTTTAGCAGCTAGTTTATCAGGCAGAATTTATTTTGATAATAGTAGATATAAATTCGTTTAAAAGTTTGTAAAAAGTGAAAATTAACGAAATAAATCAAAGTAGAAGCTTATTCAAAAATTGTTCAAATATTTTTGTTTATTAAATATGAACTAAAAACTTACATGAAAAACAAAAACTTTAAGTATATAGCGATTAATAGTTTTTAAAGTCATAATATACTTTAAACCGTTTTATAAAACATTACTATAGTGGCAACTTCTTTATTAAATGAGACAAGCAAAAAATTTCCTTAGTAAGTCTTCTAAAATTGTTAAAAAAAAATTTACAGACTTCATGACTAATTTTTTAAAACGTCATTTCAACGAGCAGCGAAAGTCGATTATCTCTCGCGACAACAGTAAATAGCACCAACGACTTTTTTACTTTTTTTGAACTCTGTTGCAGCTTTTTGAATGAATAACTTTAAGACTTCATTTAAACGAGTAAGAAAAGTAAACTATCTACCGCGATGGCGATGAAAATAACCAAATATTTTTTATTGCGGCGGTAAAACGAAAACGTAATTCGTTTTCCCTTTTGCATTGAAACTTCTATCTCAAATCTCAATTCATTTCTCTGTGTTGTGAAAAGTCAGCTTGCTAATAAACAAAAAAGTTCCAGTTTATAAACTTTTTAGAACTTCAAATGTTTTAATAGTGGTAATCTAAAATTCTAAAGAATCTAATTTTTTGCAAAAACTTAGTTTCTAAACTAAATTGTTGAGTATTTAGTAGACATGATTGAGTAATAAGCAAACGACTTCAAATTTCCTAAGTTTTAAACAGAAAAATTTTGTTTAGATTTTATACATAAGAATGTTTTTGGGTCTACTTCTCAAAGTCTTTTTTTGACTTTTTAAAATGTATTTTTGCCACTAAGAAAAAATGTTTGGAAACAAATTGTTAGAAAGCAAATCGTAAATTTAGAAAAAAAAACATATTTTTATAGCCTTTGACATTAAAAAAATTTCGCTACCTTGGTGTTTAACTATGTCAAGACTTGGAAAAAACTAAGTTTCAAAAAGTATTAGTGACAAACGACATACAAAAATCTAAATTTAAAAAAAAATGTATATCTTATTTTGTTATTTAATTAAACCGATCTTTACTGACCAAAAAAACTTCTAGCTCACTTTTTTATCTGAAAAACATCAAACACAAATTTCCACCCCAGTCGTTTTATGCCACTACGCATTACAATTAAAGTTATCCTGCCAAAGAGCTGTTTGTTGATTAATAAACAGTTTTCGAGGCAAATCAGCTTTTTTGTGGTTTTTAGCTTCCATTGTTTCCACAACGCTTTATTTTGCAAATTCACGGTGAACTCCGTTCTACATAGAGAAATATCGTAACTTATTAACAGCAGTGTACAGCACTTAAGTTTTAGGACGTATTTTTTTGAGTTATTTTAAGAAGGTCTTTTTATAGTTTTTATTGGTTTTTTTTGTCAAATACACAAAAAAATGCTTTTCATTTACTTAACAAACTTTGACTTAAATTTATTTTTTCTTAATCTTTTGGTGTTTTTGAATTTTTGGAATATTATTCATCTTTTACAGTAATTTACCTTTTTTTTTCAAACTTTGTAGAATACTTGTAAACATAGTCATATGTGTGCTTATATGTAATGGATGGTCTAAAAACTAGAATGTAAATGGCTTTAGCTTTTCTAACTATCTTTAGAAACAATAGATTGTCAAGGATAGTCCAAGTTGATTTATACACATCAATAAGCACAAAATACATTTAGCACTGGTAAAATTTATCTAAATATCTAAACAGGTTGCTTATTACTTATTCTCAAACATTTTGGCTTTTTATAAAAAAAATTAGTTTATATATTTTTATTTCGCAATTTTTTTTTCAGACAAACCTTTAAAGTTTTTAATAGTTTTAAACTGTTAAATAAAGTATATTAGCAATGTAGTAAAAATTATGATAACTTTTTTTATAACTTTACAAACGTTTTCGCCCCTCCTACAATTTAGCGGTAAATTTCAGACATCAGTCACCGCTCGTAGACGTCGGTAACTTTCCGGAAATTCAGCCAATTTACTTCTACGAAAGTGACAACCTTGTTACCATACCACCTTGGTTGCTATGGTAAAGGTCATCATCGCTTGTCTGCTTAATTTTATTGGAGATTAATTGGTCCTTAGCTCGTAACTATGGCGACAGAAACTAATCAGCAGCGGTATTGTAGCCATGTAAAACTAATTGTGACTAAGTTAATTGGTTGTAAAAGCGTATATAGTATATTAAACAGTTTTATACCGACTACTTTGACCTTTTGATATAATGACCTTTTTTGAAGCAATCAAAAAGCAATTAAAAAGTTGAATGGCCTAATTCTAAATTGGATACTGTCGCGGCTTTTCTAAGAACTGTTTTTGTTGCTTTTTGAACGAGCTGCAAGCAAAACAGACTTAAGCACGTGCTTATACTTGCTAACACTTAGCTTGTCACGATGCTAAACGGAAACTAAACTTAAAAAATAATAAACAAGTGTTTTTATAATTAAGAAAGGGTATTCAATCATTATGTATGTTTTTATACAATTTTGATAAAAATTAAAACTCTTATACTGCAGTAAAGTGGCAAGCTATGATAATAAAACTGTGTGATACCTTAAAACATCTTGCAACTGATGTGAAGCAGATAAAAAGGCGAGGTAAAAGCCTTCGAGGTCGGCGAAGTCTCGAGCTTTGTGTTCGGAAATCAATGCGAAGCTTTTCGTCTGTATTTCAGTATTTGTTTGCCATTAGGAATTTTTCTTAACATTTTTGTTCATATTATTTATTTATTATCTGGCGCAATACTACATTAAAGCTCTCATAAGGTTTAGTAGATATACATTAAAATCATATCTATAGATGGTAAAATAAATTTTTACACAGTTTTTAAAGTGGTATTGATAGCAAAATAATTAAATGTAATATTAATGCAGTTCCTACTACAAATACATAAACAAAAAGCGACTAAAAAGGCTGAATTTTAAAACATGGCCACAATTTTATTAGAGTTCAATATCTCTTGAAGACAATAAGATAAAAAACCATCTTTGATAGAAAATACCGTTGATATTTTGTAATTTCTAAAATTTTAAGGTGCTTACTAAAAGCCATCGAAAAATAGGCTTGAGTTCAACACAAAATCAATTTTTTGCCCATCAATCAAAAAAATTAAAGTGTCTACAGTCTACACCTAGTTTTGTTGCTTCTTATGGTTTCTTTTGAATGAAGAATGATACGGTGTAAACATTAATTTAGTCCTTTAAGCATTTACTATGTTGTAAAACACTTTAAAGCAGTTCATAGTAGCTCGTATAAGGGTAAACCAGCTAGTAACCTTGTATGCTTTTTCGCTTCAAATGAAAAAAAGCAAGAAAAAGTAACGAAAAACGGCTGCTTATTGCGGGTTGTTAATGTGTAACGATTTATACCCGTAATTCTTAATGTAAAAAGTGGAGAATATTTTTCGGTTAGTTAATGCTGGTTTAAAAATCTTTCTAGCTAGTATCGACATTTAGTAAGCCGCAAAAATATTTACTGCAAACTCAAAATTTGTCAACTTCTTGTGACTGCTTCAAAGGAAAAAAAAGATACATTAGAAATTTCTAGACTGTTGAAGATAATGAAATGAAACTAAAGAAAAAATTAACAAAAACAGTATAATAGGTTTTATTAAAAAATGCTTTATAAATGCTTGACGATAAAAATAAACAACAAAACTAATAAAATAATGAAAAAAAATTAAACCCTTCAATGGGTTTTAAACAAAACATTAGGTATGCTTGACAATAGTAATAAATTATTAGGCTATTTACTGCAAGTTTTAATAACTTTGTTTATTTAGGTTTAACTTTGCCTAACTATAGAAAAATAAACATCAAAATTTCTGTGGAATAGTTCAGGCTTAATTTACATATAAACTTTAGTTTAGTTTTTAGTGCCAATCTGCTTTATAACTGGTTTAATTAGCTTTACTGTGGTTTCGTTTTGTTAAAATATAATTAAACTCGGAATTTGTTTTGCGTTGTTTTATAGATATTTGACTATTCTTATGATTTTAATAACTTAAAACTTAAATTTTAGTATAAGTATAAATTTATCTTACATTTATTAAGCTTATTTTTGTATTTTTATTAATTGAGTAGTTTTTGTAATTTTCCTTTTAGCTTAAAAGACATGTTTAAACTATACATATACCGTTTTGCAGGTTAAATAAACAGTTATTTGCAATTATTTAATACGTTTAAGAATTAAAAGTTTAATCTAAAAAAATTGATAGAAACGGTAGTTTTTCTAAGTAGTTAGGTAGTTGTTAATATTGTTGTAACGACTACCAATTTATAAAATATCACATAATATTATAATATTTAACAGCTTTTTTATTTAAAACTTTATAAAAACAACATTGCTAAAATTATAACCTTTTTTTCCCAAAGTACTTATCTAAAAAGCTTGCTTTAGTGTTAAAAAAAAAAAACTGTAAACACTGTTTCATACTTAAGGATTTAAGAATAAAAAAATGTTGACACTCCGACTATACACCAGCTGCTCTTGTATGTTGTGACACTTTAAAGTAGAATTTACTGCAAGACTCGCAAAACTCGCAGTACTTTAAAATCGCGCCAAGTTTGCCTCGGTTGTCCCGCCATCGTCGTTTAACTGAAAAGTTTAATTAGATTATTCGGCCAGTTTCTTCGATTAATTTTCTTTTAAAGTCTTTCGCAACTGAAAACGATTGAGAACAGCTGACAAATGCTAATTGTTGCCAATAATTCGTACGATTTTTTACAAAAAAATCAGATAAGAACCCGAATTTTTAGCAATTAGCTTTCAATTTTGAAAGGCGTGTTTTCAATTTTACCCGTTTTACCCACGAGAAAGAATGGCTCGGCCTTTGACTTTGTAGCGTTGATAAGTTAGTACAAGAAACAAAAATGTACGGACAGTTGCCTAGAAAAACTTCTAAAACCTTAAAGATGGTTCAAAATCAAAATTAAAAAACTTTAATGTACACGTGTGTTGTAAAAAAAGACTTTTCGTACTTTTTTAATGGTGGTCTACCATTATTTAAAAATGAGCTTTGTTCAGCAAAAAGTAAAGATGGTTTTTTTTAAGTAACTTGTTTAAAGGAAAAGTTTGAAATAACGAATTTAATTGTACACATGATCCAATAAACAAACCGTTTTGATCGTCTCTAACAAGCTTTAGCAAGCTTAAAAGTTACATGAAAACTAGTAATCCATTAACAAACTTGAAAATAAATTATTTTACTTTAACTATGTCAATTTTGCGTATTTATGTTTCTTTTTTTTTTCTGTTTTTGACCGCTACTCTAAATGAAACAATACACTTAAATAAATTATTTTTAATTAAAAATTATATTTTTATACAAACAACATTGTCGTAATTAACATTTAAAAAGTGTATATATTAAATAGGTATAAAAATGATTCAGAACAAACTACTTTTTTTTTATAAATAACTTTCATAACATGTTCAATTCAACAAATTTTTCAAATCAGGTTTAGTAAGTTATTTTTCTTAAAGTAAAGCTAATCATATGTTGACCATCTGACATTTGAATATAAGTAAAATATTTCGATAAAATGAACTAAAATACAACGTATTCCACGAGAAAAGGCAAAACACTCGTTGCGATTTAAAAGGAAGCTCGTCCGTCAATCGATAAATTAGACACGCAACCAATGGTGACCTTAATCAACTAGTTAGTAGCTATGTAATTGAAGAATATAATCCGTTAACCGTAGAAACGGCGAAAGGGTCAAGTTGAAAAATAAAATCCATAAAAAATAGCTTTAATTTATTTCGCTGCTGCTTATACAAACGCGCAAGCAATCAACAAACATCGACGGTTTTTTGTTCTTTTTTAAACCATAAAAATTGATATAATTTTTAAAGAAACAAAATTATAGTTTAAATTTTTTATTTAAAAATCAGTTTTTGATCTTTTTTTTACTGAGTTTTATCTCCAGTAAAACTTTTTTTCATATTTCGTTTTTAAAAAGTAAAAAATAATTTTCTAGAAGATGCACTGCGTATAGATGAAGCGATTAAATGTTTTTATTGATGTAACAATATAGGATAACTAAATAATCTCGTAAAGTACAACGCGATTAAAACACCGTTGACGAATTACTGCGTAGCAACAATTGCTAAGCAGCGCCTTTCCGGTCAAGTAATTATTGAACAAGGTTAATCCCAAAAAAAAGCAAAAAATGATGTATCTCCCATGTGACAAGTAAGGTTGTAAAACTATCTGTATTTTCGTAGTAGGCAAAAAAAAATACTAGATATTGTCAACAAGAAGAAATAACTTTAAAAGAGCTGATCGTGTAGCTTATTTTGTGAAGCTCACCGACATTATTGTTAAACAAAACTGATTGTTTTTATTTTACACTACATTTAAAATTATTAGTGCCGAGATATAAAACTATTTTCGGTAAACATACTTTTAGTATTACATTTAAAAATTTAAATTTGAAAAGAAACTATTTTTTTTTGTCTTTGTTTATTTTAGAATGCATTATAAAAATAAAAATTTTTTCGTACCAAAGAGATTATTAAGCTTATTAATCTGTTTTACATTAATTTTACTTTGTTTCGAAATTAAACTTGTTATACTTTATCTGTATGCATATATATATATATACATATATGAAAACAAAATTAAAATCATACAATAATGTTTTAAGTTTACCATTTTTTGAATAAAAAAAATTGTATTATTTTCAAACTTCTTCTTTAAACTTTAAAGTATGTACTATGTGCTTGTAATGACGTTCTTAGCAAGTTGTAAAAGTCCACTAAATAAAACTTAAGTTACGATAGTTATACTAAAATTTGTAATATAAAGAATATTTTGTAACTTATCGAATATCGTTTAAACTAATTAAAATATTTTATTCTCACGTATAAAATAAAAGGTCCTCGAGTGATATTCATTAAATCCCATAAGTTTTGTTATTGAGCTTAATTTATTTTAACATTGTTATAATCGGCATTAATAACAAAAAGTATAAAAAAGTTTTTTTATACAATTTTTCTTAATAATATGAATACGCTAAAACGAACTATTGATTACTTATTAAATATATAGTGATACTGTTGTAAAAAAATAAGTAAATGTGCTTTTAAATCAAAATGTAAGAGTTGCTTACGTATGGAGTTCATGCTAAGTACTGAGTGCTTTGTACTGAAATTTAAAACAAAATTTTATGTCACTAAAAGTATTATATACGTAAGTCTTTTGTAAAATTTACTTTGTGATCAAATTTTATTAGGTATTTTTTTAAAACGATTAATTAAAGTAAGTTTTATAGTTGAAGATTTTTTGCAAGCTTAGCTATACAATTCAACTAAATATTATTGTCTAAGAAACACATAAGTAATGTGTACTGAATTTTTAAGATAAAATTTTCTAGATTTAACTGAAAAAGTTTTTTTTTAAATAGTTCAGTTAAATTTCTTTTAAATTACCCTAAAATGACTAATGTTTTTTAATGGCATACTATGCTCTAAAAATTAACATAAATAACTATATTCGCTTTGTGTTTCGATCAAAATTGTTTTACCAAACTAGGTTGATAAAAATTTCAGTTTTGTGCAGTTCGTCTTATAAAAATTACAGAAAAAAAAATTGTAGTGTAAAATATTTCAAATGTAGGCAATTTTAATTAAACATCAATGACGCATTTGAAATGTGGTAGTAAAATACAAAATAATAGGTTTAGTGATATCCATTCTGCCGTTTACTAGTGTAGAAAGTACAGTTACAAAACCCGTGTAAACTGATCAAACTTTTTATTGTATGGGAGTATAACCTTACTTACTACAAAAAGAAAATTGTGTATTGTGTTTAAGGAACTTTATCAAAGATTTTTTTGTCTTTGCTTAAAATTTGAAGTAGATAATTTACAACAAAATTAACGTTGCAATACATTAGAATATCTAAAATAGTGTAAATATAACAATTACAAACTTTAAGCGTATTTATAATTGTGTACTTCAAATTATATTACTATGAATGAAATCTTAGTAGAATGAAAGTTTATATAGTTCGTCTGAGTGTTTTTTTTTAGTGAGCAATTTTACTTGATATACAGCTTTCAAGAATCTTTTAGTCTCAGATAGGTTAATGTTATATTTATATTAATTTAAAAAATGTTTTTATTAAATCTCGACTATTCAACTAGTATAAATATTATTTATCAATATTAGTAGTAGTTTTAGTGAAAATAAAAATTTATAAGCTCAATTCTAAGCAAAATGTTTTGTATTGGTAATAAATAAGTTATACAATTTTTTTAGTAAGTTTAGTTATCACTGCCCTTTACGGTTAAAACTAAAAAAATGTGCATTATTTAATTATTGACTGTAAAACTGAGTTCCAACGATTAAAAATCTTTTCTTTTAAAAAGTTTTATATTAATAGTTCACTTTAATATGGAAAACAAAACTCAATTTATAAATATTATTTGTTTTTGAAACACAATAACTATAGAACATTACAAAAAGATTTTACTGAGCTAAAATATTTTTCAAATAAATATTACTTTTCGTAGCTATACAAAAAAGAATTTTTCGATATAATTTTATTATTAATTGTTATTTTTTTCATACAAAGTTATTACTGTACGTTAATTATAAAACCTTAACAGTTTTAAATGCTAAAGTACTAAAACTTGTACTATTTATACTAAAACTCAAGTTTTCCACATTATTGCATGTATATATTTTCTTGGAAACTTTAAACAGCTAATGCAAAGTTGAATGTGATAAAATGCTCTTTTAATTATCAATGTAGCATAGTAACATCCCTCAAATCTTAAAAAAAATATTTAAAAACCTATACAACACAACTAATAAGTTACTTATCCAAACATTTGCAAAAATTTCAGTCTGCTAATAAAGGAGTCAGTGTCGAGATAGTGAATCTATAAAAGAAATAAAACTCACAGAAGCTCAAAACTCATTCCAACAAAGTCAAGCCGCTTCAAGCAGCTAATGAAATATTAAAACTGAAGTATCTAGGAACCGAAGCACGCATTAAAACATTTATTAACCAGAACGACCGTGAGGGAATCGTAACTCGATTTTCCAATGGCCTCCTTACACTGCAACTCTCTCTATTACACGCGAATTTCAGTTCGATTTATTGACTGAAAGCGAAACTGAACGACCTTGCGGTTTAATTACCACCGAGCTTTGCAACATTATATTCAGCGAACTTTGAAGCGTTAATAACAATCAGCACATCAGCATGTAACTAAATGCACTGCACAGGTTAGCGGTTTATGCCTCCCACAGGAAATATTTTAAAAATATGAACGGAAAATTTTAGTGAGGCTTCATTTTGATTTATGATATTTTTCCACGAGCTCGTGATTGGTTGCTGTTTTCCACCGAAAAAAAATTAGAGCTCGGTGAGCATTGTGACGTCACAAGCAGATGGCTAAACGGTGAAAGCAGTGAAATTTTTCGCAACGCTGTTTTTTGTTCGTTTACAATATGAGCTGTTTTTTTTTTCGATGATTTTGTATTACTATGTATAACTTTAACAAGCTCATTAAGAAAAAATTAAACGAAAAGGAGAAAACAAAAATTAATACTTAAATGTATTTTAATAACCCTTTTGAATTAAAGATCCATCTTAATACTTTTAAGACTTAGAAACTAGACATTTTACAGCAGACTTTTTCGTTTTCCGAAAAATAGCAAGTTACCAAGAAAAAGTACTTACCGAAAACCAGCGACGTCGGCCGAAAGCAAAACAACGAATCTAATAAAAGCTCACATTCTCCCAACACTAGCGCGGTGTTTTTCCTCGCACAGCGAGGTTATTGCTTCCTATGCCCTCACAATTATAGTTTAGAGGGTCGTGTGTGATCTGATGCTTCGTCTCCTCTCTCTTTTTTCACTTTCGAGCAACAGCGGTGGCGATTAAAATTTGCTGAGCGGCGACGACGCGGAGAGAGGCGACGGAAAGAAGTGCATTCGACGGCAAGTCGACGAGCAGAAGCTTTTTATTTTGTAGCAGAAGTAAAGCGAGACGGCAGCTTTGGAAGCTTGTCGAAGTTTTGAATATCGAGATTCTGTTTTTGTACATGGTTAATGAGCTGTTTGCTGGTTTGAAAAACTTTTATTTGAAACATATTGTTTAGTTATTTATTGTTATATGTTTATTGTTGTTTGAAAGTTTAGGTTTAGATTTGTTAAGTTAATTCGATCAACTAATTTTTTATTTTTTAGATAGAATGAAAAAAAACTTAAAATAAGTAGTTAAAGTTTTTTGATATTGTTTTTACAGTTTTTGTAAGTACTTTAAAGAACGAGACTTAAAATTTTTAAACTATTTTTTAACATCAATTAAATGAAAACGAAACAACTAATTTGATTTGGAAAAGATTTTTATGGATTAAAAGTAATAGTTTTTTATACTGAAATTGTTTTAGATTAATTACTATACAGTAAACTATTAATAATCGATTTGTCCTAAATATGAATATTAGCTACTCTTATCTACGAAATAAATGTTTTTATTTAAACTGTTAGAAGCAAATAAAACTAAAACAGTAAACAATTAGACCTTATGTAGCAAACAATTTGTTAAATAAGTTTTAAAATTTAATTTTATTAACAACAAAATTAGTTGACATCTTTTTGTATAATTTTTTTTAAATAAAATTAACTCTTTAAAACATTGAATTTTTATAATAGTTTTACTTTGAAGTCCTGATGTAACACCTTTATAATGTGTTGTCATTTATTTTCTACAACTTGAATACAGCAATTTTGACTTGTAGACAAACAAAAGTATTAAATTAATTATGCGTCGAACAAACTTAGTAGCGAATAAATAGACTTAATAAACAAAAGTATGCGTAAAAACTAAGGAGGAAAAAAGTTGCTTTCTTTCGCGACGCCGTAAAAACATTTAAAGGATTGTTTAACTGCGGGCTATTCAAAAATCTCAACGAAATTACACAACACATCCAGAACACCAGCGAGATTTCATTAGAGACCCTTCAAAACCGCCCCCTTTTAAAGCGTTGTGCCGTCGCACAAAGTGAAGTTATCTCAGCAGCTAGATGCCTTTTCCTTATTTTTATGAGTGACAGAAGTTTGCGAAAGAACAAAACGAAGGGGATAATCTCAGCGAGATAAGAAGCAGCGAAATTAGGTGAGGGCAAGTTTTATTTGAATGATGGGTGAAGAATCGACTTATTTTGAACTCTTCTCTTTATGGCTTCCAAGTGAAGGTAGCTCCTCACATGCCGCTAGTTAGGGACGCCGAATTATCAACCATTTAGAACTCTCGTTTTTCTGGCAGCATAGAAACTTTGTTATTTTATTTTGTGTTTGGAAGTTGGCTTACATAAAGTCATAGTCTCTGATGGCCACTTGCATGCTAGTAGAAGCCATACGGATTTCTTTGATAACTTTTTTTTTCCTTGCGCTTTGTAAAAGCTTTTAAAAATGCTCATAGAGCAAGCAGATTCTTATTTTTGCTTAACATTTAATTGTTTTAATTCTAGCTAATACATTATTGAATAGTCTACTTATAAAAACTACTACTTTTCTAACAAAAAATTAAGTTTTTGAGTTCTTATTAGCTGGTGGCAAGCATTTCTTTCACTTTTTACACGCAGTATTCCATCAGAAATCATTTAAAAAACAATCAGCGTGTCGAAATTACTTGGGAAGGCGAACCAAAAAATCGAGACAGACAAGTGGTATGCCGAAAACTGTCGCCTTTACTTCAGTTTCCGAACAAAAAGCAAATCTGTCGCCGACATTGCTAATTTCACCTCGCTTCTTTATCCGCTAACGTCATAACACGCGATTTTAAAATCGCTTTCAGCTACCACACACAACGCGCCGCTAATTTCTTCTCTCGCTAATTGTCAGCTCGTTAGAGGCCGTCGCTGTTTTTTTTTTTCGGTTTAAAGAAGAAAAAGCTTTAATAGAAGGTGATTTCGCTCGGTGTGTTTTCGGTTGCGTGTTTTATCGCAAACACACAAACAAAGAAAAGCGATTTCGGTGTTTACACAGCGCGCTTCTGCTAACACGATTTCGCCTGTTTCGCCAAGGTCCAAGGTTTGTAACCGCAATAGAAATTAAATTAGTTGTTGCCGCTTCACGGCAACCAGTTGTCAGGCAACGGAGCTGATCGCAATCTGTCTTCCACGGTGCCTCCTCCCAGGTCGACGCCACGGTCGAAATCGGTTGCCGTGGTAACGAGATGATGAGAGGAGCGCGTTTGTATCAAGTCTAATGGGCTATAATTTTTCCAAAGATATATTTTTAAAAGAGGTTGGGTGCGATTAGGTATTGTTTTTAAAAGTGTCTGAGGTTCCTAAAATTAATTAACTTTAATTATACATTAACAATTCTTTGTTTTTCAATAAATAAGTAACTTTAAAACCCATTATCATAGTATAATTTTTTATATATCCTTTTTAATCAATAAATAAGCGTAAGTATAGTGTTCACATTTAAAATTTTTGAAAAAGTTGTTGTTTAGGTAGTGTTTAGGTTAGAGGTGTTAAAAATAATACATGGAAAAGAAATATCTTTTGTTAATAATGTAAGACTTTTTCAAAAATTTTTTCACATAATTTTAAAGCGATTTCTTGTAAATATTTTACAATTTACTATAATTTATGAACTACTCTAGTTAAATTCAAAACAACAGCTGTTTTATATTATTTTAATTTCTTGGTAAATAATACTTGTTTGTAAATTAGACATTAGTACTTTTGTTTCTGATAGAAACAGCATAAAACTGAGAATCATAATAAAAACTGTTATAAAACTAAATTTTAAGCAGATTGCTTTTTTTGTAAACAATAAAGTTTATGTTTTAGAAATAAGGTTTAGCATGCGAAAAATACTTTTTTAAATTACAAACACTTACTAATCACTTACAGGTATTTAATAACAAAATAACACTTTTAGTTTAAATAAAAATATTCTAAAAATGGGTTCTTCAGCAGTTCCGGGTACTTCTCCTGATTTATCGACAATTTTAAGCCAATCAGGTGCCAAGTTCGGGGATTATTTTTCTCAACCCGACCTTGCCAGTATGTGGATGCTTAACAACCCGGCAGCCATGTTACCTGGTAACCCGTTTCCTGGGGAATTTCCGCAAATTCCCTCTAATTTTGGTTGGATGAATGGGGCTAAGCAGCAAAAAGGTGAAGAACTTTCCGGGTTCGACCCGCTACAATTAGGAGGCCCAAATCAGTTTAACTGGTGAGTATTTAAACAAATTATTCTATAACTAAGTAAAACAAAAACTTAGTAATATCTTTATATCAACTGCTTAAAATACCTATTAAAAATTACGTTGCCTGTAATCCTTTAAAACTTCGAAAAATTGTACTATTTTTTTTAATAAAGAAGTGTTTGCTTTAAAATAAGTTTTATTGTTTAGCTTTGTTGTGTGGTAGCTCTTAAAATATATTTATACTCTAATATTACAGGTCAAAAGACAAACATATAAACTTATCAACAATCATAAAATTTACTACAGGCATTTGTACTTATCTGGAAAAAAGTTAGAATTGATTAACTCAATCGGGCACAAACTTTATTTAAAAAATAATATAAATTACTAGTAACTATACTTTAACTTTTTTAAGACAATATTAAACTTAAAAACTTCAAAGTAACATTACCTGATAAAGTTGTGTCTTTCAAAATAAAACTGCTAAAGACTATAAAATACTAAACCTCGAAAACCCATCAAAAAGCTTCTCCTTGAGAAAAAAGTTTTAACTATAGACATATGGTTTACTTTACCGCGTCTGTAGGAAGCTTAAAACCGCCTTCGCAGACGTCGGTGATTTTCGTCGAAGCTGGTCAATTAAAAGTGCGAAAGTGCTGAAAGCGGGACGACCCGGTTGCCAAGCAACCATGCCACCTTGGTTACCATGCGAGAGACCACAAGCGTTTATCTGCTTCATTGCAGCTCGCAACTTGGCAACCGTTGCTAAGGAGCTTGTTTACATGGCGACGTGGTTGGCTCGTCGGATGTGTTTTTACTGCCGCGTGTGTGGCTGGTTGCTATGGCAAACTGCTGACTTGTTTAGTTGTAACAACAAAAATATTGAATGTAAAATTAGATTGTACTACCGGTTCGCTGTTTGCAAAACAAAGTTCTCTTTCGTTTAATTTATGTACTCAAAACAGTGTCAAAAACTTCTCTTTATTTAATTTGTGTTTCTATCTGTTGTTGCTTAGTATTTGAATATTTTGCAAGCGAAAACATCTTTAAAACAATAAATTTGATTTTTGTTCTTTTCCAACCGTTCCAACGAACTGATTTTTTCATAAATGAAAGTTTACAACATTTCCCAAGCAGATTTTAAGTTTGTTATTGCTTCAAAAAACTGAACACTTTCAGGTTACAAGTTTTAAACCTGATGAACTTGAACAAGAAGCATGAAAATTTGTTGCCATTTCTTAATATGCCAATGTTCGACAACACAACGTTTTCACGGTAAAATTATAAATTACTAAAACTATAATTAGAATAAAGCGTGTTTTTATCAGCTTTTAATACAAAAAACTAACTGTCACTTGCATTAACTTAACTTGATTTTTTACTTAATAACAATAAAAAAATTATTTTTTATTAATTTTTTCTTTCTTCAAAATAAAGAGTTTGCAGTTTTTCAACAAATAAGTTTAATAATTAACTATAACACCGTTTTGGATTTTTTTTTATAATTTTTATTTTCTTTCTGATTCTCATCTTTTACACAGCAACAACCAGCTCAATCATCATCAGCTGGTTTCCACGCAACAGAGATCAACTTCCGCTATGACGTCATCACCAGAACTGTCATCCCCGACTTCCGTTGCCGAATGTCAGCAGTCCCCGACTGCTGTTAGTAGCAACGGAATAAGAGTCGTTACTCCTAGCAACAACAGTTAGTTTTTGTTGAACTGTATAGTGTGCACACGATGAAAAAGCCAATACGAAACTAAAGTTTTCATTTATATTTACTATAATGTTTTCTAAATATATTTATCATTCGGTTTATAAAAATATATTTAATTCATTTTGGATTTTCTAAAAAAAAATTGCAAAAAGGCCATTAACTTTGCATATGATGAACAAATTTTGCAGCTGTTAAATTTATTTATGTTCTTTAAAAATTAATTGAAGCAAGCAATGGTTTTAACTTTCTCCAGCTTGAATTTGTTTGTGACATTAACGGCTGCAGAAAGTATATCAGTTTTTTAATATATATAAATGTCACTAAGCGCTTGAATATATAAACGAAGTTAACATATATTAACTTACACTCGTCAAAGCTTTACGGGTTCGCGAGCTTTTAACAAGCGCATTGATGTTTCAACAAATTTAAATTCAACTTATCAATCCTACAAACTCGCACGTGCTTAGGTGCTACGCAGCTCAAAGTAGATTTGAATGCTAAATAAAGCTGATTTCAGTAACTTCGGTGCCAAGTCCTGACACCGCGGATTAGCGCTAACCTTCCTGTTTGTTCCAATCTTCAGCGCTATAAAACACTACCCTGCGTAAGCTGGTGTATAGAGAAGGTGATTAGTTATTTCAGTAGAGAAAAAGGGAGAAAGATTCTTGTTGTTTTGTAGTTGGCGGTTCTCAAACAAAAAAGCTGCTTGCGATAATCGCACACAGGTCTATGCAGATGACTGCCAACATATTGATGACTTTTTGTGTGTTTGAGGATTATGGATGCGCATTTTTTGTTTGTTTTTTAAATAATTATTTGTTTGATTTGATTAATATAAAACATGTAAAGCATAATTAATTATATTGATCTAGTCAGAAAGCTCTTGTGCCTCTAATAAATCTTTTTATTTATTTTATTTTACGTTTTTAGATGTGTAAACTGAGAAAGCTTACAACAAAAATTAATGACAGAAAAATTTGCGAGTAAGCAAAAAAGCCTGCATAAAAATATCAAAAGTTTTTCTCTGCTAAAAGGTTTTGCAAAACCCTCTACCTACAGCCATTAACTAAGCTGCACCTCGCTAAGATTTTTAAAACACTGAAAGGTCGACTTGTCTCGCGCGATGTGTATTTTTGAAAAGCGTTAAATCACGGAACTCGTCTCTGAAATCAACTAAAAGCTCTGAGTGTCGCGGCGAGCTCAGTCGGCTATTTATCTGCCGTTCGATCATTTAGCGAATTTCGGCGGTAATTATTCTCGCACCACTCACCTCACACATCACGATAGAGAGAGAGTTTCAAACGGCCGCAGCAAAAAGAAACGAATATAAATTTGGCGCGGCGATAAATAATGAATAAAAGCTTCTCGTCGTTCGATCCTCAGCTGTCGGGCGGCACTTTGTACCAAAGAAAGCTGGAAAGCCTATTGAGTGACGAAAGCGAGCACTTTTGACACAGAGATTATTGTGACGTCACAGCGAACGTTGTTTTGCGAATGAGCGGCGGGTAAAAACGTTTTGATTGGCACAAGGGGTCGAGCGGCGTTCTCTTTTTTTTTCGCAAAGTGCCGTCAACGTTTGTATATCGCACCCGTACTTAACACCGCAAATATTCGATTTCGTTTGTACAGGCAGCAGCGAATTACAAACATTGAAAACTAGTTTGGTTTATTCGCTTCGTTCTACTCGAGATTATCTGCTGCCGTCGCTGCTTATTTTTATCGCCGCTCTTAATTCTTTGTCACATCATTGCAGCTTATTTATTCGGCTTTTTCTATGCGTTGTTGTGTGTTGCCAATGGTAACCTTCGTCGATAGAAGCGTTGCTAGAGATCACTATTGGCTGCGTGTCTAATTTATCGATTGACGAGCTCCCTTTCCGTTCCAGCTTCATTTTAAATCGCAACCTGCGAGTGTTTGCCTTTTCACTTTGTATTTTTTATCTCAGAAAGCTAATTGAAACTGAAAGGCAACTGTCGTCGGTGAGTATTTATAATCATACATTGCTTGTTATTAATTTTAGCTGCTCACTCAAAAAATTAATAGTTCAAGGTTTTCATTTTCTAATATTATTACAAGAGAGTCTGATAACAAAACTGTAAACCAAAACAGGCAATAAAGCTTAAAAAAGAAGATTTTGATCTGACATAATACATATGTTTATTTATAGAAAGATAAAATTTCAATGTGTAAACTTATTTAAACTTAAAATTAAAATTTGTTTAAATGCAAGTTAAAAACATTCGCAGACTTGATGGAAAATTCAGTGAGCAAAATGAGGCTTCAAAACCGGTTACCAGGGTCAACCTGCCATCACCACGTGGCAACAGAGGGTTGCAGGTGGACGGTGAACCTGCCGAAAGGTCACGTGAGCAGCTCGGAGGTGGAAGTTAAGAAGGACGAAGGAGGAGAGGAGTTTTTGGAGGTGACATGCGGCGACAACAATGCCCTCCTTTACATTTCAAGACTTAGCCAGGGTAGCAAAGGTGGGTTTTTGTTAATAAACATTTGTTTAGTTTATCTTAAATTTTGAACTTGAATTTTACTACTGGATGCAGATATGAATAAGTAATAAGTTATAAACAAGAATAGTTTAAACAAATTTTTGTTTTTATGAAATTATTATTTAAAGTCAAAAGACAAGTTCGTCAGTACATTTTTATAAAAATAAAACTAAAGCAGATTAAATATTTTTTCTAGTTTTGTATAAACATTCAATATTTAAAGTTGCTAAATATTGATTTGTATAGGATACTTTTTTACTTATCTAGTTAACTTCCTTGCTCAATTATAGCGAATTATATTTAATTTCAAATAAAAAAGTAGTTTCTTTTTAAAGTATACATCATTTAAACTTTTTTATCGTTTTTTTTTTGTCCTTAACGAAATTGTGCTGCTTGTAATGTTCAGCAAATAATTTAATCTAAAAAAATGTTAAAGAATCGTTATAGTAACTTGTTTTTTCTTTCAAACAAAACCTAAGCGTAATGACTTTCAAAATTTACCTAAATGCATGTAAAGAAGAATTCTAAATAATAATGCATTTGTGCGAAATCTTTGTAATAGCTGTTATATCTATTTGTCAAAGTATACATAAACATTGTGTCAATGTATTTTAATTCACATATTTAATATAAAATATTCGCAATTTTAGAAAAAACATTATCAAGAACAATAAACAATAAAACCCAAAGTCCGTTTAAACCAAACCTATAAAGAACTTTAAAACTAAAATACATAAATTAATTAAAAACAGCATGTTTGACTTAAAATACATTGTAATTGACAACAGCTCACAGTTAAAAAGGTTGCAAAGCAGATTGCAATACAAAATCACGAGCGCAAAACATACTAGCTACTTACGCACAAAAGTATTTCTTTGCAACTTAATTACCTTTTCGTAACCCTATTCCTTATGCTTCGCCTCGTTTTTTTCGTTTGTTTGACCAGAACGTGAAATTCCATTCAATCCGGCCGCTCGTGTCTTTTTTAGATAATTTTTCTTTTTATGTTTAAGTTGTTATTTTCTCGAAGTCGTGCCGTCTCTATCTGTTTTTTGCATTAGCTTTTTAAACTAAACAAAGCAGAGCGAAGTTTAATGGTATTACTGTATTTATTTGTTTTATGTTTTATTCGTTTAATTAAATGATTTAATTAAAAGAAAATTTTTCACATAAATTTTTAAAATGTTTTATTACAAAGAAAATAAGTAGCTTTAAACATTATTCAAAATTTAATTTTTAACTCAACTTATTTAAACTCTATAGGTAAATCAATTCTGTATGAGCTGGGGGGCAAGCAAAGCTGGATGCACCCCAACGAGTTCCAAGCGATAAGCGGGAGGGAGACTGCCAAGGATTGGAAGAGGAGCATCAGACATCACGGGAAGAGTCTGAAAGCTCTCATGTCAAAATCGGTTATCATTCATCATCAGAACGAATGCGAGTGTGAATGGTGTCTGAAGAACATCGCTTTTTTCGCTCAACAGCATGTGGTGAGACTATTTCCGTGGTATCTATCTCAAACTGCAATGTTTTTTATTAACGTTATATGATAAATTGTTACTAGCATAAGTTTTGTCTTATAAAAAAGTAACAAAAGGACAGTGCTTTCCATAGGAATAAAAAAAAGATAAAAAAATTATTAAAAAACTAAGGAATTTACTTAACAGCACCAAGGGTCAAATAAGACTGATTAACATTTTAAACTTTTTAATTGATCAATATATGATATAGATTTATTTTCTAAAACTTTAAAAGTAAGCAAAAATATCAAACAGACAAGTTCTGCTGAAGGTGAAGTGCCAAATAAAATAAGCCATATTTTTCATTCCACCATCAACAACCAGCGGGAAGATCTTGATGACGTCACTGCATGGCAACCTTTGGTTTCGTTGCCAAGCAACCTGCCCAGCTCTTCTCTGATGGGTTTCGACAACTCGCCGTTGCTAGCCAAAATCAGCGAATCAGCGACGAGAAATTCCGCTTTCACTTGCGTTCTGCCGTCTAGAAAAATGTTTGTTGATCATTTTTTAATTTAAATAATATTTTACTCTTTCCGATCTATATACCTTCTTTATCACTGTGTAATTCAATTTATACATTTGTTATGTCTTTTTTCCCTGAAATAAATGCAATAAAAGTAACTATAACTTTAAAATATGAACAACAAAATAATGTAGATAAAGTTTCACGGTATTGAAGTTGAGGGGTATGTCTATAATAATAGAGTTTTTATTCAGAGCTTCTCCGTCACAAATGCAACGAAAATCTCCATGTTTGAATGATAAAAAAGATAAAAGTCCTGCAGCAAACGGAGATACAGCTTCTAGAAAAAGATCACACAATGTTGAACAAAATCAGGTTAGGAGTTTGTTAGATAGAGAAAAAAATATATACATACATTTTTTTACCAAATTATAACTTTTTTTTGCAGAATCAGTTAAATGAAGAAGCAAACGAGTTACATCCAGCTGTTAACAAGAAATCAAAAATTGAAAACGGTTTGTTTTTTGAGATAATAGTTTTTCATGTATTTGAACACACAAAATAAGTAATGAATAATTTCAAAAGCTGCATATATTTTAGCACTACAATAAAAACAAAATATTTGACCAACTATAATTGCATAACGAATTTACGATACTAAAGTACACATATTTTTTTAGACTTTCTGCAGAATTTACACGAAAATTCAATCAACTTCGAAAATAAAAAGTAAGTTATTTTTTTTAAACTTTATTATTTGTAAAATTGCTCACAGTTACCCTTTAAAATGACAGCGAATTGTCTAAAGTAAAGTCTTTTTATTTTTAATTTAAATTTATTTGTGTCCTAATTTGTAGAAGTAGACTTTTTACTTAACAACTCTATTTAAGTTTTTATTGAAGCCAACTTAGTTTGCTCTGCAAAAAGCTGTTATCAAAAAGTAAGTTAAATTTTTTTGTTTTAAAAGTTCTAAGTAGGATTTTTTTGAAATGATCAACAATAGACAGACGGTTTGTAATACTGCATATTTAAGTAGGCAATTTGCTGATACTTAGATGTATACTGATAA
This sequence comes from Thalia democratica, assembly GCF_965202585.1. Classification (NCBI taxonomy): domain Eukaryota; kingdom Metazoa; phylum Chordata; class Thaliacea; order Salpida; family Salpidae; genus Thalia; species Thalia democratica. The sequence goes on from NC_139165.1 coordinate 79,912,981, forward strand.
CAGCATTAACTTACCTAGGTAAAATTTTTAATTATATTTTTACAATCTATAAAAAGTTTTTTCATTTTTGTTACACATATGTTGTCCAAATATACTGCTAAATAAATATTTTAAAAACTTCAATTTACTACTTTACTAAATTTAAATAGATATTATTTGAGCGGACTAATTTGTAATCAATTTAAGTTTTTTAATAGAAAACCACTATGAGCCTAAAAACAATTGTTTATGTATATATACTTATATGTAATTTAGAGTTACATTTTTAGCTAAAAAAAATAAGTCATGTTCTCTAACAACGAGATCCTTTGTTTAAACATTAAGTATTTTTTTATACTTATATTGCTTTCTTTAATTAGCAATTTTTTTACAGATTGGTGCTAGACCATTCGAATCTTGTAAAGAACATGGCAGCTGCATTCGGACAATTGGCGCCAAATTTACTTGAAAATATTAAAATAAATTGCAATTCTCAAGTAGAACAAGAAAAAAGACAATCAGAAGAATTAAAATCTTTTGAATTATGTCAGAAAACTAACTTGAATAATGTGAAAGACCATTACGAAATTTCAGAAAAGTAAACAGTTATGTAGTTTTAAAAACTTCATTTTTAACTAAATTTAATATTTCTATAAGCATTAAAAATAATATAAGAAGCTGCAAGAATTGATTATATTTATTAAAATAATCTTAGTTTTTATAAAAATTATAAAAATACATAAATTTAAAGCATGATTAGTATCAACTGATACGGCTTAAAATTTAACTAAAAAGCTAAAAAACATATACTCAATTTTATCTTTAATATAACTGTTAAAGCAAACAACGTAATACTTTTCAGGTTTAAATATTTAGTTTTTATTTTAGCAAATCAAACGAGAAAAATGAAGGTGTTGTTAAAAAATCAATACAGAAGAACGTAAAAAGACCAAGTAGCGTCCCTATGTAAGTATTTTTTGTACAATTCATTTAGGTATATAGTTAAACATTATTACAGATAAAGTACAACAAAATAAAAATGCATACTTCGTATCATTTAGTTAAAAACATTTATAAAACTTTGAGTTGGTAAACCTGATGTGGTTAAAATTAATTTTTTTCTGCAGTAATGTGTAAAAAATATTGTTTTTGTGAAACAAAACTCTAAAATTTTTATTTTCAGAAAACTTAAAGAACCAACAAAAAAGCCAAGAATTTCTCGTTCACTATTTGACTTGTAAGTTTATAGTACGTAAGATATAAATTTATGTATTTGAAATTAACTAAATTTGTTTTATTATACAGAAATTCCTCTTTACAAGATGCTTCTTTTAAGAACATTAACCTTCAGACCGATAAAACACATCATAAAACTGAACCTGTGTCTCACACTTCAACAAAAAACGCTTCATTGTTGGGTGAGACTAACAACAGGACATCTTTCATGTCTGCTGACAAAGATACCATGGAAACGATATTGAAAAATTCTGATGAAATGAGCAAATGGAGTTGTGAAAGAGTTGGTCAGTATTTGGATGAAATCAATTTAGGGCAATATAAACAAGTAAGTTAAAAACATTTTTTTCTAAATACACCATTTTGCTTTAAAACTTCTTAACAGTATGTAAAATTAAATTTTAACGTAGTCAAAAATATTTTTACTTAAAATTAAAATTTCATAAGTATAACGACTTTTATCTTGTTTAGATTAAAGTTTTAAAGTTGTTGTTTGTTCTACAACACGAAACAAAAATATGCAATTGTAACCATGACAACAGATATTCCTTGACAACGGAATCAATGGACATTCCCTCCCGTTAATTCGTGAGGACTCGTGCTTGAGCAGGTTGCAAATGAAACTGGGTCACGCTCACACCCTCATTTCCTCCGTTCACCGTCACTTGGGGTCGTACTTATTCATCCTCGAAGCTCACCATTCATCTTCCTCACCTCTTAACGATTCAGGGTAAAACCCGAGATTGAAACTTGATTACTGTGCAAACTTTAATTTAACGTCTCTATTTGCTTACACGGCGCTTCTAAAGTTTACCATTTTTTTATTTTTTGAGGTTTTTAATAAAATATTTTTCAGTAACTTTTTGTCACATCTCAAATTAGCAAAGGAATTTTTTTGACTGATAGTCTTTTTTCTGAAGTTTTTAAAGGCAGTTTGTGCTCTTTGTTCTATTTTTTCTGAGTAAAAGCATATTTGTAAAAAAAAATATACAAGTTTATCAACTTTTTTTTTTATTACAAGATCGACAACTTTTGGTTTTTCTATGTGCAAAAAATAAAATTATAAGTCTGAAGTTTGTATGAGGTTTTATTTCAAAGGACTAAAAAACTATATTTTTGTACTAATGGCTGATTTTCAAAAATAAGCTAAGATTTTGCAATAACATAACTTTCTACTTTCGTTAAATAATATATCAATAAATAATTAGCTTAACTTAATATATTTAAAATGTTCTAAGCTTCCAATATTTGAAAACAAAGCAGTCTTTTACGAATAAATTTTGTTAGAAATTTTATTTAAATTTTAATTTTTTTTAGCCTTAAAACTTTATGTACTACTAAAACTATTGTTTTAACTTTTGAAGAAAAATTTTTGGTATGAGTATTATTTATAATAAAATTTATGCGTATTTGTGTTTAGATACAATATATAAATTGCAACACACAACAATTGTTTTCAGTAGAAACGCCTAATAAAACTCTAAAGTTTATTTAGAACTTGAGAATACTTTTTTTACTAAGATTGCAATAAACTATTTTTAAGGAAAATTTGCATAAAATAATAAGTGTAAAAGTGTTCCTTTATTTCTTTAAAATTAAGATTAGGTTAACTACTTCAAATTTTGTTATAAAGCAAACTTTATTGATATTGTTCTTACAATAAAAATTTACATCTTGCTTTTTTCTTGTCTTATATAGTTTGTATTCTTTTTTTGTTTTGAACTTAAAAGTTATAAAACAATTAAAAAACTATTTATTTGTATAACTTTTTTTTAGATAAAACTAATAAAAAACTGAAGTTAATTTTTTTTATGCTAGTGAAGTTTAAAGATTATTCAATCTACTTAGACTTTAAAATTAGATTAAATGAAGAAAGTAATAATGTCAACGGTGGTGCAGAAATCAATTACTAATTATATACAAAAATCATCTTACAACGAAACAAGTTTAAAAAATTGTTTAACAAAGTCAAACTGCTTAATGAGCACGGATACTTATAAGGCAGTAATTTGAAATTTAAACCGAAGTAAACTTTAAACAAAGTAAACCAAAAATCTTTTGGGAATTGTAATTTATTCTACTAATGGCCTTTCTGTTATATGTTTGCGGTTTAATTATAACTCGGCTCTTAAAACTATATTAAACTATTTACAAGGTTATTCAGTAAATCTCTTAAGTTTGTTTTAAAATTAGTATAAGCGGTCCATCTATCTTTAAATAAATTTCTCCTCATAAAAATAATTATACTATAAATTCTCTGCAGGCTGATTTCGTTACATCTGGCGAATTTTATAAAAAAAGTGGTTTATTTTTACTGAACGCAAACCAAAAGTTGTAGCTAAATTAACTTTGAAAATTACAAATGAATTTATAAACAACCTTTTTAAACGGGGTTAAAAAGGGTTAAATTAATACAAACTTTAACAAAAACAACTTATTGCTTTTTTATCATTAACTACATAGCACTAACTTCAACCACAGGTAAAAAAAAGCTCGAACGCTTTTGTAATTGACGTCGAAGTGAAACGGCAATTTATCTTTTTGCTTGACACTACCATTTCCTGCCGTCGCAAACATCGCTGCATTATTGACCCTCGAGTTTTTCACTTGCCCTCATTATAGGAAGCCCTCAGTATGTTTGCAAACTGACGCATTTGCAGCTATTTAAGCGAGGATTTTCAATTATTTTCTTGCCCCAATAAATATTAATTCACTAAAAAGTTTGTATATTGTGTAGTTTAACAACTAAAGTTAAAGCAGCAAGTTATTTAAATTAATCTTAAAAAAACCCTTAAATTATACATTAAAAGTTTATTAACATAGCAAGCAATAATTTTTAAAGTTAAAATATGCAATTTTTTCATACTTGCCTACTTTCGTTTTTATGCTTTGTAGTTGAAGTGTTCGCTAAAATTTGTAAAATTTGAATTATTTCCATGGTTTCCATTTTGTTATTATAAAAATTCGATGTACTTCTATCAGAAAAATTTTTAAGTTATTCTAATAAAAAATTCTAATCCACAATTAGTTGAAAACTGATAGATTTTTGTTTTACTGCTTTTAAGGTAAAAGACTGAGTACAAGTTTAAAGCCTCAACTTTTAAATATATAAAATACTATTTAACCAATTCATATCAGGTTTTAATATTTTTGAAAATAAGCGTATCTAAAAATAATTATTAGACTAAAAATTTAATATTTGTTTCAGAAAATGTTAAAATCATTAATTAGATACCAATTGAAATGTTAGGCTTATGTTGCGTATTTAGCTTCGTTTAAACGAATAAAAAAGTTAAATTGTCTAAAAAAGAAGTTAAATAAGTTTGAAAAAATAGCCATTTTTATATGTTTAATAAATCAATAATATTGTAGCAACTTAAAAATTTCAAATTTTTTTTTTAGTTTACTACAGCTTCTAGCATGAATAATTTCTAAGACGTTGGCGTTTCAACGAGCAGCGAAAATAAATTATCTCTCGCGACACCAATAAAAAACACCAATGACTTTTTTATTGCGGCGGTTAAACGAAAACGTAACTAGTTTCTCCTTTGCATTTAATTTTCTTTCTCGAATCTCATTACTTTTCTCTGTTTTGTAAATAGTCAGCTTGCTAACAAACAAAAGTTTGAAGTTTGATACAATTGCAAAAAAAGACCAGATTGATTAAGGGTTGTTAGGACTTCGTGTGTTTGAGTGGTGGTAATGTTTAGAATTGACATTTTTCGAAACGTTGGTATATAAAATAACTTTGTATTAAGTTAAGCTTTGTATTTGAGCAAGAAGCAAAAGTTCTAAAATTATTTAAGTTTTATAAAGAAATTTTTGTTTGAATTTTATGCATAAGAATGTTTTTTGATGTGCTTGAACCACATGGTCTTTCTCTAGCTTTTTTTAATTGCCTTTTTGCCACGTTAATAGAATGTATGCTAACAAAATTTCTGAAAAAAACCGTAAACCATTAAAAAACACATACTTTTTACAGCCCTAAACTTTTATAAACCTTTAAAACCCTAGTGTTGAACTATTTCAAGACTTGAAAAGAAAAAGTAGTTTAAAAGTACTTTTTTTTCAAACAACATACAAATAAAAAGAAACGAAAAATAAAAATATACATATTTTTTCTCTAATTAAACCTATCTGTTAACGTCCTTGAATGCTTCAAGCTAACTTTTTTATCTGAAAAATATCAAACAGTGATGAAGACAGGTTCTGAAGATTTGACAGAAATGCTTGTTACAGGTATTTGTTGCTTTGGAACGTATAATTGGAGATTGGTGACTTTGGAATCGTTGAATTGTGAAAGTTTTAATTTATTCAGTTTTGACTTTGTATAAGTTTTATGTTTATGTTTATTTAACCACTGTAATTTGTTTTTTTCTTTTTAGTGTCTTTCAGTTTAAGTGGCCTAGGTTTTAATGCCTAGGTCCTTTGTTGGACAATAAACTTGATAATAATAATAAAAACATAAATTTCCACCGCAGATCGTTTTATGCCACTACGAATTACAAGCAAATTGCTCAGATAAAGAGTCGTTTGTTGATTAATAAACAGTTTTCGAGGCAAGTCAGCTTTTTTGTGGTTTTCACTTCCAATGTTGACACAACGCTAGTTTGCGGTTTTTAATTTTACAAATCCACGGTAAAAACAGTCTTAAACCAAAATTGTAATTTATCATTACTTTAATAATCTGTAACTCCTAAGTTTTAATTTTTGGTTTTTGAGGTGTTTGAAGTCGGTCGTTTTATAGTATGGATTTTTTTTGTGCTAAATTTACAAAAATAAACGTTTTGGTTTACAAAGTTTGATTAATCTCAGGTTTTTTTATTTTGATTTACTACAAATTTATGAGGTTTTTTAAATTTAAAAAGCTTTTTATCTTTTACAGTAAATTTTTTTATTTTTTGTTGCAATCATTATTGAAATACTTGTGAGCATAGTTTTATGTGTAGTTCTGTTTAAAAGGTGTACCAAAAACTAGAATGTAATTCTCTTTAACTTTTCAAATCTCTCATTGAAAGTTTTGAATATCTAAGGAGATTAAAAATATTTCATACAAATGTAATATAAGTAAAAAATATTTAGCACTATTGGGTCTATTAACAGCAATAGTAAACTGTTTGCTTATTATTTCACCACCAACTTCTCTACAAAGTCTTAATGAATTTGTTTTTATTTTGCCAAGTGTATTTTCACACAATATTAAAAGCTTTTCACGGTTTTTAAACGTTGACTTATAGATTTAGTTAATTTTGTCAAAATTTAAAATAAAAAACTTGGTTATATCTATACAAACATTATCGCCCCTCCTACGATTTATCAGTAGTTTTCAGACATCAATCACCGCTCGTAAACGTCAGTAGTTTTCCGGTAATTCAGTCAATTAACTTCTACGAAAATGCTTGACAACCTTGTTGCCATGCCACCTTGGTTACCATGGTAAAGGTCATCATCGCTTATCGGATTAATTTGATTGGAGATTAACTAGTTCGTAGCTCGTAACTATGGCGACAGAAATTAATCAGCAGCGGTATTGTAACCATGTAATACGACTTGTTACTAAGTAAATGGCTTGTATATGCGTAATTAAATTAAACAGTTTTTTACCGAGTTTTTTGACCTTTTGATCAAATGAACTTTTTTTTCAACAATTAAAGAATAATTAAACAGTTGAATAGCCTAACTCTAAACTTATTACTCTCGCGGGTTTTCTTAAAATTGTTTTTATTATCTTTAAACGAACTGAAAACTTAAACATACTTTTGTATATGGTTTCAAAGCAAGCTTTTTTTCTTAAACTAAAAATTGTTGCTTAATATTTTACAATTTTTAAGGTAAAAAAATTAATTTGTTGTTTTTTTTTTTGAGTAGGGTTTTCACTTTTGTAGTTTAGTTTTTTATTTTTACTCTACCGTTGATTTGATAATAAAGCTCTAAATTATTACATTAAGTTTTAGCTTGAAATTCAATTAATAAAGTATAATACATAAAATAAAAATATGTTTTTTTAATATAGTAGCTTTTTCACATAAAGTTTTTTTTTCACAAAATTGTATGTTAGAATATTTTTTGTCTAACCAACTCAATCATTATTTGGTTTTAACGCAATTCACTTCCGGTATGACGCCATAGCAACATATGTCATCACCCCTAACAACAACTTCCGCTGTCGCTCGTCACTAATCCCCTATTGTTACCAGCAGTAACTGAGCGGAGGTTATAACGCAAATTGTTTTATTTTTACATGTTTTTGGTTTAAACTATTGCTTTAATTTTAACCAATACTTTTTTTAACAGTTTAAAATTGAATAAAATAAATAGTCAAAAAATATTTATGAAAATTGTATATAAATCTAAAATTTTGCTTACTATAAAAAAGTTTATAATAAATTTTTAATAAGTAATGATGACTATTTCTGCCGAATTTGTTAAAAACATTGAAAAGTACTAGAGATTGGAACCTTAGTATGAATTAAATTAAATTAAATTATAGTTTTGATAGTTATTTTTTTAAAGTTGAAAAATATAAAAAACAAAAATTATATTGTTGCTGACATTAATTAAAAACAAATTATCTCAAAAGTCAAAAATACTTTTTTTAGGTTAATTATTAAATATAGAGTAGCAATCATAAAGTAATTTATACAAAACAATCTGCTTAAAGTATTGCGTGAAAAATGTTTCTATCTTTTTGATTATCAATCCTTCAAACTGCCACCCTGGTCGAAAAAACGGGCGACAAAGAGTTTCGTTGCCAGGGTAACATGTCACCGTAGTTACGGTTCAAACTTGCTTACAAATCTCAACAGCATCTGAAAAAAAGGGTGATCAAATGACACCTTCGCCCTATTTAAGTAGCTACGAAAGATTTTGCCTTAGATTGAAATAGCTGTTAGTTTCAAATTTTAGAAATATGAAGCTTACATTTTGTACTAGATAACTTACAGACTTAAACTAAAAACATGTTGGCGTTTCATCAGCTCAAGTATCGGTATATTCGCCCTTAAAAAACTATGTTTAACCTACAAAACTTATTGAATTTCGTTCAAAACCTTGTTATTATATGTATGGAAGCTGTTCATTAAATCAAAGCTTACGTTATCTCATAATAATATATTCTTATGTTATTCTATGTGATACGTTTCATGTAAACAATATAACTGTCAACATTGACCACTTCACGTGTGCTTATGGATTACGAATGCTTCCAGTTAAAAGTTATGCCTTTTTAGACCTTATTATTATAAGTATTTAATGCCAAATACCAACACACAGGATAGAGAGTAGATTTATAGCTTTTTTATTGTTTTAGTACTTTGCTACAGTCTCGAAAGGTATTTTTGGTAGTATAATAAATGCTCGTTTGTTTTGTATGTCGGCTTTAAGGCAAACAAAGATATTTAAAAAAATGTTAAACAGAGATATTTGTTTCAATTTTTTTTTTCTAAGCTGTTGAATTATTCTTTTTTATTTAACTTTTGTGTCTGCTAAAGCTTAACATAGTTTATCAAGACTGTATGTCTCTATTGAATTATTTTGGCAATTCCATTGTTTTTCAAACTGTATTTATTGAACTAAATTATTTGTAAAAGCGCTTCTTTACTTGTTTGCTAATTAAAGCTTGTTTCTGATGATGTTGGATTAAAGCAAAAAAAGAAAGAAAGGCCAAGTTATAAGACAGCCTTGTACTTTCAAAAATATTTAATTTCAGTTTCTGGACATCCTTAAAATTTTCATATGTTTCTACGAGGAAATTGTCGGTACACGTTTACTTATCGTAATAGTTTATCAACTCTGTAAAGTTAAAAGCCGAGTAATTATTTCTTTTCGGTGAAATGCGTAAAATTTTTAAACACGAATTTCAAAATTAAAAGCTAATTTCTAAGAATTCTTATATTTGGTTTATGCCGAAAAAAAAGATCAAAAAAAAGCAAAGCTTAAATTAATTTCGCTGTTGCTTAAATTGCTTAAGAAACGCGCAAGCGACAAACAAACATTGACGATACTTTGTATAATTGATATAACTTTTAAAGACACAACATTAAAGTTTTTTTCTTTTCATTTAAAAATCAGTTTTCGATCTTTTTTTTTGCTAAGTTTTATCTCCACTAAAACACTTTTTCATAAATTGAAAACACTCTTTCATGTTTTTAAAGAAGACACATTGCGTATAAATGAACCGATTGAGTTTATCTATTGATGTAACTAAACAGGATAACTAAATTATTTCATTAAGTACAACGCAGTTAAAACAGCGTTGACGAATCACTGCGTAGGAACAATTGCTAAGCAGTGCCTTTCCGGTCAAATAATTATTTAATAAGGTTAATCCCTATCCCAAAGAAAAAAGTCAAAAACAACATATCTCCCGCGTGACAAGTAAGGTTGTAAAGCTTTCTGTAGTTTCGTAGTAAGCAAAAAAATAAGTACTAGATATTGTAAACAAGAATATCAGTCATACAGTATATTTTAAAGTTTATAATTTATTTATTTAAAAAAGTTATATTATTTTCAAATTTCACCTATTAAAGTATCGTCAGCTTAAAAAGATATCTTATAAATAAGTTTTGAACACCTTATATTTGCTATTTTTTAATTGTTTCAAAAAAACTTATCTCTAATTTTGCTTCTTAATATTTTCTAACGTTTAAATAGCCTTATATGCCAAGTTAGTAGTCGAAAAATAGTAAAAATTCTGCAAAAAAAATAAAGTTTATTTTTTACAGTTTAAGTAAATGATGAAGTTCCAAAACAACCGATACCAACCACTACAACGATTAAAAGAGGACGGAAAAAGATAAATCACTACAAACTAACGACGAAATAAATGTATCATCATCACACGTTGCTAAGCAACCGATGTTGCGGTTTCCATTCTGTAAATATTTTAATTTTCTGCTATGCGGTCATTTTGTTCAGTAGTGCGAAAATTCTTTAAAAAACAACTAGCAAAAGTTTACCTTCTTTTTTAATAAGGTTTAAAAAAATAAGCTCGGTACGCTGCTTTAAAACCCTTAAAACAAATAATAACTAAAATAGCGTATTGAATCGTTTAAAAAATGATTTATTAGATCTTTGATACAAACGTAAATTCTTACACTGCAGTAAAGTGGCAGATAATGATAGTAAGCGCTTCAACTGTGTGGTAACAAAAACACCTTGTAATTGATGTGAAGCAGATAAAAAGGCGAGGTGAAAGCCTGCGGAGTCGGCGACGTTTCAAGTTATGTGTTCGGAAATCAACGTGAAGCTTTTCGTCTGTATTTCAATAATTGTTTGCCGTTAGGAATTTTTCTTAGCACTTTTGTTCAGATTGTTTATTTTTCACCTGACTTAATAGTGTATTGAAGTTTTGCATATAGTTTAAACAAAATAATTTCTAATAGCTTAAAACTTTTTATACATAGATTTAACAATACTATTTTAACAAACTAGTCAAAATATAAGTTTAGTGCAGTTCCTACTACAAAAGTATAAGTAAATAAAAATGATTAAAGACAAAACTTAATTTCAAAAGATGGCTATAGTGTTTTTAAAACACAAAATTGCATAAAGACAGTGAGTATAACAAACCGCCTTTGCCAGAATAAATCGTTGATAATTTGCAGCTCCTATCTTTTAAAGAAGCTGCCTTAAGAACCAACGTAAAATCGGCTTGAGTTCAAAACAAAGTCGATTTTTTGCCTATCAATCAAAAAGAAAAATCAACAGTCCTCACCTAATTTTGTTCTTTCTTTACACTGTTTTATAATAAAAAACTTTTGGTTTAAAACTTAATGTAGTCTTTAAAACTTTTAATATGTTTTAAACAAATTCGTGGCTCGTATTAAGGTTTTAACGTCTTAATAACAAATTAATAGCATCTTGTAACTGATAATTTAAATAATATGTTTTTGCAAAACGATGAAATAATGTTTTCAAAACTTCTAACGTGTTACTGATATAGTAAATTCACATTGTCTTGTAAAGCTTGTAACGTATCAGATTTGCGGATTATATTTTATAATTTATCTACACAATTGTCTTATATCTAGATTTAAAGAAGTTGCTTGTACATACTTTAGTTTATTTTTTAGATAAAATAATAGTTTCCTCAAACAAATGGTAAAGTGAATTGATAGAACAGATTGATCTCTAACTACCAAATCGCTGTGCATAATACTTTTGTATATTGATTTATTATATAAACTAACTTATTCATTTTTATAGAACTTAAAATTATAACATTTATCTATCCCTACTTCATTTAACGATCAAATAAAGCATCTAGCTAATCTGTTTTAACAACCATTGTAATTCATTCAACTTTTTGTGAAACAATCTTATACAAAATTTCACATCATTTAAAAATCATACAACTTTGAATTAAACTAATAAGAATTAATTTCGATACAAAGTTACTAAGTATGTATTGTAAATATTACTTTATTAAGGGATTCAGTAAAATATGTTAGTTTACTTTTTATAAACACAAATGTTAAATTTATTTTATAAGAGTGCAAGGTCTGCCTACAACCTTTAAGAAGCAAATTTTTCTAATATATTTTGTACTATACTACATTGTATAACAGTGTTTTAAGACTTATTTATGGTTTTCTTAAAGTTAATATATTTTATTCTTTTATGAGTTTCAATATTTCTCTTTTATCAACTTAAAAGTAATAATACTAGAGATCACATGTTACATTTTTTATATTTTATTAATGGTTTAAAGCCGTTTGTTGGTAAAGTTAAAGTCACTTAGTTGTAAAATAAGCACGTGGTTTGTTAAGATAAAAAACAACTAAACTGTTGCTGTTTAAAGTTTTGAACTACTAAGTTTACAATTGTAATCGGTACATAAGACCAAAAAAAAAAAGAAACTGTAAGTCTTAGGATAAATTAAAATAAACAAAAGTCTTTTTAATTAACAATTTTAAATAATCATAAAATAAACATTTCAAAAAACTACATACTTAAAAACTTATTAACCTTTTTCTGTAAAAAAAGTGGATTTTACAAATTACAACAACTTATTTTCTTCTAATGTTCGTTTCTTGAAGGTTTGAAAAAAGCTCATTAGAAGCAAATCACTTAACTCAAAATCAGCGCAGAATCTCAAAAAAAGATCTCGCCACAAACAAAACAAAGCACCAAAAAATATATAAAAACCTTCTCCTCTTTACGAGTTATTAATGACAAACGAGCAAAAATCGTAATGTTTCATGTAAAAAAAGAAAAATTCACATTTAGTTAACGCACATTTAAAGGTATTTTTTAGAATAGTATCGACAGTTAGTAAGCCGCATACATCATTGTGCAATCTCAAGTTTTTTATTGATTAACTATGACTTAAAAATGTAAATTTCAAAGGTTGCATTAAAAACGTTAGGACTGTTGACGATAATAAACATCTTAAAAAGTATAACACTGAAAACAAATAAAACAGTCTTATTTAAAACTTTAGGACTGCTTTACGATAAGAAAAAATATTAATGTAGTTATTAGAGTTTGAATAAATTATTCCTTTAGTCAGAACTTTGATTAGTTTTCTAATGTATAAATTTGGTGTAAATAAATACGAAATTATCTGTGGGATAGTTCAAACATAGTTCCCAGATTGTTTTCAGTTGGCTTCTTAATGCCAAGCTGCTTTAAAACTGGTTTATTTATCATTTATTGTGGCTTCATTTTGTTAAAATATCAGTATTTTAAAAAAGCACTCCTTTGCGGTTAGTTTAAACTTATTTAATTTTGCGTTCTTTAATACATATACATATTATGTATATTTTTAATCATTTCAGCACTTCTAATTTAAAGTACAAGTATACTCTTTTCTTAAACTTAGTGAATTTGATTATTTTTATTGTACGTATACTAACTGAATCATTAGAAAAAAGATAAATAAATAGAAAGGCGCAAAATTCGCAGTACTTAAAAATTGTGCTCTTCATAAAAAAGCGACAATTTTGCCGCGGTTGTCCCGCCATCGTCTTTAAGCTGAAAAGTTTAATTAGAGCAATTTCTTCGTTAAATTTTCTTTAAATGTCCTTCAAAACTGAAACGATTGAGAACAGATGACAAATGCTAATTGCTGCCGGTAATTACAAGATTTTTACAAAAAAAATCTGAGAAATTAGCTTTTAACTTTGAAAGGCGTGTTTAAAATGTTACGCATTTCACCCACAAAACAGAATTGCTCGGCTTTTAGTTTTACAGAGTTGATAAATTATTACGATACGTAAACGTGTACCGACAATTGCTTCGTAGAAACATATGAAAATTTAAAGGTTGTTCAGAACTAGACTTAGATATTTCTGAAATTACATGACTGTCTTATAACTAGGCGTTTCTTTAATTTTTTTTTGCTTTAATCCAACATCATCAGTAACAAGCTTTATTCAACAAACAAGTAAAGAAGCGACTTTAAAAATAGTTTAGTTCAATAAGTAAAGTCTGAAAAAACAATGCAATTGCCCACATAATCAAATAGACAAACAGTCTTGATCAACTATGTTAAGCTTTAGCAGACATAAAAAAAAAAAAAACTGTTCAATAACTTAGAAATAAAAAAAAATTGAAAAAAACTTCTCCTTGCTTTTTAAAAAATGTCTTTGTTTGCCTTAAAGCCGACATCAAAATAAAACGAGCAATTAGTATACCACCAAAAATACATGTCGTTTCTTTAGCAAAGTACTAAGACAGTCTAAAAAAATAAAATAATTTCTAAAAAATAATAAGGTCAAAAGAGGCATGATTTCTAACTAGAAGCATTCGTAACCCATAAACACACGTGAAGTTGTCAATGTTGACAGCTATTTTGTTTACATGAAACATATCACACAGAATAATACAAGTAGATAGTGTTTTTACGAGATATCGTACGCTTTAATTTAATAAACAGCTTCTATACATATAATAGCAAGGTTTTGAACAAAATGCAACAAGTTTTGTATGTTGAATATACTTTTAAAGGGCGATTACACTGATAATTGAGCTAATGAAACGCCAACATGTTTTTAGTTTAAGTCTGTAAGTTGTTAAGTGCAAAATTTAAGCTTTATATTTATAAAATTTGAAACTAACAGCAATTTAAATCTACGGCAATATCTTTCACTTAAACAGGGCGGAGGTGACATTTAATTGCCCTTCTAATTCATATCAATTGTTACCATCTCTGGTACTTTTCAATGTTTTTAACAAATGCGGCAGAGATGGTCATGGTTTATAATTAAAAATTCATTTTGAACTTAATTAAAACACTTTTTTTATAGTAAGCAAAATCATAATTAAATACTTTATGAACATTTAATTTTCCAGTTGTAAACTGTTAAACAAAGTATTGGTTGAAATCATAGCAATAGTTTAAACCAAAAACATGTAAAAATTGAACAATTGGTGTTACAACCTCCGCTCAGTTACTACTGGTAAAAATAGGGGATTAGTGACGAGCGACAGCGGAAGTTATTGTTAGGGGTGATGACATATGTTTCTATGACGTCATACTGGAAGTGAGTAGCGTGGAAACTAGATGATGATTGAGTTGGTTGTTGCAGCGACAATAAATAGTCTAACATGCAATTTTGTAAAAAAAGATAAATACTTTATGTGAAAAAACTTCTAGTTTTATAAAAAAAAGTATTTATATTTTCTGTATTATACTCTACTCCATTAAATAACTGCATTCTTCAGCTAAAATTTTATGTGATAATTTAGAGCATTATTATAAAATCAATGGTCGAGTAAAAATAAAAAGCTAATGCACAAAAGTAAAAACCCTGTTAAAAAAAAAATATCACTTCTTTTACCTAAAAAATTGTAAAACAGTAAGCAATAGTTTTTAGTTTAAGCAAAAAACTTGCTTTAAAACCACGTACAAAAGTCTGTTTCATTTTCAGTTCGTTCAAAAATAATAAAATCAATTCTAAGAAAACCCGCAAGAGTAATAAGTTTAGAATTAGGCTATTCGACTGTTTAATTGTGCTTTAATTGTTGAAAAAAAAGGTCATTTGATCAAAAGGTCAAAGTAGTCGGTAAAAAACTGTTTAATATATTTTATACGCTATCCAACGAATTAACTTAGCAACAAGTCGTATTACATGGTTGCAATACCAATGCTGATTAATATCTGTTGTCATGGTTACTAGCTAAGAACCAGTTAATCTCCAATCAAATTAATCTGATAAGCGATGATGACCTTTACCATAGCAACCAAGGTGGCATGACAACAAGGTTGTCAAGCATTTTCGTAGAAGTTAATTGGTTGAATTACCGGAAAACTACTGAAGTCTACGAGCGGTGACTGATGTCTGAAAACTACCGCTAAATCGTAAAAGGGGCGAAAGTGTTTGTAAAAATATAACCAAATTTTTAATTTTTAACTTTGACAATATTTAATTAAATTTATAAGTCAACGTTTAAAAACTGTGAAAAGCTTTTAATATTTGTGTTAAAAAATACTTCGGCAAAATAAAAATATACTTATTAATGCACTTACGACTTTGTTGAGAAGTTAATAGTGAAGTAATAAGCAAACAGTTTGCAATTGCTGTTAATAGAACCAACACTGCTAAACATATTTTACTTATATTACATTTGTATGAAATATTTTTGAATCGCCTTAGATATTCAAAATTTTCAATGAGAGATTGGAAAAATTAAAGAGATTAATTTCTTGTTTTTGGTAAACCTTTTAAACTTTTAAACTAAACATAAAACTATGCTTACAAGTATTTTAATAATGTTTTCAACAAAAAATTAAATAATTTACTGTATAAGATAAAAAGCTTTTTTAATTTCAAAAACTTCATAAATTTGCAATAAATCACAATAAAAACCTGAGATTAATCAAATTTGTAAAACCAAAAGTTTTTTTTTGTGAATTTGGCACAAAAACCAATACAAACTATAAAACGAGCGACTTAAAACATCTCAAAAAACATGAATTAAAATTTAGGAATGATAAATTATTAAGTTAATAATAAATCACACTTTTGGTTTAAGACTTTTTTCGCCGTGAGTTTGCAAAATCAAAATCCACAAACTAGCGTTGTGTCAACACTGGAAGCTGAAAACCACAAAAAAGCTGATTTGCCTCGAAAATTGTTTATTAATCAACAAACGGTTCTTTAGCTGAGCAATTTGCTTGTAATGCGTAGTGGCATAAAACGATTAGCGGTGGAAACTTCTGTTTGATATTTTCAGATAAAAAAGCGAGTTTGAAGCATTCAAGGTCGTTAACAGATAGGTTTAATTGAAACAAAAAAGATATATGTTCTTATATTTCGTCTTTACTTTTGTATGTTGTTTGAAACAAAAGTACTCTTAAATTTGCTTTTTTTATCTTGACATAGTTAAACACTAGGGTTTTAAAAGTTTTCAAAGTTTAGGGCTGTAGAAAATATATGTTTTTTAAAGGTTTACAGTTTTTTTCAGATTTGTTAGCATACATTCTATTAAGGTTGCAAAAAGACATTTAAAAAGGTCGACGAACGACTATGTGGTTCAAATACATCAAAAAACAATCTTATGTATCAAATTCAAACAAAATGTTTATTTAAAAATCTTAGATAATTTTAGATGCTCTTTGCTCAGTAAATTAATACAAAGCTTAACTAGTTATTTTATACAACAAAGTATTGAAAAAAAGTCAATTCTTTATATTACCATCATTCGAACACACGAAGTTCTAACAACCCTTAATCAATCTGGTCAATTTTTTTTTGCAATTGTATTAAACTTTAACCTTTTTGTTTGTTAGCAAGCTGACTATTGACAAAACAGAAAAAGATATTGAGATTGAAGAAAGAAGTTTCAATGCAAAGGGGAAACTTTTTACGTTTTTATTTTACTGCCGCAATAAAAAAGTCGTTGGTGTTTTTTATTGGTGTCGCGAGAGACAATTAATTTTCGCTACTCGTTGAAACGCCAACGTCTTAAAAATTAGTCATGCTAGATGCTGCAGTAAATTAAAAAAAAAAAATTCAAAAATTTTAAAGTTGCTTCAGTATTATTAATTTGTTAAACATTTTTAATGGCTTTTTTTAAACTTACCTAACTTATTTTTTTTACAAATAAATTTTTTTATTCGTTTAAACGAAGCTAAATACGCAACATGAGCCTAACATTTCAATTGTTATTTAATTAATGGCTTTAGAATGTTATGAAATTTATTCAAGTATTTTTATCTAATATCTAGTTTTAGATTTTATTATCTTCAAAAAAAGCAAATTCTGATATAAATTGGTTAATATGTATAGTACATATATTTAAAAGGTAAGGTTTAAACTAATACATAGTCTTTTACCTTAAAACCATTAAAAAAATAACTTTGTCAGTTTTTGACTGTTTGTGAATTTAAAAAGTTTGTTAGAATAATTTAATATTTAGTATGATAGAAGTGCATCGAATTTTATACTAACAAAACATTTTGGGTACCATAAAAATAACTCAAATTTTACAAATTTTAGCAAACACTTCAACTACAAAGCATTTAAAATTGAAAGTAGTCGAGTTTGAAAAAATTGCATATTTTAACTTTAAAAATTATAGTTTGGTATGTTAATAAAGTTTTTAGTTTAAAATTTAAAGATTAATTTTGAATAACTTGCTGCTTTTACTTTAGTTGTTAAATTACACAATATACAAACTTTTTAGTAAATTATACTTATTGGTGTATAAAAATAATTAATAATCCTCGCCAAACTAGCTGCAAAAGCGTCAGTTAGCAAACATATTGAAGGCTTTCTATAATGAGGGCAAGTGAAAAATTCGAGGGTCAATAATGCAGCGATATTTTCGACGGCAGGAAATGGTGGTGTCAAGCAAAAAAACGAAGACAATTTTCTTATTCACTTCGACATCAATTACAAAAGCGTTTGAAGTTTTTTTTTGTGGTGGAAGTTGGTGCTATGTAGTTAATGATAAATTAAACTATATGTTTTATTTTGTTGAATTTGGTATTCATTCAACATTTTTTACCCCGTTTAATAAGCTTGTTTTTAAATTCATTTGTAATTGTTAAAGTTAATCTAGCTACAACTTTTGGTTTGCGAACAGTAAAAAAAAACACTTTTTTTTAAATAAAATTAGCCAGGTGTAATAAAATTAGCCTGCAGGGAATTTATAGTATATTAATTTTCTGAGGAGAAATTTATTTAAAGATAAACCGACCGCTTATACTAAGTATAACAAAAACTTGTTTTAAAAGCTTAAGAGTTTTACTCAATAACCTTGTAAATAGTTTAATATAAATTTTAAGAGCCAAGTTATAGTTAAACCGCAAACATGTAACAGAAAGGCCATTAGTAGAACAAATTGTAATTCCCAAAAGATTGTTGGTTTACTTTCTTTAAAGTTTACTTCGGTTTAAATTTCAAATCACTGCTTTATAAGTATCCGTGCTCATTAAGCAGTTTGACTTTGTTCAACAATTTTTGAAAACTTGCTTCGTTGTTAGATGATTTTTGTATATATATATTAATTGATTTTTGCCCTACCGTTGACATCATTACTTTCACCATTAAATCTTATTTTAAGGTTTAAACAGATTGAATAATTTTTAAACTTTACTAGCATAAACAAAATTTTAATTTATTAGAAGTCTTATTATAAACAAAATTAAATAAATAAATAATTGTTTAAATTGTTTTAAAATTTTAGGTTTAAAAAAAAAGAATACAAACTATATAACACAACAAAAAAGCAAGATGTAAGTTTTTGTAGTAAAAATAATATGAATAGTAGCTTTATAACAATATTTGTAGTAGTTCACCTAATCTTAGTTTAAACAGAAATAAAAGAACAATCTAACGCTTATTATTTTATGCAAGTTTTACTTGAAAAATATTTTTATTTTTTCATAGTATTAAATTTTTTTTTATAAATTTCTGAAGAAACTTTAAAATTTATTTAATATTGTTTAATGGAACATACAAAAAAACACTCAAAAAGTTTTGTCTAAGGACCTGGTGTACAAAGAAACCTTTCGGTTATCGAGTCGTACACCTGGTCGTATTAGACGTTTCTACTGCAAACAACTGTTGTGTATTGCAATTTATTTATTGTATCTAAACACAAAAAACACATAAACTTTTTTATAAATTTTAATAATACAAAAAAAAATTCTTCAAAAATAGAAAAATAGTTTTAGTAGTACATGAATATTTAAGGCCAAAAAAATATAAAATTTAACTGAAGTTCTCAACAAAATTTATTCGTAAAAGACTGTTTTGTTTTGAAATATTAAAAGCTTAACAAATTAAAAATATATCAAGTTAAAGTAATTATCTATTAATATATTTTTTTCTTAAATGTAGAAATACAAATAAATTTTTGTATGAAAT
Organism: Thalia democratica; assembly: GCF_965202585.1. NCBI lineage: Eukaryota > Metazoa > Chordata > Thaliacea > Salpida > Salpidae > Thalia > Thalia democratica. The sequence goes on from NC_139165.1 coordinate 79,932,516, forward strand.
TATGTTACTGCAAAATCTTACCTAGTGTTTGAAAATCAGTCATTAGTACAAAAATAAAGTTTTTTTTTAGTCTGTTGAAATAAAACCTCATACAAACTTCAGACTTATAAATTTATTTTTTGCACATAAAAAAACCAAAAGTTGTCGATCTGGTAAAAAAAAAAGTTAATAAACTTATGTAATTTTTTTACAAATATGCTTTCACTCAGAAAAAATAGAACAAGGAGCACTAAATGTAACTGCTTTTAAAAACAACAGAAAAAAGACTGTCGGTCAAACACACTCTTCTGCTAATTTGAGATGTGACAAAAGTTACTGTAAAATGATTTTTTTAAAAACCTCAACAATTAAAAAAAGGTAAACTTTAGAAGCGCTGTGTAAGCAAATAGAGACGTTAAATTAAAGATTGCACAATTATCAAGTTTCAATCTCGGGTTTACCCTGATTCATTAAGAGGTGAGCAAGGTGAATGGTGAGCTTCGAGGATGAATAAGTACGACCCCAAGTGACGGTGAACGGAGGAAATGAGGGTGTGAGCGTGACCCAGTTTCATTTGCAACCTGTTCAAGCATGACTCCTCCCTAATGAACTGGAGGGAGTGTCCATTGATGCCGTTGTCAAGAAATATCTGTTGTCATGGTTACTTTTGCATATTTTTATTTTGTTTCGTGTTGTAGAACAAACAACAGCTAAAAAATTTTAATTTAAACAAGATTGAAGTCCTTTTACTATTTAAGTTCTAGTTTTAAGTAAAAAAACATTTGACTACGTTAGAATTTAATTTTACATACTCTTAAGAAGTTTTAAACAAAATTGTGTATTTAGAGTTAGATATATTTGACGCACTTGTTTATATTGCCCCAAATTGATTTCGTCTAAATATTGACCGACTCTTTTACAACTCCATTTGCTCATTTCATTTGTAACTTTGTCAGCAGACATGAAAGATGTCCTGTTGTTAGTTTCACCCAACAATGAAGCGTTTTTTGTTGAAGTGTGAGACACAGGTTCAGTTTTATAATGTGTTTTATTGGTCAGAAGATTAGAGTTCTTAAAAGAAGCTCCTTCTAAAGAGGAGTTTCTGTATAACAAAACAAATTTAGTTCATTTATAAATACATAAATTTATACCTAACGTACTATAAACTTACAAGTCAAAGAGTGAACCAGAAATTATTGGTTTTTTTGTTTCTTTTTTGAGTTTTCTGAAATTAAAAATTGTAGAGTTTTGTATCACAAAAACAATTTAGTTTAACACATTACTGCAGAAGAATTGTTTTTTACCACATTAGCTTTACAAACTAAAAGTTGTATAAATATTTTTAATAAAGTGATACGAAGTATGCGTTTTTATTTTGTTCGACTATATCTATATTAATATTTAAGTGTATTACTAAATGAATTGTACAAAACCATACTTACATAGGAACGCTACTTGATCTTTTTACGTTCTTCTGTATTGATTTTTTAACAAAGGTTTCATTTTCATCGTTTGTTATCCTAAAAAAAAACTTGAAAAGTATAACGTTGTATGCTATCAAGTTAATTTAAAAGAAAAAAACTGAGTATATGTTTTTTAGCTTTTTAGTTATACTTTAAGCCGTATCAGTTGATACTATCTATGCTTTAAACTTATACACGGATTTATTTTTTATGAAAACTAAATATACTTTACAATTATAATCAATATTTGCATTTTTTTAGGTTAATGTTTCATCTTAAAAAAATCTTAAATTAAGTTGAAATTAAAGTTTTAAAAACACAAAACTGCTTACTTGTCTGAAATTTCAGCGTGATCTTTAACATCATTTGAGTTATTTTTCAGAATTTGTTCAAAAGATTTTAGTTCTTCTGATTGGTAAACTTCTTCTTCTAACTGAGACTTGCAGTTTACTTTAAAATTGTCAAGTAAATTTGGCGCCAATTGTCCGAATGCAGCTGCCATGTTCTTTACAAGATTCGACTGATCCTGCATCAATCTGTAAACAAATAGTTAGTTAAAGAATACATTATAAGTTTTCAAAAATACTTTATGTTTAAATAAAGAATATTGTTGTTAGAGAACATGACTTAACTTTTTTTAACTAAAATTGTAACTCTAAATTACTTATAATATACATACATAAACAATTTTTTTAGGTTTATAATGGTATAAATTGTTTAAAACAGAAAATTATCTGCGCTTAGATATTGACGGAAACTTTATTTTGAACAATTTGCTGTTTTTTTAAAGGGCAACTGTGAGCAATTTTACATATAATAAAATAAAAATAAATTACTTACTTTTTATAGTCGAAGTTGATTGAACTTTCATTTAAATTCGGAAGAAAGTCTATAAAATCTGTTTGTTAATATTCGTAAAATCGTTATGCATATATAGTTGGTCAAAAATTTTATTTTAAATGTATGCTAAAATATAAGCAGGTTTCAAAATTACTCATTACTTATTTTAGTGTTTAAATACTTAAAAAAAAACCGTTTTCTATTTTTGATTTCTTGTTAACAGTTGGATGTAATTCGTTTGCTTCTTCAATCAACTGATTCTGCAAGAAAAGAGTTATAATTAAATGAAAAAAATATGTATATACTTGTATCTCTATCTAACTAACTCTCAACCTGATTTTGTTTAAGGTCGTTCAAAGACCTTTTTCTAGAAGCTGTATCTTCGTTTGCTGCAGGACTTTTAACTTTTTTATCAGTCGAACATGGAGATTTTCGTTGCATTTGCGACGGAGAAGCTCTGAATAAAAACTCTATTATTAAATACATACCCCTTAACTTCAAAAACGTGAAACATTATCTAAAATATTTTGTTGTTTATCTTTTAAAGTTATAATTACTTTTAATGCATTTATTTCATGAAAAACAGACATAAAAAAATGTATACATTGAATTACAAAGTGATAAGAGAGGTATATAGATTGGAAAGATCAAAAAATTATTTAAATAAAAAAATAAGCAACATACATTTTTCTAGACGGCAGAACGCAAGTAAAAGCGGAATTTCTCGTCTCTGATTCGCTGATTTTGGCTAGCAACGGCGAGTTGTCGAAACCCATCAGTGAAGAGCTGGGCAGGTTGCTTGGCAACGAAACCAACGGTTGCCATGCAGTGACGTCATCATGATCTCCCCGCTGGTTGTTTATGGTGAAAGGGAAAATATGGGTGATTTTGTTTGGCGCGTCATCCTCAGCAGAACTTGTCTGTTTGATATTTTTGCTTACTTCTAAAAATTAAGTAAATAAATTTAGACCGAATATTGAGTGTTTCGAAAGTTTAAATTTTAACATTGTTACTTGACTCTTCTTTCTTTTATTTATTTATTTTAAAAGTAAAATCCTTAGTTTTTTAACTTTTATTTTATTTGTATGGAAAGCATTGTCGTTTTTTTTACTATTTTATAAGACAAAATTTATGTTAAAAACCATTAATTACACTATGTTAAAATGAATAAAAGATCATTGTGGTTTAAGATTGCTACAAAGTAAATAGTCTCACCCTGTTTTGTTGAGCGAAGAAAGCGATGTTCTTTAGACACCATTCACATTCGCATTCGTTCTGATGATGAATGATCACCGATTTTGACATGAGAGCTTTCAGACTTTTCCCGTGATGTCTGATGCTCCTCTTCCAATCCTTGGCAGTCTCCCTCCCGCTTATCGCTTGGAACTCGTTGGGGTACATCCAGTTCTGCTTGCCCCCGAGCTCGTACAGAATTGATTTGCCTGAAAAGTTACAAATAGTTAGTATAAATGTTTGTTTTAGCAAAAACTTTTGTACTATTGAACAAATCTGAGATTGTTGTTTCTTTCAGTTGTTAATTTGACAATATTAAACGCACTATAAAAGGAATTATACTTAATTTTTTACGAAAAAAATTGAGATCAAAAAAAAAAAGTCTGTGTTCTTAAAACAAGCAGCTCACAATACTGTTGTACTCAATATTCCAGAGAAACACGACAGACTGCTAATTAACAAATTAAACGAAAATCGTAACTCGTTGTATAAGTTTGTAGTTCTCTCATTTTAAACTCGTACCAAGCTGGTTTTTATTGTTTAATAAACTGGAAATAATCCACCTACTCAAAGGTTTCAAATTTTTTGACATATTTACAGCTTTTTAAATCTTGATCGCTTACAACTATATTGTTTACTTTTAATTTTTTATTAATTTCTTATTATACTACCCATTATAATCACGAAACTTATATGCTCATTGTTTGCTAACAAAGTAAAACCTGTTAATTTTGTGAGCTTTTAGATTTTGAAAATGCCATTAGTTAAAAAAGTTTTAAGTAAGCTAAAACTAAAAAAAAAGTTTTAAGAATTTAAGATGTAAAGACACTAAGTAATAAACAAAGAAACTTGATTTGCCAGTCTAGTTTAGATCGGTTGAGTTCAAAATTACAATGTTACTAATACAATTTACAGATAGAGACGGCACTCCGAGCAAAAATCGACTTAAACATGAAAAGAAAACTTCTCTAAAAAATCACGAGCGGCCTTATTGAATGGAATTTCACGTTCTGGTCAAACAAACGAAAAAAAACGAGGCGAAGCATAAGGAACAGTCTGCGTTGCGAGAAAGTAATTAAATTGCAACGAAATACTTTTGTGCGTAAGCATCTAGTGTGTTTTTTTTTTGCGCTCGTGATTTAACTTGCAGTCTGCTTTGCAACCTTTTGTTTGAGCTGTTGTCAATTAAAACATTTATTTTAAGCTAAACATGCTGTTCTTTTACGTTTTTTAGTTTTCAAATTCTGCAGAGGTTTTGTTTGAAACGGACTTTGACTTTTATTATTTACTGTTGTTGATAATGTTTTTTTAAAACTACGAATATTTTATTTTAAATATGTAAAACAATATTGATACAATGTTTATGCATACTTAAGACAAAGAGATATAACAGCTTTTACAAAGAAGTCGCAAAAATTCATTATTATTGAAATAAGTTTTTACATGCATTTATGTAAACTTAAAAAGTTATTACGCTTAGGCTTTATTTGAAAAACAATTTTGGTAACTATAAAGGTTATTTAAACTTTTTTTTGATTTAATTATTTCTATAAACTTTATAATCAGCACAAATTCGTAAAGGACAAAAAAAAAGCTTAAACGTTTTATACTTTAAAATAAAAACTACTTTTTAATTTGAACAAAAATATAATTTACTGTTATAAAGCAAGGAAGTTAACTAGATAAAAAAAAGTACCCTATCTGAATAAATTTTTAGCAGCTTTGAACATTGCAGACTAATAAAAAACTAAACAAAAATAATTTTAATATAGACATAATGAGAAACTTGTTTTTTAGATTTAAATAATAAATTCATAAAAATGAAAACTTGTTTAAACTATTCTAGTTTATAATTTGTTACTTATTTATATATGCATTAAACAAATAACAAACAAATTCAAAATAATACATAAGCTAAACAAATATTTATTAATATAAACCCACCTTTGCTACCCTGGCTGAGTCTTGCGATGTAGAGGAGGGCATTGTTGTCGCCGCAAGTCACCTCCAAAAACTCCTCTCCTCCTTCGTCCTTCTTCACTTCCACCTCCGAGCTGCTCACGTGACCTTTCGGCAGGTTCACCGTCCACCTGCAACCCTCCGTTGCCACATGGTGATGGCTGTTTGCCCCTGGAAACCGGTTTTGAAGCCTCATTTTGCTCACTGAATTTTCCATCAAATCTGCAAATGTTTAAACTTGCATTTAAACAGATTTCAATTTTAAGTTGAAATAAGTTTATATATTATTTTTTATGGTTTTATAAATAAATCTATGTATTATTTCAGATCAAAATATTATTTGTTAAGCTTTATAGCCTGTTTTGGTTAATAGTTTTATGATCAGACTCACTTGTAATAATATTAGTAAATTAAAATCTTGAACATTTAAGTTTTAGAGTGAGCAGCTAAAAATAATTACAAGCAACGTATGTTTCAAATACTCACTGACGACAGTTTAGTTTTTTTCAGTGAAAAGGCAAAACACTCGCAGGTTGCGATTCAAAAGCTTGAACGAAAAGGAAGCTCGTCAATCGATAAATTAGACACGCAGCTAATGGTGACCTCTAGCAACGCTTCTATCGACGAAGGTTGGCATTAGCAACACACAACGAAGCAAAGAAAAAGCCAGATGAGCTGCAATGACGTGACAAAGGATTAAGAGCCGCGATAAAAAGAAGCAGCGACAGCAGCAGATAACCTCGAGTAGAACGAAGCGAATAACCGTGACTAGCTTTCAATGTTTGTATTTTGTTGCTCCCTGTACGAACGAAATCGAATGATTGCGGTGTCAACGCGCAAGCGATATACAAACATTGACGGTGCCTAGCGAAAAAAAAAGAAGAAGAGAACGCCGCTAGACGCTTTGTGGTAATTGAAATTTTTTTACTGCCGCTAGGTGTGACGTCATAATGCATCAAAAGTGCTCGCTCTCGTCACACAATAGGCTTTCCAGCTTTCTTTGTTATAAAGCGCCGCCCGACAGCTGAGGATCGGTAAATTGAACGACGAGATGCTTTTATTCATTATTTATCGCCGCGCCACATTCTGCTTCTTTTCGCTGCGGCTGTTTAAAACTCTCTCTCTCTCTATTGAGATGTGTGAGTTGAGTGGTGCGAGAATAATTACCGCCGAAACTTGCTGAACGATTGAACGGCAGATAAATAGCTGACTGATCTCGCCGCGACACTCAGAGCTTCTAGTTGATTTCAGAGGCGTGTTCCGTGATTTAACGCTTTTCAAAAACACACATCGCGAGACAAGTCGACCTTTTAGTGTTTCAAAAATCTTAGCGAGGTGCAGCTTAGTTAATGGCTGTAGGTAGAGGGTTTTGCAAAACCTTTTAGCAGAGAAAAACTTTTGATATTTTTATGCAGGCTTTTTTGCTTACTCGCAAATTTTTCTGTCATTCATTTTCGTTGTTAGCTTTCTTATTTTAGATATCAAAATACGTAAAATAATAAAAGTAATATTTATTAGAAGCACAAGAACTTTTTGACTAGATCAATAAAATTAATCAAGCTTTACAAGTTTAACAAGAAATGCTCATCCATAATCCTAAATACACAAAAAGTCATCAACATGTTGGCAGTTGTCTACATTGACCTGTGTGCGAATGTCGCAAGCATATTTTTTGTTTGAAAACTACCAACAACAAAAGAACAAGAGATCTTCTTGCTGTTTCTCAATTAGTATAACTAATCACCTTCTCTATACATCAGCGTTGCGCAGTATCGGTTTTACAGCGGTGAAGATTGATTGGAACAAACAGGAAGGTCAACGCTAAACCGCGATGTCAGGACTTGGCACTAAAGTTACTGAAATCAGCTTTATTTAGCAGAATAGCAATTAAATACGCGCGAGGTTGTACGGTTGATCATTTGAATTTAAATTTGTTGAAAAACCATTGCGCTTGTAAAAGCTCGCGAGCCCGAAAAGCTTTGACGAGTGTAAGTTAACATGTGTAAGTTTCGTTTATATGTTCAAGCGGTTATTAACATTTATATATATTAAAAATCTGATTCATTTTCTCTAGTCGTTTATGTCACAAACGATTTCAAGCTTGAGAATATTAAAACCGTTGCTCGCTTCAATTAATTAAAAAAAAAGCATAAATCAATTTTACAGCTGCAAAATTTGTTACACATATGCAAGGCTAATGGCCTTGCATATCATAACAATTCATAACAATTTTTTTAGAAAATCATAGACGAATTAATAAAATGTTTAAAAATATAAATTATACATATATATATAGAAAAAATTGTACTAAATATAAACGAAAGCTTTAATTTTGTATTGACTTTTTTATCATGTGCAATATACAGTTTAACAAAAACTAACTGTTGTTGTTAAGAGTAACTACTTTTTTTCCGTTGCTACTAGTAACAACCGAAGGCTGCTTACATTCTGTAACGGAAATCGTGGATGACAGCTCTGGTGATGACGTCATAGCGGAAGTTGACCTCTGTAGCGTAGAAACCAGCCGATGATGATTGAGCTGGTTGTTGCTGTGTAAAAGAAGAGAATCACGAACAAAATAAAATAAGTAAAACGGTGTTATAGTTAATTAAAAATTTAGTTGTAAAAAGACTGCTGACTAAATAAAAAATATCTTGATGAATAAAAAATTTGAATAACAAATACTTTTTTTTTGTTTTTAGGTAAAAAAATTTTTAAGTTATACTGCAAGTAAAAGTTAGTTTTTAGTCTAAAAGCTGATAAAAACACGCTTTATTCTAATTATAATTTTACCGTGAAAACGTTGTGTTGTCGAACATTGGCATATTAGAAAATGGCAATAAACTTTCTTGCTTCTTGTTCAAGTTCATCAGGTTTAAAACTTGTAACCTGAAAGTTTTTAGTTTTAAGCAATACAAAACTTAAAATCTGTTTGTGAAAGTTTATAAACTTTCATTTATGAGAAAATCAGTTCATTGGAAAGGTTGGAAAAGAACAAAAATCAAATTTTATTGTTTTAAAGATGTTTCCGCCTGCAAAATATTCAAATACTAAGCGACCACAAATAAAAACACAAATTAAATGAAATTAAGTTTTTGACACTAAATTAAGAACATAAATTAAACTAAAGGGAACTTCTTTTTTGCAAACAGCGTACCGGTTGTACAATCTAATTTTACATTCAATATTTTTGCTGTTACAACTCAACAAGTCAGCAGTTGTCATAGCAACCAGCCACACACGCGGCAGTAAAAACAAATCCAACGAGCCCACCACGTCGCCAAGTAAACAAGCTTCTTAGCAACGGTTGCCAAGTTGCGAGCTGCATTCAAGCAGATAAACGCTTGTGGTCTCTCGCATGGCAACCGAGCTGGCATGGTTGCTTGGCAACCGGGTCGTCCTGCTTTCAGCACTTCCGCACTTTTAGTTAATCATCTTTGACGAAAATCACCGACGTCTGCGAAGGCGGCTTTAAGTTTCCTCCAGACGCGGTAAAGTATACCATATGTCTAAAGTTTCAAATTTTTTCTCAAGAAAATTTTTTTTGATGTAAATGTTTTCTAGGATTAGTTTTCTATAGTCTTTAGCAGCGTTATTTTAAAAAACACAACTTGAATAGTTAGTACTACTTTGAAGTTAATAAGTTTATTATTGTCTAAAAATAGTTCAAGTTTATTTACTAGTACTTCATACTATCTTTTAAATAAAACTTGTGCCCGATTGAGTTAATTAGTTTTAAATTTTTCCCCCTAACTATAAACGCCTGTAGTAAATTTTATGGTTGTTAATTGGTTGATATGTTTGTCTTTTGACCTGTAATATTAGAGTATAAATATATTTAAAGAACTACCACACAACAAAGTTAAATAATAAAACTTATTTTAAAGCAAACATTTCTTTATTTGAAAACATTAGTACAATTTTTCGAAGTTTTAAAGGATTACAAACAACGAATTTTTTAATAGGTATTTTCAACAGTTGATAAGAGATATTACTAAGTTTTTGTTTTACTTAGTTAATGAATAATTTGTTTAAATACTCACCAGTTAAACTGATTTGGGCCTCCTAACTGTAGCGGGTCGAACCCGGAAAGTTCATCTTCTTTTTGATGTTTAGCCCCATTTATCCCACCGAAATTAGAAGGAACTTGCTGAAATCCCCCAGGAAAGGGGTTACCAGGCAACATGGCTGCCGGGTTATTAAGCATCCACATACTGGCAAGGTCGGGTTGAGAAAAAATATCCCCGAACTCGGCACCTGATTGGCTTAAAATTGTCGATAAATTAGGAGAAATACCCGGAACTGCTGAAGAACCCATATTTTAAATATTTTTGTTTAAACTAAAAGTGTTATTTTGTTATTTGATACCTGTAGGTGATAAGTAATTGTTTGTAATTTAAAAAAGTATTCTTCGCAAGGTAAACTTTATTTCTTAAACATAAATTTTATAGTTTGCAAAAAAAAGCAATCTGCTTAAAATTATTTTTTTTTACAGTCTTTATTATGATTCTCAGTTTTATGTTGTTTCTATCAGGAACAAAAGTAGTAATGACTAACTTAAAAATAAGTATAATTTACCAATAAATTAAATTAATATAAAGTAGCTGTCGTTTTGAATGAGCCATAGTAACCAAGTAATTCATAAAAAACAGTAAATTGTAAAATTTTTACTAAAAATTGCTTTAAAACTATGTGAGAAAGATTTTGAAGAAGTTTTACATTTATAACAAAATATATTTCTTTTCAATGCATTATTCTTAACACCTCGAACCTAAACACTACCTAAACAACAACTTATTTAAAAATTTCAAATTATAAAGACCATTCTTACGCTTATGAATTGATTAAAAAAGAATTAATAAAAAATTATACTTTAATAATCGGTTTTACAGTTACTTACTTATAAAAAAACAAGGCACTGTAAATGTGCAAATAAAGTTAAGTAAGCTTAAGGTATCTCAGATACTTTTAAAAATAATATCTAACCGCATCCAACCTCTTTTAAAAGAAGATATTTTTTTTGAAAAATTATAGCCCTTTAGACTTGAGACAAACGCGCTCCTCTCATCATTTCGTTACCACAGCAACCGGTTTCGACCGTGGCGTTGACCGGGGAGGAGGCACCGTGGAAGACAGATTGCGATCAGCTCCGTTGCCTGGCAACTGGTTGAGGTGAAGCGACAACTAGTTAAATTTCTGTTGCGGTTACAAACCTTGGACCTTGGCGAAACAGGCGAAATCGTGTTAGCAGAAGCGCGCTGTGTAAACACCGAAATCTAAGCGGCGCGTTGTGCGAAAAACGGCAGCTTTTTTTATTGTTTGTGTGTTTGCAATAAAACACGCAACCGAAAACACACCGAGCAAAAATCGTGACCCTTTGTGCTTTTAAAGCTTTTTCTTTTCTAAATACAAAAACAGCGACGGCTACTAACGAGCTCAAAATTAGCGAGAGAAGAAATCAACAGCGCGTTGTGTGTGGTAGCTGTCTGCTAAAGCGATTTGAAAATTGCGTATTATGAGGTTAGCGGATAAAGAAGCGAGGTGAAACTAGCGATGTCGGCGACAGATTTGCTTTTTGTTCGGAAACTAAAGTGAAGGCGACAGTTTTCGGCATACCACTTGTCTGTCTCGATTTTTTGGTTCGCCTTCCCAAGTAATTTCGACACGCTGATTGTTTTTTAAATGATTTCTGATGGAATACTGCGTGTAAAAAGTGAAAGAAATGCTTGCCACCAGATAATAAGAACTTAAAAACTTTATTGTTTGTTAAAAAAATAGTAGTTTTTATAAGTAGACTATTCAATAATGTATTAGTTAGAATTAAAACAACTAAAAATTAAGCAAACATAGGAATTTCCTTGCTATATGAGCATTTTAAAAAACTTTTACAAAGCGCAAGGAAAAAATAAGTTATCAAAGAAATCAGTATGGCTTCTGCTAGCATGCAAGTGGCCATCAGAGACTATGACTTTATGTAAGCCAACTTCCAAATGCAAAATAAAATAACAAAGCTTCTATGCTGCCAGAAAAACGAGACTTCTAAAAGGTTGATAACTCGGCGCCTCTTATTAGCGGCATGTGAGGAGCTGTCTTCACTTGGAAGCCATAAAATGAAAGCTCGAGTTCAATTGATTCTTCCTCCATCATTCACATACGACTTGCCCTCACCTAATTTCGCTGCTTCTTATCTTGCTGAGATTATCCCTTTTCGCTTTTCGTTCACTCGCAAGCTGTTGTCACTCGTTAAACTAGGGAAAAGGCAGCTAACTGCTGAGATAACTTCGCTTTGTGCGACAACGCTTTAAAAGGGGGCGGTTTTTAAGGGTCTCTAAATCTCGCTGGTGTTCTGGATGAATTGTGTAGCTTCGTTGAGACTTTTGAAGAGCCCGCAGTTCAACAACCCTTTGAATATTTTTACGGCGTCGTTATAAAAAAGACAATTTTTTTCTTTCTTGATTTTTACGCATACTTTTATTTACTCAGTCTACTTATTCGATGCATAATTAATTTACAATCTTCGTTTGTCTACCAATGAACATTGCTACAAAGTTATAGAATATTATAAAGTTGTTAGTTTAGGCTTTTAAGTAAAGGTATTATAAACATTCAGTTTATTAAACAGTTAGAATTAGTTCAAAAAATGTATATAAATAAAGATATCAATTAATTTTGTTGTTAATAAAATTAGACTTTTTAAAATTATCAAAAAACTGTTTGCTACACAATGTCTAACTGTTTACTGTTTTAGTATTATTTTATTTTAACAATTAGAACAATTATTTTGTAATCACTTATTTTATAGATAAGAGGAGCTAGTATTTATATTTCGGATACATCGATTATTAATAGTTTACTGTATAGTTTTTAATCTAACAGTAAAGTTAGAATAAAAAATTATTGTTTGAATCTATAAAAAAATTTCCAAATCAAATTAGTTGTTTAGTTTTCATTTAATTGATGTTGAAAAATAGTTAAAAAATTTTAAGTCTCGTTTTTTAAATTAGTTACAAAAACTGCAAAAAAAAATATCAAAAAATTTTAAGTATACATCTTAAGTTGTTGTTCATACTATTTATAAAACAAAAAGTATAGTTGATCGAATTAACTTAACAAATCTAAACCTAAAGTTTCAAACAACGGAAAACATATAATAAAAATAACAAAACAATGTGTTTCAAATAAAAACTTTTCAAACCAGCAAACTGCTCAAATAACCGCCTACGACGGCAGAATCTAAACTTTCAAAACTTCGACAAGCTTCCAAAGCTGCCGTCTCGCTTTGCTTCTGCTTACATTAAAAGCTTCTGCTCGTCGACTGCCGTCGAATGCACTTCTTTCCGCCGCTCGGTTCTCTCCGCTGCGTCGCCGCTCAGCAAACTTTTAATCGCCGCCGCTGTTGCTCGGAAGTGAAAAGAGAGAGAGAGAGGATACGAAGCATCAGATCACACACGACCCTCAAACGAAGCCGCCACCCCTCAAAATTTCGCCCCTGCGAAAATTTTCGCCCACTTTTGCGCCCGTGCGACCGAAAAGCTATTGCCGAGCTACGAGGGGTCGTAATTGTGATGCAATAACCTTGCTGTGCGCTGTGCGAGGAAAAAACTTCGGTTAGTGTGGGGAGAATGTGAGCTTTTATTGGCTTCGTTGTTGTGCTTTCGGCCGGCGTCGCTTGTTTTCGGTAAGTGCTTTTTCTCAGTAAATGGCTGTTTTTCGGAAAGCAAAACGTCTACTGTAAAATGTACATACATAGTAATACAAAATATACATAGTTTATTGATACAATGCATCTAAGTTTTTTTTTTTCTTTTTTGTTTTTTTTTTGTCTAAATGGGCTTGTTAAAGTTATACATAGTAATACAAAATCATCGAAAAAAAAAACAGATCAAATCGTAAACGAACAAAAAACAGCGTTGCGAAATATTCACTGCTCTCACCGTTCAGCCATCTGCTTGTTACGTCATAAATGCTCACCGAGCTCTATTTTTTTTTCGGTGGAAAATAGCATCCAATCACGAGCTCGTGGAAAAATATCATAAATCAAACTAAAGTTTCACTGGGATTATGAATTTAGAGAAGGAAATGTTTCCCATGGAGGAGATAAACCGCTAACCTACAATGCATTCAGTTACATGCTGATGTGCTGATTGTTATTAGCGCTTCAAAGTTCGTTGGATATAATTTCGCAAAGTTCGGTGATAATTAAATCGCGAGGTCGTTCGGTTTCGCTTTCAGTCAATAAATCGAACTGAAATTCGCTTGTAATAGAGAGAGTAGCGGTGTAAGAAAGCCACTAGGAAAATCGAGTTACGATTCCCTCACGGCCGTTCTGGTTAGTAAATGTTTTAAAGCGCGCTGCAGTGCTAACATATTTCAGTTGTGATATTTTATTAGCTGCTTGAAGCAGCTTTATTTTGTTTAAATGATTTTACTTCTTATATGAATTTTGTATCTCGCAACTGACTCCTTTATCAGCAGACTGAAATTTTTGCAAGTGTTTTGATTAGTAACTTATAAGTTGTGTTGTAGAGGTTTTTTTATAAGCTTTTTTCAAAATTAAAATAATGTTACTGTGCTAAATTGATAATTAAAAGGGCATTTTTATCAGGTTTATCTTACAGTAGCTGTTTAAGATTTCCAAGAAAATATATACTTGCAATAATGTGGAAAACTTTAGTTTTAGTATAAATAGTACAAGTTTTAGTATTTGAGCCTTTCAAAGTGATGTTGTTTTATAATTATTGTTTAGTAATAACTTTATATAAAAAAATTAACATTTTGTAAAAAAATATGAAAAATGATTTTTTGCATAGCTATAAAAAGTAGTATTTATTTGAAAAATATTTTAGCAAAGTAAACACTTTTTGTAATGTTTTATAGTTATCGAGTTAAACAAAAAATAGTTTTTATAAATTGAGTTTTGTTTGCTATATTACAGTGCATTTTGAATATAAATCTTTTTAAAGCAAAAGTTTTTGACCGCTTGAATTCAGTTTTACAGTTAGCAATTAACTAATGCACATCTCTTTATTTTTAACCGTAGAGGGCAGTGATAGTTAATTTCACTAAAAAAATTGTAAAACTTCTTTATTCCCAATACAAAACATTTTGCTTAAAACTAGCGTATAATTTATAATTTTCACTAAAACTACTACAATTATTGATAAATAGTATTTACACTAGTTGAACCGTTGAGATTTGACAAAAAGTGTCTTTAAATAATATAAATACAACATAAACATATCTAAGACAAAAAAATATTCGAAAGCTGTATATCAAGTACATTTATTCATTGAAAAAAACATTCAGACGAACTATGTAAACTTTCATTTTACTAAGACTTCACTCGTAGTAATATAATTTTAAATATACAATTATAAATACGCTTATAGTTTGTAACTATTTTGTTTACATTATTTTTAGTAATCTAATATATTTCAATGTTATTTTTATTGAAAGTTATCTACTCAATTTTCAAACAAAAACAAGAATTCTTGATAAAGTTCCTGAATCACAATACACATTTTTTTTTTGTAATAAGTAAGGTTATACAAGCATACAATAAAAAAATTGATTAATTTACACTGATTTTGTAACTGTAGTTTCTACACTAGTAAACGGCAGAATGGATACCACAAAACTATTATTTCATATTTTACTTACCAAATTCCAAATGCATCATTGATGTTATGTTGAAACTCTCTACATTTGAAATATAATAAACTAAAATTTTTTTTTTGTAAGTTTTAACAAGACAAACTGCACAAAACTAAAGTTTTTATCAATCTAGTTTGGTAAAAAAGATATTTTGCTGTCAAAACACAAAGCGAATAAGTTATTTATGATAATTTTTAAAGCACAATATGCCATTAAAAAGCATCAGTCATTTTAAATTAATTTAAAAGAAACTCAGCTAGACTATTATTTTTTTAAATTTTTCAAATAAATTTAAAAATATTATCTTAAAAATTTAGTACGCATTACTTATAAATTTCTTAGAAAATAATATTTAATTGAATTGTATAGCTAAGCTTGCAATAAAAATCTTTAACTATAAAATTTGTTTTCATTAATTATTTTGCAAAAATACCTGATAAAATTTGATTAAAAAGAAAATTTTACAAAAGACTTACGTATCTAATATATTAGTTAAAAAAATTTTTGTTTTAAAGTTCAGTACAACCGTTTTTAATTAGCTTAGTATTAACTCCATACGTAAGCAACTCTTACATTTTGATTTAAATTAGTGATGTACCAGACCCACAATTTCGGGTCCGGCCGAACCCGGATCCGGACTTTTTTTCAAATTAGAATCCGGCCGGAACCGGATCCGGACTTTTTTTTCAAATTAGAATCCAGCCGGATCCGGATATCAGACAAAAATGGCAATATCCGGCCGGACCCGGATCCGGATAGTGAGTCTGGTACATCACTAGTATAAACTTGCATGAATGAGAATGAGGATTTTGAAAAATGAAAAAACAAACTTTAATCTAATAATAAGTAGAACAGCTTGCCACAGGGTTTAAAAATTTAGGTGTTATTTACAATTAAAAATCTGAAATCAAGTTCTTAAACAAAATATTGAAAACTGGATCTGCTCAAACTCATTTAAAATCTAAAAGAAAACTAGCCTGAGTTTTTATAAAAAACTAAACTAGCCTGAGGCAAGAATTTCTAAAATTCCCAAAATTTTTCAAACTAGCAGGGTTGCCACTGTTTAAGTCAATAAAACTAGCTAGAGTGAGTATAAACAAGCCTGAGTCAGATTGAGGTTTTTAAAAACTGAAAAAATTACTTTAATCTAATAATCAGTAGAACAGCTAGCAAAGGTTGACAATTTGGTAGTAAAGTTGTGGACTGATTGTGGTACACTTAAGTTATTAGTACTACCCATCATAATTAAATCCTACCTTATTTAATTAATATCTAACAAATACTAAATTCTAACTGAGACTACTTTCTATAATCAGACACGACAGTTTTGAGTGATGAATCTTTTATATAAAACACAACAAGAAATACTAGCATATACAAAATTATTAATTACTTTGGCAACACTTTAAAAACTGAAAGCTATTTAAATCTATATCAAAAGACTTAAAACAATAAACTAAAAATTAAATAAAACTTTTAGTAAACAAGAAACTGTAAAATTTTCAATAAACTATTAAGCTATAAACCTGGCTTAAATATTTAAACAATTAAAAACCAGTTGAAATATTAACTTTTAAAACAAAACACTACTTACAATAAGCATTCACATAAAAGTTCAAGATATTTTGTTGCTTCAAGCTACACACCAAACTAACTAACTGCTTACATATAAACTGCCTGTCATGTTCTTATGTTTTGTTGCATCAGTATTTAGTTTAAAACATTTCGTCATATGATTCTTATTGGCTCGTACATTTAACCGTATTGACTCTAAATATTGCCTGAGCTCAACTTTAAACAATAAATAATGCAAGTATTAATTTCAAAGTTTTCAATTTTACAACATATGTAAAGAGTTTTATTCTGAAATGTTTATTTCATAGTTTAAATGTAAACGAATGTAAATTAGTCACGTGTACAAAATGAGCCAATCACGGTAGGTGTTTAATTTTAACTGACGAAAATGACTCTTATTAGTTTACACAGGGGTTGTTTTTGAAAAAATACGTTTCAGTTTGCTCTTTTTTTTCTAACTAGATCCGGGTCCGGCCGGAACCGGATCCGGACTTTTTTTTCAAATTAAAATCCGGCCGGAACCGGATCCGGACTTTTTTTTCAAATTAGAATCCGGCCGGATCAGGATATCAGACAAAAATGGCAATATCCGGCCGGACCCGGACCCGGATAGTGAGTCCGGTACATCACTAATCTAAATGCACATTAACTATTTTATTAAAAGAAAATCACTATATACTTAATAAAGCATTCATTAATTCGTTATAAAGTATTAATATTATTTAGAAAAATAACATAAAAATATTTCCTAATACTTTTATGTTATTTATTCCAATTATTACTATGTTAGAATGATTTAAACTAAATAACTAAATTTTTGGATCTAATAAATTTTACTCGATATGTTTTTAATTTGTGCGTAAGAATAATATATATGTATAAACTCAAACGATATTTGATTAGTTACAAAAGTTTTCTTTATATCACAAGTTTTAATATAACTATCGTAACTTAAGTTTTATTAAGTGGACTTTTACAACTTACTGAGAACATCATTAAAATCATATCACACACATTACAAAACTTATAATAAACTTGTTTTACAACATTGTATAGTAACTTATAGTTAGTGTTAATCAATCATTGCTGAATAAACGTAGGGGTAATAAATAGTTTACATGTTTTATTTGTTAAATTGACATATAGTATTATCATTTTCTTTAGTCACTTTTTTTTTCGTATTTTTCAAAGTATTTAAACTTAATATTATAATGACTAACAATGGTGAATTTTAAGATTAAAAAACCTCATACTCTAATAGTTTAATTAATAATTTAGTAGTTTTATTTTTGTAGTCTAAGTCTTAATTTTAGTAAATAGGAAAAAAGGTCAAAATAAATGCCTTGATTTTCTGTAAATAGTTTGTTTATAAGTCGTTCTAAATACTAGTTTAAAAACCTGTTAACATCATATAATTATATACATACAGCATGTTAAAAAAATAAATAATAATAACTTGAAATTTATAATTGTTGTGTTAAGTTTAAGTACTTAGTTTATATTACTGAAATTAATAACAAAATCAAAGTTAAACAAAATAACTTCTACAGTAAACTATAAATATTTTTACTTATTTATATTTTAACAGTTACCCAACTTTTTGTTCTTCGATTAATTTGAGTTGTCTATTTTTCGTTTAACTATTAAACAATTAAAAATTTTACGTATGTTTTTTTTAAAAATAAGCTTTTAAAAATTACTTAATTTTTCAAACGATTTTTTTCTTTTAATGTGTCCTGCAAAGAATTTTTATTTCAGTAAATCTTGCCATTATCTTAAAATGCCGACCTCTGATTTATACCAAAGTTTATATTGACAAATCGGTTTTTCAAGTTTTTTCATAAACAATTTTGGTTCACATTTGTTATAAACTACCTACTAAACGCAAATTTTTATTAATTTAGTTTAAAGATTGCGTTTTAGCTTTCATAGGTATAATTTAATTACTATAAATAACAGTCATTATTTTTATAACCAAAAAAAAAATGTTTATCAGAAACACACACTTATCCAGCAGATGCTTATCAAGTCCAGCAAGAAGACAACGCCGTTAGTAAAATAGCAATAAGGCAAAAAAAAAAACAAGAACGCTTTTGTTGTCATCATTTTTGTGCCAACATATCTCAGCTCTTTCAATTCTTATTGACTCCTAAATGTCCTATTATTACACATGACAGCCACTTTACAAATAAAAAGCAGCAAATTTTAACGAAACACGAGTTGAAGTTCTTTTCTCTCGTCGGCAGAAGCCTCACATGACATTGAAGGAGAGAGGCGATAGAAGAAGCGGCTTCTCACGACGGTGACAGAACTTTATGACGTCACAAACAAAAAAGTTACTTTATTCTTTTTTTTCGAAACTCGTCCTTATTGGTTTTTTGCTCCGCTCGATACAAGATTGTTTTCGAGATTTCGCCGTCAAGTTGTTGGCTTCAATTGCATTTCGTTGAGTACCATTTGTTGCATAATATAGTTGATTTTATCATATAGCTATTCTGAGTACTTTGATCGTAAATTTAAGTCCATTTTGTAAAACATAAATCCTGTAAACTGAAGTTATTTTGCATAATAGTTTCTAAATCAATCAATAATCGAAAAATTTAAACTACTTGTAAACTGAAATTATAATTTTTGTTATTCCGTGTAAAATTACCATAGTAAGTAATTTCAACTAAGAACGAGCTTTGTCTAATGAAAAAGATTTTATACAAACTGTTCAAACTACAATGTAAGGCAAGAGTTAAGTTGCAATTAACAAAAATTGTTTTAAGACTCTTTAGGCTATGAAGTCATGTTTTACCACCTAGAAAACATTCGTTTACTGAAAACGGTTATTGTTTTTCAGTTTTATAAATAACTATTATTAAAAACAACTTTATTTCAAAATAGATATCCTAAATTACGGGAAACTAAAAGATAAAACACAAAAATCAATATAAGTTATAAAAAATTTTACATATAGATAAACTTTGTTATAATAAAATTATACGGAGTTTACCTAATATTAGCAAATTTTATCTAAAAAAGAATATTCTAACGTTTTGTAAAACTCAAAAGTTGAATTAAACCGTAGTCGTTCTAAAAGTGTAAATAAAACACAGATATTAAAAGTATGAAAAATAAATCAAAATTTTAAAGACCTAAGAGAAGTTTATCAGCTTAAGTTTCTTAGCGTAAATTAGTAAAGTTATAAAACTATGAAAAAATTAATTTCTTAAACTGATAAAAAAACTTAACTTCTAAAATTTTGATATAAAAAAGTTTTTAAAACGAATCTTTGAGTTTTGTTTTTAATTTATCTTTTAAAAAAAGCAATATATTATCTTTATATAAGATTTTCCTAACAATGAAAAGAGCAACAAATTACGTTGAACTTTGAATATGTGATTATGGGTGCACGAAAAACTTAGTTTTAAACTTTCTTTAATTTTCCTTCTTACTTAGCTTCTTATAGTAGTTAATTATAATTTGAAATTAGCAACGGTTTTTTTTTTTGTGGTAAAATGGCTCATCATTTTTGTGGTCTTCATAAGAAGCTCTTAATGCTACTTTACAAACTAAGTATCTAAGCAAAAAAGTACATTTAATCAAAAAAAAAAGATCGACTAAGCATAATGTCAAAATACGTATAGTTGAACTGTAATAAAAAATTATTTATATTTAATTAGTAAAGTACAAACAACTCTCAAAATTTTCCTAAAAAAATTAAAAGATCGAAATTTAATAAATAATTCAGTTTAAGCAGAAGTTTTTTTTTTCAATAAATAGTTTAAGTTAACAGTTGTATAAATACGATTTTAAAATAAAATTTTTCTTAATCAATCGTTACAATGTATTTTCAAACAAAATTATTACCTGCTTGTTCCGGCAACCCACTGAAACACTTCAATCTTTTATAATCTACGGAAGTGCTGATTAACAGCATTGTTGCTAAGCAAATATGCCACCTTGGTTGCTACGTGAAATGCGATCCGCGCTTATCAGCTTAATTTGATTACAGATTTGCTCGTCCATTGCCTAGCAACCGTTGCCAGCGAACAAGTTGTTTGAATAGAAACAGATTTGTCAGTTTAGCTTGTATGCTGTGTAATTCCGCTTGTTACCAGACTTTTATCTTGTTTATTAGTAACAACGTAGACATACTTAGTAGATCCTCCCTGTTTTAAACACAACTTGTTTTATGTCTTATTTTGATGTTTTAGTAGGTATAATTATAAATAAGCAGTTGGGTATCTTTAAACTTAAGTAACCTAGTCTGATTTATTTTTCTATCTTGCTTATTGTTGTGTAACCAAAACTCTACTGTTTAGATTTCACAAAAGTTATTTAAGTTTAAAAGTTAAAATAAAATGACGTCTTTAAGTACATAAACGAAACCCCAAATCCAAACTTATCGGGCACGAAATAAATTAAATGTTTTAAAATTTGTACGTTTTTTTATATTAGTCAATAATTGCAATGAAAACTAGTAAAAACTTTCAAAATTTATTTTGAAAATTTAAAAAATACAATAAATCAAGTATTAAAGAACTTTATTTTTGGAGAAATATATTTTTTATAATTTTAAATTAAAAATATAATTTAAAAAATTTAACTTTTGAAACTTTTTTGTAACAACTCAATCATAATCAACTGGTTTCCACGCAACGAAGATTAACTTCCTGTGTGACGTCATAAAAGTAACATAATTTGAATCGAAATGTACTTCGGTGGCCACCCATTATTAGTATAAGCAACTAAGCGAAGATCAATACTCGTAACAACGAAAATAGGTTTTCTAACGAGTGAAAGGTTTTTAAAAAGTTAACTTTCTACTAAACTCTATTTTTTTTTTGTTTTATGAGCTGTTTTGTTAAATTTTAAAGTTTATTAAAGTATGTAAAATAATATTACAGTAACAAGTTTTTTTTTTACAGCAGTGTCATAAAAGTAATGGAACTAGGAAAAAAGATTTAGTTAATTGTGTTTTTACTTATATAACTTGAAATTTTTGCACTAAAGAGTCCGAACCTGTCACTTCCTAATGCTTAAAACCCTTCAAAATTGCCACCCTGATTGACAAAACAGGCAATAATGACTTTCGTTGCCAGTACAATGCGTCAACGTGTTTACGGTGCAAACTTGCTTTTCATCAGATTAAAACATCGAACGAATTACGCTCTCGCCTCTTTTGAGTTGCTTCTAAAAGATTTATGTGAATTTGAGAAGCAACGGTTTGTAAAATAAAACTAAGTCCTCTCGACTCGACCTCAAAGATCTAAAAACTACTAAAAAACTTTAAAATTGTCGATACTCGCATTTCAACACTTTCTCTGTAAGCAAAGCTCAGCTGTTAAGTTATTATTTTCTAGAAAATGACTAAGTTAGAAGTATGTGAAAGCAATAAAATATCACGACTGAGTTGTTGTGAATACAAACGACGAATATAAACGACACGATATGCAATGTTTAAGTTTGCAAACAATTTTAATGTTCGCCACACGCGTTTTACATTTGAAAACACTCCATTTCGCTCGAACAAGCAGAAGAACCAAAAAAAACTGTCGAAGATGCTTACTGAAGCTTGTTTTTATTTCACAAAAGATAAGCTTTTGTACGGCTGCTTTCCACTGACAATATCCGTCGTAAGAATTCTTTGAAAATCAATTTATTGATTGACGAGAGCTTTCTCGTTTTGTCCAAGTTTCCTTTTAAATCTTCGGCCTGTCGTTTACTATCACAGCTTTTTTTTTTCGAAGCTTATGCGAAGTTGAACGAATGGCTTGCGAGCGTAAAGGTGTTCATTATCTAAATTTTCAGCAGCCGTAATGTAAAAAGTTCGTTTTATTGATTTAGACAACGAGTGACAAACATAGATGTAAAGTTTTCATAATTATTAATCAAAAAAGTTCAAAAAAAAAGCATTTGTAGTAGTACTTTGTGTTAAAAATGTTTAAATTTAAGCTAATCTAAAAATTATCTGTAAGGTGAAATTTTTAAAACTTTGGATTAATATGTAGATTTAAATGGTTCCGAATACTTTAGTACGACAAATCAAACTATAAAAATTTAAATTTTGAAATTCAAAGTCAGACTAAAATTCTATCAACTAAAATTCCGAATTCCTAATTTCCAAAAACTAAAATTTAATATTAAAAGTTTTGACATTTAAAATACAACAGCTCTTTATATAACAATTCAAAGTAGTTTAAACTTCAAGTAACTTAATAAAATTAATTATTTTGAACTTTAAGTTAGTATATATTTATTTGTTTGTTTAGATATCTTATAAACTAAAAATTTATTTAAAAAAGTTTAACTATAAAACTTAAATTACGTTAATTGAAACTATAAAAATTTCATTCACGAAAATTCTAATTTGATTAATTTAAAATTTTTGTAATTCTATTTGGTTTGTCCAAACAAGGACTTTATAAAAACTCAAGCTAAAATATTTTATTTTGTGCTTAAATAAAGAAAATATTGAAATTAGTTAATATGAAGTTTTTTATGTAAAAAAAAAACTATGCATTAAAAAAGTCATTGAATACTTTAACAAAGTTTAAAGTGATGATAGGTAGATTTTAAGAAGCTTTAAAACACCGATGGCTGATAACAACTATTTTAAATAATTTTCTTTACAAGAATATTTAACAAGCTTTAGGTATCTGGTTTAAACATCAACAAACATAATAATACCTTAATAATACCTAAAAGCTGTCAAGTTTAATGTAAAAGAATTAAATTTTTTTTAAAGAATTATGTAACAGAAAAAAAAACTAGAAGTTGTTAAGAATAAAATGTATCGTTTTCTTAAAAAGCCTCCAGCTTTTATACATGTGCTTAATTCTTGTAATAAAAGTAATCTAGTTTTGATATGAGTTGTTTATTGTAAAACTAGTTTTATTAGATAGTCAAGTTAAAACATGTTCTTAAATAAACTTTTATGAATGTCAGCTAGAACTGAAACGTCTATTTCAGGAATTAAACTAAAAATTAAAAACTGAATACTAAAACCAATGCCTTTCGAATTGCCAAATTTAACCTTACAATAGAAACGAAAATCAGTATCTTCCGCTCCAACTAAACTTTTTGATATTTCAGCAAAAATTTCTCGCTAAAAAAGCCTGTTTTATAAATCTGATTTTATTTTTACTGTTAGCCAAGCTGAATGACCGCTTGAATCATTCGATTACATAAATCTTTAGTGCACATAAGACGTTATGATAAATTAATTTTTACATGAACTTCTAAAATGAAACCTTGTGCCAAAATACTATTTAGTTGCACACAACTTTAAATTTTAAAAGCGTATTAAAAGTTAAGTTTACTCTTTAAATAATAATTATAAAAAAGTTCAAAGATTACTAAACAAAGTAAAGTTACTTAACAACTGCATAATTATCATCTAGAGCTAACTAATAACATTACTAACAAAAAAGCTTCTTTGGCGAGAAATTTTTTGTTAATTTTCTTTTACAAATAAATATTTCTTTTATTCGAATTCTAAGTTAATAAAACTAACAAGAATTAGTTATAAACATGCTATTTATTTAAAATATATGCAAAACAAAAAGTTTTACAAAAAGTTGATAAAATTTTGACAAATATTGCATTAATAATTCCTGACAAGCGAGTGAACTTTTAAAATAATTTCAACAGTCGAATATCGACGAGCAATAGGCGGCATTCTGACGAGCTGCGCAAATTTCAGCTCAACAATAAAACAACCAGCAATTTTCCATGACGAACTTCATTTCCCCCCTTTTAAAGCGACACCACAACAATAAAATCTCGAATCTTCTTTCCCAGTTTCACGAGTGACAGCAACTTGCGAGTGAATGTAACTCGAAAGAGGGGATAATTTCAGCGAGATAATAAGCAGCGAAATTAGGTGAGGGCAAGTTGTATGTGAATGATGGACATCGACTTTGTTTTGAACTCACTTCAGCTTTTCTTTTAAGCAAAAGCTCCTTATGCCGTTAATTAGAAATGCAGCAAATTAGCAGCGGATTTTTGCTGGCAGCGGCGGTTTACTGTTGGCACGATCGTCATAAGAAGCTCTTAGGTGTATTTCGCGCACGTTAGTAACCTTCCACACACACTCATTTCAAAAACTTTTATTTTGATTCTTGTCAATGAGAAAACTTTTGTGGCTGATACGTTTTTCTTTTTCTTTTCGCATTTTTTAAACTTAAATGATCGTAAGTAAGAGAGGTATTAGAACATTAATAGCTAAAATTTTAAAGCAAAAACTATTTTCAAATCATTTTAAACTAATTTTGGTAAACACCAATTAGTGCATGAAGCATCAAACCTTTCTTTAATTCCTAATGACAAAAAATCACTGAAATACAGACGAAAAGCTTCATGTTAATTTCCGAACACAAAGCTCGAAACGTCGCCGACCTCGCAGGCTTTCACCTCGCTTTTTTATCTGTTTATAACCGCATCAAGTTTTCAACACGAGGTGCTACCACACACCATGCGTTAATTACCCCTTCCCGCCAATCGAGCGCTCGTTAGATAGGCCTAAAAAACAAAAGAAAAAATAACAATTATTTAAACTTTAGTGAATTTACGCTTCGTTTGTTTATTTCACATTGAAGTTGTTCGCACAGCGTCGTGCCGATATTTCACTGTTTACACCGCACTTGCTGATGTGAGGTCAAGTTTCTTATTTTCACTGGTGATTGTTGTCAAAAGAAAATTAACTATCAACAACGACCGCGCTATTTTCCTCGACGCAGTGATAGCCGCCACTGTCGTAGGTAATTTGCGGTCGTGATTGATCGTAACCGTCGTCGGTTGTCGCCGTGGCTGTTATTGGTTGCCATGCATACAAAGTATTTTAAAGGTCACGTAGTTTAAATTAGCTGTTGTTGTATTAAGCTTTTGTTTTCAGTTTTGACTAATCAGGAAGTTTAGGTATGATAATAACGACAAAGTTATAAATAATTTTCAAAGCACTTTTAGTTAATTGAACTTATTACAAAATTGCTCTATGTTAAAATCTAAAATGAAAATTTTTTTATATAAAACATATTTTTAGTTATAAAAAAATATCTTGGATTAGTATTTTTAAGTTTGTTTTAGAAACATGGTTAGTTAAAAACTGGACATAAAATAGTTTAAAGATACTAAATATATAACTTTTCTTTTAAACAGACTTAAAATTATACAAAATATTTCAATGGGTTCTTCAGCAGTTCCGGGTATTTCTCCTGATTTATCGACAATTTTAAGCCAATCAGGTGCCGAGTTCGGGGATTTCTTTTCTCAACCCGACCTTACCAGTATGTGTATGCTTAACAACCCGGCAGCTATGTTGCCTGGCAACCCGTTTCCTTGGGAATTTCGCCAAACTTCCTCCAACTTCAGTGGAATGAATTGGGCTAAGCAGCAAAAAGGTGATGAATTTTCCGGGTTCGACCCGCTACAATTTGGAGGTCCAAATCAGGTTAATTGGTGAGTATTTTTATGATTCCTGTTTAGAAATATAAGCTAAGAAGAACTGCATCTTGTTAAATAACAATTAATTTTTGCAGTCTTAGGAAATATTATAGCGTTATCTCGCCCTATTTTAAAATCTTGTATATTTAGATTTAAAAAATGTATAAAACCTAATATTGGAAAACAATATTTTGTTGTATAATAAAAAAGTTAGGCTGAAAGTACGGTTTAGTCGAAAACTTATAAGATTAAAACAATTACTTTATATAATAATAAAACAGTCTATATTATTTAAATAAAAAGTAAAACAACAGAAAGATACTGATCGGAATAGCTAAATTTAATCTTAGTTCATTGGAAACATTTTAGTAACACTGAAAGATTGAAAAAAAAACTTTCATTAAATTAGCGCGAAAATTTTATGTCAAACTTTTTTAATACTGAAATTAAAATTGCATATAAAGTTTAAAAACACTTGCACGTTTTCCAAATATTTTTTCGAAAACAAACTTGAAATTTTACGTGTTGAGCTTTTTAATGAATACTTTTGTGTCATTAAAAGACTAATATTATCTATAAACTATATTACAAAGAAGTGTTTTTATTTCTTTGACCGCACACCTACAAATTTTTCGATAAACTTCGCTGCTGTCTGTCATTATAAACAGCACGATGGCCAATTTTTTCTGCATTGAAGCTAATTACCTGTTAAATATAAAGATTAAAAGATCATACTTGACAGGTGCTACCCTGGTTACCACCTGATCACGTGATAAGATTATAGGATGAACAATTGCGTTACCATGACAGCCCTTAAAATTTTAGATACTTTTCACCCTTTGTAACTTGAATAGTAATAAGTTGATCAAAATTTTTGTTGATTTTTTAATTAATTCTTTTTTTATAAAATTTTATCTAATGTTAATTGGTCCTAGTTTAGTGACGAATAGTTGAGTTAACTGTGCATTTTCAGTTGCTTTTTTATCTTCAATAAATTGAAATGAATAAACGTATATAATGTGTGAATGATATAGCGTAGACACAAGTATTTGCTTGTTTATGTTTCATGTGACTAGTAGACAAATCATTGTTTTTCAGGTTGCAAGTATTCAACCTAATAAACCAAAAACATTTAAATAAGAAGCAGGTAAAAATCATGAACTTTCAAAACTTACCACTGTTTGAAAACAGCACATGTTCTACGTAAGTATTTTTTATGGTTGAATTTAAACTTAAAGAATATTAAAATAAAAATTATGTTACTTTAATAAGATAGCATTAGTTTTCTAACTACTTAATATCAGTTTTAAACTTATAATAATTAACTTTTAAAGTAAAAATTAATATTATGGTATTAAAATGTAAAGATTTTATTTTTTGGTTTCTAGATTGGAATTATAAAACAAAATATATATTCATACTAAAGTAAGCATATATTTTGGTAAAGTATATCTATAATTTTATAAAACCCGGAAAATAAAGATTTGAAATTTTTAAATTATTAGTAACAATCTGATCACCAGTCAGCAACAATCATACACTAATGTGACGTCACTAAAACAAAACTTTATCGACCAACCAGCTTCCGGTAACGGATGTCAGCAGCTCCCAGTTACTAGTAGCAACGGGGTTGAAGCCCACAATAACAACGGTTGGTTGTTAAATTATAAACTATTATGTGCACGGTTTAGAAAAGAATTAAGGTATACTTTATTTGCTAAAGAATATATTTTAAAAAACAAATGTTAGAATAATTATGTAATAATATAGTATCAAACATATGTTAAAAAAAACTTTCATCATAACTATCAGTCGAAAAAAATAAATAAAAGGTGTTTTAAGTAACTAATATAAGTTAAAAATCTAGACTAAAAAATTTTCTGTTTTTTAGCTTCTAACAAATGACCAACATCTGAAACAGGATAATCTGGTTTCGCACTCACTAAAGTTTAACATTTTTTTTTCTCTTGTTTACCAACCCTTCAAAAGTGACATCCCGATCGAACAAAAAGCGTTCAATTTCCATGGCAACGCGCGATGCTCGTTTATGGATGAAACTCCCCACTTAAGTTTAGACGGGCGATCTCTCGAGTAATAAATTTCCCCAATTTTCCGCCTCTTTTTTTATTCGTGAAGTGATGGGTCGTAGTTTTTTTCCGAAGCTTCTCTAGTAGGGCTTTGTTTGTTGTATAAGTGTAGGGTTGTTTTACTTGTCAACTTGCCTTTCTTTCTTATTTCACCGTTAACGTTCGTGTATTCAGTTACGAGTTCATAGTAATTTAAAATTCAACAAAAAGGTAATTTAGCACAGACGATCGCAATCCAGCGCTAAAGTTTGACAAAAACTGCCAATTTGACTTTTGATCTTTTATTTGATCAATCTTCTCTAATCGCCCGACTTTCAAAATCGTAGAGCAAAAATGCCGCTGCCAGAATGGATTTTGATTAATAATCTTCTTAATTTTTGTTTTGCCGTGTATACAAAACAGCTAGAAGGCTTTTGATATCGCGGTTGTTTTGTGTTTCGGTTTTCAAACAAACAAAAGAACTCGCGCGAGTATGGAGATTTGTGAGGGTCAATACAGACGGACTTTCTGCCAACCTCGCAGATCCTCGGCGCGACTTTTGCTTTAGATTATAATTTTGCTTTCTTGTCTTTCTTTTTAAATCCCCTTGCTTTAGCTTGGTGTCGGCTGTTTCTTGTAAGAATTGATTAAGAATATCGATTTTACCAGATGCCTTTTCGCTACCGAGTTTTATGGTTTTTGTGCGTTGAGCTAAAAGGGAAAGAAACTTAAAATATCGAAACGAACGAAAGATAAATGTCAGATGAAACCGCGCAAAGGCTAAAAGTTATTGTAAGTTTTAATAAGAGTGTTGTATTGTGTTATGTACATCTCTTACAGTGAAAAAAAATAAAAATTGTGCTTTGTTATTAATCAGTTTGGTAGAAAAGTTGTAAATTAACTAAATGACTAAATGAACATTATTGATATTGATTAAAAACGAAGTAATTTTTCTTCTACAATAGCTTAATGGCTTGCGCAACTTATTATTTCAAAACATGTTTTTTCTTATTTATTTTAATGTTAAGACAGATCCCTAAAAAATTTTACCAAAAAAGTTTATGTATTTATCCTTGCAGATTTTAGTTTAGAAGTTAACATATTGCAGACAGGTTGACAACTACGTAAGTAAAAAAAAAACATGCTTATGTTTTTTGTAAAAAATACCTGTTTTTGTTCAGAAATGTGTAAAAAAAAAATTCATAGTCGCGATAAAAAATAATGAAAGTAAACTTGAGTATGTGACAAGCAATTGCTTTAGACACATATGATTATGACGTCACCAAAAGACGTTGTCTGATGTGCGGGCAAATAGCGAACGATAGGCACGCAACGTAGTTAATTTGCAAACAAAAAATTGATGATTGTTCACAACTCGCGCGTTGAAACCGCAAACATTCTACTTTGTTTGTTTACTAGCAGCAGTGAAACATAAACAAGGCTTTAAGCCTCACTAAAGTTTTTTAAGACTTGCTATTTAAAGCTGTCACCAGCGACAGTAGTAATTATCGCTGCCATGGCTGTGTAACTTTTAATTATCGTTACTAAATCCAACTGCCGTAACGGCGATTTACGGCTTAGCTGCTGTCTCTCATGCGTTGCTGTTGGCAACCTTCGTCGACAGAAGCGTTGCTTAAGATCTACATTGGCTGCGTGTCTAAATCATCGATTAACGATTTCTTACCGTTTAATTTTGAATTTGATTTTAGCGTGTGCTGTTTTGACTTAACAAATTAAACCTTAAATTTAAGTTTTATCGAAATACCTGTGTTGATTAAAAATTCGACTGTCGACGAAAAGGTTTGTCAATAAACAATTTGCTCAGAGGAGTTTGAAAAACTAGCTGTATAGAATTGATTTAAAAAAATAGTTGTAAATAACATTATATTTAATTACTTTCTCACTAGCTTTCAAATATTTTTAATCTATTTCAAGTTTTAATTTCTGTAAACAACAATAATTATGAAGTGTTTGCTTTGAAAATATAGTTTCAAGGCAATTCAGACTATGAAAACTCAAATTATTATAAGTGAGTTTTTAAAAACTTAAGTTTCGAAAGTTCTAATCACTAAAGTTACACAATTAAAACTTGAGCTTCGAGGACTAAATTGTTCCATTTTTATTTTATGACTCAAATATATTAGTTCAAATTGTTTCGGTCCAAAAATCAAAATATGAAGCTGCGTATATGCGACAAAATAATTTTCAATTTTTCATTTTATTTAACTTTTTAAGTTAAATTAATATTAATCTAGTGATTTTTTTAAATTTTATGCGATAATTAATTTATATTTTTCAAAAAGTGTTACTTTTTAAGTTCTGTTGTTTTTACCTTGTTAAAATTCTAACACTTTTATTTACTTCGCACAAGTAATTTTACTGAGTTATTTATATGCACAAAACACAAGTTAATGAAGTAAAAAATTTTAAACTTATTTTTTATACAAAAATTAAGAAATAAGACTTTTTTAAATACAGAATATGTTTTACAAACAATTTAAGTTGAACCTATACGAAGAATCAGAACAAATAATAACTTTGTTATTCCTAGAGTCTTTTCTAAAAGTTTAATAAATGAAATTATTAGTATTTATGTAAACTTGTTCACAATAAGATTATAATTTTCAACTTTTTACATTGTAAGAGTAATAATACTACATTCGTTCTAATTCTTGCCTATATCAACGGTCAAAATCACAAAATTATATTTACTTTTAATTTTCTAATGCTTTAAAAAAAAAAAAACAAATTATTTAAATCTAAAACTTGATCACGTGGCAGGTGAAACTGCAAGCAAACTGAAGCCTCCCGGTTGGTTGTTAGGAGCAACCAATCATCACCACGTGGCAACGGAGGGTTGCAGGCGGACGGTGAACCTGCCAAAAGGTCACGTGAGCAACTCGGAGGTGGAAGTGAAGAAGGACGAAGGAGGAGAGGAGTTTTTGGAGGTGACTTGCGGCGACAACAATGCCCTCCTCTACATCGCAAGACTCAGCCAGGGTAGCAAAGGCGAGTTTTGAAAATTATGCTATTTTATTAAAAAACCTATAAGAGTTTTAGATGTTTTTTATACCAAAATTATAAGGTTTTATATTTAGTCTTAACGTTTACAACAGGAGTAAAAAAGATTTTTTTTAAAAAGCATATGTTTTTTGTTTGTTATTTCGTTTTTTTACAAACAAGTACAATAAATTGTAGCAATCTCATTTTAGTTTTAGCCCAGGGGTCGGCAAACTGCGGCCCGCGGGCCAATTGCGGCCCGCGAGCACGTTATTTTTTTGTCGGAATGCGGCCCGCGAAAGAAAATTTTGTGGCTCGCTGAGCAAAAATATATTTCAAGTTAAATTTTTTCGGGAATTTGATTTAATTTGATTAGTTTGGTTTTAAGTCTCTGTATAACATTCTAAAATAATTAGAAGAAATTACTGCTATGGTTTAGAAATGTAAAAAATACAGATAGCATTCTAACAGGATATTTTTCTCAGTTTCATAATAACTTCTTTTTTACAACAGCAAGTAATTATCTGAAGAAAAAGTGTAAAGAGTGCATAGATTTAATAGATTAGTTATATAATACCTATTTATTAAATAAACTAAATGCAACTGTTTTCCATTTTGTACAAAAGTAATGCACAGTAATTAATTAAAGTGTCATTTCTTTATAACTTAAACATTTTTTTCAATATTTTTTATACCGAAGTTTCTTTTATAGATTTTTTATTTGTAAATGTTATATTTTAGTGTAAAAACATTTAAAATAGCATAGTAATAAGAAATAAGGCTTATTTGAATTTTGTTTTGACACATTTTATTTTTTTAAAAGTTTTCTTTGCATTTTAAATTAATTTCTATGCACACCAACTTTAAAAGATGCTCATTTTATAAACTACTTTTTATTTAATACTTCAATTAGTTTAAGTTTACTTTATGCATAATTTTCTAACATTGTTGTTTCTACATGTGATATCTAAATTTGTACAGCCACATTTAAATAATATATATGACATAAATTAATGTAGTTTTTGTTAGGTAAACATTTTCAACTTTCAAACATTATTTTTGTCAAACTAAGTTAATTTTTATGCCTTGCATATCAATATTTACAATCGCTGTTTTTAGGAGCTACCTATCTAATATAAACTAGATTTAGGGATGGTAAATTTATTAAGCTTGTTCATTGTAATCAAAACAACTAAACATTGCCACACACTCAGACTATCACTATTTGAAGACTTCAAACCTTAGGCCAACTAAATAATTTTTTTAATTTTTTGGCTAGAACTGCTTTTTGTATACAAAAATATCAGAATTTTTTTTGTTAACTCAGGCTGGCTTTTTTGCTTAAAAGAGCGGCAGATTAAACTTATGATGTATGTTTTGCTTAATCCACATTGTTAGTTTGAGTTATAATATATGTAAAATTTTAAGTCTTGCAGCTGATATAATTCAAAATATTATTTATATTATTGTGTAATTTAAAAGTGAACAATCAGTGTTGCTAAAAAACTTGAATCCCGGAAAAGCTTTGAATTTAAAAATTCATACTTATTAACTCTAGAAAAAAACTTTAATTTAAGATTTTTGAAAAAACCTGGAATTTCAAACAATTTTTACATGTAAAGTAATGAAAATTCGATTTGACAAAAAAAAATTACCAAATAAATATTTTTTTATTAAAAGTTATATTAAAGTAGCTTAACTATATTTTATAATATTCCTACATTTTTTAAGATATTTTTAGTAACTTAAACTAAACTTTATAGTAAAAATAAAAGAAAGAATTGTACTTCCATAATTGTGCATTGCACCTTTACTTGTAAAATTTCACCGATTGTTGTTCTTCGCGTCGGAACTAAAACAAAAAATTTTAGTAAAATGTCAAAGTTATTAAAAACATCTATAATAAAATTCTCAAATGAGCAATAGTTTTTCTACCAGTGCTCTCATGTTAAAAGATTGATTAAAGTCCTAATTTTATTTATGCGACTTTATAACCTTAATGCATTTCCTAAACACGACTTCTGGTTGTCATTGAAGAAATAAACAAAAGTATTTCATTACTGCCAACATATAATCTTTAAAAAAGTTTTCAATTATAAACGGTGTCTAATTTTAAGTAATAAATTTTGCTACTTTATAACTTGCCTTAACAATATTTGTCTGATCATTCTGTAGTTACTGAATATAATCATGTGCTTTGTTGGAACTGACTTGGGTGATTTGTTTTTTTTTATCGTTTCTCGCAATAACTTCTTAAGTCCTAACTAACGTTTTTTATTCCTGTACTTCGTCTTATATTTTACAATTACTATTTTTAAATGCAATATTGTTATTGCAGATAAAGCAGTGTTTTATGCTTAATAAGAAATAAGTTTTTCTACTTCGCTAATGACTCAATAAAGTTTTATACTTTTGTAAAATTTGTTTAAGAAACTTAATTGTCCATTCCAGCTGAATTATATTTTTTTTGGCATGTAATTTATTTATGTTAATAACCTTCGTTATTTCTCTATGTTGTGAACTTTATTTTAACTGGGTTGCTACACAAAAAGGCAATTTTAAAAGTTTGAAAACTCAGGTGTGTGTGAAACTTTTATTTCAAACACTACTTATTAAAGCTTGATTAACAACTATTTATTAGCTTTTTCAACTTTTAATAAACTAAGGCTGGTTTGATACAACTTAGACATTTTTGTTTTTAAATGGCAACCATGTAAAAGACTGATTACTAATAAGATATCTTATTAAGGTATTCGAGAATTAATTATGTTAAAGAATTTGTTTTAGCTTTCTGAAGTACAAACAGGTACTAATTTTGTTACATTAACTATGTAACTACTAAATTTTTGATGAGTGTAAATTATTTAACACGCAAAAACATTTTTTGAAGTAAATATTCTTAGAAATATGAAAAAACGGTTGATAATATAAGAAATGTATAAAAGTAACCCATAAATTGTCTTTCAAGTTAAGTTTTTATAGAGAGTTAGGTTGTAAGTAAAATTACAAAAGTGTTAAGTTTAACTTATTAAGTGCTTATATAAGTACATAGTTATTAACACTTAAGTATATTAGTCAATGTAAATTATATTTTAATAAATATTAATTTAAAAAGGCATTCTATGTATAACTAAAAGTCATTTTAAATAATAAAGTGAATTAAAGTAAAACTTTTCTCTAGTGTGTCTAAAACTAAAACCCAAAAATTATTATATGTCACTAAAACTAAAACTGCGGCCCGCGAAGACTTTGGAAACTTGAAATTTGGCCCGCGACCACCAACTGCCTGCCGACCCCTGTTTTAGCTGAAAGCGTATTTTCAAATTTTATATAAGCTTTTAGTTGAAAACAGATTTAAAAATGTTTCAGAAATTTTGGTGCTATTTTAACTTCTCAGACGACAAAACGTTTTAAACAACTCATGCGTTCACAACATTTATGTTTGTTTATTTTTTCCAGCTGTTTTAACAAAAAAGGCAACATTGGCACGGATTTGAAACGCACACAACGACGTTTCTCCTTTAATTTAATTACCGACAATCTTTCGGGTTTTGCCTTAATTTTTAGAACAACTGTACTGCAAGCTTATGGTTTTTACTAGCTTGTTAATCGTTTGTCTTTAATGTTAAATTTATTTTATAAACTTTACCAAACTTATTTTTCAATTCAGTTTTGTAGTTATATGGTTTTAATAAGATCTATAGAGCAGACTTGTAGGTTTTTAAATACACAAAATCACTGCTAAAAATCCTTCTTAGAGTTTTTTTAAAGTACAAAAACTATCCCTTAAAAATTATTAGTCCTAAATGTTTGCCAATCCGTCAGGTAAATCAATATTATATGAAACGGGGGGCAAGCAAAGCTGGATGCACCCCAACGAGTTCCAAGCGATAAGCGGGAGGGAGACTGCCAAGGATTGGAAAAGGAGCATCAGACATCACGGGAAGAGTCTGAAAGCTCTCATGTCAAAATCGGTGATCATTTATCATCAGAACGAGTGCAAATGTGAATGGTGTCTCCAAAACTTTACTTTGTCAACTGATTTCGTTAGTTTTTGATAAACGTTATTTGATAAGGTTTTACATCATTTAATGTTCAGAAGAAAACTTTTATGATATGTAATGCACATAAAGTAATATAATTAATCTTTCAGGTAACTTTAGCTAAATATTTAGATGCACTTTACTTAATTCAATATTACTTTTAATGTTGTTTTAGATTATTAAAAAACGTTTTTATAGAAAATACTAAATATTTGAAAAAGTAAATTTAAATCAGGGTAAATCTACTGAAGACAGGAATAAAATAAGCCACATATTTCCTTCTACCCTCAACAACCAAAACCAAGATGAAGTAGCTACCTGGCAATCGTTGGTTTCGTTGTTAAGCAACTTCAACATATCCCCGTCACCCGTGATGGGTTTCACCCAAGAAAACTCCCCTTTGTCGATACAAAATTCAACAGCTAATACAAACTCTGCTTTCACTTGTGTCCGTCCATCAACAAATAAGTTAGTTAATTTTTATTTAACTTTAAAAAAATAAAGCCATTGTATTTCTTAAGTTTAAAAGAAACTTCAAAAATCAATGTTTACTTTACCAATTTTTACTTAATAATTTAAACTAATATTTCAGAGCTTCTCAAAACGCAGTCAAAATCGATTTGCAGCAAAATTTTTCACCGTTAAAACCCGCAAAAAATTATGAAAAAGTTCAGAATTCTTCTGTAAAAAATAAATTTTCACGCAAAAGACCAAATACCGATACTGACCAAGGCATTGGTAAATATCAGGTAGGAATTTAGCATACTTAATAATGTAAAAAAACTAAAATTCTTATACCAATTTTAATGTTACAGATGGTGTCAAAAATTGATTTTGTTGAAGGGTATCCAGCAGCTAAAAAGAAGTCAATTCCTAAAAACGGTTAGTTTTAAAGTTTAAACAAACGAAAGCCTAAAACGTAGAAAAAACGTTTTACGATACTTTTTATATCATCAAGAACAATATGTGACTAGTGCCTATTTTTTTGCCTTAAAATATTCAAATGTTTCCTTAATTAAATCTATAATAAACAATAAACAATAAAATTCATTGTTTACTATCGATGGCATAAAACATCTCAACTTTTTTTATGATGGCCGCAACAAATACTGCCTATATTAAATCTATGATTCGATATTTGGTGTTTTAAAATTATTGTAAAATTCAATCATTTGCAGAATATATGTCGAATTTAGATGAAAATTCAGTCACCTCTGAATACAACACGTAAGTAATACTATTACTTTTACTTTATCTATTGTATAATTATTCAAAGCCGACATTTTAAATATTCAACAATAATTGTTCAAAGTAAATATTTCCATCAACGTTTAAGCTTTTAAATTTACATTTAAATCGGTGACGTCGTTTATTTTTAAATATATTGTTTGAGTAAAGTCAAAATATTCTCGCACAGAATTTATTTTTTGTAAATTTAATTGTGTAAAAGTTTTATTTGATTATTGGCTTGTAATAGTTTCTATTTAACGTAAGTAAAAACGTTCTACAAGAAAATAAAGCTATTGTAACAATATTTCAAAAGAAAAAATATCAAAAAGTTAAAACTTCTTTAAGTTTTTCAAGTGTGAATATTTAAAGAATTTTTATAGTGTGTTCTACTGTATCAATTTGTACTATATAATTGAGAAAAAAAAACATTCTTAACAAAAAAACATGAATTGAAGTCATTATGTTATTTACAAAATAGTACTTAAAAACATTCTTGTATCATATTGTTTAAAAAATAGTGTTGTAATCTATTAAAAAATAAGCTACTAATACAATAACACGCGATGTTCAAATATTTTAACAATTTTCTTTACTAAAACTATAAAACAGTGCGATTATGTACATTAAGTCAAATTATATTAAATTATTTACAGTTTTGATTTATTTAAAGATTGATGCTGGATTAGTCAAATCTTGTAAAGAACATGGCAGCTTTATTCGCACAATTGGCGCCAAATTTTCCTAAAAATGTTAAAACAAATTGCAAGTCTCAAATAGAAGAAGATGTCAGCCAATCAGAAAAAAGGTATTCTGATGAATTCAACCAGAAAAAATCTTTGAAAAACCTAATGGATACAGACTGTTGTGAACCCCAAATAATAAGGTTCTTGAACAATTATTTAGAAGTAAAAAAATTCTGCAAATTAATATAAAACTAGTTGAAAAAGTTTAATTGTTTTTCATTAAAAAACTTTTAAATCACTACTTTTTTGAACTGATGTTTAATAAAAAATATTGTCTAAATTTTACAGCAAAGACGTGAAAAATAAAAGATTAAAAGAACTAGCAACCAAAAAAAGTACAAAAAGATCAAGCAGTGTTCCATTGTAAGTTTAAACCATAATCACATTGTAATACATACACAAATGAAAAAAAAATGGGTATAATTTATAAAACTCACATACATTTTAATAACTTTCATAATAAAAAAGTCTATGGTATACATATAAATTATCTATATAAATCATCATCTAAAACAAAAATTAACCTTAATTAGTACACCTTGTTAGTTTTATAAGTAGTTTCAACTTTTCAGAAACCAAAATGAGCTCACAAAAAAACCAAGAATTTTTCATTCACTGAACAACTTGTAAGTTTAACTAAACTGATTATTATTAGATTTATAAAAGATGTGTGTCAACCAGTTACTTTTTGAAAAACAGAAACACTTTTTCGGATTCAGTTTCTGAAAATTCAAACAATCTATTTTCGTTCAAACAACAAGTTGTCAAACATCCTTGCCAAAACCCAACAAAAGCTGCTTTGACATTCCAAGAGATAATAGAAGAATGGAGTCTCAAGTCTACTGACAAAGTTAATATAAATAAAACATTTAAAAAATCCGATAAAATGAGTAAATGGAGTTGTGAAATAGTCGGCAAGTACTTAGATGAGATCAACTTGGGACAATATAAACAAGTAAAATTTTAAAACTCTGAATTCACCATTTTAATGATACTTTTCAGCCGTATGTAATATTATTTTATAACTTAATAATCTCTGAGAAAAGATGTTTACTTTTATTTAAAAACACAGATTCTTTTATAATTACCATGACAACAGATCTTCCTTGACAACGGCATCAACGGAAAATCCCTGCCCTTAATGCGCGAAAAATCGTGCTTGAGTATCTTGCAAATGAAACTGGGTCACGCTCACACCCTCATTTCCTCCGTTCACCGCCACTTGGGGTCGTACTTCGTCATCCTCGAAGCTCATCATTCACCCTCCCCATCTCTTAACGATTCAGGGTAAAACCCGAGATTAAATCTGAACTACTTTTTGTTGTGTTGTTAAACTGTTTTGCTACGTGCGCGCTTACTTTGATTCAGCTCTTAACAAGCATTTAACCTTGATTTGTGACTTATTCCTGTTTCTGAAGTTGATAATGATTATTAGATTGGACCATACGAAACTTTTATTAACGCGACCAGGTCGGAAATTTGATAACATTGCTTTTTGATAATGGTCGTGTAGTGCAGTCTAGTACTTTTTAAATGGTAGCAAAAAATATCTTTGTTTTGCTAAAAATAGCTAAAACTACCACTAATAATTTTTTTTTATAATAAAGTACATGTATTATGTTTCTGTTTTGCTGCTACTTATTCATTCGACTTTTTTACTAGTTTGACTAGTTAAAAGTGAAGACTATTAATTTAAATAAGACTTTAAATAAAACTGTTTTGTTTTATTCAATACCTTTTTAAATTGAATAGTTAGTGCATTTCAGTTTTCTATACCAGTTATATTTTAATTTTTAATTAAATAAACATGCTTACAGCAAGTTTGACTTTTTGTTTATATTAATTGTTAATGATGAACTTTGATAATATAAAATAAATGTATATATTGTTTATAACTACTTATAGTTCCTAATCTACAAAAAAAAAAAAGTTTTTGTTTTAATTAAAAGAAACCTTCAAGACATATATATAATAACTAGCATACCAGTTTTACCACTAAAAAAAAATAAAAATTAAGGTATAGCAAAAATTTATTTTATATAAAATGTTTAAATTAAAATGAAAGTCATTTCAAACACTGACTTGAAACTTTTGTTCAATTAATGCTTTGGATAGACATAACTAAAAAAAGTTGTTTAGAAAAACATGTTTTTAAATCTAACGAGTTTTCTTTTAGATACACTAATATTAGTTAAAAAAAATAGTTTTCGCAATTTCGTTATGTTTATTTTAAGAATAGCCGTTGGTAATTTTATCTAAGAATTCGAACCTAAATGAAAACAACTAAACATCTATCAAGCTTATAGAATTTTATTTTCAAAGAAACGTATATCAAATTCAAAATGAAAAAAAAAAGATTAGATATTGCGTTAAAAATAGTTTTGTGATTTTCTTCCGGGAAAATAAAAGATATATGGAAATTTGAATTACATTAACCAAAATGACGAAACATTAAACTAAAGTTATAAAAGTTTTAACTATGCCTGCGCTGTTTATATACGAAAGCTAAAGTTACATGAAAAAAAAAAGAAAATAACACACAGTTTATGTCAAGTTTTATTATAACAACAAAGGCTTTAAAACAGTTCAAAAGTATAAATTCAGTATGTATAAATAACAAAAAGATCAAAGAAAAAAGAAATTCTGAACAAAGCAGTTTTTTGTAAAAAACCTATAACGTTTTAATTGTATAAAAACAAATACTTAGGCTAATTTAAAAGCAAGTTAAGTAATGAGAAGTTAAGCAGTATTTTTTGTAGCCACTAACTCAAACAAAACTTAGCTACGTTCTGTGTATTAATGCAGGCAACATAGAAATATATTGGCATTGAATCGCGCTACTTAACCGTAATTCGTATGGGAATCATAGTTCGATCTCCCAAAGGTCCTTTTTGCAAAACTCTATAAATATATGCTTTGAGCCAAGTTATTATTTTAGCGCGCTGTATTTGAAATAGTGGTTTTATTGAGTCTTAATTTTGCTTGGTGATTTTACAAATAGAAGAAAAATTGAAAAAAATAGCAAAAAATCGGCTAAAACACGTATTAGTCTTAACCTTAAATGAAATTAAAGGTTTATCTCAAAGGAAAGTTCCTGTACATTTAGTGCATGATAGGAAATTCCTGACGATTTATTCCCGTTGCATTTTTCTGCGGTCAAGGGCTAACTAATGTAAGATGTTTTCCAACAGTTTATGTTAGAAAGCAAAAATGTCAACATATCAATTTCCGACTGTTGAAGTTGGAACAGATAAAATTCCGATAGTTACAATTCAACTTGTTTGATTTAAATGATCGCAATTTGAGTCATGTAACTTTAATCGTCCAAATTGAAAAAAATCGTTTCTGCATTAAATTACCCCTCACTTCAAAAGTAGCAACAATAGAGTATGCAGGTTTATTTTCGTTCTTAGCTGTGCCATCTTCTTAATTTTCAACATCACGTAGGATTATTTATTTTAGCTTTGTATTTATCAAAACGAGTTATTTTTACCGTTTCAATATAGAAGCTTTAGATTTAAATAGAAAGTTTCCTTCAATAAAATTGTTTTTATCAAAATGTGTATGATGAACTTTTGTTGTTAAAATATATTGTATTTAGAATGTAGTATTAACTTTGATGTAATGCATTCAAAAGAAATGTTAGGTTTAAATTATGTACAGATATTTTTACATTCATATTTCTTAAAAGTATTTCTTAAACAGTAAAGACTTTAAAGATTTCTTGATATCAAGTAAGTAGTATATAAAAATGTAGGGAAACATAACTTATAAATTATAAATGAGTTTTATTTTTAATTTGATTAGTTCGACTTTTAGTATTTATACCTATTTTGTTTTAAATGATAAAAAGTAGAGTAAATTTAAAATATTATAGTTGATCTAAATATGGTTAATATAATGTATTTTTGAGTTATTTAAACAAAACAAAATTGCTTTTTTGAGAATGGTAAAGTAGTAGACAATTAATATAGCTATTTCTTAACTTTTCAGAAAAAGTAATTTTCAGAACTTAAGAAAATAAATAAATGAAATTAGCTACCTAAAGTTAAATAAACTTAATGGTTAATTATTGTGCGTTTATGTTTTATAAGCTTAAACTTATTTATTAAGTTTGATTTTTATATGAATATTTTTTCTGTTAAAGCTAATGAAAATGAATATTAAAACCAAGCTCAACAACTATTTTAAAACACCATGGTCTCTTAAGACTTAATTAATAACGTTTAAGACTAATTTCCCTGCAAGAAACACGAAGATTTCAAATTGTAAAGAAGACCAAAAAAACTTATTTCAAACCAAAACATCGGAATATTCATTTTGTTACGAAACAGCCTTCATTCAAAAACTTTCTCAACTCTTGATATGCAATCTTAGATCGCTACACTTATTTCTAATTTATCACAAGAAAGTTGAAAGTGTCTCGGCAGCGATGAGAAGCAACTTATTGAAAAGAGAATACTGTTTTTGATTGCAAAAGTGGAAAAAATCGACTTTACTTAGACTTGCTAATTAAAAACGTAAAAGTTAACAGTGAATCTTATTACATTTAAACTCTTGTCACGAAACAACTGAAGTTGTACGACCGTCATAAGAAGTTAATTTTAACACGCTAATGACCTTCTGCTATTTAAAAATGTCTAATTTGCTTCTTGTCATTAGTGGGGTTTCGTGCTGGAAGTTGTTGAATGGCATGGTTAGTCTTTAGTTGTAGTTTTCTTCTTTAAACCAGTTTTAAAAACTAAGTTTTTCAATATTAAAAACTGAACATTTTA
Organism: Thalia democratica; assembly: GCF_965202585.1. Lineage (NCBI taxonomy): Eukaryota > Metazoa > Chordata > Thaliacea > Salpida > Salpidae > Thalia > Thalia democratica. The sequence continues at coordinate 79,974,508 of NC_139165.1, forward strand.
GTTGAAGCAGTAAGCTTTTTTATTTAGAAAAATGTCAATATGCAAAGACATAATGTTTTTTTAATTCACGAAACGAAAAATTAAAGATAGAAATTGAAATAAAAATGTTAAAAACGAAGTATGTAACAAATCTATTAAAATCTTTTAATCTTTTAGTTTTAAAGAAATATATTGGCTTTAACCTCATCTTTTTTTAAGCCATTTTCAGTTACGCATTGTCTAGTTAAAGTCTCTAGTTAAAAAAAAACGCATAATCGACCGTATAGCAAAAGAACTTTATGTGTTAAAAAAAAGCAATCTTAAAAACCTTTGATCATTTTTATGTAGCTTACAACAAGTTTTATGCCAAAAATTTTTACGGAATGTCTACTTTTAATAGATAATAAAAAACTTTCAGACATTTTAATATGTTTGCTTTTATTAAGAAAAGCGTGAAACAAAAGATATTTTTTTTATTTTTTCAGTATTAACATGATCCGATTGCTTAGGAGCAAAATGTCATCAGCTGATTATAATCAATCATCCGTGTCGTGTTATTGGTTGTTGCAGTGTTTGGTATCGGTTTTCATGGTAACAACTTAACTACAGGAAGGTGTCCTCAGATCACGTAAATCTCTTGAGAAACTATTTGTTTTGGTTTTAGGTTTGTAAAACGTTTTAGTTTGTCTTTAGGACACAGAAAAACTGTGTTGACTTGTTTAAAGTAGAATTTTTATAGTTTTAACTTTTAATTTAAGACTCTAATTTACATTTCAATAATTCAGAAAAAATTCAATGAAAAAGTAAGCTACTAAAGTTATAATTATAGTATTAAAATTATATATAAGTCTTAAAATTAAAATTGGATGAAGGTAGTCTTCCTATTTTGATTGTAAAGACCGGACAGGATAAAACAAAAAATCTCTTCGAAGTGTTTGTTTAAGACCGAGACTGATACTTTTGATGGTTTTAACCATTTTTTATTTTTGTTTAATAAAATCTAGCGTACAAATTTAGATAAATTTTTAAATGTTTGCAGAAAGTAAAATCAACTTTAATATAATCGAAACCATATAAATTAAAACTTTTATAAAATTTACACATATCTTTAAGTATATGCTTTAACTTCAGTTTATAAATCAATTTTACTTATCACGCTTAAGAACATTGTATAATGTAAAATTATAAAAGTATCTATAGTAGTTTGTTATACTAGTTGATTAATAAAACTTTAAATAAAAAAAAGTACACAAAACCTTAAAAACATTCTTACAGAGAATTGTTATACGTTCTATCCTAAATTTGATTTATAGTTAATTGTAGAGATTTTTATTTAAAACATCTTTTTAAATTATACCTTTCTTTTTATTAAAATAAATTTAAGAGTTAACAGAAAATTGTTGTATTTAATATCCTAAGAAACATATTCAATCTATAATCCTATGGTGTAAAAGATTACTGAAATGTTTTAAAACTTAATTACGCTTTTTGATTAGAAAACATTCAAAATGAATAAAATTACAATGAAGCTGTCAATGTAAGTATAAATAAAAAAAAATTAGTATATTTAACACTATAATACTAAACACATTTTAATGAAGACAACATTTATTAAATTTTTAATCAATTTTGTCTATATAGTCAGACTTTTTCGCTAACGTAAATGTTTTATTTTGACTGTAAACAGTATATAAAGCAAAATGTTAATTATTGAAAAGTGTATAAATTAAATTATCTATAAAACATAACTAGTTATTCAAATATTAACTTCATTGCACTTGTCTATATTTTGTTTTAATAATATGCTAGATATTTTCTGTTTTATTGGTTAACTAACGTTGTATTTAAATACCTTATAGTTATTTATAAGTATATTCTAAGCTTAGTTATAATGTTATAATATTTTTTATTTTTAAAAAGCAACTTTTTATACCACTTTGATTGAAGTATGAGACATAATATGTTCTTATCGAATAAATTACAGTTTCTCGTACTGCTATCTGATTTTTAACAGTTTTGCAAGGTTTGGTCTGCCAAACAACGCTCGTTAAAGTTGTCTTTTATTTCCAAGCTGTGTTGTTCGCTTTTAAGTGATTAGTTTGTTTAGCTGTAAAGATTATCTTATTTAGTAGATCTGTGCTGTTTTAAAATGATTTTGTTTGTATAAATTGTGAAAAGTAAATGAATAAACGCAGATAAAACTCTTAAATATTTTTGCTTGTACAGTTACGAGTAGTTGTTTATGCATAAAATTTAGGATACGCAAACTTGATAAAAAAATAACTTTTAAAATTTATCTACTAAGTACTGTTTTTGTTTACAGAACAAAATTCTACTACTGAAAAAAAAATTTATAAAAATATTAATTTTGTTACGGCTTATTATTAACTTATAAATGAGCAAACTATATGTAAATAAGTTTCTGCTTCACTTTCCGACTGAAAAATAAAATAAAAAAAACTTAAAAACCTTCATAATCAAATAAAATTCTGAATAAATTAAATTTTATAACTTATCTAATATTTATAACAAACGTATCGTTGTTTTTTTAGTTTCCATTAAATTATTTACATTATTAACTAATAACTTTTATTCTTGGAATGGATAATTAAAATAAAATAGATTTTTTTTGTAACTTTCTTGATAAATAACTGCTGAACTTTTTTGTATGAAATTTTTTTATCCTTTGCCTTCGTTTTTGTTTATCAACCCTTCCAAACTGCCACCCTGATTGACAAAAGGGGCGAGAAAGAATCTCATTGCCAGGACAACGCGTCAATGTGTTTACGGTGCAAACTTGCTCATAAACCTCACAAGCATCAGATTAAAAAGGCAATCGAATAATCAAGTGTCATTTTCCCCCTTTGCTTAATGTTAAACACTCTTTTCTTATGCACTTTTTTCCCTTTTTGTGAGCATCAAGACTACTCTTTTTACATATCAATCGAGTTTGATTTTTTTATCTGTGCTAAGCAGAATTAAATAAGATTTTTTTCTTTGAATAAAGATTTGATTGCTAAAAATATCTTACTTAATACTCTTTTTGCGTGCAAGTAGTTAAAAATTTCAAATATCTTATATTGACAAGTTTATATTTAATTGGTAGTTCTTGACAACTTAATTGTAAAGCTGGTAGAAAGAAAAATTAAAGTTTTAGAACTAATTTTGATTGATTAGTTTTCTTCAAACAAAGTTCAATGGCGAAAAAGTTTCTTATCTTGGCGGTTGTTTAGTATAGCGGTTTTGTATGGCGGCAAAAGTATTTCGTCGTTGCACTGGCAAAATTTATTTTTGTTTAATAATGGATTAAGAATAAAACTTTTCTTTTATAACATAAAATTTTGTCAGCTCGATCTATTTTAAAAGTTATAAACTTGTGTGGATAAATCATCATTTATGTTTCTTTAAATAAAAGCAAATTATTAGATTATTTTTTAAATTTTCAAATTTTTGTGCAAGCAAAATATGTATAAAAAGAAAAATATAATTTTTATCGTTTTTATTCAGAGTAAGGTTTGAAAGTACCATTAAAATTACCGGCAGAAATGTTTATTAGTTATAAACAAAAATAATTTTCTAATCCTTAACGACATTCAACAATAAACAAAAACTTTCAATTAGTTATTATCAAAATAGTAAGAAAAGACAACTTAAATACATTATGAAAAACTTAAAATTACAGTATTTTATAAAGGTACTTTGTTACCAGACAATATACCACTATGTGGTAGTATAAAGTTACGGAGGAAAAGTTATCAGTTCAGTTTAATAGTTTAGAATTCATTGAAATTTAAAATATTGTTCGTTTCAGACAAGTGTATTTTATTTCCAAAAGAAATACCGAAAAATAGACTTCAGACTTTGTACTCAACCCTTCAGTTAACTAAAAATTAAAAACAAAAGGCAAAACAATTAAAATAGTTGGTAGTACAAAAAAAATAAAAGTCAACAGTGGTTACTAAGAGTAGATTATGAAAGTTTTAAAAGCAGTTTTTAGAATTTTTTTAATTAGTATTACACAAAAAAAATCATTCTTTTTAATTATCAATTTGTAACTTCCTAAATATTTCTTTTTGCATAACGTTTTAACTGTTTCAAAGATTTTTTTGAAATTTTGCCTGGTTTCAAAAAAAAAAAATTTTTTTTTACTTTTTGTGCACATGTTGACCGATTAAATCATTCGATTACATTACATCAATCTTGTGCACAAGCAAGATAAATCGATAAACTAATTGGTAAAATTGAGAAGTCAAGCCAAAAATGCAGTTTATTTCCGGGGTTTTAATGCTGAACCAAACTAAATATAAATATAGCAGAAAAAGTTTTCTAGGGAGTATTGCTGCACAAAAATAAAAAACTGTAAAGTATAGGTAGATAAAACACTTTAAAAGATTTATTTTTGTCGACTGATAAAGATATTTCATCAATAAAGTTACTTTTTACTTAACGTGCTTTAAGTATTTTTATAAAACTTTTATTAAAAGATTATTAAGTATAGATATTAGAATTTGTAAACAAATACACACTAAAAACAATTCAGTTAAAGCATTTATGTCATTTTTTATAGCCAAAGAATAGCTTAATATTAGTAATTCCTAAAATTTTGTAAGCTTTAGTTATTTAGAATTTGTAAAACTTGAAACATTTGCTTAAATATATTACTTACTATTTTTTATTTATAGGAAAAAAAAGCGTTCGACTTGAACAAAAACCTAAGGTATTATCAACTTTAAGTTTCTAGTAATTTAAGATTACTTGTTACAGATAACAGCAATTTAAGTGGTTTTACGACCGTAAGATATATATATATATATATATATATATATATATATATATATATATATACATATATGTGTTGTTTATCAAACGAAAAAAAATACGCTTAAAATGTTTTGTCCAAAAATCTTTTGGTTATCAAGTTGTACACCAGAACAGTTTAACGTCATGTTCAGGATAAAGCCTGGAAGTATAAATAAAGTCAAACAAAATCCAAATCATATCAAGCTATTTTTACCAGAAAAATTCCTATCACCCCACCGTTCAAAATCCCCTCAATTCGTAAGTAATCTTTGCAGCACGATTTCACAACTTATCCATCACCTGGCTTGAAAAGAAGCTGAACGAATAGTCAAGCTCTTAAGGGTCTTTGCAAAATAAATTGTTGATATTTTTGTGTTCGTACGCCGGTTTTGCTCGTTCGCTAGTGTTTGAGCCGAAAAAGCGGCGAACAAAAAACTAGTATATCAAAATTCGTTTCTTTTGTCCGTTTGTAATGGCGATAAAGCTTTTGAGAAATTAGAGCGCTGCTTCTTAGATAAGTACAGAGCTTTTAATGATTTTTTTCACAAAGATTTTATTCAATAAACTATTTGTGTAAATTAGTTTGTGTTCACTTTTTGACTTTTAGGTTAATTAAAATACATTGTAACTGAGTAAAAACTTAAATATAAACCTATTTCCTGTTTTTATTGTTAATGTCAAAATTTTCCCAATGCATTGTGAAGCTAACTTGAATAACAAAATATTTCAAATATTGGTCGTAAGTGACCAGTAGTTATACAATAAGATATACAAGACACACAATTTCGATAGCTTTTTCTTTCACTATTTCTAAATTGTTAGTTATGATGTACGCGAATAACTAAACAGTAACAGTCCCTTTTTTTACTAATGAGTTACTAACTATTACATAATTTAATTAATGATATAAAAGCTGTTTTAGTTTTTTGATATTTTATTAACGTTAAAGTTAAATATAGTAAGTAAAAATACATATTTTCAGCGGAAAAACTTAAGTTATACTCTAAGTAATTATTAAAGCATAAGTTTTGGAAAAAAAAAGATTGTAAAAGTTAATTTAAAAAGTATGAATTTTAAACTAATATTTTTAAAATGTGTTTAAACTTTGTGTATACAAGAAAATATTAAATGTACAGAATATAAAAAAAACTTGTATAGTTTATATTCTTAGCTTAATTAAACTTTATAGTTTCTTAGTAGGATTTTGATGAAAACACTTTTTAACTCATATACATATTTTTAAGAATAATCTAAGAAAATGAATTCAAGGTGATCAAACCAAATAATAAATTTATTAAAACTTAAAAACTAGACTACATTTAGTAGCAAAAACTTGCTGTATTAAATTTCAAGTATATAACAATCTCAATAAATAAAAAAAAAACAGCTAAAAAAAATTGATTTATTTATAAATTGTTCAGTTTCTAAATATTTTAGTTTGGAGGATTAATCTAATTGCCACTGAGGCCTTGAATACTAAAGCCAGAATGAAAATTGCTTGGATAAATTTATTGAGCATCATTTAATGTTCTGAATCTCCAACCGTTAAGGCCATCTTTTTTTGTCTGATCGTCACTGAATTGTTCTATAAAAACTAAGTTTCACGGCAACCGATACCAGTCACTGAAATAACCGACGACGATCACGACCAATCACGTTCAATCAAGACCACGATTTACGACAGTGGTGGGGATCACCGCGCCACGAAAAACAGCGCAGTCGTCATTGATAATCAATTTTCTGCTGACGGACATTACCGCAAAGTGAAAACGCGAAAATACAACCTGCCAGTAGCAACTGCGGTGTAAACAATGAAAGACGGTTTAATACAAAATAAACAGAAGAAACATAAATTCACTTAAGTCTAACAGGTGAAAGCCTGCGAGGTCGGCGACGTTTCGAGCTATGTGTTCGGAAATAAAAGTGAAGCTTTTCGTCTGTATTTCATTTTTTTTTTCCATTAGGAATTCTTTTTGTTTAAGTTTTTTGCTTCATGTAAAAATAGGTTTTTAAATAATTTTGTTGCTGCTTTATCAAAAATAAAATATTTTAAAAGTGACTTAATAGCACTTAATTTGTTTTCATTTAGTTTTGATTTTTACCTTTTAGATGTGATGAAAGGTGAAACAAAAAGAAAACTTGTAAGCAATGTATCTTAATTCGGCGACAAGAAGCAAATCTAAACTTTTATAAGACGTGTGTATTGAAGGTTACTAGCGTGCGCGAAATACGCCTAAGGGCTTCTTATGGCGATCATGCCAAAAGTAAACAGCCGCTGCCAACAAAAATCCGCTGATAATTCGCTGCCTTTCTAATTAACAGCATAAGGAGCTTTTGCTTAGAAGAAAAGCTGAAGTGAGTTCAAAACAAAGTCGATGTCCATCATTCACATACAACTTGCCCTCACCTAATTTCGCTGCTTTTTATCTCGCTGAGATTATCCCCTTCGTTTCGTTCACTCGCAAGCTGCTGCCTCTTGTCACAAACTAGGAAAGAAAATTCGAAATTTCATTGTTGTGAAGTCGCTTTGAAAAAGAGGAAATGAAGTTCGTCGTGGAAAATTACTGGTTGTTTTATCGTTGATTTTTTTTAATCACTTAGAAAGTTCATTCGCTTGTCAGCTCTTATTAAATACAATATTTCTGACGTATTCTTTTAAGTTTTTTTTTCTAGTCTTTTCTTGACTTGATATTACCAAATTATATTAACTTTGACTTTACTTTTGGAGCAACAAATTTTGATGTAGTTTGTAGTTATTTTATATAGTTTAAATCAATGATAAATTTAAAATCTCTATTACTTCTTAAAAGCTGTTAAAGCTCACTTGTTACTCTACAAGCTTTAAATAGCCGAAATGGCTTTTGTATAAATTTGTGTTTTTATATTAAGTTTTATAACTATTTAAATAATTGCTTGCTTTTGTTAAATAATATAAGTGTCAAATTGGAGTCTAAATTTGTTTAATCAAGAATATGAAGATTAAAGGTTTTCTGCCAACACATTTTAGTGTTGCTAGCTAGTGATTGTCAGTTTTAATGTATAGAATTTGTGCTCTGATTATTAAAACAACTATGAACACTTGTTAGTACTTGTGCTTGACTATGTTAAGTAATTCTTAAATTAAACTTTTAAAGTCCTGAACTCCCTTTTCTTTAAACACTAAGTTACTGTCTATATATTAGTTCGTAATGTATAAAGTTCATCGTGGAAAATTGCTGGTTTTTTTATTGTTGAGTTGAATTTGGGCAGCTCGACAGATTGCCGCCTTTTGCTCGACGATATTCAAATATGATCTATTTTTAAAATTCAATCGCTTGTCAGAAACGGTTTACCATGCTTTTATATGTCATGTGAAATCATGATAAACCGTTTGTAGATTGACGACTGCAAGTTTTTTTCTGTTGTGACTGACTGATGAGTCCTATTAAGGACTAAACTGGCCTCAGTCTACCGAGAGCTTGTGGTCTGATGAACAATTGGCATTATCGACCCTTTGTTAATCTTGGGCTTGTCTCACGGCAAACGAAAGTCCAGGCTTTTGCTTTGCAGACTTTTGCCGATTTTTTTGTTAATAGTTTATTTAACATCTATTTTTTTTCACACTTTTACAGCACAACGGTTTTCAATTATTAAAAACTTTTTAATACTAGTTATTACAGATTTTTACTTTATAAAAAATATCGCCATATGAAATTTGTTTTAAGTGTTATAATCAGGGACCATAAAAATGCTCTAAACTTTAATTGTGTTGTATTTTCTTTTTCAACTAATCTATGGACTAAATGTAAACTTAAGTACCACAGTTAAGGCATTTACTTAGTCGTTTCTTTTTGTTTAAAGTCCGTAAAATTATTAATACTAAAACAAACTACTGTCTAAAACTTAAAACTGTTCGCTATAAAAATAAAAAGTTTTTATCAAAACAACTAAAAAAACGATTTTAAACTCACAACAGAAATTATTTTTCTAAATATAAACCATCTTCTAAAAAATATATTTATTATAGCATAAAGGATAGCTTACTAAGTAATCAAAACTTAAATTGCAATAACAATTTGTCCTTATAGCACTTATGCGTTAAGCGCTGTATATTTTGCTTAAAATTAATAAAACTTTTATAAAGCTTGTTTATTACATTAAGTTTATATACTCAAATTTTTATACAATAACCTTTTCTACACAAACTTGTGTTTTGGTTTTCAACAACATCTGTAAATGATGTTGTAATTTCAACACCTAATTAGAAATAAAAATGTGGTAATTGTTTATTAATTGAACCTTATATTTTCTTTTTTATTACATCTATCAATGTGGAAACTCCTACTCCAAACTGAATTGTTCCATTATAATCTGTATTTACTAATCCATTTACACCATAAAAAATCTTTCTTTCAATAAATAGACCACATCTAATTTAGGACTATAAGAAAAGTTACTATACTTTATGTTCTAAAGAAAAATCTGAACAAAGATAAAAAACTAACTTAAAGCTATGATGAGTTAGGGAATTTCTTAGCTTACATACCAAGAAACTGTGTTTATAAAAACGATACAGTTTAGTTACTGCTTCCATACTTAAAACAACCCAAAGTTACATAAAAGCGCAATGTATGAATCAAAAGATGTAAGTTTTAAAAGTCTTGAAATTCTTAATTTTATTACGTTCTGAATAAAAAATTATACCAAGATATAATAAATATGCACATAGTTGACAATATTAGTGTGAATTTTATAATAACCAATATTACACCAACAATGTGATAGGCTTTTTTTTTTTTTTTTGCTATTTCAGTATTTTCAAACTAAAATAAAGTGTGTTACGATTTAACTTTAGTTCAATTGTATTCAAAAAAATGTGAAGTAGTTATATTACAAATATGATATACTTTACTAACTTTAGTTCTTTGTAAATTTAGTATTTTTTTAGTTAAATATGTTAAATCAAAAATAACTAATTAAGTTTTATCAGCTGTCGTTATTTTTACAAGCTTATTATTATTACAAAGCTTAACTAAAAATGTCATTGCCTTTTTAATGCATAGTTTTAATTTCTTCTATGAAACATGTGTTATTTTTACTTTATTGTTTTTTAATAAAACGGAAACATCAATACAACAATGAAATATTTAAACCACATGTTATACATTGTCGTTGTTTTAAATAAGTAAATAAGATGACCAAATTTTTAAATTGACGAAGTAAGAATTTACGTAAACTCGATTTTTGTAACTTCAGCTGCGTAATTTAAAAGTCAGAACTAAAAATGCCTTAGTTTGAATTTCTGCAATTCGAATAGTAATTTAGAATTTAAAAGTTTAGTTGCTGTATTTGGAGTTTTATAGTTATAAAGTTCAGAATTTTAAATGCTGGTTTAAATTTTAAAAAGCGTAATTTAGATAGTGGTATTTCAAGTCTACATAACTTGAATCTTTAAGTTTGAAATGTATTTCATTCTGAGTATTACAAACTAATACTTAAAGATTACCGCAAATGACCTAAAAGTTTATCATTTATACACAACAAACTACTATAGTTTGTTCTAGTATTGTTTTTAGAAAGTTCTTGATTACAAACTATACAAAAACTTAACACCTACGCTTGTTATGCAATCTCTATATTAACAAAACGAGCTTATCACTGCTTCTTAAAACTTTTACAAGGAACTTTCTTCACTCTCGCAAGCCGGTCTTTTGATTTTGCATTAGCTTCGCGAAGTAAAAACTTAAAAAGCTCGCCGTGAAAGTAAACTACAAACCGAGCCGAAGGCTTAAAATGAAACTTGGACAAACACAAAAAGCTCTCGTCAATCAATAAATTGAATGCAGAAGAAATCCAACAACGGAGATTGTCTATGAAAAGAAGAGAAAAAGTGACAACTAAGCCGTGAATCGTGGAACGAGGCATGAAATATGAGCTTTAGTAAGCATTAGCTTTGACGGTTTGTTTTGCTGGTAATAGCGCCGATGCTTGTTCGAGCGAAATTGAGTAAAATAAAACATAAACTTAAAACACGTGTGGCCAACAAACATCAAAGTTGCAAAGAAATAAACAACGTCGCATGTCGTGCTGACTATCGTTTTTTGTATTCACAAAAAATAAGATATGTAACTAACTTTTATTAAAACATATTGTTTCATCCTGAAATTATATCGATACTAGCAAATTAGTTGTCATTAAAGTGAAATCTAAATTAAATATTTTAAATGAATTTTTAAACTTATTAATTAAGTATTTTATTAGTTTTAAAGTTGTTTTCGTGTTACTATGAGGTTCGGAACTTTTAATTATGTCTAAAATTTTTCAGCAGACATATAAACACAACAAAATTCATTTAACAGTTAACTTAGTGATTCTTAAAAACACACAAAAATTCATCAATATGTTTGTAGTCGTCTACATTGACCTTTGTGCGAATATCGCAAGCAGATTTTTGTATGAAAACCCCCAACAACAAAACAACAAGTAGCTTTCTCGTTGTTTCTCGTCTGAAATAGTTAATCACCTTCAGAGTTCTATACATCAGTGATTTTACTCTAAGTAGCTTTCTATGCAAGAGATTTTAATGATAGGTTTATATTATTGTAGTTTTTGTCTTTCTACTTGCGCGGTAACTAAGCTTTTAGATGAGCAGCTTAGTTAATCTTTTTTGATATATTTGTTGCCGTTGAAGCAAGTTTGGGTTTTAAAGTAGGATTCAGAGTTAGCTTTGAGACTATTGAGAAATTGCAAGCAGCTTTTTGTTTGAAAACCGCCATCAACAAAACAACAAGAAGAAGCCTTCTCGCTGTTTCTCGTCTCAAATAGTTAATCACCTTATTAGTTATACACATAAACGTTTTTTTTTTTCACGCAGAAGGTTTTAATGGTTGAGCGAATTATAGGGAAGGTCAATTAGAATAACAAATTAATTGTCAGTTTTTGTCTTTCTACCTGCATGACAGCTAAGCTTCGAGATAAGCAGTTTGCGGCAATTTCGATCTTTTTTTTAGATAGACTCGATGCCAGCCAAGCACAAATAGTAAAATTTACGAAATTATTTACATGCGATCAAAAACTGCAGGCTAAAAACTAAAAAAAAATCTTCAAAACATTTTTTAAGCACTTCTTTTTTTGGATTTGTTGCTATTAAACTTCACATAAATCTTTCGCAGCAACTTTCGGAAAAAATGGCTTTCGATCGCTCTTTTAATCTGATGTTGTGGAGATTTATAACCAAGTTTTTACCTTAAAAAAATTGACGCGTTCTCATGTCAACGAGATTATGTCTCGCCCGTTTTGTTTATCAGGGTTGCAGTATCAGGGTTGATAAACAATAAGGAAGAAATTCGGAATATGACTTAGACGAAATAGACGAATGTTTTAGATCGTATGCAGGTTATTTTGAAAGAATATATGTATACGTAAATAAATTTCTAACTAATACAAGAAATTAAAAGCATATATTTTTAATAAATACAAAATTAAACCACAGGTTTTAAGAAAATTTTCATTTGTTTTCTGACGCTGTCATGGAAAAATAAACATGTGTCTACAAAACTAACTGGTTAAGAAATAAGTTAAAATCACATTTTTAACAAAATCAGCTGCTAATAAAACAAAATTATCTGCAAAATTCAAAGATTAAAAGAAGGTATTCTACACTTAAGTACGAAGTTTATTTATCTCAAAAAATTCAACTTGTTAAAAAAATCATTTTTCGTTGTCACGGTTATTGACCCTCGCTTAGTGGCTTATATTAACGACGGCCACAAAAACATATGTCGATTCAAATTCTGTTACTTTTATGACGTCACACAGGAAGTGAATCTTCGTTGCGTGGGAACCAGCTGATTATGATTGAGTTGTTTCTAAATAAAAAGTACACTTGTTGTTCTTCAAAGTAAAATTACTTTACTAAAACTTGACTTGTTATGTATATTTTTCAAATATATACAACTTAAACAGTCAAATTATTAATTTTTATTTAATCATTTAGATTTTTAAAAAACATATAGTTTATGGATTTTCGATTAGTCTTAAACACTGTTTATTTAAATAATTTTAGTATTCATTTTGGTATAACCCAAGAACTTTTAATGATTAGTTACTAGACTTGTATTTAAGCAGTATATATTTTAGACTAAGTTTACTTAATAGTAGTTTAAAAAAAATATCTATTAACCTCTGAATTTACATATTAATAAACAAAAACATTTTATTGGAATAAAAACTAAAGTTTTTGTTATCACACCGACCAAAATGTCAAAACGAGACGTAAAACAAGTACTGTTTAAAACAGAAAGGATCTATAATAAACTTACTTTAATCAAACAAAAAATTTATGTCCTATAACTACATTTTATTGAATAGCTAAAAACTACTTACTGATTATTATATTTACCGAAACATAAAATTAAACACAAAACAAGTTCTGTTTAAAACATGAAGCGTCTTTTTCGCACTTCTAAAAATAAATCCACTTAAAGTTCACAATAAATGTTGCGACACTGTTGAAAAAAGAAATAAATTTAATAACACAGTTTACAGGACGGAAGTTCTTAAAATACGTCGAAAAAAATTTAGTATGTAAAGTATCCTTAAAGGAAGGTGAATGGTGATTTTTGAGGATGAAGAAGTACGACCCCAAGTGACGGTGAACGGAGGAAATGAAAAACATCTTTTAAAAAGAGTGTTAACCTTAAATAGTTTTTATTTTTTCTATATGCCAAAAAGTTAATTCTAAATTTTTTATTTACTTGTTTATATTGCCCAAATCAATTTCGTCTAAATACTGACCGACTCTATGACAACTCCATTTGCTCATTTCATCAGAATTTTTTAATATCATTATCAAAAATTGACTAGAAGAAAAAAGAAAGCTACATACAGCTTTTATTATTATTACAGTTGTTATTATGATTTTAAAACGTAACTAAAGTTTAAATTTTACCTTAAACTCAATCTTAATATTAAAATTTAGTTTTTTTAGCTTTTTAAGTAAAATTTTTGAGTAAAACGTTGTTTTTATTTAAATTTAGTTGTTTAAATGCTATTTTCTATGACTGTCACATATCTTTTTAGATTTATTTAAGCACTGACGAGGTCTTTGACCGAAACTTAGTTTGAAAAATAAATTATTGAAAAAATAAATTCATTATTTCTCCTCCAGTAGTTAAGATCTCTTATTTGTTTTCTTAAAACCGAAACATATAATAGATATACTTTTAGTAGATTTATGTAAATAGATTTGGTAGATATTTATAAAAAAACCGTTTACAAAAATTTTTGATTAAAAATAAAAGTTTGATTCCAAGTAACACAGTTTAAGTATAATAAGTAAAAAAGGAGTAATACAATTTAAAATCATTTTAGTGTGCACAATTTCTTTAACGCTTAGCACGTACAACTAAAATTTTCCGGTTTGAAAAAATTACTTTTCTATATAAGCTTATCATAAAATATAAAAAAATTAAATCAAAAAGTAACAACAGATTGCCCGAAATAAGAGAAAAAATTGGTTAAAGAACTAATAAACTACACATTACCCAAAAGTAGTTTGAATCTTAAATCACCTAGTGTAACTTTCATACTTTATTTGTTAGGGCATTTAAAAAAATCAGATCTTTTATATCTTAAGCGTACAATTTTATTAAAAAAATAGGGCTTTTCACTTAGTGAAATGTTAACATTTTATTTCAACTTTTCCCTAAATGTAGTGTGTTATACAAAGTAGCAAAATGAATAAACTAAATAAAAAATAATCGTTAATTAAAAAAGTAATGAGCAATTCAACTTAGCTTTTGTTTTCTGTTTAACTTTTAAACGGTATACTATCAAAATCCTCCTGATCAAAATCGATCCGCGTTCAAAATCCACCCGATTATTTTTTCTTTATTTATTAATTTACTTCAGATATTTTTTGAATTTTTATGAATTAATTTTTTATTTATTTTTTACTATCACTATTACCCCTAACCCTTAGCCTTGATCGGTAAGCGGCTCTTAAATTTGTCTGGTGAATTTTGATTGCGGGTGGATTTTGAACGTGTCCCCGTTTAAACAGTTTAATTCTTTCAACTTTTGCTTGATTTTACTTTTAATATTTGAATGTAAAACTAAAAGCGACAGCCAGGGATTGTCACAAGCTCGGTGATGGGGAACTCCTGAGCATAAGGGGAATTATCTTTAAACACCCAGCGACTGCCAAGAAAAAAAGGACCGCGGAAAATTGAAGATTCGAGAGATGTAACCACTCAGGGGTGAGCTTAATTGTTTTAGACAAGGTCAAAAGCAAACTGAGCACAAAGCAATTTTTGGTAAAAAATAGTAAAGCTTAATTTAATAACCGATTACAATTGTTCTAAGAAACTTAAAAAAAAAGGAAGTAATTTAAAAATAATTAGTCTGGTACCTAATTAAGAATAAAAAACCTTTTTATTTTGAAAAATGTTATTGTATTGTAGTTTACTTTGGTAATGTATAAAAAAAGATTTTGTTGATATCTTACTTATCAAAAATAGTAACTTTAATAAAAACAACTCACAGTTGAACGTTTAAAACTGTTAACTTAAACACATATACAATTTTTGTTAGCTGGTAGCTGTACTTAGCATAACTTTATACTTTTTATTAGACTAAACTAACAATCACACTTGTAACCAGATGATTCTATTTTTATTGTACTACAACTTGGTATCTGACGACGGTTTTGGGGACACTCCGATCGAGTGTTACAAGCACTACACTGTGGGCAAGCTGAAGGAACTTCTTTCTGAAGAACTTAACTGCAGTGTCCGGCAAATCAAGCTTCAGACTGGTACGAGTATGTTGTATGAGATGTACGACCATATTGAAGTTTGTGAGTATTTGGACGATGGAGATAGATTTTATGTTGTTCTTGAAGAAATGTAACCGACATGCTTTGGAAACAAACTTTTTCTTGATTTCTGTTTGTTCGTGTTATATTGTTAGAATTTACTTTGAATAATTAAAAAAACAAGAAAGTTTTATTTTTTGAAAAATTTTGATTTAAATAGATTTTTGTTTTAGTTTTCAAATAAAATCAATAATTATTCAGCAAAGCTTGATTCTAATTATGCTTAATTTGCAGCAGAATTATTGCTAGTCAAGAACTAGTTTGCTTATTTTTTATATTTACAGCAACAAGATAGTAACAATATTTTCTTACAGTTGTAGTTTGTAAAGGTTTTTCACAGTTCTAATTATATTTATTTGAATAAATCAAAAATTATTGATATTTTTTTATACAAACTTTTGTTAATATTTTAATAACTTAAAATGCACAGAAAAAAGGTAAATTTGTAGAAATAAAAAACACATAATAATTACATTATGAACTTTGTGAAACTATGACAACTATAATAAACCAATCATAAATTTTTCGGTAACAAAACTTAACTTAAAATATCGCGTTTTTAGTGGATAAGACGTAAAATAATATAAAAGCGTTAAATTTTTAAGGTAATCTACTATAAACTGCAAAAGTATGTCTAGTTTGTCTATTTTATAAAAATGCGTTGAAATACTTCTTAACTTATTCAAAATAAAAAATTCAAATTTATGTTTTTTGAATTAATTTAGTAAAACTAAATATTTATTTTTGTCTTTAATCAACTGATGCTTTATTATGGAATAGTCTGTTTAAAAAAAATAAATATAAGTAGTTTTCCTATTTTTTTCTTGTTTACAAAATTTATTGTTTACAAAACAAGCATTAGAAAAATTTAGTTTTGTTAAGTTTATTTGTTATTACTCACATGAAAACAAATAAATAAAAGAACACTACTTGTAGTGATTTAAATTTCTAATGAAGGGAAATTTAACTGAACATTTCTAATAAATTCGAAATGCGGTGAGTAAAACGAAATAATAGGTTTTATGTTTTATTTTTCCGTATGTACTCATGTACAAACTGTCGTTACAGAACCAATGTAAACTGTTGTACAAACAAGTGTACATTGGTCAAAATTATTTTTGTTTGTGAGTATGATCTAGTTTTGTAAAAAGAAGATTTTTAAACTTGTTTATCTATTTAAAAATTTATCAAAGTTTTTTGTTTTT
Organism: Thalia democratica; assembly: GCF_965202585.1. Lineage (NCBI taxonomy): Eukaryota > Metazoa > Chordata > Thaliacea > Salpida > Salpidae > Thalia > Thalia democratica. Next base: position 79,991,347 of record NC_139165.1, read on the forward strand.
GTTTGAAAGTTTAAAAAAATAACTATAAACAACAATATAAACATTAAAAAAACAACATTGACTAAATCTTAATTTAATATAAAATTATATTTACGACTCTTTTTTATAATAAAGTAATTTTAAAAGTTTTATGAGTTAAGTATCGGTAAGAAATTTTTATGGTCTGTTTCTAACGTTTTTTTAGATATAAAAAAATATTTAAAGTAAAAGGATTTTAGTATCCAAATGAAAATTTTTCATAGACTATTTTTTCTAAATAAGTTTTGTATTCGGCTTTAAAATTACTTCGATAGTTTTCATTAAGTCTTTTAACTGTTTAACTAAAACTAGATTATACTTAAGCACTATTAGAAATAAATAATTATCCACCAAGTTAAAACAATCTAATTTTTTATTTGAGTAATAAACTTTACGAAATTTAAAAAGTTTAAAAATCACTATCCTATGCAATTAAAAATAAAAGTAAAGAAGAAATTTATTAATGTAAGATTTGTTTAAAGCTCTTAACAAATACTTAATCTAAAAATTCGTTTAAACAACTATAAAATCAAAAAAAACCTTCTAAAGTAAATTTTTAAAAACTATATAATTTATTTATGAGATATACAAAAAAACAATTTTTTGTTTTTATTTTACGTAAGTTAACAAATTTGTTTTGAATAAAATGAAATTTTTCCATCTTTCTAAAATAAATAAACAAACGTGAAATAAAACAACAATATTTTTAATAACAGTATATGTTGTTTACCGCTAGATTTAAATCACAGTTATTACTGATGACCAGATCATTGAGTATATAATATATTTGCTATTTAATGGTTCGGACACTTCTATAATTGTTGGTATTTAAACAAGAAAATGTCATATAAAACAAGTATTTGTTTGAGTATAACAAATTAAAAGTTTCAGCAACTCACATAATACTATCCCTGAAAGAAGTTCTTATGAATTACAGTAGTACAGTAATATTAATTAAAGCTTCAAAAGTAATCAAGCTCAGTAAAAAACCTATACAAAACATATTATGATTTCACAAATCACATACAAAACACATATAATTAACAAAACCAAGCCGCTTCAATCAGCTAATAAAATATCACAACTGAAATATGTTAGCACTGCAGCGCGCTTTAAAACATTTACTAACCAGAACGGCTTGAGGGAATCGTAACTCGATTTTCCCAATTGCCTCCTTAAACCGCTACTTTCTCAATATTACATTCTATTTTTACAATTTTAATTTACGGAATTTAAGTTCAGTTTATCTACTATGGCGCGAAACTCAATGACCTCGCGGTTTAATTACCACCGAACTTTGAAGCACCAATAGCAGGTAGCATGTCAGCATGTAACTGAATGCTCTGCAGGTTAGCGGTTTATCTCTCCTTAGGGAAATATTTCAGGGGAAGTACTATCAAACGCGAAATCTCATATGACGTTTTTCCACGAGCGAGCGATCGGTTTTCCACCGAAAAAAAAGAGTATGGGTCACGCATTGTGACGTCATAAAAGCAGATGGTTGAACGGTAAGTTTGCAATATTTGTAACACACTGTTTTAGCAAAAACTTCCAAAAAAAAATTATATTCTGTTTATTTTTTTGCTCTGTAATCCGTTTTTTTCTTTCGAGGTGTCTGCTCTGTATTGTTTAACGATTGAAAGAAATGAAACTTTGCAATGCTGCTTTTTTTTTCGTTTACAAATGTTAGTTTTGACAATTTTTTCAACTATCTACAATTTAAACTAACTCGCTTATAAAAAAAGGTTTACAAATAAATAAAATAAAAACTTACACGTCTATTTTGCAAGTTGATTAAAAAAACAACCAACTCCAAGTTTTTAAGACTTTAAAACTAAACATTGTCTTTACACTTCTTCGCTTTCCGAAAAAATAAAAACAGCCAATTACCGAGAAAAAGCACTCGTCAAAAACTAGCGACGTCGGCCGAAAGCACTAAGAAAGCCAATAAAAAGCGACGATAAAGTTTCTCCCTTCTAACAGCGCTTAGCAAGGTTATTGCTTCCTGTGAGCTTAGAACTACTTTTACACGCAATTTAACTTCAGTTTGTCGACTATGGCGCAAAACCAAACGACCTCGCGGTTTAATTATCATCGAACATCGAAATTTGTGAAAAGATATTCAGCGTGAGTACTTTCAATCGCTAATAATAGGTTACATACCAGCACGTAACTGAATGTACTGGAGGTTAGCGGTTTATCTCTCCTTGGGGAAATAATTTTAAAAATTTGAACGCAGAATCCCAGTGAGGCTTCAGTTTGATTTATGACGTTTTCCGCGAGCGCGCGATTGCACGAACAACTCGGGTCATGCATTGCTCGTTGTGACGTCACAAGCTGATGGCTGAACAGCGAAAGTAGGGAAAAGTCTTGCCACACTGCTTTTTAGTTTGAAAAGTTTATGTTGTTTTCTTGGTGACTTTTTCTTAACTATTTATAACTTGAACAAGTCGCTTTTATGAAAGAAACAAAAAGTGAAAAAAATACAACAATCTTATGCAAACTCTTTTAAACTAAACAACCATCTTAAAATTTTTAACATTTGAAAACTAAACAGTATCGCACACTTGTTCACTTTCCCAAAAAAAAAACAGCCACTTACCCGGAAAAAACTCCCGCAGAAAAATAGCGAAGTCGGCCAAAAGCACAATGAAAAACCGATAAGCAAAAACAATTTTTCCCCTCACTAAGCGCACAGCGAGGTTATTGCTTCCTGCGTCCCTCCCCACAATTACGACCCCTCGTAGCTTGGCAGTCGCTTTTCAGTCGCACGGGCACGAAAGTGGGGGTGGCGGCATTGTTGAAGGGTCGTGTGTGATCTGATGCTTCGTCTCTCTCTCTCTCTTTTCACTTTCGAGCAACAGCGGCGGCGATTAAAAGTTTGCTGAGCGGCGACACGGAGAGAGGCGAGCGGCGGAAAGAAGTGCATTCGACGGCAAGTCGACGAGCAGAAGCTTTTAATTTTGTAGCAGAAGCAAAGCGAGACGGCAGCTTTGGAAGCTTGTCGAAGTTTTGAATATCGAGATTCTGTTTTCGTAGGTGGTTAATGAGCAGTTTGCTGGTTTGAAAAGTTTTTATTTGAAACACATTGTTTAGTTATTTTTGTTATATGTTTTTTGATGTTTAAAAGTTTAGGTTTAGATTTGTTAAGTTTAAATAAATATATCTTTCTTGGTTTAGTTTATTCACAAACTAATTACAAGAATGATAAAGTCTGTAACACAAAACATAACTAAAACTAGGTAAATACTTTTACATCTCCCCCCAGATTTTATCTACTAAGGAGATAAAACGGCAAATTTACCTAGCAAAACAAAATTTCTTTTTAAACAATTTGTTACAACTTAAACGCATTTTTCAGGTCTAAAATTCAACAAAATTCAAAAATTTCAAAAATCTAGATTCTGCCGCGGTTGGCGGTTAATGAGCTGTTTGCTGGTTTAAAAAGTTTTTATTTGAAACACATTGTCGAGTTACTTTATTTTTTTTTTGTTGATTGAAAGTTTAGGTTTAGATTTGTAAAGTTAATTCGATCAACTATACTTTTTGTTTTATAAATAGTATGAACAAGAACTTAAAATGAGTAGTTAAAATATTTTGATACTTTTTTTGCAGTTTTTGTAACTACTTTAAAAAACGAGATTTAAAATTTTTAAACTATTTTTCAACATCAATTAAATGAAAACTAAACAACTAATTTGATTTAAAAAAGTGTTTTTATAGATTCAAACAATCATTTTTTATTCTGAAATTGTGTTAGATTAAAAACTATACAGTAAACTATTAATAATTGATGTATCCGAAATATAAATACTAGCTCCTCTTATCAATAAAATAAATGATTACAAAACAATTGTTCTAATTGTTAAAATAAAATAATACTAAAACAGTTAGACATTGTGTAGCAAACAGTTTTTTGATAATTTTAAAAAGTCTAATTTTATTAACAACAAAATTAATTGACATCTTTATTTATATACATTTTTTGAACTAATTCTAACTGTTTAATAAACTGAATGTTTATAATACCTTTACTTAAAAGCCTAAACTAACAGCTTTATAATATTTTGTCATTTATATTCTATAACTTTTTAGCAATGTTCATTGGTAGACAAACGAAGATTGTAAATTAATTATGCATCGAATAAGTAGACTGAGTAAATAAAAGTATGCGTAAAAATCAAGGAAGAAAAAGTTGCCTTTTTTAGCGGAGCCGTAAAAATATTTAAAGGGTTGTTGGACTGCGGGCTCTTCAAAAATCTCAACGAAATTACACAACGCATCCAGAAAACCAGCGAGATTTTATTAGAGACCTTTCACAATCGCCCCCCTTTTTAAAGCGCTGTGCCGTCGCACAAAGCGATGTTATCTCAGCAGCTAACTGCCTTTTCCCTAGTTTAACGAGTGACAACAGCTTGCGAGTGATAAAAGCGAAAGGGGATAATCTCGGCGATAAGAAGCAGCGAAATTAAGTGAGGGCAAGTTGTATGTGAATGATGGGCGAAGAATCATTTGAACTCGAGCTTTCTCTTTATGGCTTCCAAGTGAAGCCAGCTCCTCACATGTCGCTAATAAGAGACGCCGAATTATCAACCGTCTAAAAAACTCGTTTTTCTGGCAGCATAGAAACTTTTCTTGCGTTTGGAAGTTGGCTTACATAAAGTCATAATCTCTGATGGCCACTTGCATGCTCTCAGAAGCCATACTGATTTCTTTGATAACTTATTTTTTCCTTGCGCTTTGTAAAAGCTTTTAAAAATGCTCATATAACAAGCAGACTCATATACTTGCTTAACGTTTAATTGTTTTAATTCTAACTAATACATTATTGAATAGTCTACTTATAAAAACTACTACTTTTCTAACAAACAATAAAGTTTTTGAGTTCTTATTAGCTGGTGGCAAGCATTTCTTTCACTTTCCACACGCGGTATTCCATCAGAAATCATTTAAAAAACAATCAGCGTGTCGAAATTACTTGGGAAGGCGAACAAATAAAACGAGACAGACAAGTGGTATGCCGAAAACTGTCGCCTTCACTTCAGTTTCCGAACAAAAAGCAAATCTGTCGCCGACATCGCTAATTTCAACTCGCTTCTTTATCCGCTAACCTCATAACACGCGATTTTCAAATCGCTTTAACAGACAGCTACCACACACAACGCGCCGCTAATTTCTTCTCTCGCTAATTGTAAGCTCTTTAGAGGCCGTCGCTTTTTTTTTTTCGTTTTAAAGAAGAAAAAGCTTTAAAAGCAGAGGGGCGGTGATTTTCGCTCGGTGTGTTTTCGGTTGCGTGTTTTATTGCAAACACACAAACAAAGAAAAGCGATTGCGGTGTTTGCACAGCGCGCTTCTGCTAACATGATTTCGCCCGTTTCGCCGAGGTCCGAGGTTTGTAACCGCAACAGAAATTAAATTAGTTGTTGCCGCATCACCTTAACCTGTTGTCAGGCAACGGAGCTGATCGCAATCTGTCTTCCACGGTTCCTCCTCCCAGGTCGTCACAACGGTCGAAGTCGTTTGCCGTGGTAACGAGATGATGAGAGGAGCGCGTTTGTCTAAAGTCTAAAGAGCTATAATTTTCCAAAAAAATATTTTTAAAAGAGGTTAGATGTGATTAGATATTGTTTTTAAAAGTGTCTGAGGTGTCTTATTCTTTTAATCACTAAATAAGCGTAAGCGTAGTATTCAAAATTTAAAAGTTTTGAATAAGCTTTTGTTTAGGTAGTGTTTAGGTTAGAGGCGTTAAGAATAATACATTGAAAAGAAATATCTTTTGTTAATAATGTAAGACTTTTTCAAAACATTTTTCACATGGTTTTAAAGCAATTTTTAGTAAATATCTTACAATTTACTATATGTTATGAACTACTCTAGTTAAATTCAAAACAACAGCTGTTTTATATTATTTTAATTTGTTGGTAAATAATACTTGTTTGTAAATTAGACATTAGTACTTTTGTTTCTGATAGAAACAGGATAAAACTGAGAATCATAATAAAAATTGTTAAAAAACTAAATTTTAAGCAGATTGCTTTTTTTGTAAACTATAAAGTTTATGTTTTAGAAATAAGGTTTAGCATGCGAAAAATACTTTTTTAAATTACAAACATTTACTAATCACTTACAGGTATTTAATAACAAAATAACACTTTTAGTTTAAATAAAAAAATTCTAAATATGGGTTCTTCAGCAGTTCCGGGTATTTCTCCCGATTTATCGACAATTTTAAGCCAATCAGGTGCTGAGTTCGGGGATTTTTTTTCTCAACCCGACCTTGCCAGTATGTGGATGCTTAACAACCCGGCAGCCATGTTGCCTGGTAACCCGTTTCCTGGGGGATTTCCGCAAATTCCCTCTAACTTCGGTGGGATGAATGGGGCTAAGCAGCAAAAAGGTGGTGATTTTTCCGGGTACGACCCGCTAAGATTAGGAGGCCCAAATCAGTTTAACTGGTGAGTATTTAAACAAATTATTCTATAACTAAGTAAAACAAAAAGTTAGTAATATCTTTTTATCAACTGCTGAAAATACCTATTTAAAATTACGTTGCCTGTAATCCTTTAAAACTTCGAAAAATTGTACTAATGTTTTTAAATTAAGAAATGTTTGCTTTGAAATAAGTTTTATTGTTTAGCTTTGTTGTGTGGTAGTTCTTTAAATATATTTTTCCACTCTAATATTACAGGTCAAAAAACAAACAAATAAACTTATTAACAATCATAAAATTTACTACAGGCGTTTATACTTATCTGGAAAAAAAGTTAGAATTGATTAACTAAATCGGGCACAAACTTTATTTAAAAAATAATATAAATTACTAGTAACTATACTTGAACTTTTTTAAGACAATAATAAACTTAATAACTTCAAAGTAACATTACCTGATAAAGTTGTGTCTTTCAAAACAACACTGCTAAAGACTATAAATACTAAACCTCGAAAATCCATCAAAAAGCTTTTCTTTGTGAAAAAAGTTTTAACTATAGACATATGGTTTACTTTACCGCGTCTGGAGGGACCTTAAAACCGCCTTCGCAGACGTCGGTGATTTTCGTCGAAGCTGTTTAATAAAACTGCGGAAGTGCTGAAAGCGAGACGACCCAGTTATGCCACCTCGGTTGCCAAGCGAGAGACCACAAGCGTTTATCTGCTTCATTGCAGCCACAACTTGGCAACCGTTGCTAAGGAGCTTGTTTACATGGTGACGTGTTGGGCTCGTCGGATGTGTTTTTACTGCCGCATGTGTGGCTGGTTGCTATGGAAACTGCTGACTTGTTTAGTTGTAACAACAAAAATATTGAATGTAAAATAAGATTGTACTACCGGTACGCTGTTGCAAAACAAAGTTCCCTTTCGTTTAGTTTATGTACTCAAAACAGTGTCAAAAACTTCTCTTTATTTAATTTGTGTTTCTATCTGTTGTTGCTTAGTATTTGAATATTTTGCAAGCGAAAACATCTTTAAAACAATAAATTCGATTTTTGTTCTTTTCCAACCTTTCGTATGAACTGATTTTATCATAAATGAAAGTTTAAAAAATTACACAAGCAGATTTTAAGTTTGTTATTGCCTAAAACTAAAAGTTTTCAGGTTACAAATTTTAAACCTGATGAGCTTGAACAAAAAGCAAGAAAATATGTTGCCGTTTCCTTATATGCCAATGTTCGACAACACAACGTTTTCACGGTAAAGTTATAAATTACCAAAACTATAATTAGAATAAAGCGTTTTTTAATCGGTTTTTAAGATAAAAAACTAACTTTCACTTGCATTAACTTAACTTGATTTTTTACTTAATAACAATAAAAAAAATTTTTGTTACTCATTTTTTTTTTCAAAATAAACAGTTTGCAGTTTTGATACAACTAAGTTTAGTAATTAACTATAACACCGTTTTAGATTTTTATTGTTCTTTTTATTTTGTTCCTGATTCTCAACTTTTACACAGCAACAACCAGCTCAATCATCATCAGCTGGTTTCCACGCAACAGAGATCAACTTCCGCTATGACGTCATCACCAGAACTGTCATCCCCGACTTTCGTTGCCGAATGTCAGCAGTCCCCGACTGCTGTTAGTAGCAACGGAAAAAGAGTCGTTACTCCTAACAACAACAGTAAGTTTTTGTTAAAGTGTATAGTGTGCACACGATGAAAAAACCAATACGAAACTAAAGTTTTCATTTATATTTACTATAATGTTTTCTAAATATATTTATCATTCGGTTTATAAAATTATTTTTAATTTATTTTGGATTTTCTAAAAAAAAGTTGTAAAAAGGCCATTAACTTTGCATATGATGAACAAATTTTGCAGCTGTTAAATTTAATTATGTTCTTTAAAAATAATTTGAAGCAAGCAATGGTTTTAACTTTTTCCAGCTTGAATTTGTTTGTGACATTAACGACTGCAGAAAGTATATCAGTTTTTTAATATATATAAATGTCACTGAGCACTTGAATATATAAGCGAATTTTACACATATTAACTTACACTCGTCAAAGCTTTACGGGTTCGCGAGCTTTTAACAAGCGCATTGATGTTTCAACAAATTTAAATTCAACTTATCAATCCTACAAACTCGCACGTGCTTAGGTGCTACGCGGCTCAAAGTAGATTTGATTGCTATATAAAGCTGATTTCAGTAACTTCGGTGCCAAGTCCTGACACCGTGGATTAGCGTTGATCTTCCCCTTTGTTCTAATCTTCAGCGCTATGAAACCCTACCCTGCGTAACGCTGGTGTATAGAGAAGGTGATTAGTTATTTCAGACGAGAAACAGCGAGAAATATTCTTGTTGTTTTGTTGTTGGCGGTTTACAAACAAAAAACTGCTTGCGATATTTGCACACAAGTCAATGTAGACGACTGCCATCATGTTGATGAATTTTTGTGTATTTGAGGATTAAGGATGTGCCTTTTTTGTTTGTTTTTTAAATCATTATTTGTTTGATTTGATTTTTAATACAAAAAATGTGAAGCATAATTAAATATATTGATCTAGTCAGAAGTTCCTGTGCCTCTAATAAATCTTACTTCTTAAATAACGTTTTTAGATGTGTAAAATGAGAAAGCTTACAACAAAAATTAATGACAGAAAAATTTGCGAGTAAGCAAAAAAGCCTGCATAAAAATATCAAAAGTTTTTCTCTGCTAAAAGGTTTTGCAAAACCCTCTACCTACTGCCTTACTAATTAAGCTGCACCTCGCTAGGATTTTTAAAACGCTGAAAAGTCGACTTGTCTCGCGATGTGTCTTTGAAAAGCGTTAAGTCACGGAACACGCCTCTGAAATCAGCTAAAAGCTCTAAGTGTCGCGGCGAGCTCAGTCGGCTTTTTATCTGCCGTTCAATCATTCAGTGAATTTCGGCGGTAATTATTCTCGCACCACTCACCTCACACGTCTCAATAGAGAGAGAGTTTCAAACGGCCGCAGCGTAAAAAAGCGAATATAAATCTGGCGCGGCGATAAATAATGAATAAAAGCTTCTCGTCGTTCGATCGTCAGCTGTCGGGCGGCGCTTTGTACCATAGAAAGCTGGAAAGCCTATTGTGTGACAAGAGAGCGAGCACTTTTGACACAGAGATTATTATGACGTCACAGCGAACGTTGTTTGGCGTACGAGCGGCGGGTAAAAACGTTTTGATTGGCACAAATCGTCGAGCGGCGTTCTCTTTTTTTTTTCGCAAAGTGCCGTCAATTTTTGTATAACGCACCCGCGTTAACACCGCAAATATTCGATTCCGTTTGTACAGGCAGCATCGAATTACAATCATTGAAAACTAGTCACGGTTATTCGCTTCCTTCTGCTCGAGATTATCTGCTGCTGTCGCTGCTTCTTTTTATCGCCGCTCTTAATTCTTTGTCACATCATTGCAGCTCACCTATTCGGCTTTTTCTTTGCGTTGTTGTGTGTTGCCAATGGAAACCTTCGTCGATAGAAGCGTTGCTAGAGGTCACCATTGGCTGCGTGTCTAATTTATCGATTGACGAGCTTCCTTTCCGTTCCAGCTTCATTTTAAATCGCATCCTGCGAGTGTTCACTCTGTATTTTTTATCTCATAAAGTTAATTGAAACTGAAAGGCAACTGTCGTCGGTGAGTATTTATAATAATACATTGCTTGTAAATACTTTTAGCTGCACACTCAAAAAATTTATAGTTCAAGGTTTTCATTTTCTAATATTATTACAATTGAGTCTGATAACAAAACTGTTTACCAAAACAAGCAATAAAGCTTAAGAAAGTGTATTTTGATCTGACATAATACATAAGTTTATTTATAGAAAGATAAAATTTCAATGTATAAACTTATTTAAACTTAAAATCTAAATCTGTTTAAATACAAGTTAAAAACATCCGCAGATTTGATGGAAAGTTCAATGAGCAAAATGAGACTTCAAAACCGGTTGTTAGGTGCAACCAGTCATCACCACGTGGCAACGGAGGGTTGCAGGTGGACGGTGAACCTACCGAAAGGTCACGTGAGCAGCTCGGAGGTGGAAGTGAAGAAGGACGAAGGAGGAGAGGAGTTTTTGGAGGTGACTTGCGGCGACAACAATGCCCTCCTCTACATCGCAAGACTCAGCCAGGGTAGCAAAGGTGGGTTTATGTTTTTAAACAATTGTTTATCTGATGTTAAATTTTTATTTTTTTTACTTAATGCATATATGAATAAATAACAAATTATAAACTAGAACAGTTTAGACAAACTTTAGATTTTATGAAATTATTATTTACAGTTAAAAGACAGGTTTGTCAGTACATCTATATTAAAATAAAACTAAATCAGATTAAAATAATTTTTGTCTAGTGTTTTATGAACATGCAATGTTTAAAGCTGCTAAATATTGAATAGATAGGATATTTTTTTCTTTTCTAGTTAACTCTCTTGCTTCATAATAGCAAACTATAATTTCGTTCAAATTAAAAAGTAATTTGTTTTAATGTATACAAGAATCAAGTTTTCATTTTTTTTTGTCTTTTATGATATTGTGTTGCTTGTAAAGTTTCTAAATAATTTAATCAAAAAAGATACTAAAAAATCTTTATAAAAACTAAATTGTCTTTTAAACAAAGCCTAAGCATAATAAATTTTAAAATTTACCAAAATGTAAGTATTAAAAATTTTTAATAATAATGCATTTGTGCAAAATATTTGTAATAGCTGTTATATCTATTTGTCTTAAGTATGCATAAACATTGTGTCGATATTTTTTTTTTATCATATTTAATATAAAATATTCGTATTTTAAGAAAACCATTATCAACAACAGTAAAGTCCGTTTAAACAAAACCTATAAGAATTCTAAAACTAAAAAACTTAAAAGAACAGCATGTTTTGCTTAAAATATGTTGTAATTGACAACAGCTCACAGTTAAATAGGTTGCAAAGCAGACTGCGAGTTAAATCACGAGCGCAAAAAGTATTTCGTTGCAATTTAATTACTTTCTCGCAACGCAGACTGTTCCTTATGTTTCGCCTTAATTTCTTTCAGTTTGTTTGACCAGAACGTGAAATTCCATTGAATACGGCCGCTCGTGATTTTTTAGAGAAGTTTTCTTTTTCATGTTTAAGTCGATTTTTGCTCGGAGTGCCGTCTCTATCTGTAAATTGAATTATCTTTTTGCGTAAAACAAAACAGAGTGAAGTTTAATGGTATTATTGTATTTATATTTTTTCTATTTTTATACGTTAAATTTCAATGATTTAATAAAAAAAAGTTTTCACCTAAAAATTTTAAATGCTTTATTACAAAGAAAAATGAAGAAAATAAGTAGCTTAAGGTATTATTCAACATTTAATTTTGAATTCAACCGATCTAAACTTAACAGGCAAAGCAAGTTTTTTTTTAATTTCTTAGTGTCTTTACATAAAAGCATGAAAAGTTCTTAGAACTTTAGTATTTTAGTTTACTTTAACATTTTTTATTTACTATCATTTGAAAAATTTATAAGCTCATCAAATTGACAATTTTTATTTTGTTAGCAATCAATGAGTCTATAAAATTCGTGATTATAATGGGTGGCATAATAAAAAATAAAGGATAAAATTAAAAAATGAACAACTTAGTTGTAAGCGCTCACTTAATTAAAATGCTGTAAATATGTCAAAAGTTTTAGAACTTTGAGTAGGTGGTTATTTCAAGTTTATTAAACAATAAAAACCAGCTTGGTGCGAGTTTGAAATGAGAGAACTACAAACTTATAAAACGAGTTACGCTTTTCGTTTCATTTAATAATCAGCAGCCTGTCGCGTTTCACTTTAACTTTTAGTACAAAAATATTGTGAGTCGCTTGTTTTAAGAAAGACAGATTTTTGTTTTGATCTCATTTTTTTTGTTGAAACTTAAATTCAATTCCTTATCAGTGCGTTTAATAATCTTAAATTCAAAACTAAAAGAAACAAAAATCTTAGATTTGTTCAATAGTACACAAATTTTGCTAAAACAAACATTTATACTAAACATTTATAACTTTTCAGGCAAGTCAATTCTGTACGAGCTGGGGGGCAAGCAGAGCTGGATGCACCCCAACGAGTTCCAAGCGATAAGCGGGAGAGAGACTGCCAAGGATTGGAAGAGGAGCATTAGACATCACGGGAAGAGTCTGAAAGCTCTCATGTCAAAATCGGTGATCATTCATCATCAGAACGAATGCGAATGTGAATGGTGTCTGAAAAACATTGCTTTCCTCGCTCAACAAAACAGGGTGAGACTATTTACTTTGTAGCAGTCTTAAACCACAATGATCTTTTATTCATTTTAACATAGTATAATATATGTTTATTAACATAAATTTTGTCTTATAAAAAAGTAACAAAAAGACAATGCTTTCCATACGAATAAAATAAAAGTTTAAAAAATAAAGGATTCTACTTTTAAAAATAAATAAAAAATAAAGAAAAAAACAGCACCAAGGGTCAAATAAGAATGATTAAGATTTTAAATTTTGAATTACTCAAGACAATAGATTTGTTTTCTAAATTTTTAAAAGTAAGCAAAAATATCAAACAGACAAGTTCTGCTGAAGATGACGTCACAAATAAAATAAGCCATGTTTTCCCTTCCACCATCAACAACCAGCGGGAAGATCATGATGACGTCACTGCATGGCAACCGTTGGTTTCGTTGCCAAGCAACTTGCCCAGCTCTTCACTGATGGGTTTCGACAACTCGCCGTTGCTAGCCAAAATCAGCGAATCAGAGACGAGAAATTCCGCTTTCACTTGCGTTCTGCCGTCTAGAAAAATGTTTGTTGTTAATTTTTTCATTTAAATAATTTTTTAATCTTTCCAATCTATATACCTTTTTTATCACTCTTTAATTTAACTTATACATTTGTTATGTATTTTTTCCATGAAATAAATGAATTTAAAATAACTATAACATTAAAAACAAAGTAATTTAGATAAAGTTTTACGTAGTTGAGGGGTATGTCTCTAATAACAGAGTTTTTAATCAGAGCTTCTCAGTCGCAAATGCAACGAAAATCTCCATGTTCGATTGATAAAAAAGCTCAAAGTCCTGCAGCAAACGGAGATACATTTTCTAGAAAAAGATCACACAACGTTGAACAAAATCAGGTTGGGAGTTTGTCAGATAGAGAAAAAATATGTATACATAAATAATATTTTTACCAAATTACAACTCTTTTTTTTTGCAGAATATGTTAAACGAAGAAGCAAACGAATTACATCCAATTGTTAACAAAATATCAAAAATTGAAAACGGTTCGTTTTTTAAGTATTTGAACACACAAAATAAGTAATGAATAATTTTGAAACCTGCATATATTTTAGCACTACATTTAAAATAAAATTTTAGACCAACTATATATGCTTAAAGATTTTACAATACTAAAATACAGAATTTTTTAGGCTTTCTGCCGAATTTACACGAAAATTCAATCAACCTCGACTATAAAAAGTAAGTAATTTATTTATATTTTATTATATGTAAAATTGCTCACAGTTGCCCTTTAAAAAACAGCAAATTGTTCAAAGTAAAAGTTTCCGTCAACATCTAAGCGCAGATAACTCTTTTTTTTAACAAACAGTCGTTTTATTTTTAAATCTAATTTCTTTGTGGTCTTAATTTGTAGAAGCAGACTTTTTTGTTAATGTTTTTGTTCAAGCCAACTTATTTTGCTATGCGAGCAGCTGTTATTAAAAAGTAATTTTAATAATGTTTTCAAAAAAAGTATTAAGTTGATTTAATTGAAATAATCAAAAATAGACAGACTTTTTGTAATACTGTATAATTAAATAGTCAATTTGCTGATACTTAGATTTATACTGAAAAAAAAGTTTTAACTTAGCTTAGTAAATTGTTAAATACATTTAAAAATTTTAAAAAAAGTTTTTTATTTTTGTTACATATATGTTGTCCAAATATACTGCTAAATAAACATTTTGAATACTTCAATTTACTAATTTACTAAATTTAAATAGATATTATTTGAGCGGACTAATTTGTAATCACTTTAAGTTTATTACTGGCAAAGCATTATGAGAATAAAAAATTGTTTATTTATATCTAGTCATATGTAATTTAAAGTTACAATTTTAGACAAAAAATAATTAAGTCATGTTCTCTTACAACAAGATGCTTTGTTAAACTATCAAGTATTTTTTCTTACTTATAATGAAATATAAGTTTTTTATAATTGTTTTTATAATGTTTTTTTAATTAAATATTTATTTACAGATTGATGCAGGATCAGTCAAATCTTGTAAAGAACATGACGGCTGCATTCGGACAATTGGCGCCAAATTTACTTGAAAATATTAAAATAAATTGCAAGTCTCAAGTAGAACAAGAAATGAGACAATCAGAAGAATTAGAATCTTTTGAATTACGTCAGAAAATCAACTTAAAAAATGTGAAAGACAATGCTGAAATTTTAGAAAAGTAAGCAGTTATGTAGTTATAAAAACATTATTTTAAACTTAATTAAATCTTTTTTTTAATTAAAAAACTATCTAAGAAGCTGCGAAGATTGATTTTAATTGAAAACCTATTTTGAATTTGTTAAAATATCTTTTCAATTATTATCATTAATATTATTAAAAAAATAAATTATTTTAAAGCATGGTTAGTATCAACTGATACGGCTTAAAATTTAACTATAAAGCTAAATAACATATACTCAATTTTAGGTTCAATATGGCTGTTGAAGCTAACTTGATATCTGTTAAAGCATACAACGTAACACTTTTCAGGTTTAATTTTTTAACTTTTATTTTAGCATATCAAACGAGAAAAATGAAACTTTTGTTAAAAAGTTAATACCGAAGATTGTAAAAAGACCAAGTAGCGTTCCTATGTAAGTATTTTTTGTACAATTCATTTAGTATAAAAATACTTGTATATTAATATAGATATAGTTTAAAAAAACATAAATGCATACTTCGTATCACTTAGATAAAAAAAAATTAAAAAACTTTTAGTTTTCAAAGCTTAAGTGGTAAGAATAATCTCTTCTGCAGTAGTGTATAAAAAAATGTTTTTGTTATACAAAACTCAATATTTTTATTTTCAGAAAACTTAAAAAAGAAACAAAAAAGCCGAGAATTTTTCATTCACTCTTTGACTTGTAAGTTAATAGTACGTTAGATATAACTTTATGTATTTAAAAATGATATAAATTTGTTTTGTTATACAGAAATTCCACTTTCGAAGGCGCTTCTTTTAAGAACTTTAACCTTCAGACCGATAAAACAATGCTTAAAACTAAACTTGTGTCTCACACTTCATCAAAAAATGCTTCACTGCCGAGTGAGACTAACAACAGGTCATCTTTCATGTCTGCTGACAAAACTGCCATAGAAAGGATATTGAAAAATTCTGATGAAATGAGCAAATGGAGTTGTGATAGAGTCGGTCAGTATTTAGACGAAATAGATTTGGGGCAATATAAACAAGTGCGTCAAATATATGTAACTATAAATACACCATTTTGTTTGAACCTTCTTAAGACTATGTATAGTTAAATTTTTACGTAGTAACACATATTTTTACTTCAAATTAAAACTTTAAAAATAAAATGACTTCAATCGTGTTTAAATTAAAATTTTAAAGCTGTTGTTTGTTTTACAACACGAAACAAAACTACATTTTTTTAAATAGTAACCATGACAACAGATCTTTCTTGACAACGGCATCAATGGACACTCCCTCCCGTTCATTAGGGAGGAGTCATGCTTGAGCAGGTTGCAAATGAAACTGGGTCACGCTCACACCCTCATTTCCTCCGTTCACCGTCACTTGGGGTCGTACTTCTTCTTCCTCGAAGCTCACTTTTCACCTTCCTCACCTCTTGCTATTTAGGGTAAAACCCGAGATTGAAACTTAACAACTGTGCAAATTAACGTCTCTTTTTGCTTACACGGCTTTACCTTTTTTATTATTTTAGGTTTTTAAAAAACATTTTACAGTAACTTTTTGTCAGACCTCAAATTAGGAGAAGAATATTTTTGACCGACGATCTTTAAAAGCAGTTACCTTTTGTGCTCCATGTTCTATTTTTTCTGACTAAAAGCATACTTTGAAAAAAAAAAGCATAAGTTTATTAACTTTTTTTTATTACCAGATCGACAACTTTTGGTTTTTCTATGTGCAAAAAATTTATAAGTCTAAAGTTTGTATGATATTTTACTTCAACATACTAAAAAAAACTTAATTTTTCTACAAATGACTGATTTTCAAACAAGGTTTTGCAATAACATAATTTCATACAAAAATTCAATTGTATTTCTACTTTTAACAAATAATATATTAATAGATAATTACTGTAAGGTAATATATTTTTAGTTTTTTAAGCTTTTAATATTTAAAACAAAATAGTCTTTTATGAACAAATTTTGTGAACATTGGTTAAATTTAAAATTTTTTTTGCCTGTAAAAATTTATGTACTACTAAAACTGTTTTTGTATTTTTGAAGAAAAATTTTTATTATAATAAAATTTAAAAAAAATGTGCGTTTTTAGTATTTAGATACAATATATAAATTGCAGAACACAATAATCATTTGCAGTAGAAACGTCTAATAAAACTCTAAAGTTTCTTTAGAACTTGGGAAATTGTTTTAAAATGCTATTAATACAACAAATTATTTTTAAGTAAAAATTTCATAAAATAATAACTGTAATAGTGTTCTTTTATTTTTGTTTAATCTAAGATTAGGTGAACTACTTCAAATTTTCATATAAACCAAACTTTGTTGAGATTATATTTACAACTAAAATTTACATATTGCTTTTTTGTTGTGTTATATAGTTTATAATCCTTTTTTATTTTAAATTTAAAAGTTTTAAAAAATAAAAAATATTTATTTTTTTAACTTTGTTTATAATAAAACTTCTAATAAATTAATTTTAAAATTATGTTTATGGCACTGAAGTTTAAAGATTATTCAATCTACTTAGAATTTAAAATTAGATTTAATGGAGAAAGTATAATGACAACGGTAGTGCGGAAATCAATTACTATTTATATACAAAAATTATCTTACAACGAAGCAAATTTTTAAAAATAGTTGAACAAAGTCAAACTGCTTAATGAGCACGGATACTTATAAGGCAGTGATTTGAAATTGAAACTGAAGTAAACTTTAAACAAAGTAAACCAACAATCTTTTGGGAATTAATTGTACTACTAAGGCTTTTCTGTTATATGTTTGCGGTTTAACTATAACTTGGATCTTAAAGCTTATATTAAATTATTTACAAGGTTATTAAGTAAAATTCTTAAGCTTTTAAAACTTGTTTTTATTTTATTTATAATCTCCTCAGAAAAATAATTATACTATAAATTCCTTCAGGCTGATTTTATTACACCTTGCTAATTAAAAAAAAAAAAAGTGATTGATTTTTACTGTACGCAAACAAAAAGTTGTAGCTAAATTAACTTTGAAAATTACAAAAGAATTTATAAATAAGCTTATTAAACGGCGTTAAAAGGTTTAAATTAATACCAACTTTAACAAAAAAAATATTGTTTAATTTATTTTTAACTACATAGCACCAACTTCCACCATAGTATAAAAAAAATTCAAACGCTTTTGTAATTGATGTCGAAGTGAAAAGGAAAACTATTTTTCCTGCCTTGTTGCAAGTAACGCTGCATTATTAAACCTGGAATTTTTCACTTGCCCTCATTACAGAAAGCCCTCAATATGTTTGCAAACTGACGCATTTGAAGCTAGTTTAGCGAGGATTTTCAATTATTTTCTTGCCCCAATAAATATTAATTCACTAAAAAGTTTGTATATTGTGTAGTTTAACAACTAAAGTTAAAGCAGCAAGTTATTTAAATTAATCTTAAAAAAAACTCTTAAATTATATATTAAAAGTTAATTAACATAGCAAGCAATAATCTTTAAAGTTAAAATATGCAATTTTTTCATACTTGCCTACTTTCGTTTTTATGCTTTGTAGTTGAAGTGTTCGCTAAAATTTGTAAAATTTGAATTATTTCCATGGTTTCCATTTTGTTATTATAAAAATTCGATGTACTTCTATCAGAACAAATGTTAAGTTTACTAATAAAAAATTCTAATCCACAATTAGTTGAAAACTGATTGATTTTTGTTTTACTGCTTTTAAGGTAAAAGACTGTGTACAAGTTTAAAGCCTTAAATTTTAAATATATATACTATACTTATTAACTAATTCATATCAGGTTTTGATTTTTTTAAAATAAGCGTATCTAAAAATAATTATTATACTAACAATTTAATATTTGTTTCAGAAAATTTTAAAGTCATTAATTAGATACCAATTGAAATGTTAGACTTATGTTGCGTATTTAGCTTCGTTTAAACGAATAAAAAAGTTAAATTGTCTAAAAAGGAAGTTAAATAAGTTTGAAAAAATAGCCATTTTAAAATGTTTAACAAATCAATAATATTGTAGCAATTTTTAATTTAATTTTTTTTTTCAATTTACAGCAGCTTCTAGCATGACTAATTTCTAAGACGTTTGCGTTTCAACGAGCAGCGAAAATCAGTTATCTCTCGCGACACCAATAAAAAACACCAACGACTTTTTTTGTTGCGGCGGTAAAACAAAAACGTAATTTTTTTCTCCTTTGCATTGAAACTTCTATCTCAAATCTTATTACTTTTCTCTATTTAGTTAATAGTCAACTTGCTAATAAACAAGAAGGTTGGAATTTAACGTAATTGCAAAAATAAATATCAGATTGATTAAGGGTTGTTGGGACTTGAATGGTGGTAATGTAAAAAATGACTTTTTTTAAAACTATGGTATATAAAATAACTAGTTAGGCTTTTTATTAATTGATTGAGCAAAAAGCAATTTTTTGAAGATTTTTAAAGAAAAATCTTGCCCGAATTTTATACACAAGAATGTTTTTTGATGTATTTGAACCACATAGTTTTTCGTCGACTTTTTAAATTGACTTTTTGCCACTTTATTAGAATACATGCTGACAAATTGTCTGAAAAAACCGTAAGCCTTTAAAAACCACATATTTTCTACAGCCCTAAACTTTCGAAAACTTTTAAAACCCTAGTGTTGAACTATGTCGAGATTTGAAAAAAAAACTAATTTAAAAGGATATTTGTTTCAAACAAGATATGAAAAAAACACAAAAGATAAAAAAAAATATATCCCTATTTTCTATTTAAACCTATCTGTTAACGACCTTAATTGCTTCAAGCTCGCTTTTTTATCTGAAAATATCAAATATAAATTTTCACCGCAAATCGTTTTATGCCACTACGCATTACAAGCAAATTTCTCAGATAAAGAGCTGTTTGCTGATTAATAAACAGTTTTTGAGGCAAGTCAGCTTTTTTGTGGTTTTCGCTTCCAATGTTGACACAACGCTAGTTTGCGGCTTTAGATTTTAAGAATCCACGGTAAAAACAGTCTTAAACCAAAAGTGTAATTTATTATTACTTTAATAATTTACAACTCCTAAGTTTTAATTCGTGTTTTTTGAGATTTTTTAAGTCGCTCATTTTATAGTTTGTTATTTTTTGTGCCGAATTTAAAAAAAAAAATTTTTTGTTTTACAAATTTGATTAATCTTAGGTTTTTTTTATTTGATTTATTGCAAATTTATGAGGTTTTTGAAATTTAAAATAGTTTTTGAAATTTATCTTTTACAGTAAATTATTTTATTTTTTGTTGCAAACATTATTGAAAAACTTGTAAGCATAGTTTTATGTGTAGTTCTGTTTTAAAGGTGTACCAAAAACAAGAATGTAATTCTTTTCAACTTTTCTAATCTCTCATTGAAAAGTTTAAATACCTTAGGAGATTCCAAAAAAATTCATACAAATGTAATATAAGTAAAATATATTTAGCACTATAGAGTCTATTACCAGCAATAGTAAACTGTTTGCTTATTATTTCACCACCAACTTCTCTACAAAGTCTTAATGAATTTGTTTTTATTTTGCTGATGTGTATTTTCACACAATATTAAAAGCTTTTCACAGTTTTTAATCCTTAATGTAAAAATTTAATAAATTTTGTCAAAGTTAAAAATTAAAACTTTAGTTATATCTCTACAAACGTTTTTGCCCCTCCTACGATTTAGCGGTAATTTTCAGACATCAGTCACCGCCCGTAGACGTCAGTAGTTTTACGGTAATTCAGCCAACTAACTTCTACAAAAATGCTTGACAACCTTGTTGCCATGCCACCTTGGTTGCCGCAAAGGTCATCATTGCTTATCGGCTTAATTTGATTGGAGATTAACTGGTTCGTAGCTCGTAACCATGGCGACAGAAACTAATCAGCAGCGATATTGTAACCATGTAATACGACTTGTTACTAAGTTAATAGCTTGTATAACCGTAAATATATTAAACAGTTTTTTACCGACTATTTTGACCTTTTGATCAAATGACCTTTATTTCAGCAATAAAGAATAATTAAACAGTTGAATAGCCTAATTCTTAACTTACTACTCTCGCTGGTTTTCTTAAAAATGTTTTTATTGTTTTTAAACGAACTGGAAATGAAACAGACTTTTGTACGTGGTTTTAAAGCAAGCTTTTAGCTTAAACTAAAAGTTATTGCATAATTTTTTAAAGTTTTTAGGTAAAAACAGTAATATTTTGTTTTTTTTTGAGTAGGGTTTTTAATTTTGTACTTTAGTTTTTATTTTTACTCGACCATAGATTTTATAATAAAGCTCTAAATAATTACATTAAATTTTAGCTTAAGAATACAGTTATTTAATGGAGTTAAAGTATAATACAGAAAATATAATTATGTTTTTTTTAATCTAGTAGCTTTTTCACATAAAGTATTTTTCTTTTTTTCATGATATTGCGTGTTAGACTATTCATTGTCGTAGCAACAACCAACTCAATCATCATCTGGTTTCAACGCAACTCACTTCCGGTATGACGTCATAGCAACATATGTCATCACCCCTAACAACAACTTCCGCTGTCGCTCGTCACTAATCCCCTATTGTTACCAGTAGTAACCGAGTGGAGGTTGTAACACCAATTGTTCTATTTTAACATGTTTTTGGTCAAAATTATTGCTTTAACTTCAACAAATACTTTATTTAACAGTTTACAATTGAAAAAACTAGATAGTAATAAAATATTTTATGAAAATTGTATCTAAATCTAAAGTTATGATTTTGCTCACTATAAAAAAAGTATCTTAATTAAACTCAAAATTAATTTCTAATAAATAATGATGACCAGCTCTGCATTTGTTAAAAACATTGAAAAGTACTAGATATAGAAACAATAGTATGAGTTTAACAAAATTAAGTTTTAGCTTAAGTAATTATATCAAAAAAGTTGAAAAATACAAAAAAGAAAAATTATATTGTTGCTGACATTAATTGAAAACAAATTCTCTTAAAAGTAAAAAATACTTTTTTCAGTTAGTTATTTCATTTAGAGTAGCAATCATAAAGTCATTTATACAAAACAATCTGCTTAAAACATTGCATAAAAAATGTTCTATCTATTTGCTTATCAATCCTTCAAACTGCTACTCTTATCGAATAAAACGGGCGACAAAGAATTTCGTTGCGAGTACGACATGTCACCGTGTTTACGGTTCAAACTTGAATCTCAACAGCATCTGATTAAAAGGGAGATTAAATGACATTTTCGCCCTACTTAACTAGCCATGAAAGATACTTCCGTGGAATGAAATTGGTGTTAGTTTTAAATTTTAGAAATATAAAGCTTAAATTTTGCACTTAGCAACTTACAGACTTAAACTAAAATCATGTTGACGTTTCACCAGCTTAAGTATCGGTATAATCGACCTTTAAAAGTATGTTTAACCTACGAAACTTGTTGCATTTTGTTCAAAGCCTTGCTACCATATGTATGAAAGCTGTAAATTAAATTAAAGCTTACGTTATCTCGTAATAATATTATCTACTTGTGTTATTATATAAGATATGTTTCATATTAGCAAAATAACTGTCAACATTGACAACTTCCAGTGTTCTTATGGATTACGAATGCTTGCAGATAAAAATTGTGCCTCTTTTGACCTCATTATAATGAGTGTTTGATGCCAAATACAAACACACAAGACAGAAAGAAGCAAATTTTTTATGAAATTTTATATTGTTTTAGTACTTTGCTAAGACACGACAGGTATTTTTGGTAATACACTAAATGCACGTTTTATGTTATATATCGGCTTTAAGGTAAACAAAAATATTTAAAAAAAACAGATAAATTTGTTTCGATTTTTTTACTTTTAAGCTATTGACTAGTTATTTTTTGTTTAATTTTTGTGTCTTCGTAAGCTTAACATAGTTGATAAAGACTGTTTGTCTATATTGGATTATTTGGGCAATTCAATTGGCTCTTCAGGTTGTATTTTATTGAACTAAACTATTTGTAAAAGCGCTTCTTTACTTGTTTGCTGAATAAAGCTTGTTACAAATGATGTTGGATTAAAGCAAAAAACACTACAACCTTCAAACAACCTTTAAATTTTCATATGCTTCTACGAAGCAATTGTCGGTACACGTTTACTTCTCGTTGTAATTTATCAACTCTGTAAAATTAAAAGCCGAGCAATTCTGTCTCGTGGGTGAAATGCGTAAAATTTTTAAACACGCCTTTCAAAGTTAAAAGCTAATTGCTAAGAATTTTTTTTTTGTAATAAGCTTATAAGAATAACTGGCAGCAATTAGCCTTTGTCAGCTGTTTTTAATCGTATTCAGTTGCGAATGAGTTTAAAATAAGATTAATCGAAGAAATAATCCAAATAATCTAATTAAACTTTTCAGCTTAACGACGATGGCATCCGCGGCAAGTTTCGCGTCTCGTCGCTTTTTTATTGAGAGCGCAATTTTTAAGTACTGTGAGTTTTGCGCATTTTTATTTTATTTTTTAATGATTTAGTTAACATAAATACAACAAAAATAATCAAGTTCAATAAATTTCAGACAGGACTATACTTATACTTAAAATAATAAGTGCTGAAAAGGTAAAAAATAAAGTTGTTCTAATATGTATATGTATAAAACAGCTCAAAGTAAATGTTTAGTTTAAACTAACCTCAAATGAATGTTCTTTCGAAAAAATAATATTTTAGCAAAGTGAAGCCACGAGTAATGTTAATTAAACCATTTATAAGCATGGCACTGAAAAGCGAATTGAAATTCACATGGGAAATATGCTTGAACTATCTCTTAGATAGTTGTAATATTTATTTCACACCAAATTTTAACCATTAAAAAATTAATCTAAGTTATGACTAAAGGATTAAATTTATTCAAACTCAAACAACTAAATTTACAATTTGTTGTTATCGTAAAGCAGTCCTAAAGTTTTAAATGAGACTTTTGTATTAGTTTTCAGTATTATATTGTTTGAGTTATTTATTATCGTCAACAGTCCTAACGGTTTTAATGCAACCTTTGAAATTTAATTTTTTCAAAGTCATCTGTAGTCAAAAAAACTTGAGATTAGACAATGATGTGTGCGGCTTACTAACTGTCGATACTATTTAAAAAAGAGCTTTAAATATGCATTAACTAACCGTAAATGTTTCTTCTTTTTTTTTCATTAAGCATTACGGATTTTTCTTGTAGTCATTAATAACTTGTAAAAGGAGTAGGCTTTTATCTATATATTGTTGCTTTGTTTCGTTTGTGGCGAGAATTCTTTTGAGATTCTGCGCTGATTTTGAGTCAAGTGATTTGATTCTAATGAGCTTGCTTTTGTCAAACTTCTACGAAAAGAACATTAGTATAAAATAAGTTGTTGTGTTTTGTGAAATGCAAACTTTTCAACTTAATCTTAACAAAACACGTGTTTGTTTCAAAACTAAGTGACTTTAACTTTACCAACAAACGGTTTTAAACCATTAATAAAATATAAAAAATGTAACATTAGATCTCTAGTTTGTTACTTTTAAATTGATAAAAGGGAAATACTGAAACTCATAAAAGAATAAAATATCTTAACTTTAAGAAAACCATAAATAAGTCTTAAAACACTGTTATACAATGTAGTACAATACAAAATATATTAGAAAAATTTGCTTCTTAAAGGTTGTAGGCAGAACTCGCACTGTTATAGAATAAATTTAATATTTGTGTTTATAAAAAGTAAACTAACATATTTTACTGAATCCCTTAATAAAGTAATATTTACAATACATACTTAGTAATTTTGTATCGAAATTAATTCTTATTAGTTTAATTCAAAGTTGTATGAATTTTAAATGTTGTGAAATTTTGTATAAGATTGTTTCACAAAAAGTTGAATACATTACAATGGTTGTTAAAACACATTAGCTAGATGCTTTATTTGATCGTTAAATGAAGTAGGGATAGATAAATGTTATAATTTTAAGTTCTATATAAATGAATAAGTTGGTTTATATAATAAATCAGTATACAAAAATATTATGCACAGCAATTTGGTAGTTAGGGATCAATCTGTTCTATTAATTTACTTTACCATTTGTTTAAGGAAACTATTAATTTATCTAAAAAATAAACTAAAGTATGTACAAGCAACTTCTTTAAATCTAGATATAAGACAATTATGTCGATAAATTATAAAGTATAATCCGCAAATCTGATACGTTACAAGCTTTACAAGACAATGTGAATTTACTATATCAATAACACGTTAGAAGTTTTCAAAACATTATTTCATCGTTTTGCAAAAACATATTATTTAAATTATCAGTTACAAGATGCTATTAATTTGTTATTAAGACGTTAAAACCTTAATACGAGCAACGAATTTGTTTAAAACATATTAAAAATTTTAAAGACTACATTAAGTTTTAAACCAAAACTTTTATATTATAAAACAGTGTAAAGAAAGAACAAAATTAGGTGAGGACTGTTGATTTTTCTTTTTGATTGATAGGCAAAAAATCGACTTTGTTTTGAACTCAAGCCGATTTTACGTTGGTTCTTAAGGCAGCTTCTTTAAAAGATAGGAGCTGCAAACTATCAACGATTTATTCTGGCAAAGGCGGTTTGTTATACTCACTGTCTTTATGCAATTTTGTATTTTAAAAACACTATAGCCATCTTTTGAAGTTAAGTTTTGTCTTTAATCATTTTTGTTTACTTATACTTTTGTAGTAGGAACTGCACTAAACTTATATTTGACTAGTTTGTTAAAATAGTATTGTTAAATCTATGTATAAAAAGTTTTAAGCTATTAGAAATTATTTTGTTTAAACTATATGCAAAACTTAATACACTATTAAGTCAGATGAAAAATAAATAATCTGAACAAAAATTATAAGGAAAGTTCTTAATAGCAAAATATTACTGAAATACAGACGAAAAGCTTCATATTGATTTCCGAACACAAAGCTCGAAACGTTGCCGACCTAGCAGGTTTTCACCTCGCCTTTTTATCTGTTTCACTTCAATTACAAGGTGTATTGTGCTATAAAACAGTTGAAGCGCTTACTATCATTATATGCCACTTTACTGCAGTGTAAGAATTTACGTTTGTATCAAAGATCTAATAAATCATTTTTTAAACGATTCAATACGCTATTTTAGTTATTATTTGTTTTAAGGGTTTTAAAGCAGCGTACCGAGCTTATTTTTTTAAACCTTATTGAAAAAAAAGGTAAACTTTTGCTAGTTGTTGTTTTTTAAGGAATTTTCGAACAAAATGACCGCATAGCAGAAAACAAAAATGTTTACAGAATGGTAACCGCAACATCGGTTGCTTAGCAACGTGTGATGATGACACATTTATTTCGTCGTTAGTTTGTTGTGATATATCCTTCTATGTCCTCTTTTGGTCGTTGTAGTGGTTGGTATCGGTTGTTTTGGAACTTCATCATTTACTTGAACTGTAAAAAATAAACTTTAGTTTTTTTGTAGAATTTTTACTATTTTTCAACTACTAACTTGGCATATAAGGCTATTTAAACGTTAGAAAATATTTAGAAGTAAAAATAGAGATAAGTTTTTTTGAAACAAATAAAAAATAGCAAATATAAGGTGTTCAAAACTTATTTATAAGATATCTTTTTAATGTGACGATACTTTAATAGGTGAAATTTGAAAATAATACAACTTTTTTAAATAAAAAAATTATAAACTTTAAAATATACTGTATGACTGATACTCTTGTTGACAATATCTAGTACTTATTTTATTGCTTACTACGAAACTACAGAAAGCTTTACAACCTTACTTGTCACGCGGGAGATATGTCGTTTTTCGCTTTTTATGGGGATTAACCTTATTAAATAATTATTTGACCGGAAAGGCACTGCTTAGCAATTGTTCCTACGCAGTAATTCGTCAACGCTGTTTTAATTGCGTTGTACTTAATGAAATTAATTAGTTATCCTGTTTAGTTGCATCAATAGATAAACTCAATCGGTTAATTTATACGCAATGTGTCTTCTTTAAAAACAAAGTATAAAAAAGTGTTTTGCTGGAGATAAAACTTAGCAAAAAAAAAGATCGAAAACTGATTTTTAAATAAAAAGAAAAAAAAAACTATAATGTTGTGTCTTTAAAAGTTATATCACAAAATATCGTCAATGTTTGTTTGTCGCTTGCGCGTTTCTTAAGCAATTTAAGCAACAGCGAAATTAATTTAAGCTTTGCTTTTTTTTATATTTTTTTTCGGCATAACCCTTTCACCGTTTCTACGGTTAACGGATTATGTTCTCCAATTACATCGTTACTACTTGTAGTTGCTGAAGGTCACCATTGGCTGCGTGTCTAATTTATAGATTGACGAGCTTCCTTTCCGTTCAAGCCTCATTTTAAATCGAAACCTGCGAGTGTTTTGCTTTTTCACGAAGATACTTTGTTTTTTAGTTCTATTTATCGAAATATTTGATTTATATTCAAATGTCAGATATTCAATATATGAGTAGTTTTACTTTAAAAAAAAAAACATTTTTACTAAACCCGATTTGAAAAGTTTGTTGTCTTTGAACATGTTAATAAAGTTATGTGTTAAAAAAAATAGTTTTTTATGAATAATTTTTATACCTATTTGATATACACACCTTTTAAATGTTAATTACGACAATATTATTTGCATAATGAATATCATTTTAATAATAAAGATTACAATTTTTTGTTTTTGTTGAAAAATTCTAACTAAAAAGTCAATTACTAAGATTATATTTCACATTTTAATTATTTACCTTAAAAAAAAGTTAAAGTATACTTTTCAATTTAACTGATCAATTACAATTTAATTGAAAACGTTATAAATGCTTGACGATAAAGATAAACAACAAAAATAATAAAATAAAGAAGAAAAAATTAAACACTTCAATGGGTCTTGAACAAAACATGAGGTCTGCTTGACGATACAAATAAATTATAAGGCTATTTATTGCAAGTTTTAATTACTTTGTTTATTTAAGTTGACTTTGCTCAACTATAGAAAAATAAACATCAAAACATCATTAAGTTTAAATAGTTTAAACTGTGGAATACTTTAAGCTTCATTCCCATACGTCAAAAAAATAATAATTAGCGATTCAACTGTGTAACAGCCCGAAACACCTTGTAATTGATGTATTTAGAAGCAGATAATAAGATGAAAGCCTGCGAGGCCGGCGACGTTTCAAGCTTTGTGTTCGGAAATTAACTTGAAGCTTTTCGACTGTATTCCAGTATTTTTTGCATTAGGATTTTTCTACAGACTTTTTGTTCAGATTATTTACTTTCTTTCTGACTTAATAGTGAATTAAAATTTTGCATATAATTTATGCAAAATAATTTTTTGTAGCTTAAAACTTTTTATAATTAGATTTAAAAGTTTTATTAAAAACAAACTAGTTAAACTATAAGTTTAGTGCAAGTTCCTACTACAAAAATATAAGTAAATAAAAATTACTAAAGACAAGACTAAAAGTTAAAAGATGGCTATAGTGTTATTAAAACGCAAAATCCCTAAAAGACAGTGAGTATAACAAACCACCTTTGCCAGAAAAAACCGATGATAATTTGCAGCTTCTTTCTTTTTATGAACCAACGCAAAAACGGCTCTAGTTCAAAACAAAGTCAATTTTTTGCCCATCAATCAAAAAAAAAAAGACTCTACAGTCCTCACCTAATTTTGTTGCTTCTTTACACTGTTTTTTTATTAAAGAAAACTTTGGTTTAAAACTCAATGTAGTCCATAAAATTTTCAATATGTTTCAAACAAATTTGCTGCTATTAGGGTTTTAATGTCTTAATAATTAATTAATAGCATCTTTTAATCGATAATTTAAGTAACATAATTTTGCAAAACGAAGAAATTATGTTTTTAAAACTTCTAATGCGTTACTGATATAGTAAGTTCACATCGTCTTGCAAAGTTTGTAACGTATCAGATTAGCACTTTATAATTAATATTTTTTTAGTCGATTGTCTTATATATAGATTAAAAACAGTTTCTTGTACTTTAGTTTATTTTTTAGATAAATTATTTGCTTATTAAAACAAATGGTAATTTGGTTAAATGGAACAGATGGGTCCCTATTTATCAAATGGCTGTGCACATAATATTTTTGTAGACTAATTTATTATTTAAATTAACTTATCTATTTATATGGAACTTAAAATTATAACACTTATTTATCCCTATTTCTTTAAACTATTAAATATAGCATCTAGCTAATCTGTTTTAACAATATTTGTTTTACTTATCAAAATTGTCTGAGCACAATTTAACTAGTTTACAGTATTCAACAATTTGTAGAACAATTTTATACACAGTTTCACAAAATTTTTAATTCATACAGCTTCGAATTAAACTGATAATAATTAATTTCTCAAGTACTAAGTATTGTAAATACTACTTCATTAAGAGAGTTAGTAAAATATTTAATTTACTTTTTATAAACAAATTTATTAGAATTAATTTATAACGGTGCGAGTTCTGCCTACAACCGTTAAGAAGCAAACTTTTCTAACATACTTTGTGCTATAATACATTATACAACGATGTTCCAAGTCTTATTTGTGTTTTTTTGTAAAGTTAATTTTTTTTTTTCGAGTTTCAGCATTTCTCATAAACTAATCAACAACTAATAATATTAGTGATCTCATTTACATTCTTATTTATTTTTTATTAATTAAATAATAAAACAAAAATTAAACTGTTTGTTTCTAAAGTTAAAGTAACTTAGTTTTGAAACAAACACGTGGTTTGTTAAGATAAAAAATAGCTAAATTGTTGATTTTAAAGTTTCTAACTACTAAGTTTATACTTATAGTCAGTACATAAAAACAGTATAAAAAACTTTTAAATTTTAGGACAATTTAAAACAAATAAATATCTTTTAAAATAACAACTTTAAAAGATCATAAAATAAAATTTCGTAAAATTATATGCATAAAAACTTTTTATCTTTATCTGTAAAAAGTTTGCATTTTACAAAACACAACAACTTATTTTATACTAACGTTCGTTTCGTAACAGTTTGGCAAAATCAAGCTCATTAGAGTCAAATCTCTTAACTCGAAATCGGCGCAGAATCGCAAAAGAATTCTGGCCGCAAACGAAACAAAGCAACACAAATATATAAAAGCCTTCTCCTTTTTACGAGTTATTAATGACAAACTAGCAAAAATTGTAATGTCTAAGGTAAAAAAAAGAAAAACTTACATTCAGCTAGTTAACGCATATTTAAAGCTCTTTTTTAGAATAGTATCGACAGTTAGTAAGCCGCACACACCATTGCACGATCTCAAATTTCTTTTACTACAGATGACTTAAATATAAATCAATTCTAAAGGTTGTTTTAAAAGCACTAAGACTGTTGTCAATAATAATTAGAAATTTAAACATTAAAATTAACTAAATCATTAGAACAAAGATAAATAGATAGAAAGGCGCAAAACTCACAGTATATAAAAGTTGCGCTTTTCGTAAAAAAAACGTCAAGACGCCAAATATGCCGCGTTTGTTCCGCCATCGTTATTAAGCTGAAAAGTTTAATTAGATTATTTGAATTATTTCTTCGAATAAACTTCTTTTTAAATCTTTCGCAGCTGAATACGATTGAGAACAGCTGACAAAGTCTAAATGCTGCCAGTAATTCTCACAAGCTTTTTACATAAAAAAAAAGTTAGCAATTAGATTTTAACTTTGAAAGATGTGTTTGAAAATTTTACGCATTTCATTATTAAGAAAGAATTACTCGGCTTTTAATTTTACAGTGTTGATAAACTATTACGACAAGTAAACGTGTATCGACAATTGCCTCGTAGAAACATATGAAAATTTTAAGGATTTCCAGAAACTGAAATTAAATATTTTTGAAAGTACATGACTGTCTTAGAACTTGGCCTTTCTTTCTTTTTTTGCTTTAATCCAACATCATCAGAAAGAAGCTTTAATTGGCAAACAAGTAAAGAAGCGCTATTACAAATAATTTAGTTCAATAAATACAGTTTTAAAAACAATGGAATTGCCAAAATAATTCAATATAGACATACAGTCTTGATCAACTATGTTAAGCTTTAGCAGACACAAAAGTTAAATAAAAAAGAATAATTCAACAGCTTAGAAAAAAAAAAATTGAAACAAATATCTCTGTTTTGCTTTTTTTTAAATATCTTTGTTTGCCTTAAAGCCGACGTACAAAACAAACGAGCATTTAGTATACTATCAAAAGTAACTGACGTTATTTTAGCAAAGTAGTAAAACAATCTAAAAATTTATAAACAATTTGCTACTCTCTATCCTGTGTGTTGGTATTTGGCATTAAATACGCATAATAATAAGTCAAAAAAGGCATAATTTTTAACTGGAATCATTCGTAATCCATAAGCACACGTGAAGTTGTCAATGTTTTCAGTTATTTTGTTTACATGAAACGTATCACATAGATAAACATAAGATAATATTATTACGAGATAACGTACGCTTTGATTTAATAAACAGCTTCCATACATATGGTAGCATGGTTTTGAACAAAATGAAACAAATTTTGTAGGTTAAACATACTTTTTAAGGGCGACCACACCGATACTTAAGCTAATGAAACGCCAACATGTTTTAAGTTTAAGTCTGTAAGTTATCTAATACAAAATGTAAGCTTCACATTTATAAAATTTGAAACTAACAACAATTTCATTCTACGGAAATATCTTTCGTAGCTACTTAAATAGGGCGAAGGTGTCATTTAATCACCCTTTTTTTCAGATGCTGTTAAGATTTGTAAGCAAGTTTGAACCGTAAACACGGTGACATGTTACCCTGGCAACGAAATTCTTTGTCGCCCGTTTTTTCGATCAGGGTGGCAGTTTGAAGGGTTGATAAGCAAAGAGATAGAAACATTTTTCACGCAATACTTTAAGCAGTATGTTTTGTATAAATTACTTTATGATTGCTACTGTGCATGAAATAATTAACTTAAAAAAAGTATTTTCGACTTCTGAATGAATTTGTTTTGAGTTAATGTCAGCAACAATATAACTTTTGTTTTTTGTATTTTTCAACTTTAAAAAATAATTATAAAAACTACAATTTAGTTTTATTTAATTCATACTATGGTTCCATCTCTAGTACTTTTCAATGTTTTTAACAAATGCGGCAGAAATGGTCATCATCAATTATTAAAAATTTATTATTTTTACTTAATTAAATTTTATTTATAGTAAGCAAAACTTTAGATTTATATACAATTTTCAAAAATATTTTATGACTATTTATTTTTCAATTGTAAACTGTTAAATAAAGTATTGATGCAAATTAAAGCAATAATTTAGACCAAAAACATGTAAAACTAGAACAATTGGTGTTATAACCTCCGCTCAGTTACTACTGGTAACAATAGGGGATTAGTGACGAGCGACAACGGAAGTTGTTTTTAGGGGTGATGACATACGTTGCTATGACGTCATACCGGAAGTGAGTTGCGTTGAAACCAGATGATGATTGAGTTGCTACGACAATAAATAGTCTAACTTGAAATTTCGTGAAAAAAAAAACTTTATGTGAAAAAACTACTAGATTAAAAAACATATTTTTATTTTATTTATTATACTTTAATAATTGCATTCTAAAGCTAAATCTTAATGTAATAGTTCAAAGCTTTATTATAAAATCAATGGTAGAGTAAAAATAAAAAACTAAACTACAAAAGTGAAAACCCTACTCAAAAAAAAATTAAATATTAATGTTTTTACCTAAAAAGTTGTAAAATTTTAAGCAATAATTTTTAGTTTAAGAAAAAAAGCTTGCTTTGAAACCATGTACAAAAGTATGTTTAAATTTTCAGTTCGTTTAAAAACAATAAAAATAATTTTAAGAAAACCCGCGAGAGTAATAAGTTAAGAATTAGGCTATTCAACTGTTTAATTGTTCTTTAATTGTTCAAAAAAAAAAGGTTATTTGATCAAAAGGCCAAAAACGTTTGATTGAAAGGTCAAAAAAGTCGGTAAAAAACTGTTTAACATATTTACACTTATACGAGCTTAAATCTTAGCTACAAGTCGTATTACACAATTACAATACCGCTGCTGATTAATTTCTGTCGCCATGGTTACGCGCTAAAGACAAACTAATCTCTAATAAAATTAAGCCGATAAGCGATGATGACCTTTGCGGCAACCAAGGTGGCATGGCAACAAGGTTGTCAAGCATTTTCGTAGAAGTTAATTGGTTGAATTACCGGAAAACTACCGACGTCTACGAGCGGTGACTGATGTCTGAAAACTACCGCTAAATTGTAGGAGGGGCCAAAACGAATGTAAAAATATGACCAAATTTTCAATTTTTAATTTTGAAAAAACTTACTAAATTTTTATATTAACGTTTAAAAACTGTGAAAACCTCTTAACATTTGTTTTAAAAATCACTTTGGCAAAATAAAAACATATTCATTAACGCACTTAAGACTTTGTCAAATAGTAAGCAAATAGTTTGCAATTGCTGTTAATTAGAATCAACAGTGCTAAATATATTTTACTTATATTACATTTGTATGAAATATTTTGGAATCTCCTTAGATATTAAAACTTTTCAATAAGAGACTAGAGAAATTAAAAATAATTATGTTCTAGTTTTTGGTAGACCTTTTAAACAGAACTACACGTAAAACTATGCTTACAAGTATTTTTATAATGATTGCAACAAATAAAAAGTAATTTACTGTGAAAGATAAAAAGCTTTTTAAATTTAAAAAACTTCATAAAATTGCAGTAAATCAAAATAAAAAACCTGAGATTAATCAAACTTTGTTATACAAAAAGTTTTTTTTTGTGAATTTTGCACAAAAACAAATTCAAACTATAAAACGACCGACTTAAAACACCCCAAAAAACACAAATTAAAACTTAGAAGTTATAAATTATTGAAGTTTTAATAAATTACCATTTTGGTTTAAGACTGTTTTTACCGTGGGTTTGTAAAAAGAAAAGCCGAAAATTAGCGATGTGTCAACATTGTAAGTGAAAACCACAAAAAAGCTGACTTGCCTCGAAAGCTGTTTATTAATCAGCAAACAGCTCTTTGGCAGAGAAATTAGTTTGTAATGCGTAGTGGCATAAAACGACTGTAGTGAAAATTTATGTTTGATATTTTTCAGATATAAAAGCGAGCTTGAATCATTCAACGTCGTTAAAAGATAGGTTTAATAAGAGAAAAAAAGATATATATTTATATCTGTTGTTTCTTGTTTTTTTGTATGTTGTTTGAAACAAAATTAATTTAAAACTGTTTTTTCAATCTTGACACAGTTAAACACTAGGGTTTTAAAGGTTTTTAAAAGCTTAGAGCTGTAAAAAGTATGTGGTTTTTAAAGGTTTACGGTTTTTTTCAGACAGTTTGTTAGTATACATTCTATGAAAAGGGCAAAAAGGCAATTAAAGAAAGTCGAAGTAAGACCATTGGTTCAAACACATCAAAAAACATTCCATGTCCATAAAGTTCAAAGAAAATTTTTCTTTAAAAAACTTAAATAATTTTAAAACTTTTGCTTCTTGCTCAAATACAAAGCTTAACTTAATACAAAGTTATTTTATATAGCAACATTTCGAAAAAAAGTCATTTCTAAACATTACCACCATTCAAACACACGAAGTCCTAACAACCCTTAATCAATCTGGTCTTTTTTGCAATTGTATCAAACTTCAAACTTTTGTTTGTTAGCAAGCTGACTATTTACAAAACAGATAAAAGTATTGGGATTCGAGAAAGAAGTTTCAATGCAAAGGGGAAACTTATTACGTTTTTGTTTTACCGCATCAATAAAAAAATTGTTGGTGTTTTTTATTGGTGTTGCGAAAGATAATTGATTTTCGCTGCTCGTTGAAACGCCAACGTCTTAGAAATTAGTTATGCTAGAAGCTGCAGTAAATTAAAAATAAATTTAGATATGAAAAATTTGCTATGATATTATTGGTTTTTAAATATTTTGAAATGGCTATTTTGTAAACTCATTTAACTTCTTTTCTAAACAACTTAACTTTTTTATTTCTTTAAACGAAGCTAAATACGCTACATGAGCCTAAAGCTTCAATTGTTTTGTTTCAATAATTAATGGCCTTAAAGTTTTATGAATCAAGTTTTTCATTTTTTATCTAATAATTATCTTTAGATTTGCTTATTTCAAAAAGAAAACAAATCCTGATATGAATTAGTTAATAAGTATAGTATAATTTTTTTAAAGTTAAAGCTTTAAAAAAATACACAATCTTTTACCACAAAAGCAGTTAAACAAAACTTTTTCAATAATTAACTGTCTGTGGACTTGAAATTTTTATTAGAATAATTTAACATTTAGTTTGATAAAAGTGCATTGAACTTTTGTACTAACAAAGAATTTTTGGCACCGTGAAAATAATTCAAATTTTAGCAAACACTTCAACTACAAAAAATTAAAATTGAATGCAGCCGAGTATGAAAAAATGTCATTTTTTAACTTTAAAAACTATTGTTTGGTATGTTAACAAAGTTTTAATGTTTTATTTAAGAATTTTTATTTAGATTAGTTTTAAATAATTTGCTGCTTTGACTTTAGTAGTTTAATTACACAATATAGAAATTTAAGTAAATTTATATTTATTAGAGTAAAAAAATAATTAAAAATCCTCGCCCAAACAAGCTGCAATAGCGTCAGTTAGCAAACATATTGAGGGCTTCCTACAATGAGGGCAACTAAAAAATTCGAGGGTCAATAATGCAGCGTTATTTGCGACAAGGCAGGAAATGGTGATGTCAAGCAAAAAGTGAAGATAATTTTCCTTTCACTTCGACATCAACTACAAAAGGATGTGAAGTTTTTATTATCTGTGGTGGAAGTTGGTGGTATGTTATTATTGATAAATAAACAATTGGTTTTTTTGTTTAAGTTGGTATTTATGTAACCACGTTTAATAAACTTGTTTATAAATTCTTTTGTAATTTTCAACGTTAATTTAGCTACTACTTTTGATTTGCGTGCAGTAAAAACAATATTATTTCAAATAAAATTCGCCAGGTGTAATGAAATCAGCCTCCCGGGAATTTGTAGTATAATTATTTTTTTGAGGAGAAATTTATTCAAAGATGAACCGTCCGCTTATATTAGTATAAATATATATAATAAAAACGTTCTTTTAAAGCTTAAGAGCTTTACACAAAAACCTTGTAAATAGTTTAATTTAGATTTCTTAGATGAGCCAAGTTATAGTTAAACCGCAAACATATAACAGAAAGGCCATTAGTAGAATAGAATACAATACCCAAAAGATTGTTGGTTTACTTTGTTTAAAGTTTACTTCGGTTTAAATTTCAAATTACTGCCTTATAAGTATCTGTGCTCATTAAGCAGTTCGACTTTGTTTAACAATTTTTTAAAATTTGCTTCGTTGTAAGATTATATTTGTATATAAATAGTAATTGATTTCTGCACTACCGTTGTCATCATTACTTTCTCCATTAAATTTAACTTTAAGGTCTAAGTAGATTGAACTATCTTTAAACTTCACTATAGTAAACAAAATATAAATTTTTATTTTTTAGAAGGTTTATATAAAGAAAGTTAAACAAATAAATATTTCTTTTGTTTATTTAAAACTTTGAAAATAAAAAAAAGGAATACGAACTATATAAAACTAGAAAGAAGCAAGATGTAAATTTTTGTAATTAAAATAATATCAATAAAGTTTGCTTTATAACAAAATTTGAAGTGGTTCACCTAATCTTAGATAAAACAGAAACAAAGGAACACTCTTAAACTATAATTTTATGCAAATTTTACTTTTAAATAATTTATTGTTTTAATAGTGTTTAACTTTTCTTTCTTAAGTTTTAAAGACTTTTATTAGACGTTTCTACTGCAAACAACTGTTGTGTATTGCAATTTATTTATTGTATCTAAACACAAAAAACACATAAACTTTTTTATAAATTCTAATCATACCCATAATTTTTCTTCAAAAATTAGAAAAACAGTTTTAGTAGTACATAAACTTTTAAGGCCAAAAAAATGTAAAATTTAACTAAAGGCTTTAACAGAATTTATTCGTAAAAGACTGTTTTGTTTTCAATATTAAAAGCTTATTAAATTAAAATACTAACTTAATTTAATTATCTATTAATATATCATTTTATAATTGAAGAAAAAAAAAATTGTATGAAATTATGTTATTGCAAATCTTAGCTAATGTTTGAAAATCAGTCATTAGTACAAAAATAAAGTTTTTTTAGTCTGTTAAAATAAAACCTCATACTAACTTTAGACTTATAAATTAATTTTTGACACATAGAATAACTAAAAGAAGTCGATCTGGTAATAAAAAAAGTCTATAAACTTTTGTATTTTTTTACAAACATGCTTTTACTCAGAAAAAATAGAACAAAGAGCACACAAGGTAACTGCTTTTAAAACAACAGAAAAAGGACTTTCAGTCAAAAATATTCTTCTGCTAATTTGAGATGTGACAAAAAGTTACTGTAAAGTGTTTTTTTTAAACCTCAAAAAAAAGGTAAACTTTAGAAGCGCCGTGTGAGAAAATAGAGACGTTATATTAAAATTTGGACACTAATCAAGTTTCATTGCTGGGTTTTACCCTGAATTGTTAAATGGTGAGGAAGGTGAATGTTGAGATTCGAGGATGAAGAAGTACGACCCCAAGTGACGGTGAACGGAGGAAACGAGGGTGTGAGCGTGACCCAGTTTCATTTGCAACATGCCCAAGCAAGATTCTTCGGTAACTAACGGGAGTGAATAGCCATTGATGCCATTGTCAAGGAAGATCTGTTGTTATGGATACAATTGCATAACTTTGTTTCGGGTTGTAAAACAAACAACAGCTTTAAACTTTTAATTTCAACAAGATTAAAGTCTTTTTACTTTTAAAGTTTTAATTTTAAGTAAAAACCTTTTTGAATACGTTAAAATTTAATTTTACATACTGTTAAGAAGTTTTAAAGCAAAATGGTGGATTTAAAAAAAATGTTTTCAACTTACTTGTTTATATTGCCCCAAATCAATTTCGTCTAAATACTGACCAACTCTTTCACAACTCCATTTGCTCATTTCATCGGATTTTTTCAATATTGTTCCTATAATAACTTTGTCAGCAGACATGAAGGATGTCCTGTTGTTAGTTTCACCCAACAATGAAGCGTTTTTTGTTGAAGTTTGAGACACGGGTTCAGTTTTATGCATTGTTTTATCGGTTTGAAGGTTACAGTTCTTAAAAGAAGCGCCTTCTAAAGTGGAATTTCTGTATAACAAAACAATTTTAGTTCATTTAAAAATATAAAAAATATATCTAACGTACTATAAACTTACAAGTCAAAGAGTGAACAAGAAATTCTTGGTTTTTTTGTCTCTTCTTTAAGTTTTCTGAAAATAAAAATTGTAGAGTTTTGTATCACAAAAACAATTTTTTTACACATTACTGCAGAAGAAAACTTTTTTTTACCTCATCAGCTTTACAAACCTAAGATTTTATAACATTTTTTAACTAAGTGATACGCTTTATGCATTTTTATTTTATTAAACTATATCTTTAATAATATTTAAGTATAAACCTAACTTAATTGTACAAAAAATACTTACATAGGAACGCTACTTGGTCTTATTACGTTCTTCTGGATTGATTTTTTAACTACACCATCATTAATCTCGCTTGATTTTCTAGAAAAATGTAAAAAATTAAACCTGAAAATCATTACGTTGTATGCTTTAAGAGCTATCAAGTTAACTTTAAAAGATAAATTTGAGTATATTTTTTCAATGTTTATAAAAGCTAAGTATTTTTTAATTATAATCAATTTTTGCAGCTTTTTAAGTTTATTATCTTAAAAAAAAGATTAAATTAAGCTGAAAATAAAGTTTTTATAGCTACAAAACTGCTTACTTTTCTGAAATGTCAGCATGGTCTTTAACATCATTTGAGTTATTTTTCAGATTTTGTTCAAAGGATTTTAGTTCTTCTGATTGGTAAATTTCTTCTTCTACTTTAGGCTTGCCGTTTACTTCAATATTTTCAAGTAAATTTGGTGTAAATTGTCCGAATGCAGCTGCCATGTTCTTTACAAGATTAGACTGATCTAGCACCAATCTGTAAGTAAGAAGTTAATCGAAGAAAACATTTTAAGTATGAAAAAATACTTGATGGTTAAACAAAGCATATATATATAAATGACATTTTCGCCCTACTTAACTAGCCATGAAAGATACTTCCGTGGAATGAAATTGGTGTTAGTTTTAAATTTTAGAAATATAAAGCTTAAATTTTGCACTTAGCAACTTACAGACTTAAACTAAAATCATGTTGACGTTTCACCAGCTTAAGTATCGGTATAATCGACCTTTAAAAGTATGTTTAACCTACGAAACTTGTTGCATTTTGTTCAAAGCCTTGCTACCATATGTATGGAAGCTGTAAATTAAATTAAAGCTTACGTTATCTCGTAATAATATTATCTACTTGTGTTATTATATAAGATATGTTTCATATTAGCAAAATAACTGTCAACATTGACAACTTCCAGTGTTCTTATGGATTACGAATGCTTGCAGATAAAAATTGTGCCTCTTTTGACCTCATTATAATGAGTGTTTGATGCCAAATACAAACACACAAGACAGAAAAAAGCAAATTTTTTATGAAATTTTATATTGTTTTAGTACTTTGCTAAGACACGACAGGTATTTTTGGTAATACACTAAATGCACGTTTTATGTTATATATCGGCTTTAAGGTAAACAAAAATATTTAAAAAAAACAGATAAATTTGTTTCGATTTTTTTACTTTTAAGCTATTGACTAGTTATTTTTTGTTTAATTTTTGTGTCTTCGTAAGCTTAACATAGTTGATAAAGACTGTTTGTCTATATTGGATTATTTGGGCAATTCAATTGGCTCTTCAGGTTGTATTTTATTGAACTAAACTATTTGTAAAAGCGCTTCTTTACTTGTTTGCTGAATAAAGCTTGTTACAAATGATGTTGGATTAAAGCAAAAAACACTACCTTCAAACAACCTTTAAATTTTCATATGCTTCTACGAAGCAATTGTCGGTACACGTTTACTTCTCGTTGTAATTTATCAACTCTGTAAAATTAAAAGCCGAGCAATTCTGTCTCTTGGGTGAAATGCGTAAAATTTTTAAACACGCCTTTCAAAGTTAAAAGCTAATTGCTAAGAATTTTTTTTTTGTAATAAGCTTATAAGAATAACTGGCAGCAATTAGCCTTTGTCAGCTGTTTTTAATCGTATTCAGTTGCAAATGAGTTTAAAATAAGATTAATCGAAGAAATAATCCAAATAATCTAATTAAACTTTTCAGCTTAACGACGATGGCATCCGCGGCAAGTTTCGCGTCTCGTCGCTTTTTTATTGAGAGCGCAATTTTTAAGTACTGTGAGTTTTGCGCATTTTTATTTTATTTTTTAATGATTTAGTTAACATAAATACAACAAAAATAATCAAGTTCAATAAATTTCAGACAGGACTATACTTATACTTAAAATAATAAGTGCTGAAAAGGTAAAAAAATAAAGTTGTTCTAATATGTATATGTATAAAACAGCTCAAAGTAAATGTTTAGTAAAAACTAACCTCAAATGAATGTTCTTTCGAAAAAATAATATTTTAGCAAAGTGAAGCCAAGAGTAATGTTAATTAAACCATTTATAAGCATGGCACTGAAAAGCGAATTGAAATTCACATGGGAAATATGCTTGAACTATCTCTTAGATAGTTGTAATATTTATTTCACACCAAATTTTAACCATTAAAAAATTAGTCTAAGTTATGACTAAAGGATTAAATTTATTCAAACTCAAACAACTAAATTTACAATTTGTTGTTATCGTAAAGCAGTCCTAAAGTTTTAAATGAGACTTTTGTATTAGTTTTCAGTATTATATTGTTTGAGTTATTTATTATCGTCAACAGTCCTAACGGTTTTAATGCAACCTTTGAAATTTAATTTTTTCAAAGTCATCTGTAGTCAAAAAAACTTGAGATTAGACAATGATGTGTGCGGCTTACTAACTGTCGATACTATTTAAAAAAGAGCTTTAAATATGCAATAACTAACCGTAAATGTTTCTTCTTTTTTTTTTCATTAAGCATTACGGATTTTTCTTGTAGTCATTAATAACTCGTAAAAGGAGTAGGCTTTTATCTATATATTGTTGCTTTGTTTCGTTTGTGGCGAGAATTCTTTTGAGATTCTGCGCTGATTTTGAGTCAAGTGATTTGATTCTAATGAGCTTGCTTTTGTCAAACTTCTACGAAAAGAACATTAGTATAAAATAAGTTGTTGTGTTTTGTGAAATGCAAACTTTTCAACTTAATCTTAACAAAACACGTGTTTGTTTCAAAACTAAGTGACTTTAACTTTACCAACAAACGGTTTTAAACCATTAATAAAATATAAAAAATGTAACATTAGATCTCTAGTTTGTTACTTTTAAATTGATAAAAGGGAAATACTGAAACTCATAAAAGAATAAAATATCTTAACTTTAAGAAAACCATAAATAAGTCTTAAAACACTGTTATACAATGTAGTACAATACAAAATATATTAGAAAAATTTGCTTCTTAAAGGTTGTAGGCAGAACTCGCACTGTTATAAAATAAATTTAATATTTGTGTTTATAAAAAGTAAACTAACATATTTTACTGAATCCCTTAATAAAGTAATATTTACAATACATACTTAGTAATTTTGTATCGAAATTAATTCTTATTAGTTTAATTCAAAGTTGTATGAATTTTAAATGTTGTGAAATTTTGTATAAGATTGTTTCACAAAAAGTTGAATACATTACAATGGTTGTTAAAACACATTAGCTAGATGCTTTATTTGATCGTTAAATGAAGTAGGGATAGATAAATGTTATAATTTTAAGTTCTATATAAATGAATAAGTTGGTTTATATAATAAATCAGTATACAAAAATATTATGCACAGCAATTTGGTAGTTAGGGATCAATCTGTTCTATTAATTCACTTTACCATTTGTTTGAGGAAACTATTAATTTATCTAAAAAATAAACTAAAGTATGTACAAGCAACTTCTTTAAATCTAGATATAAGACAATTGTGTCGATAAATTATAAAGTATAATCCGCAAATCTGATACGTTACAAGCTTTACAAGACAATGTGAATTTACTATATCAGTAACACGTTAGAAGTTTTGAAAACATTATTTCATCGTTTTGCAAAAACATATTATTTAAATTATCAGTTACAAGATGCTATTAATTTGTTATTAAGACGTTAAAACCTTAATACGAGCAACGAATTTGTTTAAAACATATTAAAAATTTTAAAGACTACATTAAGTTTTAAACCAAAACTTTTATATTATAAAACAGTGTAAAGAAAGAACAAAATTAGGTGAGGACTGTTGATTTTTCTTTTTGATTGATAGGCAAAAAATCGACTTTGTTTTGAACTCAAGCCGATTTTACGTTGGTTCTTAAGGCAGCTTCTTTAAAAGATAGGAGCTGCAAACTATCAACGATTTATTCTGGCAAAGGCGGTTTGTTATACTCACTGTCTTTATGCAATTTTGTATTTTAAAAACACTATAGCCATCTTTTGAAGTTAAGTTTTGTCTTTAATCATTTTTGTTTACTTATACTTTTGTAGTAGGAACTGCACTAAACTTATATTTGACTAGTTTGTTAAAATAGTATTGTTAAATCTATGTATAAAAAGTTTTAAGCTATTAGAAATTATTTTGTTTAAACTATATGCAAAACTTAATACACTATTAAGTCAGATGAAAAATAAATAATCTGAACAAAAATTATAAGGAAAGTTCTTAATAGCAAAATATTACTGAAATACAGACGAAAAGCTTCATATTGATTTCCGAACACAAAGCTCGAAACGTTGCCGATCTAGCAGGTTTTCACCTCGCCTTTTTATCTGTTTCACTTCAATTACAAGGTGTATTGTGCTATAAAACAGTTGAAGCGCTTACTATCATTATATGCCACTTTACTGCAGTGTAAGAATTTACGTTTGTATCAAAGATCTAATAAATCATTTTTTAAACGATTCAATACGCTATTTTAGTTATTATTTGTTTTAAGGGTTTTAAAGCAGCGTACCGAGCTTATTTTTTTAAACCTTATTGAAAAAAAAGGTAAACTTTTGCTAGTTGTTGTTTTTTAAAGAATTTTCGAACAAAATGACCGCATAGCAGAAAACAAAAATGTTTACAGAATGGTAACCGCAACATCGGTTGCTTAGCAACGTGTGATGATGACACATTTATTTCGTCGTTAGTTTGTTGTGATATATCCTTCTATGTCCTCTTTTGGTCGTTGTAGTGGTTGGTATCGGTTGTTTTGGAACTTCATCATTTACTTGAACTGTAAAAAATAAACTTTAGTTTTTTTGTAGAATTTTTACTATTTTTCAACTACTAACTTGGCATATAAGGCTATTTAAACGTTAGAAAATATTTAGAAGTAAAAATAGAGATAAGTTTTTTTGAAACAAATAAAAAATAGCAAATATAAGGTGTTCAAAACTTATTTATAAGATATCTTTTTAATGTGACGATACTTTAATAGGTGAAATTTGAAAATAATACAACTTTTTTAAATAAAAAAATTATAAACTTTAAAATATACTGTATGACTGATACTCTTGTTGACAATATCTAGTACTTATTTTATTGCTTACTACGAAACTACAGAAAGCTTTACAACCTTACTTGTCACGCGGGAGATATGTCGTTTTTCGCTTTTTATGGGGATTAACCTTATTAAATAATTATTTGACCGGAAAGGCACTGCTTAGCAATTGTTCCTACGCAGTAATTCGTCAACGCTGTTTTAATTGCGTTGTACTTAATGAAATTAATTAGTTATCCTGTTTAGTTGCATCAATAGATAAACTCAATCGGTTAATTTATACGCAATGTGTCTTCTTTAAAAACAAAGTATAAAAAAGTGTTTTGCTGGAGATAAAACTTAGCAAAAAAAAAAAGATCGAAAACTGATTTTTAAATAAAAAGAAAAAAAAAACTATAATGTTGTGTCTTTAAAAGTTATATCAATTTCACAAAATTGTGTATAAATTGTCAATGTTTGTTTGTCGCTTGCGCGTTTCTTAAGCAATTTAAGCAACAGCGAAATTAATTTAAGCTTTGCTTTTTTTATATTTTTTTTCGGCATAACCCTTTCACCGTTTCTACGGTTAACGGATTATGTTCTCCAATTACATCGTTACTACTTGTAGTTGCTGAAGGTCACCATTGGCTGCGTGTCTAATTTATAGATTGACGAGCTTCCTTTCCGTTCAAGCCTCATTTTAAATCGAAACCTGCGAGTGTTTTGCTTTTTCACGAAGATACTTTGTTTTTTAGTTCTATTTATCGAAATATTTGATTTATATTCAAATGTCAGATATTCAATATATGAGTAGTTTTACTTTAAAAAAAAACATTTTTACTAAACCCGATTTGAAAAGTTTGTTGTCTTTGAACATGTTAATAAAGTTATGTGTTAAAAAAAATAGTTTTTTATGAATAATTTTTATACCTATTTGATATA
This sequence comes from Thalia democratica, assembly GCF_965202585.1. Classification (NCBI taxonomy): domain Eukaryota; kingdom Metazoa; phylum Chordata; class Thaliacea; order Salpida; family Salpidae; genus Thalia; species Thalia democratica. Next base: position 80,035,833 of record NC_139165.1, read on the forward strand.
CACACCTTTCAAATGTTAATTACGACAATATTATTTGCATAATGAATATCATTTTAATAATAAAGATTACAATTTTTTGTTTTTGTTGAAAAATTCTAACTAAAAAGTCAATTACTAAGATTATATTTCACATTTTAATTATTTACCTTAAAAAAAAGTTGAAGTATACTTTTCAATTTAACTGATCAATTACAATTTAATTGAAAACGATATAAATGCTTGACGATAAAGATAAACAACAAAAATAATAAAATAAAGAAGAAAAAATTAAACACTTCAATGGGTCTTGAACAAAACATGAGGTCTGCTTGACGATACAAATAAATTATAAGGCTATTTATTGCAAGTTTTAATTACTTTGTTTATTTAAGTTGACTTTGCTCAACTATAGAAAAATAAACATCAAAATATCATTAAGTTTAATAGTTTAAACTGTGGAATACTTTAAGCTTCATTCCCATACGTCAAAAAAATAATAATTAGCGATTCAACTGTGTAACAGCCCGAAACACCTTGTAATTGATGTGTTTAGAAGCAGATAATAAGATGAAAGCCTGCGAGGCCGGCGACGTTTCAAGCTTTGTGTTCGGAAATTAACTTGAAGCTTTTCGACTGTATTCCAGTATTTTTTGCATTAGGATTTTTCTACAGACTTTTTGTTCAGATTATTTACTTTCTTTCTGACTTAATAGTGAATTAAAATTTTGCATATAATTTATGCAAAATAATTTTTTGTAGCTTAAAACTTTTTATAATTAGATTTAAAAGTTTTATTAAAAACAAACTAGTTTAACTATAAGTTTAGTGCAAGTTCCTACTACAAAAATATAAGTAAATAAAAATTACTAAAGACAAGACTAAAAGTTAAAAGATGGCTATAGTGTTATTAAAACGCAAAATCCCTAAAAGACAGTGAGTATAACAAACCACCTTTGCCAGAAAAAACCGATGATAATTTGCAGCTTCTTTCTTTTTATGAACAACGCAAAAACGGCTCTAGTTCAAAACAAAGTCAATTTTTTGCCCATCAATCAAAAAAAAAAGACTCTACAGTCCTCACCTAATTTTGTTGCTTCTTTACACTGTTTTTTTATTAAAGAAAATTTTGGTTTAAAACTCAATGTAGTCCATAAAATTTTCAATATGTTTCAAACAAATTTGCTGCTATTAGGGTTTTAATGTCTTAATAATTAATTAATAGCATCTTTTAATCGATAATTTAAGTAACATAATTTTGCAAAACGAAGAAATTATGTTTTTAAAACTTCTAATGCGTTACTGATATAGTAAGTTCACATCGTCTTGCAAAGTTTGTAACGTATCAGATTAGCGCTTTATAATTAATATTTTTTTAGTCGATTGTCTTATATATAGATTAAAAACAGTTGCTTGTACTTTAGGTTATTTTTTAGATAAATTGTTTGCTTATTAAAACAAATGGTAATTTGGTTAAATGGAACAGATGGGTCCCTATTTATCAAATGGCTGTGCACATACTATTTTTGTAGACTGATTTATTATTTAAATTAACTTATCTATTTATATGGAACTTAAAATTATAACACTTATTTATCCCTATTTCTTTAAACTATTAAATATAGCATCTAGCTAATCTGTTTTAACAATATTTGTTTTACTTATCAAAATTGTCTGACCACAATTTAACTAGTTTACAGTATTCAACAATTTGTAGAACAATTTTATACACAGTTTCACAAAATTTTTAATTCATACAGCTTCGAATTAAACTGATAATAATTAATTTCTCAAGTACTAAGTATTGTAAATACTACTTCATTAAGAGAGTCGGTAAAATATTTAATTTACTTTTTATAAACAAATTTATTAGAATTAATTTATAACGGTGCGAGTTCTGCCTACAACCGTTAAGAAGCAAACTTTTCTAACATACTTTGTGCTATAATACATTGTACAACGATGTTCCAAGTCTTATTTGTGTTTTTTTGTAAAGTTAATTATTTTTTTTGAGTTTCAGCATTTCTCATAAACTAATCAACAACTAATAATATTAGTGATCTCATTTACATTCTTATTTATTTTTTATTAATTAAATAATAAAACAAAAATTAAACTGTTTGTTTCTAAAGTTAAAGTAACTTAGTTTTGAAACAAACACGTGGTTTGTTAAGATAAAAAATAGCTAAATTGTTGATTTTAAAGTTTCTAACTACTAAGTTTATACTTATAGTCAGTACATAAAAACAGTATAAAAAACTTTTAAATTTTAGGACAATTTAAAACAAATAAATATCTTTTAAAATAACAACTTTAAAAGATCATAAAATAAAATTTCGTAAAATTATATGCATAAAAACTTTTTATCTTTATCTGTAAAAAGTTTGCATTTTACAAAACACAACAACTTATTTTATACTAACGTTCGTTTCGTAACAGTTTGGCAAAATCAAGCTCATTAGAGTCAAATCTCTTAACTCGAAATCGGCGCAGAATCGCAAAAGAATTCTGGCCGCAAACGAAACAAAGCAACACAAATATATAAAAGCCTTCTCCTTTTTACGAGTTATTAATGACAAACTAGCAAAAATTGTAATGTCTAAGGTAAAAAAAAGAAAAACTTACATTCAGCTAGTTAACGCATATTTAAAGCTCTTTTTTAGAATAGTATCGACAGTTAGTAAGCCGCACACACCATTGCACGATCTCAAATTTCTTTTACTACAGATGACTTAAATATAAATCAATTCTAAAGGTTGTTTTAAAAGCACTAAGACTGTTGTCAATAATAATTAGAAATTTAAACATTAAAATTAACTAAATCATTAGAACAAAGATAAATAGATAGAAAGGCGCAAAACTCACAGTATATAAAAGTTGCGCTTTTCGTAAAAAAAACGTCAAGACGCCAAATATGCCGCGTTTGTTCCGCCATCGTTATTAAGCTGAAAAGTTTAATTAGATTATTTGAATTATTTCTTCGAATAAACTTCTTTTTAAATCTTTCGCAGCTGAATACGATTGAGAACAGCTGACAAAGTCTAAATGCTGCCAGTAATTCTCACAAGCTTTTTACATAAAAAAAAAGTTAGCAATTAGATTTTAACTTTGAAAGATGTGTTTGAAAATTTTACGCATTTCATTAAAAAGAAAGAATTACTCGGCTTTTAATTTTACAGTGTTGATAAACTATTACGACAAGTAAACGTGTATCGACAATTGCCTCGTAGAAACATATGAAAATTTTAAGGATTTCCAGAAACTGAAATTAAATATTTTTGAAAGTACATGACTGTCTTAGAACTTGGCCTTTCTTTCTTTTTTTGCTTTAATCCAACATCATCAGAAAGAAGCTTTAATTGGCAAACAAGTAAAGAAGCGCTATTACAAATAATTTAGTTCAATAAATACAGTTTTAAAAACAATGGAATTGCCAAAATAATTCAATATAGACATACAGTCTTGATCAACTATGTTAAGCTTTAGCAGACACAAAAGTTAAATAAAAAAGAATAATTCAACAGCTTAGAAAAAAAAAATTGAAACAAATATCTCTGTTTTGCTTTTTTTTAAATATCTTTGTTTGCCTTAAAGCCGACGTACAAAACAAACGAGCATTTAGTATACTATCAAAAGTAACTGACGTTATTTTAGCAAAGTAGTAAAACAATCTAAAAATTTATAAACAATTTGCTACTCTCTATCCTGTGTGTTGGTATTTGGCATTAAATACGCATAATAATAAGTCAAAAAAGGCATAATTTTTAACTGGAATCATTCGTAATCCATAAGCACACGTGAAGTTGTCAATGTTTTCAGTTATTTTGTTTACATGAAACGTATCACATAGATAAACATAAGATAATATTATTACGAGATAACGTACGCTTTGATTTAATAAACAGCTTCCATACATATGGTAGCAAGGTTTTGAACAAAATGAAACAAATTTTGTAGGTTAAACATACTTTTTAAGGGCGACCACACCGATACTTAAGCTAATGAAACGCCAACATGTTTTAAGTTTAAGTCTGTAAGTTATCTAATACAAAATGTAAGCTTCACATTTATAAAATTTGAAACTAACAACAATTTCATTCTACGGAAATATCTTTCGTAGCTACTTAAATAGGGCGAAGGTGTCATTTAATCACCCTTTTTTTCAGATGCTGTTAAGATTTGTAAGCAAGTTTGAACCGTAAACACGGTGACATGTTACCCTGGCAACGAAATTCTTTGTCGCCCGTTTTATTCGATCAGAGTGGCAGTTTGAAGGGTTGATAAGCAAAGAGATAGAAACATTTTTCACGCAATACTTTAAGCAGTATGTTTTGTATAAATTACTTTATGATTGCTACTGTGCATGAAATAATTAACTTAAAAAAAGTATTTTCGACTTCTGAATGAATTTGTTTTGAGTTAATGTCAGCAACAATATAACTTTTGTTTTTTGTATTTTTTAACTTTAAAAAATAATTATAAAAACTACAATTTAGTTTTGTTTAATTCATACTATGGTTCCATCTCTAGTACTTTTCAATGTTTTTAACAAATGCGGCAGAAATGGTCATCATCAATTATTAAAAATTTATTATTTTAACTTAATTAAATTTTATTTATAGTAAGCAAAACTTAAGATTTATATACAATTTTCAAAAATATTTTATGACTATTTATTTTTCAATTGTAAACTGTTAAATAAAGTATTGATGCAAATTAAAGCAATAATTTAGACCAAAAACATGTAAAACTAGAACAATTGGTGTTATAACCTCCGCTCAGTTACTACTGGTAACAATAGGGGATTAGTGACGAGCGACAACGGAAGTTGTTTTTAGGGGTGATGACATACGTTGCTATGACGTCATACCGGAAGTGAGTTGCGTTGAAACCAGATGATGATTGAGTTGCTACGACAATAAATAGTCTAACTTGAAATTTCGTGAAAAAAAAAAATTTATGTGAAAAAACTACTAGATTAAAAAACATATTTTTATTTTATTTATTATACTTTAATAATTGCATTCTAAAGCTAAATCTTAATGTAATAGTTCAAAGCTTTATTATAAAATCAATGGTAGAGTAAAAATAAAAAACTAAACTGCAAAAGTGAAAACCCTACTCAAAAAAAATTAAATATTAATGTTTTTACCTAAAAAGTTGTAAAATTTTAAGCAATAATTTTTAGTTTAAGAAAAAAAGCTTGCTTTGAAACCATGTACAAAAGTATGTTTAAATTTTCAGTTCGTTTAAAAACAATAAAAACAATTTTAAGAAAACCCGCGAGAGTAATAAGTTAAGAATTAGGCTATTCAACTGTTTAATTGTTCTTTAATTGTTGAAAAAAAAAGGTTATTTGATCAAAAGGCCAAAAACGTTTGATTGAAAGGTCAAAAAAGTCGGTAAAAAACTGTTTAACATATTTACACTTATACGAGCTTAAATCTTAGCTACAAGTCGTATTACACAATTACAATACCGCTGCTGATTAATTTCTGTCGCCATGGTTACGCGCTAAAGACAAACTAATCTCTAATAAAATTAAGCCGATAAGCGATGATGACCTTTGCGGCAACCAAGGTGGCATGGCAACAAGGTTGTCAAGCATTTTCGTAGAAGTTAATTGGTTGAATTACCGGAAAACTACCGACGTCTACGAGCGGTGACTGATGTCTGAAAACTACCGCTAAATTGTAGGAGGGGCCAAAACGAATGTAAAAATATGACCAAATTTTCAATTTTTAATTTTGAAAAAACTTATTAAATTTTTATATTAACGTTTAAAAACTGTGAAAACCTCTTAACATTTGTTTTAAAAATCACTTTGGCAAAATAAAAACATATTCATTAACGCACTTAAGACTTTGTCAAATAGTAAGCAAATAGTTTGCAATTGCTGTTAATTAGAATCAACAGTGCTAAATATATTTTACTTATATTACATTTGTATGAAATATTTTGGAATCTCCTTAGATATTAAAACTTTTTAATAAGAGACTAGAGAAATTAAAAATAATTATGTTCTAGTTTTTGGTAGACCTTTTAAACAGAACTACACGTAAAACTATGCTTACAAGTATTTTTATAATGATTGCAACAAATAAAAAGTAATTTACTGTGAAAGATAAAAAGCTTTTTAAATTTAAAAAACTTCATAAAATTGCAGTAAATCAAAATAAAAAACCTGAGATTAATCAAACTTTGTTATACAAAAAGTTTTTTTTTTGTGAATTTTGCACAAAAACAAATTCAAACTATAAAACGACCGACTTAAAACACCCCAAAAAAACAAATTAAAACTTAGAAGTTATAAATTATTGAAGTAATAATAAATTACCATTTTGGTTTAAGACTGTTTTTACCGTGGGTTTGTAAAAAGAAAAGCCGAAAATTAGCGATGTGTCAACATTGTAAGTGAAAAACCACAAAAAAGCTGACTTGCCTCGAAAGCTGTTTATTAATCAGCAAACAGCTCTTTAGCAGAGAAATTAGTTTGTAATGCGTAGTGGCATAAAACGACTGTAGTGAAAATTTATGTTTGATATTTTTCAGATATAAAAGCGAGCTTGAATCATTCAACGTCGTTAAAAGATAGGTTTAATAAGAGAAAAAAAGATATATATTTATATCTGTTGTTTCTTGTTTTTTTGTATGTTGTTTGAAACAAAAGTAATTTAAAACTGTTTTTTCAATCTTGACACAGTTAAACACTAGGGTTTTAAAGGTTTTTAAAAGCTTAGAGCTGTAAAAAGTATGTGGTTTTTAAAGGTTTACGGTTTTTTTCAGACAGTTTGTTAGTATACATTCTATGAAAAGGGCAAAAAGGCAATTAAAGAAAGTCGAAGTAAGACCATTGGTTCAAACACATCAAAAAACATTCCATGTCTATAAAGTTCAAAGAAAATTTTTCTTTAAAAAACTTAAATAATTTTAAAACTTTTGCTTCTTGCTCAAATACAAAGCTTAACTTAATACAAAGTTATTTTATATAGCAACATTTCGAAAAAAAGTCATTTTTAAACATTACCACCATTCAAACACACGAAGTCCTAACAACCCTTAATCAATCTGGTCTTTTTTGCAATTGTATCAAACTTCAAACTTTTGTTTGTTAGCAAGCTGACTATTTACAAAACAGATAAAAGTATTGGGATTCGAGAAAGAAGTTTCAATGCAAAGGGGAAACTTATTAGTTTTTGTTTTACCGCATCAATAAAAAATTTGTTGGTGTTTTTTATTGGTGTTGCGAAAGATAATTGATTTTCGCTGCTCGTTGAAACGCCAACGTCTTAGAAATTAGTTATGCTAGAAGCTGCAGTAAATTAAAAATAAATTTAGATATGAAAAATTTGCTATGATATTATTGGTTTTTAAATATTTTGAAATGGCTATTTTGTAAACTCATTTAACTTCTTTTCTAAACAACTTAACTTTTTTATTTCTTTAAACGAAGCTAAATACGCAACATGAGCCTAAAGCTTCAATTGTTTTGTTTCAATAATTAATGGCCTTAAAGTTTTATGAACCAAGTTTTTCATTTTTTATCTAATAATTATCTTTAGATTTGCTTATTTCAAAAAGAAAACAAATCCTGATATGAATTAGTTAATAAGTATAGTATAATTTTTTTAAAGTTAAAGCTTTAAAAAAATACACAATCTTTTACCACAAAAGCAGTTAAACAAAACTTTTTCAATAATTAACTGTCTGTGGACTTGAAATTTTTATTAGAATAATTTAACATTTAGTTTGATAAAAGTGCATTGAACTTTTGTACTAACAAAGAATTTTTGGCACCGTGAAAATAATTCAAATTTTAGCAAACACTTCAACTACAAAAATTTAAAATTGAATGCAGCCGAGTATGAAAAAATGTCATTTTTTAACTTTAAAAACTATTGTTTGGTATGTTAACAAAGTTTTAATGTTTTATTTAAGAATTTTTATTTAGATTAGTTTTAAATAATTTGCTGCTTTGACTTTAGTAGTTTAATTACACAATATAGAAATTTAAGTAAATTTATATTTATTAGAGTAAAAAAATAATTAAAAATCCTCGCCCAAACAAGCTGCAATAGCGTCAGTTAGCAAACATATTGATGGCTTTCTACAATGAGGGCAACTAAAAAATTCGAGGGTCAATAATGCAGCGTTATTTGTGACGGCAGGAAATGGTGGTGTCAAGCAAAAAGAAAAGATAATTTTCCTTTCACTTCGACATCAACTACAAAAGGATGTGAAGTTTTTTTTATCTGTGGTGGAAGTTGGTGGTATGTTATTATTGATAAATTAAACAATATTTTTTTTGTTAAAGTTGGTATTTATGTAACCACGTTTAATAAGCTTGTTTATAAATTCTTTTGTAATTTTTAACGTTAATTTAGCTACTACTTTTGATTTGCGTGCAGTAAAAACAATATTTTTTCAAATAAAATTAGCCAGGTGTAATGAAATCAGCCTCCCGGGAATTTGTAGTATAATTATTATTTTGAGGAGAAATTTATTCAAAGATGAACCGTCCGCTTATATTAGTATAAATATATATAATAAAAACGTTCTTTTAAAGCTTAAGAGCTTTACACAAAAACCTTGTAAATAGTTTAATTTAGATTTCTTAGATGAGCCAAGTTATAGTTAAACCGCAAACATATAACAGAAAGGCCATTAGTAGAATAGAATACAATACCCAAAAGATTGTTGGTTTACTTTGTTTAAAGTTTACTTCGGTTTAAATTTCAAATTACTGCCTTATAAGTATCTGTGCTCATTAAGCAGTTCGACTTTGTTTAACAATTTTTTAAAATTTGCTTCGTTGTAAGATTATATTTGTACATAAATAGTAATTGATTTCTGCACTACCGTTGTCATCATTACTTTCTCCATTAAATTTAACTTTAAGGTCTAAGTAGATTGAACTATCTTTAAACTTCACTATAGTAAACAAAATATAAATTTTTATTTTTTAGAAGGTTTATATAAAGAAAGTTAAACAAATAAATATTTCTTTTGTTTATTTAAAACTTTGAAATTAAAAAAAAGGAATACGAACTATATAAAACTAGAAAGAAGCAAGATGTAAATTTTTGTAATTAAAATAATATCAATAAAGTTTGCTTTATAACAAAATTTGAAGTGGTTCACCTAATCTTAGATAAAACAGAAACAAAGGAACACTCTTAAACTATAATTTTATGCAAATTTTACTTTTAAATAATTTATTGTTTTAATAGTGTTTAACTTTTCTTTCTTAAGTTTTAAAGACTTTTATTAGACGTTTCTACTGCAAACAACTGTTGTGTATTGCAATTTATTTATTGTATCTAAACACAAAAAACACATAAACTTTTTTGTAAATTCTAATCATACCCATAATTTTTCTTCAAAAATTAGAAAAACAGTTTTAGTAGTACATAAACTTTTAAGGCCAAAAAATGTAAAATTTAACTAAAGGCTTTAACAGAATTTATTCGTAAAAGACTGTTTTGTTTTCAATATTATAAGCTTATTAAATTAAAATATTAACTTAAGGTAATTATCTATTAATATATCATTTTATAATTGAAGAAAAAAAAAATTGTATGAAATTATGTTATTGCAAATCTTAGCTAATGTTTGAAAATCAGTCATTAGTACAAAAATAAAGTTTTTTTAGTCTGTTAAAATAAAACCTCATACTAACTTTAGACTTATAAATTAATTTTTGACACATAGAATAACTAAAAGTTGTCGATCTGGTAATAAAAAAAGTCTATAAACTTTTGTATTTTTTTACAAACATGCTTTTACTCAGAAAAAATAGAACAAAGAGCACACAAGGTAACTGCTTTTAAAACAACAGAAAAAGGACTTTCAGTCAAAAATATTCTTCTGCTAATTTGAGATGTGACAAAAAGTTACTGTAAAATGTTTTTTTTAAACCTCAAAAAAAAGGTAAACTTTAGAAGCGCCGTGTGAGAAAATAGAGACGTTATATTAAAATTTGGACACTAATCAAGTTTCATTGCTGGGTTTTACCCTGAATTGTTAAATGGTGAGGAAGGTGAATGTTGAGATTCGAGGATGAAGAAGTACGACCCCAAGTGACGGTGAACGGAGGAAATGAGGGTGTGAGCGTGACCCAGTTTCATTTGCAACATGCCCAAGCAAGATTCTTCGGTAACTAACGGGAGTGAATAGCCATTGATGCCATTGTCAAGGAAGATCTGTTGTTATGGATACAATTGCATAACTTTGTTTCGGGTTGTAAAACAAACAACAGCTTTAAACTTTTAATTTCAACAAGATTAAAGTCTTTTTACTTTTAAAGTTTTAATTTTAAGTAAAAACCTTTTTGAATACGTTAAAATTTAATTTTACATACTGTTAAGAAGTTTTAAAGCAAAATGGTGAATTTAAAAAAAATGTTTTCAACTTACTTGTTTATATTGCCCCAAATCAATTTCGTCTAAATACTGACCAACTCTTTCACAACTCCATTTGCTCATTTCATCGGATTTTTTCAATATTGTTCCTATAATAACTTTGTCAGCAGACATGAAGGATGTCCTGTTGTTAGTTTCACCCAACAATGAAGCGTTTTTTGTTGAAGTTTGAGACACGGGTTCAGTTTTATGCATTGTTTTATCGGTTTGAAGGTTACAGTTCTTAAAAGAAGCGCCTTCTAAAGTGGAATTTCTGTATAACAAAACAATTTTAGTTCATTTAAAAATATAAAAAATATATCTAACGTACTATAAACTTACAAGTCAAAGAGTGAACAAGAAATTCTTGGTTTTTTTGTCTCTTCTTTAAGTTTTCTGAAAATAAAAATTGTAGAGTTTTGTATCACAAAAACAATTTTTTTACACATTACTGCAGATGAAAACTTTTTTTACCTCATCAGCTTTACAAACCTAAGATTTTATAACATTTTTTAACTAAGTGATACGCTTTATGCATTTTTATTTTATTAAACTATATCTTTAATAATATTTAAGTATAAACCTAACTTAATTGTACAAAAAATACTTACATAGGAACGCTACTTGGTCTTATTACGTTCTTCTGGATTGATTTTTTAACTACACCATCATTAATCTCGCTTGATTTTCTAGAAAAATGTAAAAAATTAAACCTGAAAATCATTACGTTGTATGCTTTAAGAGCTATCAAGTTAACTTTAAAAGATAAATTTGAGTATATTTTTTCAATGTTTATAAAAGCTAAGTATTTTTTTAATTATAATCAATTTTTGCAGCTTTTTAAGTTTATTATCTTAAAAAAAAGATTAAATTAAGCTGAAAATAAAGTTTTTATAGCTACAAAACTGCTTACTTTTCTGAAATGTCAGCATGGTCTTTAACATCATTTGAGTTATTTTTCAGATTTAGTTCAAAGGATTTTAGTTCTTCTGATTGGTAAATTTCTTCTTCTACTTTAGGCTTGCCGTTTACTTCAATATTTTCAAGTAAATTTGGTGTAAATTGTCCGAATGCAGCTGCCATGTTCTTTACAAGATTAGACTGATCTAGCACCAATCTGTAAGTAAGAAGTTAATCGAAGAAAACATTTTAAGTATGAAAAAATACTTGATGGTTAAACAAAGCATATAGTTGTTAAAGTTTATGACTTAATCATTTTTTAATTGAAATTGTAACTATAAGTATATATGCATAAACAATTATTTTTAGGTTCATAATGCTTTTCTATTAAAAAACTTAAATGATTACAAAATCTTATGACAATATCTATTTGAATTTAGTAAATAAGTAAGTTAAAACTTTCAAAATATTTATTCAACAGTATATTTAGACAACATATGTGTAACTAAAATAAAAAACATTTTTATAAAATTTTAAATATAATTGTTAGTTTTACTTAAGTAACTTAAAACTTTTTTTTTCAGTATAAATATAAGTATCTGCAAATTGACTACATAATTTTACAGTATTACAAACAATCTGTCTATTTTTGACCATTTCAAAATATCGACTTATTTTTTTTGAAAACATTTTAGAACCTACTTTTTTATAATAGCTTTTTGCAGAGCAAATTAAGTTGGCTTGAATAAAAACATAAACAGAGTTATTGAGTAATAAGTCTACTTCTACAGATTAAGAAAACAAATAAAAATGATTCAAAAATAAAACAACTATTTAAAAAAAAAAATTATCTGCGCTTAGATGTTGACGGAAAATTTACATTGAAAAGTTTGCTGTTTTTTTTAAAGGGCAACTGTGAACAAATTTACAAATAACAAAATTAAAATAAATTACTTACTTTTTATAGTCGAAGTTGATTGATTTTTCGTGTGAATTCGGAAGAAAGTCTAAAAAATCTATACTTTAATATTGTAAATTCGTTATGCAGTTAAAGTTGGGTAAGAGCTTTAATTTTAATGTAAAGCAAAAATGTAAGCAGGTTTCAAAATTATTCACTATTTATTTTGTGTGGTCAAATACTTTAAAAACAAACCTTTTTCAATTTTTGATTTCTTGTTAACAGTTGGATGTGCTTCGTTTCCTTCTTCATTTAATTGATTCTGCATAAAAAGAGTTATAACTTGGTAAAAATAAATATATATTTGTTTTCTCTATCTGACAAACTCCCAACCTGATTTTGTTCAACGTTGTGTGATCTTTTTCTAGAAGCTGTATCTCCGTTTGTTTCAGGACTTTTATCTTTTTTATCAGTCGAACATGGAGATTTTCGTTGCATTTGCGACGGAGAAGCTCTGATTAAAAACTCTAATATTAGAACATACCCCTCAACTTCAAAAACGTAAAACTTTAACTACATTATTTTGTTGTTCATCTTTTAAAATTATAATTATTTTTAATGCATTTATTTCATAGAAAATAGACATAACAAATGTATAAATTGAATTAGACAAAAATAAAAAAGGTATATAGATTGGAAAGTTCAAAAAAATTTATTTAAATGAAAAAATGAACAACAAACATTTTTCTAGACGGCAGAACGCAAGTGAAAGCGGAATTTCTCGTCGCTGATTCGCTAATTTTGGCTAGCAACGACGATTTGTCGAAACCCATCAGAGAAGAGCTGGGCAGGTTGCTTGGCAACGAAACCAACGGTTGGCATGTACTGACGTCATCATGATCTTCCCGCTGGTTGTTGATGGTGGAAGGAAAAATATGGCTGATTTTATTTGGCACTTCATCCTCAGCAGAACTTGTCTGTTTGATATTTTTGCTTACTTTTAAAAATTTAGAAAACAAATCTAAACTGAGTATTGAGTAATTCGAAAGTTTAAATTCTTAATCATTCTTGTTTGACCCTTGGTGCTGCTTTTTTCTTTATTTCTTTATTTATTTTAAAAAGTAGAATCCTTATTTTTTTAATTTTTATTTTATTTGTATGGAAAACATCGTCGTTTTGTTACTTTTTTATAAGACAAAATTTATGTTAATAAACATTTATTATACTATGTTAAAATGAATAAAAGATATTGCAATTTGAGATTGCTACCAAGTAAATAGTCTCACCCTATTTTGTTGAGCGAAGACAGCAATGTTCTTCAGACACCATTCACATTCGCACTCGTTCTGATGATGAATGATCACCGATTTTGACATGAGAGCTTTCAGACTCTTCCCATGATGTCTGATGCTCCTCTTCCAATCCTTTGCAGTCTCCCTCCCGCTTATTGCTTGGAACTCGTTGGGGTGCATCCAGCTCTGCTTTCCCCCCAGCTCATACAAAATTGATTTGCCTGAGAAGTTATAAATGTTTAGTATAAATGTTTGTTTTAGCAAAAATTGTGTACTATTGAATAAATCTGAGATTGTTGTTTCTTTAAGTTTTGAATTTTACATTATTAAACGCACTGATAACGAAGTGAATTTAAGTTTCTACGATAAAAATTAAGACCAAAACAAAATTCTGTGTTTCTTAAAACAAGCAGCTCACAATACTGTTGTACTAAAAATTCCAGAGAAACACGACAGACTGCTGATTATTATATTAAACGAAAAGCGTAACTCGTTGTATAAGTTTGTAGTTTTCCCTATTCAAACTCGCACCAAGCTGGTTTTAATTATTTAATTAACTGTAAAATATCCACATATTCAAAGATTTCAAATTTTTTTACATATTTACAGCATTTTAATTAAGTGAGCGGTTACAAATAAGTTTTTAAATTTTTAATTTTTTCTCAATGTTTTATTGTGCCACCCATTATAATCACGAATTCTATAGGCTTATTGTTTGCTAACAAAGTAAAAATTGTCAATTTTGTGAGTTTATAGATTTTAATAATGCTAAAAGTTAATAAATTGTTAAAGTAACCTAAAAATAAAATAAAGTTTTAAATTTTTTAATGCTTTTATGTAAGAAAGACACTAAGTAATAAACAAAGAAACTTGATTTGTCTGTCAAGTTTAGGTCGGTTGAGTTCAAAATTAAATGTTGAATAATATCTTAAAGTACTTGTTTTCTTAATTTTTCTTTATAAAAAAGCATATAAAACTTTTTCAAAACTTTTCTTTTCATCAAATCATTTTGTCTTAGCATATAAAAATAGAATAAATATAAATACAATAATACCATTAAACTTCACTCTGCTTTGTTTTACGCAAAAAGCTAATACAATTTACAGATAGAGACGGCGCTCCGAGTAAAAACCGACTTAAACATGAAATGAAAACTTCTTTAAAAATACACAAGCTGCGGGTCCGAATGGAATTTCACGTTCTGGTTAAACAAACTAAAAATAATTAAGGCGAAGCATAAGGAACAGTCTGCGTTGCGAGAAGGTAATTAAATTGCAACTAAATACTTTTGCGCGCAAGCAGCTAGTGATGCTCGTGCTTTTGAGTTGCAATCTTCTTTGCAGCCTTTTTAAGTGTGAGCTGTTACATTTTTTAGTTTTAAAGTTTTTATAGGTTTTGTTTAAAACGGACCTTGACTTTTGTTATTTACTGTTCTTGATAATGTTTGTGTAAAACTAAGGACATTTTTATAATAAAATGTGAAAAAAAGCATTGACACAATGTTTATGCATATATAAGACAAATAGATATAACAGCTATTACAAAGAGCACAAATGCATTATTATTGACATATATTTTACATACATTTAATTAAATTTAAAAAGTTATTACGGTTTTGTTTGAAAGACAATTTAAGTATCTATAAAGATTCTCTAAAAATCTTTTTGATTAAATTATTTTTATAAACTTTACAAACAGCACAAATTCGTAAATGACAAAAAAAAGCTTGAGTGTTATATACTTTTAAAACAAATTACTCATTTATTTGAACAAAAGTATAAATTGCTTTTATGAAGCAAGGAAGTAAACTAAAAAAGAAAACAATATTTTATCAAAATCAGTATTTAGCAGCTTTAAACATTGCATATTTATAAAACACTAAACAAAAGTAATTTTAATAAAAATGCTCTGACAAACTTGTCTTTTAACTTTAAATAATAATTTCATTAAGTTTTTTATAACTCTTCTATTTTATAATATATTAATTATATTCATATCTGCATCAAGTAGATATACTTATAAATATCATATAAATATATACAATATAATACATAAGCTGAACAAACATTTATTAACATAAACCCACCTTTGCTACCCTGGCTGAGTCTAGCGATGTAGAGGAGGGCATTGTTGTCGCCGCAAGTCACCTCCAAAAACTCCTCTCCTCCTTCGTCCTTCTTCACTTCTACCTCCGAGCTGCTCACGTGACCTTTTGGCAGGTTCACCGTCCACCTGCAACCCTCCGTTGCCACGTGGTGATGGCAGGTTGCCCCTAACAACCGGTTTTGAAGTCTCATTTTGCTCACTGAACTTTTCATTGAATCTGCGGATGTTTTTAACTTGCATTTAAACAGATTTCAGTTTTAAATTTTAATAAGTTTATACATTGTAATTTTATCGTTTTATAAATAAACTTATGTATTATGTCAGATCAAAATCTTCTTTCTTAAGCTTTATTGCCTGTTTTGGTTAACATTTTGTTATCAGACTCTCTTGTAATAATATTAGAAAATGAAAACCTTGAACTATTAATTTTTTGAGTGAGCAGCTAAAAGTAATTACAAGCAATGTATGATTATAAATACTCACCGACGACAGTTGCCTTTCAGTTTCAATTAGCTTTCTGAGATAAAAAATACAAAGTGAAAAGGCAATCACTCGCAGGTTGCGATTTTAAATGAAGCTGGAACGGAAAGGAAGGTCGTCAATCGATAAATTAGACTCGCAGCAAATGGTGACCACTAGCAACGCTTCTATCGACGAAGGTTGCTATTGGCAACACACAACAACGCAAAGAAAAAGCCGAATAGATAAGCTGCAATGATGTGACAAAGAATTAAAAGCGGCGATAAAAATAAGCAGCGACAGCAGCAGATAATCTCGAGCAGAAGGAAGCGAATAACCGTGACTAGTTTTCAATGTTTGTAATTCGATGCTGCCTGTACAAACGAAATCGAATATTTGCGGTGTTAACGCGGGTGCAATATACAAACGTTGACGGCACTTTGCGAAAAAAAAGAGAACGCCGTTCGACGCTTTGTGCCAATCAAAACGTTTTTACCTGCCGATCGTTCGCAAAAACAACGTTTGCTGTTACGTCATAACGGTCTCTGTGTCAAAAATGCTCGCTCTCTTGTCACACAACAGGCTTTCCAGCTTTCTTCGGTACAAAGCGCCGCCCGACAGCTGACGATCGAACGACGAGAAGCTTTTATTCATTATTTATCGCCGCTCCACATTTATATTCGCCTTTTTACGCTGCGGCCGTTTGAAACTATCTCTCTATTGAGACGTGTGAGGTGAGTGGTGCGAGAATAATTGCCGCCGAAATTCGCTGAATGATTGAACGGCAGATAAAAAGCCGACTGAGCTCTCCGCGACACTCAGAGCTTTTAGCCGATTTCAGAGGCGTGTTCCGTGATTTAATGCTTTTCAAAAACACATCGCGCGAGACAAGTCGACCTTTCAGTGTTTTAAAAATCTTAGCGAGGTGCAGCTTAATTAGTAAGGCAGTAGGTAGAGGGTTTTGCAAAACCTTTTAGCAGAGAAAAACTTTTGATATTTTTATGCAGGCTTTTTTGCTTACTCGCAAACTTTTTTGTCATTAATTTTTGTTGTAAGCTTTCTCATTTTACACATCTAAAAACGTTAAATAGTAAAATTAAGATTTATTAGAGGCAAAAGAACTTCTGACTAGATCAATATATTTAATTATGCTTTACATGTTTTGCATTAAAAATCAAATCAAACAAATAATGATTTAAAAAACAAACAAAAAAGGCACATCCTTAATCCTCAAAAACACGAAAAAGTCATCAACATGTTGGCAGTCGTCTGCATTGACCTGTGTGCGAATATCGCAAGCAGCTTTTTGTTTGAAAACCGCAAACAACAAAACAACAAGAAGCTTTCTCATTTTTTCTCAAAGAAAAATAAATAATCACGTTCTCTATACATCAGCGTTGCGCAGGGTAGGGTTTTATAGCGCTGAAGATTGATTGAAACAAAAGGTAAGGTCAACGCTAATCCGCGGTGTCAGGACTTGGCACCGAAGCTACTGAAATCAGCTTTATATAGCAATAAAATCTACTTTGAGCCGCGTAGCACCTAAGCACGTGCGAGTTTGTAGGATTGATAAGTTGAATTTAAATTAGTTGAAACATCAATGCGCTAGTTAAAACCTCGCGAACCCGTAAAGCTTTGACGAGTGTAAGTTAATATGTGTAAACTTCGTTTATATATTCAGGCGCATAGTGACATTTATATAAATTAAAAAACTGATATATTTTCACTATACAGTTCAACAAAAACTTACTGTTGTTGTTAGGAGTAACGACTCTTTTTCCGTTGCTACTAACAGCAGTCGGGGACTGCTGACATTCGGCAACGGAAGTCGGGGATGACAGTTCTGGTGATGACGTCATAGCGGAAGTTGATCTCTGTTGCGTGGAAACCAGCTGATGATGATTGAGCTGGTTGTTGCTGTGTAAAAGATGAGAATCAGGAAGAAAATAAAATAATAAAAAAAATCCAAAACGGTGTTATAGTTAATTATTAAACTTAGTTGTTAAAAAACTGCAAATTCTTTATTTTGAAGAAAAAAAAAATTAATAATAAATAATTTTTTTATTGTTATTAAGTAAAAAATCAAGTTAAGTTAATGCAAGTGACAGTTAGTTTTTTGTATTAAAAGCTGATAAAAACACGCTTTATTCTAATTATAGTTCTAGTAATTTATAATTTTACCGTAAAAACTTTGTGTTGTCGAACATTGGCATATTAGGAAATGGCAACAAATTTTCTTGCTTCTTGTTCAAGTTCATCAGGTTTAAAACTTGTAACCTGAAAGTTTTCAGTTTTAGGCAATAACAAACTTAAAATCTGCTTGTGAAATGTTGTAAACTTTCATTTATGATAAAATCAGTTCATTGGAAAGGTTGGAAAAGAACAAAAATAAAATTTATTGTTTTAAAGATATTTTCGCTTGCAAAATATTCAAATACTAAGCAACAACAGATAGAAACAAATTAAATAGAGATAATTTTTTGACACTGTTTTGAGTACGTAAATTAAACGAAAGGGAACTTTGTTTTGCAAACAGCGTACCGTGCAATCTTATTTTACATTCAATATTTTTGCTGTTACAACTCAACAAGTCAGCAGTTGTCATAGCAACCAGCCACACACGCGGCAGTAAAAACACATCCGACGAGCCCACCACGTCGCCATGTAAATAAGCTCCTTAGCAACGGTTGCCAAGTTGCGAGCTGCAATGAAGCCGATAAACACTTGAGGTCTCTCGCTTGGCAACCAAGGTGGCATGGTTGCTTGGAAACCGGGTCGTCCCGCTTTCAGCACTTCCGCACTTTTATTAAACAACTTCAACGAAAATCACCGACGTCTGCGAAGGCGGTATTAAGCTCCCTCCAGACGCGGTAAAGTAACCATATGTCTATAGTTAAAACTTTTTTCTCAATGAAAAGCTTTTTGATGTAAATGTTTTAGAGGATTAGTTTTCTATAGTCTTTAGCAATTTTTATTTGGAAGACACAACTTTATCAGTTAGTGTTACTTTGAAGTTAATAAGTTTATTATTGTCTAAAAAAAGTTCAATTACATTTACTAGTACTTTATAATATCTTTTAAATAAAATTTTGTGCGCGATTGAGTTAAATAATTTATTTTTTTCCAGCTAAGTTTAAACGCCTGTAGTAAATTTTATGGTTGTTAATAAGTTCATATGTTTGTCTTTTGACCTGTAATATCAGAGTATAAAAATATTTAAAGAACTACCACAAAACAAAGCTAAATAATAAAACTTATTTTAAAGCAAACACTTCTTAAAAAAAAATTAGTAAAAATTTTCGAAATTTTAAAGGATTACAAACAACGTATTTTTTAATCGGTTTTTCAAAAGTTGATAAAAAGATATTTTAGCTTTTGTTAAAGAACAATTTGTTTAAATACTCACCAATTAACCTGATTTTGGCCTCCAAATAGTAGCGGGTCGAACCCGGAAAATTCATCACCTTTTTGCTGCTTAGCTCCATTTATCCCACCAAAACTAGAGGGAGTTTGCGGAAATCCCCCAGGAAACGGGTTACCAGGCAACATGGCTGCCGGGTTGTTAAGCATCCACATACTGGCAAGGTCAGGTTGAGAAAAAATGTCCCCGAACTCGGCACCTGATTGGCTTAAAATTGTCGATAAATCAGGAGAAATACCCGGAACTGCTGAAGAACCCATATTTAGAATATTTTTGTTTTAATTAAAAGTTTTAGTTTTTACTGGATACCTGTATAATACCTGTATAATGTATACCTGTTTTATTTAAACTAAAAGTGTATTTTGTCATTTAATACTTGTAAGTGATTAGTAAATGTTTGTAATTTAAAAAAGTATACTTCGCAAGATAAACTTTTTTTCTTAATAATAGATTTTAAAGCTTCCTAAAAACCAATCTGTTTAAAATTAAACGTTTTAACAATCTTTATTATGATTCTCAGTTTTATGCTGCTGTTATCAGAAACAAAAGTACTAATGACTAACTTACATATAAGTATTAATTACCAAGAAATTAAATTAATATAAAGTAGCTATTGTTTTAAATTTACCTAGTGTAATTCATAAAAAATAGTAGTTTTTAAAATATAATAAATAAAAATAATTTTAAAACTATGTTAAAAAAAAATTGAAAATTTTAATTAATTAATAACAAAATTAATAACCAAAGATATTTCTTTTCAATGTATTATTCTTAACACCTTAAACCTAAACAACAACTTATTCAAGTTTTTGAAATTTTGAACACTACACTTTCGCGCTTATTGATTATCTAAAAAGGATATATAAGAAGTTATACAGTAAAAAGGGTTTTACATTTTTGATTTATCAAAAAAAAAAGCACTGTAAATGTTTAATTAAAGTTAATTAAGCTTCTGGTACCCAAGACATTTTTAAAAACAATATCTAGTCGCATCCAAACACTTTTAAAACAGAAAAAAATCTTTGGAGAATTAATAATAAATAAGACAATCTCGCTCCTCTTAGCATCTCGTTACCACGGCAACCGACTACGACCGTGGCGACGACCGATGAGGAAGACAGATTGCGAGATTATGTCGCGGTGACGGACCTCGGCGAAACGAGGCGAAATCGTGTTAGCAGAAGCGCGCTGTGTAAACAGCGAAAGCCTTGCGGCGCGTTATGCGAAATACCGCAATCACTTTTCATCGTTTGTGTTTGCGGTGAAACACGCAACGAAAAACACACCGAGCGAAAATCATTGCCCCTTTGCTTTTCAACAGCTTTTTCTTCTTTAAAACAAAAAAAAAAACAGCGACGGCCTCTAACGAGTTGACAATTAGCGAGAGAAGAAATTAGCGGCGCGTTGTGTGTGGTAGCTGAAAGCAAATTTGAAATCGCGTGTCTTGAGGCTAGCGGAAAAAGAAGCGAGGTGAAATTAGCGATGTCGGCGACAGATTTGCTTTTTTGTTCGGAAACTGAAGTGAAGGCGACAGTTTTCGACATACCACTTGTCTGTCTCGTTTTTTTTGTTCGCTTCTCCAAGTAATTTCGACATGCTGATTGTTTGTTAAATGATTTCTGATGGAATACCAGGTATGGAAAGTGAAAGAAATGCTTGACACTAGCTAACAAGAACTTTATTGTTTGTTTAAAAAATTAAAGTTTTTATAAATAGACTATTTAATATTGTATTAGGTAGAATTAAAACAGTTAAAAGTTAAGCAAAATAAGAATCTGTATATGAGCATTTTTAAAAGCTTTTACAAAGCGCAGAGAAAAAATAATTCACCAAAGAAATCCGTATGGCTTCTGCTAGCATGCAAGTGGCCATCGGAGACTATGACTTTATGTAAGCTAACTTCTAAACGCAAAACAAAGTTTCTATGCTGCCAGAAAAATGAGCTTTCTTTACGCCTGATAATTCGGCGCCTTTAATTAGCGGCATGTGAGAAGCTGACTTCACTTGGAAGCCATAAAGAGAAGCCTCGAGTTCAAATGATTCTTATAACTTGCCCTCACCTAATTTCGCTGCTTCTTATCTTTCTGAGATTATTACTTCGTTTCGTTCACTAGCAAGCTGCTGTCACTCGTGAAATTAAAGAAAAGGCAGCTAGCTGCTGAGATAATTTTGCTTTGCTCGACGGCACAGCGCTTTAAAAAGGGGTTGGTAGTTTTGAAGGGTGTCTAATAAAATCTCGCTGGTGTTCTGCATGTGTTGTGTAATTTCGTTGAGATTTTTGAAGAGCCCGCAGTTAAACAATCCTTTAAATATTTTTACGGCGTCGCTAAAAAAGGCAACTTTTTTCTTCCTTGATTTTTACGCATACTTTTGTTAATTCAGTCTAGTTGTTCGCTACTAAGTTTATTCGATGCATAGTTAGTTTACAATCTTTGTTTGTCTACCAATGACTATTGCTTCACTCAAGTAATAGAATAAAAATGACAAAATGTTATAGAACTGTTAGTTCAGGCTTTCAAAACTATTCAAAACATTTAATTTATTAAACTTTTAGAATTAATTCTAAAAATATGTAAACGTAAAGGTGTCAATTAATTTTGTTGTTAATAAAATTAAATTTTTTAAATTTATCAAAAAATTGTTTGCTACATAAAGTCTAGTTGTTTACTGTTATAGTATTATTTGCTTCTAACAGTTTAAAAAAAAAGCATTTATTTTGTAGATAAGAGTAGCTAGTATCTATATTTTGGATGTATGGATTATTAATAGCTTATTGTATAGTTTTAATCTAAAACAATTTTAGTATAAAAAACAATTGTTTACAATCAATAAAAAAAACCTGTTTTAAATCAAATTATTTGTTAAGTTTTCGTTAAACTGATGTTGAAAAATATTCTAAAAGTTTCAAGTCTCGTTTTTTAAAGTAGTTACCAAAACTGTAAAAAAATATCAAATAACTTCAACTACTTATTTTAAGTTTTTGTTCATACCATCTTTAAAATAAAAAGTATAGTTGATCGAATTAACTTTAAAAATCTAAACCTGAACTTTTAAAAAACAATATACATATAACAAAAGTAACTAAATAGTGTGTTTCAAATAAAAACTTTTCAAACCAGCAAACAGCTTATTAACCACTTACGAAAACAGAATCTCGATATTCAAAACTTCGACAAGCTTCCAAAGCTGCCGTCTCGCTTTGCTTCTGCTACAAAATAAAAAGCTTCTGCTCGTCGGCTTGCCGTCGAATGCACTTCTTTCCGCCGCTCGCCTCTCTCCGTGTCGCCGCTCAGCAAACTTTTAATCGCCGCCGCTGTTGCTCGAAAGTGAAAAAAGAGAGAGGAGACGAAGCATCAGATCACACACGACCCTTAAACAAAGCCGCCACCCCTCAAAATTTCGCCCGTGCGACTGAAAAGCTGCTGTCGGGCTACGAGGGGTCGTAATTGTGAGGGCATAGAAGGCAATAGCCTTGCTGTGCGGTTTGCGAGGAGAAAACACCGCGCTTGTGTTAGGAGAATGTGAGCTTATATTAGCTTCGTTGTTGTGCTTTCGGCCGACGTCGCTGGTTTTTGGTGAGTGATTTTTCTTGGTAAGTGGATATTTTATCGGTAAGCAAAAAAGTTTTCTGTAAAATTTTTAGTTTTTACAGTTTTTTAGTAATACAAATATCATCGAAAAAATAAATTGCTCAAATTGTTAACGAACAAGAAACAGCGTTTCGAAAAATTTCACTGCTTTCACCGTTCAGCCACCTGCTTGTGACGTCATAATTCTCACAGAGTTCTAACTTTTTTCGGTGAAAGTAACAACCAATCTAGCGCTCGTGGAAAAACATCATAAATCAAACAGAAGGGATTTCGCGTTCAAATTTGTAAAATGTTTCCCATGGGAGAAGGATAAACCGCTAATTTGCAGTGCATTCAGTTACATGCTGATATGTAACTTGTTATTAGCGCTTTAAAGTATGCGAGTTTGAATATTATTTCGCAAAGTTCGGTGGTAATTAAACCGCGAGGTCGTTCGGTTAGTCGATAAATCGAACTGAAATTCGCGTTTAAATGAAGAATGTAATATATAGAGTAGCGGTTTATGAAGGCCATTGGGAAAATCGAGTTACGATTCCCTCACGGCCGTTCTGGTTAGTAAATGTTTTAAAGCGCGCTTCAGTTCCAAGATACTTCATTTTTGATATTTTATTAGCTGCTTGAAGCGGCTTGATTTTGCTGAAATTAAATTTTGCTTTTATTCGTTTTACATATTTTATAAAACTTGTATCTCGCAACTGAATCCTTTATTAGCAAAACTAAATTTTTGCAAATGTTTTGATGAGTAACTCATAAGTTGTGTTGTAGAGGTTATTTTATTAGCTTTTTCAAAATTTAAGTGATGGTACTGTGCTACATTGATAATTAATAGGGATTTTTTATCAGGTTGATCTTACTGAAGTTGTTTAAGATTTCCAAGAAAATATATACTTGCAATAATGAAAAAAAAAAACTTTAGTTTTAGTATAGATAGTACAAGTTTTAGTTTTTGAGCCTTTAAAAGTGAGGTTGTTTTATAATTAATGTTTAGTAATAACTTTGTATAAAACAATAACAATTAGTAACAAAATATGAAAAATACTTTTTTGCATAGCTATGAAAAGCATTACTTATTTGAAAAATATTTTAGCAAAGTAAAATCTTTTTGTAATGTTTTATAGTTATCGAGTTTAACAAACAAATAGTATTTATAGATTGAGTTTGTTTTGCCATATTACAGTGCATTTTAGATATAAAACTTTCTAAAGCAAACGTTTTTGATCGCTTGAACTCAGTTTTACAGTTAGTAATTAAATTTTTCATTTCTTTATTTTAAACCGTGGAGGGCAGTTAAAATTAAACTTACTAAAATATCGCAAAACTTATCTATTACCAATACAAAACATTTTGCTTAAAACTAGTGTATAAATTTTTATTTTCACTAAAACTACTACTACTATTGATAAACAGTATTTACACTAGTTGAACAGTTGAGATTTGACAAAAAATGTCTTTAAATTAATATAAATACAACATTAACCTATCTATAACAAAAAAATTTTCGAAGACTGTATGTCAAGTAAATTTGTTCATTGAAAAAAGAAACAATCAGACGAACTATATAAACTTTCATTCTACTAAGACTTCATTCATACTAATATAAATTAAATTATAGTTTGTAAATGTTTTGTTTACATTGTTTTTAATAATCTGATTTATTTTTAAAAGTTATTTTCATTTAAAGTTATCTACTTTAAATCAAAGCAAAGATAAAAAAGATAAACTTTAACAATCAGACTTTTTTAAAAGTTTTTTTCCATTGAAACTTATCTACTTAAACTTTCAAGCAAAAACAAAAACTCCTTAATAAAGTTCCTGAAACATAAGAGACAATTTTCTTTTTGTAGTAAGTTAGGTTATATTCGCATACAATAAAAAAATAGACCAATTTACACTGATTTTGTAACTGTAGTTTTATACTAGTAAATGGCAGAATGGAAACAAAAAACCTATTATTTTGTATTTTACTCCCCACATTTCAAATGCATCATTGATGTTCAGTTAAAACTCCCTACATTTGAAACATAATAAACTATAATTTTTTTATCTGTAAGTTTAAACAAGATACACTGCACAAAACTAAAGTTTTTATGAACCTTATTTGGTGAAAAAGATATTTTTTTCGCGAAACTAAGCTAGTATAGTTGTTTATGTTAATTTCTAGAGCACACTATGACATTAAAAAGCATCAGTCATTTTAATTTAATTTAAAGGAAACTTCACTAGACTATTGTTTTTTAAGTTTTTAAAATAAATGTAAAAACATTATCTTGAAAATTTAATGCGCATTACTTATACATTTCTTAGAAAATAGTATTTTATTGAATTGTATAGCTAAGTTTGCAATAAAAATCTTTAACTATCAAACTTATCTTCAAAAAACGTTTTGCAAAAAACACCTTATTTCAAAAAGAAAATTTTATAAAAGACTTACGTATTTAATATATTAATGATATAACATTTTGTTTTAATATTTAAATTTAAGTTTTAGTACAATTATTTTTATTTAGCTTAGTATGAATTCCATACGTAAGCTAATCTTACATTTTGACTTAAATGCACACTAACTATTTTTTTACAAGAGTATCACTATATATTTAGTAAAGCAATCAGTAATACGTTTCCTAGTAGATTTAATGTATTTTACTCGATGACCTTTTATTTTATACGTAAGAATGGTATTATAATTAATTTAAACGATATTTGATTATTTACAAAAGTTTTGTTTATATTACAAATTTTAGTATAATTATCGTGACTTAAATTTTATTTAGTGGACTTTTACAACTTGCTGAGATCGTCATTACAAGCATATCACACACAAAATTTGTAATAATAATGGTTTTTAATACTTTTTAATAATTTATAGTTTGTGTTTATCAATCATTGCTGAATTAGCGTAAGGGTAATAAATGTTTTAATGTTTTATTTGTTTTTTGAACTATTGTATTCTCTTTTTCTTTAGTCAATTTTTATTTTCTTCGTACTTTTCAAAGTATTTAAACTTAATATTTTAATGACTAACAATGGTGAATTTTAAGATTAAAATACCTCATAGTCTAATAGTTTATTTAATAATCTTGTAGTTTTGTTTTTGTTGTTTAATTATTATTTTTAGTATATTTAATAAAAAGTAATGTCAAAATAAATGCCTTAGTTTTTTATAAACAGTTTGTTTATAAGTTCTTCTAAGTACTAGTATGAAAACTTAATAACATAATATCTATACAGCATGTTAAAACTAAATAAAGTAAAAACTTGATTTTTATAATTGTTGTGTTAAGTTCAAGTACTAATAGTTTATATTACTGTAATCAATAACAAAATCAAAGTTAAATAAAATAATTTTTACAGTAAACTATGAACATTTTTACTAATTTCATATACTAAAGTTTATCCAGTTTAATAATAACTTGTGGTTAATATTTTACGTTTATTTGTTAAACAATTATACATTTTACGTATTTTACGTAAATACTTTATTTTTCAAACGATTTTTTTCATTTAATGTGTCCTGCAAAGTGCTTTTGTTTTAGTAGATCTTGCCATTCCTCTAAAAATGCTGCCGACCTCTGACTTATGTAAAAGTTTATATTGATAGATCGGCTTTTAAAGTATTTTCATGAACAATTTTGGTTCACATTTGTTATAAACTACCTACTGAACGCAAAATTTTAACACTTTAGTTTTAAAGGTAACGGTTTAGTTTTCATAGGTATAATTTACTTATTATAAATAACAATCAACATGTTTTTGAAGAAAAAAAAACTAACAACACACACTTATCCAGCACCTGCTTATCAAGACCAGTAAGAAGGCAACGTCGTTGGCAAAGTGGCAATAAAAGCAAAAAAAGAAAAGCTTTTGTTGTCATCATTTTAGTACTGTTCAACCACATCTCATCTCTTTCATTCCCCGTTGACTTGTAAATGCCCCTTATTACGCATGACAGCCCCTTTACAGATAAGAAGCAGCGACACGACACACAAGTTGCACTTCTTTTTCTCTCGTCAGCAGAAGACACACACAACAGTGAATTAGAAAGGCGACAAAAGAAGCGGCTTCTGACGTCACAAACAAAAAATTCGTCGTTTAAGTTTTTTCTTTTTGTTCGAAACTCGCGTCCTCATTAGTTGTATTTGCTCCGCTCGATACGAGATTGTTTTCGAGATTCCACCGTCGAGTAATTGGCTCAAACAACGTTTTTGTTTCGATGAGTTTCATTTATTGCATAATAATATTTATAGTTTATTTTATCATATAGCTTTTCTAAGTACTTCGATCGTAATTTTAAGTGCACTTTGTAAAGCATAAATATCCTGTAAACCGAACTTATTTTACATAACAGTTTCTACAATCAATCATCAGGCAATAAAAAAATAAAAATTTTTTTATATACTGAAATTATAACTTTTTTTATTCCATGTAAAACTATCATAGCACGCAATTTCAAATAAGAACGAGCTACGCCTGATAAAATTAATTTTATACAAACTGTTCAAACTACAATGTACGGTAATAATTAAGTTGCTATTGACAAAAATGTTTTAAGACTCTTTAGGATATGAAGTTATGTTTTACCACCAACAAAACAATTGTTTATTGTAAACAGTTATTGTTTTCCAGTTTTTAAAACAACTATTATTAAGAAAAACTTTATTACAAAATTGATATCTAAATTTTGGAAAACTCAAAGATTAAACACCAAAAATCAATTTAAGTTATAAAAAATTTACAGGTAGATAAACTTAGTTATGATGAAACTATAAGGAGCTTACCTAATACTAATAAATATTATCTTTATAAAAATATTCTAACGTTTAGTAAAATTGAAAGGTTTTAATTAAACTGTAGTCGTTTTAAAAGTGTAAATAAAACACAGATATTGAAAGTATACAAAAAAAATCAGAACTTTAAAGACCTAACACAAGTTTATCAGCTTAAGTTTCTTAGCGTAAACTAGTAAAGTTATAAAACTATGAAAAAAAAGTAGTTTGTTAAACTAAAAAAAACTTAACTCCTAAAATTTTGATATAAAAAAGTATTTAAAACTAATCTTTGAGTTTAGTTTTTAATTTATCTTTATAAAAAAGCAATATATTATTTTTATAACAGAATAAGATTATCCTAGCAATGAAACGTTCAACAAATAACGTTGAACTTCGAATATGTGATTAATGGGTGCACAATAAACTTAGTTTTAAACTTTCTCTAACTTTCCTTCTAACTAGGGTTCTTATGTTACTTAATTAGAGTCTTAAATTAGCAATGGAATTTTTGTGGTATTCATAAAAATCTATTAATGTTACTATACAAACTAAAAACCTAAGCAAAATATAAAATTTAATCAAAAAAAAAAAAAAACATCGACTAAGCATAACTTCAAAATACGTAACTGTTAAATTTTAATAAAAAGTTATTAATATTTTAATTAGTAAAATACAAACAGCTCTCAAAATTTTCCTAAAAAAATTAGAAGATCGAAATTTAAAAAGTTGAATTACTTTTTAATTAAAAGCTTATTCTTGCTTAATAAAATAATTCAGTTTAAGCAGGAGTTTTCTTTTAATAAACAGTTTAAGTTAACAGTTGTAAAAATACAATTTTAAATAAAGATTTTCTTAATCAATCGTTATAATATATTTTCAAACAAAATTAATACCTGCTTGTTCCGGCAACCCACTGCAACACTTCAATCTTTTATAAACTACGGAAGTGCTGACTAACCAACCTTGTTGCTAAGCAACCATGCCACCTTTGTTGCTACGTGAGATGCGATCAGCGCTTATCTGCTTAATTTGATTACAGATATGCTCGTCTGTTGTTTAGTAACCATTGTCAGCGAAAAAGTTGTTTGAACAGAGACAGTTTTGTCAGTTTAGCTTGTATGCTGTGTAATTCCGCTTGTTACCAGACTTTTATGTTGTTTATTAGTAACAACGTAGACATACTAAGTAGATCCTCCCTGTTTCTAACACAATTTGTTTTATGTTTTATGTTGACGGTTTAGTAGGTATAATAACAAATAAGCAGTTTGGTATCTGTAAAGCTAAAGTAATCTAGTTTGATTTGTTTTTCTATCTTGTTTACTGTTGTGTAACCAAAACTCTACTGTTTACACTTCACAATATTTATTTAAGTTTTAATTTATGATCTTAAAATGATGTCCTTAAGTACATATACATAAGCAAAAACTTAGAACCAAATTAATCGGGCATAAACTTAATTAAATGTTTTAAAACCTGTACGTTTTTTATTAGGAGTCAATTATTGCAATAAAAATTAATAACAACTTTCGAAAATGATTTAGATAATATTTAATATTTTAAAAGTACAATAAGTCAAGTATCTGTATAATTTGTTTTTTGGTAAAATATAGTTTTTTTTTTAATTTTCCACAGCAACTCAATCATGATCAGCTGGTTTCCACGCAACGAAGGTTCACTTCCAATGTGACGTCATAAAAGTAAAATAAATTTAATCGACATATGCTTTGGTGGCCATCGTTAATATAAGCAATTAAGCGAGGGTCAATGCCCGTAACAACGAAAATTGATTTTTTTTAACGAATGAAATTTTTTTGAAAAGTTAACTTTCTACTAATTTATAACTTTTTCTTTTGTTTTATGAGCTGTTTTGTTAAATCTTAAAGTTTGTTAAATACTTACAAAATAATATTATAGTAACAAGTTTGTTTTTACACATCGGTGCCATAAAATTAATAGAAACCAGAAAAAAAACTTTTAGTTAATTGTGTTTTTACTTATATAACTTGAAATTTTTACACTACACATTCTGAACCTGTCACTTCCGAATGCTTAAAACCCTTCAAAATTGTCACCCTGGTCGACAAAGTTGGAAAGAATGACTTTCGTTACCAGTGCGACGTGTCAACGTGTTTACGGTTCAAGTTTGCATATAAACCCACCTAACACCAAATTAAAAGAGCAAACGAATGTCACTTTCGTCCCTTTTGTGTTGCTTCTAAAAGATTTATGTGATTTTGAAAAGCAAAGGTTCGTAAAAAAAAACGAAGTTTTTGAAGTTGCTTCAAAAACGCATTTTTTTCAAGTGTCGAAAAAATTTGTTATAAATCTTTTGAACTATTAATTCTGCTCGTCTCATAGTTAAATATTTCTGTAAAACCTGCAATGTGTGCTTCATCAGCTACAAACCAGTTTAAAAAAGATCAACTTGCCGTAACTGCTAATCTTGAAGCTGAGGTAGAAAGCCAAAAACCGTGAAATGGTAATGACCTATCGTTAAAACCTTCTGCGTGGAGATAATTAGAGTAAAAAAAAAACCGATGTTGAGAACTCAGAAGGGATTTTGATTGACTATTTTAGAAGAGAAATAGCGAGAGGGCTTCTTGTTGTTTTGTTGTTGGCGGTTTTCAAACAAAAAGCTGCTTGCGATATTCGCACACAGGTCAATGCAGACGACTGCCAACATATTGATTTTAGAGTTGTGAAATTTTATCACATTAGTTGTCTATTTTTAAATTTGTCGTGTTTTAATGTCTGCTATAATATTGTAGACTTAATTATAACTTCTGATGTAAATAGTAACGCGAAAAGAAGTAAAAACACTAGTTAAAAAATTATTAATTACCAATATTTAAAAATAGTTTGTTATAGGTTAAATTTAATTAAAGACAGTTAGCGAATATGAGCTTCACTGAAAAAAATAACATAATTTTTTAGTAGAAGCTAATTATGATTTCATTATTTTTGACACAGATCAGTTTTAGTTTTTAATTAAAGTTTATAAGTGTATGGTTGTTGTATGATTGTTTCATTATATATTTTATTATAAAAGCTGCCTTTAATTAACATAAGAAAATAAAAGTTTCAAAAAACATAAGCTGTGAAATAGTTGCTGGTTGAAAGTAGTTATCGAGACAATCGAACGTTAACTTTATTCCTATGGTTCTAGTTAAGCAGCAAAACCTTTAAAGCTAAATATATCTAGTTTTTTTAAGGGATATAGACGTTAAAGTACTCAAGTTCAATGTATTCCTGTCGACTGATTTAAGTCAGTAAGGAATGTACGAATAATTTGTTATTTAAGTTCTAGAATGTACTTATACAATAGATAAAATTACAAATGCATTTCATACATTTTATTGGTTTACAAAGCTCTCAGTTACTTTTTAGTTAGTAATGTTATTTAAAAATTACAAAAATGATAATTCTAGGGATATTTATAAAATTAGTAGTTGTAAAACACCTTAGGTAAAATGAAAAAACTTAATTACTTTTCTGGTACAAAACTTTTTAAAAGGTTTTGATTAATAGTTTAAAATGTGTTTTCAAAGGGCGTACAACAAAATGTGGTTTTAGTAGCAAAAGGAAATTTAAAACATACTAAAAAAAACTTAACAACTATCGATATTCGCATTTCAAATATTTATCTGTAAGCAAAGCTCAGCCGTTAAGTTATTTTTTTTTAGAAAATGACAAAATTAGAAAGCCCGTTTCTAAAAGCAATAAAATATCACGACTGAATTGTTGTAAACACAAAAGACGAATATAATCGACACGACATGCATTGTTTTAGTTTTGCAAACAACTTTAATGTTCGCCACACGCGTTTACATTTGCAAACTCTCGATTTTGCTCGAACAAGCAGAAGAACCAAAAATAAAACTGTCGAGAATGCTTACTGAAACTTATTTTTGTATCACAAAAGTCACAACTTTTATACGGCTGCTTTTTATTGACAATCTCCGTCGTTGGATATTTTCTGCAATTTATCGATTGACGAGAGCTTTCTCGTTTTGTCCAAGTTTCCTTTTAAACCTTCGGCCTGTCGTTTACTATCACGGCTTTTTTTTGCGAAGCTAATGCGAAGTCGAACAAATGGCTTGCGAGAGTAAAGGTTTTCCTTATCTAAATTTTCAGCAGCAGTAAAGTAAGAAGTGCGTTTTATTGATTTAGACAACGAGTGACAAAAGTAGATGTAAAGTTTTTATAATTATTAATCATAAAAGTTAAAAAAAAAGCATTTGTACTAATATTTTGTGTTAAAAATGTTTAAATTTAAGCTAACCTAAAAACTATCTGTAAGCTGAATTTTTTTAAATTTTAAATTAATTTGTAGATTTAAATGGTTCCGAATACTTTAGTACGACATATCAAACTACAAAAATTTAAATTTTGAAATCGAAAGTCAGACTTAAATTCTATCAACTAAAATTCCAAATTCCTAATTTCCAAAAATTCAAATTTATTATTAGAAGTTTTGACATTTAAAATACAACAGCTCTATATATAACAATTCTAAGTAGTTTAAACTTCAAGTAACTTTAAAGAATTAATTGTTTTGAACGTTAAGTTAGTATATATTTATTTGTTTGTTTTGATATCTTATAAACTAAAAATTTATTTAAAAAAGTTTAACTATAAAACTTAAATTACGTTAATTGAAACTATAAAAATTTCATTCACGAAAATTCTAATTTGATAAATGTAAAATGTTTGTAATTCTATTTGGTTTGTCCAAACAAGGACTTTATAAAACCTAAAGCTAAAATATTTAAATTTGTACTTAAATAAAAAAAATATTGAATTAGTCAATATAAAGTTTTTTTGTAAGAAAAAGACTATGCATTAAAAAAGTCATTGACGATTTTAACAAAGTTTAAAGTCATGATAGGTAGATTTTAAGAAGCTTTAAATTACCGATGGCTGATAACAACTATTTTAAATAATTATCTTTACAAGAATATTTAAGAAGCTTTAGGTATCTGGTTTAAACATCAACAAACATAATAGTACCTTTACATAATAATAACTAAAAGCTGTCAAGTTTAATGTTAAAGAATTAAATTATTTTTAAAGAATTATGTAACAGAAAAAAACTAGAAGTTGTTAAGAATAAAATGTATCGTTTTATTAAAAAGCTTCCAGCTTTTATACATGTGCTTAGTTCTTAAAATAAAAGCTATCTTTTAGTTTTTATGAGTTTTTTTGTCTTAAGAATTTAACATATGTAAAAACTGCATACTAAAACCAATGCCTTTCGAATAGACAAATTTAAACTTACAATAGAAACACAAAAGTAATATCTTCCGCTCCAACTAAACTTTTTGATATTTCAGCAAAAATTTCTCGCTAAAAAAGCCTGTTTTATAAATCTGATTTTATTTTTACTCTCAGCTAAGCTAAATGACCGCTTAAATCATTCGATTACATAAATCTTGAGTGCACACAAGATGTTATGATCGATTTATTTTTACATGAACTTTTGGAAATGAGACCTTGTGCCAAAGTTCTATTTTAGTTGCACACAACTTTAAGTTTTAGAAGCGTATTAAAAGATAAGTTTACTCTTTAAATAATAATCATAAAAAAGTTTAAAGATCATTAAACAAAGTAAAGTAAATCTAACAACTGCATAATTATCATCTAGAGCTAACTCATAACACTAATAACAAAAAAAGCTTGTTTGGTGAGAATTTTTTTGTTAATTTTCGTTTACAAATATATATTTCTTTTTTTCGATTTTCAAGTTAGTAAAACTAACAAGAATTAATTATAAACATGCTATTTTGTAATATGCAAAACAAAAAGTTTTACAAAAAGTTCATGAAAAATTGACAAATATTACATTTACAATTCCTGACAAGCGAGTGAACTTTTAAAATAATTTCAAAAGTTCGATGAAAATTCAGCAGCCGAATATCGACAAGCTGCGAGCTGCGCAAATTTAAACGAAACAACAAAACAACCAGAAATTTTCTACGAAGAACTTCATTTCCCCCCTTTCAAAGCGACACCACAACAATAAAATCTCGAATCCCGGTTACATAAGGGAAATTAGGTGAGGGCAAGTTATATGAGAATAATGATGGGCATAGATTTTGTTTTGAACTCACTTCAGATTTTCTTCTAAGCAAAAGCTCCTCACATGCCGTTAATTAGAGATGCAGCGAATTAGCAGCGGATTTTTACTGGCAGCGGCGGTTTACTTTTTGCACGATCGCCATAAAAAGCTCTCAGGTGTATTTCGTGCGCTTTAGTAACCTTCTCTAACGTCTTATAAAAGTTTTTTACTTTTGCTTCTTGTCCCCGAGATAAAGTATGTTGCTGATAAATGTTTTGCGTTCACATTTTTTTAAAAGACAGTAAATGAAAGGTAGTTGAAAAAACAAAAATCAATGCTTCAAAGAGAAAATTAAGAGTGTTTACAAATCATTTTTAAAGCGTTTGCTTTTTTTGCTAAAAGAACTACAAAACTGCTTAAAAACTACTTAGTGCATAAAGAAAAAAACTTGAAACAATTTCTAATGAAATGAAAATAAAATACAGACAAAAAGCTTCATATTAATTTCCGAACACAAAGCTCGAAACGTCACCGACCTCGCAGGCTTTCACCTCGCTTTTTTATCTGCCTATAAACGCATCAAGTTTTCATTGAGAGGTGCTACCACACACCACGCGTTAATTACCCCTTTCCGCCAATCGAGCGCTCGTTAAATAGGCTTAAATAGGCTCGTTAAAAACGAGCAAAAAAACAGATTATTAGACTTTTGTGAATTTATGCTCGATTTTTTTTTGCATTGAAAATTGTAGGCACAGCGTCGTACCAATCATTCATTGCTTAAACTGCGCTTGCTGATGTGAGGTCAAATTTTCTACTCTTCACTGATGACTGCTGTCAGTAGAAAATTATCTCGCAAATTTCGTCACCGCTTCTAATGCCCGGTTGTGATTGGTCGTGACCGTCGTCGGTTGTCGCCGCGGTTGGCATCGGTTGCCGTGGAAACCACATCAGGTCTTGTGGTTTGGCTTGAGCTATTTTATAATTTTTTGTTTTCACTTTTTATTTATTTAGATGTGTTGTAGTTTGCTTATGATAACAAATTTAAATAAATTTGAAAATAATGTTTCAAAGTCTAAAAAGGTTTTTAGTTTTTATTCATATTGTATTTGTTTAAATCTTCTCCTGAAAAAATTTAAGTTTGTTTATACTTGTATGATATATTTTTATTAAACTTAGGTATTAATATGTATTCAAAAGTTAATTCAAATTTTTAGTCAAATTAAGGTTGACAATATAAAAGTTTAAAATTTTGCTTTTAATTTTACTAATTGTATTTAATTAAAAATAATTTAAATGAATTTTTATATTTCTATTGATATTACGTAAATTATCTAATAAGTAACCATACAAAAAAAATTTTAAGTAAATTAAATTTATTAAAGTTTAATACTTAAAGCAAAAAAAGTAATAAACAAGTTTTTAGTTTATGCTTTTTGTTTTTGTTTCCTACAATCTGTATATTGCTATTAATAAAATTAATTTATTGAAAATATAAAATGTTGTATTTTAGGTTGTAGGCACAAATTTTACAGAAATATTTAACAGAAATATTTGATAGATTAAAATAAAAAAGTTAATAATCTTTAGTTCTTTTTACTATTAAGAAATGATACAAAAACAAGTTTCAAATTTATTTCGTTACTGGTTTTGGTAGCCTAAACACCGACCTCGTCAAAGAACATAACAGTAAATATCATTTGAAAAATGGCAGTTGTATAAATGTATACTTGAAAACGTGAAACAAAAATAAATTTATTTGTAGAAGTTGCCTTTTAAATCATTGTAAATTTATAATTACAAAATTAAACAAAGTTTAAAGTCATAGAATCAAAATAATTAAATTAAAATGTAAAAATTAGAACACACAATAGTGACTATACCTTTCTAACAAAACTTGATATAAATAAAGATTTATACTGTTGTTAATATATTTTATATTTTTTTAAGCTTAAAATAAATGAAAAAAATGTAGACAACGCAGCAATAGTCTTTTTACTTGATTATAAAAAGTTTTTAATAGTTATTTCTACAAAAGAAATGCTACGTAACAGTTTAGTTTAATTGTTTGAATCTTTATAATGATGTTAGTTTTTAACTATATAAACTTAAATGAAAAAGTCACATAAAAAGCAGCAAAACAGAAAACAAAATACATGTAGTTTAATTTCTTAATAGCTTATAGAATAAAGCAGAAGTCACAAAGCAAGCTTAATTAAATGTTTCGAATTCTGTATAAATTAAAAAAAAGTTTAACTATCTTAACTGCGTACATAACAGAGCAAATAACTTATATAATGAGCAAACAGTAATTGATTTTGTGTTTTAAGTAAGCTGTGTAAGCCAGTAGAAAGAAAAACAAGGAAAAAGGAATAGAAAAAAAAAGTTATTGTTCAGTTTTGATCTCGATGAGAAGTAACTTTAGAAGAGATGTGTAAGCAAAAA
Organism: Thalia democratica; assembly: GCF_965202585.1. Classification (NCBI taxonomy): domain Eukaryota; kingdom Metazoa; phylum Chordata; class Thaliacea; order Salpida; family Salpidae; genus Thalia; species Thalia democratica. The sequence goes on from NC_139165.1 coordinate 80,072,141, forward strand.
AAGACGTAAAATTAAAATTTGCACAGTAATCCAGTTTTGATTTCGGATTTTACCCTGAATCATTCAAAAGTGGCGTAATAAAATTTTAAACAAACTTCAGATTTATAAGTTCATTTTTGCATAAAGAAAAATCAAAATTTGTCGACCTGGTAATAGACATAAAAGAACTGTTAAAAAAAACATTTTATTTTTACAAATATAGTTTAAGATTAGTTTAAATAACTTCGATCGAAAAGATAGTAGTTTCAAATCAATAAATAACTAACATTATAATTGGTATGATTATCAGTTTAATAAATATTAAATACCTTTAAACGAAATAGTAGCAACTACCTAACATGTAACAATCTATATGTCGTGAATCGATTGAGAACAGCTGACAAATGCTAATTGCAGCCAGTAACTCTTACAAACTTTTTACAAAAAAAAAATTCTTAGCAATTAGCTTTTGATTTTAAGAGGTAAGTTTAATATTTTACGCATTTCACCAACGAGAAAGAATTGCTCGGTTTTTAATTTAGTTGCGTTGAAACCAGATGATGATTGAGTTGGTTGTTGCTACGACAATAAATAGTCTAACATGCAATTATGTGAAAAAAAGAAAAATACTTTATGTGAAAAAAGTACTATATTTAATAAAACACATTTTAATTTTTTCTATTATACTTTTACTCCAATTAATAAATGAATTCTTAAGCTAAAATTTAATGTGATAACTTAGAGCTTTATTATAAAATCAATGGTAGAGTAAAAATTATCAAATAATTAAACTTAAGTAAAAAAGTAAAAATCCTACTCGAAAAAAAAAACAAACAGATTATTACTGTTTTAGTTAAAAAATTGTAAAATATTAAGCAATAATTTTTAGTTTAATCAAATAGCTCGCATTAAAAATACGTACAAAAGTCTGTTTCATTTTCAGTTCGTTTAAAAACCAATAAAAAAAATTCTTAGAAAACCCGCGACAGTAATTGATATAACATATTTAATATATATTATAAAACTGTTTAATATATTTACGCTTGTGCAAGCTATTAACTTAGCAACAAGTCGTATTACATTTTTTAATACCGCTGCTGATTAGTTTCTGTCGCCATGGTTACGAGCTACGGACCAGTTAATCTCCAATCAAATTAAGCTGATAAGCGATGATGATCTTTACCATGGCAACAAGGTTGTCAAGCATTTTCGTAGAAGTTAATTGGATGAATTACCGGAAAGTTACCGACGTCTGCGAGCGGTGACTGATGTCTGAAAATTACTGCTAAATCGTAGGAGGGGCGAAAATTTTTGTAAAGATTTAACCAAATTATTAATTTTTAATTTTGACAAAATTTATTGAATTTTAAATCAAAGTTTAAAACCTGTGAAAAGCTTTAAATATTTGTCTTAAAAAACACTTCGGCAAAATATTAAGCAAACAGTTTGCTTTTGCTGTTAATACAACCAATAGTGCTAAATATATTTTACTTATATCACATTTGTATGAAATATTTTGGAATATCCTAAGGTATTCAAACTTTTTAATGAGAGATTAGAAAAGTTAAAGAGAATTACATTCTAGTTTTTGATACAATTTTTAAACAGAAACTACAAATAAAACTGTGATTACAAGTATTTCAATAATGTTTGCAATTAAAAATAAGATAATTTACTGTAAAAGATAAAAAGCGTTTAAAATTCAAAAAAAATAATATATTTGCAATAAATCTAAATTAAAAAACTGAGATTAATCCAAATCTGTAAAATATTTTTTTTTTGTGAATTTAGCACAAAAACCATTACAAATTATAAAACGACGGACTTAAAGCATCTCAAAAAACACGAATTAAAACTTAGGAGTTATAAATTATTAAAGTAATAATAAATTACAATTTTGGTTTAAGACTGTTTTTAGCGTGGATTCTTAAAATGAAAAGCCGAAAATTAGCGTTTTGTCATTATTAGAAGCTGAAAACCACAAAAAAGCTGACTTGCCTCGAAAACTGTTTATTAATCAGCAAACAGCTCTTTGGCAGGAGAAACTTGCTTATAATGCGTAGTGGCATAAAACGACTGCGGTGAAAATTTGTGTTTGATATTTTTCAGATTTAAAAGCGAGCAGAAGCATTCAAAGTCGTCAATAGATAGGTTTAATTAGAGAAAAAGGATATATGTATTTTTTTTATATATTGTTTGAAACAAATATACTTCTAAAAATGTGTTGTTTTTAAATCTTGACATAGTTCAACACTAAGGTTTTAAAAGTTTTCAAAAGTTTCGGACTTTAGAAAATATGTGGTTTTTTTAAAGTTTGCGTTTTTTTTTAGACAATTTGTTAGCACACATTCTATTAAAGTGGCAAAGAGATAATTAAAAAAAGTCGAAGAAAGACTATGTGGTTCAAATACATCAAAAAAAGTTCTTGTGTATAAAGTTCAAAGAATTATTTTTTTTAAATCTTAAATAATTTTAAAACTTTTTTTAATCAATCAATACGAAACTTAACTAGTTTTTTACATACCAAAGTTTTGTAAACAGTCAATTCTTTACATTTCCATCATTCAAACACACGAAGTCCTAACAACCCTTATCAATCTGGTCTATTTTTGCATTTATATTAAACTTCAACCTTTTTGTTTGTTAGCAAGCTGATTATTGACTAAGCAGAGAAAAGTATCGAGATTTGATAAAGAAGTTTAAATGCAAAGGGGAAACTTATTACGTTTTTGTTTTACCGCCTCAATAAAAAAGTCGTTGGTATTTCTTATTGGTGTCGCATGAGATAATTGACTTTCGCTGCTTGTTGAAACGCTAGCGTCTTAGAAATTAGTCATGCTAGAAGCTGCAATAAATTAAAGAATAAATTTAGAAAATTAAAAGTAGCTTCAATACTATTGATTAGTTAAACATTTAAAATGTCTATTTTTTAATTTATTTAGCTTCTTTTTTAGGCAACTTAACTTATTTGTTTGTTTAACTTTAAACGAAGCTAAATTCGTAACATGAGCCAAAAATTTTAATTGTTATTTAACTAATGGCTTTAAAGTTAATTGAAGCAATTTTTAATTTTTTATCTAATAACTAAATTTAGATTTCCTTATTTTCAAAAAAACAAATCCTGATATTATTTAGTTGATAAGTATAATATATGTTTTTTTAAAGTTAAGTCTTTAGACAAATACACAGTTTTTTACCTTAAAAGCAGCAAAACAAAAATTTATCAGTTTTAAACTATTAGTGAATTTAAAATTTTTATTAGAATAATTTAACATTTAGTTTGATAGAAGTGCATCGGATTTTTATACTAACAAAATATTTTGGGTACCATGAAAATAATTCAAATTTTGCAAATTTTAGCAAACACTTCAACTACAAAGCATCAAACTTGAAAGTAGCCGAGTATAAAAAAATCGCATACTTTAACTTCAAAAATATTGTTTGGTAGTTAATGTTTTATTTATGAGTTTATTTTTAGATTAATTTTAAATATTTTGTTTCTTTGACTTTAGTTGTTAAATTACACAATATACAAACTTTTTAGAGAGTTTATATTTATTGGTGAACGAGCTGCAAAAGCGTCAGTTTGTAAGCATATTAAGGGCTTCCTACAATGAGGGCAAGTGACAAAATTCGAGGTTTAATAGTGCAGCGTTACTTGCGACAAGACAGGAAATGTCGGTGTTAAACAAAAAACGAAGAACATTTTCCTTTCACTTCGACATCAACTACAAAAGGATGTGAAGTTTTTATTATCTGTGGTGGAAGTTGGTGGTATGTTATTATTGATAAATAAACAATAAGTTTTTTTTGTTAAAGTTGGAATTAATTTGACCCTTTTAAACCCCGTTTAATAAGCTTGTTTATAAATTCTTTTGTATTTTTCAAAGTTAATTTACCTACAACTTTCTGTTTGCGAACAGTAAAAACAAATCACTGGCAAAATAAAATTAGCCAGGTGTAATGAAATCAGCCTGGAGGGAATTTATATTATATTAATTTTCTGAGAAGAAATTTATTCTAAGATAAACCGACCGCTTATATTAAATATTTCAAAAACTTGTGAAAAAAAGTTTAAGAGCTTTACTCAATAACTTTGTCAATAGTTTAGTATAAATTTTAAGAGCAAAGTTTATAATTAAACCGCAAACATATAACAGAAAGGCTATTAGTAGAATGAACTATAATTCCCAAAAGATTGTTGGTTTACTTTGTTTAAAGTTTGCTTCGGTTTAAGTTTCAAACTACTGCCTTATAAGTATCCGTGCTCATTAAGCAGTTTGACTTTGTTCAACAACTTTTTAAAATTTGTTTCTTTGGAAGATGATTTTGTTTATAAACTGTTTTTATTTATTCACTACCGTTGACATCATTACTTTCTCCAGTAAATTTATATTTAAGGTCCAAGTAGATTGAAAAATCTTTAAACTTCACTAGCATAGAAATTTTTTTAATTTAAATTTTTTAGAAGTTTTATTTCAAGCATAGTTAAACAAACAAATATTTTTTTTATTTGTTTTAAAACTTTTAAGTTTAAAATGTAAAAGGAGTACAAACTGTATAACACATCAAAAATGCGAGATGTAAATTTTTGTTTTAAAAATAATATAAATAAAGTTTGCTTTAAAACAAAATTTAAAATTGTTCACCTAATCTTAGGTTAAACAGAAATAAAAGAACACTATTACACTTATTATTTTACGTAAATTTTACTTAAAAATAATTTGTTGTAACAGTAATATTTTAAAACAATGTTTCAAGTTCTAAAGAAACTTTAGAGTTTTATTGCAAACAATTGTTGTGTTTTGCAATTTATTTATTGTATCTAAACACAAAAAACGCATTAACATCAAAAAGAAATTCAATCATACCAAAATTTTTTCTTCAAAAAGTAGAAGAATAGTTTTAGTAGTACATAAATTTTTAAGGCCTAAAAAAATGTAAAATTTAAGTATAGTTCTTAAGAAGATTTATTCGTAAAAACTGATTTGTTTTCAAATTTTAAAACCATAACAAATTAAAAGTATATTAAGTTAAGGTAATTATCTATTAATGTATTATTCCTTAAATGTAGAGTACTTTTGTATGAATTTATTTTACTGCAAAATTTTAACTAACGTTTAAAAATCAGCCATTAGTACAAAAATATTTTTTTTTTAGTCTGTTGAAATAAAACCTCATACAAACTTTAGACTTATAAATTTGTTGCACATAGAAAAACCAAAAATTTTCGATCTGGTAATAAAAAAAGTTATTAAGATTATGTATTTTTTTTACAAATATATTTTTACTCAGAAAAAATAGAACAAGGAGCACAAAAAGTAACTGCTTTTAAAAACAACAGAAAAAAGACTGTCGGTCAAAAAATTCTTCTGATAATTTGAGATGTGACGAAAATTACTGTAAAATGTTTTATTAAACTAAAATAAAAAAAAGTAAACTTTAGAAGCGCCGTGTAAGCAAATAGAGACGTTATATTAAAATTTGGACAGTAATCAGGTTTCAATGTCGGGTTTACCCTGAATCGTTAAGAGGTGAGGAGGGTGAGTGGTGAGCTTCGAGAATGAAGAAGTACGACCCTAAGTGACGGTGAACGGAGGAAATGAGGGTGTGAGCGTGACCCAGTTTCATTTGCAACCTGCTCAAGCAAGAGTCTTCGGTGACTAACGGGAGTGAATGTCCATTGATGCCGTTGTCAAGGAAGATCTGTTGTTATTGTTACTATTGCATAATTTTATTTTTGTTTCTTGTTGTAAAACAAACAAAAGCTTTAAAATTTTAATTAAAAAAGATAAAAGTCTTCTTACTATTAAATTTTTAATTTTAAGTAAAAATCTTTGTGACTACAATAAAATTTAATTTTACATACTGTTAAGAAGTTTTAAAGTAAAATGGTGTATTTAGAAATAAATGTTTTCAACTTACTTGTTTATATTGCCCCAAATTGATTTCGTCCAAATACTGACCAATTCTTTCACAACTCCATTTGCTCATTTCATCGGAATTTTTCGATATCGTTTCCATGGTAGCTTTGTCAGCAGACATAAAAGATATCCTGTTATTAGTTTCACTCGGCAGTGAAGCGTTTTTTGCAGAAGTGTGAGACACGGGTTCAGTTTTAAGCAATGTTTTAGCGGTCTGAAGGTTAAAGTTCTTAAAAGAAGCGCATTCTAAAGAGGAATTTCTGTATAATAAAACAAGATTAGTTCATTTATAAATACAAAAATTTATATCTAACTTACTATAAACTTACAAGTCAATGAGCGAACGAGAAGTTCTTGGTTTTTTTGTTTCTTTTTTAAGTTTTCTGAAAATAAAAGTTGTAGAATTTTGTATTAAAAAAAACAATTTTTTACACATTACTGCAGAAGAAATTATTCTTACCACATAAGCTTTAAAAACTGAAAGTTTCATAAATGTTTTTTATCTAAGTGATACGAAGTAAGCATTTTTATTTTGTTGAACTATATCTGTATTAATATATAACTATTTATTTACTAAATACATTGTACAAAAAGTACTTACATAGGAACACTACTTGGTCTTTTTACGTTCTTTTGTATTGTTTTTTTAACACCACCCTCATTTTTCTCGTTTGATATGCTAAAATAAAAGTTGAAAAAATAAATCTGTCAAGTGTTATGTTAGATGCTTTAACAGATATCAAGTTAGCTATAACAACTATATTAAAAATAAAATTGAGTATATATTTTTTTAGCTTGATAGTTAAATTTTAACCCGTATCAGTTGATACTAACCATGCTTCTAACATATGTACTTTTTTGTTTTTTATAAAAACTAAAATAATTTTCATTTAAAATCAATCATTGCAGCTTCTTAGTTTTCTTTTATGTTTAAAAAAGGATTAAATTACGCTGAAAATAAAGTTTTTATAACTACAAAACTGCTTACTTTTCTGAAGTTTCAGCATGGTCTTTAACATCATTTGAGTTATTTTTCAGATTTAGTTCAAAAGATTTTAGTTCTTCTGATTGGTTAACTTCTTGTTCTACTTGAGACTTGCAGTTTATTTTAATATTTTCAAGTAAATTTGGCGCCAATTGTCCGAATGCAGCTGCCATGTTCTTTACAAGATTTGACTGATCCAGCATCAATCTGTAAGTAAGTAGTTAATTGAAAAAAACATTATAAGTATGAAAAAATACTTGATGGTTAAACAAAGCATCTTGTTTTTAGAGAACATGACTTAATTATTTTTTAACTAAAATTGTAACTATAAGTATATATGCATAAACAACTGTTTTTTAGGTTTATAATGCTTTTCCATTAAAAACTTAAATGACTACAAAATAACATTAAATTGAAATTTTTTTTTATTACAAAATATTATGATAATATCTATTTGAATTTAGTAGTTTAGTAAATTGAAGTTTTCAAAATATTTATTTAATAGTATATTTGGTCAATATATGTGTAACTAAAATAAAAAATCTTTTTATAAAATGTAAAACATAATTAATAGTTTTACTTAGGTAACTTAAATTTTTTTTTTCAGTATAAATCTAAGTATCACAAATTTGACTACTTAATTTTATAGTATTACAGACAGTCTGTCTATTTTTGATTATTTCAAAAAGATCGACCTATACTTTTTTGAAATAATTTTAAAACTTACTTTTTAGTAACAGCTTTTCGCAGAGCAAACTAAATTGACTTGAATAAAAACATAAACAGAGTTATTGAGTAATAAGCCTAATTCTACAGATTAAGAAAAAAAAGAAAATTGTTTTAAAAATAAACCAACTATTTGTTAAAAAAACGAAAGTTATCTGCTAATTGAATAATTTGCTACCTTTTTAAAGGGCAACTGTAAGTAATTTTATAAATAATAAAATGATGATAAATTACTTACTTTTTATAGTCGAAATTGATTGAATCTTCGTGTGAATTCGGCAGAAAGTCTAAAAAATGTTAATATCGTTCATTCGTTATTCTATTATAGTTGGTAATTTTTTTTTCAATGTAGTGCTAAAATATATGCAGGCTTTAAAATTACTTATTACTTATTTTTTAAGTTGAAATATTTAAAAATAAACCGTTTTCAATTTTTGATTTCTTGTTAACAGTTGGATGTAATTCGTTTGCTTCTTCATCTAACTGATTCTGCAAGATAAAGAGTTATACTTTAATAAAACAACTTACTTATATATTTTTTCTCTATCTAACAAACTCCCGACCTGATTTTGTTCAACGTTGTGTGATCTTTTTCTAGAAGCTGTATCTTCGTCTGCTGCAGGGCTTTGAACTTTTTTATCAGTCGAACATGGAGGTTTTCCTCGCATTTGCGACGGAGAATCTCTGATAAAAAACTCTATTGTTAAAGACATACCTCTAAACTTCAAAAACGTGAAACTTTAGCTTTCAAAAATATAGGTAATTTTATAACATTTATTCCATAGAAAAAAGACATACAAAAATGTATAATTTGAATTACACAGTGATAAAAAAGGTATATAGATTGGAAAGATCAAAATATTGTTTAAATGAAAAAAATAACAAAAAACATTTTTCTAGACGGCAGAACGCAAGTGAAAGCGGAATTTCTCGTCTCTGATTCGCTGATTTTGGCCAGCAATGGCGATTTGTCGAAACCCATCAGAGAAGAGCTGGGCAGGTTGCTTGGCAACGAAACCAACGGTTGCCATGCTGTGACGTTACCGAGATCTTCCCGCTGGTTGTTGATGGTGGAAGGAAAAATATGGCTGATTTTATTTGGCACGTCATCCTCAGCAGAACTTGTCTGTTTGATGTTTTTGCTTACTTTTAAAAACTTATAAAAAAAACCTAGACCAAATATAGATTTAATCGAAAGTTTAAAATCTTAATCAGTCTTATTTGACCCTAGCTGCTGTTAAGTAAATTCTTCACTTTTTTGATTATTCTTTTTATTTTTTACTATTCGTATGGAAAGCATTGTTTATTTCTTACTTTTTTATAAAACAAAATTTATGTTAGTAACCATTTTTTGTACTATATGAAAACAAAAATCATTGCAGTTTGAGATTGCTACCAAGTAAATGGTCTCACCACATAATGCTGAGAGAAGAAAGCAATGTTCTTCAGACACCATTCACATTCGCATTCGTTCTGATGATGAATGATCACCGATTTTGACATGAGAGCTTTCAGACTCTTCCCGTGATGTCTAATGCTTCTTTTCCAATCTTTTGCAGTCTCCCTCCCGCTTATCGCTTGGAACTCGTTGGGATGCATCCAGCTTTGCTTGCCCCCAAGCTCGTACAAAATTGACTTGCCTGTAAAGTAAAGATCCGTAAAGTTCAAAATGAAACGTTGAAAAAATTCTTGAGCTGCTTATTTTCTTTGTAAAAAAACATTTTAAGAATTTAGGTTAAATCTTTTCTTTTAATTAAATCATTTAAATTAAACGTATAAAACATAAAACAAATAAATACAGTAATACTATTAAAGTTCGCTCTGCTTTGCTAAATCTAAAAAGCTAAAGCAGTTTACAGATAAAGACGGCACATCGAGCAAAAATCGACTTAAACATGAAAAGAAAACTTCTCTAAAAAATCACGAGCGGCCGGATTGAATGGTATTTCACGTTCTGGTCCAACAAACGAAAAAAACGAGGCGAAACATAAGGAATAGTCTGCGTTGCGAGAAGGTAATTAAATTGCAACTAAATACTTTTGTGCGTTAGCAGCTAGTGTGTTTTTTTGCGCTCGTGATTTTGAATTGCAATCTTCTTTGCAGAACTTTTAACTGTGTGTCAATTACAACATATTTTAAGCCAAACATGCTGTTCTTTTAAGTTTTTTACTTTCAGAATTTTTATAGGTTTTGTTTAAAAGGTCTTTGGCTTTTATTATTTGCTGTTATTGATAGTGTTTTTCTAAAACTACGAATATTTTATACTAAGTATATGAAAAAAATATTGACACAATGTTTATGTATACTTAAGACAAATAGATATAACATTTATTACAAAGATTTCGCACAGTGCATTATTAATTTTAAAGTATATTTTACTTACGCTTAGGTAAGTTCTAAAAGTTATTACACTTAGGTTTTATTAGAAAGAGAATTTAGGTAACTATAAAGATTCTTAAATATTTTTATTTATAAAATTATTTTAATAGACTTTACAAGCAGCACAGTTTCGTAAAGGACAAAAACAAAACAATAAAAAATCTTGAATGTTGTATACTTTTTAAATAAATTACTTTTTATTTGAACAAACATATAATTTTCTATTATGTAGCAAGAGATTTAACTATAATAAGAAAAGAGTATCCTATCTAAATCAATAATTAAATTTGCATATTTATAAAACACTAGACAAAAATAATTTTATTCCGAATTAGTTTTATTTTAATATAGATGTACTGACAAACCTATCTTCAAACTTTAAATAATAACTTCAAAAAAACAAAAGCTTGTTTAAACTATTCGAATTTATAATTTATTACTAATTCATATCTGCATCAAGTAAAAAAATCAAAATAATACATAAGCTGAACAAACATTTATTAACATAACCCACCTTTGCTACCCTGGCTGAGTCTTGCGATCTAGAGGAGGGCATTGTTGTCGCCGCAAGTCACCTCCAAAAACTCCTCTCCTCCTTCGTCCTTCTTCACTTCCACCTCCGAGCTGCTCACGTGACCTTTCGGCAGGTTCACCGTCCACCTGCAACCCTCTGTTGCCACGTGGTGATGGCTGGTTGCCCCTGGAAACCGGTTTTGAAGTCTCATTTTGCTCACTGAACTTTCCATCAAATCTGCGGATGTTTTTAACTTGCATTTAAACAGATTTTAATTTTAAGGTTAAATAAATTTGAGCATTGTAATTTTATCTTTCTACAAATGAAATTATCTATCAAATTTTTTTTGTTACAGCTTTATAGCTTGTTTTGGTTACCAGGAGACTCACTTGTAATGATAGTAGAAAATGAAAAGCTTGTTAATTAAAAATTAATTAAAATAAGTTAAAAGTAATTACATTGAAACTTATGTTTTCAAATACTCACCGACGACAGTTGTCTTTCAGTTTCATTTTGCTTTCCGAAATAAAAAAAAAAAAGTGAAAAGGCAAAACACTCGCAGGTTGCTATTTCAAAGGAAGCTGGAAAGAAAAGGAAGCTCGTCAATCGATAAATTAGACACGCAACCAATGGTGACTCTCAGCAACGCTTCTATCGACGAAGGTCGCCATTGTCAACACACAACAACGCAAAGAAAAAGCCGAATAGGTGAGCTGCAATGATGTGACAAAGAATTAAGAGCGGCGATAAAAAGAAGCTGCGACGGCAGCAGATAATCTTGAGCAGAAGGAAGCGAATAACCGTGACCAGTTTTCAGTGTTTGTATTTCGTAGCTGCATGTACAAACGAAATCGAATTTTTGCGGTGTCAACGGAGCGATATACAAACATTGATGGCGTTTTGAGAATAAAAAAAAAGAGAACGCCGTTCGACGCATCGTGCCAATTAAAAAACTTTAATCTGCCGCTCGCACACCAAACAACGCTAGCTGTGACGTCATAATGATCTCTGTGTAAAAAGTGATTGCATTCGTCACACAACAGGCTTTTCAGTTTTCTTTGGTATAAAGCGCCGCTCCACAGCTGAGGATCGAACGACGAGAAGCCTTTATTCGCTATTTATCTCCGCGCCACATTTTTAACTTCTTTTTTTCGATGCGGCCGTTTGAAACTTTCTATCTATCTTTCTTTCTAATAAAACGTGTGAGACGGTTGAAGTGAAAATACTTTCTGCCGAAATTTGCTAAATGATTGAACGGCAGATAAAAAGCCAGCTTAACTCGCCGCGCTACTCAGAGCTTTTACTTGATTTAAGAGGCGTGTTCCGTGATTTAATGCTTTTCAAAAACGCATCGCGCGAGGCAAGTCGACCTTTCAGTGTTTTAAAAATCTTAGCGAGGTGCAGCTTAATTAGTAAGGCAGAAAGTTAAAAGTTTTGCAAAATTTTTTAGCAATGAAAAAACTTAGAATTTTTTTCATACCTTTCTGTCAATTCATTTTTTTGCTAGCTTTCTTACTTTAGATGTCAAAAAACGTAAAATATTACAAATAATGTTTATTAGAGGCACAAGAACTTTCTGACTAGATCAATAAAACTAATTAAGCGTTACATGTTTTATATCAAAAAAAAAATTAACAAATACGAGAATAAAAAAAAAAACAAGAAAGGCATATCCATTATCTTAAACCACACAAAAAGTCATCAATATGTTGGAAGTCGTCTACATTGACCTGTGTGCGAATTTCGCAAGCAGTTTTTTGTTTGGTAACCGCCAACAACAAAACAACAAGAATCTCTCTCCCTTTTCCTAACTGAAATAATTAATCACCTTTTCTATACACATGCGTTGAGCAATTTCGGGTTTTACAGCTGAAGATTGATTGGAACAAAGGGGAAGGTCAACGCTAATCCGCGGTGGCAGGACTTGGCACCGAAGTTACTGAAATCAGCTTTTTTAGCTATCAAATCTACTTTGAACCGCGAAGCACCTAAACACGCGCGAGTTTCTACGGTTAATAATTCGAATTTAAATTTCTTGAAAAATAATTGCGGTTGTTAAAAGCTTTGACGAGTGTAAGTTAATATGTATAAACTTCGTTTATATATTCAAGTGCTCAGTTACATTTATAAATATTAAAAAACTGATATACTTTCTGCAGTCATTAATGTCACAATAAAATTCAAGCTGGGAATGTTAAAACCATTGCTCGCTTAATTTTTTTTTTAAATAATATAAATCAATTTATCAGCTGCAAAACTTGTTCAACATATGCAAGGTTAATTGCCGTTTAACATTTTTTTTAATAAAATCCAAAACAGATTTAAACATTTTTTTAATAACCGGAATATTTAGAAAACATTTTAGCAAATATAAATGAAAACTTTAATTTTGTATTGACTTTTTCATTGTGTCACACTATACAGTTCAACAAAAACTAACTGTTGTCGTTAGGAGTAACGTTTCTTTTTCCGTTGTTACTAACAGCAGTAGGGGACTGCTGACATTCGGCAATGGAAGTCGTGGATGACAGATCTGGTGATGACGTCATAGCGGAAGTTGATCTCTGTTGCGTGGAAACCAGTTTGAGCTGGTTGTTGCTGTGTAAAAGATGAGAATCAGTAACAAAATAAAAATAATAAAAAAAAATCTAAAACGGTGTTATAGTTAATTATTAAACTTAGTTGTAAAAAAACTGCAAACTCTTTATTTTGAAGAAAAAAAAAAAATAATAAATAACTTTTTCCTTTATCAGGTAATAAATCAAGTTTAGTTACTGGAAGTGAAAGTTAGTTTTTGTTTTAAAAGACAAAAATCTTTTTAAAACACGCTTTATTCTAATTATAATTTTAGTAATTTATAATTTTACCGTAAAAACGTTGAGTTCTCGAACATTGGCATATTATAAAAAGGCAACAAACTTTCTTGCTTCTTGTTTAAGTTCATCAGGTTTAAAACTTGTAACCTGAAAGTATTTTGTTTCAAGCAATAGCAAACTTAAAGTCTGTTTTTGAAAGCTTATAAGCTTTCATTTATGATAAAATAAATTCACTGGAAAGATTGAAAAGGGACAAAGACAAATTTTATTGTTTTAAAGATGTTTTCGCCTGCAAAATATTCAAATACTAAGCGACCACAAATAAAAACACAAATTAAATAAAGAGAAGTTTTTGATTAGTAAATTGAGTACATAAATTAAACGAAAGCGAACTTTGTTTTGCAAACAGCGTACCGGTGCTAAAATCTTGTTTTACATTCAATATTTTTGTTGTTACAACTCAACAAGTCAGCAGTTGCCATAGCAACCAGCCACACACGCGGCAGTAAAAACACATCCGACGAGCCAACGACGTCGCTATGTAAACATCTCTTTAGCAACGGTTGCCAAGTTGCGAGCTGCAATGAAGCCGATAAACAGCTGCAATGGTCTCTGGCATGGCAACCGAGGTGGCATGGTTGCTTGACAACCGGGTCGTACCGCTTTCAGCACTTCCGCACTCTTAATTAACCAGCTTCGACGAAAATCACCGACGTCTGCGAAGGCGGTTTTAAGTTTCCTCCAGATGCGGTAAAGTAAACCATATGTCTAAAGTTTCGAGTTTTTTCTCAAGAAAATTTTTTTTGATGTAAATGTTTTCCAGAATTAGTTTTCTATAGTCTTTAGCTGTGTTACTTTGAACGACACAACTTTACCAGTTAGTAATACTTGAAGTTAATAAGTTTATTATTGTCCAAAAAAAGTTCAAGTACATTTACTAGTACTTTATACTATCCTTTAAATAAATGCGAGATTGAGTTAATTAATATTAATTCTTTCCTACTAAGTATAAACGCCTGTAGTAAATTTTATTGTTTTTTATAAGGTTATTTGTTTGTATTTCGACCTGCAATATCATAGTAAAAATATATTCAAAAACCTACCACACAAAAAAGCTAAACAATAAAACTTAATTTAAAGCAAAAATTTCTTTCTTTAAAAAATTAGTACAATTTTTGTAAGTTTTAAAAGATTACAAACAACGTAATTTTTAATAGGTATTTTTGTTGATAAAAAGATATTTTAGTTTTTGTTTTACTAAGTTAAAGAATAGTTTGTTTAAAAACTCACCAATTAACCTGATTTGGGCCTCCTAATTGTAGCGGGTCGAACCCGGAAAATTCATCACCTTTTTGCTGTTTAGCCCTATTTATCCAACCGAAACTAGAGGAAGTTTGCGGAAATCCCACAGGAAACGGGTTACCAGGCAACATGGCTGCCGGGTTGTTAAGCATCCACATACTGGCAAGGTCGGGTTGAGAAATAAAATCCCCGAAATCGGTACCTGATTGGCTTAAAACTGTCGATAAATCGGGAGAAATATCCGGAACTGCTGAAGAACCCATATTTAGAATATTTTTTTTTATACTAAAAGTGTTATTTTGGTATTTAGTACCTGTAAGTGATTAGTAAATGTTTTTAATTTGAAAAAGTATTCTTCGCAAAAACAAAGTAATCTGCATAAAATTAAATTTTTTTAACAATTTTTATTATGATTCTCAGTTTTATGCTGTTTCTATCAGGAACAAAAGTAGTAATGACTAACTTACAAATAAGTAATATTTACCAAGAATTTAAATTAATATAAAGTAGCTGTTGTTTTGAATTTACTTAGAGTAATTCATAATAAATAGTAAATCGTAAAATGTTAACCAAAAATTGCTTTAAAAATATGTGAGAAAGATTTTGGTAAGTCTTACATTAATAACAAAAATATTTCTTTTCAATGTATTATTCTTAATACCTCTAACTTAAACACTACCTAAACAAAAACTTATTCAAAAATTTTAAATTGTAAACACTATACTCACGCTTATTGATTAATTAACAAGGATATATAAGAAATTCTAATATAATACGTAGCATTACATTTTTATTTATTAAAAACACAAAATACTGTAATATAAAATTAAAGTTAATTAAGCTTAAGACACCTCAGAAACTTTTAATTATAATATCTATTCGCATCCAACCTCTTAAAAAATTTTTTTTTTGGAAAAATTCTAGCCCTAAAACTTGAGGCAAACGCGCTCCTCTCAGCATCTCGTTACCACGGCAATCAATTTTGACCGTGGCGACGACCGGGGAGGAGGCACCAAGGAAGACAGATTGCGATCAGCTCCGTTGCCTGGCAACTGATTACTGTGATGAGCGATATTTAATTTTATCAGCTTCGCGGTAACGGACCGCGGCGAAAGGAGGCGAAATCGTGTTAGCAAAAGCGCGCTGTGCAAACTCTGAAAGCCGAGCGGCGCGTTGTGCGAAAAACCGCAGCTCTCTTCATTGCTTGTGTTTGCGATAAAAACACGCAACCGAAAACACACCGAGCGAAAATCACCGCCCCTCTGCTTTTAAAGCTTTTTCTTCTTTAAAACGAAAAAAAAAACAGCGACGGGAGCCTCTAACGAGCTGGCAATTAGCGAGAGAAGAAATCAACAGCGCGTTGTGTGTGGCAGCTGTCTGTTAAAGCGATTTTAAAATCCCTTGTCTTGAGGTTAGCGGATAAAGAAGCGAGGTGAAATTAGCGATGTCGGCGACAGATTTGCTTTTTGTTCGGAAACTGAATAAAGGCGACAGTTTTCGGCATACCACTTGTCTGTCTCGAATTTTTTTGTTCGCCTTCCCAAGTAATTTCGACACGCTGATTGAATGTTAAATGATTTCTGATGGAATACCGCGTGTAAAAAGTGAAAGAAATGCTTGCAACCAGCAAATAGGAACTCAAAAACTTTATCGTTTGTTTGAAAATATAGTTGTTATAAATAGACTATTCAATAATGTATTAGTTAGAATTAAAACAATTAAAAAATAAGCAAAAATAAGAAGCTGCTTGCTTTATGAGCTTTTTAAAAGCATTTACAAAGCGCAAGGAAAAAATAAGTTATCAAAGAAATCCGTATGGCTTCTCCTAGCATGCAAGTGCCCATCAGAGATTATGACTTTATGTTAGCCAACTTCCAAACGCAAAATAAAATAACAAAGTTTCTATGCTGCTTTTTAAAAGGTTGATAATTCGGCGTCTCTAATTAGCGGCATGTGGGAGCATTCACTTGGAAGCCATAAAGAGAAGATTTCAAACAATTCTTCGCCAATCATTCACATACAACTTGCCCTCACCTAATTTCGCTGCTTCTTATCTCGCTGCGATTATCCCCTTCGTTTCGTTCTCTCGCAAACTGCTGTCACTCATAAAAATAAGGAAAAGGCATCTAGCTGCTGAGATAACTTCACTTCGTGCGACGGCACAACGCTTTAAAAGGGGGCGGTTTTGAAGGGTCTCTAATGAAATCTCGCTGGTGTTCTGGATGTGTTGTGTAATTTCGTTGAAATTTTTGAAGAGCCCGTAGTTCAACAATCCTTTAAATGTTTTTACGGCGTCGCGAAAGAAAGCAACTTTTTTCTTCCTTTGTTTTTACTCATACTTTTGTTTATTAAGTCTATTTATTCGCTACTAAGTTTGTTCGACGCATAATTAATTTAATACTTTTGTTTGTCTACAAGTCAAAATTGCTGTATTCAAGTTGTAGAAAATAAATGACAACACATTATAAAGTTGTTAGTTGAGGCTTTCAAAGTAAAACTATTCTAATTATTCAATTTCTTAAACAGTTAGAGTTAATTCTAAAAATATATATGCATAAAGATGTCATTTAATTTTGTTGTTAATAAAATAAGACTTTTTTTTAAAATTATCAAAAAACTGTTTGGTACAAAGTGTCTAATTGTTTACTATTTTAGTATTTTTTGCTCTTAACAATTAAAACAATTATTTTGTAACTACTTATTTTGTAGATAAGAGTAGCTTGTATTTATATTTCGGATACATCGATTATTAATAGTTTACTGTAAAGTTTTAAATTTAAAACAATTTATGTATAAAAAGACTTTTCCAATTCAAATTAGTTGTTTAGTTTTCATATAACTGATGTTTAAAAATAGTTTAATAATTTTAATTCTCGTTCTTTAAAGTACTTATAAAAACTGTAAAAACAATAACAAAAAACTTTAACTACTTATTTTAAGTTTCTGTTCATACCATCTACAAAAAAATGTATACTTGATCGAATTAACATTACAAATGTAAACCTAAACTTTTAAACAACAATAATCATATAATAAAAATAACTAAACTATGTGTTTCAAATAAAAACTTTTCAAACCAGCAAACGGCTCAATAGCCGCCAACGACGGCATAAACTCGATTTTCAAAACTTCGAAAAGCTTCCAAAGCTGCCGTCTCGCTTTGCTTCTGCCTACAAAATAAAAAGCTTCTGCTCGTCGATGGCCGTCGAATGCACTTCTTTCCGCCGCCTCTCTCCACGTCGTCGCCGCTTTTTACAGCGCAAATTTTTAACCGCAGCCGCTGTTGCTCGAAAGTGAAAAGAGAGAGAAAGGCGACGAAGCATCAGATCACACACGACCCTCAAACAAAGCCGCCACCCCTCAAAATTTCGCCCGTGCGACTGAAAAGCTGCTGTCGGGCTACGAGGGATCGTAATTGTGAGGGCATAGGAAGCAATAACCTCGCTGTGCGCTGTGCGAGGAAAAACACCGCGCTTGTGTGGGGAGAATTTGAACTTTTATTGGCTTCGTTGTTGTGCTTTCGGCCGACGTCGCTGGTTTTTGGTAATTGCTTTTGCTTGGTAAGTGGATATTTTTCGGAAAGTGAAAAAGTCTGCTGTAAAATTTTTGGTTTTATATCTTAAAAATATTATGATGGATCTTTAATTCAAAGGGATTGATATTATACATTTAAGTATTATCTTGTGTTTTTTCTTTTTCGTTCAATTTTTTCTAAATGGGCTTGTTAAAGTTATACATAGTAATACCAAAGTCATCGAAAAATAACAGCTAAAATTGTAAACGAACAAAAAGCAGTGTGGCAAGACGTTTCACTACTTTCACTGTTCAGCCATCTGCTTGTGAGGTCACAATACTCACCGAGTTCTATTTTTTTCGGTGGAAAACAACGACGATTGCGCACTCGTGGAAAAACATTATAAATCAAACTAAAGTTTCACTGGGATTATGAATTTTGAGAAGAAAATATTTCCACTGGGAGATAAACCGCTAACCTGCAGTGCATTCAGTTACATGCTGATGTGCTGATTGTTATCGGCGCTTCAAAGTTCGCTGAATATAATTTTGCAAAGCTCGGTGGTAATTAATTAATAGAGAGAGTAGCGGTGTAAGAAAGCCACTAGGAAAATCGAGTTACGATTCCCTAACGGCCGCTCTGGTTAGTAAATGTTTTAAAGCGCGCTGCAGTGCTAACATATTTCAGTTGTGATATTTTATTAGCTGCTTGAAGCAGCTTTATTTTGTTGAAATGATTTTACTTCTTATATGAATTTTGTATCTCGCAACTGACTCCTTTATCAGCTGACTGAAATTTTCACAAATGTTTGGATGAGTAACTTATAAGCTGTGTTGTAAAGGTTTTTAAATAATTTTTTTTTAAATTTAAGTGATGTTATTAAGCTACATTGATAGTTAACAGAGCATTTTTATCAGGTTTAGCTTATATTAGCTTTTTAAAGTTTCCAAGAAAATATATACTTGCGAAAGTGTTGAAAAATTGAATTTTAGTATAAATAGTATCAGTTTTAGTAGTTTAGCCTTTAAAAGTGATGTTGTTTTATTATAAATATTCAGTAATAACTCAAAAGTAACAATTAGTAACAAATTACTTTAAAAAATGCTTTTTTGCATAGCTGTGAAAAGTTTTTATTTTATTGAAAATATAATATATTTTAGCAAAGAAGACATTTTTGTAACTTTTTATAGTTGTCGAGTTTCAAAAACAAATAGTATTTACAAGTTTTTTTCCGTATTAAAGTTCATTTTTAAAAGAAAACTTTTAAAGAAAATTTATGTAATTGCTTGAACTCAGTTTTACAGTAAGTAATTTAATAATGCACGTTTTTTGTTTTTAACTAAAGAGGGCAGTAATTATCAAACTTATAAAAAAATTCGTAAAACTTGTTACAAAAATATAGCATTTTGCTTAAAACTAGCATACAGTTTTTTTTTTCACTAAAATTACTACTATTATTGATAAATAGTGTTTATACTTGTTAAACAGTTGAGATTTAATAACAACATATTTTAAATTGAAATAAATAAAATATTAAATTATCTTAGACTAAAATATTCTTGAAAGCTGTATATCAAGTACATTTTTTCATTAAAAAAACACTCAGACGATCTATATAAACTTTCATTCTACTAAGATTTCATTCATAGTAATATAATTCAAAATATACAATTATAAACATGCTTATAGTTTGTAATTATTTTGTTTACATTATTTTTTATAATCTAATATAGATCAATGTTACTTTTATTGAAAGTTATCTACTCAATTTTCTTTTTGTAATAATTTAGGTTATACAAGCATACAATAAAAAATTTGAATAATTTACACTGATTTTGTAACTTTAGTTTCTACTTTAGTAACTGGCAGAATGGATACCAAAAAAATATTATTTCGTATTTTTCTCACCACATTTCAAATGCATCATTGATGTTCTGTTAAACTTCCCTACATTTGAAATATCATACACTACAAATATTTTTTACTGTAAATTTTAACAAGATAAACTGCACAAAACTAAAGTTTTTATCAACCTAATTTGGTAAAACAACTTTGTTTTATTTTTGTTGTTTAAATCTCATTTTTAGTAAATAGAAAACAAGCTTGGTTTTTTATAAACAGTTTGCTTATAAGTCGTTCTAAATACTAGTTTAAAAACTTGATAACATAGTATAATTATACACAGTATGTTAAAAGTAAATAAAGTAATAACTTGTTTTTCATAATTGTTGTGTTAAGTTTAATTACTTAGTCTATATACTGTAATTAATAACAAAATATACGTTAAAAATTATTTCTACAGTAAACTATGAATATTTTTACTTATTTTATATACTAACATTTCTCCATTTTTTTTTCTTGCGAATAATTTGCTCTTATCGGCTTAAATTGGTTACAAATTTTCTCATCCGTTGCTTAGCAACAATTGCCAGTAAACAAGTTATTTGAATAGGGACATTTTTGTCAGTTTAGCTTGTATGCTGTGTGATTCCGCTGGTTACTAGACACTTATCTTGTTTATTAGTCTCAAGTAAAACATACTTAGTAGATTCTCCCTGTTTCAAACACAACTTGTTTTATGTCTTATTTAGACGGTTTAGTAGGTATAATAATAAATAAGCAGTTTGGTATCTGTACACCTAAAGTGATCTAGTTTGATTTGTTTTTTTTATCTTGCTTACTGTTGTGTAACCAAAACTCTTCTGTTTAGAGCTCACAAAGTTTATTTAAGTTTAAAATTTGATAGTATTAATTTAATAGAATAATGTGTTTTAGTACATAAACAAAAACGAAAATTCAAAACTAAACTAGTATAAAATAAATTAAATGTTTTAAAAGTTGTACAATTCTTATTAAGAGTCAATTATTTTAATCAAAAATAGTAACAAACTTTGAAAAATATTTTGAAAATTTAAAAAATACAATAAGTCAAGTATTACTAAAACTTTAGTTTTGGAGAAATTTATGTTTTTAATTTTCAACAACAACTCAATCATCATCAGCTGGTTTCCACAAAACGAAAGTTAACTTCCTGTGTGACGTCATAAAAGTAACATAATTTGAATCGACATATGCTTTAGTGACCATCGTTAGGCGAAGTCTAATGCCGTAACAACAAAAATTTATTTTTTTAACGAGTGAAAACTTTTAAAATAGTTAACTTTCTACTAATCTCTTTTTTTTTTAATAAATGCTTTTCTAAATTTTAAAGTTTACTAAAATAATTACAAAATAATATTAAAGTAACAGGTTTTTGACATCAGTGTCATAAAAGTAATAGAAATGAGAAAAAAACATTTAGTTAGTTGGGTTTTAACTTATACAACTTGAAATTTAAATGAACCAACGAATGTCACTTCTGTCCCTGTTGAGTTGCTTCTAAAAAAATTATGTGAATTTGAAAAGCAACGGTTCGTAAAAAAAACGAGGTTCTTGAAGTTGCTTCAAAAACGCATCTTTCTTAAGTGTCGAGAAAAGTTGTTAAAAATATTTTAAACTTTTAAACCTGTTCGTCTCATAAGTATTTCTGTAAAATCTTCAGTGTGTGTTTCAACAGCTACAAACCAGATTAAAAAAGATCAACTTGCCGTAACTGCTCATCCTGAAGCTGAGGTAGAAAGCTAAAAACCGTGAAATGGTAATGACCTATCGTTAAAACCTTCTGCGTGGAGATAATTAGAGTAAAAAAAAACCGATGTAGAGAACTCAGAAGGGATTTTGATTGACTATTTTAGACGAGAAATAGCGAGAGGGCTTCTTGTTGTTTTGTTGTTGGCGGTTTTCAAACAAAAAGCTGCTTGCGATATTCGCACACAGGTCAATGCAGACGACTGCCAACATATTGATTTTAGAGTTGTGAAATTTTACCACATTTGTTGTATATTTTTACATTTGTCGTGTTTTCATGTCTGCTATAACATTGTAGACTTAATTATAACTTCTGATGTAAATAGTAACGCGAAAATAAGTGAAAACACAAATTAAAAATAAGTAATTGAGATTATTCAAAAATAGTTTGTTATTGGTTCAATTAAATTGAAAACAGTTAGCTAATGTGAGTTTTACTTAAAGAAATAACAAAATATTTTAGTAGAAGTTAGTTATGTTTCGTTCTTTTTGACATAGAATAATTTTAATTTTCACTTAATGTTTTTAGTTGTATGGTTGTTTTAAGTTAAGTTTTAATTTTTTTTAAAGCAGTTTTCAATTAACAAAAGTAAATAAAAGCTTTAAAAAACATAAGTTATGAGGTAATTGCTGGTTGAAAGTAGTTATCGAGATAATCGAACATTCATTTTATTCTAGTGGTTTTAAATTAGCAGCACGACAAGTAAAGCTAAATACATCTAGTTTTTTAAGGCATATAAATGTTAAAGTAGTTAAGTTGAAAGTATTTTTTTCGACAGTTTTAAGTCGTCAAGAAATGTACGAATACATTTTTCTTTATTTTCTAGAACGGAATAATACAACAAGTGTCTTTTATAAACTTTATTGGTTCACAAAGCTCTCAATTACTTTTTAGTTATTAATGTTATTGAAAAGTTATAAAAATTTGATAATTCTAGGGATATTTATAAAATTAGTAGTTGTAAAACACCAAAGGTGAAACAAAAAAACTTAACTATTTTTATTTCGACAAAACTATTTAATAAGTTTTAATTAATAGTTAAAATAGTGTTTTCAAAGGGCGTACAACAAAATGTCGTTTTAGTACCAAAAAGAGATTTATAAAATACTAAAATGACTTAACAATTGTCGATTTTCGCATTTCAAAACTTTCTCAGTGAGCAAAGCTCAGATGTTAAGTTGTTATTTTTTATATAATGACAAAGTTATAAAGCCCGTATGTGAAAGCAATAAAATATCACGACTGAATTGTTGTGAACACAAAATACGAATATAATCGACACGACATGCAATGTTGTAGTTTTGCAAACAACTTGAATGTTTGTCACACGCGTTTTACATTTGCAAACACTCGATTTCGCTCGAATAAGCAGAAGAACAAAAAAAAAAAACTGTTAAAAATACTTACTGAAGCTTGTTTTTATTTCACAAAAGTTACTACTTTTTTATACGGATGTTTTCCACTGACAATCTCCGTCGTAAGAATTCTTTACGAATCAATTTATCGATCGTCAATAGCTTTCTCGTTTTGTCCAAGTTTCCTTTTAAAACTTCGGCATATTGCTTACTTTCACGACGATAATTTTTTTGCGAAGCTAATGCGAAATCGAACAAATGGTTGCGAGAGTAAAATTTTTCCGATCAAAATGCAGCAGTATAGTAAAAAAACTGTCGAAGATGCTTACTGAAGCTTATTTTTATTTAACAAAAGTCACAACTTTTATACGGCTGTTTTCTATTGACAATCTCCGTCGTTGGATATTTTTGAAGTTTATCGATCGACAACAACTTTCTCGTTTTGTCCAAGTTTCCTTTTAAACCTTCGGCCTGTCGTTTACTATCACAGTTTTTTTTTGCGAAGCTAATGCGAAGTTGAACGAACGGCTTGCGAGAGTAAAAGTTTTCCTGGTATATTTAAATATTCAGCAGCAGTAATGTAAGAAGTGGGTTTTATTGATTTAGACAACGATTGACAAACGTAGATGTAAAGTTTTTATAAGTTTTAATCATAAAACTTAAAAAAGTATTTATAGTAGTATTTTGTGTTGAAAATGTTAAAGTTTAAGCTAAATTTAAAACTATCTGTAGGCTGATGTTTATTAGATTTTTGATTAATTTGTAGGTTTAAATAATTCCGAAAACTTTAGTACGACAAATTAAACTACAAAGATTTAAATTATGAAATCAAAAGTCAGACTTAAAACTCTATCAACTAAAGTTCCAAATTTCTAGTTTTTAACAATTTAAATCTAACATTAAAAGTTTTGAAATTTAAAATACAACAATTTTATATACGGCATTTCAAAATAGTTAAAATTTCAAAACTTCAAAGTTATAGTTATTTTGATTTTCAAGTCAGTATATCTTTATTTATTTATATATTTTATAAACTGAGAGCTTATTTAAAAAGTTTAACTTTAAAGTTTAAATTACGTTAGTTCACATTACAAAAGTTTCATTCACGAAAATTCTAATTTGATAAATTTAAAAGTTTGTAATTCTATTTGGTTTGTCCAAACAACGAATTCATAAAACGTTTATAATTCGTTTATAATTCAAAAATGCTTATATATATTTTTTGTTCTTAAATAGAAAAATATTAAAGTTAGTTAATATAAAATTTTTTATGTAAAAAGACAATGCATTAACAATTTATTGAAAATTTTAATAAAGTTTAAAGTCATATTAGGTAGATTTTAAGAAGCTTTAAAACACCAATGGCTAATATTAACCATTTTAAATAGTTTTGTTCACAAGAATATTTAACAAGATTTAGGTTTTTGGTTTAAATGTTAACAAACATAATAATAAGTTCCAGCTGTTCAAGTTTAATGTCAAAGAAATTGGAATTTTTTTAAGAGTTATGTGAAATAACAAAACTAGAAGTTGTTAAGAATTGTAAGCATCATTTTAAAAGAAAAGCTTCGAGTTTTTATATATGTGCTTAATTCTTAAAATAAAAGTTATCTAGTTTTAATATGGATTATCTATCTTAAAATTAGTTTTATTAGATAGTCAAATTAAAACATATTCTTAAATAAATCTTTACGATTGTCAGCTAGAACTTGGTCCGTTAGTAACCCAAAACACTTTGTTTTATTAAAAGAATTAAACAAACGTTAAAACTGAATACTAAAACCAATGCCTTTCAAATAGCCAAACTTAACCATACCATAGAAACACAAAAGCAGTATCTTTCGCTCCAACTAAACTTTTTATTATTTCAGCAAAAAGTTCATGCTATATAAACCTGTTTTATATATCTGGATTTATTTTTACTGTTATCTAAGCTGAATAACCGCTTACATCATTTGATTACATAAATCTCGTGTGCACGTAAGGTGTTATAATCAATTTATTTTCACAAAAACTTCTAAAAATGAGACCTTGTGACAAAGTACTATTTTAATTGCAAAAAGTTTAAAATCTTAAAAGCGTATCAAAAGTTAAGTTTATTCTTAAAAATATTAATCATAAAAACGCTTATAGAACTTTAAACAAAATAAAGTAACTCTAACAACTGCATAATTTTCATCTAGAGTTAACTAACCACAATTAAAAATAAAAAAGATTGTTTGACGAGAAATCTTTTGTTAATTTTCGTTTAAAAATTAATATGCTTTTCAATCGATTTTCAAATTTGTAAAACTAATAAGAATAAATTTTAAATATGCTAGTTAGTTTAAAAGTATGCAAAAAAATTTTTTAGAAAAGATTATCAAAAAATTGACAACTATTTCAATAGTAAGTCCTGACAACAGACTGAACTTTTAAAATAATTTCATCGAAAATTCAAAGAAAATTCAACATTTGAATATCGACGAGCAATAGGCGGCATTCTGACGAGCTGCGCAAATTTCAACTCAACAACAAAACAACCAGCAATTTTCTACGACGAACTTCATTTCCCCCTTTCAAAGCGATGTCTCAACAATAAAATCTCAAATTCCGGATAAACGAGTAACAAAGCAGCTCGCGAGTGAACAAAACGAATGATATTGTCTCAGTAAGATAAGAAGGTGTGTATGTGAATGATGGGCTCGACTTTGAATTGAACTCACTTCAGCTTTTCTTGTAAAAGCTCCTTATGCCGTTAATTAGAGAGGCAGCAAATTAGCAGCGGATTTTTGCTGGAAGCGGCGGTTTACTGTTGGCATGATTGCCATAAGAAGCTCTCAGGTGTATTTTGTGCGCGTTAGTAACCTTAAACACACATGTCTTTCAAAGTTTTCAATTTTGATTCTTGTCTCCGAGATAAGGTATGTTGCTGATAAATTTTTTGCGTTCACATTTGTTTGAATGACAGTAAATGAAAGGTAGTTGAAAAATAAAAACAAATGCTTCAAAGAGATATTTTGCGTATTTACAAATCAGTTTTAAAGCGTTTGCTTGTTTTATGTTAAAAGAGCAACTAAACTACTTAAAAATTACTTAGTGCATGAAAGCTCGAAACGTCGCCGACCTCGCAGGCTTTCACCTCGCATTTTTATCTGCTTCTAAACGCATCAAGTTTTCAACACGAGGTGCTACCACACACAACGCGTTAATTGCCCCATTCCGCCTATCGAGCGCTCGTTAGATAGGCTTATTGGTGGCAAAAGAAAAATAACAGACAAAATAACAGATAGTTAGAATTTAGTGAGTTTACGTTTCGCCTGTTTATTTTGCATTGAAGTTGTTCGCACCGCTCCGTGCGAATTTTTCACTGTTTTTATACTGCGCTTGCTGATGTGAGGTCAAATTTAGTTCTTTTCGCTGTGTGCGGTGATTGCCGTTAGCAGAAAGTTATCGCTCAAATTTCGTCACCGCTTCTAATCCGCGGTCGTGATTGGTCGTGATCGTCGTCGTTTGTCGCCGCGGTGAGCATCGGTTGCCGTGGAAACCACATCAAGTCTTGTGGTTTGATTTGAGCTTTTTATTTTTATTTTATGTTTTCACTTTTTATTTATTTAAATTTGTTGTAGTTTGGTTATAATATCAAATTTTAAATAAAGTTTTAAATAATGTTTTTAAGTTTAAAAAGGTTTCTAATTTTCATTCATATTGTATTTGTTTAAATCTTATTTGAAAAAATTTCATTTCTTTTATACTTATTTGGTATATTTATATTAAACTTAGGTATTTATATTCAAAGTTTATCTCAAAAATTTAGTCAACTAAAGGTTGACATTCAAAAGGCTTTAACTGTGAATTTAATTTTACTTATGGCTTTTAATACAAAAATATTTTATTAAATAATATAAACATTACGTAAACTGTCTAATAAGTAAACTTAAAAAAAAAAGTATTTAAGTAAATTTAATTTAGTAAAGTTTAATACTTAAAGTAAAATAAGTAATAAACAAATTTTTGGTTATGCTTTTATTATCTTTTCTGCAATCTGTAAATTGCTTATTTAAGATAAAATTTATTGAAACTGAAAAATGTTTTATTTTACGTTGTATGCACAAATGTTGATTATATAACAGAAATGCTTAGTATTTTACTTTAAAAACACGGTAGTAATCCTGAGTGTTTTTTGCTTCTAATTTATTTTATTTTACTATTAAATAATGATACATCAGCAAATTTTAACTTTTATTTCGTTACCAGCTTTGGTAGTTTAAACACCGAACTTTTCAAATAACAAAACAGAAAAAATAAAATAAAAAAATGGCAGTTATATGACTTTAGACGTAGGAAGCTCGAAAACAAAAATAACACTTTTAGAAATTGCCTTTTGAAGGCTTGTAAACTTATTGCAAAGTTGGACAAAATTAAAAGTTATAGAATCAGTAAAAATAATTTAAAAATTAAAGAATTAAAGCACACAATAGAAACTATACCTTACTAACACATTTTGATATAAATAAATATTTATACTGTTGTAAACATATTTTATCTTTTATTAAGCTTAATATAAATGAAAAAATGTAGACAACGCTGCAACATTCTTTTTATTTGATTATAAAAAGTTTTAAATAATTATATCTACCAAAGAAATAATACGTACATTTTTGTTGAATTGTTTAAATCTTTATAACGATGTTAGTTTTCAACTATACAAACTAAAATGAAAAAGTCACATAAAAACGCAGCAAAACAGAAAACAAGATACATGTAGTTTAATTTTTTAACAAGTTATAGAATAAAGCAGATGTCGCAAAGAAAGCTAAATTATTTGTTAAGAATTCCGTATAAGTTTAATTAAGTAAAACTAACTTAAGTGCGTACATAACAGAGCTAACAACTTATATCATGAGCAAACAGTAATTCAGTTTTAAGTAAGCTGTATAATAGAGTGAAGAGAAAAACCAGGAAAAAAATAATAGAAGCAAAAATAAAATATAGTTTAGTTTTGATCTCGATGAGAAGTAACTTTAGAAGCGCTGTGTAAGCGAATAGAAACATAAAATTAAAATATAAATTTGCCCATTAATCTAGTTTAAACCTCGGGATAACCCTGAATCGTTAATTAGTGACGTAATACAATTAAAAACAAAATTCAGATTTACAAGTTTATTTTTGCGTATAGAAAAACCAAAAGTAGTCGATCTGGTATCAGGCAAAATAGTTAATACCTAGTTGAAAAAGAAAATTATTAATAAACTAATGCTTATTTTTACAATTGTATTTAAACTAAGAAAAAATGAATAAAAAGCACAAAATAAAACTGCTTTTAAAAACAACCGATAAAAGATAGCTGATCAAAAATATTTATCTGCTTAACTGAAACATGACACAAAGATATTGTAAAAAAGTAATACATTTATACTTCAAACGACAGAAGGTAAAGTTAGAAGCGCTGTGTTAGTGAATAGAGACATAAAACTAAAATATAAAACTTTCACAGTATTAAATTTTCAATCTCCGGTTTTACCCTGAATCGTTAAGAAATGGGGAGGGTGAATGGTGAGCTTCGAGGATGAACAAGTACGACCCCAAGTGACGGTGAACGGAGGAAATGAGGGTGTGAGCGTGACCCAGTTTCATTTGCAACATGTTCAAGCAAGAGTCTTCGGTAATTAACGGTAGTGAATAGCCATTGATGCCATTGTCAAGGAAGATCTGTTGTTATGGTTACAATTGAAGAAATTTTTATGTTATGTTGCAAAATAATAAACTTATACCAAAATGCATTTTTTTTTATTTATAAGATTTTATTCTAAGTAAACATCTTTTTTAGTAGTACACTGTGCTAAAATATATTTTTATATACTGTTAAGAAGTGTCTAAACAAATTGGTGTACTTATAATTAAAGATTTAAACCAACTTGTTTATATTGCCCCAAATCAATTTCGTCCAAATACTGACCGACTCTTTTACAACTCCATTTGTTCATTTCATCGGAATTTTTCAATATTTTTTCTATGGTATCTTTGTCAGCAGACATGAAAAATGTCCTGTTGTTAGTCTCATCCAACAGTGAAGCAATTTTTGTTGAAGTGTGAGACACGGGTTCAGTTTTAAGCTGCGTTTTATCGGTCAGAAGATTAGAATCGTTAAAAGAAGTTCCTTTTGAAGAGGAGTTTCTGCAAATACAAAAAAAAAATTAACTTTTATTTATGGGGTATATGTTTAACTCATATATTTCTTAAAGACTTACAAATTAAAAAGTGAATGAAAAATTCTTGACTTCTTTGTTCCCTCTTTAAGTTCTCTGAAAACAAAAAAAAAAAAAAACACGTTGTTTTTGTTTCACAAAAGATTACTTACTTACTACGATATTACTGCAGTAGAAATGTTTTTTTCTACAACTGTCAGTTTAAAAAGCTAAAATTAAAGAAAATATCCGCTACAAAGTGTACATTTTTGTTTGATTAAATGTATCTAATGTACTTTTTGATTATATCCATATAAGAGCAGTATAAAAAAGTATTAAAACTTACATAGGAACGCTACTTGATCTTCTTACGTTTTTCTGTATTGACATTATAACAAAACTTTCATTTTTCTTGTTATTTGTTTTGCTAAAATAAAGTTTAAATAGTTTATTTTGAAAAGTATGAAGTTTGTACTTTGAAGCTATCAAACTTATAAAAAAATCGATTATATTTTTTTTGCTTTATAATAAAGTTTTAAGTACGGGTAGTTGATATTAAACATGCTTTTAACTTATTTAAGTTTTTGTTGTTAATATAAGATAAAAACACTTATGAAAAAAATATTATCAAATTTTATCAAATTTATTGATTTGAAAATATGCTTTGCAGCTTCTTTTTATCGTTTAAAAAAAGATTAAACAAAGTTGAACATAAAGTTTTATATAAATATAAAACTGCTTACTTTTCTACGATTTCAGCATGGTCTTTAGCATCATTTAAGTTAATTTGTTGATTTATTTCACTAGATTCTAATTTTTCTGATTGGCTAACTTCTTCTTCTAATTGAGACTTGCAATTTATTTTAATATTTTCAAGCAAATTTGGCGCCAATTGTTCGAATGCAGCTGCCATGTTCTTTACAATGTTCGACTGATCCAGCATCAATCTGTAAATAAATAGTTAATTAAAGAAAACATTTAAAAATTTAAAAAGTAACTATTTGTTTAATGTAGGAACTTTGTGTTGGGTTTCATGATTCAAACTTTTTAGTTTAAACAAAACTATAATTTTATTCTACATTTAAATATGTGCACCAATAATTGTTTTTGGATATAAAAAACTTTTTTTTACTATACAAATTAATGTAATCATACATTAAACAAATAAAAATAAATTTAAAATTTTGACAAGTGGTTCAACTTTTGATTGTAATGACTTTAGTAAACTAAAATTTTAAAATATGATAATGATAGTATAGTAAATACCAATAAATAACTTATATTAGAAATTGAAACTTGATTTATATATTAATGTGTTATAGTTAATTTATCAATTAAGTCCGAGGTTTTTTAGGTGTTAACTTATGTAAATCTATACTAGTGATGTACCGGACTCACTATCCGGGTCCGGGTCCGGCCGGATATTGCCATTTTTGTCTGATATCCGGATCCGGCCGGACTCTAACTTGAAAAAAAAGTCCGGATCCGGTTCCGGCCGGATTCTAATTTGAAAAAAAAGTCCGGATCCGGTTCCGGCCGGATCCTAACAGAGATCCGGCCGGACCCGGATCTAGTTAGTAAAAAAAAGCATACTGAAAAGTATTTTTTCAAAAACAAACCTTGTGTAAATTAATAAGGGTCATTTTCGTCAAATAAAATTAAACACCTACCGTGATTGGCTCATTTTGTACACGTGACTAATTTACATTTGTTTATATTTAAATTATGAAATGAACATTTTAGAAATGCAACTCTTTACATATGTTGTAAAATTGAAAACTTTGGAATGAATACTTGCATTGTCTATTGTTTAAAGCTGAGCTCAGAGAATATTTAGAGTTACTACGGTTGAATGTACGAGCCAATGAGAATCATATGACGAAATGTTTCAAACTAAATACTGATGCAATAAAACATCAGAACATGACAGGCAGTTTATATGTAAGCAGTTAGTTAGTTTGGTGTGCAGCTTGAAGCAACAAAATATCTTGAACTTTTTTGTTAATGCTTATTGTAAGTAGTGTTTTATTTTAAAAATGAATATTTCAACTGGTGTTTAATTGTTTGCATATTTAAGCCAGGTTTATAGTTTATTAAAAATTTTACAGTTTCTTCTTTACTAAAAGTTTTATTTAATTTTTAGTTAATTGTTTTAAGTCTTTTTATATAGATTTAAATAGCTTCCAGTTTTTAAAGTGTTACCAAAGTAATTAATAATTTTGAATATGCTAGTATTTCTTGTTGTGTTTTGTATAAAAGCTTCATCACTCAAAACTGTCGTGTCTGATTATAGAAAGTAGTCTCAGTTAGAATTTAGTATTTGTTAGATATTAATTAAATTAGGTAGGATTTAATTATGATGGGTAGTACTAATAAGTTAAGTGTACCACAATCAGTCCACAACTTTACTACCAAATTGTCAACCTTTGCTAGCTGTTCTACTGATTATTAGATTAAAGTAATTTTTTCAGTTTTTAAAAACCTCATTCTGACTCAGGCTTGTTTATACTCACTCTATCTAGTTTTATTGACTTAAACAGTGGCAACCCTGCTAGTTTCAAAATTTTTGGGAACTTTAGAAAAACTTGGATGCTTCAGGCTAGTTAAGTTTTTTATAAAAACTCAGGCTAATTTTCTTTTAAATTTTGAATGAATTTGAGCTGATCCAGTTTTCAATATTTGGTAATTTTCTAGTGTATTTTGTTCAAGAACTTGATTTCAGATTTTTAATTGTAAATAACACCTAAATTTGTAAACCTTGTGGCTAGCTGTTTTACTTATTATTAGATTAAAGTTCTTTTTTTTCAGTTTTTAAAAACCTCATTCTGACTCAGGCTAGTTTATACTAGTGATGTAGCAGACTCACTATCCGGGTCCGGCCGGATATTGCCATTTTTGTCTGATATCCGGATCCGGCCGGATTCTAATTTGAAAAAAAAGTCCGGATCCGGTTCCGGCCGGATTCTAATTTGAAAAAAAAGTCCGGGTCCGGTTCCGGCCGGATTCTAGTTTGAAAAAAAAGTCCGGGTCCGGTTCCGGCCGGATTCTAACTTGAAAAAAAAGTCCGGATCCGGGTCCGGCCGGACCCGAAATTTTGGGTCCGGTACATCACTAATCTATACTAATACTGTATACTGGCTTGCGGTATCACATGCAGTAAGCTCGGTTTAAATTATTAAACAACATTCAAAAAAACTCTTATTATTGATAAAAAATATTTTACAAAAACTATCACTTTATTAAAAGCTTTAAGCAGAGCAAAATAGTTTGACTTAAATAAAAACTTTAGTAGAGTTATCGAGTAATATGTCTACTTTGGTATGCTTAAAAAATTTGTTTAAAGAAGAAATCGATTATTTGTTGAATAAAAAGATAAATTATCTTTGCTCTTATGTTGACGGAAAAATTTACTTTAAACGATTAGTTGCTATTATTTTAAAGGGCATCTGTTAGCGATTTTCTTTTTAGTATAATAAAAACAAATTACTCACTTTTTATGGTCGAAGTTGATTGAATTTTCGTATAAGTTCGGCAGTAAGTCTAAAAAGTATTTATTTCAACATCTAGATTTTGTTATGTATTATTTGTAGATAGAAATTAAAACGCAGTTGTAGTGCTAATATGCCTACAGGTTTTAAAACTTTTAATAACTGAGTTTGCGTGTTAAAATACTTTAAAAGCTATTAACTATAAAAACAAACCGTTGTCAATTTTTGATTTCTTGTTAGCAGTTGGATGTATTTCGTTTGCTTCTTCGATTAGCTGATTCTGCAAGAAAAAATAGTTGTAGATTGGTAAATAAAAAATATATTTTTTTTCTCTATATAACAAATTTCCAACCTGATTTTCTTCAAGGTTGTGTGATCTTTTTCGGGAAGCTGTATCTTCGCTTGCTGTATTATTTTGTACTTTGTTATTCTCTAAAGATGGAGATTGTTGTATTTGCGACGGAAAAGCTCTGAATTTTTTTAAATTCTAGCAACAAACTTCTCAAAATTTAGTAACCAAAAGACATGTGTTTGTTGTTGTATTGTTTTAATTTTATCAATATCTTGCTGATTTTGTAACATGACAATTGCTTTAAACTTATTTATTTCAAGGAGAAACATTTAAATATTGATATGATAAGTTAACTTATATGGTGAATAATAAATACAAGTTTTTAAAGCTTAAATATTAATTGAAACATAAAGTTAATTATTTTACAACAAACATTTTTCTAGAAGGCAGGACGCAAGTGAAAGCGGAATTTTTCGTCGCTGATTCGATCATATTAGTTTGCAACGGCGAGTTGTCAAAACCCATCAGATAAGTGCTGGGTAGGTTGCTTGGAAACGAAACCAACGGTTGCCATGCAGTGACGTCATCATGATCTTCCTGCTGGTTGTTCATGGTTGAAGGGAAAATATGGCTGATTTTATTCGTGACATCATCTTCAGAAGAACTTGCCTATTTGATATTTTTTGTTTTGTTACAAAAATTTTACAAAAACTATCTGCAATGCTCAAAAAACATAGTTAAAAACCAAACTAACCAAGAATTAATTTCTAAATGTTGAAAGAAATTGAATTAAGTATTTGCTTATTTAGGTACAAAGATCAACATTTTTTGATTGTAAATTTAAAAGTATTTTGAAAACTAAAAGTCTAAAAAGATTTTAAGCATAAAACTTTACTATGCAATACACTATTTATATTATTTTTAAGGAACACCCAGAAAAAAACAATAAAGTTAAAACATTTTTTTAATGATACCTTTAAGATGAAGAAAATTTATACTTGTAACTATTTAATTTCACCATCTTAAGACATTTTATCGTTGAAGCATTAGTTTTGTTAAGAAAATTTCAATGAGATAACAGACAAAAACGAAATCTCACCACGTGATTTTGAGCGAGGAAAGCAATGTTTTTCAGACACCATTCACATTCGCATTCGTTCTGATGATGAATGATCACCGATTTTGATATGAGAGCTTTCAGACTCTTCCCGTGATGTCTGATGCTTCTTTTCCAATCCTTGGCAGTCTCCCTCCCGCTTATTGCTTGGAACTCGTTGGGATGCATCCAGCTCTGCTTTCCCCCCAGCTCATACAAAATTGATTTGCCTGAGAAGTTATAAATGTTTAGTATAAATGTTTGTTTTAGCAAAAATTGTGTACTATTGAACAAATCTGAGATTGTTGTTTCTTTTAGTTTTGAATTTTACATTATTAAACGCACTGATAACGAAGTGAATTTAAATTTATACGTTAAAAAATTAAGACCAAAACAAAAAAACTGTGTTTCTTAAAACAAGCAGCTCACAATACTGTTGTACTAAAAATTCCAGTAAAAGACGACAAACTGCTAATTATCAAATTAAACGAAAAGCGTAACTGCTTGTATAAGTTTGTAGTTCTCTCATTTCAAACTCGCAATAATCTGGTTTTTATTGTTTAATAAACTGGAAGTAATTCGTCTTCTCCAAGGTTTTAAACTTTTTTACATATTTACAGCATTTTAATACGTGAGCGCTTACAACTAAATAGTTAATATTTTAATTTTCAAATTTTTCCTAATTTTTTATTATGCCACTCACTATAATCACGAATTTTATAGGCTTCTTGTTTGCTAACAAAGTAAAAATTGTCGATTTGGTGAGCTTTTAGATTTTAAATAAGTGTTAAAGTAAGCTAAAACTAAAAAAAAAAACATTTGTAAGAGCTTTTTATGTTTTTATGTAAAGACACTAAGTAATAAACAAAGAAACTTGATTTGCTTGTCAAGTTTAGATCGGTTGAATTCAAAACTAAATGTTGAATAATACCTTAAGTTACTTATTTTCTTCATTTTTCTTTGTAATAAAGCATTTAAAACTTTTAGGTGAAAACTTTTCTTTTTGTTAAATAATTTAAATTTAACGTATAAAGATAGAAGACAAATAAATACAATAATACCATTAAACTTCACTCTGCTTTGTTTTACGCAAAAAGCTAATACATTTTACAGATAGAGACGGCGCTCCGAGCAAAAATCGACTTAAATATTAATAGAAAACTTCTCTAAAAAATCACGAGCGGCCTTATTGAATGGAATTTTACTTTCTGGTCAAACAAACGAAAAGTGAGGCAAACATAAGGAACAGTCTGCGTTGCGAGAACGTGATTAAATTGCAACGAAATACTTTTGTGCGTAAGCAGCTAGCGAGTTTTTTTTTGGGCCCGTGATTTTGATTTCCAATCTTCTTTTCAGAATTTTTAAATGTGAGCTTTTACGTTTTTTAGTTTTTTGGTTTTTAAAGGTTTTGTTTAAAACGGACTTCGACTTTTGTTATTTACTGTTCTTAATAATGTTTTTGTAACACTACCAATATTTTATACTAGCTATGTGAAAAATAATATTGACACAATGTTTATGCATACTTCGACAAATAGATATAACAGCTCTTACAAAGATTTCGCACAAATGCATTATTATTAACATATATTTTACATACATTTAGGTAAGTTTAAAAAGTTTTTACGCTTAGGTTTTATTTGAAAAAAAACAATTTAGATAACTACAAAGATTCTTTAAAAATCTTTTTGACTAAGATATTTTTATAAATTTTAAAAGCAGCACAAATTCGTAAATGACAAAAATAAAAAGCTTGAGTTTTATATACTTTTAAAACAAATTACTTTTTTATTTGAACAAAAGTATAATTTGCTTTTATGAAGCAAGGAAATTAATTAGAAAAGAAAAAAATATCCTATCAAAATAAGTATTTAGCAGTTTTAAACATTGCATATTTATAAAACACTAGACAAAAATAATTTTAATCTAATTTAGTTTTATTTTTATATAGATGTACTGACAAACCTGTCTTTTAACTTTAAATAGTAACTTCATAAAAAAAAATTGTTTAAACTATTCTTGTTTATAATTTATTAATTATTCATATCTTCATCAAGTAAAAAAAATCAAAATATTGCATTAGCTAAACAAATATTTATAAACATAAACCCACCTTTGCTACCCTGGCTGAGTCTTGCGATGTAGAGGAGGGCATTGTTGTCGCCGCAAGTCACCTCCAAAAACTCCTCTCCTCCTTCGTCCTTCTTCACTTCCACCTCCGAGCTGCTCACGTGACCTTTCGGCAGGTTCACCGTCCACCTGCAACCCTCTGTTGCCACGTGGTGATGGCTGGTTGCCCCTGGAAACCGATTTTGAAGTCTCATTTTGCTCACTGAACTTTCCATCAAATCTACGGATGTTTTAACTTGTATTTTGTTGATTTATACTTTTGTATATTCTTATTGTATCTTTGTAAAATGAGCTTTTTTTATGTTACTTCAAGTTGTACTTTAACTATTTTCAAAGCTTGTTGGTTCACATTTCTATGACCAGTATTATGAGTGAAGCTAATAAAATAAATAAAATAAATGTGTCGTAATTTGAGTAAACAGCTTCAAGTAGTTATATGCAATGTAATGTATATTTTGAATGTTTACCGACGACAGTTGCTTTTAAGTTTTGGTCAACTATCCGATAAAAAAAGTGGAAAAAACAGCAAAACACTCGCAGGAAGCTTGAATGAAAAGGAAGCTCGTCAATTGATAAATTAGACACGCAGCCAATGGTGACCTTTAGCAACGCTTCTATCTAAGAAGGTTGTCATTGGCAACGTGCAACGACGCGAAGCAAAAACAAAAAAGCTGTAACGGCATGAAAAAGGATTTAGAGCTGCAATTATAGAAGAAGCGACGGCAGCAGTCGATCTTTCCTGTGACGCAGAAGGAAGCGAATAACCGTGACCAATTTTCAATGTTTTTTTTAGCCTTTTTTGTACAAAGTAAATATTTGTCAACGCGAATGCGCGAACTGTCAGCAAATATCGACGGCGCTTTGCGAAAACAAGAGAATGCTGCTAGACGCTTTCTGTTTGAATTGTCGAAATTTAAACTGTCGTAAAAGTATGCATTTTTAGTATAATGAGTATTCATAGTTTTAATTACCGTGCAATTTTTTTTAGAAAATTAACAGTTCCTAGTTTTTGTTATTAACAAATATAAAGTTAGGATACTACTTCTAAATATACTTAAAGCTAAAAG
This sequence comes from Thalia democratica, assembly GCF_965202585.1. Classification (NCBI taxonomy): domain Eukaryota; kingdom Metazoa; phylum Chordata; class Thaliacea; order Salpida; family Salpidae; genus Thalia; species Thalia democratica. The sequence continues at coordinate 80,109,503 of NC_139165.1, forward strand.
CATAATATACTAAAAACTAAAAGTAAATAAATGATAAATTTATGAGATTCAAAACCTTGTTTGTTTTTTCGCCTTGCAGCGAAATTGAATGTTTGTCAACGCGAGAGCGGCCAGTAAACATCGACGGCGTTTTGCGAAAAAACCATAGAATAACGCCGCTCGACACTTCGTGCTTACAAAAAAGCTTTTAACCGCCGCTCGCACGCCAAACAACGCTCGTTGTGACGTCATGATGATTGTTCTTGACACACACAACAGGCTTTCCAGCTTTCTTCGGTACAAAACGCCGTTCGACAGCTTAGGATCGAAAGACGAGAAGCTTTTATTCATTATTTATCGCCGCGTCGCATTTCGCTTCTTTTCGCTGCGGCCGTCTGAAACTCTCTTTCTATCGAAACGTGTTAGGCGAGTGGTGCAAGAATAATTACCGCCCAAATTCGCCGAATGATTGAACGGCAGATAAAGCAAACTGAGCTTAATGAAGCTACTCAGAGCTTTTAGCCGATTTCAGAGGCGTGTTTCGTGATTTTTCGTCTCTCAAAGACGCAGAGCGAGACAAATCGACCTTTTAGCTTTTTTTAAATCTCGCGAAGTGCAGCTTAATTTATGGCTGTAGGTAAAATGTTTTGCTAATTTTTTAGCAAAGAAAAACATTAGATTTTTCAAGGAAGAAAAATTTCGGATTTTTTTATGCAAGCTTTTCTGCTTACTCGCAACTTTTTCTGCCATTCATTTTTCGTTTGTTTTTTGCTTTAGATATTCGAAAACATAAAATACAGTAAAGCAGAATGTAAGATGTGCAAGAACTTTCTGGTTAAATCAATAAAATTGATTAAGCTTTACATGTTTTATACCAAATTTCAAAGCAAACATATAATAAAGAAAATAAAAACTGTAAAGGCATGCGCTAAAATACACAAAAGTTCATCAACATGTTGACAGTCGTCTGCATTAACCTGTGTGCGAATATCGCAAGCTGTTTTTTAATCGAAAACCGCCAGCAACATAAAAACAAGAATCTTTCTCATTTTTTCTCAAACAAAAATAAATAATCACTTTCTCTATACACATGCGTTGAGCAATTTTGGGTTTTACAGCTGAAGATTGATTGAAACAAAAGGTAAGGTCAACGCTAATCCGCGGTGTCAGGACTTGGCACCGAAGTTACTGAAATCAGCTTTATATAGCAATCAAATCTACTTTGAGCCGCGTAGCACCTATGTACGCGCGAGTTTGTACGGCCGATCAGTTGAATTTAAATTTAGTTAAAATTTAATGGACTTGTTTCAAGCTAGCGCGTCTGACGAGCTTTTAGAAGTACACGTTGAATGCAAGTTAAAATTAGGTTAATTGTTGAATTTCGTTTGTATATTGAGGCGCGGAATTTCAATATACTCTTTTTAATTTTTAAGCCTAAGAAAATTAAAACAATTGATTACTTTTATTAACCCTTTAATAACTCGAATGATTTAATGGTTTTACAAACGGTTTCAGATGTAAAATATATAAATGCTATAATATTTTATATCGGAAAATTTAAAACGAATTATTTATAAAATGACAAATAAAAGTTATATGGACAAATATAATTATAAATATACATATCAACAAAATATACATATATGCACAAATAACGATGTCTAAATAAAAATATCTTATCTTTACTATCTTAGAAAACAAAAAAAAATAATATACATGAAAATTTTGTTTTGACTTTATTTTTTAACGTGTGTACACAAAACTATATAGTTCAACAAAAACTAACAGTTGGTGTTAGGAGTAACGACTCTTTTTCCGTTGCTACTAGTAACAACCGGGGGCTGCTGACATTCGACAACGGAAGTCGTGGATGACAGCACTGGTGATGACGTCATAGCGGAAGTTGATCTCTGTTGCGTGGAAACCAGCTTAAGATGATTGAGCTCGTTGTTGCTGTGTAAAAAAGAAAACTGTTTAACTAATCTAAAATATTGACAAAGTTGAATACTATTTTTAGTTATTTTTAGTTTTTAAACTGTTTGTGTAAAACTATAGAAATATTAGGTAAGGAATTGATTAAAATTATTGCAATATAAGTATTTATTTTATCTTAAAAGCTGATAAAAATGTAATAATCTATTTAAGTAAAAACTTACCGTGAAAATTTTGCGTTGTCGAACATTGGCATATTAGATAATGGTAACATACCTTCTTGTTTTTTGTTCAGGTTCATCAAATTTAAAACTTGTAACCTGAAAGTGTTTATTTTTAATCAACAACAAACTAAAAAGCCGTTTTTGAAATTTATTACAGTATACTACCACTTAAGTACGCAAACTGGACCCGACCAAAAAGTGCGTACTTAGCACGGGTAGTGCGTACTTTTTGACGACATAGTATAATATGAAATTTAGTTGTTTTTTTTCTTTCTTACAACTAGCCACCAAATAATTAAGCCAAATAAACTAGTCTTTTTATTTTAAATAACATTTAATACATAATTCTAATCTGCAAATTTTTTTACTAGAATTTAAAATGATTTATTTTTTCTATAAAAAGTTTCTACATAATAAAAACATACGTTTAATATAGAAAGTCAATGTCAGCCAATGATATAAAAAAGAATATTAAGCCATATTTTCATATTTTGTTTTGTTAGAGGGAAAGTACCAAACTACATTGTGTTTACTAAATGTTTTCAAAACATCAATGTGTGTACATTTAAATTAAATTATGACTTAACTATGTTGTATTTGTAGGTTTTTTTAAGTTTGTCATCTATATTTATTTATTTTATAGCTTTACAGCTCAAATACCATTATTCTTTTCACTTTTATGCAACCACTACATAAGTATTTAATTTATTAACATTTGATAACAGGGCTGTCACTATCTCGGGCCACTTAGACTACTCAGGATTACTCACCCTAGTTTAAAAGTTGTGAAAGTCTCAGGCTAACTCAGCAGATTGGCCATTCTAACCATATATCAGTCTTTCTGGATAAGTGCGTAATTAAGGCGGGGTGCGTACCAAAAAAAGTGCGTACTTAAGCGGTAGTCTACTGTACACTTTTATAAAGTACTCAAAAAAAATTATTACGTTGGAAAATTTCGAAAAGGTTAAAAATTGAACTTTAATGTTTTAAAGTTGTTTTGTTCAGAAAAACATTAAAATATACTAAAGAACCTAGAACAAAACACAAATTAAATAAAATTCAAGTTTTTGGTACTAAAATGAATAAACGATTAAAAAAAAATTGCAGACAGCGTATTTAATCAGTTGTATAATATTTTTGTTGTTACAACTCAACAAGTCAGTAGTTGCCATAGCAACCAGCCACACACGCGCCAGTAAAAACAAATCTGACGACCACGTTGCCATGTAAACAAGCTCCTTAGCAACGGTTGCCAAGTTGCGAGCTGCAATGAAGCAGATAAACGCTTGAGGTCTCTCGCATGGTAACCAAGGTGGCATGGTTGCTTGGCAACCGGGACGTCCCGCTTTTAGCACTTCCACACTTCAGTTAATCAGCTTCGACGAAAATCACCGACGTCTGCGAAGGCGGTTTTAAGCTTCCTCCAGACGCGGTAAAGTAAACCGTATGTCTATAGTTTCAAGGTTTTTCTCAAGAAAAAGCTTTTTTGATGGGATGTGTTTTCTAAGTCTAGATTTTAGGAGTTTTAAATAAAAAAATTTAAACAGACTACTTGATTTAAGGAAGTACTTTAAAGTTGTAAGTTCATTGTCTCTTTAAAAAAAGTTTGCACATATCTACTGAACTTAGTAGTTTTTTTTAATAAATTATGTGCTGAATAATAACTGAATAAATAGCTCGAACTTTTTTACAAAACTTTAAGTATTCTTGGGCTAAGTATAAGCACCTGAAGTAAATTTTATGCTCGCTCACAAATTTATATGTTATTTTTTTATTAAAAGACTACAAATGTACAGAAAGAATTACCACAACCTAAAACTAAACAATTCAGATAATTTTAAGGCAAAATTTCTTTATTAGAAGAATAGTAATCTCTTCGAAGTTTTAAATAAATCCAACCAATGTCAATTCCAATCGGCATTTTCAACCATTGATAAAACAATCATTTTGTTTATTATATACTTAGTTTAAAACAAACAATGTTTATCTACTCACCAGTTAACTTGATTCTGGTCTCCAAATTGTAGCGGGTCGAGCCCGGAAAATTCACCACCTTTTGGCTGCTTAGCCCCATTCAACCCACTGAAGTTGGAGGAAGTTTGGGGAAATCCCCTAGGAAAGGGGTTACCAGGCAACATGGCTGCCGGGTTGTTAAGCATCCACATACTAGGAAGGTCGGGTTGAGAAAAAATATTCCCGAACTCGGCACCTGATTGGCTTAAAATTGTCGATAAATCGGGAAAAATACCCGGAACTGCTGAAGAACTCATATTTTAAATGTTTTTATTGATCTGAAATATATACGACTAATATTTTTCAACAAATTACAAAACTACTATTTTCAATGTATACTGTATTTTTAAAAAATGAAATTTATACTCAAAAAAAAAATTTTATAATGTGGTTTTCAATAAAATTTTTCATAAATCAATTCTACCTCATTTCGAAAAAAAAAAGAAATATAATATGTTTTTTAGAAAATTTTAATTATTTTAGACTTGAGACAAACGCGCTCCTCTCATCATGTCGTTACCACGGCAATCAAATTCGACCGTGGCGACGACCGGGGAGGAGGCACCAAGGAAGACAGATTTCGATAACTAATTTATTTTACTTCGCGGTGACGTACCTCGACGTAACGGGACGAAATCGTGTTAGCAGAAGATTCCTGTGTAAACAGCAAAAGCCTTGCGGCGCGTTGTGCGAAAAAAACCGCAGCTCTCTTTTCATTGTTTGTGTGATTGCGATAAAACACGCAACCGAAAACACACCGAGCAAAAATCACCGCCCCTTTGTGATTTTAGCAGCACTTTTTCCTTATTTAAATATAAAAAAACATCGACGGTCTCTAACGAGCTGACAATTAACGAGAGAAGAAATCAGCGGCGCGTTGTGTGTGGTAGCTGAAAGCGACTTTAAAATCGCGTGTCTTGAGATTAGCGGATAAAGAGGCGAGGTGGTGTCGGCAAGGTCGACGACAGATTGATTTTTTCTGTTTGAAACTGAAGTTAACGCGACAGTTTTCGGCATACCACTTGTCTGTCTTGATTTTTTTTTTGTTCGCCTTTTTATTTTTTTTTTTTTGCCAGCCGACACCTACTGAATATTGTTTAAAATATTTGTGATGGAAGACCTAATGTATTGAAAGTGAATGAAAAGCTTGCCACCAGCCTATGAGGATTTTTGTGCTGCAAAAAATTATTTTTTGCCTTAAAAAAGTACTTATTCTGAACAAAAGTGCTGTTAAATTATATATTACTTGGAACGAAAGTAATTTAAATATAAGCAAAACAATATTTTACTTATAACCCTTTTGAATTTATTTAAAGCTTTAGTAAAAATAAAATACTAACGAAATCCGTATGGCTTCTGCTATCATTCAAAACGCCCATCAGACATTATAACTTTATGAAAGTAGCCAACATCAACCTCCAAACGCAAAACAGGAGCTGCCAGCTAAACGCCTGCTAATTCGGCGCCTTTAATTAGCCGCATGTGAGGAGTTGCCTTCACTTGGAAGCCATAAAAAGAAGGCTCGAGTTCAAAACAAAGTCGATGCCCATCATTCACATACAACTTGCCCTCACCTAATTTCGCTGCTTCTTTTCTTGCTAAGATTATTCCTTTCGTTTCTTTCACTCGCAAGCTGCCTTGTCAATCGTGAAATAGGAAAAGGCAGCTAGCTGCTGAGATAACGCGCTGTGTGTGACGGCACTTAAAAAGGGGCTGGTTTTGAATCTCGCTGGTCTAATTGAATCTCGCTGGTGTTCTGCAGTGTTGTGTGAGATGAACTTTTTTCGTTGAGATTTTGAATAGGCTGCAAACCCTTTAAAAATATTTTGCGGTGTCGCTTATAAAAATGAGTTTATTTTTTACTGGTTAGAAAGTTATTTTTTTAGTAATTTTCATTAGTTTTGCCTGTTCGTTTGCTGTTAACTAAAACTATTGAGTTTTTATTTAACGTTTAATCAATTTACTACCACTATTTGTTTGCTAGTTAACATTGCTTAGTTTAAGTTATAGACCATTAATGACAACGTTTTATGTGGTTTTTTGCTCAAAGTTTCACAGCAAAACTTTTTTTAAACTAGCGTTAATTAAATAAAATCAAAGATGTTAGATAGCTAAGGGTGCACAACTAAGCAGATTCGGATAATCCAAATTACCAAAAAAAAAAAAAGAAAAGGCTACAACTAAAAAATATATGTATATTTGTCAAACAACAAAAAATTAAATGCAGTTTCTATTAATATCTACAAGCTATTTTTTTTTGCATTTTTCAAAACATTAAATAATTTTTGAGATACGGCTTAAAAAAACTAAAAACATAGTTATTTTTGATATTTATTAAACATCTTTAAAAATATTTAAGATTTATTAAAAACAAAAAAGTGGCTTGAAGATATTAATTAGATCTACATATGTATTTAAATTTTTGAGGTATAGTCTTTTAAATCTCTTTTTAAGAATTTAAATTGTCGGGATTCGAGTTATTAGAATTTGAGTTGTCATGTAACCGTTTTTTGTTATCAAAGTAATGTTTTTTAAACTTATCATAAAACATTTTTGCAAGATAAAGTTTAGATAATTGTACTTAAAGTGTTATTTTTTTACAAAAATTTTGAGAAATGCAGTTGAAAAACTAACTAACAAATGCTTTTATGTTGTAGATAATACAGCTAGTACTTACAAATCAAGTACAACGGTTATTGATAGTTTAATGTATGGTTATTGATAAAACTATTTTACTATTAAACATTTTTTTTACAATCTATAAAAAACTTTTCCAAATCAAGTTAACTATTTTATTTTTCTTTAAATACTTTTAAAAATTAATTAGAAAAATTAAGTCTCGTTTTTCTTTTAGTTGCAAAACCTGTAATAAAACATACTAAATAGTTTTTACTATTTGTCTTAAATTTTTCTTCAAACAATCGTTTTAATAAACAGTTAAGTTGACCTAGTTATCTACAAAAAAATAAACTTGAACTTCTTAACAACAAACAAGTATTTAAAAACAGAAAGCTAGAAAAAAAGTGATTAGATCAAAAACTTTTCAAACAAATAAACTGCTCATTAACCGCCAACCTCGGCATAAACTCGATTTTCAAAACTTCGACAAGCTTCCAAAGCTGCCGTCTCGCTTTGCTTCTGCTACAAAATAAAAAGCTTCTGCTCGTCGATGGCCGTCGAATGCACTTCTTTCCGCCGCTCGCCTCTCTCCGCTGCGTCGCTCAGCAAACTTTTAATCGCCGCCGCTGTTGCTCGAAAGTGAAAAGAGAGAGAGACGACGAAGCATCAGATCACACACGACCCTCAAACGATGCCGCCACCCCCACTTTCGTGCCCGTGCGACCGAAAAGCTGCTGCCAAGCTACGAGGGGTCGTAATTGTGGGGGGGACGCAGGAAGCAATAACCTTGCTGTGCGCTTAGTGAGGGGAAATTTGTTGTTATCGCCGCTTCTTTATTGGTTTTTCATTGTGCTTTTGGCCGACTTCGCTATGTTTCTGCGGTAGTTTTTTCTCGGTAAGTGGCTGTTTTTTTTTGGGAAAGTGAACAAGTCTGCGACAGTTTAGTTTTGTGTTTAGTTTTCAAATGTTAAAAATTTTAAGATGGTTGTTTAGTTTAAAAGTGTTTGCATAAGATTATTGTTTTTTTTTTCAACGTTTTGTTTCTTTCATAAAAGCGACTTGTTCAAATTATTAATAGTTAAGAAAAAGTCACCAAAAAACAACATAAACTATTCAAACTAAAAAGCAGTGTGGCAAGACTTTTCCCTACTTTCGCTGTTCAGCCATCAGCTTGTGACGTCATAACGAGCAATGCATGGCCCGAGTTGTTCGTGCAATCGCGCGCTCGCGGAAAATATCATAAATAAAACTGAAGCCTCACCGGGATTCCGCGTTCAAATTTTAAAAATTATTTCTCTAAGGAGAGATAAACCGCTAACCTCCAGTACGTTCAGTTACGTGCTGGTATGTAACCTATAATTAGCGATTAAAAGCTCTCATGCTGTATATCTTTTCACAAAGTTCGATGATAATTAAACCGCGAGGTCGTTTGGTTTTGCGCCATAGTCGACAAACTGAAGTTAAATTCGCGTGTAAAAGTAGTTCTAAGCTCACAGGAAGCAATGACCTCGCTAAGCGCTGTTAGAAGGGAGAAACTTTATCGTCGCTTTTTATTGACTTTCTTTGTGCTTTCGGCCGACGTCGCTAGTTTTTGACGAGTGCTTTTTCTTGGTAAGTGGCTGTTTTTTTCGGAAAGCGAAGAAGTGTTTACACAGTGTTTTGTTTTAAAGTCTTAAAAACTTTTAATCAGGTTGCGAAATAGACATGTAAGTATTTTTTTAGTCTTTTGTAAGTTTTGATACAAGCGAGTTAGTTCAAACTGTAGGTTATTGAAAAATATATTAAAACTAACATTTGTAAACGAAAAAAGAAGCAGCATTGCAAAGTTTCATTTCTTTCAATCCTTAAATAATACGGAGCAGACACCTCGAAAGAAAAAACGATTTACAGAGCAAACAAAAATAAACATAGTGGAAAGTTTTTTTGAAAGTTTTTGCAAAAGCAGTATGTTACAAATTTCGCAATCTCATCGTTCAACCATCTGCTTTTATTACGTCACAACCAAAGCTCTAACTTTTTTCGGTGGAAAACAACAACCGATCGCTTGCTCGTGGAAAAACTTCATAAATTAAACAAAAACCTCAATTGGATTTCGCGTTTGATAATACTTCCCCTGTAATATTTCCCTAAAGAGAGATAAACCGCTAACCTGCAGTACTTTCAGTTACATGCTGATATGTAACCTGTTAGTAGCGCTTCAAAGCTCGTTGAATATCATTTCGCAAATCTCGGTGGTAATTAAACCGCGAGGTCGTTCAGTTACGCATTCAGTTGATAAATCGAACTGAAATTCGCGTGTAATAGAGAGAAAGTAGCGGTTTAAGAAGGCCATTGGGGAAATCGAGTTACGATTCCCTCTCGGTCGCTCACAGGTTAGCTTTCTGGTTTAAAGGGCGCTTCAGTGCTGAAATATTTCAGATTGATATTTTATTAGCTGCTTGAAGCGGTTTGATTTTGTTGAAAAATATTTGTTTTAAATGTGATTTGTGAAATCATAATATGTGTTGTATAGGTTTATTAATGAGCTTGATTATTTTCAAAGCTTTAATCAATGTTACTGTACTACTGTAATACATAAGAACTTCTTTTAGGGATAGTATTATGTGAGTTGCTTAAATTTTTAATTGGTTATACTCAAACCATGATATACTTGTTATATATGACATTTAAATACCAACAGTTATAAAAGAGTCCGAACCTTGAATAGCAAAGATATTATATACTCAATGGTCTAGTCATCAGTAATAACTGTGATTTATATCTAACATAAACAACATATACTGTTATTAAAAATATTGTTGTTTTATTTCACGTTTGTTTATTTATTTTAGACAGATGGGAAAATTTCATTTTATTCAAAATAAATTTGTTAACTTACGTAAAATGAAAATAAAAGTTAGTTTTTTTGTGTATCTCATACATAAGTTACATAGTTTTTAAGAATGTAATTTAGAAGAGTTTTGTTTTTATACTATAGTTCTTGAAATGAATTTTTAGACTAAGTATTTGTTAGCTTCAAATTAATTTTACATTAATAATTTTCTTCTTTACTTTTATTTTTAGTTGCATAGGATAATGATTGTTAAATTTGTTAAGTTTCGTTAAGGTTTATTACTCAAACAAAAAATTAGATTAATTTACATTTGTGTATAGATATATTCTACTTAAACTTCTAGTATAATCCTTTAATATAATTCAGTTTAAGTTAAACAGTTAAAAGACCTAATGAAAACTATCTAAGTCATTACAAAGCCAAATATTAAATCTTTTTAGAAAAAAAATAGTCTATAAAAAATATACATTTGAATATTAAAATCGTTATACTTTAAAGATATACTTATGATTTATGTTATACACAAAGCATAAAATTTTCTTACCGAGACGTAACTCATAAATCTTTAAAAATTACTTTATTATAAAAAAGAGTCGTAAATACATTTGTTTTACATTAAAACTTAGTCAATGTTGTTTTTAAATGTTAATATTGTTTTTGAAAAATTTCACACTAAAACAAATAACTTTAATAAGTTATTTCAATCAACAAATAATTCAAATTTTTTTTGTACAAACTGGATTATACTCACAAACAAAAATAGTTTTGACCACTTTGTACACTTTTTTCGTAACAACAGTTTACATTGGTTCCGTAACGACAGTTTCTACATTAGCAAATGATAGAAAATAAAATATAAAAACCTAACTTTTCGTATTTTACTCACCACTTTTCAAATTCATTAATGATGTTCAGTTAAATTTCTCTACATTTGAAATTTAAATCACTACTTGAGTTCTTTGTTTTTTATTTTATAATTGTATAAAAATTATTTTTATGATAAATGTTTTTAATAGCTTTAAACTTAGTTTTACAGTTTTTTTTTCATTTTTAGCATTAGATGGCAGTGATTATCAAGCTTATAAAAAAAAAACTTATTACTAAAATAAATTGTATGCTTTAAACTAGCATACATTTTTTATTGTTCATTATAGCTTCTGTTATCATCGTGAAATATTATTTTATAATAGTTGAGCAGTCCAGATTTAACAAAACTATTTTTTGATTAATATAAATTATATGTCTAAGACTAAAGTATTCTTAAAAGCTTAATCTTGAGAAAATTTGTTCATTTTAAAATCTACAGGTACAAACGAACTATAGAAACGTCTTTAACTAAGACTTAACTCATACTAATAAAATCTTAAAAAAGTTTTTATTATGCAAGCAGTTTGTTTACATTATTTTTAAAGATATTATTAATTATCTCAAGTTGTAATTGATGAAATTTATTTACTTCAATTTTAAAAATATAGAGAAATTTTTAATTTAATTAGCATTCTAAAATACCGTACACGATTAATACTATTTTCACTTTTAGTTAGTGTTGTACACTGATCCAAAAAAAAGACCAGTTTAAATTGGTTCCGTAACGACAGTTTCTACATTAGGAAATGCTAGAAAATAAAACATAAAAACCTAATACTTCGTATTTTACTCACCACTTTTCAAATTCATTAGTAATCTTCAGTTAAACTTCCTTACATTTGAAACTTAAATTACTACGAGTAGTGTCCTTTTATTTATTTGTTTTCCTGTGAGTTTTAACAAATAAACTGCACAAAATTAAAATTCTGTAATGCATGTTTTGTAAACTATAAATTTTGCAAACGAGAAAAAATAGCAAAACTGCTTATATTTAATTTTTTTTAAACAAACTTTGACGTAATAAAGCATCAATTAATGAAAAACAAAAATAGATATTTGTTTTTACCAAATTAATTGAAAAAACATAAACTTTGAAGTTTTTATTTTACACAAGTTAAGATACACTTCAACGCATTTTTATATACTGGACAAGCTAGACATACTTTTACAATTTATAGTATATTATCTTAAACATTTATAGCTTTTATATTAATTTACGTCTTAATCACTAGTAACGCGATATTTCAAGTAAGGTTTTGTTACCGAAAAGTTTATGTTTGGTTTATTATAGTTTTCATAGTTTCTCAAAGTTCATAATGTAGTTATAATGTCCTTTTTATTTCTACAAATTTATATTTCTTCTCTGTAATCTAAATTATCAAAATATTAACGAAAGTTTAAATATCAATAGTTTTTGATTAATTTAAATAAATATAATTAGAATCGTGAAGAACCTTTACACCCTACAAGTGTAAGAAAATATTGTTACTATCTTGTTGCTGTAAATATAAAATAAGAAAAACTAGTTGTTGTCTACCAATAATTCTGCTGCAAATTAAGTATAATTAAAATCAAGCTTTGCTGAATAGTAATTGATTTTATTTGAAAATGAAAACAAAAATATATTTCAATTAAAACTAAAAAAAAAAAGTAGAACTTCTGATTGTTCAAAGTAAATTTTAACAATAAAACTATTACGTGTCAACAGCCGACGAATAAACAGAAATCAAGAAAAAGTATATTTCTAAAGCATGTCGGTTACATTTCTTCAAGAACAACATAAAATCTATCTCCATCGTCCAAATACTCACAGACTTCAATATGGTCGTACATCTCATATAGCATATTCGTACCAGTCTGAAGCTTAATTTGCCGGACACTGCAGTTAAGTTCTTCAGAAAGAAGTTCCTTCAGCTTGCCCACAGTGTAGTGCTTGTAACACTCGATCGGAGTGTCCCCAAAACCGTCGTCAGATACCAAGTTGTAGTACAACAGAAATAGAATCATCTGGTTAGAAGTGTGATTGTTAGTTTAGTCTAATAAAAATTATAAAGTTATGCTAAGTACAGCTACCAGCTAACAAAATTAGTATATGTTTTTTAGCTAACAGTTTTAAACTTTCAACTGTTAGTTGATTTTTTAAAGTAATTGTATTTAATTAAGTAACATATGAACAAAATCTTTTTTATACATTATTAAAGTTACAGTACAATAACATTTTTCAAAATGAAAAATTTTTTTTATTCTTAATTAGCTACTAGACTAATTAGTTTTAAACTACTTCCTTTATTTTTTAAGTTTCTTAGAACAATTATAATCGGTTATTAAATTAAGCTTAACTATTTTTTACCCAAAATTGCTTTGTGCTCAGTTTGCTTTTGACCTTGTTTAAAACAATTGAGCTCACTCCAGAGTGGTTACATCTCTCGAATATTCGACTTTCTCGCGGTCCTTTTTTTTCTGGGTCAGTCGCTGGGTGTTTAAAGGTAATTCCCCTTATGCTCGGGGAGTTCCCCATCACCGAGCTTGTGACGTTCCCTGGCTGTCACTTTTAGTTTTACAATCAAAAGTACTAATGTTAAAAGCAAAGTCAAACAAGTGTTGAAAGAATTAAACTATTTAAATATTAAACAGAAAACAAATACTAAGTTGCTCATTGTTTTTTAATTAACGAAGGACTTTTTTGTTTATTTATTTTGCTATGATTGTATAACATACTACATTTAGGAAAAACTTGAAAAAAAGTGTTAACATTTCACTGAGTGAAAAACCCTATTTTCTTAATGAAATTGGACGCTTAAGATCTAAAAAATCTGATTTTTTTTAAACGCCCTAACAAATAAAGTATGAAAGTTACACTAGGTGATTTAAGATTCAAACTATTTTTGGGTGATGTGTAGTTTATTAGTTCTTTAACCAATTTTGTTGCAATCTGTTGTTATTTTTTGATTAAACTGTTTTATATTTTATGATAAGCTTATATAGAAAAGTAATTTTTCAAACTGGAAAATTTTAGTTGTACGTGTTAAGCGTTAAAGAAATTATGCACACTTAAAATAAATTTAAATTTTATTATTCTTTTTTTTACTTTTATACTTAAATTGTGTTACTTGGAGTTAAACTTTTATTTTTAATCAAAAATTGTTATAAAAGGGTTTTTTATAAATATCTACTAAATCTATCTACATAAATCTACTAAAAGTTTATCTATTATATGTTTCAGTTTTTATAAAACAAATAAGAGATCTCAACTACTGGAGGAGAAATAATGAATTTATTCTTTCAATAATTTATTTTTCAAACTAAGCTTCGGTCAAAGACTTCGTCAGTGCTTAAATAAATCTAAAAACATATGTGACAGTCATGGAAAATAGCATTTAAACAATTAAAATAAGATAAAAACAAATTTTTACTCAAAGTTTTTACTTAAAAAACTAAAAAACTAAATTTTAATATTAAGATTGAGTTTAAGGTAAAGTTTAAACTTTAGTTACGTTTTAAAATCATAATAACAACAATAAAAAATAATAAAAGCTGTATGTAGGTTTCTTTTTTTCTTCTAGTTAATTTTTGATAATGATATTGAAAAATTTCGATGAAATGAGCAAATGGAGTTGTAAAAGAGTTGGTCAGTATTTGGAAAAATTGATTTGGGGCAATATAAACAAGTAAATAAAAAATTTTAAGTTGACATTTTTGAACATAAAAAAAAAATTTAAGTTAACACTCATTTAAAAATATATTTTCTTATTTCCTCCGCTCATCGTAACTTGGGGTCGTACCTCTTCATTCTCAAAGCTCACTATTTCCCTTCCTTTAAGGATACTTTACATAGTAAAAACTTCTTGTACGTATTTTAAGAACTTCCGCCTGTCATAAAAATGTTTTGTAATGTAAATTGTGTTATTATTAAATTTATTTTCTTTAATAGTGTCGCAACGTTTATTGTGAACTTTAAGTGGATTTAATTTTAGAAGTGCAAAAAAGACGCTTCATGTTTTAAACAAAAACTAAATTTTAAACTAGATCTTTTGTTAAAGTTTCAGCTTTAAAATTTATCAGCATGCTGACCAGAAAAAGTATAAAACAAAGACATTAAAATGTTGATTTCAACTAACTATGCAGTTTTTTACTTTATTTACTAAAACAGTACAAAAAAAATATAAAATTTTTAAGAACATGTTTTCATGTTTCATAAAATAATTAAATCAAATTTAAGCACAAAAGATTTCATTTAAATTTTATCAAAATTACTAATTTCAGCTAGTAGTTGTAAACAAACAGTTCTAAAATTAACTTTTCCTCATTTTAAACATTTACCAAACATTTTCAAACAATTTATTTTTAGTCCTGAATTATTTCAGCACTTTAATAAAACATTAATCTTCTTTATACTACGGAAGTGACGGGCTGGCAATAACTTTGTTACCAAGCAACTATGCCACCTTGGTTGCTACATGAATTGCGATCCGTGCTTATCGGCTTAATTTGATTACAGATTTGCTCGTCCGTTGCTTAGCAACCGTTGCTAGCGAACACGTTGTTTGAATAGAGTCATTTTTGTCAGTTTAGCTTGTATGCTGTATAGTTCTGCTGGTTATTAGACACTTATTATGTTTATTAGTAACAATAGCAGGTTTAATAGATCCTGTTTTAAACAGAACTTGTTTTTTGTTTAATTTTAACATTTCGGTAAATATGATAATCAATAAGTATTTTTAGCTGTTCAATAAAATGTAAATATAGGATATAAAATTTTGTTTGATTAAAATAAACTAATTATAGGTCCTTTCTGTTTTAAACAGAACTTGTTTTATGTCTCGTTTTGAAATTTTGGTAGGTGTGATAACAAAAACTTTAGTTTTTCATTTATTTAGTTTTTATTCCAATAAAATGTTTTTGTTTATTAATATGTAAATTCAGAGGTTAATAGATATTTTTTTAAACTACAATCAAGTAAACTTAGTTTAAAATATATACTGCATAAATACAAGTCTAGTAACTAATGATTAAAAGTTCTTGGGTTATACCAAAATGAATACTAAAATTATTTAACTAAACAGAGTATAAGACTAAACGAAAATCCATAAACTATATAAATTTTGTAAAAATCTAAATGATTGAATAAAAATTAATAATTTGACTGTTTAAATTGTATATATTTGAAAAATATACATAACAATTCAAGTTTTAGTGAAGCAATTTCACTTTGAAGAACAACAAGTGTGTTTAGAAACAACCTAATCATCATCAGCTGGTTTCAACGCAACGAAGATTCACTTCCTGTGTGACGTCATAAAAGTAACAGAATTTGAATCGACATATGTTTTTGTGGCCGTCGTTAATATAAGTCACTAAGCGAGGGTCAATAACCGTGACAAAGAAAAATGATTTTTTTAACGAGTTGAATTTTTTAAGATAAATAGACTTCGTACTTAAGTGTAGAATACCTTCTTTTAATCTTTGAATTTTGCAGATAATTTTGCTTTATTAGCAGCTGATTTTGTTAAAAATTTGATTTTAACTTATTTCTTAACCAGTTAATTTTGTAGACACATGTTTATTTTTCAATGACAGCGTCAGAAAACAAATGAAAATTTTCGTAAAACCTGTGGTTTTTAATTTTGTATTTATTAAAAAATATGCTTTTAATTTCTTGTATTAGTTAGAAATTTATTGACGTATACATATATTCTTTCAAAATAACCTGCATACGATCTAAAACATTCGTCTATTTCGTCTAAGTCAGATTCCGAATTTCTTCCTTGTAGTTTATCAACCCTTCAAAACTGCAACCCTGATAAACAAAACGGGCGAGAAATAATCTCGTTGACATGAGAACGCGTCAATGTGTTTAAAGTAAAAACTTGGTTATATATCTCCACAACTTCAGATTAAAAGAGCGATCGAAAGCCTTTTTTTCCGAAAGTTGCTGCGAAAGATTTACGTGAAATTTAAAAGCAACAACTCCAAAAAAAGAAGTGCGTCAAAAATGTGTTGAAGATTTTTTTAGTTTCTTAGCCTGCAGTTTTTGTTCGCATGTAAATAATTTCGTAAATTTTAATGTGTGTGCTTGGCTGGAATCGAGTCTATTTAAAAAGGAAAAGATCGAAACTGCCGTAAACTGCTTACCTCGAAGCTTAGCTGTCGTGTAAGTTAAAAGCCAAAAACTGACAATTAATTCATTATTTAATCGACCTTCCCTTAGTTCGCTCAATCATTAAAACCTTCGGCTGGAAAAAAAAAACATTGATGTATAGAGTACAAAAGGTGATTAACTATTTCAGACGAGAAACAGTAGAAGGCTTCTTGTTGTTTTTGTTGTTGGCGGTTTTCAAACAAAAAGCTTTCGATATTCGCACACAAGTCAATGCAGACGACTGCCAACATATTGATGACTTTTTCGTGTGTGTTTAAAAATAACCAAGTTTACTATTAACTGAATTTTGTTGTGTTTATATGTCTGCTGTAACATTTTAGACATAATTAAAAGTTCCGAACCTCATAGTAACACGAAAACAACTTTGAACACGTTAAAATTGTTAGTAAAATAACTAATTAATTAATTTAAAAATTCATTAAAAATATTTATTTTGGATTTCACTTTAATGACAACTAATTTACTGTTATCGATATAATTTCAAGATTAAACAATATGTTTGAATAAAAATTAGTTACATATCTAATTTTTTTGTGAATACAAAAAACTCGGCACGACATGCGGCGTTGTTTATTTCTTTGCAACTTTAATGTTTGTTCGCCGCACGTGTTTTTCAATTTATGTTTTATTTTATTCGATTTCGCTCGAACAAGTATCGGCGCGATTATCAGCAAAACAAACCGTCAAAGCTAATGCCTACTAAAGCTTACATTTCATGCCTCGTTCCACGATTTACGGCTTAGTTGTCACTTTTCCTCTTCTTTTCATAGACAATCTCCGTTGTTGGATTTTTTCTGCATTCAATTTATTGATTGACGAGAGCTTTTTGTGTTTGTCCAAGTTTCCTTTTAAGCCTTCGGCTCGGTTTGTAGTTTACTTTCACGGCGAGCTTTTTAAGTTTTTACTTCGCGAAGCTAATGCAAAATCAAAAGACTGGCTTGCGAGAGTGAAGAAAGTTCCTTGTAAAAGTTTTAAGAAGCAGTGATAAGCTCGTTTTGTTAATATAGAGATTGCATAACAAGCGTAGGTGTTAAGTTTTTGTATAGTTTGTAATCAAGAACTTTCTAAAAACAATACTAGAACAAACTATAGTAGTTTGTTGTGTATAAATGATAAACTTTTAGGTCATTTGCGGTAATCTTTAAGTATTAGTTTGTAATACTCAGAATGAAATACATTTCAAACTTAAAGATTCAAGTTATGTAGACTTGAAATACCACTGTCTAAATTACGCTTTTTAAAATTTAAACCAGCATTTAAAATTCTGAACTTTATAACTATAAAACTCCAAATACAGCAACTAAACTTTTAAATTCTAAATTACTATTCGAATTGCAGAAATTCAAACTAAGGCATTTTTAGTTTTGACTTTTAAATTACGCAGCTGAAGTTACAAAAATTGAATTTACGTAAATTCTTACTTCGTCAATTTAAAAATTAGGTCATCTTATTTACTTATTTAAAACAACGACAATGTATAACATGTGGTTTAAATATTTCATTGTTTTATTGATGTTTCCGTTATATAAAAAAACAATAAAGTAAAAATAACACATGTTTCATAGAAGAAATTAAAACTATGCATTAAAAAGGCAATAACATTTTTAGTTAAGCTTTGTAATAATAATAAGCTTGTAAAAATAACGACAGCTGATAAAACTTAATTAGTTATTTTTGTTTTAACATATTTAACTAAAAAAATACTAAATTTACAAAGAACTAAAGTTAGTAAAGTATATTATATTTGTAATATAACTACTTCACATTTTTTTGAATACAATTGAACTAAAGTTAAATCGTAACACACTTTATTTTAGTTTGAAAATACTGAAATAGCAAAAAAAAGCCTATCACATTGTTGGTGTAATATTGGTTATGATAAAATTCACACTAATATTATCAACTATGTGCATATTTATTATATCTTGGTATAATTTTTTATTCAGAACGTATGAAATTAAGAATTTCAAAACTTTTAAAACTTACATCTTCTGATTTATACATTGCGCTTTTATGTAACTTTGGGTTGTTTTAAGTATGGAAGCAGTAACTAAACTGTATCGTTTTTATAAACACAGTTTCTTGGTATGTAAGCTAAGAAATTCTCTAACTCATCATAGCTTTAAATTAGTTTTTTATCTTTGTTCAGATTTTTCTTTAGAACATAAAGTATAGTAACTTTTCTTATAGTCCTAAATTAGATGTGGTCTATTTATTGAAATAAAGATTTTTTATGGTGTAAATGGATTAGTAAAAACAGATTATAATGGAACAATTCAGTTTGGAATAGGAGTTTCCACATTGATAGATGTAATAGAAAAGAAAATATAAGGTTCAATTAATAAACAATTACCACATTTTTATTTCTAATTAGTTGTTGAAATTACAACATCATTTACAGATGTTGTTGAAAACCAAAACACAAGTTTGTGTAGAAAAGGTTGTTGTATAAAAATTTGAGTATATAAACTTAATGTAAAAAACAAGCTTTATAAAAGTTTTATTAATTTTAAGCAAAATATACAGCGCTTAACACATAAGTGCTATGAGGACATATTGTTATTGAAATTTAAGTTTTGATTACTTAGTAAGCTATCCTTTATGCTATAATAAATATATTTTTAGAAGATGGTTCATATTTAGAAAAATAATTTCTATTGTGAGTTTAAAATCGTTTTTTGGTTGTTTTGTTAAAAACTTTTTATATTTATAGCGAACAGTTTTAAGTTTTAGACAGTAGTTTGTTTTAGTATTAATAATTTTACAGACTTTAAACAAAAAGGAACGACTAAGTAAATGCCTTAACTGTGGTACTTAAGTTTACATTTAGTGCATAGGTTAGTTGAAAAAGAAAATACAACACAATTAAAGTTTAGAGCATTTTTATGGTCCCTGATTATAACACTTAAAACAAATTTCATATGGCGATATTTTTTATAAAGTAAAAATCTGTAATAACTAGTATTAAAAAGTTTCTAATAATTGAAAACCGTTTTGCTGTAAAAGTGTGAAAAAAATTAGATGTTAAATAAACTATCAACCAAAACATAGGCGAAAGTCTGCAAAGCAAAAGCCTGGACTTTCGTTTGCCGTGAGACTAGCCCAAGATTAACAAAGGGTCGATATTGCCAACTGTTCATCAGACCACAATCTTTCGGTAGACTGAGACCTGTTTTGTCCTTAATAGGACTCATCAGTCAGTCACAGCAAAAAAAAAAAACCTGCAGTCGTCAATCTACAAACGGTTTATCATGATTTGACATAATATATGAAAGCATGATAAACCGTTTCTGACAAGCGATTGAATTTTCAAAATAGTTCATAATATCGACGAGCAAAAGGCGGCACTCTGACGAGCTGCGCAAATTCAACTTTCCACGACGAACTATATCTATTACGAACTAATATATATACAGTAACTTAATGTGTAAACAGAAAAGAGAGTTCAATGTTTTATAAGTTTAGTTTAAGAATTACTTAACATAGTTAAGCACAAGTACTAACAAGTGCTCATAGTTGTTTTAATAATCAGAGCACAAGTTCTATAAATTAAAACTGACAATCACTAGCTAGCTATACTAAGTAGTGTTGACAGAAAGCCTTTAATCTTCATTTAAATTCTTCAACAAATTTAAACTCCAATTTGACAGTTATAAAATTTTTATAAAGTAAGCAATTATTTAAATAATTATAAAAAGTAATACCGAAACACAAAATTATACAAAAGTAATCATAGTCGGCTAATTAAATGCTTGTAGAGTAACAAGTGAGCTTTAACAGCTTAATTATAAACTTTAAAGTTTATAACTGATTTTAACTTTATTGAAAAATTACAAACTTGATCAGAATTTGTTGCTCAAAAAGTAAGTCAAACTTAATGTAATTTAGTAACATTAAGTTAAGTAAAGACTAAAGAAAAATTACTTAAATACTATTTGTTTCAAAAATTTATAAGAAACATAAAAAAATAAAACAATACAAAGAAATTTAAAAGAATGCATCAGAAACAATGCATTTAGTAAGTCCTGACAAGCGAGTGAACTATCTAAACAATAAAAAAAAAACTCTCGAAAATTTAACAGCCGAATATCGACGAGCAAATGAGCTAATTTCAACTCATCAATAAAACAGCCAGCAATTTTCTACAATTAAATTTATTTCCCCCATTTCAAAGAGATACTATAACAATGAAATCTCGAATATTCTTTCCTAGTTTAACAATTGAAAAGAGACAGCAGCTTGCAAGTGAACGAAACGAAGGGATAATCTTAGCGAGAAAAGAAGCAGCGAAATTAGGTGAAGGCAAATTATATGTGAATGTTGGGCATCGACTTGGTATTGAACTCATTTCAGTTTTTCTTCTAAGCAAAAGTTCCTTATGCCGTTAATCAGAGAGGCAGCGAGTTAGCAGCTGATTTTTGCTGGCAGCGGCGGTTTACTGTTGGCACGATCAACATAAGAAGCTCTCAGGTGCATTTCTCACACGTTAGTAACCTTCAACACACACGTCTTTCAAACTTTTCTGATTTGCTTCTTTTCACCGAAAAAAAATATATATTGCTTTTGAGTTTTCTTTTCACCTTTCATTACATCTAAAAGGTAAAAATCGAAACTAAAAGAAAACAAATTAAGTGCTAATAAGTCACTTTTAAATATTTATTTTTTGATAATATAGGTACAAATTTATTTAAAACACATTTTTACATAAGTTTAAGAAACTGGTTTAAAGTAAAAAACTACAACTAAAAACTAACCATACGCTTCAACAACTTCCAGGGCGAAACCTACTGATAAGAAGAAAATTAGACATTTTTAGACAGCATAAAGTCATTAGCGTCTTAAAATTAACTTGTTATGACGAGCGCACGACGTCAGTTGTTTTGTCACTTGTTGAACTTTAAAACGTAATAAAATTCACTGTTAACTTTTGCGTTTTAATTATCAACTTAAGTCTAAATAAAGTCGGTTTTTTCCACTTTTGCTATCAAAAACCGAATTCTCTTTTCAACAAGCTGCCTCTCATCGCTGCCGAGACTTTTCCAACTTTCTTATGATAAAGTAGAAACAAGTGTTGCGATCTAAGATTGCACATCAAGAGTTTAGAAATTTTTTGAGTGAAGGCTGTTTCGTAACAATATAAATTTTTCGATGTTTGGTTTGAAATAAGTTTTTTTGGTTTTCTTTACAATTTGAAATCTTCATGTTTCGTGCAGGGAAATTAGTCTTAAATGTTATTAATTAAGTCTTAAAAGACAATTGTCTTTACTAAATAGTTGTTGAGCATTTAATAATTTATATTTATTTACTTTACTAAATAGCATAGATTAATAAGCATTTTTATTAGCTTTCACACAAAAAAAAATCATATTAAAATCAATCTTAATAAAAAAGTTTAAGCTTAATAAACATAAATGTAGAATAAATAACCATTAAGTTTTATTTAACTTTAGATAGCTAATTTCATTTATTTATTTTCTTAAGTTCTGAAAGCTACTTTTTCTGAAACGTTTAGAAATAGCTATAATAATTGTTTACTACTTTACCATTCTCAAAAAAAAATATAGTTTTTTTGTTTAAATAACTCAAAACAACATTATATTAATCATATTTAGATCAACTATTATATTTTAAATTTACTCTAGTTTTTATTATTTAAAACAAACTAGGTATAAATACTAAGTGTCGAACTAATCATATTAGATATAAAACTCATTTATAATTTTTAAGTCTTATTTCCCTACATTTTTATATATTACTTGTTTGATGTTAAGAAATCTTTAAAATCTTTACTGTTTTAAAATACTTTTAAGAAAACCAAGTGTAAAAATTTCTGTACATAATTTAAACTTGACGTTTCCTTTAAATGCATTACAACAAAGTTATTTTTTTAATAAATACTACATTCTAAATACAATATATTTTAACAACAAACATTCATCATACACATTTTGATAAAAACAATTTTATTAAAAGAAACTTTCTATTTAAATGTAAAACTTATACACTGAAACGGTAAAAAAATACTCGTTTTTATAAATATAAAGCAGTTAATCCTACGTGATGTACAAAATTTAAAGAATGGCACTTAAAAACACCTAAAAACAAAAATAAACCTGCATACTCTATTGTTCCTACTTTTGAAGTGAGAGGCAATATAATGCAGATTTTTTTTTTATTTTTGACGATTTTGACGATCGTGACTCAAATTGCGATCATTTAAATCGTACAAGTTGAATTGTAACTATCGGAGTTTTAACTGTTACAATTTCAACAGTCGGAAATTGATATTTTGACATTTTTACTTTCTAACATAAACTAGTACTTTACATACACTGTTGGAAAACACCTAATACTAGTTAGCCGTTGACCGCAGAAAAACGCAACGGGAATAAACTGTCAGGAATTTCCTATCAAGCACGAAATGTATAGGAACTTTCCTTTAGATAAACTTTTAAATTCCTTTAGGGTTAAGACTAATATTTGTTTTAGCCGATTTTTTGCTATTTTTTTCAATTTTTCTTCTGTTTGTAAAATCGCTAAGCAAAATTAAGACTCAATAAAACCACTGTTTCAGATACAGCGCGCTCAAACAATAATTGGCCTCATAGCAGGTATTTATAGAGTTTTGCTTGAATAGAGGGCCTTTGGCAGATCGAATTATGATTCCCATACGAATTACGGTTGCAATAGCACATTTTAGTTCTAAGGTATTTCTATGTTGCCTGCATTAATACACAGAACGCAGCTAGGTTTTGTTTGAGTTAGTGGCTATAGAAAATACTGCTAAACTCTTCATTAATTAATTTTCTTTTAATTTAGCCTAAGTATTTGTTTTTATACAATTAAAACGTTATAGGTTTTTTACAAACAACTACTTTGTTGAGAATTTCCTTTTTTTTTTATCTTTTTGTTATTAATACATACTGAATTGGTACTTTTGAACTGTTTCAAAGCCTTTGTTGTTTTAATAAAACTTGACATAAACTGTTTCGTTTTTTTTTTAATATAACTTTAGCTTTCCTATGTAAACAGCGCAGGTATGTTTAAAACTTTTATAACTTGAGTTTAATGTTTCGTCGTTTAAGTAAATGTATTTCAAGTTTTCATATATCTTTTATTTTACCGGAAAAAAAGTCAGAAAACTATTTTTTACATAATATATAATCTTAATTTATTTTCTTTTTGAATTTATTATACGTTTCTTTGAAAATAAAATTCTATAAGCTTCATAGATGTTTAGTTGTTTTGATTTAGCTTTGAATTCTTACATAAATATACCAACGGCTATTTAAAAAAAAAATATATCAAAATTGCGAAACCTTACATTTTTTTACTAATATTAATGTATCTTAATAAAAACGCTTTAGATTTAAAAACATGTTTTTCTAAAAAAATTTTATCGTTATGTCTATCCAAAGCATTAATTGAACAAAAGTTTCAAGTCAATGTTTAAAACAACTTTCATTTTAATTTAAACATTTTATATAAAATAAACTTTTTTTATACCTTGATTTTATTTTTTTTAAGTGGTATAATTGGTATGCTAGTAATCATATGTCTTAAAAGTTTCTTTTAATTAAAACGAAAATTGTTTTTTTTGTTGATTAGGAACTATAAGTAGTTACAAACAATATAAACATTTATTTTATATTTTTAAAGTTGATCATTAACAATTAATAAAAATTAAAAGTTAAACTTGCTGTAAGCATTTTTATTTAATTAAAAATGAAAATATAACTGGTATAAAAAACAGAAATGCACTAATTATTCAATTTTAAAAGGTATTGAATAACACAAAACAGTTTTATTTAAAGTCTTGTTTGGATTAGAAGTCTTCATTTTTAACTAGTCAAACTAGTGAAAAGGCGAGTGAATAAAAAGCAGCAAAACAGAAAAATAATACATGTACTTTATTATAAAAAAAAAAACAGTTACTGATAGTAATTTTAGCTATCTTTAGAAAACTAAGATATTTTTTAGCTACCATTCAAAAAGTACTAGACTTCACCACAAGACCATTATCAAAAAGCAATGTTATCAAATTTCGGACCTGGTCGCGTTAATAAAAGTAGTCGTGTGATCCAGTCTATTAATCATTATTAACTTTAGAAACAGGACTAAGTCACAAATCAAGCTTAAGTGCTTGTTAAGAGCTGAATCAAAGTAAGCGCGCACGTAGCAAAACAGTTCAACAACACAACAAAAAGTAGTTCAGTTTTAATCTCGGGTTTTACCCTAAATTGTTAAATAATGAAGAAGGTGAATGGTGATCTTCGAGGATGAAGAAGTACGACCCCAAGTGGTGGTGAACGGAGGAAATAAGGGTGTGAGCGTGACCCAGTTTCATTTGCAGCATGCTCAAGCACGAGTCCTCACGAATGAGGGGCAGGGATTTTCCGTTGATGCCGTTGTCAAGGAATATCTGTTGTCATGGTTAATATTAAAAATTTTGTAGTTTTAAATAAAATTGAACATTTTTTTTATGTATAACATGATTATTAAGTGATAAAATAGTTTTTCATATGGTTAAAAAGTATCTTAATAAGATGGTGAATTCGGAGTTTTAAAATTTTTACTTGTTTATATTGTCCCAAATTGATCTTATCTAAATACTTGCCGACTCTTTCACAACTCCATTTACTCATTTCATCGGATTTTTTTAATATCTTATTCATATTAACTCTGTCAGTGAACTTGAGAGTCCTTTCTTCTATTATCTCTTGGAATGTCGAAGCAGCTTTTACTGGGTTTTGGCAAGGATGTTTGACAACTTGTTGTTTGAATGAATATAGGTTGTTTGAACAGATAGTAACTGAATCCGAAAAACTGTTTGTTTTTCAAAAAGTAACTGGTTGACATACACCTTATATACTTTTAATTATGATCAGTTTAGTAAAACTCACAAGTTGTTCAGTGAATGAAAAAATCTTGATTTTTTTGTCAGCTCATTTTGGTTTCTGAAAAGTTGAAACTACTTATAAAACTAAGTGGTGTATTAATTAAGGTTAGTTTTGGTTTTAGATGATGATTTATATAGATAAGTTTTATGTATACCATAAACATTTTTGTTATGAAAGGTATTAAAATATATGTGAGTTTTATAAGTTTTACCCATACTTTTTTTCAATTGTGTATGTATTACATTATGATTATGGTTTAAACTTACAATGGAACACTGCTTGATCTTTTTGTACTTTTTTTGGTTGCTAGTTCTTTTAATCTTTTATTTTTGACGTCTTTGCTGTAAAATTTAGACAGTATTTTTTATTAAACATCAGTTCAAAAAAGTAGTGATTTAAAAGTTTTTTAATGAAAAACAACTGAACTTTTTCAACTAATTTTATATTAATTTGCAGCAATTTTTTACTTCTTAATAATTGTTCAAGAACCTTATTATTTGGGGTTTACAACAGTCTGTATCCATTAGGTGTTTCAAAGATTTTTTCTGGTTGAATTCAACAGAATACCGTTTTTCTGATTGGCTGACATCTTCTTCTATTTGAGACTTGCAATTTATTTTAACATTTTCAAGTAAATTTGGCGCTAATTGTCCGAATGCAGCTGCTATGTTCTTTACAAGATTCGACTGATCCAGCATCAATCTATAAATAAGTTAAAAATGTAAATAATTTAATACAATTTGATTTAATATACTCAATCACACTGTTTAATAGTTTTAGTAAAGAAAATTGTTAAAAATTTAACATCGCGTGTTATTGTATTAGTAGCTTATTTTTTAACACATTACAACACTATTTTTTAAACAATATGATACAACAATGTTTTTCAGTACTACTTTATAAATGACATAATGACTTAAATTTATGTTTTTTTGATAAAAATTTTTTTTGTTCTAAATTATATAAAACAAATTGATACAGTAGAACACTATAAAAACTTTTTAAATATTTAAACTTGTTAAACTTAAAGATGTTTTAACTTTTTGATAAATGTTTCTTTTTAAGTTTTGTTACACTAGCTTTATTTTCTTGTAGAACGTTTTAGGTTATGTTAACTAGAAACTATTACAAGTCAATAATCAAACAAAACTCTTACACAAACAAACTTACAAAAAATAAATTCTGTGCGAGAATATTTTGATTTTACTCAATATATTTTAACAATATATTTAAAAATAAACGACGTCAACGATTTAAATGTAAATTTAAAAGCTCAAACGTTGACGGAAGTATTTAGTTTGAACAATTATTGTTTAATATTTAAAAGGTCGGCTTTGAATAATTATACAATATATAAAGTAAAAGTAATAGTATTACTTACGTGTTCTATTCAGAGGTGACTGAATTTTCATCTAAATTCGACATATATTCTGTAAATGATTGAATTTTACAATAATTTTAAAACACCAAATATCGAATCATAGATTTAATATAGGCAGTATTAGTTTCGGCCATCATCAACAAAGTTGTGATGTTTTATGCCATCGATAATAAACAATAAATTATATTGTTCATCGTTATTATAGATTTAATTAAGGAAATATTTGAATATTTTAAAGCAAAAAATTAACACTAGTCACAAATTGTTCTTGATGATATAAAAAGTATCGTATAACGTTCTTTCTAGGTTTTAGGATTTCGTTTGTTTAAACTTTAACACTAACCGTTTTTAGGACTTGACTTCTTTTTAGCTGCTGGATACCCTTCAACAAGATCAATTTTTGACACCATCTGTAACATTTAAATTGGTATAAGAATTTTAGTTTTTTTACGTTATTAAGTATGCTAAATTCCTACCTGATATTTACCAATGCCTTGGTCAGTATCGGTGTTTGGTCTTTTGCGTGGAAATTCATTTTTTACAGAAGAATTCTGAACTTTTTCATAATTTTTTGCGGGGTTTAACGGTGAAAAATTTCGCTGCAAATCGATTTTGACTGCGTTTTGAGAAGCTCTGAAATATTAGTTTAAATTATTAAGTAAAAATTGGTAAAGTAAACATTGATTTTTAAAGTTTCTTTTAAACTTAAGAAATATAATGGCTTTATTTTTATAAAGTTAAATAAAAATTAACTAACTTATTTGTTGATGGTCGGACACAAGTGAAAGCAGAGTTTGTATTAGCTGTTGAGTTTTGTATTGACAAAGGGGAATTTTCTTGGGTGAAACCCATCACGGGTGACGGGGACATGTTGAAGTTGCTTGGCAACGAAACCAACGATTGCAAGGTAGCTACTTCATCTTGGTTTTGGTTGTTGAGGGTAGAAGGAAATATGTGGCTTATTTTATTCCTTTCTTCAGTAGATTTACCCTGATTTAAATTTAAATTTTTATATATTTAGTATTTTCTATAAAAACATTTTTTTAATAATTCAAAGCAACATTAAAAATAATATTGAACTAAGTAAAGTGCATGTAAATATTTAGCTAAAGTTACCTGAAAGATTTTTTTATAGTAAAACAAAAATTACTTTCTGTGCGTTACATATCATAAAAGTTTTATTCTTAACATTAAATGATGAACCTTTTCAAATAAGGTTTATCAAAAACTTACAGAATCAGTAGACAAAGCAGAGTTTTGGAGACACCATTCACATTTACACTCGTTCTGATGATAAATGATCACCGATTTTGACATGAGAGCTTTCAGGCTTTTTCCGTGATGTCTGATGCTCCTCTTCCAATCCTTGGCAGTCTCCCTCCCGCTTATCGCTTGGAACTCGTTGGGGTGCATCCAGCTTTGCTTGACCCCCGTTTGATATAATATCGATTTACCTGACGCATTAACAAATTTTTAGGACTAATAATTTTTAAGGCATAATTTTTGTACTTTAAAAAAACTCTAAGAAGGATTTTTAGCTTTGATTTTGTGTCTTTAAAAACCTACAGGTCTGCTCTATAGATCTTATTAAAACCATTTATCTACAAAACTGAATTGAAAAATAAGTTTGGTAAAGTTTATAAGATAAATATAACGTTAAAGACAAACAATTAAGAACCTAGTAAAAACCAAAAGCTTTCAGTACAGTTGTTCTAAAAATTTAGGCAAAAGCCGAAAGATTGTCGGTTAATAAATTAAAGGAAAAGCGTCGTTGTGTGCGTTTCTAAGTTTCAAATCTGCGCCAATGTTGCCTTTTTTGTTAAAACATCATAAATCAACCAACGTAAATGTTGTGAACGCATGAGTTGTTTAAAACGTTTTGTCGCCTGAGAAGTTAAAGTAGCACCGAAATTTCTGAAAAAAACTTTTAAATCTGTTTTCAACTAAATGCTTATATACAGTGTGAAAATACGCTTTTAGCTAAAACTAAAATGAGATTGTTACAATTTGTTGTACTTGTTTGAAAAGAAACAAAATAATAAATCAAAAAATAAAAAATAAAATAAAATATTTATTAGTCCTGTTATAAACGTAAATACTAAATACAAAAACTTATAACTTTGGTATAAAAGAACATCTAAAACTCTTATAGGTTTTTTAATCAAAAAGAATAATTTTTAGAACTAACCTCTGCTACCCTGGCTAAGTTTTGCGATGTAGAGGAGGGCATTGTTGTCGCCGCAAGTCACCTCCAAAAACTCCTCTCCTCCTTCGTCCTTCTTCACTTCCACCTCTGAGCTGCTCACGTGACCTTTCGGCAGGTTCACCGTCCACCTGCAACCCTCCGTTGCCACGTGGTGATGGCTGGTTGCCCCTGACAACCAACCGGGAAGCTTCAGTTTGCTTGGAGTTTTGCCTGTCACGTGATTAAGTTTTAGATTTCAATAGTTTGTTTGGTTTTTTTAAAGCATTAAAGCATTTAAGCATTTTAAAGCATTTAAAAAGTATTAAAAGTAAATATAATTTTGTGATTTCGACCGTTGATATAGGCAAGAATAACAACGAATATAATATTATTACTCTTACAATGTAAAAGGTGGGAAATTATAATTTTATTATGAACAAGTTTACATAAATACTAATACTTTACTTTTATTAAACTTTTAGAAAAGATTCTAGGAATAACAAAATTATTAGTTGTTCTGAGTCTTCGAATAGGTTCAACTTAAATTATTTGTAAAAAATATTCTGTGTTTAAAAAAGTCTTGTTTCTTAATTTTTGTATAAAAAATAAGTTTAAAATTTTTTACTTCATTAACTTGTGTTTTGTGCATATAAATAAGTCAGAAAATTACTTGTGCGAAGTAAATAAAAGTGTTACAATCTAAACAAGGTAAAAACAACATAACTTAAAAAGTAAACCTTTTTGAATAATATAAATTAACTATCGCATAAAATAAAAATAAAAATCACTAGACTAAAATAAATTTAACCTAAAAAGTTAAATAAAATGATAAAATTAAAAAAGAAGTTGTCGCATATACGCAGCTTCATATTTTGATTTTTGGACCGAAACAATTTAAACTAATTCATTTGAGCCATAAAATAAAAATGTAACAATTTAGTTCTCGAAGTTTAAGTTTTCATTGTGTAACTTTAGTGATTAGAAATTTCGTAACTTAAGTTTTTAAAAACTAAATTATAATAATTGAGTTTTCATAGTCTGAATTGCCTTGAAACTATATTTTCAAAACAAACACTTCATAATTATTGTTGTTTACAAAAATTAAAACTGTTTATTGACAAACCTTTTTGTCGACAGTCAATTTTTTACTCAACACAAGTTTTTCAATAAAACTTGAATTTGAAGTTTAATTTGTTAAGTCAAAATAGCACACGCTAAAATCAATTTCAAAATTGAATAGTAAGAAAGCTCGTCAATCGATGAATTAGACACGCAGCCAATGTAGATCTTAAGCAACGCTTCTATCGACAAAAGTTGCCATTGGCAACAGCAACGCAGGAGAGACAGCAGCTAAGCCGTAAATCTCCGTTACGGCAGTTGGACTAAGTAACGATAATCAAAAGTTACACAGCCATGGCAGCGATAATTACTATTGTCGCTGGTGACAGCTTTAAACAGCAAGTCTTAAAAAACTTTAGTGTGGCTTAAAGCCTTGTTTATGTTTTACTGCTGCTAGTAAACAAACAAAATAGAATGTTTGCGGTTTCAACCCGCAAGTTGTTAACAGTCATCGATTTTTTTGTTTGCAAATTAACTACTTTGCGTGCCTATCGCTCGCTATATGCCCGCACATCAGACAACGTTTTTTGGTGACGTCATAATCATATGTGTCTCAAGCAATTGCTTGTCACATACTCAAGTTTACTTCCAGTATTTTTTATCGCGACTATGAATTTTTTTTTACATATTTCTGAACAAAAACAGGTACTCTTTACAAAAAACATAAGCATGTTTTTTTTTTACTTACGTAGTTGTCAACCTGTCTGGGTTATGTTAACTTCTAAACTAAAATCTGCAAGGAAAAATACATAAACTTTATTGGTAAAGATTTTTAGATTTCTGTCTTAACGATTAAATAAAAAAGAAAAAACATGTTTTGAAATAATAAGTTGCGCAAGCCGTTAAGCTATTGTAGAAGAAAAATTACTTCGTTTTTAATCAATACCAATAATGTTCATTTAAGTAGTCATTTAATCATTTAGTTAATTTACCACTTTTCTACCAAACTGATTAATAACAAAGCACAACTTTTATTTTTTTTTACTGTAAGAGATGTACATAACACAATACAACACTCTTATTAAAACTTACAATAACTTTTAGCCTTTGCGCGGTTTCATCTGACATTTATCTTTCGTTCGTTTCGATATTTTAAGTTTCTTTCCTTTTTAGCTTAACACACAAAAACCATGGAACTCGGTAGCGAAAAGAAATCTGGTAAAATCGATATTCTTAATCAATTGTTAAAAGAAACGGCCAACACCGAGCTGAAGCAAAGGGATTTAAAAAGAAAGACAAGAAAGCAAAGTTGTAATCTAAAGCAAAAGTCGCGCTGAGGATCTGCGAGGATGGCAGCAAGTCCGTCTGTATTGACCCGCACAATCTCCTAGCTCGCGCGAATTCTTTTGTTTGTTTGAAAACCGCAACACAAAACAACCGCAATATCAGAAGCCTTCTCGCTGTTTTATATGTATGGCAAACAAAAATTAAGAAGATTATTAATCAAAATCCATTCTGGCAGCGGCATTTTTGCTATACGTTTTTTTACTGAAAGTCGGGCGATTAGAGAAGGTTGATCAAATAAAAGATCAAAAGTCAAATTGGCAGTTAGTTCTGCAGTTTTTGTCAAACTTTAGCGCTGGATTGCGCTCGTCTGTGCTAAATTACCTTTTTGTAGAAATTTAAATTACTGTAAACTCGTAACTGAATACACAAATGTCAACGGTGAAATAAGAACGAAAGGCAAGTTGACAAGTAAAACAAATAGTATAAGTACACTTATACAACCAACAAAGCCCTACTAGAGAAGCTTCGGAAAAAAACTACGACCAATCACTTCACGAATGAAAAAAGAGGAGGAAAATTGGGGAAATTTATCACTCGAGTGATCGCCCGTCTGAACTTAAGTGGGGAGTTTCATTCATAAACGAGCATCGCGCGTTGCCATGGAAATTGAACGCTTTTTGTTCGATCGGGATATCACTTTTGAAGGGTTAGTAAACAAGAGAAGAGAAATGTTAAACTCTCGTGAGTGCGAAACCAGATTATCCTGTTTCAGATGTTGGTCATTTGTTAGAAGTTGAAAAACAGAAAATTATTTAGTCTAAATTTTAAAATTATATTAGTTACATAAAACACCTTTTATTTTGTTTTTTCGACTGATAGTTATGATGAAAGTTATTTTAAACATATGTTTGATACTACATTATTACATAATTATTCTAACATTTGTTTTTTAAAATATATTCTTTAGCAAATAAAGTCTACCTTCATTCTTTTCTAAACCGTAAAAAAATAATTTATCATCTAACAACTAACCGTTGTTATTGTGGGCTTCCACTTCGTTGCTACTAGTAACTGGGAGCTGCTGACATCCGTTACCGGAAGCTGGTTGTTTTAGTGACGTCACATTATAGTTTGATTGTTTGCTGATTGGTGATCAGATTGTTACTAATAATTTAAAAAGTTCAAAATTTTATTTCTCGAGTTTTTATAAAGTTCTAGATATACTTAACCAAAATATATTTTGTTTTATAATTCCAAAAAATCTTTACATTTTAGTACCATAATATTATTTTTTACTTTAAAAGTGAATTATTATAAATTTAAAACTGATATTAAGCAGTTAAAAACTAGTGCTATCTTATTAAAGTAACTGAATTTTTATTTTAATACTCTTTAATTTGAAATTCAACCGTCAAAAATACTCACGTAGAAAGTGTGCTGTTTTCAAATAGTGGTAAGTTTGGAAAGTTCATTATACTTTCCTGCTTCTTATTTAAATGTTTTTGATTTATTAGGTTCAATACTTGCAACCTGAAAAACAATGATTTGTATAGTAGTCACATGAAACATAAACAAGCAAATACTTGTGTCTACGTTAATTCATTCACACATTATATACGTTTATTCATTTCTATTTAATGAAGACAAAAAAGCAACTGAAAATGCACAATTAACTCAACTATTCGTCACTAAACTAGGACCGATTAACATTAGATAACATTTTAGAAAAAAAGAATTAATTAAAAAATCAACAAAAATTTTGATCAATTTATTACTATTTCAAGTTACAAAGGGTGAAAAGTATCTAAAGTTGTAAGGACTGTAATAGTAACGCAATTGTTCATCCTGTTATCTTATCACGTGATCAGGTGGTACTCAGGGTAGCACCTGTCAACTATGATCTTTTAATCTTTACAGTTAACAGGTAATTAGCTTCAATGCAGAAAAAAAAATACCATCGTGCTGTTTATAATGACAGACAGCAGCGGAGTTTATCGAGAAATTTGTAGGTGTGCGGTCAAAGAAATAAAAACACTTCTTTGTAATATAGTTTATAGAAAGTTTCAGTCATTTAATGACACAAAAGTATTCATTAAAAAGTTCAACACGTAAAATTTCAAGTTTGTTTTCGAAAAAATATTTAGAAAACGTGCAAGTGTTTTTAAACTCTATATGCAATTTTAATTTCCTAAAAAAGTTTGACATAAAATTTTCGCGCTAATTTAATGAAAGTTTTTTTTTTCAATCTTAAAGTAGTACTAAAATGTTTCCAATGAACTAAGATTAAATTTAGCTATTCCGATTAGTATCTTTTTGTTGTTTTACTTTTTATTTAAATAAAATAGACTGTTTTATTATTATATAAAGTAATTTTTTTAATGTTATAAGTTTTCGACTGAACCGTACTTTCAGCCTAACTTTTTTATTATACAACAAAATTTTCTTTTTCAATATTAGTATTTATACATTTTTTAAATCTAAATATACAAGAATTTTAAAATAGGGCGAGATAACGCTATAATATTTCCTAAGACTGCAAAAATTAATTGTTATTAAACAAGATGCAGTTCTTCTCAGCTTATATTTCTAAACAGAAAAAATAAAAATACTCACCAGTTAACTTGATTTGGGCCTCCAAATCGTAGCGGGTCGAGCCCGGAAATTTCATCACCTTTTTGCTGCTTAGCCCAATTCATTCCACTGAAGTTAAAAGAAGTTTGGGGAAATTTCCAAGGAAACGGGTTGCCAGGCAACATAGCTGCCGGGTTGTTCAGCATCCACATAATGGCAAGGTCGGGTTGAGAAAAAAGGTCCCCGAACTCGGCACTTGATTGGCTTAAAATTGTCGATAAATTAGGGAATATACCCGGAATTGCTGAAGAACCCATTGAAATATTTTGTAGTATTTTAAGTTTGTTTAAAAAGAAAATTATATATTTAGTATCTTTAAACTATTTTATGTCCAGTTTTTAACTAACCATGTTTTTAAAACAAACTTAAAAATACTAAACCAAGATATTTTTTTTAACTAAAAATATGTTTTATATAAAAACATTTTCATATAAGATTTTAAAAAACGCCAATTTTGTAATATGTTATGCGGTCAATTAACTAAAAGTGCTTTGAACATTATATAGAACTTTGTCGTTATTATCATACCTAAACTTCCCGATTAGTCAAAACTGAAAACAAAAGCAAAACACACAAAAGCTAATTTAAACCACGTGACGTTTAGAATACTTTGTTTGCATGGCAACCAATATCAGCCACGGCGACAAACGACGACGGTAACGACCAATCACGAGCGCGAATTACCTACGATAGTGGCGGTCATCACAGTGTCGAGGAAAATATCGCGGTCGTCGTTGATAATTAATTTTCTTCTGACGGCAATCTCAGTGAAAAGAATACAATTTTACCTCACATCAGTAAGTGCAGTGCAAATAGTGAAAGATCGGCACTACGCTGTGCGAACAACTTCTATGCGAAATAAACAAACGAAGCGTAAATTCACTAAAGTTTAAGTATTTGTTATTTTTTCTTTTGTTTTTTAGGCCTATCTAACGAGCGCTCGATGGGCGGAAAGGGGTAATTAACGCGCGGTGTGTGGTAGCACCTCGTGTTGAAAACTTGATGCGGTTAAAAGCAGATAAAAAGGTTTCGAGCTTTGTGTTCGGAAATCAACGTGAAGCTTTTCGTCTGTATTACAGTTTTTTTGTCATTAGGAATTCAAGTAAGGTTTTATGCTTCATGCGCTAATTAGTTTTTACAAAAATTAGTTTAAAACAATTTGAAAATAGTTTTTGCTTTAAAGTTTTAAGTGTTCAAATATCTCTCTTACTTACGATTATTAAACTATAAAAAATGTGAAAACAAAAAGAAAAACGTATCAGCAACATAAGTTTTCTCAGTGACAAGAATTAAAACTATAACTTCTGAAAGACGTGTGTGCGGAAGGCTACTAA
This sequence comes from Thalia democratica, assembly GCF_965202585.1. Lineage (NCBI taxonomy): Eukaryota > Metazoa > Chordata > Thaliacea > Salpida > Salpidae > Thalia > Thalia democratica. The sequence continues at coordinate 80,144,907 of NC_139165.1, forward strand.
CGCGCGCGAAATACAATTAAGAGCTTCTTATGACGATCGTGCCAACAGTAAACCGCCGCTGCCAGCAAAAAATTCGCTGTTAATTCGCTGCCTCTCTAATTAACGGCATAAGGAGCTTTTGCTTAGAAGAAAAGCTGAAGTGAGTTCAATACCAAGTCAAATTCACATACAACTTGCCCTCACCTAATTTCGCTGCTTCTCATCTTGCTGAAATAATATCCTTCGTTTCGTTCACCCGCAAGCTGCTATCTCTTGTCACTCATGAAAGAAGGAAAGAAGATTCGAGATTTCGTATTTGTGACGTCGCTTTGAAGGGGGGAAATGAAGTTTGTCGTGGAAAATTGCTGGTTGTTTTATTATTGAGCTGAAATTTGCGCAGCTCGTCAGAATGCCGCCTATTGCTCGTCGATATTCAAATGTTGAACTTTCGATGAATTATCTTCAAACTATATTCGAAAATTTACTAGCTATTCAGAAATTATTATTTCAATGTTTTTCTAGACATTATTATGAGTTTGTTGTAAAAGCTCTTTTATTGTACAATTTTTCTTATTTTATTAACATTTTTTATGAATAAAACTTATTTAAATATTTTCTAAGATTTTGATCTTTAGTAAATTTCACAATTTTTTTACTAAACTTGACTTTATTTTTAAGTAAACTGTAGAATACTTTGTAGTATTATATTTTAAATAGTAGGTCACAAAAAATACAAACACCTAGTTGTGTAAAATTCTTTAAACTCCCTTATTAATATATGCTTGTTGCTCTTTAGCTTAAAGTAGCTAAATTCAACAACTTTTGCATAGTTATTGCAAAAAGTGTTGTATTTTTACCTACTTTGATTCAAGCTCTAATAGTAATTTCAATAAATGCTTACATTTCTTAACCAACTATAAGTGTCAAATTGCTTTTAAGTTTCGTTTATTTAAGAATTTAACTGAAAATTGAAAGTTTTTTTTCAACACCACTTATTAATACTAGCTAAAACATGAAGTCTTAATCTAGACAAACTATGCCCTGATTTTCGAAGCAACTTTAAACACTTGTAAGTGCTTGTGCTTTGTTGTGATTTATTAAATTTTACTGAATAAATGAAATGACTCAAAGTATTTCTCGGTCGTCCAGTTTAGCTGAGACTGAAAATGAAATCAGGTTTATAAAACAGGCTTGTTTGGCACGAAGTGTTGTTGAAACAATAAAAGATTATTTTGAGCAGAAGATACTGCTTTTGTGCTTTGATTAGATGATTGAACTGGGTTATCCGAGTGACATTGGCTTTAATAGTTAGTACTTATGTATGTTAAGTTGTTTAAATAAACACTGTTGTTAGATTTATAAACAAGCCTATCTCTAGCTAATCTTCAAAAAGGTTAATTTAAAACATTATTTTAACTCGACTTTCTAATAAAAATAAGTTTACAAAGAAACAGATAGTGATTAAACTATTAAACTTCTTAATAAACTTATTTTTTTTTCAAGTCTAAACACCAGGTGTTAAATGTAGAACCACTTCACTTAAAAAAATAAACTTCTTTTCTAAGTTCTTTAAACTATTGTTTAAGTTAAATTAAACTTAGACAGCTTAAAAACAATAGTATGCTCTTTAAAATTTATAAAAAACATACAAGACTTACTTATTTCACTTTGTCTTGAGTCTATAAAGTGTAAGTTAATGTGTTTGAAATTTCTTATTCAAACAAACAATTTAAATCAAAACTTTTAACTTTAAATACAATCTTACAATGTTTTAAGGCTTAAATTTTTTATATGACACATTTACAAACTTTGAAAATTTGTTTATAAAAAAAACACTTTACACATGATACCAGAAATCGTTGATTCTTCGACTCAACATTTGTGTTAATAAATTTAATTTTTGTTTTTTGTTTTATTAATGCATATTTTTATTTTTTATTTAACAACTAAAAATAACATTGTTTATTAACGGAACACTTCTTGAACCAAAGCTTAGATATCAAAAAGATTAACAGATATTTATGCTTTAGCTTTTACAATGTTTGAACTAAGAAATTGAAATGTCAAAACTTAAACTGACGAAATCTTTCACAAATTCAATCTTTGTATTTTGAACTTACGTGATTTAAAGTTTGTAATTCAAAACAGCGTAGTTTGAATTGCCGTATTTGGAACTGTCGTACTTATAATGTCAGAACTTAAATATCAAATTTAAATTGGTGGAAATTAGAAATTCGGAACTTGAGTATGAAGTCTGATTTCGGCTTATATAATTTAATCTGTCGTATTAAACTTGTCGGAATTAAAAAAAAAATTATCTTGTTTAAATTGAACTTTGATTGACTAATGATTTAAAATTGAGCTTAATTTTTGACATTTTCAACGCAAAACATTGCTACAAATACTTTAAGTATTTTTAGGAAATTTCATAAATAAAATTTATAAAACCTAACATCTACGCTTGTTTTTGAATATTTTGATTTACAAAACGCACTTTATACGTCATTCCTGCTTTAAATTTTCAATAAGAACGACTTTTACTCTTGCAAGCTTTCCTTCAATTTTGCGTTTACTTAAAGATAATAATAATAAAAAAACTCTTCGTGAAAGTAAACGACTGGCCGAAAGTATAGAACGAAACTTGGACAAAACGAGAAAGCTCTCATCAATCGATAAATTTCAGAAGAAGTCCAACAACGGAGATTGTCAACGGGAGAGGAAAGTGACAGCTAAGTTGTGAATGGCGGAACGAAGTATGAAATGTGTGCTTTAGTTAGCTTTGACGTTTCGTTGATACCTTTTGCTTGTTCAAGCGAAAACGAATAAAAAAAAGTGAAAGACGCGAGTTTGGCAAACATTGGAATTTCATACAAGCGAGCAAAATACAACATCGCACGTCGTTTCAATTGCAACACTTCAGTTGTGATGTTCGCTTGCTTTTATAATTAGGTTTTTAAGGATTATCTCTACAAGATACAAAATTTAACAGCTAAAAATTGCTTACAGGGAAAGTGTTGAGACAAAAATCTCGACAGTTGTTTTAAGTTCTTTTACAATTTTAGTTTCACTTTGTTTATAGTGTGTTTTGTTTGTATATATTTTTTATTTAGAACCCTATAATACTTTATAAAGTAATAAAACTACTTTTAATGGTTTTGTGTAGATAAAAGGAAGCAATTCCTTTACAGTTTTGTGAACCAATACAAGGTATCGATTACGAAATTTTACAATATTTGGGGAAAAATATTCTTTTACAACCCATAATGATTCGAAACAGTTTACAAAAATACTTGCTACTTAATTAACGTTTGCCTTTCTTTTAAAACCTCAAACAGTTCTGCTTTTCGGTCAATTCGTAGTGGTGGTAAAGGTTCTAAAACAAACCGATCGTTCAATTTGCGAAACAAGTTGTTCAATTGTTACTTTTAACTAAAAAATTATATTATACTCGTGTCTATAGTTTTCGTGATTTTTAGTGCCTCTTGTTAATTAATGGCTGCTGTGCTAAATAAAAACTTAAATGAATTAAAATTTAACTTTATATCTTTATACGACTGTAAACAATAACTAACTAAATTTATCTTTTATATATATGAAAAGGAAGTATAGTTTTTTTTTAAATATATTGTTCTAAATCTAAGTAACATTGATATTAGATAACTAGTTGTTATTAAATATAACCAAAAATTTACTTTTTAGTTAATTCTTGTAACTAATTAACTGTTTTTGAGTTACTAACTAAGTTAGTACTTTAAATTATGTCTAAAATAATTAACCACACAGAAAAAAAAACAACTAATATTGAAGATATCATAACCCTTTAAGATTAACAAAAAGTCATCATTATTTAACCAGTAGTCTGCATTGACCTATGTGCGAATATTGCAAGCAGCTTTTTGTTTGAAAACGACCAACAACAAAACAACAAGAAGCCTTCTCGCTGTTTCTCGTTTCAAATAATTAGTCGAAATCCCTTCTGAGATCTAAAAATCAGTGTTTTTACTCTAAGTATCTCTCTCTATGCATGAGGTTTTAATGATAGGTTTGTATTAATTTAGGCATGCGCTAAAACACACAAAAATTCATCTATATGTTGGCGTCTGCATTGACTTGTGTGCGAATAACGCAAGCAGCTTTTTGTTTGAAACCGCCATCAATAAAACAACAAGAAGCCTTCTCACTTTTTATCGTCTTTAAAAGTTATTAAAATCAATTCTGAGTTCTATAGATCAGCGCTATGCTCTAAGTAGCTCACTATGCATGAGATTTTAATTATAGGTGTTATTATTAATTCGTAAAATATGTCAATTTTTGGCTTCCTACCTGCGCGGCAACAAAGTATCGGAATGATCAGTTTGCACAAACAGGCTTGTTGCCGTTGAAGCACAAACAGAAAGTTTTAAGTTAGACGAAAAGAAAGCTGCAAGCTTAACAACTAGACTATTTTAAATATTTATTGACGCTTTTTCTAGATGTATTTTGCAGAATAACTTCGAGAAATTCGTTTTTTTTACGAACCGTTGCTTCTCAAATTCACATAAATCTTTAGAAGCAACTCAAAAGGGACGAAAGCGTAATTCGTTCGATCTATGATATGATGCAGATATTCATAATTATCACGTTATATTAAGTTTAAACTACTTCTTACATCAACAGTTATTTATATAAATAGTTTTGAGAAAAAATAAGATAACTACTTCTAAATAATTTATCTATACTTATACGTAGACTTTAAGTTCACTTTTATTATAGTGTTTTAAAAAATATTAAAAATTTCAAACACTCTGTAAAAAAATTACTATAAATGTTATTTGTCAATAGTTTTTTTTTAATTGATAAAAACTGCAACTTATAGAGTATAAATGTCTACAAAATTAATAACACAAGTACAAAAAGACTAAAATTTACTACAAAGTTAAAACTTTTAAAATTTCTTATAAGAAACCAATTTTCGTTGTTACGGCTACTAGAATTGTGTTTACGTACAAGAAATATTACTATATTTTAAGCTAGTTATGCTTTTAATAAGTATTTTGTTAAGTGTAATTGTATCCTAAATTTCTGTGTTTTACAAAGTCTACCAATAACGGTATGAAAAGACTATGCACAGAAACTTTTGATTTTTAAACTACTGTTTAATCTTTAGAAAAGGCAAGATTTAAGAAAGTTTTCCTCATGTGCATAAACTTTTAAATTTACTAGCAAATTCTAAAGTTCAATAGTTTCAAGTGAAACTTAAACAGTACATTTTTGTAGACATATTAGTAAGCTAAAAAACTTTAAAGTAACAAAAGTTTAATAAAGTTTTCAGCTATTTAACTGCCTATTTATTACCGCATCTACCAAAATGTCAATTTAAAGCACAAAACAAGTTTTGTTTAAAAGAAGGAACACCAACTAAATATGTTTTTGTTCTTACTAATAAACAAGATAACCAGCAAAATTATACAGCATACAAGCTAAACTGACAATACCGTCTCTGTTCAAACAACTTATTCGCTGGTAACGGTTACTAAGCAACGGAAAAGCAAATCTGTAATCAAATTAAGCCGATAAGCGCAGATCGAATCTTACGTAGCAACTTAGGTGACGTGGTTGCTTAGCAACAAGCTTGTCAGTTCTTCATCAGTTTGTAGGTTATAGTTAGATGGCGGAACAATGCAAAGTTAGGCAGCGAGTTTCGTCTGAAAAGGGTATGTTAGCTGAAAGGTTGTATATATATATAACTATTAAGTCAATTTAGTAATTAAAAAAAAAGAGTAAAATATTTTTTGCTAAATTATTTTTCAATTCTTTTATGGAACAAGAAAGCGTACTAAATTGAAAGAGTTAAAAAAAATTACAGCTATGACAATTTATTTTTTTGAAAGAACTAACTGCTTGACATTTACTAATGGTTTTGATAGTAAATAGAATACTTTAACACTTAAATACTCTTTAAATTTTACCTATTTGCTGTTTAAATTTTAATTGGATATGTTGTTATTTTTTGCTTTACAATTGTTAATTCTAATATTTATAGTCTGCTGAAATGAAGTATTAGGTATTTTTTATTTGAAAACCTTAAAAAATAAATTGAAGTCTTTGTAACTGTTTGGAATTTTTGATAAAACTAACCGAGTTTTTTACTGGTATAAAAAAAAAAGTGTTGTTGTAAATTAATTGCCTTTAAACTTGTTTTGCGCGTAACATATAATTTGCAAAAGGTAAAAGCTATTTTTTTTTTGGATTTTAAGTTGTCTAAACACTTTGAAGTTAATTTAAAATTAAATACACAAAGAACTTTATACTATAAGTGAAATTTACAATTTTTTTTACTATTTTATTATTATAGTCAATTATTTAATATCAAAATAAAGATTTTTATTTTATAATTTGAATCGTATTATTTTTAAACTATTTGATATTTTACACACTTGTACTCATCAAAACAAACTGAATTAATAAAAAATGGTGACTGTGTAATTTAACTCTGGTGAAAGTAAAGTTAATCTTTAAAGTTCATAGGACTTCATTTTTAAAAAAAAAGACTAACAAATTATTGATTTTTGTTTAAAAAGAAATAAAAAAGCTCTAAAAAAGCATAAACTAGTTATTGGATATAAAATAAATTTCAATGAAAAATTTAGAAGCTTATTTTAATGGAAATTTGTAAAATCTGTTTAAAGTTATGTCTACTTATTATATAGAAATTAATATACTTTTTTTGCAAGCAATGTTCTAATGTCATTGCAGGAATGTATTTAGTTACTATTTTCTTTATTTTCTGGTAATAATGTTTAAATAAGTTAAAACTTTGAGATAAAAAATAAGGCTTTAATGAAAAACTACTTTCAACTAAGCATTAAGTATGTTTTTAAAATTCTAAACTGAAATGCTTTATTAATGATCACGTTAAAAAATGATACATTGAAATATTACAAATTAAAACAAAAAGTTACGTGAAAAGACGGTAAGACGGACGAAAAGTAAAGTATTTTAAAGTTATCAATAATCTTATGAGTTTCTTAAGAGGCTAAAAAAAATAACAAGCGATTTGACCACAAATATCCTTTGCTAGTATGATATTTTAAAAAAGTATTATAAGAAACTGAGTTAGAAGGAAAAATAAAACAAAATTCAAAACAAGTTTTTTATGCACCCATCAATCATAAACTCAAAATTCAACCTAATTTTGTTTCTCGTTTCGTTGCTATGACAATCTTTATTGTTACTAAAAAATAGCAATGCTTTTACCTAAGATATAAAAAAAAACACAATTCAAGGAGTTAATCAAAAATTCCTCGTCAAAGTTTCTAAACAATAACTTTCGTAAGTTAAACAAACTCTTTTTTTATTTTTATAGTTCTAATATTTTACACAAAACTCTTTTATTGACAATTTTTGACTTTGAAATAATTAAACTAGGTTGTTTTTACAAATTTTAATGCCAGAATTCTACTCACTTTATTTTTTTTGTTTGATCAAATTCTTTTTAATCTATAATTTTTTACCCAGTTTCGATAAAAGACAACAGTTGCTATTACTAAAAAGTTCCTTACAGCTTTTATTCTGTTCAAAATTTTGTGTTTGTAAAGAACGTTGTTAATAATTTAAACTGATTTATATCTGTAGATATGTTATTAAGTACTAAAGTTTTAGTGCAGCAATAACATATAAAACTCGTGTCAATCAAAATCATTTAAGGAAATTTTACTAAACATTAATAATACATTTGGAGTGTGCCGTGTGGTAAGTAAAATACGATATAATAGATTTTATGTTTTTTTTTTCTAGCATTTACTACTGTAGAAACTACAGTTACAGAGTCAGTGTAAAATGTTGTTTTATGTTATTGTTTGAAAATTTAAGTAGAATTTTTTCAGTAAGTATAACTTTTAAAGATAATTTAAATTTTCATAAACGATGCAAACAAAATACTTGCGTACTATAAGCAAGTTTTTTTGTAAAAAATGTTTTTATAGTTTGTCTGTAACAGTTTTCTTTCAAGTGAACAAACATGCTGAGTTTCAAATGTATACTAGTCTTAAAGTATTTTCGTTTATTGAACGATTAAAAAGAGCGCAAAAAGTTTTGTCTAAAGACCTGGTGTACGAAAAAACCTTTCGGTTATCGAGGTGCACCACTCGTACACCGTTAGATTGGTTAGTTTTTTTATTTATATTAAATGTTTTTTACTTAATCTCGGTTGCTTAATTATTATAAGAATTTATTAACGATAAAAGTAGTAGTTTAAATGAAAAAAATTCGATCGTTTTTTGCATAATGTTTTATTTTAGTGATAAGTTTTATGTTTTGTATCATAAGTTTAATAATCACTAATCTATGCGACTAAAAATAAAACATTGTGCATAACTTAATTTCTAGCTGTAAAACTAAGTTGAAAGCTATAAAAGGATATACTTCAATTTGTATATAGAGATTAAAACTAAATTTATGAAAAAAAAAAGGTTTTAAAACTTTATAACTTAGGAATAAAAAATTTAAAAAGTGTTTATTTAATTTAGTTTTTTCTTTTTATTAAATGAAAACTTTTACTGATATACATCAAAGTAAAACATATGTTAAATAACAATTTTTTTGTATTAAATGTTTTTAACACAGACTTGTTACTGAACGTGAACTTTGAAATAGCATCATAACTTTTAATGTTAAATTACTTTTAAAACTGTGATTGTTTTTATTTTACTAAAACTCTGAACTTTTCTTATTATTGCAAGTAGTTCTTTTTTGAAAACTTATTCGTTTGCAAAAGTTCAGTCTGTTGTTGAAGGAATCAATATCGAGAACTTATAAATGAAGTAAAGCCAAAAGAAAAGCATTTCAACAATACCAAGCCGTTTCAAAGACATTTCAGGTAAAATAATAGTACGAACAAAATATGTTGGCACCGAAGCTCGCTTTAAACCAGAAAGCTAACCAGTAAGCGACGACTTTTAAAACCTTTATTAACCAGAACGACCGTGAGGGAATCTTAATTCGATTTTCCCAAAGGCCTTCTTACACCGCTACTCATTTTATTATATTCTACTTTTACACGCGAATTTCTGTTCAGGTTAGCGGTTTATCCTTCTCCCATGGGAAATATTTTACAAATTTGAACGCAAAATCCCATTGAAGCTTCAGTTTGATTTATTATGTTTTTCCACGAGCGCCCGACCGGTGCTTTTTTCCACCGAAAAAACATTAGAGCTCGGGTCACGCATTGTGACGTCATAAAAGCAGATGGTTGAACTGTGAGATTGCGAAATTTGTAACACACTGTTTGAGCAAAAATTGCAAAAAAAAATCTATCCATTCTGTTTTTTTTCGCTCTGTATTCTGATTTTTTTTCAAGGTATCATTGTTTAACAATAAAAAGCTGTGAATCTTTAAAATGCTGTTTTTTTTTTGTTCGTTCACAGTTTATGCCTTTTTTTGACGATTTTTGTTCAACTATCTATAATTTTAACAAACTGGCTTTTACGAAAAAGTTTACAAAAACTAAAAAAAAAAAACTTGAATGAATTTTTTTGCAAACTTATAATAAAAAACCAACTCAAAATTTTTAGGAAACTAAAAACTGCCTAAAAACTTATTCGCTTTCCCGTAAAAAAATCACTTACCAAGAAAAATGCACTCGCAGAAAACTAGCGACGTCGGCCGAAAGCACTAAGAAAAGGTCAAGGCGGCGATAAAAGCTAAAATTCTCCCCACACCATGCACACAGCGAGGTTATTGCTTTGCGTGTACCCAAAATCGCGACCCTTTGAAGCTCAGCAGCCGGTTTTCGGTCGCTCGAAATGCGAACGCAAAAACCCAGTGATGGTTTTGTTTGATATATGATGTTTTTCCACGAGCGCGCGATCGGTTTTTTTCCACCGAAAAAAATTAGAGCTCGGGTTATGCAAGGCAAGTTATGACGTCACAAAAGCAGATGGCTGAACGGTGAGAGCTTTGCAAAATTTACCACTCTGCTTTTTTGTTTATTTGCATTGTATTCCGTTTTTTTTTTTAAGTAAAACGTTTTTAACATTTTTCAATTTTAAAATTTTAAAATTAAAAAATATGCACATTAAACATTCAACTTAAAAGTTTTAAGATTTAAAAACTAAACACTTTACTGCAGACTTTTTCACTTTCCCGAAAAATAGCCACTTACTAATAAAAAGCACGAAAACGCGATGTCGACCAAAAGCACAAAGTTATAAGCCAACAAAACGCGGCGATAAAATTTCATTCTTCCCCGCAATTAAGCGCACAGCGAGGTTATTGCTTCCTGTGCCTCCCTAAACACACGACTTTTTTGTTGCTCAGCAGCAGCTTTTCGGTCGCACGGGCGCGAAAGTGGGGGTGGCGGCTTTGTTTGAGGATCGTGTGTGATCTGATGCTTCGTCGCCTTTCTCTCTCTTTTCACTTTCGAGCAACGGCGGCGGCGATTAAAAGTTTGCTGAGCGACGCAGCGGAGAGAGCCGAGCGGCGGAAAGAAGTGCATTCGACGGCATTCGACGAGCAGAAGCTTTTTATTTTGTAGCAGAAGCAAAGCGAGACGGCGGCTTTGGAAGCTTGTCGAAGTTTTGAATATCGAGATTCTATTTTCGTAGGTGGTTAATGAGCAGTTTGCAGGTTTCTTTTAAAAGTTTTTGTTTAACACTTTTATTCAGTTTTGTTTTTTTACATTTTTTGTTGTTTTAAAGTTTCAGTTTAGGTTTTTAAGTAAATAGAATTGTTTTACTGTTAATTAAACGATGGTATGACTAAAAGTTCAATAAATAGTTAAAGTTTTTTAATAAGTTTTATTTCATGTTTTGTAGCTATGTTGAATAACGAGACTTTAAACTTTATTTTTTTTTTATCGGTAATTAATCGAAATTTAAATAACTTACTGGATTTGGAAAAATTTTTAAGTATTTTAACGAAATGCTTTTTATAGTAAAATATTGAAGATTGAAAATCATAAAAAAAAATTAATGATAATTTATGTACTAGACTTATAAATACTAGAGTTTTTATCTACAGTATAAACGTATTGAATTCTTATTGTTTCTTAATTCTTATTACAAGCAAATAACAATACAATTTTAAACAAATAAATTTTATAATGCAAACAGTTTGTATGGTAGTGTTTTTAGACTTTTCTTAATAATAATAAAGTTAATTAACATTATTGTATATATATTTTTGTTTCATCTATGCTAGTTGTAAACATATTTACTTCTAAGAATAGTCTTACTCTAAAAGTCTGAACTAAAGAAATTGTACTATGTTGTCATTTGTGCGCTATGACTTGAGTACAGCAATGTTCACTGGTAGAAAAATAATGATTGTAAATTACTTAAGCATCGATTAAAAACGTAATAGTTTTACATACTAGCGAATAAGTAGACGAAATAAACAATAGTAAGAAAAAATTTGCCTTTTTAAGCGACGCCGTAAAAACTTTTAAATGATTGTTGAACTTCGGGCTCTCAAATCTTCAACGAAAGCTCATCTTACACAACAGCCACCAGCAAGATTTCATTAGAGACCCTTTAAAACCGGCCCCCCTTAAAGCGTGGTCGCACACGGCGCGTTATCTCAGCAGCTAGCTGCCTTTTCCTGCTTCAAGAATGACAAGGCAGCTTGCGAGTGAACGAAACGAAGGAATAATCTCAGCAAGAAAAGAAGCAGCGAAACTAGGTGAGGGCAAGTTGTATGTGAATGATTGGCATCGACTTTGTTTTGAACTCTTCTCTTTATGGCTTCCAAGTGAAGCCAGCTTCTCACATGCCGCTAATTAAAGGCGCCGAATTAGCAGGCGTTTAGCTGGCAGCTCTTGTTTTGCGTTTGGAATTTGATGGTGGCTACTTTCATAAAGTTATAATCTCTGATGGGCGTACTTTTGAATGGTAGCAGAAGCTATACGGATTTCGTTTGTATTTTATTTTTACTGGAGCTTTAAATAAATTCAAAAGGGTTATAAGTAAAATGTTGTTTTGCTTATATTTTAATTACTTTCGTTCCAAGTAATATATAATTTAACAGTACTTTTGTATAGAATAAGTACTTTTTTAAGGCAAAAAATAATTTTTTGCAGCACAAAAATCCTCATAGGCTCGTGGCAAGCTTTTCATTCACTTTCCATACATTAGTTCTTCCATAAGAAATCTTTAAAACGACAACCAGTGTGTCGGCTGGCGAAAAAAAAGTAGGAAGGGAAACACAAAAAAACGAGACAGACAAGTGGTATGCCTAAAACTGTCGCCTTCTCTTAAGTTTCCGAATTTAGAAAATCAATCTACCGCCGCCCTCGCTAATTTCACCTCTTTATCTGCTAAAATCTATACATTCAACTTCAAAGCTGTTTCACAGACAGCTACCACACACAACGCGCTGCTATTTTTTACTCTCGCTAATTGTCAGCTCGTTAGATGCCGTCGCTGGTTTTTTCTACTTAAAAGTACAATAAGCTATTAAAAAGCAGAGGGGCGGTGATTTTCGCTCGGTGTGTTTTCAGTTGCGTGTTTTTATCGCAAACACACAAACAATGAAAAGAGCTGCGGTTTTTCGCACAACGCAGCGCTCGGATTTAGTTGTTTACACAGCGCGCTTCTGCTAACACGATTTCGCCTCGTTTTCATTTTTCGCTGAGGTCCGTAACCGCATCACCGCAACTGGTTGCTGACAACAGAGCTGATCGCAATCTGTCTTGCTCGGTGCCTACTCCCGGGTCGTCGTCTCGGTCGAAATCGTTTGCCGTGGGAACCAGATGCCGAGAGGAGCGCGATGGCCTCAAGTCTAATGAATCAGAATTTTTCATTGAACTTTTTTTCTTTTGCATTTTTTTGAAAAGAGATTGAATGCGACGTTTTAAAATTTGTTTTGAAAGTGTCAGAGATACGTTAAGCTTTTAGTTGTTTTAATATTATATTAACTTTTTAACAAGGAAACGTAAAAGCATCTATCATAAAACATTTTCATAGTTATCCCTTTTGTATGTAATAAGTTTATCATAAAACATTTTCATAGTTATCCCTTTTGTATGTAATAAGTTTTCAATTAATTGATATGCAAAACATTAGTATTTACAATTCTAAATGTAAGAACAAGCTGGTTTAGGTAATATCTTAATTAAAGAAAAATTTTCGAACAAAAGTTTAAGATTTAAAAAAGATTTTTACAGATTTTTACCAACTATAGTTAATTATTTATCAATTTTACTTTTTGTTATAAATTAATTATTTGTTTCCTAGTAAAATTATGAGTAACAAATATCTCCATTTAATTCATGGTAAAATAACAATTATTAAATAATTACCAATTAGTACTTGTTTATATTATTCAATTTTCTTAAAACTGAAAGTCATTAAAAATACTGTTCAATGAAAACTACAGATTAAACAGACTGCTTTATTTCTTTCAAACTATTAAAACTATGTTTTACTTAACAAAGAATGTTTTGTAAATTTAAAAAATATTAGTAATCACGTGAATTACAGGTAAATAAAAATACTCTAAATATGGGTTCTTCAGCAGTTCCGGGTATTTCTGCCGATTTATCGACAATTTTAAGCCAATCAGGTGCCGAGTTCGGCGATATTTTTTCTCAACCCGACCTTGCCAGTATGTGGATGTTTAACAACCCGGCAGCCATGTTGCCTGGTAACCCGTTTCCTGGGGGATTTCCGCAAATTCCCTCTAAGCAGCAAAAAGATGGTGAATTTTTTGGGTTCGACCAGCTTCAATTTGGAGGCCCAAACCAACTTGACTGGTAAGTAATTTGGCAGAAATTTAATTACTAGATACTTAAGTAAAGTAGAAAGTTTTTTTTTTATCGACTGTTGAAAATGTATTTTGAAAAATATGCTGTTTAAAATACTATTAAACTTCAAGGAACTGTATTTTTTTCAATTGATAAAGAAGTGTTAATTTTAGAATAAATTTGGTTGTCTAGCTCTTTTGTCTGGTAATTCTTCAAATGTATTTATACTCTAACGCTACAGGTTAAAATACAAAAAAAAAAGTTAATTATTACCATAAAATTTATCTCACGTATTTTTACTTGGCTCAAAGAGCTTTAAAAGTTCTACGAACAAAGTTAAAATTAATAATTTAATCTGGTTCAAGTGTTATCGAAAAGTATTTATAAATTACCTGTAAATATCGATATTTTTTTTTTAAGCGATAATAAAACTAACAACTTCAAAGAAGTACTAGCTAAATCCAATTGTTTCGTTTTAAAGTAGTTCTTGCTTAAAACTCTAAAAAACTAAGCTTAAATAAAACAATCATCTTTTTTAGAACTTTTTTTGGAACCTTAAAGTTATTAATTTCAAAGTAACACTAACTGATAAAGTTGTGTCTTTCTAAATAACACTGCTAAAGACTATAAAAAACTAATTCTCGAAAACATTTACATCAAAAAGATTTTTCTTGAGAAAAAACTTGAAGCTTTAGACATATGGTTTACTTTATTGCGTATGGAGGAAGCTTAAAACCGCCTTAGCAGACGTCGGTGATTTTTGTCGATGCTGGTTAATTAAAAGTACGACGCTGAAAGTTGGACGACCCGGTTGCCAAGCAACCATACCACCTCGGTTGCCATCCGAGAGACCACAAGTGTTTATCGGCTTCAATGCAGCTCGAAACTTGGCAACCGTTGCTAAGGAGCTTGTTTACATGGTGACGTGGTCGTCGGATGTGTTTTTACTGGCGCGTGTGTGGCTGGTTGCTATGGAAACTGCTGACTTGTTGAGTTGTAACAACATAAAAATAACTACTGTTTAACACGCTGTTTGCGAAAAAATTTCTTTCGTTTGATTTATATATTCAACTTTATATTAAAACTTTTCTTTTGTTCTAGTTTTTTTTTAATAACTTAATATACTAATTTTCACAAACGCTGTTTAAATTTTTAATTGCTTAATAGTCAACTTTTTCAGGTTACAAGTTTTAAACCTGATGAACCTGAACAAGAAACAAGAAAGTATGATGCCGTTTCCTAATATGCCAATGTTCGACAACACAACGCTTTCACGGTAAAATAATAAATTACTAAAATAAAGCGTGTTTCTATCAGCTTGTAAGATAAAAAACTAACCTTCTCAACGGTAAAGTTTTGAATTAATAAAACTATTACTAAGTCGTTTTTTATTAGATTTTTTTAAGACAAAAAACTATAACTTTTACTCACAGTAAAATTAGTTATCATTTTTTCACAGCAACAACCAGTTCAATCATCATCAGCTTGTTTCAACGCAACAGAGATCAACTTCCGCTATGACGTCATCACCAGAACTGTCATCCACGACTTCCGTTGTCGAATGTCAGCAGCCCCCGGTTGTTACTAGTAGCAACGGAAAAAGAGTCGTTACTCCTAACGGCAACTGTTAGTTTTCGTTGAACCGTGTGGTGTTGTGTACATACGACAAAAAAGTCAATACGAAACTAAAATTTTCATTTATATTTAGTACAATTTTTTCTATATATATGTATCATTTATATTTTTAAACATTTTTTAATTCGTTTTTGATTTTCTATTAAAATCTTTATGATATACATAGCCCTTAACCTCGCATATGTGGAACAAATTTTGCAGCTGATAAATTGGTTTAATTTCTTTAGAAATTAATTGAAGCTAGCAATGGTTTCAATACTCTCCAATACAGCTTTAATTTTTTTGTGACATTTACGGATGGAGAAAATGTTACAGGTTTTTAATATAAACTTTAAAGTTTATGTATTTAAGCGCTTAAATTTATAAACGAAGTTTACACATATTAACTTACACTCGTCAAAGCTTTTCGGGCTCGCAAGTTTTTAACAGGCGCAATTGATTTTCAACAAAATCAAATTTGAATGATCAACCGTACAACCTCGCGCGTACTTAATTGCTATTCTACTCAAATTTGATTGCTAAAAAAAGCTGTTTTCAGTAACTTCGGTGCTAAGTTCTGACACTGCGGATTGGCGTTGACCTACCCCTTTGTTCCAATCAATCTTCGGCTGTAAAATCCGAAACTGCGCAACGCTGATGTATAGAGAAGGTGATTAATTATTTCGTTATACATCGAGAAGGCTTCTTATTGTATTGTTGTTGGCGGTTTTCAAACAAAATACTGCTTGCGTTATTTGCACACAGGTCAATGCAGACGACTGCCAACATGTTGATAAATTTTTGTGTATTTAAAGATTAGGATGCGCATTTTTTTATATCATATTTTATTATTTTTTTGGTTTGAACTTTGATATAATACATGTAAGACTTGATCAATTTTATTAATTTTTTCAGTACGTTTTTGCATGTCTAACAAGTCTAATATGTTTGATGCTTTGAAATACTTCAATGGCTGGCAAGAAATAAAAAGCCTGACAAAGAAAAATGACTGACAAGAAAAGCTGCGGCCTACATGAAAAAAATCTTTTTTTTCTTTGCTGAATTTTTAGAAATATTTTACTATAAGCTTCTCGCTTTTAATTAAGCTGCACCTCGCTAAGATTTTTAAAACACTGAAAGGTCGACTTGTCTCGCGATGTGTGTCTTTGAAAAGCGTTAAATCACGGAACACGCCTCTGAAATAAGCTAAAAGCTTTGAGTGGCGCAGCGAGCTAAGTTGGCTTCTTATCTGCCGTTCAATCATTCAGCGAGTTTCGGCGGCAACTATTCTCGCATTGTTCGCCTCACACGACACGATAGAGATAGAAATTCAAACGGCCGCAGCGAAAAAAAGCAAATAAAATTTGGTGCGGCAATAAATAATGAATAAAAGCTTCTTGCCTCAATCAATTATTCGCAATGTAGGTTTTCAAACACATCACCGAGGACAGTTGAATTTTAGTTTTTATTGGCTTTCCGAGATAAAGAAACAAAAAGTGAAAAGGCAAAAAACTTGCAGGTTGCGTTATAAAATAAAGCTTGAACGAAAAGGAAGCTCGTCAATCGATAAATTAGACACGGAAGACAGCTAATGGTGACCTTACGCAACGATTCTATCTACGAAGGTTGTCATTGGCAAAACACAACGATGCAAAAAAAAAAACCGATGAGCTGCAATGACGTGACAAAGGATTAAGAGCATAAAGAAGCAGCGACGGAAGCAGATGATTTCGAGTAGAAGGAAGCAAATAAGCGTGACTAGTTTTCAATATTTGTTTTTCACCTTGCTGCTTGTACAAACAAAAATATTTGCGGTGTCAACATGCGAGCGGCCAGCAAACATCGACGGCGATTTAAAAAAAAATAAGAGGAGAACGCTGCTTGACGCTTTGTGCTAACTAAAAAGCTTTCAGCTGCCGCTCGCACGCCAAACAACGCTAGCTGTGACGTCATAAAGATCTCTGTGTCAAAAGTTCTCGCTCTCGTCACACCAGGCTTTCCAACTTTCTTAGTTACAAAGCCCCGCTCTACAGCTAAGTATTGACGACGAAATACTTTTCACTTTTTTTTTTCTTTTTCTCAGAAAGCAAATAAAAACTAAAATTCAACTGTCCTCGGTGAGTGTTTGAAAACCTTCATTGCGAATAATTACTTTTAGCTATTTACTCAAAATTTAGTAATTTGAAGGTTATAATTTTCTAATATCACTAATAAGTTTGGTAATAGAACTGTAAATTAATAGGCTATGAAACATATCAAAGCGGATATTTAAGTAACGAAAACCATAAGCTTATTTTACAAATATGAAACTAAAAGTTAAAATTTTAAGATAAAATATTTACAGATTTGATGAAAAGCTCAGTGACCAAAGTTAGAACACAAAACCGGTTGTCAGAGGCAACAAGCCATCACCACGTAGCAACGGAGGGTTGCAGGTGGACGGTGAACCTGCCGAAAGGACACGTGAGCAGTTCGGAGGTGGAAGTGAAGAAGGACGAAAGTGGAGAGGAGTTTTTGGAGGTGACTTGCGGCGACAACAATGCCCTCCTCTACATCGCAAGACTCAGCCAGGGTAGCAAAGGTATTAACATACTTTTTTTTAATTCAAATACTTTTATTCGAAAATAAAGAAGCATAAAATTAATTTATTGTCATAGTTAATAAGTAAACTATAGTTAAAAAAAATCTTAAAGACCCTTTCAATCGTCAGTATACATTTTTTATTTCCTATATTTACTTTAAATTGGATTGTTCTTACTTGGTATATGTTTAAATAAGTTATAGGTTTATATTTATGTAATTATTATAAAATATCAGTAAAATTTGTAAGTACCTCTATATTAAAACAAAACTAGATTGGATTATAAACGTTGCTGTCTAATGTTTTATAAAAATGCAGTGTTAAAAGTGTTTAAATGTTGATGTAGATAATATTTTTTCTAACATTTTTCAAAAGTTCATGGCTACAAAAACAGTAAATTAAATGTTTGTGTTCTACCAATTTTCAGTTATATCAAAAATTACAACTTGTATCAAAATTGTTTTGTTTTTTATTATTACATATTGTTATTACAGTATTTAAAAATGTGATTAAAAAGAAAATATATTTTTAAAAACTGTTTAGTGTATCCAAACTTACATTAAACAAACCTTTAATAAAAAAATTAAAGCTCCTGTAAGTGTATCTAAAATAAAAAGCTTTGTTTTACAACAAGAACTGTCAAAACTAAAAATTATTTTGAGCAAAGTCATTAAGAATGTTATACATGTATGTAAAATATACAACCTTTTTAAAATATTGTTTAAAAATGTTTTTTAAATAGATTTAATTTAGAACAACTCAAAATAGATATTAAAAAAAAAATTGTTTCAAGCTAGTAAAATAAAAAAAGTTAACATCAGAATTATATCTATAATATTTTTACAAAAGTAAAAGAAATTATAAAAGTAAAGGATAACTCGCTAAAAAAATGTGACAATAAATTAAGACTTAAACGACAATACGAGAGAATTTTCAAACGAACGGCGTCAACAGCTCACAGTTAAATGGCTGCAAATCAAAACAAAAGCAATTGCTCACAAAAGTATTTCGTTGCAATTTGATTACTTTCTCGCAACGCAGACTGTTCCTTATATCGCCTAGATTTTTTTGTTTATTTGACCAGAACGTGAAATTCCATTCAATCGGGCCGCTTGTGATTTTTTCTAACATTTCTCTTCATTTCTAAGACGGCTTTTGCGCTAAATGTCGTCTCTATCCGTAAATTACATTAGCTTTTTGCGTGCAACTAGTAGAACAAAGTTTAACGTTATTACTGTGCTCTTTCTTTTCTATTTTTGTACGTTAGACTTTAAAGCTTTAAGAAAAAAAATTTTATCTAAAAGTTTTAAATAGTTTAATACAAATTAAAAAAAGAAAACAGGTACCTCAAGAAAGTTTTCAACGTTTAATTTTACGGATCTTAACTTTACAGGCAAATCGATTCTGTATGAGCTTGGGGGCAAGCAGAGCTGGATGCATCCCAACGAGTTCCAAGCGATAAGCGGGAGGGAGACTGCTAAAGATTGGAAGAGGAGCATCAGACATCACGGGAAGAGTCTGAAAGCTCTCATGTCAAAATCGGTGATCATTCATCATCAGAACGAATGCGAATGTGAATGGTGTCTGAAGAACATTGCTTTCCTCGCTCAAAATCACGTGGTGAGATTTTGTTTTTGTCTGTTATCTCGTTGAAAATTTTTTAATTAAACTGAAGCTTTAGCGGTAAAGTACTTTATCCTAGGGAAAATTAACATTTGCTGATACAAACGATAATCATTATGTATGTGTGGTTAAAAAAATTGTTGAACTTTTATTTTAGTTTTTATTTTACAGATAGACTAAAAGCAAAGATAAAAAAATTATATATAGATAACATAAATTAAAAAAATAAAGTTATTTGTTTTTAGTATATTTAGCAAAAATTAATTTAGAAAAGATATTTTATATGGTACATGAAAAAGGCTGATTTTAATTAGTTACAAAGCAAATATTTTAATCCTAGGTATTTTGGTTTTTTAACTTCGTTAAAGAATATAGATGTTACTTTTTTTTTTTTTAATTTCTTTAAGTTAACAAAATATCAAACAGACAAGTTTATCTGAAGATATCGTGCCAAATAAAATAAGCCATATTTTCCCTTCCACCATCAAAAACCAGCGGGAAGATCATGATAACGTCACTGCATGGCAACCGTTAGTTTCGTTGCCAAGCAACCTACCTAACTCTCCTATGATGGGTTTCGACAGCTCGCCGTTGCTGGCCAAAATCGGCGAATCAGCGACGAGAAGTTCCGCATTCACTTGCGTTCTGCCGTCTAGAAAAATGTTTGTTGTTTATTTTTTTTCGAACTGAGCAACCTTTTTATTACATTTTTTAGTATGATTTAAACACTAAATGTGGTTTTACAATGTATATCTTAAAGCACATTTCACAAAAGTTTTGTATTTTATAAATTTGTTGCTAATATTTGAAAATTGTTTAGAGCTTCCCCACCACAAATTCAACATAAATATCCATCTTCGACTGAGAAAAAAGTTCAAAATCATTCTTCAAACGAAGAGACATCTTCCCGAAAAAGGTCTCACAACGTTGAAGAAAACCAGGTTTGGAATTGTTTCAATTGGAAAAATTTTTTTTTGAAATATTTATCTATCAAATTTAAACAGTTTAATATTTAAGAATCGTTTGAATGAAGAAGCAAACGAAACACGTCCTACTGTTAACAAGAAATCAAAATTTGAAGATGGTTTGTTTTTTAAAATGCATATTTTAAAGTATTTGAACTCATAGAAATAGTAATATGAATTTTAAAATCTGCAGATAATTTAGTACTACTGTTTTTTCTGTAATTTTGTTTTACAAACAATACAAAATTAATTCTAGATATTAAAATACAGATTTTTTAGACTTTCTGCCGAACTTACACGAAAATTCAATTAACTTCGACTACAACAAGTAGGTTTTTATTATATTAAAAAGAAAATTGCTAACAGCTGTCCTTAAAAATAAAAGCAAATAATCGTTCAAAGTAAATGTTTCCGTTAACATACGAGTAAAAATAATTTATCTTTTTATTCAGAAAATTTTAGATTTATTTTTAAAACAAATTTTTTTTTCAAGTTCTCAGCCTACAAAAGTACATGTTACAAAAAATATATAACTCTATATTTTTAACAAAGTTTTAATTCAAGCCAGCTTATTTTGCGCTGCTAAAAATTGACATTTAAACTAATTTTTGCAAATAAATGTTTGTACACTTCTAACATTTTATTTTGTTTTATATTCTAAAATTATTATAGACAGATAAATTATTTATTATACTGTATAACTGTTTAGTCTATATACTATTATTTATTTAACTTGGCTTAAAAATCTTTAATTTACATTGAGATGGTTTAAAACAATGTTGTTATTATTTATAGATTTTTTAGATAAAGTTTTTGTACAAAATATAGTGGTAATGAATTATTTTATAAATATTAAGTTGCTAAAAGTTTTACAGGAAAACAATTTTTTTACTTGACGAAAGTTTAAACTTAAAGTATTTGTAACTTACTAGATTAGAACTATTTTATTTTGTAGAATAAAAAAGCTTTATGAAGCTAAAAACAGTTGTTTGCATAGCAGATTTATCATGACTTTTATTATTTATTATCTTGTTTACGTGTATAAAAAAAGTTTTATATTAAAGTTAAAAAACTAGTAGTAATTATAAGTCATTTTTTTTAACAAATCTTTATTGAATTTTAAATTATATTTTTTAAGTTAATAATTTTGTTTTATTTATTAATTTATTTCTAGACTAATGCTGGATAAGACGAATCTTGTAAAGAACATGGCAGCTGCATTCGGTCAATTGGCGCCAAATTTACTTGAAAATATTAAAATAAATTGCAAGTCTGAAGCAGAAGAAGATGTGAGCCAATCAGAAGAATGGCATTCAAAAAATGTCAATCTGAAAAACAACTCAAAAGAAGCTAATGTTGAAGTTGTAAACAAGTAAGTAGTTTTATGTATATTTAAACTTTATGTTGCACTTAAGTTAACCCTTTTAAAGCAAGTAAGTCTTAGAATCTACAAAACATATTTTATCTTCAAACATATTTTATCCGATAAGCGTTTTTACTTCATAATGTTAAAAACATCCATATACCAAAAATTCAACTAACAAACCTTGAAACTTAACTTAAAAGCTAAGTAAATAAACAATAAACTTATGTTTCAAAATTAACTTCATAGCTGTCAAAGCACATTACGTAATTATTGTAGAACTAATTTTTTACTTTAATTCTAGCAAAAGAAACGAAAAAAATGAAACAGCTGTTATAAAGTCAATGCAGAAGAACGTAAAAAGATCAAAAAGTGTTCCTATGTAAGTTTGTAATATTTTTTGTAAAATTTATTTATGGATATAGTTTAATTTTTAAATAGATATAATTCAATCAAATAAAAATGCATACTTTGTATCACATAACTTTTGTTTTCTTTTTCAAAGCTTTGTAAAGCTGATAGTTGTAAAAAAATATTCCTACTGCAGTAAAACTTAACCTTTTGTGAAACAAAAATAAAATGTTAGATTTTCATTTTCAGAGAACTTAAAGAACATACCAAAAGGCTAAGAACTTCTAGTTCACTTTTTAACTCGTAAGTTTATAAGAACTTTATACATCTAACATAAATTTGTTGTTTAAATCTGTAATAACCTTGTTTTGCTTTACAGAAATTCCACTTCAGAAGGCGTTTCTCTTAACAACTTTAATCTTCTGAACAACAAAACAACGCTTAAAACTGAACCCCTACATCAAACCCAAACAAAAAACGCTTTATTGTTGGGTAAAACTAACAACAGAACGTCTTTTATGTCTCCTGATGAACTTACAATTGAAACGATATTGAAAAACTCTGATGACATGATCAAATGGAGTTGTGAAAGAGTCGGTCAGTATTTAGATGAAATCAATTTGGGACAGTATAAACAAGTGAGTTGAAATTATAAAACTCAAAACGCATCATTTTCTTTAGGAATTTCTTAAGACTATGTATAATTAAATTCGAACGTAGTCATAAATAGTTTTACTTAATACTAAAACTTTGAAAATAAAAGGACTTCAGTCTTGTTTAAATTAAAATTTTTAAGTTGTTGTTTGTTCTACAACACGAAATAGAAATATAGTTATGCAATAGTAACCATGACAACAGATCTTCCTTGACAACGGAATCAATGGACATTCCCTCCCGTTCATTAGGGAGGAGTCATGCTTGAACAGGTTGCAAATGAAACTAGGTCACGCTCAAACTCTCATTTCCTCCGTTCACCGTCACTTGGGGTCGTATTTCTTCATCCTTGAAGCTCACCATGCACCTTCCTCACCTCTTAACGAATCAGGGTAAAACCCGAGATTGGAACTTGATTACTGTTCAAATTTTAATTTAACGTCTCTATTTGCTTACACGGCACTTCTTAAGTTTACCTTCTGTTGTTGAAGTACAAATGAGTTACTTTTTTACAATGTTTTTTTTTTTCATATGTTAATTTAGCAGATAGTTATTTTCTATCGACTGTCTTTTTTTCTGATGTTTAAAAGCAGTTTTATTTTGTGCTTTTTAATAATTTTTACTTAGTTAAAATAAATTAGTAAAAATAGAAATTAGTTTATTAACAGTTCTTAAATGTCTACTACAAGATCGACAAATTTCGTTTTTTTTATGTTCAAAAATAAACTTAGAAATCTGAAGTTTGTTTAAAATTTAAGCACGTCACTATTTACCGATTCAGGGTAAAACCAAAGATTTAAACAAGATTACTGTGCAAATTTTATATTTAATTTTACGTCTCTAGTCGCTTCAGAAGTTTCTTATTCATCGATATCGAAACTGAACTATATTTTGCTTTTTTCTTTCTTCTTTTTTTATTTTTTTTTTTCTCTACTCGCTTACACAACTTACTTAAAACTAAAACTGAATTACTTTTTACTCATTGGATAGGTTGTTTGTTCTTCTCTGTTAGCGCTTAATCTATTTGAAATCTTTTAAATTATATTCAAAAATCTTAACAATTAGTTAGGCTTGTTTTATGAATTCTGCCTTATTCTATAAGTTGTTAAGAAATTAAATTAAATGTATCTTGTTTTACTGCTTTTTTTTTGTGAATTTTTAACTAGATTTTTCTTTTATAAATTAACATTATTAAAGAGATTTAAAGAGTCAAAGAAAACTGTTAGGCATAGTTTCATTAGTAAATATAATTTTTTGTAGCTTTTTTATGATCAAGTAAAAAGAGTATTGCTGCATTATCTACAGTTTTTAATTTGTTTTAAGCTAAATAAAAATTAAAATATATTTACAACAGTATAAATGTCTACTTATATCAAATTTTGCTAGTAAGGTATAGTTTCTATTGTGTGTTTTAACCCTTTAATGTTTAGATTATTTTTTGGGTTTTATGACTTTTAACTTTGTAATTATAAGTTTACAAGTTTATTTTGTTTTCACGCTTTCTTAATTTGAATTCCTATAACTGCCATCTTTTTATATTAGTTACTGTTTTGTTTTTTCACAAAGTTTAGGCTACCGAAACCAGTACAAAAATAAATTATTAAACTTGCTTTTGTCTAATAATTTAATAATTAATAAAATAAATTAAAAAAAAGCTAAGTATTGTTTTCGTTTTATTAAAGTAAAATACTAAACATTTCTATTATATATTCAATATTTGTGCATACAACCTAAAACACAAAATTTTTTAGTTTCAATAAATTAATTTTGCAATTAGCAATATATAGATTGTAGAAGAGATAAATTAAAACATTAACTAAAAAATTGTTTGTTATTTTTTTTGTTTTAAATATTTAACTTTATTAAAATAAATTTACTTTATTTAATTTTTTAAGTTTATTTATTAAAAAATTTACGTAATATTCAAAGAATTTATTGAAATAACTTTTTGTTAAAAACAGTTAGTAAAATCAATCCACAGTTAAAACTTTTATATTGTCAACCTTAAGTTGACTGAATTTTTAAACAAAATTTTTTGAATTTTAATACCTAAGTTTAATAAAAATATATCATAAATAAACTTATTTTTTTTTCAAGAGAAGATTTAAACAGATACAATCTGAAAAAAAAAGTTAAACTTAAAAGAATTATTTAGAACTTTATTAAAATTTTGAAATTACAACCAAACTACATACATATAAATAAAAAGTGAAAAATAAAAAAAGCTCAAGTCAAACCACGTGACCCGATGTGGTTTCAACGGCAACCGATACCAGCCGCAGCAACAACCGACGATGGTCACGACCAATCACGACCACGAACTAAAAGCGGTGACGAAATTTGCGAGACAATGTTTTGCTGACGGCAATCGTGAAAAGAAGAAAATTTTACTTCATATCAGCAAGTGGTGTGTAAACAGTGAAAGATCGGCACGACGCTGTGCGAACAAATTAAATGAACAAATTGAGCGTAAATTCACTAAAGTCTAATTATCTGATTTTGTGTTCGTTTTTCGCCAGCAATAAGCTTATTGAGCGCTCGATTGGCGGAAAGAGGTAATTAACGCGTGGTGTGTGGTAGCACCTCTCGTTGAAAACTTGATGCGTTTAGAAGCAGATAAAAAAGCGAGGTGAAAGTCTGCGAGGTCGGCGACGTTTCGAGCTTAGTGTTCGGAAATAAAGGTGAAGTTTTTTGTCTGTAATTCATTTAATATTAGAAAATTTTTCAAATTTTCAGCTTTATGCACTAGTTGGTTTTTGAGGAAATATGTTGCCTTTTTAGCAAAAAAGAAAAGAAAATAGTTTACAACTGACTTATAATTTTTTTTTTGCAAAAAATTGTTAATATTGTTTTTCGTTTAATTTAAAGTTATTGAAATATATTAAAAAGAAATAAGAAAGAAAACGTACTACCATCATAATATGTCTCGGTAACAAGAAGCAAAATTCAAACTTTTGAAAGACGTGTGTGTGGAAGGTTACTAACGCGCGCGAAATGCACCTAAGAGCTTCTTATGACGATCGTGCCAACAGTAAACCGCCGCTGCCAGCAAAATCCGCTGCTAATTTGCTGCCTATCTAATTAACGGCATAAGGAGCTTTTAGAAGAAAAGCTGAAGTGAGTTCAACACCAAGTCGATGCCCATCATTCACATACAACTTGCCCTCACCTAATTTCACTGCTTCTTATCATGCTGAGGTTATTCCCCTTCGTTTCGTTCACTAGCAAGCTGCTGTCTGTTGTCACAAACTGGGAAAGAAGATTCGAGATTTCATTGTTGTTACGTCTCTTTTAAAGGGGGGAAATGAAGTTCGTAATGGAAAATTTCTGGTTGTTTTATTGTTGAGTTGAAATTTGCGCAGCTCGTCAGAATGCCGCCTTTTCCTTGTCGATATTCGACTGTTGAGTTTTCATTGAATTTTTGAAATTGTTTTTCAAGTTCACTTGCTTGTCAGGAATTGTTAATGCAATATTTTTCGATACAGTCTTTATGAGTTCGTAGTAAAAGCTCTTTTGTTGTACACTTTTTTTGAATCAGATATTATGTTTTTAGAATAATAACAGTTTAAGTATTTGTCTTTAATCTTCTATTACTTGGTTAATATCAACTAGTCTTGTTGTACTTAACTTATATTTCAAATAATAAATTTTAAAAGTATTTATAATATGGTTATTGTGAAAAAGATTGTCACAAAAATTTTAAACAACTAAGTTCGAATAGTTTTATAAACTCACTATATTTTCGTAAGCTTATTACTCTACAAGCTTTAAATACTCAATTATCTTAACTTTTTCATAAGTTAACGCATAACATAGTTTTGTAATTAATATTTTCTGACTTTCAGTCTTATAAATATTTTAATAATCGCTTGCTTTGCGCACATCTACAATTGCGCAATAGTTTTCCTGGCGAAGACGGTTAACTGTATCCATTTAGTGTTCGACTTAATAACTGAATGTTTTTTTTATACACTAGGTTTTTAGATCACACATTTTTAATCGATTTTGTTTTGTCGTTTAATATATTAAATAATAGTTAAGATATTTCGGCAACTTTGAAAATCATTCGAGTCTGCCAAAGTTGTCAAATACGTTTTTCTTAAGTATTAAGACCTTTAATAAAGTATTTTTGTAATTTTTTCAACTTAAATAACTTATTGTTTAAATCTAATACTTATGTTGAATGATTAACTTTTAAATTAAATGTATAAGTTGCCTATCTATAACGTTTATACACTCTAATGTCTTTCTAAAAAATATTTACGTACGCTTAAAATCGTGTATTTAATAAATTTATCATTAAGCAACATTTTCAAACTGACCACCGAAAGAGAAAATGCAAACGAGATCATATATGTAACTCAAGCTTAAATTCTGACGGAAATATTGACTTGTACTTGCTGTAAAAACTACTGAGTAGTATTACGTTAATTGAGAATTGTATGATATTAACTTTTTTTTACTTGTTGTTGTAAAAAGTAAGTGATATTTTTTACAGAAAATATCCTGTGTGAATTTTTCTTAACAAATAGAGCTTTAAGCTAAATAATTTTTTTTAGAGATTTAATTTCTAAACATCCGTTGTATTTTTTCGTAAGTTTTTTGTTTGGTTTAAAAATTTGCTTAATTTATATTAAGTACGATTTTAAGCGATCGAAAAAAAAAAAACAAAGTTACAAATAAGTTTAAATGAATAATTTACAATTATTTAAACTTTCTAATAAACTAACAGAAAAACTGATAAGTAAAAACAAAACTTATTTTCTTAAGCCTCATTTCTATTAAAACTATATAAATTTCTTATATTTTTCTATAGGTTATGGTCCAAGAAATCCTGCACAAGTTATCGGTTTAAAACATGTATTTAAAATGATGCAGTTATTTGTCATAATTACAAACTTTAAAAATATACTTGAAACATCATTATGATACAAGAAAACTTAAAACGAGAAAATAATTGTTTAATTTAATTTTGAATAGCCTATTTTAAATAGTCTGTTTGTGTTAATATAATAAGTTAAACAGTTGATGAAAATTGATGTATATGGTAGAACAAAATCAAAAGCAGAGAACTTTTTGCACAACTTTTAAATGGTAATTTTGAAAATCATAGGTAAATAAATTAGGTTTTATTTGTTATGTGCGCACACAAGATTGATGTGATCGAGCTAAAAGTGAAAATAAAATCAAGCTCAATTTTTAAAGCTTGTTTGGAACAAAGTTTAGCTAAAATCACGAAAAAGTTCAGTTGTAGAGGAGAATTTTTGTGTTTCATTTGGGCTATTAAACTTGGTTATCCGAGTGACATTTGTTTTGATAGTCAGTTTATATATATTTTTTTTAAGTTTTACACCGTTTTTAGGTTTAAGAAAAGACTTAATAAAAACTAACCTTCAGGTAAATCTACTTAGAAAACTATTATAAATTAAATTTCTAATAAAATTAATCTCACAAAAAAAAAATTAAAGCATTTCAAAACTTGTTAAAACTTATTATTTTTTAAATTTAAACCAATCGTAGAGGTATTTTATTTTAAAATATAGGTTTTACTTTTAACTTTAGCAGAATTGTTAAAGTTATATTTTAAGTATTCAATTAGTGAACTTAGACAGCTAAAAAATCAAAATGTTTGTTAAAACTTATAAATAAGACCAAAGGCTTATTTGGTTTGTTTTATCTTGAGGCTGTAAACAAACAGTTTTTAATGAAATCTTTTTTTATTTTATATACTTAAAATATTTATAATTTCAAACAAATTTCAATTCTTTTCAAGTACATGTTTATAAATTTCAGGCATTTGTTGTAAATGTACTACATATAGATAGTATGAGCTTTAAGTGTTTTAAAGCTATTTAAATTTGACATCTCTCTTAAAACATTTTTTGATTTAAAAATGCAATTTTATTTTTCATTTAAGGGCCAAACAAAACATTTTTTACTTTATATTGAAATAATTGTGCTGAACTATCACTTATAAATAAAATGAACGAACAAATATTTATACTTTGTTGTTTGAACTAAGAAAATTAGATGCCAAAGTAAAATTTGACAAAGTTTTTCGTAAATTCGGTTTTTGTAATTTAGATTGACGTAGTTTGAATTACCGAATTTGGAATTGTCGTAATCTGAACGTCAGAACTTTAAATGTCGCATTTAAATTATTGAAAATTAAAAACTCAGAACTTGAAATGAAGAAAATTGAAGTCTGAAATCTGACTTCGGCTTTCATAATTAAAATTTCCTAGTTTTATCTGTCGTACTAAGATTTCGTATCCAAAATCTAAAATCAAGTTTAAATTTTTTAGTCAGAACTATAAATATTTTTTTTTAAATTAATTTGACTTTATTTAGAAAAACTTAGGTTTTACGTTAGTCACACTAGCTCTAAATTAACAAAACGCACTTTAAACAGCACTGCTACATTTTGATCAGAAAAATTTTACTCTCGCAAGCCATTCGTTCGACTTCGCATTAGCTTCGCAAAAAAAAAAAGCCGTGATAGTAAACGACAGGCCGAAGGTTTAAAAGGAAACTCGGACAAAACGAGAAAGCTGTTGTCGATCGATAAACTTCAAAAATCCAACGACGGAGATTGTCAATAGAAAACAGCCGTATAAAAGTTGTGACTTTTGTGAAATAAAAATAAGCTTCAGTAAGCATCTTCGACAGTTTTTTTACATTACTGCTGCATTTTGATCGGAAAAAATTTACTCTAGCAAGCCATGTTTTAGATTTCGTATCAGCTTTGCAAAAATATTATCGTCGTGAAAGTAAGCAATATGCCGAAGGTTTAATAAAAAATTTGGTCAAAACGAGAAAGCTCTCGTCAATCGATAAATTTATGATAAATCCAACTACGAAAGTTGTCAATGAAAAGCAGAAGAAAGTGACAGCAAAGTTGCAAATCGAGGAACGAGGCATAAAATATGATATTCAGTAAGCATTAGCAGTTTCGTTGGTACTCGCTGCTTTTTCGAGCTTAAAAGAAATGAGGTGAAAAATTCGCGTGGCTCACAATTATTAAAGTTGTCAGAAACAACAACATCGAATATCGAGTCGATTATAAGCATAACTGTTATATTCACAACATTTCAGTGGAATAATTCGCTTTATTGTATAAACGGGCTTTTAGGTGTTTTTATTTCTCAGAAATAATAATTTAACAGCTGAAATTTGCTCACAAGTAAAGTTGTAAGATGAAAATTTTCACAGTTGTTATTAAGTGTTATTATGCTATGCAATCTCGTTTTGCAAATATTGTTTTTTATTAAGCCGCCTTTAAAAATTTGAGAAAATATTTGGAGAAATTTTAATGACTTCATATTGATATAATAGTTAAGTCTTTTAATTTTCATTTAGTGCTATTTTACTGTTATTAAATAAAAATAAATTACTAGGCTTACGACAAAACTACAGTTTTTCTTAAACTCGAAGAAAAAAGGGTTTGTGCATTTCTTAATAACTTGAAGCAGATAATAAAATACTTGCAAGCAAAAAGGCTGAAATAGAAATGATCAACTTCTCGACACTTAAGTTTGATGAGTTTGCAAAGAAACTTCGTTTATTTTTTCAATTTACTAGCCATTGCTTCTCAAATTCAAATAAGTTTTTTAGAAGCAACTCAAAAGAGGTGAGATTGAAATTCGATTGCCTTTTAAACCTAATGTTGCGGAGGTTTATAAGCAATTTTTCACCGTAATCACGTTGACGCGTTTCCCTGGCAACGATATTCTTTCTCGCCCAATCTGTCGATCAGGGTAGCAGCTTTGAAAGCTTGATGAGCAAATAGGAAGGGAGATACTCTATTTTATAAAAGTTTTAAGTCGTCTGCAGACTTTTCGATAGTTCACAATAATTAAAGTTATAAAACAAAAAATAAACTGTAAAAATATTTTTTTTTACATTTAAGTTTTTTTGTTACTTTTATGACACTGTTGATTAGTTTTTTTAACATTAAAAAATTAAGTAGTAAATACTTAATAATCTATCAAAAAGTAACAAAACTAGCTACTGATACAACACAGATTTCTGCAAAGTTAAAGGAAAACAAGAAATATACGAATTGAAAAGAAATAAGTTAATAAACTTTAAACTCGTTAGAAAAACCACAAATCAATAACAACTTTGTTGTTACGAGTATTGACTCTCGCTTAGTAGTTTATACTAACGATTGGCGGCAACCGAAGTATATGTGATTCAAACTATGTTACTTTTATTACGTCACACAGGAAGTGAATCTTCGTTTCGTTGAAATCAGCTGTTTATGATTGAGTTGTTTATAAAATTCAAAAATTCTTTTGTTGCCCTCCAAAGTAAAAGTGTTTTACTTAAACTTGACTTTATTGCCTTCATTTCAGTTCTATATCATTTAAACAGTAGTATTAAAATATCTTATTTTATGTATTTAGTCCTTATAAAAACAAATACTTGATCATAACTAAAAATGTATGTTAATTTATTTTAGTAATTATCAAACAACTATCATGTTTTTACTTTTAAAAGACCTATAACCTTTAGTAACTAGCCGCTAAGTTTACTTGAATTTGTGTACCGTTTATTGTTATCAAAAAATATTTATATTTTAAATCACTGTAGCTTTAAACTCTAGTATCTTTTTATGTAAACAAATACACAGCGTTGTATAACTTTAAAAGTATTATATTTTTATTATAAGCCAGACTTTTGAAATTATCTTTAGGTGTATGTGTATAAAATTGATAAGTTATTACCAATTAAGAAAATCAATAACTTCCACTTAAACTTAAATAGTACATTCTATACAGCACATATCAATACGCAATAGTGGTTTTATAGAAAAACAAAATTTAATAATATGTTTTGCTACTAAATTGCATATTCATTATCATATCTAAAACATAATAAAAACTAAATAAAACAAGATCGATGTACCAAGTATGTTTTAGTTGAGACTAATAAACAAGATAAGTGTCTAGTAACAAGTGGAATTACACATCATACAAGCTAAACTGACAAATATGTCTCTGTTCAAACAATTTGTTCGCTGGCAATGGTTACTAAGCAAAGGACGAGCAAATCTGTAATCAAATTAAGACGATAAGCGCAGATCGCATCTCACGTAGCAACCAAGGTGGCATGGTTGCTTAGCAACAAGGTTGTCAGTCATCACTTCCGTAGTTTAGAGAAGATTAAATCGTTTTAGTGAGTTGTCGATACGTGACAAATTTTGTATCAAACTATTTTATAACTTTTTAAATAAATTTTCTACAAAATTTATAGTTAACTAATATAAAGTTATTTAATATTCAAATAAGTCATTAGAATTAATTCAAAATAACATGTTAATGTTTTTGCCGAAATGTTTTAGTATTTTGCATTTTTTCTGGTTTAAACGTTCTGGTTTAAACTTTCAAAAAACTCTAGATTAACAGAACTTTGATGTTTCTTGAAAAAAACTTAAAGGGCTAGACTAAAAATGTTGCACTTAGTTTTTTTTTAATTCAAAAAACAACTCCTTTATTAAAATACATTGAACGATGATACATTATAAAAAAGGTAATTACAAACTAGATACCACATCTCGCATTACAAACAGCTAATATAACTGAACAGCAAGTTATAAGATTTCAATAAACTTCTTACAAAGTCCGTGGTAGAAGTAAGCCGATTTTAATTATGTTGCTAACTTCAGGTGTTAATTAATTAACACAAGAAACTGAGTTATAACGAAAGTTAAAAGAAAATCTGAAAACAAGTTTTCATGCACCCATCAATCACAAGTTCGAAACTTAATGTAATTTTTCGTTTCGTTATCCGGATAGTCTTCCTTGCTAAAAGTACCAGTTCTTTTATTTAAAAGAAATAAATACAAAACTCGAAAATGTATTCTATGAACTTTTGTCCAAATTTATAAACAGTAACTTTCATAAGTTAAATTTTTCTTCTACTACTTTCCTTAACGTAAAACGTTTATACTGATAAACATCTGTTAAGCTTTTTAATATTTTTAGTTTATTTTTATTTACATTTTCAAAACCTGTATTCAATTTAGTCTTAAGTTCTTTTTTTCTTTAACTTTTTTAAAGTATACGTCATAAGCTAATAGTTTAAATTGTTGAAAGTTTTTTTTGTAATGGTACCCTGTTCAACTTTTAGTGTTACGATAAAGCGTTTCAAGTATTTAAAATTGATTAAATGTTCGTAATAATTAGAAACTACGTAAAAGCAAGAAAAATTTTAGAAAAATTCTCATTTTATTATTGATAAACTCATTTAATACTCATTTAAAACTCTTACAAGTATTTGTCAAAAATAATCTATTTACGATATAGCATAACTTAAACGGTTTGTTAAAAAATAATTCAGCTAGATTTTTTTTTTTGACTATTTTAATTAGCTCATTTTTGACTAAAAATAACTTGGTTGTCATACAAAAATGTAACCAATGAAAAAACTTTTACTAAAGTTCATTAAAAATTTCAAAGTCTTTATATAAAGCATCTTAAGAAAGAACTATATGAGTTATTCTGTAAATTCGTTTTAGATTACGAGATTTTTCCTTTATAAGTTAAAAACTTTTGACAAACGGACTTTGTAAATTTTTATGAAGAAAATGTCTAAATCTTGAAAAAACATAAACACAATGATCTCATATTCGTTGCAATTGCGACGAAACAAAAACGCTATTTGAGCCAATTACTCGACGGTGGAATCTGAAAAACAATCTCGTAACGAGCGAAGCAAATACAACTAATCAAGACGCAAGTTTCGAACAAAAAGAAAAAATAAAACTTCGACTTTTAGTTTGTGACGTCACAAGTTTCTGTCACCGACGTCAGAAGCCGCTTCTTCTGTCGCTTCTCTCATTCACTGTTGTGTGTGTTTTCTGCTGACGAGAGAAAAGGCAGCTTGTGTGTCGTTAAAAGTTGCTGCTTTTTATCTGTAAAGCGTAATAATTGGGCATTTAGGAGTCAACGGGGAATGAAAGTGATGAGATATGTTGGCACAAGAAATAACGGCAACAAAACATTCTTAATTTATAGCCATTTTGCCATTTTTTTTTGATTATATGCTGATTCTGATAAACATGTGCGTGTTTCTGATAATTCTATTTTTGATTAAAAAATCAGTTTATAAAACAATTATTAATAAAACGCCTTTAAATAATACCTATAAAATGTACATCGTAATTTGTTATTTTAGATCTTTAATGATTAATGTTTAGTTAGTTTGTAAAAACGAGAGCATAATTGTTAATAAAAAAAAAACAATTTTTTTAAAATTTACTTTCAGGCTTGGAAAAGATAAACAAAGTTTAAGTAATTTGCAAATAAAAAATTTGATATATATCAGGGCTCGGCAGCCAAGTTTTCCACAGGCCACATTAAAAGGAAAAAGTGTTCGGAAGGCTAAAGTATTTTTTTAAAGATTAAAAAATTTTAAAGTAAAAATACTTATCATCGAGTAAAGTATTTTTAGTCCCATAAATTTGCTGGCAAGTCTAAATTATCTCAATACTATAGTTTATTAAACGATAAAAAGACGCTCGAAATATTTAATCTTTGGACCTGGTGTACGAAGAAAACTTTCGGTTATCGAATCGCACACCACTTGGATACCTTTTAACGTCTTGTCCAGGACTTAAATAGTCTTTAGTACGACTTTAGTAGTCAAAATGAAATGTTACTAAGGATTTTCACTTTTTTTCTCGATTGAAAACTATATTGTTTTTAAAACAAGACTGATAAAAACGTTAGTTTTGTGTAGTTTATCTTGTTAAAACATACTGAAAAAAAGGGAGTGCTACTTGTAGCGAATAATTTTTCGATAGTAGAGAAATTTAACTGAATGGGAACAATGTATTTGAAACTTTGTCAGTAAAATAATATATAATAAATTTTATCTTTCCTATTGTAGTATTTACTTGTGTAGAAGTTGTCGTTACGGAAAAATGTGTACTAGTAAAAAAATGTGTTGTATGTTTGTAAAACTTATTTTAATGTAAAAAAAATAGTCTATGGAATCTTACTGTTGATTTTTTGTTATTGTTTTAAAATTCAGTAATAAAATGTTTAGTAATTATAACTGTAAGTAAATTGAATCTCTAAAAACATTAAAATACTTGCATGGTATAACTTTTTTATTTTCAATTTTATCATTATGAATTACGTCTTATAAAGTATGTTTTTATAGTTCGTCTGAAGCAATGTTTTTAAAATTTAACAATGTACTTAGTATAAAGCTTTTGGAAATCGTATAATCTTATACAGGTAAATTTTTAATTTAAAGCACTTCAAAAATAGTTTTTACTAAATCACGACTGTTCAACTACAATAAAATATTATTTAACGACGACAATAGTAACTTTAGTAAAAATAAAAGTTTCTACGCCAGTTTATATAATAGCATAATATTTTATTTTGGTATAAAGTTTTACGACTTTTTATAAATTTAATAACCACTCCCCTCTGCAGCTAAAAGTAAACAATTGTGCGTAGCTAAACTTTTATTTTCACAACTAAATTTGAAGCTATTAAAAACATTATAATCATTTAAACAATGTTTTAAAGTGAATTATAGTATTAAAACAAAACTCAAAAAAATTAGAAAAATTGGTTTTGAAACTTAATGTTTTAAATACAAACGTTACACAAAAAAGAAAATTCTTAACAAAATAAAAACTTTTTATTTATATGCAACAAAGTAAAATACTTAAGAAATAAGAATTCTTCTTACTGATTGTTATTTTTAACAAAGATTTGTTACTGAACGTTAACTATAAAACAGCACAACTTTTAAAGATTATATACTTTTAAAACTGATATTATTTATACTAAAGCTGTTAATTTCTCATATTACTAAAAGTAATTGTCTTTTTTTGAAGCTTAAGTAACTCATGTAAACTCAAATGTAATAAAAAATCCTGTTGATGATCAATCTACCATCGTAACATTATGAAACTAAATAATAAAAAATAATGAAGCTTGTTTCAAAACATATACAACACAACTTATTATTTACTCAACAAAGTATTTGCAAAAATTTGAGTCTGCTGTTAAAGGAGTAAGTGGCGAGATATAAAATTTAAAAAGAACAACCAAAATAAGCCTAAAAACTCATTTTGAAGCCGCTTGAAGTACACTGAACTAATAGAATATCAAAATTGTAATATCTTGGCACCGAAGCACGCTTTAGACCAGTATGCTAACCAAAGCGACTGTAAGGGAATCGTAATTCGATTTTCCCAAAGGCCTTACTACATCGCCACTCACTCAATATTACATTCTACTTTTACAACTTTCATTTAAGGAGTTCAAGTTCAGTTTATCTACTATGGCGCGAAAAAAAACCTCGCGGTTTAACTGCCACCGAACTTTGCGAAATGATGTTCAACGAGCTTTGAAGCGCTAAATACAGGTAGCATATCAGCATGTAACTGAATGCACTGCAGATTAGCGGTTTATCCTTCTCCCATGGGAAATACTTCCCGCTCGAAATTCCAGTGAGGCTTCAATTTGATGTATTATTTTTTTTTCACGAGCGTGCGATCGGTTGTTGTTTCGTTCGGAAAATTAGAGCTCGGGTCATGAAGAGTATATAGTGACGTCACAATAGCAGATGGCTTAACAAAACATTTTTGCCACACTGCTTTTTGGTCGTTTAAAACCTATCCCGTTTTTTTCTCGACGATTTTTGTTTAACTATTTATATCTTGAACAAAGTTACTTCTATGAAAAACTTTTAGGGAAAATTAAATTAAGTAAAACCTTCATGAATTTTTTTGCAACCTCTTTTGAACTAAACTGTGAACTTAAGTTTTAAGACTAAAAAACTAAACACTGCCGCAGACTTGCTCACTTTCAAAAAATAAAAACAAACAGCCACTTACCGTAAAAAAGCACTCGTGTGTCGAAAACGCGACGTCGCCACAAAGAAAAA
The DNA here is from genome assembly GCF_965202585.1 of Thalia democratica. Classification (NCBI taxonomy): domain Eukaryota; kingdom Metazoa; phylum Chordata; class Thaliacea; order Salpida; family Salpidae; genus Thalia; species Thalia democratica. Next base: position 80,181,674 of record NC_139165.1, read on the forward strand.
AAAGAGAAGGCAATAAAAGGCGGCAATAAAAGCGAGTTTCTCCCAACCGAGCACGCAGCGAGGTTATTGCTTCCTATGTCTCTCTGCGACCACCTAAAAAAATACGACCCCTCGTAGCTCGGCAGCAGATTTTAGTTTGCACGGGCTAAATGTTGAGGGGTGGCGGCTTTGTTTGAGAGTCGTGTGTGATCTTTTCGACGTCTTCTTTCACCCTTTTCACTTTCGCAGCGGCTGCTGTTAAAAATTTGCGCGTTGTAAAAAGCGGCGACGACGCGGAGAGAGGCGGCGGAAAGAAGTGCATTCGACGGCCATCGACGAGCAGAAGCTTTTTATTTTGTAGCAGAAGCAAAGCGAGACGGCGGCTTTGGAAGCTTGTCGAAGTTTTGAAAATCGAGATTGCCGTCGTTGGCGGTTTATGAGCTGTTTCTTTTGAAAGTGTTTGTTTTACACTTCTATTGAGCTTTGTTTTTTAACATTTTTGTTGCTTTGAATTTTCAGTTTAAATTTTTCAAGTAAATAGATTAACTTTATTGTTTACTTAAACGATGATATGATCAAAATTTTAAAAGAAGTACCTTAAGTTTTTTAATAAGTTTTATATCGGGTTTTGTAACTCTGTTGAAAATCAGACTTAAATATTAAAAAAAAATTCTGAGTAAGTTAAATGAAAAATAATAAGTAATTTAATTTGGAAAATTTTTAAATAGATTTTAGCAAATTGATTTTTAAAGTAAAATTTTCAAAGATTAAAAACCATACAGTAAATTATTGATAATTGATGTACTCGAATTATAATTACTATCTCTTTTTATCTACAATATAAATGTTTTTTTTTTTTGTTTCTTAAAATTTTTATAAGCAAATAAAAATACAATTTCAAACAACTAAACTTTATAATGCAAACAATTTTTATGGAAATTTAAAAAATGTTTTGTTTAATTAACACAAAGTAACTTAAAACCATTGTGTATATACTTTTTTGTATTATTATTGCTAATTGTTAAATCTGTTGAATTTATAGAATAGTTTTACTTTAAAATCCTGAACTAACAACTTTATAGAATGTTGTCATTTATGTTCTATTACTTGAGTACAGCAATGTTCACTGGCAGAAAAACAATTATAGTAAATTAATTAAGCATTGAATAAAAACGTAAAATATTTACTTCGTAGCGAATAAGTAGACTAAATAAACAAAAGTAACAAAAAATTAAGCGACGCCTTAAAAACATTTAAAGTGTTATTGAACTTCGGGCTTTTTGAAAACTTCAACGAAAGAAAGCTCATCTTACACAATAACCACCAGCGAGACTTCATTAGCGACCCTTTAAAACCACCCCCACCCCCTTTTAAAAAGTCATCGCACACAGCGCGTTATCTCAGCAGCTAGCTGCCTTTTCCTGCTTCATGAGTAACAAGGCAGCTTGCAAGTGAACGAAACGAAGGGATAATCTCAGTGAGCTAAAAAACAGCGAAATTAGGTGAGGGCAAGTTGTATGTGAATGATTGGCGAAAAACTATTTTGAACTCGAGCCTTCTCTTTATGGCTTCCAAGTGAAGGCAGCTCCTCACATGCGGCTAATTAAAGGCGCCGAATTAGCAGGCGTTTAGCTGGCAGCTCGTGTTTTGCGTTTGGAGGTTGATGTTGGCTACTTTCATAAAGTTATAATCTCTGATGGGCGTTTTGAATGCTAGCAGAAGCCATACGGATTTCTTCCATAACATATTTTTTCCTTGCGCTTTGGATAAACTAAAAAAGACTTTTCTAGCAAGCAAAATGTTAACTGATATACCATTGATTAGTATTTTTATAAAACTTAATATTTTCTAAGCAATTAATATAGTTTTTGAGCACTCAAAATCATTCAATTTCAATGCACGGTATTCCATCAGCATAAAAATATTTTTACAAAAATCCAGCAAATTGGCTGAAAGCGAAAATACTTAGGAAGGCAAAAAAAAATCGAGACAGACAAGTGGTATGCCGAAAACTGTCGCCTGTTCAGTTTCCGAACACAAAAAATCAATCTGTCGCCGACATCGCTAATGCCACCTCGCCTCTTTATCCGCTAACCTCAAGACACGCGATTTAAAAGTCGCTTTCAGCTACCACACACAACGCGCCGCTAATTTCTTCTCTCGCTAATTGCCAGCTCGTTAGAGGCTGTCGCTGGTTTTTATTGTTTTAAAGAAAGAAAAAATGCTGTTCAAAGGGGCGGTGATTTTTGCTCGGTGTGTTTTCAGTTGCGTGTTTTATCGCAAACACAAACAATGAAGAGAGCTGTGGTTTTTCGCACAACGCGGTGCTCGGTTTTTTGTGTTTACACAGCACGCTACTGCTAACACGATTTCGCCTGTTTCGCCGAGGTCCGTTACCGCGAAACAAATCAAATTAATTATCGTTCATCACGATAACCAGTTGCCAGGCAACGGAGCTGATCGCAATCTGCCTTCACTCGTGCCTCCTCCCCGGTCGTCGCCACGGTCTAAGTCGGTTGCCGTGGTAACGAGATGCTGAAAGGAGCGCGTTTGTCTCAAGTCTTCTAGATTATGATTTTTCTAAAGATATTTTTTCTTTTTTAAAAGTTGTTAGATGCGATGTTACATTTTGTTTTCTAAAGTGTCTTAGGTACTCTATGCTTAATTAATTCTAATTGAACATTTACAGTGCTTTGTTTTTCAATGAATAATATATGTAAAACCGTTTTTTATAGTATAAATTCTTATATATCCTTTTTAATTATTCAATACGCGTAAGTGTAGTATTCACAATTTTTAAAGTTGTTGATTAAGTTGTCGTTTAGGTAGTGTTTAGGTTAGAGGCATTAAATTATAATGCATTGAAAAGAAATATTTTTGTAGACTCTTAAATATCTTTTTCAATTTTTTTTTACACAGTTTTAAACTAGTATTTAGTAATAGTTATAATATTTACTATTTGTTATAAATTATTCTAGGTACATTGAAAATAACAATTATCTTATATTTATTCTATTTGTTTGTAAAATAATACTTATTTGTAAGTTAATCATAAGTACTTGTGTATTTCATACAACAAATAGAATAAAACTGAGAATTGTAAAAAAAATTGTAACATAAAAATAAATTTTAAACAGATTGTTTTTTTGTAATGTTTCAAAAATATAATACACCTTGCGAAGAATACATTTTTAAATTACAAACATTTATTAATCACTTATAATACAGGTAACCAGTAAAAAAATAAAACTTTTAATTAAAATAAAAACAATCTAAATATGGGTTCTTCAGCAGTTCCGGGTATTTCTCCCGATTTATCGACAATTTTAAGCCAATCAGGTGCCGAGTTCGGGAATTTCTTTTCTCAACCCGACCTTGCCAGTATGTGGATGCTTAACAACCCGGCAGCCATGTTGCCTGGTAACCCGTTTCCTGGGGGATTTCCGGAAATTCCCTCTAATGACGGTGGGATGAATGGGGCTAAGCCGCAAAAAGGTGATGAATTTTCCGGGTTCGACCCGCAACGATTCGGAAGCCCGAACCAGGTTAACTGGTGAGTATTTAAACAAATTATTAAACACTAAAGTAAAATAAAAATAAAAATGTCTTTTTATCAACTGTTGAAAATGACTATGGAAGTTAAGTTTTTTGTATTTTTTCAAATTTCGAAAAATTATACTAATTTTATTTAATAAAGAAGTGTTTTTTTAAAATAAGTTTTATTGTTTAGCTTTTTTGTGTGGTAGTTCTTTAAATATATTTATACTCTGATATTACAGGTCAAAAGACAAACATATGAACTTATTAACAACCATAAATTTTACTACAGACTTAACTGGAAAAAATTAAAATTGATTCACTCAACCGCGCACAAACTTTGTTTAAAAGATAATATGAAGGACTATTAAATATACTTGAACTTGTTTTAAACAATAATAAACTTTTTAAGTTCAAAGTAACACCAACTGATAAAGTTGTGTCTTTCAAAATTCACCGCTAAAGACTATAGAAAACTAATTCTCGAAAACATTTACATCAAAAAAGCTTTTTCTTGAGAAAAATCTTGAAGCTTTAGACTTGAAGGTTTACTTTACCGCGTCTGGAGGAAACTTAAAGCCGCCTTCGCAGACGTCGGTGATTTTCGTCAAATCTGGTTAAGTAAAAGTGCGGAAGTACTGAAAGCGGGACGACCCGGTTGCCAAGCAACCATGCCACCTTGGTTACCATGCGAGAGACCACAAGCGTTTATCTGCTTCATTGCAGCTCGCAACTTGGCAACCGTTGCTAAAAAGGTTGTTTACATGGCGACGTGGTGGGCTCCTCGGATGTGTTTTTACTGCCGCGTGTGTGGCTGGTTGCTATGGCAACTGCTGACTTGTTGAGTTGTAACAACAAAGAGCTTGTACCATTGATATATTCGCTGTTTGCAAAAAAAAAAATTGTTTAATTTATGTATTCAACTATTGTCAAAAACTTTCTTTTTGTTCGATATGTGTTTTTTTCGATGTCGGTTATTGTATTTTAAAGTTTTGCTGGCTAAACATCTTTAAAACATAAAACTTTAAATTTTTATACTTTTTGAAACTTTCTAACGAACAGATAAATTTTTTTATGAAAGTATACTAAATTTCTAAAATGGAGTTTCTTGTTGTTTAAAAACTAATGCTTTCAGGTTACAAGTTCTAAATCTGATGAACTTGAATAAGAAACAAGAAAGTATTTTGCCGTTTCCTAATATGCCAATGTTCGACAACACAACATTTTCACGGTAAATATTTGAACTAATAAATTTATAACTAAAGAAAAGTAATTAACATTAGTTTTTGAGATTACTTGAAATAGATTTTTTTTACTTAATAAAAATTTTTTTGGTTCCAAATGAAAGTTTTGAAATTTATGAACAATTAAATAAAACATTTTTCAACCTTAGTACTGCTTCTAAATAATTCCTTTTTTTTATAATATTTTCTATTTCTCTTCTTTTACACAGCAACAACGAGCTCAATCATCTTCAGCTGGGTTCCACGCAGCAGAGATCAACTTCCGCTATGACGTCATCGCCAGAGCTGTCATCCACGACTTCCGTTGCTGAATGTCAGCAGCCCCCGGTTGTAACTAGTAGCAACGGAAAAAGAGTCGTTACTCCTAACAACAACAGTTAGTTCAGTTAAACCAAACAGTGTTGTGTGCATAGGATGAAAAAATCGATTTGAATTTGAAAGTTCTCATCTGTATTAAGCTTTTTTTATTAAGTTAAATCAGTTTTATCTATATAGTGTTTTCTTTATATATAGACGTATGTCATTTTCATTTGTTAGAAGTAAAATAATTCTTTCAGACTTGAAGAAAAAAGTAACAAACTGCATTTAAAGAAAGCTCATTTTAAACAAGTTAAAAGGCTATTAAGATTACTTAAGTTTTTTAAAGGTTAATAGAAGTGAACGATTGTTTTAATTATCAATGTTTGAACTTGTTTAAAAGCATTAACTACTAAACAAAATGATATCAAGTGCATAAATGTACAAACAAAGTTTAACAATTAAATTATTTTCAACTTACATTACACAACTTTCATAAAGTTTTGTCAGACGCACAAGCTTTGAACATTTTAGCCAAGTTTAAATTCAACTTGTCGGTCGTACAAACTCGTGCGTACTTGGGTGCTCGGCTCAAAGGAGATTTCAGTAACTCCGGTGCCAAAGGCTGACACCGCGGATTAGCGCTAACCTTCCTCTTTGTTCCAATCTTCCCCGACAAAGTAAAACCCGACACTGCGCAACGCTGATGTGATTAACTATTTCAGACGAGAAGCAGAGAAGAGATTTCTTGTTGTTTTGTTGTTTGCGGTTTTCAACAAAAAGCTGCTCGCGATATGCGGGCACAGGTTAATACAGAAGAGCTTACTTCCAGCATATTTTCGTTTAAGGATTATGGAAGCGCTTTTCTTGTTTTTTTTTTTATGGTTTTCTTTGATTTTCATAAAAAAATGTAAGCTTGATCAACTTTATTAGTTTAATCAGAAAATTTTTACTCTTCTCTTAAAATTTTACTGTAGTTTTTGTTTTTATATATCTAAAATAAAAAGCTAGCAACAAAAAATGAATGACAGAAAGGTTCGCGGGTAGGCAAAATCCCGCATGAAAAAATTCCAAGTTTTTTCTTTGCTAAAAGATTTCGCAAAACCTTTTACTTTCTTCCATACTAATTAAGCTGCACCTCGCTAAGATTTTTAAAACATTGAAAGGTCGACTTTTCTCGCGATGTGTGTTTTTGAAAAGCGTTAAATCACGGAACACGCCTCTGAAATCAACTAAAAGCTTTGAGTGGCGCGGCGAGCTAAGTTGGCTTCTTATCTGCCGTTCAATCATTCAGTGAATTTTGGCGGTAATTATTTCGCATTGTTCGCCTCACACGTCTCAATAGAAAGAGGCTTTCAAACGGCCGCAGCAAAAAAAAAGCGAATATAAATCTGGCGCGGCGATAAATAATGAATAAATGCTTCTCGTCATTCGATCCTCAGCTGTCGAGCGGCGCTTTGTAACAAAGAAAGCTGGAAAGCCTGTTGTGTGACGAGAGCGAGCACATTTGACACAGAGACCATTATGACGTCACAGCGAACGTTGTTTGGCGTGCTAGCGGCGGCCAAAAACTTTCCAATTAGCACGAAGCGTCGAGCGGCGTTCTCTTTTTTTTTTTGCAAAGTGCCGTCAATGTTTGTATATCGCACCCTCGTTGACACACAAAAATTCGATTTCGTTTGTACAGGCAGCTACGAAATACAAACATTGAAAACTGGTTACGTTTGTTCGCTTCCTTCCGCGTCACTGTCGAGATTATCTGCTGCCGTCGCTTCTTCTTTTTATCACCGCTCTTAATCCTTTGTCACGTCATTGCAGCTTATCTCTTCGGCTTTTTCTTCTCGTCTTTTCTGCGTTGCCAATGGCAACTTTCGTCGGTAGAAGCGTTGCTAGAGGTCACCATTGGCTGTCTTCCGTGTCTAATTTATCGATTTACGAGCTTCCTTTCCGTTCAAGCTTCCTTTCAAATCGCAACCTGCGAGTGTTTTGCCTTTTCATTTTGTTTTTTTTTTCTCGGAAAACAAATTGAAACTGAAAGGCAACTGTCGTCGGTGAGTATTTGAAAACAAACGTTGCATGTTATTACTATTAGGTGCTCACTCAAAAATTTAAAAGTTCAAGATTTTCATTTCCTAATATTATTACAAGTGAGTCTGACCATAGAACTGTTAACCAAAACAGGCTAAAAAGCTTAACAAAGACGATTTTGATCAGACATAATACATACATTTATTTCTAAAGCGATAAAATATTAATGTATAAAATTATTTAAACTTAAAACTAAAATCTGTTTAAATGCAAGTTAAAAACATCCGCAGATTTGATAGAAAGTTCAGTGAGCAAAATGAGGCTTCAAAACCGGTTTCTAGGGGCAACCAGCCATCACCACGTGGCAACGGAGGGTTGCAGGTGGACGGTGAACCTGCCGAAAGGTCACGTGAGCAGCTCGGAGGTGGAAGTGAAGAAGGACGAAGGAGGAGAGGAGTTTTTGGAGGTGACTTGCGGCGACAACAATGCCCTCCTCTACATTGCAAGACTCAGCCAGGGTAGCAAAGGTGGGATTATGTTAACAAATATTTGTTTAGGTTTTATATTATTTTGTTCCTTACTTAATCTATACATAAATAAAAAAAAACTATAAACTAAATTAGTTGGAATTAATTGTTATCGTTATGAAAAAATTATTTAAAGTTAAAAGACCTGTTCGTCAGTACATTTTTATAAAAATAAAACTAAATCGGATTAGATATTTTTTTCTATTGTTTTATAAATATGCAATGTTTAAAGCTGCTAAATATTGATTTAGGTAGGATACTTTGTTCTTTTCTAGTTAACTTCTTTGCTACATAAGAGCAAAATTATATTTTTGTTCAAATAAAAAGTTGATTTGTTATAGAAGTATACAATATTCAAGCTTTTTTTATTTTATTTTTAATTTTACGAATTTGTGGTCCTAATAAAGTTTATAAAAACAATTTAATTAAAAGAAAAATGTTAAATAGTCTATTCAAACACCTTAAATTGTCTTTCAAACAAAACATAAGCGTAATAACTTTTAAAGTTTACCTAAATGTATGTAAAACATATTTTGAAATTATTAATGCACTGTGCAAAATCATTATAATAGCTCTTATATCTATTTGTTTTAAGTATGCATAAGAGTTGTATCAATAGATGTTTTATATATTTAATATAAACGTTGTCAAGAACAGTAAATAATAAAAGTCGAAGTCAGTTTTAAACAAAATCTATAGAACTTCAAAACTTAAAAATATGTAGTAAATTATTTTTAGGCTTATGTAAAATATAGGCTTAAAATATGTTGTTATTGACACACAGTTAAAAGTTCTGCAAAGAATATTGCAAACCAAAATCACGAGCGCAAAAAAACACACTAGCTGCTAACACACAAAAGTATTTCTTTGCAATTTAATTACCTTCTCGCAACGCAGACTATTCCTTATGCATCGCCTCGTTTTTTTTCGTTTGTTTGGCGAAAACGTAAAAATCCATTCAATACTTCCGCTCGTGATTTTTTAGATAAGTTTTCTTTTCATGTTTAAGTCGATTTTTGCTCGGAGTGCCGTCTCTATCTGTTAATTGTATAAACGTTTTTACGTAAAACAAAACTGAGCGAAGTTAAATGGTATTACTGTACTTATTTGTTTTATGTTTTATACGTTATATTTAAAGTATTTAATGAAAATAAACTTTTTTATATAATTTTTTTAATTGTTTTATTACAAAGAAAATAAGCAGCTCAACAGTTTTTTCAACGTTTCATTTTGAACTTTACGGATCTTAACTTTACAGGCAAGTCAATTCTGTACGAGCTTGGGGGCAAGCAGAGCTGGATGCACCCCAACGAGTTCCAAGCGATAAGCGGAAGGGAGACTGCCAAGGATTGGAAGAGGAGCATCAGACATCACGGGAAGAGTCTGAAAGCTCTCATGTCGAAATCGGTGATCATTCATCATCAGAACGAATGCGAATGTGAATGGTGTCTGAAGAACATCCCCTTCTTCGCTCAACAGCATGTTTATATTTAAAAATATTTACTTGGTAGCAATCTCAAACTGCAATGTTTTTTTTTATTTTGAGATAGTACAAAAAATGGTGACTAGCATAAATTTTGTCTTATAAAAAAGTAACAAATAGACAGTGCTTTCCATACAAATAAAAAAAAGTTTTAAAAATGTTATCAAAAAAATAAAGAGTTTTAGTTAACAGCACCAAGGGTCAAACAAAACTGATTAGTATTTTAAATTTTTGAATTAATCAATATTTGATGTAGATTTGTTTTTTTAATTTTTATAAGTAAGCAAAATTATCAAACAGACAAGTTCTGCTGAAGGTGACGTGCCAAATAAAATCAGCCATATTTTTCCTTCTACCATAAACAACCAGCGGGAAGATCTTGATAACGTCAGTGCATGGCAACCGTTGGTTTCGTTGCCAAGCAACCTGCCCAGCTCTTCTTTGATGGGTTTCGGCAACTCGCCGTTGCTAGCCAAAATCAGCGAATCAGCGACCCGAAATTCCGCTTTCACTTGCGTTCAACCGTGTAGAAAAATGTATGTTGTTCGTTTTTCATTTAAATAATATTTTACTTTTTTCGGTCTATAAACCTTTTTTATCACTGTGTAATTCAATTTATAACATTTTACATGTCTATTTCTATGAAATAAATGCATTAAAAGTAAATTAAAAAAAAAACAACAAAATAATGTAGTAGAGTTTCACGTTTTTGAAGTTGAGGGGTATGTCTTTAATAATAGAGTGTTTAATCAGAGCTTCTCCGTCACAAATTGAACGAAAATCTCCATGTTCGACTGATAAAAAAGATAAAAGTCCTGCAACAAACGGAGATAGACCTTCTAGAAAAAGATCACACAACGTTGAACAAAATCAGGTAGGAAACTTATTTGGTTGCGACAAAAATCAAATTGAAAATATTTGTTCACCAAATTATAACTTTTTTTTCTTGCAGAATCAGTTTCACGAAGAAGCTGACGAAGTTCATCCAACTGTTAACAAGAAATCAAAAGTTGAAAACGGTTTATTTTTAATTATTTGATTACACAAATTAAGTATTTTTTTTTTAAATCTGCATATGTTTTAGCGGTACAAAAAAATAAAATTTTTGAACAACTAAAACTGCATAACGAATTTACGATATTAAAGTACATATTTTTTCAGATTTTCTGTCGAATTTACACAAAAATTCAATAAACTTCGACCATAAACAGTAAGTAGTTTATCTTGTTTTATTATTCGTAAAATTGCTCACAGTTGCTCTTAAAAAAAAACAACAAATTGTACAAAGTAAAAGTTTCCGTCAACATCTTTGCGCAGATAATATTTTGTTTTAAAAATAACTTTCTTTGTGTTCTTAATCTGTAGAAGAAGACTTTTTTGTAAATGTTTTGATTCAAGCCAACTTATTTTGCTATGCGAAAAGCTGTTATTGAAAGTATGCTAAAAATGTTTTGATGTTAAAAATAAATATTACATTAACTTTTTCGAAATAATCAAACATAGATAGACTATTTTTAATACTGCATAATTCATTAGTCAATTTGCTGTTACTTAAATTTAAACTGAATAAAAGATTTAACTTACCTTAGTAAATTTAATACATTTTAGAATTTAATTAAATTTATTAATGTTACACATATGTTTTGCCAAATATACTGTTAACTAAATATTTTGAAAAGTTTAAGTTTAAAGTTTATCTAAATTTAAATAGATATTATTTGAGTGGATTAATTTTCATTCACATTAGGTTTTTTTATAGAAAAGCTAAGAACCAAAAAGCAACTGTTTGTGTATATACATTTATATGTAATTTAGAGTTAGTTACAGTTTTAGTTTAAAAAAAACGAGTTTTGTTTCCTAAGAGAAAGATGCTACATTTAATCATAACTGTTTTAACTTACTTTTAATGTTTTCATTATTTAACTTTTATTTAAAGATTGACGCTGGAACATTCGAATGTTGTAAAGAACATAGCAGCTGCATTCGGACAATTGGCGCCAAATTTACTTGAAAATGTTAACGTAAACTGCAATTCTCAAATAGAAGAAGAAGTTTACCAATCAGAAGAACTAAAATCTTTTGAACTAAATCTGAAAAATAACTCAAATGATGTAAAAGAACATGCTGAAATTTCAGAAAAGTAAGCAGTTTTGTTGTTACAAAAACTTTATTTTTAGCTTAATTTAATTTTTTAAGCAAAAAAACCCTAAGAAGCTGCAATGATTTTTTTTTAGTTTTTATTAAAAATACAATCATACATAAGTTTAAAGCATACTTAGTATCAACTGATACGGCTAAAACTATAACTATAAAGCTAAAAAACATATACTCAATTTTATCTTTAATATGGCTGTTATAGCTAACTTGATAGCTGTTAAAACATACACCTTGATACTTTTCAGGTTTATTTTTTTAACTTTTATTTTAGCAATTCAAACAAGAAAAACGAGGGTGTTGTTAAAAAGTCAATACAAAAGAACGTAAAAAGACCAAGTAGTGTTCCTATGTAAGTATATTTTATACAATTCATTTAGTTATATACTTAAATATTAATATAGATATAGTTCAATGAAATAAAAATGCATACTTTGTATCACTTAGTTAAAGAAAATTATAAAATTTTGATTTTGTAAAGCAGATGTGGTAAAAATAATTTCTTCTGCATTGATGTGTAAAAATAAAGTAGTTTTTGTAAAACAAGAATTTAATTTTTTTATTTTCAGAAAACTTAAAGAAGCAACAAAAAAGCCAAGAATTTCTCGTTCACTCTTTGACTTGTAAGTTTATAGTACGTTGGATATAAAATTATGTATTTTAAAATGAACTGAAATTGTTTTGTTGTACAGAAATTCCTCTTTAGAAGGCGCTTCTTTTAAGAACTTTAAACTTCAGACCGATAAAACAATGCTAGAAACTGAACCTGTGTCTCACACTTCAACAAAAAACGCTTCACTGCTGGGTGAAGCTAAGAACAAGACATCTTTCATGTCTGCTGACAAAGATACCATGGAAAAAATATTGAAAAATTCTGATGAAATGAGCAAATGGAGTTGTGAAAGAGTCGGTCAGTATTTGGACGAAATCAATTTGGGGCAATATAAACAAGTAAGTTGAAAATATTTACTTCTAAATACACCATTTTACTTAGAAACTTCTTAACAGTTTGTGAAATTAAATTTTAACGTAGTTAAAAGATTGTTACTTAAAATTAAAACACTTTTGGAAAAAAAAGAAGTTCAAATTTTTTAAATTAAAGTTTTTAAAGCTGTTGTTTGTTCCACAACACGAAAAAAAATATAATTTTTTAAATTTTAACCATAACAACAGATCTTTCTTGACAACGGCATCAATGGCCATTCACTCCCATTAGTTACCGAAGACTCTTGCTTGAGCATGTTGCAAATGAAACTGGGTCACGCTCACACTCTCATTTCCTCCGTTCACCGTCACTTGGGGTCGTACTTCTTCATCCTCGAAGCTCATCATTCACCCTCCTCACCTCTTAACGATTCAGGGTAAAACCTGATATTGAAACTTTGTTATTGTGCAAATTTTAAACTTACTTTTTTATTCGATTACACAGCGCTTCTAAAGATAACTTTTTGTCCTTTTTTGAGGTTTTTTAGAAATTTTTTTAATTTACTTTTGTTTAATATCTAAATTTTACAAAAGAATATATTTTATTGACTTCTTTTTTAGAAATTATTTTTTTTTCTTTTTCTTTTTTGAGTAAAAATATGTTTGTTAAAGTGAACATAAGTTTATTAGCAATTCTTTTTTTCTCTATCTGCAGATCGGCAGTGTTTGCTTTTTCAAAGTGCAAAATAAAATTTTATAATCTGAAATTAGTATGATGTTTCATTTCAAAACAATGAAAACTTTTTTGTACTTAATATTATTTTTAAATATCATTTAAGTTTGTACATCTACAAAAAGTTTATATAAAAATTCATCTTGATTTCTACATTAAGAAAATAATGTATTAACAAATCATCAGCAATTAATATTTTAAAATAAAAAATATGTTTTCAATTCTTATTTTTTCATAACTATTGTAAAACTTTACATTTAGGTTTTCCTTAAAACTTATGAAAGACAAAATTTATCTTTCTATATTATTCAGTAAATGTTTTTTAATGAATTTTGTTATAAGTGGATAAATTCTTAAATATAGTATTTGTTGACATAAATTGTAAAACACAACAATTGTTTACAGTAAAAACATCTACTTTGAAGTGTATCAAAAAGTTTTAAAACATTACAAAAGTATTCATTTATACAATTATATTTTTGTAAGTAAAATTAAAAGAGTATAAAAACTTTAAAAAAGTTATATTATTTCTTAACACTAGGTGAACTACTGCAACTTACAAAAAACAAATAAAGTAAGGTTGTTTTTATCTTGTATAACAGTTTGAACTTTTTTCTTAATTTACAAAAAATATTTTTTTTAATTTAGTATTTATCTTTTTAACTTCGTTGATAAAAAACTTTCTAAGCAATTAAAGAAACAACTTAGTTTCTTTTAGCGGCATTTAAAGCTGATTTAATCTGCCAAGACCTTAAAACTTAGCATAATAATACACACATCGTTCTACAGCGAAACAAGTTTCGAAACCTTTTAAAAAATATCAAACCACTTCATTCACACTGATACTAATAAGTCAGTTATTTGTAATTCAAACCGAAGTAAACTTTAAACAAAGCAAACCAACAATCTTTTGGGATTTATATTTTATTCAATAATTGCCTTCATACTATATGTTTGCAATTCAATTATAACTTGGTTCTAGAAAATATTAAACTAGTATTAAGACTATAGCGTAAAGCGATTTGGCTTGGCTTTTGAAAAACTAGTTTTTGTTATAACAACTATAAGCGGTCGACTATGCTGTAAAAAAATGTTCCTCATGAGAATATTCCGTTTAATTATAACTTTGTTCTAAAAGATTACTAAACTATTTTTGAGATTACTTTAATTTAATTCTTTTTATATTATTATACTAAATACAAGCGGCCTATTTATTTGTAAACAAATCTATTCTTTTGAGAATAAGTTTACTGTAAATTCCCTGCAGGCTAAATTTATTACACCTGGCGATTTTTGTTATATATCTGTTTTTTTGCTGTTTTCAACTAAAAAAGTAGCTAAATTAACTTTGATAGCTACAAAAGAAGCTTACTAAGGAAGGAAAAAAAAAACTTATAAAATACTAACTTTTTCACACATAAACCAATTTATAAATTATCATTAACTACCCGGCATAAACTGCCACAAAAGATAAAAAACTTCAAACGCTTTTTGTAATCGATATTGCAGTGAAAAGGCAAATTACCTTCGCTTTTTGCTTGACACCACCATTTCCTGCCTTGTCGCAAATATCGCTGCAATTCTGAACCCTCAAATTTTTCGCGTGCCCTCATTATAGGAAGCCATCGTATTTGCCAACAGACGTTCACTGCTCGTTTGGCGAAGAATTTTTTATGTCAGTAAAAAAAAAACAATTTTTTTAAGTCGGTACAGTGTGTAACTTGACAAATGATAATAAAGTAGCAAATGATTTAGAAATCACTTTAAGAAAAAATTTGTTAAGTATGACTTTTTTTATTAAAAATAAAACAATAAAACTTTAAAAATATACAAAAAAACAACTTTTAAAATTGAAATGTATTTTTACTATTTATCTTTCAGCCTTTTGTAATTTCAATCCTTTTAAATTAAAGTATTAGCTTATTTTTAAAAATTATGAAAAATTTCTAATGTACCCTAGATTTTTGTTATAACTAAAACTCGATACACTTGTATCAAACTAGGTGCTAAATTTTTCTAACTAAAAGTTTTTATAAAATCTTATTAAGTTTTGCTGTGTTATTTTAATTAAATATATATGTATATATGTATAATATATGTATAATTTTCAATAAAGTAGCCTTTACAGTAATGTAAACATAATACTTACTACTAATTAATTGATACCAAGGCTTGTTTATTCTGCAAATAAACAAATCTAAGTTGAGTTATTTTATAAAAAATTTAATTCGCAAATTTTCAGCGCAACTTGTGATAAATTAAGCATAAGCTGTTAAAATTGTTTTATGCTGCATATTTGGCTTCATTTAAGAAGAAAACATTAATAAAAAGTTAACTTATCTAAAATGAAAATAAATTTACTGAAAGTAAGCTACTTTAAATTATTTGATAAACTATATTATGGTGGCAACTTTTAAGTTTCCTAAATTTATTTTAAAATTTTATTGCAGCTTCGAAGATGACTAATTTCTAAGACGTCATTCCAACGAGTAGCAAAAATCAATTATCCTTCGCGACACCGGTAAAAAACACCAACAAAATTTATATTGCGAAGTTAAAATAAAAGACGAGTCTTTTATTACGGTGAAATAAGAACTTAATAAGTTTCCCCTCTGCATTAGTAATTATATGCCGATTCTAATTAGTTTTCTTTGCTTTGCAAATAGTCAGCTCGCTAACAAACAAAAAGGTTTGAGTTGAATAACATTTTAAAACTTCGAGTTGTTTAATAATGTTAATTTGAAATTCTAAAGTGTCGATTTTTTATTGCAAAAAATTTGCTTCTTAATTAAATTGTTGGGTATTACATGATTGAGTAATAGGCAAAATACTTAAAATTTCTTGAGTTCAAAAAGAAAAAAAAAGTTTAGATTTTGTACATAAGAATGTTTTTTAATCTACTTCTCGAAGTCTTTCTTCTTTGGCTTTTTTGAAATATCTTTTTGCCAGAACGAAAAAAATTGGGCAAACAAATTTTTAGTAAACAAACCGTAAAACAAAAAAAAGTTATACTCTTGACTTTAATAATACTTTTGTTACCCTAGTGTTTAACTATGTCAAAACTTTAAAAAAATTAAATTTAAAAAATTTTAGTGACAAACAACAAAAAAAATCCAAATTAAAAAGTAAAATGTATATTCAATTTTATTATTTAATTGAACCGATTTATTACTGACCAAAAATGCTTCCAGCTCGAATTTCTTCTTAAATTTTTCAAACACAAAATTTTCACTACAAGTCGTTTTATGCCACTGCGCATTACAACAAAACTACGCTAAAGAGCTGTTTGTTGATTAATGAACAGTTTTTAAGGCAAGTCAGCTTTTTTGTGGTTTTCAGCTTCCAATGTAGACAAAACGCTAATTTTACGGCTTTTCATTTTACAAATTCACAGCAAACACCGAGCTACATAGAGAAAGATCGTAACTTAATTACAGCAGTTTACAAAATATTAAATTTAGTTCGTTTTTTTTTTTGGTTTAGTGGGTCGTTTTATGGTTTGTACTGGTTTTTGTGTCAAAGTAGTTTTTTATATTTTTTTACGTAGTTTAACAATTTAACTTTTTATATTTCTTGTTATTGAAAATTTATTATCTATTTTAAGCTTTGATTTTTTTTTCTTTTACAGTAATTTATCTTTTTTTTTTACTTCAAACGCTATGAAAATATTTTTAAGCATAGTTAAATCTCTTGTTAGTGACCTGCCGGATCCTAAATTTAAAAAAGATCAAGATCCAGATATTCTGGAAAGACTTTGTTTTCCGCGATCAGCTTCTTTCAGTTTTATATATTCATACTATTGTGTTTTGAATATTTAATATATATAAAATTAGTGAAGCGAAACTGACTAATTGAATTTTAGATAATTCAACCATTTGATGTAAACATACAGGTCGATACATCTGTTAGAATAAAAATAGTAAATTGTTAACTTAAGGTTTCTTGCAGATTTGATTCTTCTCTAACTTACTACTAACTCTATAATTTAGTTCTATTCATAAACTTAAAATGTTTTCTTATTAAATTTAAAACATATTTTTAAATTTTAATGTTTATAAATTCGGTACAAATACCCCTAGTATAGATGAAAAATAGTGTATAGTAATATAAAATATTTCTATGAAAAGTTTAAGATTCCGTTGAACAACTGGTGCCTCTTAAAGTTATGGTCACCTAACGTTTCAGATACTTTGTACTATATTGTACTAAAAATAAGTTATTTAACTTAATAAATTAAATCTTTCACACGGAGCCCATCTTAAAAGCTTTTTTTTTAAAAAGTTTTATTTCAAGATGTAATACTTATAGGAAACGAGTTTCGTTAACTTCACAATAGTTTCAAAATTACGTCACAATCTATTTATGTTAAATTTTTTAAACTTTCATTTGTGTGTTTTTTTGTGCTTTATTTTGAACTAGCTTTGAAGTTAATCAGTGCATGAGCACGAAACTTGAATCCTTCAAGTTTTACATTTTGAAATATAACTTTTAATTAAAAAAGCCTTTAAGGTGGGCTCCGTGTGATAGTTTTGATTTATCAAGTTAATTAACTTAATTCTACATATATGTAATCCTTATATATCTATATACATATAAAGTATTTGGTTAAGGATATTTGTTATATTAGTTAAGAATGGCAGCCACAAACTCAGTATACTAAGAACACTCAGGATAACTCTGGATATTTTTAATTTGTTAAATGTTTTAGATAACTCAAGACACTAATGCATAGTAAAACCTTTTTCAAAAAATTATGCTAACTAAGGTTTTTATAAAAAAAACTCTGGGTAGTTTTAAGACTTTTCAAAACTTCACAACTGTTTTTTTAGATATTGAATAAAAATTAAAAAAATAGTACCAATACTTTAAATTACTTTTTTTTTATATCTAACTTTATTGAAAGATTAGATTATAAAAATTTGTTTTATATTATCCCAGTTGCTATCTCTTTTTACAATTTGACAATTTTTCACAACATAAGTTTATTAAACATCAAAATTAGCATATTTTACATAATTTTTAATACATTTTAAACGAAAAAAAATTGTAAGTTGTAAATAAGTAGAAAAAGAAATATCTTTTTAGGATATTTACAAATCAGTATAACTCAGACTAGTTTTAGGTTACAAAGTACAGGATAGTTGTAAAACTTAGAGATTCAGTTGATGAAGAGATTGAGACATATATTTCTTGGGCTGAAGAAGTCAAAGAAGCTGAAGTTTTGTCTTGGAACTCAAACAAGAAAAATGAATCTATCAAGGTTTGCAAGAAAGCATCTTTCGGCACCATTAACTTTTGTTAAGTTTGAAAAATCGTTTTCAGAAGCTGCTAACTTGTACGAACAAAAGCAAAATCGATCGGTTCTAAAAACTGGCGAAAATATTTTATTTCTTCATCACAACTTAAAAAAATATAATAGTTTTCTTTGCAGCTTAATGGCGTTAAAATGAGTAAATGTTATTTACTTAATTACTTACTTTTATATATGTAAATAGTTGCTAAAGAATTTATTGTTCATCTTATAGTTCGAACTTTTTTAAATAAAAGTATAATCTAAAGCTTAATATAATGTAAAAAACGAATAAAATTCGTTATATTTAAAGCATTCTTACATTTAGTTCCCTTTTCTTTTACGTCATACAAGGTACAAAATTCAAGTTTAGTCTTATAAGTAGCTTAAAATTTAACATTAAACTGAGGTATTGTAGATGTATATTTTTTTTTACATTGATATTTTTACTAGTGTTCAAATAAAATAATTAGGTAACAACATAATTGTTTTTAACAAAATGTTTGTATTAAACAATATTTACTAATTAATGGTATTATAATAATTAAATTTTATAAGTTTGTTCTCTATTATAACTACATAAAACTCAAAAGACTTAGGATCTGGATCCTGTAGAGAAATAGTGCTTGTATGTATTAGATGGTCTATAAGCTAGAATGTAATGCGATTTAACTTTTTTTTATCACTTTTTGAAAAATTTGGATAATCAAGGATATTCCAAAACAGATCATATAGTTTTGATATAAGTAGAACTTATTTAGCACTAATAAAGTTTATCTAACATAATTAAAACAGTATGCTACTATTTGAATTTTAAAATACATTTTAATTACATTAATTATTTGTTATTGTTTTTACAAAGTAGATGTTTTTTATTCAGACAAAACTTAAAAGTTTTTAAAGTTATTGATTCTTAAAAAAAAATATATATTAAGCAGGTTTTTACATTAAAACATCTTAATTAATTTCTACTTTACATTATCGCCCCTCCTACGATTTAGCGGTAGTTTTCAGAAATCAGTCACCGCTCGTAGATGTCGATAACTTTCCGGCAATTCAGCCAATTAGCTTTCATGAAAGTTCCCGAGACCTTGTTGCCATACCACCTTGGTTGCCAAGGTAAAGGTCATCGCTTATCAGCTTAATTTGATTGGAGATTAACTGTCCGTAGCTCGTAACCATGGCGACAGAAATAAATCAGCAGCGGTATTATAACCATGTATTACTACTTGTTGATAAGTAAATAGCTTGTATATGAGTAATTATATTAAGCATTTTTTGGCCTTTTGATTTATGACCTTTTTGGTAGCAATTAAAGAACAATTAAACTATTAAATAACTTAATTCTAAATCGGTTACTGTCGCGCCTTTTCTAAAAATTGTTTATATTGCTTTTTAAACAAACTGAAAATCAAAAAGACTTGGTTTTAAAGCGAGCTTTTTGTTTGATATTAAGTTTTATTGTTATTCAACTAAAACTGTTTACTAAACAGAATAAACCGTTATTTACTTTGATTGCGTTATTTACTGTTGAGCTATAAACTTTTTTACTCTACTTTTACTTCAATCATAAAGCTCTGAGTTTTTGTATAAAGTTTTAGTGCAAAAATGCAGTAATTAATTGAAACTTAAGTATGATGCAAAAAATTAAAACATCTTTTAAATATATTGGTTTTTGTATTTTATTAATAGTCTTTTTCAAAAAACGTCGAGGCAAGTTATCTATTTTACACTTTAAAATGTTATTTACTAGTTTACTTTCATTTATAATTATTTACGACAGATCATTTGCATACTGTCGTAGCAACGACCAACTTAATCATCATCTGGTTTCAACGCAGCTCACTTCTGGTATGACGTCATATCAATTTATGTCGTCATCACTAACAACAACTTCCGCTGTAGCTCGTCACTAATGTCCTATTGTTACTAGCAGTAACTGAACGGAGGTCGTCAAACCGATGTTTTTATTTCTTTATTTTTGGTTATATTTAATTAGTTTAAACGGTTGCTTTAATTTTGACCAATACTTTTATTTAACCGTTTACAACACTAAAAAATAAGGAGATATTAAATTTTCTTTAAAAACTAAATCTAAATTTATACTTTTCTTACTCTATAAATAAGCGTTTTAAGATAATAAAAAAAGCAAGTGTTGTAAAACAAAACACGATGACCATTTCTGCCGCGTACGTTAAGAACATTGAAAAATACTAGAGATGAAAACAATTGTATGAGCTTGATATACTTGATAGAAATAATACGAATGATTTTCATTGTTTGAAAAAGTTTGGTAAATCCAAAAAACTAAAACTAAAATAATATTGTTATTTAAATTAACTGAAAACAAAGATCTGTAAAGCTTAAAAATACTTATTATAAGTTTATTATTTTGCAGTAACGATTAGTTATTCAAGCAATTTTAAAGCAAAAAAATCCGTTAGTAAAATAAAGCACAAAACTTTTCTGTCTTTTTTTTATCAACCCTTCCAAACTGCCACCCTGATCGACAAAAGGACGAGAAACAATCTCGTTGCTAGGACAACGCGTCAACGTGTTTACGGTGCAAACTTGCTTAAAAACCCCATCATCAGATTTAAAAGGTCAGTAAATGATACGAAGTAAATGAAAGATTCGCTCTTATATGATTTGCTGTGAAAAAACCATAGAAAAAAATAAGTGATGTGTTTTAATTTTAAAGCTATAAAGCTCAAATTCGTTCTAAATAACTAAGAAATCTGACGGTTTTTAACTATCGGTATAAAACGTCATTTAAAACTACATTTAATCTACAAACTTATTGCAACTTTTCTAAAATTTGCTTATAGATTATATAGAATATGATTAATAAGTTAAAGCATCTATTTGCTAGTAATTTAGAACTAATAGCTACTTGTTGTTATTATATCTGCAAATGTTTTAGACTAAGAAACAAACGAGCATATGAATTGCTAACACTAACGGCTTCATGTGTGCTTTCGGATTATAAATGTCCAAGTTAAAATTTATGCCTCATTTGTCCTCATTACTATCAATTTTTAACGAAAACACCGAAACACAAATCGGGTAGCGGCTAATATTTTCTAAAATCTGAGATTGTTTTATTACTTTGCTTAAAACACGAGAGATATTTTTGCTACTAAATTCTCGTTTTGTTTTGTTTGTTGACTTTAGGGCAACAAAGGTATTTGAAAAAGCTAAATATATGAACTTATTATTTTTATTTTCATTTTTAAGCTATTGAACTATCAGCTTTCATTTAATCTAGTGTCTGCTGAAGCTTAACATAGTTGATCAAGATTGTTTGTCTATATTGGATTATTTGAGCAATTTCATTGTTTTTTCAGACTGTATTTATTGAACTAAGTTATTTATAATACCGCTTCTTTGCTTGTTTGTTGAATAAAGCTTGTTTCTGATGATGTTGGATTAAATCAAAAAAAAAAAAAGAAAGAAAAGCCAAGTTATAAAACAGTCATGTACTTTCAAAAATATTTAAGTTCAGTTTCTGAACAACCTTTAAATTTTCATATGTTTCTACGAAGCAATTGTCGGTACACGTTTACTTATCGTTATAATTTATCAACTCTGTAAAATTAAAAGCCGAGCAATTCTGTCTCGTGGGTGAAATGCGAAACATTTTTAAACACGCCTTTCAAAGTTAAAAGATAATTGCTAAGAATTCTTATCTTTTTTTTGTAAAACGTTTGTAAGAATTACTGGCAGAAATTAGCATTTGTCAGCTGTTCTCAATCGTATTTAGTTGCGAAAGACTTAAAAAGAAAATTAATCGAAGAAACTGGCCGAATAATCTAATTAAACTTTTCAGCTAAACGACGATGGCGGAACAACCGCGGCAAATTTGGCGTCTGGTCGCTTTTTAATGAAGAGCGCAAATTTTAAGTATTTTGAGTTCTGCGCCTTTTTATCTATCTATCTTTTTTCTAATGATTTAGTGAATCTAAGTACAACAAAAATAATAAAGTTCAATAAGTTTCAGACAAGACTATACTTAAAATAGTAAGTGCTGAAATGATTAAAAATATAAAGTTTTTCAAGTATTTGTATGTATAAAACTATAAAAATTATATAAACCTATAAAAAAGCTTAAAACAAATGTTGAGTTTAAACTGACCGCAAAGGAATGCTCTTTTGAAACACCGTTATTTAAGCAAAGTATATCCACAAGTAATAATAAATTAACCAGTTATAAAGCAGCTTTGCATTAAGAAGCAAGCTAAAACTCATCTGAGAATTATGCTTTAACTATCCCACAATTAGTTTCAATTTTTTTTTTTCTAAGGAAAACTTTAGAGCTTTTTTTTATAATTGTTGATAAAAGTTAAACAAAATTATGATTAAACGAAAAATTTTATTTAAAAACTCGGAATAACTACATTAATAATTTGGTATTATCGTAAATCAGTACTAAAGTTTTTATTAGGAATTTTTTGTTACTTTGAAGTTTTATATTGTGTAAGTTATTTATTATTATTATCAACAGAGCTAACTTTTTTAATGCAGCCTTTGAAATTTTTTCTTTAAGTAATCTGTAGTAAAAGAAACTAGAGATTGCACAAGGATGTATGCGGGTAACTAGCAGTCGATACTGTCTACAAAGAGCTTTAAATATGCATTAACTAACCGTAATTTTTTTTTCTTCCACACTAAGCATTGCGGTTTTTTCTCGTTATTCATTAATAACTCGTAGAAAGGAGTAGGTTTTTTTTTTGTTGCATTGTTTCGTTTTTGGCGAGAATTCTTTTGAGATTCTGCGCTGATTTGAGTTAAGTGATTTGCTTCTAATGAGCTTGTTTTGTCAAACTTTCACGAAACGAACATTAGTAGAAAATGAGTTGTTGTGTTTTTGTAAAATGCAAACTTTTCAACAGAAAAGTTAATAAGTTTTTAAGCGTGTAGTTTTATGAAATGTTTATTTTATGATCTTTTTAAGTTAATATTTAAAATTACTTGTTAATTTCAAATGCTCCTTAGATTTTACACTTTTTTTATTGTTTTTATGTTAGAATGTAAACTTATTAATTCAAAGCTTAAAAACGATATAGTTATTCTATTTTTCAACAAATCACGTGTTTGTTTACAAATAAGTGACTGTAACTTTACCTATAAACAATTTTAAACCATTAAAAATATTAAAATTAAGGAAAGATGCGATTATCTCTAATTTTAAATTAGTTTAAGAGAAATATTAAAACTCAAAAAAAAAACTTTAAGAAAACCATAAATAAGTCTTGTAACACCATTGTTCAATGTTCTAAAGTACAAAGTATATTAGAAAAGTTCGTTTCTTAACGGTTGTAGGCAGAACTCACACCGTTATAAATTAATTATGATAAATTTGTTTACAAAAAAGTAAACTAATATATTTTACGTACTCTCTTAAAAAAGTAGTATTTACAAAACTTAGTAATTGCGTATCGAAAATAATTATTATTAGTTTAATTCAAAGCTGTATGAATTTAAAATGTTGTGAAGTTGTGTACAAAATTGATCTACGAGGGGTTGAATACAGTAAAGTAGTTAAATTTTGCTCAGACACTTTTAATAAACAAAAGAAACATCGTTAAAACAGATAAGTAAGATGCTACATTTGATAGTTAAAATAAATAGATTATAAATAAATGTTACAATGCGAAGTTCTAATTAAATTAATAAGTTTATTTAAATACTAAATCAATCTACAAAAATAGTATGTGCACAGCCATTCGATAGTTAGGGATCCATCTGTTCCATTTAATAAAATTACAATTTGTTTAAATAAGTCAATAATTTATCTAAAAAATTAACTAAAGTACAAGCAACTACTATAAATTTAGATATAAGACAATTGATTGAAACAACTTGTAAAGTATAATGCGCTAATCTGATACTTAACAAACTCTACAAGACGGTGTAAACTTACTACATTAGTAACACGTTAGAAGTTTTAAAATATTATTTCTTCGTTTTGCAAAAATATGTTATTTAACTTATCAATTATAAGATGCTATTTATTTGCTATTAAGACGATAAAACCTAAAAATATATAACCAACAAACTTATTTAAAGTATTTTATAAATTTGAAGGACTACATGCAGTTTTAAACCATATCTTTCTTTAGTAAAAAAACAGTGTAATGAAGCAACATAATTAGGTGAAGATGATATGAATTTGTATTTTTATTGATTAAAATGGGATAAAAGTAGTCTTCCTCTTTTGATTTTAAAGACCGGACAGGATTGAGTTTTAGATAAACAAAATAAAAATGGTAAGAACCAGCAAAAAAATCAGTCACAGTCTTATACAAGCACTTTGAAGAGATCTTGCGTTTATTAAAAAAACAAACATTTTCAATTTTTATTCAAATAGAATCTATAAGTAAAATTACAATTAGTAACATACAAAAAACACTTTTTGTTTTCATAATGTTTTATATATATGGATAAAGCATAGCAAGGTTAACTTTAAAACAAAATAAAATTTACGTAAATTATATTAATAAGCTTTAAAAAGCTCATAAGTAGTTCTTTATTGTTTGAAAATACTTTGCTTTATATTTTAATGCAATAAGTTAATACTGATAAACATTATAATAAGTTTCTTTTCACAGTTATATAGCTAAATGTGTTACTGAATATTTTACCCAGAAGACTTTCATCTATTGACAGTTATAGTTTTATATGTAATGTCAGATAAAACAAATGTTATGTTTACATGGTTATTTTTCTGCTCACTACTAAAATACATAAGCCTAACATCTATTGTTGTCATGTGGGAGATACGAACCGGAGATTTAAGGATTAACCTTGCTGAATAATTACTCGACCGGAAAGGCACTGCTTAGCAACTGTTGCTACGCAAAATATCGTCAATGGTGTTTTGACAAGCTTAGTTATGCTTTATCGTTACAACAAAAATTTAGTTAATTAAATCAGTACGCATGTAAAACTTTGTGCAAACGAGTATGTAAAAGCGCTATATTAGAGAAAAAACTAAAAATTGAGAAAATAGAAAACGTTTTAAAATAAGCATTATTTATATCTATAGTTGTTATTTCCAAACGTAGATGCAAACACAATGATCGCAGTTGTTGTCACAACTCGCCACAATTAAACATTCGAATTCTTTCGTTCAAGCGGTAGGGCGAAACAAATTAAAGCTCTTAAATGTTTTCGGAGCTTCTTTTCTAACGTAGCTTGACCTTTGCGCCGTTTCTGCGGTTAACGGATTATCTTTTCCAACTACATCGTTACTAGCGCGTTACTGAAGGTCACCATCGGCTGCGTGTCTAATTTGTAGATTTACGATCTTCCTTCCCGTTCAAGCTTCATTTTAAATCACGACCTGCGAGTGTTTTGGCTTTTCACCGAATTTTGGTTCATTTGTTATCAATATTCGATTAAATTTGAATATAAGCCATTCTATAGTGAAGCAGCTTTATTTTGCAAATAAATAAATTTTTTATTGGACCCGATTTGAAAAGTTAAATGTCTTTGAGCATGTTTAGATGAGGTATACAACAATTCAATTAGGAAAGTTCAAAACCGGACAATTCAAACTTTAATAACTCTGTGTTGTTGTTTATATCACTTTTTATTAAGGTAAAAATAAAATATTGCATTATAATAACGTTATTAATCAAACCTGTAGAGCTTTTTTTTTATTTTTTTCTAGAATAAAAGTCACTTTTTAGATCATGCCACTTTAAAATACTGTTAATTTTTGAATCGTCTGCAATTAAATTGTCATGTAACTGTTTGAAAGTATAAAAAAAAATGTTTTTTTATGCACATGTTTGATCGATGTTATAGTGTAACATTAATAACGATCAAAGCAAAAAACAGTCGAATTCGGATACTAACCTTCATCTATTAGTTACTGCTCGTAAAAACTTTCTGGTGACTAGGAAACAAACATTTAAGTACGGAAATGATGCAGAAGTGATAACCGTGTTGCTAAGCAACCATGCCACCTTGGTTGCTACGTGAGATGCGACATGTGCTTATCAGCTTAATTTGATTTTAAAATTGCTCGTCCGTTGTTTAGCAACCGTTGCTAGCGAATAATTTGTTTAAATAGAGACAAATGTCAGTTTAGCTTGCTTAGCTTGTTATAAGCACAACATAAAACGCTTTAATAAAACTCACTATCTTTTGAAGAAATAAATTTAAAATTAACTATAAAATACTAGGCAGTACAAGTTTTTAAACTTTGCAAAAGGTTCCTTAAACTATGACGAAATTTATTTTATATTAGTTGTTATAACAGTTTACTGAAATTGTGTTCTTGTTAAAAATATAAAATGTTCTTGAAAATGTTCTGTGTTCTTGAAATGTATAAAATGTTTGTATTTCACAAAAACTAAAAACAAGTATAAATTTAATTACAGACTTTTAGACTTAGCATAACTTATACTAAACAGTATTTTTTATAAATTAAAACTTTTTATGAGTATTTTACTTGAAAAACAATTTTAAACGAAATATTCACACACAATATTGAGTTTATGATATCAAGTTTGCTCCTTCGTCTTCTGTAACAGTCGCTGTTTTTTTTTTGCTCACAAAGTTTCAAGCTTGTTCCTTAAAAATTACTGGATCTTTTGTTTTGCTGTTTTTCATATATCAATATCTGAAATTTGTCTTTTTTTGTTTCTTTTCGTTGCTATTTAAAAATAAATTAAAAAAATAAATTTGCAGTAGTTGCTAACTTTTAACGTATGTTATAGTACATAATTATCTTGTTTTCTTCAATATTTAAATTATAAATACTGCACCCTTATCAAAGTGAGCAAACATTTTTATTTAAGTTACTATTTTAAGTAACTATAATAATAAAGTTGAGAAAGAGTAAATAAAGCAGGGAAGAAGTTTTTTCTACAGAAAAAAAACATTTGATTACGTTCATTTCACAGAATTTCCTTACAGCTCATGTATTTATATTTACACTCTCTCATACAAACAGCTACTTCTTCACTTCTAACAGCCTCAATAACAAAAATTTTGAAATTTGCAATTCAACTGACCGCAGTTTTTCCTCTGTGTTTATCTTCTGCCGGTTTTAGCTCCTTCGTTCACAACATAGTCGCAGTTTCAAAAAAATAAAACAGCAATAAAAATAACGCAAAATATATCTGTTTGTACGATCTGCTATTTAGATTTTGATCTCCTGTCAATATAATAGATTTCTTGTCGGTTTCGTTTACAAAGAAAAATTTAGATACTTCAAAATGTTTATGTTTTTAAATATCTTGAATAAAAAATTTCTAATTCTTTAACAATTTTCATGAGTTGTCAAATAAACCTAGATACTATTTTTTTCAATATGCTTCTGGTATCTTATTAATGTCTCTGAAAACTTACCGCGCTATTTTTATCACAGTTAAAAACTTTAGTTAAAATATTTCTTTTCTGTCGTCAGGTATATTTTTCTATAAATTCTGTATAAGATAGCTTGATAAGTTCCCGTCGTTGTTACAAACAAGGGTGTTCGTATAAAAAATGTTTTTGTTTTTCCTATGCCAAACTATTGGCTCTTGAATTTTTTAGTCAAAGTATGTTTGGTTGAGCAAAATATATATGTTTGAATTTTTAGTTCATATGCTTTGAATTTATAATTAAAAAAAAACTAGCTTTTGCGTTTTTAAAATAAAAGTTTCTTTTGAAGCTGAATTTGTAATTCATTCGAACTTAAGCATAAATAAATTCCTACTTTATAATCGTTACAGAGCTGTATAAAATATTGTTTTTTTATTATTAATTTAGATTTTTTTTCTGCTTTAAAAACAAGAATGTACATCAAATCTTTAAACTTGCTCGCATTTTATGATGCGAAAAATAGAAATCACTTTGTTTATAACCGCAAAGCAATTTATCACTGTAATAGTATCAAAACAGTATCAATGCACTGAAAATTGAAATTCATCTGATTGTATATGTTTGATATTTTTAAAACACTTTCAAAAAAGGCTATCAAAATTTTCTAGGTAACTTCGTTTTACGTAAAACGATACCAAGCAACTGAAACCTGTTTTTCAACTGAACTCCCTTCAAAGTGTTTTGTTATTAATTATAATACGCAAATTACCGTAACTTGCAAAAAGATGACAAACATTCATTTCCGTTTGTATGATTATTAAAGCAGAACAAATTAAAAACATGATAGTTTTCCGAGGTTGTTTATTAACATAGCTTAACCCTTTCGCCGTATGAAAAATTTACAGATTATCTTTTCCAATTACATCGTTACTACCGCTTGTTTTTACCATTGGCTGCTTTCAGGGTATTATTTGTTGAGTAACAAAAGGGTTGAAAGTTTAGATTGACAGTTAAAACATTCAGTTAGAAACAATTAAAATTTATATAAGGATGTTTAAAGAAACGAAATAATATTAATAATAACTAAAATATTAAATTAATAATTTTAGCGACACTTAAATACAACACAAAAACTGTTTTAAAGTAAACTGAAATGCATAGCAGAGAGTGGTGTTAATTAAGTGAATAGTACTAGGAAAAATACTATTTATCGGGAAGTGTTTGAATTCTGCACAATACTTTCTGTTTAACTATTTAAACTTTACTCAGTGGTTACGTAAAATAAAACGTCGATATTTGTTTGCTACTCGAGCGAAAAACAATCAATTCTTTATGTACAGCAGCGGGAATAGTACTAGCACAAGTAGTATGGAAACACGAGTTTATTAAAGGTTTTAATTAGAATATCTGCTTTTTTTCACCAATCTGCTGTTTAAAGTTTTCACCAGTGAAAAGAAATAGGGTGATTTATTTTTTTTCATAACCATTCAAGTTGAAAAATGGCTTGCGCGACTTTTAATTATCGTTACTTAACCCAACTGCCGTAAAGCGACTTACAGCTTATCTGCTGTCTCTCCTGCGTTGTTGTTGCTAATGGCAACCTTCGTCGATAGAAGCGTTGCTAGAGGTCTCCATTGGCTGCGTGTCTAATTTATCGATTGACGAGCTTCCTTTCCGTTAAACCTCATTTTAAATCGCAACCTGCGTGTTTGTTGACTTTTCACGGTAAATACTTTTTTTTTACTTTTTTAAAAAGCATGATTAAAAAACAAAAGTCAAGCTATCGACAGTGTAGTGACAAACGACTAGAATATATTTAAGGCATGATGTTGACTTTGTTACGAACTCGATTCTTTTTTGTTTTCTTGACACATTTTCAAACAAGTGATTAAAATCAAACTCTGTGTAAGGTGTTGTTTAAAATATAATGATTATTTTGTAACTATTGCACAAACAAATCACTTTTACTTATTTAAGAGTAAGTACTGTAAACTCCTAAATCTTACAGTTTTCTTACTATTTATGTGCTCTGTTTCGCTACAGCTTGATTTTTGTTATCTACAGTATGAAGATTTATAAGCTCTACAAAAATATTTACGATATTCATATAAAGTCGCTTAGATAGAACTTACAGCAGCTATAAAACAGCAAAAAAAAATTTAAAAGGTATTAAAATGACCGAGACGAAAAAGGTAAGAAAAAAAAAAGTTTTATATATATTTTTCAATACAAAGCGACTTCGCAGGCTTTAACCTCACCTTTTTATCTGACAGGTTTTAAACTTACCATCGCAATTTGTGCTACCACACACTACGTGCTAGCTTCCCTTACTATCTATTTGAATACAAACATTTTTGTAGGTTTTTGTCAATTAGCCAACTGGTTTCAATCAGAAGCTTCGGTATTTCAACTCCGTGGTCAAAATGTTCACACTTATATTTGGTACTTCGTGTAGTTCAACATTTTGAATGTAAAAGAACTTAAAGTGTTTGAAACTTAGTAATAAACATATCGTGAGCTGATTAAAGTCTGTACAATGAGTTACGTCCGTGGTTGACATGGGTTGCTATGGTAACAACAGTATAAGTGTTCTCAGGTCACGAACAAAGTTGTTTAGATTTTTGTGCAAATCGTGCTGCCACACACGATACGTGCTAATTTCCCTTTACTCGACTAAAGATGTTTTGTGGGTTTTTGTAAATTAGTGAACTGATATCCAGCACAAGCAACTTCTCTGTTTTAACAGTAAGCTGCGATGTTAGTTTTTGTACCAGGCTACCAATGCTTACACGTATCTCGTTGTTTGTGCAGTTTTACGTTTCGATTGGAAACATCGCACGACAGAAGTTGAAATCTGTCAGTTAACCTTTTTTATACCGTAATTTTTTATATAGTTCTAAGTTTTGCAGAAACAGCGTCTAACAACTCTTCTTACATCGTGATCTGATTGAAGTTTTAACAATGAGTTAAGTCCGTGTTTGACATATGTTGCTATGGTAACAACAGAGTAAGCGTTCTCAGGTCACGTACAAAGTGTAAAGTAAGATTGTTCAATCAAACTGACAGGAAAAAACTAAAGCAGGTTTTACTGAATTTACTAACCGTATTTTAAAATAAATTTATTAATAAGTTTTATTTTTTTTAGTTAAAGCAGAGTTAAAAAAAGTGAACAAAAACTAACTTGAAAAATATTCTATTGAACTCTAATCAAACAAACTCATTAGAAGCACACATTTGTCTAATAAGCATCGCTCGAAAGTTTCTCAAATGAATTATCGTCTTTACAAACAAACAAAAAATTGACTGAGTGTTCAGTTGCTCGCCGCTTTTTCGGATCAAACAGTTGCGAACGATCTATACAGGCGCGTTCAAACACAAAAGAAGTGAAAAATTCGGCCGACCACATAAGAGCTCAGCTGTTCAGCTTCTTTTCAAGCCAGGTGATGGATAAATATTGAAATCGTGTTGTAAAAATTACTTGCGAATTAAGGGGATTTTGAGCGATGGCGAGATAGGAACTTTGTCTGATAAAAAAAATATTTGACTTTACTTCTGCTTCCCGGTTTTGTCTTTAAACCGGTTGAAACAAACTGCCAATATTTGTAATGGATAGTATATTTTTTCGGATTAGTGCAATTTAAATATAGTTTGTTCTTTATGTCTTAATAAATTGTATTTTATTATTTTCTATAAAACTGAACAAAATTTTACATTGAAAGCTAAAACTTATCTGATCTGTAATAAGTTTTTAAGCATATAAAAATTAATACGCTCAACACACTTTGGTCAATCATAACATATATATTAGTTTTGTAATTTGTCTCAAGTTAGCTACTCAAAATCTATCTAAAAATTGTTTTTCTCAAATATCTATCTACCTGTACCTCAAACTTTTTACTCTCGTAAATACGATATTTCCTACAAAGCTTTCAGATGAAAATACAGAATAGCTCAACTCAGAAACCCCCAAAGAAGTAAGCTGCTTTGCTGTCATAACTTCTAAATTTTACAAATTTGTTTAGTATTGATTTATCATGTGTGCGTACAAGATTGATGTAATCGAATGATTCAATCGGTCAACATACGCACTACGAATTAAAATAAAATTGATTTTTTCTTTCAGAAAGCAGGCTAAGTTTGACGAAAAAGCTATGTGTAGTGGTTGAAAAGATATGTAAAGCTGATACATTAAGGAAATTGCGCATAGGTAATTAATAGATTTTTTTATACATTTTTCCTAAATACTAAATTAAGTTTTCATACATTGCTTTTTGAACTTTACTTATCTGCTGTAAACAGCCATCATTTTTTAAGTAAATGCTATTTTTTATGTACTGAAGTTGCTTAACAATTTTCTACAAAAGTAACACTTGTGTTTAAAGTCTAAAATTACTTTTTTTTTTGAAAATTATAAACTTTTCAGAAGAACCAGTTATATTAAATTTTTCAACTTCTTAACTATTATAATATACTGTTTAATACACCACTTAACTCTTTACTGCCTCTTGGCGGTATATTGACTTGACAAAAGACTCTTGAGCTTAAAGTAGCTTTAAAAAGTTTACATAAAACTTTTAATTACAGTAACCTACCGCAAAAACTTCACATGTTGAATCACCATTAAATTGCAAATATAAACGATAGGTGCAAAAAACCGTTTCAAATATTAACCGAGGCTTTAAAATTCTCATCAATGGGTTTTTAAATTTTATATACATCTTTAGATTTGTTTTATGTGAATTTTTTTAAAAACTAATAATAAAACAAACTCTAAAAACTATAAATGAATTTATAAACAAACTTTTAAACGCATTACAAAGATGTTAAACAATACAATCTCTAACACAAAACACGTTATTGATTAATTTATCATAAAAACACTGCACCAAATGACATCAACTGCCACCACTATTTTTTCCTATATGACATATATTTTTAAATAATTTCATGTTTTTGTCGATAATTGTTTATAATAAATTTTCTACCTGTGTGATGTCGCCAAACAAAGTTGAAGCCTAAATAAACCGGTGTTTAAGTATTGCGCTCAAATAATAGCTAGCCTGAAAGCAGATTAAAATATAACTTTGGTAAATAGAGGGCCCGAACTATGATTTCCATACAAACTACGGTTAGTAGGGGTTCCAATAGCGCGTTTCAGTACCATTATGTTAAAAAGTTGGCTGTATTAATACACAGAACGCAGCCTGATTTTGAGAAGTTGAAACAGTATTTGAAAAAATGGTTTGTAAGCAACAGTTTAAAAATCTATCGCTACTTGGATTTGTTTTACAAAAAATCTTGGTTACATTAATACACTGAACCTATCGTAATTTTGTTTGAAAACTTACTTGATAATTTAGTTCGATAGCAATAGTTTAAAAAAATATCGTGGCTTATTTTTGTTGAAAAAATGTTTTGATATTTTTAGACGTGTATACAACAGTTACATACGTGCGATAATAGTTAGTTTATTTATTTTTAAATTAAAATGTTTAATTTAGATGTTATTTTAAGCTAGTAATATCGTTTAAAAGTACTATAAAACAGTTACTCAATCGAAAAATAAACTATTTGACAAATATTTTACGTAACAACAAAATTGTTTATAAGTAAAAAGTACTGTAACACATAATGATTTTTAATTAAATTTGCCTTTATTTACATTCAAACTAGTGATGTACCGGACTCACTATCCGGGTCCGGATCCGGCCGGATATTGCCATTTTTGTCTGATATCCGGATCCGGCCGGATTCTAATTCGAAAAAAAAGTCGGATCCGGTTCCGGCCGGATTCTAATTTGTAAAAAAAGTCCGGATCCGGTTCTGGCCGGATTCTAATTTGAAAATAAATTCCGGATCCGGGTCCGGCCGGATCCTAACAGAGATCCGGCCGGACCCGGATCTAGTTAGTAAAAAAGAGCATACTGAAAAGTACTTTTTCAAAAACAAACCCTGTGTAAATTAATAAGAGTCATTTTCGTCAGTTAAAATTAAAAACTTACCGTGATTTGCTCATTTTGTACACGTGACTAATTTACATTTGTTTACATTTAAAATATGAAATAAACATTTCAGAAATGCAACTCTTTACATATGTTGTAAAATTGATAACTTTAGAATGAATACTTCCATTATTTACTGTTTAAAGTTGAGCTCAGAGAGTATTTAGAGTTAATACGGTTGAATGTACGAGCCAATGAGAATCATATGACAAAATGTTTCAAACTAAATAATGATGTAACAAAACATCAGAACGTGACAGGCAGTTTATATGTAAGCAGTTATTAGTTTGGCGTGCAGCTTGAAGCAACAAAATATCTTGAACTTTTTTGTGAATGCTTATTGTAAGTAGTATTTGTTTTAAAAGTGAATATTTCAACTGGTGTTTAATTGTTTAAATACTTAAGCCAGGTTTATAGTTTAATAGTTTATTAAAAATTTTACAGTTTCTTGTTTACTAAAAGTTTTATTTAATTTTAAGTTTATTGTTTTAAGTCTTTTGATATAGATTTAAATAGCTTCCAGTTTAAAGTGTTACCAAAGTAATTAATAATTTTGTATATGCTAGTATTTCTTGTTGTGTTTTATATAAAAGATTCATCACTCAAAACTGTCGGGTCTGATTGTAGAAAGTAGTCTCAGTTAGAAATTAGTGTTTGTTAGATATTAATTAAATAAGGTAGAATTTAATTATGATGGGTAGTACTAATAAGTTAAGTGTACCACAATCAGTCCACAACTTTACTACCAAATTGTCAATCTTTGCTAGCTGTTCTACTGATTATTAGATTAAAGTAATTTTTTCAGTTTTTAAGCACCTCATTCTGACTCAGGCTTGTTTATACTCACTCAAGCTAGTTTTATTGACTTAAACAGTGGCAACCCTGCTAGTTTGAAAATTTTTGGGAATTTGATTTTGAATGAGTTTGAGCTGATCCAGTTTTCAATATTTTGTAATTTTCTAGTGTATTTTCTTCAAGAACTTGATTTCAGATTTTTAATTATAAATAACACCTAAACTTGTAAACCTTGTGGCTAGCTATTCTACTTATTATTAGATTAAAGTTCTTTTTTTAGTTTTTAAAAACCTCATTCTGACTCAGGCTAGTTTATACTAGTGATGTACCGGACTCACTATCCGGGTCCGGGTCCGGCCGGATATTGCCATTTTTGTCTGATATCCGGATCCGGTCGGATTCTAGTTTAAAAAAAAGTCCGGATCCGGATCCGGTCGGATTCTAGTTTAAAAAAAAGTCCGGATCCGGTTCCGGCCGGATTCTAATTTAAAAAAAAAGTCCTGATCCGGTTCCGGCCGGACTCTAATTTAAAAAAAAAAAGTCCGGATCCGGTTCCG
Organism: Thalia democratica; assembly: GCF_965202585.1. Lineage (NCBI taxonomy): Eukaryota > Metazoa > Chordata > Thaliacea > Salpida > Salpidae > Thalia > Thalia democratica. Next base: position 80,216,542 of record NC_139165.1, read on the forward strand.
GCCGGATTTTAATTTGAAAAAAAAGTCCGGATCCGGGTCCGGCCGGACCCGAAATTGTGGGTCCGGTACATCACTAATTCAAACACACCTATGTTTATCGTTTTTGAAATTTTAATGAGAATTTTTAAAAGTCATGTGCATTTATAAATATTTATTTTTTCATTTAATAGTTACCTAATTGTTTAAAATTTTAAGGCGTAACTCTTTTTAAACAGTTTACAAATAATTATTACCAAAAGAAAAATAAAAAATTTCATATTTCAACGTATTGGATTACTTTATATCTTATTTAAACTGTTTATGACTTAAAAATGTCGATTTAGAAGAAAATAAGTAATTTAGTTTTTGTTATTAATATCTCTGAGCTACTAGTTTTGATGAACATGAGCTAATGAGCATTAAGATGCTGATTTTTAAAATAGCTCATCGAGTTTTTTAACAAACTAACCGAGGCAAAATTAAAGAAAAAAATAGATTAAAAAAATGGTAAAGTGGACATTAAGTATTTAATTTACTACCGCGTTTCGGTGAAAAAATTTTTTGTAAGCAATTGCTCAATAATAAAAGTCAGAGAAAGTATAATTTGAACACAATGATCAACAACACATTATGATATTAATACTGGTTGTAAATTTGCTTTTCGACGTAAACGAAGGTATGAAATTTTATTTGTTTTTGTAAAAACTTTCACTACGTATTTTTGGTTAAAAAACATTTGATTTTGTTTGATGTTTCTATATAATAAATACATACGTTAACTGATAGTTGATTTATATTTATTTGAAAAAAAATTTAATTTAAATATAGTTAATATTTTGAAGTAGACATGTCTTTCACAAATACTAAAAGACAGTTAAGATTTTCAGTTAATAAAACGCTAAATTAATTTAAAAATGCTTTATGCAATATAAAAAACTGTTAAGTAATCAAAAACACTGCAACATATAATGTATTGTCAACTAACTTGCCTTTATTTACAAGTCGATAAACGTTTATTTTTGTACTGCATTCAAACACACCTAGGGGTATTTCTTTTGTATTATTTTATTGGGGATTGTTTAAAATCATTTATTTTTTGAAACTACTTCTAGCATTTTATTTAAAATTTACTTAACGCTTTAAACTCTTCAGTTGTAATCCGTGGTGACAAATATAATTTTAAGGGGTGCAGAAAATTTACAAATTAAAAAAAAATGAATTTGATTTATTTTATTTTAGTAAGATAAAAGTACTACACTTACGGCTAATATTTTGTAAAAAAAAGTTTATTTAAAATGCAATAGCTTTATAAGTTATATAATATTACAATGAGCGTTTGAATTTTAAGAGGAGCAGAACATCAATTATCTACCCCATGCAACACAAAGGTTATGTGAGTATTTAAAAAAAACAAACGCTCTTATATTTTGACAAGTAAAAAGTTATCACGTTTGCAAAGGACTTGCTTTATTCAAGTGACACACATTTTTTTGAGTTACAAACTATTATATTGCGTCAGTTTAATGAAGCAAATACTGTGGATATTTGTGTTATTCTCGTATATTACAACGAACTTGTTCGTTAGCAAACTATTAGCAAGTAATTTTGAACATAAAGTATGTATTTATTTAACAAATACGCTACGGAAGACACAATGGTTTTTTATTTCATCTTTGAAAAGTCAGTTTTACAATTTTGTAATTTATTTCCAAGTATAACGAATAGTTCTTTCAATACAAAATAAAAGCATCATTAGCTTAAATAAGAACACACTTATTATTTCATTTAGATAAAACTTTAAAAAAACTTAAGTCTAAAAGAAGATGAACTTCTTTTGTTGAACTGAGCTAACAAACATTAAAATGTTTTTAAAAGTAATAAACTCTCTTTTTAAAAAATAAACATACTCAAGCACAGTATTTTTCATGTTCATTCCTAAACAAAACATACTTATAATAATACAAATCTATTAAACTTTAGTAAAGCACTGAATTTATTTCATCATCTTTTAAGAGTTCATTGATGTTCATTGCTTAAAAGAATTGCATACCTAAAAAATTAAATAGTTTTGAGTTTTTAGTTTAGTACAAACTAAAATTTTGTTTATAATCACATTCATGTCAAATTATCATTTGAAAGCTAATATTTAGTAGTAGCTAATGTAACCTTTGAGTTATTAGGTAGTTTTAATTAAAGTTAAATTGTAATTTTTTTTTTCTACAATGCTTCTAAACTAATAAAATAAGCTTTATTTTAACGCTCTTTTTTGTTCTATAGATTATCTGATAATAAATTTATTTCCCTAAAAATATAAATATATAGATAGAACTAATTGCTTTTATAGCTAGTATACACAAAAAAAACAATTTTAAAGCAAGTTAATCATTCTGTTGTATAAAACTTAAACTTCGCTAATTTTATAGTAAGAGATGAAGCTTGTATACTTATCTGTAAATAAATTTTTGTAAAAAGTTGAACATTGTATTTTTTACTTGTAATTAGAATAGTAGTAGTTTGTTCTTTGTTGCTGCTTTAAAACTCAAACTTAATTTAATTTTGTTTTTAAAATTTTAAACTAAATTTTTCAAAAACAGTTAAGTAAACTTTACAAATTCAAAGGCTTATTTTACCTACAGTTAAACGAGAGATTTTTTATCAAAATAAAATAGAAAAAAACTTTTACTTTTTAAAATAGTTTCACCTCTGTTTATTATAGTCAGCGATTCGGTTACAATTGCATCTCCACTTATTTTTGCAGAGTTCATAAACAAATTCTTTACGTTAGTTTTCTTTGGAAACTTCTTCCAAATATCTTTATCACCTATAAAATTATTTATGTTAAGTATTTAGATCATTAATGTATTTAAACTTCATTTTTAAGTTAAATGAAAAAGTTTTAAACAGTAAATCATAAGTTAAAAAAAATAACAAATATTTCAAAAACTATTTATTTCATTTATAACAAGCTTATTCTTACAATTGTTAAAAATTTTTGCGTTTTTTACTGTTCCCCCATTCATTTTCAAACTGCCGATTAAACATTCTTTTGTTGCTGTGAACTTTTCCACTTCACTCATGTTTGCTAAAAAATAACTAGTAATCAGTTTCGAAGTAAAATAGAATAAATATTTTGATCATCATAAATAGAGAAATAAAAGAAAAAATGTTTTACAAAACTAAGCGTGTTTAAACTCGTGTAAGTACAATAAATACAGATAAAGTAATAAAAACTCTTTTTCAAACCATTGAAAAATTATAAGTGAGCATAAAAATCAAACATACAAAAAAACTTTATTGAACTAGCTTATACAATTATGACTTACGCGTTCTAGTGCTTTCAATAATAACATTTTAAACATAAGCACCACTGTCTATAAGTGATGTATTTACTCTTGCAACCTCAACTTCAATAGTTTTTCCGTTTGATAGCATTTCTTTAACTTTTAAAGTTTTTTATTACAAAAGTTTTTATTACAAAAGTTTTTACTAATAAAGTTTTTATTCAAAGTATGTTTACATATACATACTGCTTAAAACTTAAAACATAAATAAAATTCAATATGAAAACTGAATGTTCAAACTTTTACAAACTGTTATTCTGCTAACTTGCTACACAATACAATGCTGCATTGCTTCTAAAGTCATTCGCTTTTATACGCTGCAGACAAATATTTATTTTAATCGTACTTACTTTAATTATGTTTTTATTTCTCATGGTACTTTTTTGAGGGGATTTTGAATGGTAAATGCATTTGCAAAAAAACAATAACTGTTAGCCTGTTACTATAACTAATTGTTTATATAGTTCAAGTTCACTAAAGTTTAAAGTGTTTCTGTGGTACATTTTTTAGGGAACTTATTGCGAGAAATTTAGTTTTTAACATTTCAAAAATGCTATTATACCTCGCTATAATTATTTATTACTTTAAGGGTAAATTTTAAGAGACTTTTTTAAAGAACATTTGAAAAAAGTACAATTCTAAATACCTTATCAAAGGTATGTTTTTTAATAAGCACACTATTTTAAAGCATATTACTAATACAGAGATTAAGTGGTTACTTTTCTTTCAAAATCACAAATAAGTTAACTACATAAATAACAACATAAGTTGATTTTTAAACTTCAAAAAGAACAAATTTTGAAATTTTTCGAATGTAACCAGTTGTGACGAGAGATAATTTTTTTAGATACTGCAGAAAGTTTACAAATATTCTAAAATCCCTTTACTTTAAGTTTTTTAAACTATTTTATCACGACAAAAATACTACAATTACAGCTAGTTGCTTATAAACAAAGTTATATCTAAAAAATACTTGTTTTCAAGTTTTATAATATTACAATATTTTTTTTTAATTTTTATGTGAACCTCTGGTCCAACAATAAAGCCGACGCAACGCTTCTTTACAACAATATAATAAAAAAACACTCTCTTTTATTTATATAACTGAAAAGTTATCACATTTGCACGGTACTTGCTTTCTTCAACTGAGACACGTTTAAAAATAAATGCTTCAGTTAAATAAAGCGACTAATGTGCAAATTTCTGTTATTGTTGTACAGTTTAATTGTTTAATTGCAAAGCGTCACTATTGCACGGCGTTATATTTTCACGGATCTAAAAAAATTTTAAATAATCAGTCAATTTTAAACGGAACTTCAATTTTGCACGCTTATAATTTTTATTTTCTCAAATAGAAATTTAAATATACTTTTTTTTTTGTCAACTTAAATAATATTCGCTTTCAAACAAGAGTTGTTTTGAATGAATAAAATGTGGTAATTTTTTGATGAAATTTAAATGTAAAGTTTTTATAAGTTCATTTTACAAACTAAGTTTTGGTCAAAGACTTCGTAAGTGCTTAAATAAAGTTCCTAAATAAAAGTTTCTTTTTGAAGTTTTACGTAGAACAATATTTTAAAGTACCTTAATCCATTAAATCATATTTATAATCTTAATTTAAATAAACTGAATGACTTCACATTTTCTAATTAAAAAAAAACTGTTTCGAATACTTTAAATAAAAATAATCTCAATCTCGTTAATTTTTAAATAGGAAGATAAACTTAATTTAGTAAGGCTTTAAAACACAAATATCAAGTACTATTTTTTACTTATATTCTCTTGATGTTATAGTTAGCATTGAATAGTTGTTTATAAAATATTTTAAGTTTATTTTAATTTCAAACAATTGTTAAATTATAAAACAAAAAAGATTTAGTTAATTTATGTAATGTCAAGGTATTTCAAGTTTTACTTGATGTTTATTTATTTATTTTTAATTTAGCGTGAGAATAAAAAGAGCAATAAAATAGCGCATTTTTCATAATTTAAACCTGGATTATTTCTTTATTATAATGTTCCATGATAAGCCAATGAGAGAGTAAAATTGGGAAGTTTGAACTTATGTTCAAAAAAATATACAATATTAGTCTTCAATCGCTGCAATATTTCAATAATGAGGCTTGGCAGAATTCTTTTGTTTATCGGTCAGTTAAAATATGTAACAAATTACCAAATGAATTAGTTTCTTGCAAACATTTTAAGTTATTTCGATTAAAGTTAAAAAAGTTTTATCTGAAATATATTTGTGCTAGTAAAACTAATAAGTAATATATATCAACCGTTAATTTAATTTAAACATTTAGCTTAGTTTATAGTTCAATTTTATTAGCTGCATATTTACTTTATTAATAATGAGGGATTTTCCAATGTGTTTAATGATTATTTATCTGACCATTCTATTGTTAATGTCCTTGCAGCGTTAGGTTTTTATTTTTGTTATTAGTCAATGCAGTAAAATATTTTATGCTAATCGTTCTACATAAAAGCATAAATAAGTTTATAAGTATGTGGTTAAAGTTTTACTTTTTATGTAACCTATAAATTTTATATCAAATTATGATTTTATCTTTGTTTTAATATATAAACTATTTGTTTTTATTTCTTTTTTTTTTCTTTTTTGTGTCTTTCAGTGTAAGTGGTCTTGGTTTTTATGTCTAGGTTCATCATATGGACAATAAACTTGTAACTGTATAGTAAAATATATAGAAAGACATAGCTGTTGATTAATTTATTAAAGTTCAAAATAAACTAGAACAATTTACTTACACTTAAAGTATTTTTTATCCTAGTTTCTAAATAAGTTAAATTTTTTGTACCTGGTATGAATCTTTTGTAAATAATTTTGTTTTACTTTTGGATTAGTTTGTTTCAAACATTAACTTTTACTGTTTAAGATTTTAAATCTTTCATTATTTACCTTTAATATAAGTATGTTATAAAATTTTAGTTTTCAGTTTTTTTCAATGGTACAGATTTAGTACTAGCTAAAAATGTTTTATTAAAATGCAAAATTGATGTTCCATGCAAAAACGTCATCGTGCGAATATGTCGCTGTGCAAAAATTTCATCGTAAAAATGTGTCGTTGTGCGAAAATATCGTTGTGCAACAATGCTGCCGTAAAAATAATTGTCATCGTGAAAAATACTGCCGTGCAGAAGTGTCTCCTCATTCGAAAATGAAGCCGTGCGAAAGTTACCCTGCGTGCAAAAGTGACGCCGTGCAAAAGTGTCCCCTTGTGCAAAAGTGACACCTACCCGTACAGTGTACATTCTGATGATCTTGTTTAGTTAGGATTTTATTTATCAAACTGTCTACAAGTGATTTATCAACACAGAACATATATTAACTTTACAAGAAAGAAACGGAAGAAAGTTATTTTTGAAGTAACTAAACTAGTTAAAAATCGCTATATGTAACTATAGTATTGTATAAATAACTATTAAGTATAAAAATTTCAAGTATCTTTAAATGCCCTCTAAACAAATGTACTCTTATTTACAAGTCGGCAAACGTTTATTATTTTTTTTGCATTCAAACACACCTGTTTTTATTTTAGTGGTAATGTTTTATTGAAATTTTGTAATGTAATGTGGTTGTTGAAACTAATTTTAACTTTTTATTCAAAAGTTACCTAGTTCTTAAAACTTTCAGTTGTAACCAATGGCGAAGAGTTTTACTTTTGTTTATGGGTTTAGAACATTTACAAGTACTTAAAAAAACCTAAATCTGATAAAAATACTACATATACAGCTAAAGATTTATAAGTGTTATCAATTTAAAAATTACTTGATATTTAATAACTTTTTTAATTTTTTTTATGTAAACAACTGCTCTAATGCTACACCCAACGCAATGCAAAGGTTGTAAAGTAATTTCTAGCAATAAAAAACAAACAGTCTTATATTTTGACAAGTGACAAGTTTACTGACCATAATAATAACAATTCGCACAATTCTTGCTTTATTCAAATGATGCACATTTCTTAAACAATTATTTATAGTGCGTCAGTTGATTAAAACATGTTATGTGGAAATTATTGTTATTATCTTGTATTGAAGCTAACTTGTTTCGTTAGAACTTCTATAAGCAAACTATTAAAAAGCAAATTTTGAAAATACAGTATATGTTATTTACAACTACGCTAGGGCAGTTATTTTTTGCTTTTAAAATTGCTTTTTATTTCAGTTATTGATGCTAGTATTAAAACTAGCATGCAAAAAGTTATTTTCCTGTGCAAAAAACTATAATTTAAACAAATAAAAAAACATGTTATCTGCTTTTATTTTTTTTTTGAGCTGTATTTTTCTGAATAAACTTTTGAAGCATTTTTGAATTAAAATAATTTAAGTTGATCTTTGTATTAACGTACTTACTTCAATATAACACTTTAACTAGAAATTTATTAAAAATAAAAAAAAAAAATACAAAGAAATATAAAATATAAAAAAAAACTTTTAAAAGCTTAATATCTAATTTCATTTAACAAAAATGTTAAGTTTTATTGCAGTAAAATTGCTTGGGTTATAAGGTTACTGAGATGGATGATTTTAAACAAAGCGAAAATATATCCATTTACTATAAGTGTTTAAATCATTTATTTTTTTCGTATTAAAACGATAAACATTTTATTTTGTTATACACGTTTTAAAAAGCCAAAGAGATTACAGCAAAAGGTTAAAAACATATTAGCTCATTAGTAATTACAGACGCTGCAGTTATTTGTAAAAAGCGATTACTCATATATTTGTCATAAATTAGAGCGATGACTGGGCGTTTACTGCTACGTCATTACTTTATACAGCAATTAGTTTTTTTCTAATGTTAATAAAAAAAATTTGTAACTAAAACTTTTTTTGAACTCAGAATAACTTAAAAATGCTATGCTTACAATTTCACTTCTAAATATTATCAACTGATAAATTTTAAAATTTATAAAACATAATCAGTTGAAAAAAAAAACTGAAGTTTTGAATTAAAACAACAAAAAGCTTTATTTCAATTGCTTGAAAACATAGAAATATGTATGCGATAATCTAAAAAGTTTTTCAAAAGTAAAAAAAAAATAAAGAAAAAACTTAAGAGTTTAGAAAAAGTACTAAAATCAAATACTGAACGATATGTGTATTGCATATGACAGTTTATAAAAACTTTACAATGTGTATTAAACAATTATAAAAGTTTAAGACGAAATTTATTCTTTAGTTTGACTATTTTAACATTCTACTTTTTCAAAAACTGGCAAATGAAAAACGAGGTGAAACTATCGTCCCTGTTTTCAACTGAACCCCTCTCATTGACCACAATGTGCTTTTTGTAATCTCCGGTGAACATCACTCCCTTCATTTTTGAAATATCCCCAACCACTTTCCCGTCCTCAGTGGTCAGTTTTCGATTTTCTATTTTCATACCCGTCCAGACCAGACCAGAAACATTTTCCCAAATGTCCCCCAGGAACTTTCTGTAAATAACGCATTATTAGCTTTTTCCTGTGAGTATCAAAAAACTAGGTTATATCTTCCGAGCTCAATTTGATAATTTAGAAATCTCGCCCCTTTGTTAGAAACTGCCCTTTACTATTTTATTCCATACTTACTTATTCAATCCATTAATAGTTAGTTATTGCCCCAATATAACGAAAATCACCCGAAATATCGTCCAATTTGGAGAAACTTTAGATTAGTTTAATGTATAAAACATGTCTTCAATACTTTTTTTGTAAATTATAAATTTAAGTATCAAGAAGGCGCAAAATTTTGAACTAAGTACTAGATATTTTTAAGGTACTTCACATGTGCTTATTTTTTAAAACTTGAAAACTACTAATTATAGCTTAAAATTTTGTCAGTTGTTTTAAAAGAATTAAATATGTTGGTTTTTTTTAATTACTTTTTGTCGTATATCAACCTTATAAGAAAATCTTGCATTTAATTAAAAACTATCTTGTTTTTTGATATAAAAAACTTCAACTTGTGTTGCTTGACTCAAAAAAAGAAGAATGAAAAGAAATACAAAGGTGAAATAAAAATTTAATGATTATTCAAACTAACAATCTTGAGCTTTTGTCCTTCCAGTCTTCAAAATTAGTGGACATGGCAAGGAATCCTTCGTACTCACTTTTACAGTGTGCTCTCGCATCTGCGAAATTCTTATACTCTTGTACAATTTTGAAAGTGTAGACTGGCCCTGAATGATATTGCAAATATTGCTGTTTGCGTTCAAGAAACTCTATTTTTACATGTTATAGTTTCAAATCTTTACAAACGTTTGTTTTGTTTAAGAAAATTATAAATATTTGTCTTAACTAAAAAACATTGCTCAATATACTGGATTTTAAAGAGTTTATTTAAATAGTAATATCAGTGCAAGTTTAAGTATTTTAATCACTACCAGGTTCGGTGGCAAAAGAAAAAGTTACGACCTTGTCAAGTATAATAAAGTAGTTAACTGCACTTAATCTGGTGCTTAATTAAAGTAACCTAACTTAAGTGCGTAACTTCGGACTGAAATTAAAATTAAAAAATATTAAAAAAATACCTCTGATTCAATTAGCTTCGGGTTAAAAATACAACTTTCGACCACAGATATTACTTAGTAAATTCAAATGACATAGTTCAAAATTTGGTATTTTTTATTGTTTTCACTAATTAAACATTTTGCTATACCATTTTAAAAATTTAAATTACTTTTTAGATATAACTAATTGAAACATGAATGTTTTTAGATTTTTTTGTTTTAGTTTCATTAATTTATTTATCTATTATACTTTCTAGTAAAGTTTTTGTTTTTTAACTTCTTTCTAATAAATTTCAATTTTTTCATTGTCATTTAACTTTTAATTAAAAAAAGATATAGTTTTCTGTTTTAAAACTTACATTGTCTTCAACTTAAACAAAAAGTTAAAAAACTGGCTAAAGTATATAAACAAAATCATACAAACCAGGTGCAACAGTTTGACCGCGTGAAACTCCAAAAGTAAGAGCCAGGCTTAAAACCAACGCTAGTATGCAAAAAACAGAAAACACAATAAAGGCTACAAAGTGCTTTTCACACATTTTCACCATTTCTTTTATTGAGTTTATGACTTTTTTCCTAAAAAAATGAAGTAGATTAGGCTTTGTTGACTGTGCTAAGAAATAAAAAAACAGTACCTAAAAAATCAACCAACCAAAAAGTTAGTTAAAAATAAAATTTTGAAAATTTTGAAAGAACTTAAAATCAAAGTTAAAAAATTAAATTTAAAAAAGCTTATTTTTCCTGCAAAACTAATATTTTAATGCGAGGTAAATCATTTAAGACTAACTTATTTTGTATATGCTGTAAAAAAAATACGTCACAAAATGACAAATACACGTGTTAAAGAAAAGTTTAGTAATACCTTATTGTTGTTTGAGAATATTTCATTTTAAAATAAAATAAAAACTATTTTTTTTTTATTTTAATAATAAATATCAAAAATACTGAAACAATGTCAAGTTACAAATAAAATTATATCAATTTATTGTCTATCTTTTATTGCGTAACGCCGTTTACCTGCAGAGCATTTCATCAAACGCTATGAAAAGCTTAAAAAAAAAAACAATGTGATGAATTAGAAAATAAAAACACACATAAAAATAAAGTTTAATGTAAAATATGAATTACCATTAACATGTTGTTTATAAACAAATTTATAATTAAAATTTAGTATAGGCAAATTTAATTTTAGTAAACTTTTAACTGTACTTTATCGAAATCAATTATAGTAGAAATAATTGTATAACTAATATACTAAGGTAGATCTTTTAAACGTTTTTGTAAAGCAATATCTTTTAAAAAATACATCAACGTTTAATATTAGAATATTAATGTTGTGTAAGACGAAATAAAAAGTAAACATGCATTAGAAAATTATTTGTTTATAAGATTTAAGATTATTTTCTTTATTTATATTTAACATTTTGAAATAAAACTAATAGAAATCAAAAAGGCCGATTTATTTTGTTTACTTTTGACAAAGTTATCAAAAACGTTGACACATGCATGAGTAATAGTAATTAATTGCCATTTGTTTGTTTTTTAGGTATTTTACGTACAACATAGAAATTATTATTAATGTTTTTAAATAAATTTTATTCTTCAACAAACTGATTAAAAATAATACAAACCGTAAACATAAAAGTTTTATGCTATTCTTAAAAAGCACTAAACTCTTTCAATGAAATAAAACTTATTTATTCTTTTTTTGATTGATATAAATTTGGTATGTCCAATAAATTTAATGTGTTATATTTGTATGATTGAGTTTTTAGCACAAATTCTTTTAAATTGTTTCCCCAAAACTAACAAAGTATCAAGTACAAACATTTAATTAAAAATATGGTAAATTTCTTAAATTTTCTAACTTATATATATACCGTTTAAATGTACTTAGTCCTTATACTATTGGAGCTAACTTGTTAAATTGTTCTGTTAGTTTTAATCTTTTTTAATTAAAGCGTAAATTTTTAACTCCAAAGATTTTTGCTTAAATTTAATAACCAAAATTAGTTGTTTTGCTCATTAAAGATTTAAACACAAAATCTACATATTGTGCATTATCATGCATTTCTTATAACAATTTGTTATCTAGATTTACTTGTTTAAAAACATAAACTCTAAAGTACTTACTTGTATTCAACACATACATTTTTGTTTCAGAATAGCTCAATGCATTTGCATAAGTTATGAACTCAAATTAGAAGTAAAGGAAAATTTGTATTACCTTTAGTTGCAATTATTTTTTAATTAAAATATAGACATGACTAAAGTGTAACAAAAAAATATTTAAAGTGTTGTTACTTTAAAAAATGTACAATTGAAGAAAACCCAAGGATAAAGTTTTGAAATAAATACATTCTTAATTGTTTAGTAATTTTGTTTAGTTTTAAGTGATAACTTCAAAAGGGGGTTGGAAAACAGCGGTCAAAAAGTAATTTGTTTGGTCAAGGTTTCAGTGATACTTTTTAGCTTGAAGCAGAAGTAACAAATTTAAGAAATTACAATAAAAAGTATGCTCTCTTTCTCTAAAAAATAATTCAATAGGTTTTACAGAAATGTTCTGTTCAAGTGTTATGTAATTCTAATGCCTAGTCTGTTTTAACATTCTTTTATAAATTTGTAAGTTTTTTTTGGGTTCAAATTTTTTTTTGCTTTAATTCATTATTTCTACCGACGCATAAAACTTCTTTTACCTTTTAAAAAAACCATGTAATGTTTTATAATTTTATTGGTTCAAGACAATTATACTTCAGAAAATAAAATGGACTTTATTTTTATTTAACTCCTATGTTTTTCAATTTCAGTTGGCTTATAACCAACACTACAATTTGCTTGTAACATTTTTTTTGTTCTACAAAAGTATTTTACTATCAATGTCCATACTAAATTTGTAAAAATATTCCAAGTTTAACTGAGTTTGTCACAATCCTTTTTAGCACAGTCAAAACCTTTTTAAATTATATGTAAAAATATTAAGTAAAGCATTTGTGTTGTTAAACAAATCTAAACTGTGATAACTTACTTTTATATACCAACAAAAATAATGGATTTTTTTAACTTTTTTAAAGTGGTCATTCAAGCTAAATAGTAACAAATTATTGTTTAATTTAAATATAAAGAGACCTAACTCATATAAGTAGAGATTTTGAACTTATTTTTTGGTTTTTAGTTTTCTAAAACTATCTTCATACTTCTCATATTGTATGCATTTAAGCGCTCTGTTAAAAAGAAGATTTTTACCATTTTGAATTTTTACTTTCTCTTCCGAGCAAAACAAACCATATATAATGTTGCTCATAACAAAGAATTAAAGATTAAATAAAGTGTTTTTTTTTACTTAATTAAATATTTTTTATCCTAGTTAGTACTTTGATAAGATTTTTAAGTGAAAAACTATTGAGTTTATTTAAAAGACTTTTTATTTAGTTAACGTTATCATTTAAAGAGTTAATTATTTACGTCTCCAAAAATATAAATATCATTTTATTAATGTTTGAAATAAAAAAATCTTAAAATTTTGTTTAAAGCTCATTTATAGAATTTCCTGGGTGTATGTATATTAACCCTTCTTAAATTTTTCAACTGTTACTATGTTTATTTTCACAGATATTTCTAGGCATAATGATTCAAATTTAATGCAAGAAAATTTGATATATTGTCTTGTTGAATATAAAATTGAGTTTTTAATGAAAATGAGCACGCCACCAGCTCTGATTTAAGAATTTACAAAATGAAAACTTTAATTTTTCAATGATATTACATCTATATTTCTGTTTTTATTAAGTTTTGTTTCACATTTACCGATAATATCTTGAAATAAATTACATGAGTACATATTGTTTGGTAATAAGCTAAAGTTAATTTAAACTTTCAAAGCAGAGGATTCGTATGTTAAATTTTTTTGAGGTTATAAATTAATAAAAATATTTTTTTAGTTTATTTAATTAAACTATTTATTTTTTAAATTTCAACACCCAGTCTAGTACTAACAATAAGTCTTTTTCGTTTTGAAAAAAAAACTAAATAAAATGTATTAAAATCGTGTTCTTCTCATAATCTTTTCAAATATAACCACTTACTCTTTGCAGATTAATCACTTAGTTTTTATTTTATAGCTGTTAAAGTGTTGAGTTCAAACAATGTTATAAATAAACAATTTTCATTAACGTAGCTATATTTTATTATAATAAACAATGAACAATGGCATACAATAAAAAGTAAATTAATCACTAAACTATTATACTATGTTCTAACGAATTCAAACTCTTATACTTGTGTATTAACACTTGTTTTATATAAAAAAAACTCAAACATGATAAAATGTACTTTCCAAACTTTAAGTTTTAATAATATACTAAGACATATATTATAAAAACAAACATTTATAAAACAACATCAAATATGTAAAGCACAGTTAAAACCTAAATCATGTGACGTTTACGACAATTATTACAAACAATTCGTTAAAACTTATTAAAATATGGTCCTCCAAAAGTAAAGTGCCTAAAAATTTCCTAATTGGTCTTCCTATTCAGCTAAACCGGTCCCTTACATAGTCATTCAATGGTTAAAAGCTTCCCAATGTCTCGAATGGATTTTCGTACTCGTTTTCATTTCTAGCTGCCGCGACAATAGTCCTAACGAAAGAAGAAACATCGTAAGTGCTCTGTTGTAAATCAGAAGTTGGATTAAGTAGCTTGATGTTAACCGTGCTTGGTCCGTTTGTACACACTTGGTTAGGTCGGACCCAGGCAAGACCTACAATCTCTCCTCGTGTTTTATGGTTGATATCCTTTAGCTTGCTTTTATTGAAACCTTCTATAATGAAAAGTTGTGTCCTCTTAGTACCACGATCATGATTCCCGCCTAACAAGCGTTTATACTTTTTCAGGTTCCGTTTCTCTCTTTTCGACAATTCGATAGCAGTTTCCTCATATAACTCTCTGATGGCTGTTGCTTCGATATTATAATCATCACCATAGTCTAGTTTTCCCATTGGAAAGTTCAACTGCAAGTTTCCATCGTAGTTTTGCACAACACAAAGAAATTCTCCGACTTCGTTGACTACAATCACTCCAGCTACCGGCAAGCTTCTTCTGTATCTGTTGATCTGGTAATAGAAGTTTTCAAAGTAAGATTCGTCTACACCTATGAAGCTTGTCCTGTAGTTGTCGAAACAATAACTGTACACTTCTCTGAACAACTGCCCCTTGTCTGTGCCCTCATTTTCTGCTATAAAGTTGTAACTTATACGTTGAAGGAAATTGATAATTTTCAGTAACGGCATTTTCTGTCCATGGTTTTCTTCGAGAAAAAAATCAATTATCTCATTGCATAATTTTTCGTTTAGTAATAGGTAGAGTCTTAAAATTTCATTTGAATTTTGTTTCAAGTAAATTCTGTCTTTCCACAGCCTTTTTCCAACAAAACTAGGTTGCATCTTTTGTAAGGTCTAAATAAATTCTTAATATATAAGTAGGATTTAAACTTTTTTATTATTACAAAAAACATTTTCTTTCTTAGTGTAGTTTTAATAGTTAAAGTTTCAAGTTTAATATGTTTCTAAATCTTGTTTTATTTTTAAATTAAAAAGTATAAAAAAGTTAGTTAAGTTCTTCATTTATGTAATCGTAAAATTTTTAAAATATTGACTGTTTATGTAACTAATATTATACTAAATCTAGTACAACTTTTGATAAGTTATTTTCTAAAAAAAAGCTTTAAATAAATAAGATGTCAAAAAAATAAATTATTAAGTATTTTTTCCAATTGTCTAACTTTAAAAAATAGGTAAACATATATTAATTTTTTACTTTTACAAGCATATTAAAAAAAGTCAGGTCTTTTTTTATTAAAATAGAACCCAGCTCTGAGAACCTTTACCGCCTGTGGATTATTAAAAAATACTAAGTGTTCATGAGGAAACCATTAGTTTCAATTGACTTGAATAAGTCTTTGAAACTAGGTAGGGAGAACTGTTTAAATAAGTGATTTAATCCTTTTGGATATCCAAAAATAAAAAAGGTCATAGTTTGTACTTAAATTCAGTGTCATTGGGACAGTTTGTGTGACAATAGTGAGTTTTGAATCTGTGAGTTTTGTAGAGTCTATTTCGCTCGTGGAAATTCTATTGCAACTAGCACTTAAATAATTTTCTGCCCCAGTTTTGTGCACTGGAGCATTTTTGCCACAATCAATATTGCTATATATGAGATATTGTTAAGTCTAGCGGTACTAAATTATGTAAAATTATCTACAAAACTCATCAACGTTAGAAGTGTAATGTTAAACTGATGAAAATAAAACCTTAAGTTATAAAAACTCAACTTATGGCAACTGTGCTCCACAGAGATCCCTTCAATCTGTAGATTTTTTTTTTCAAAAAAACACAATAGATAAAACGACCTTTGTTTCTATTTTTTTCAATAGTTATACTTATGCACAGTTGTTGAATTATGACTTGTTTAACTTGACTGTTTGTTAAAAGTTCATAACTTGTTGGTCTATTATAAAAAAAATCTACATATCTAAATTAGCCTGAGTTTACCATGTGAAGAAAATTTTTACTTATAACTTAAATATTTATCATTTTTAAATGTATTTTGTTTGCTTTCATTCACTTAAAATTTAAAACTTGAAGTCAAAAGTTTTACTAAAACAAAATCTTTGGTTTAAATTGATTGTTTGTAAACTTATAAAGGTTATATTTTAGTAATAACTCATACTAATAATGGAATATATTTATAAAACAGTAATAATAATTATTATATGATATTTTTACCAGTGAGAATTAAATGCTTATATCCTGATGATAGGTTATTAAATAAACCTTTTAAGAAAAATAGTCTGGAGTATATGTTTTATAAAACTAAAGTTCACTGTCTTAGAATGCATTTTACAAATTTTGCTTTTTAAAGTTACTTCAACAAAGCTTTAGGTATTAATTTAGTTGAAAAAATTATAAAGAAACAGACAACTAAATTTAAATTGTAATATAATTTCTTTAGGTTTACTTAATATTTTTTCTACTTTTTAAACCTATTAAAAGCTGTGAAAATAACTATCTGTATTCAAGTTCTTTTCACACTATATATCAAATTAATATTTTACTAATAAAAAACTTGTTCTAAAAAACTATGGTTTAATTGCATTTTTTCTACACAGTACTTTTGAAATCTATAAAGACAAAACAAAAACTGTATTAACTCTACTTTATAACACAACTCATACTCAAAAAAACTCTTAAACATATTAAAGACTATCATAATAGTACGCACTTTGAAGCTAACTGTTATGAATAATTTTAAGTTTACTTTTTATCCTTTGAAAATCACCAAATTTGCACAAACGCCAAATTGTTCATGGTCGGCAAACTTGTTTCTTGGACCACATTCAAAGTTTTAGTTTTAACAATACGATTATCTTTTTAATTTTAATTTTAGAATATTGTGCTACTTTTAAAGCTAATATAAATTTTTTTTGAATACTTGCAAAAATAAAATCATGTTTTTTAAAATTTAATTTATGTTGTTTAATATTTTCTTTATATAATTTCCACATTTATTTTTTTGTTATATTGTTGAAATTACTTTTAGTTTAAAGATTTGTAAAAGTTTCTATGAAGTAGTGATTAATGTGTAAAACTTTTGAGTTGATTTTTTTTTTGATTTCGTTAAAGCTTTTTATGTTGGAACAAGTAAAAGGAAGGTTTAAATTATTTTTCAGAAATTTCTTCAAACTGTGACTGATTTATTTCTTAAATATGACTTTAATAAGAAACAGAAAGTTTAGTCAGACAATATGTCAAAAGAGAATTAAAAACAAAATGTTTATTTTATTGTGTGGCATTATAAAAGTTATAAATTCTTTTTAAATTTTCTATAAATTTGTCTATATAACTTTCTAAAAAATTTTAAATTTTATTCTAAGAATTGTTTTGTTTTTTAATACAGTAATGTAATGCGTTTCTATAGTCTGCTAGTTAAAACTGTAAAATAATTACCACGATTCTAGACAATAATGAGTAATGAAAATTTCATAGTCATCTTGTTGTGTGGCGATATTTTGATAGGATTTTTGAAATTTAGTTCTAAAGCTTGGCGTAATAATCATATATCTATTCGCACAAGATACGAGAAAGATGGTTTAGTCAAAGATTACGTTAAGTGACACTATGGTGAACTCCTTATCTAGTTGAAGCGGTTTATATAAAAGTTGAAGTGCAATTGTTTTTTTTAAAGTGTATTTATTTTGTATCTTTGTTTTAATTTTAAGTTGTCATATGCGTACAGTTCTTCTTCGTAATAAACAAACAAATCTGTAAGTAGTATTATTACTAATACAAATATTTTTTCAACATCAATAAAGATACGCAGTTGATTGCTACTTTGCTTACTAAATTTAATCACTAAGTCTAACATTTGTTTTTATACCCTAAGAATTATGCAGTAATTAGCTTGGATCATGTAAGTAAAATTTTGGCAAAAAAATTAGTAAAATAATAAAATGAGACTAATTTTATAGTTGTTGGCTGTTCAGTGCTTCCAGTGTAAGTAGGTTAATTAGTTTTGTTGCTAAACATATTTTCAACCGACAGTACTGTTATTAAAATATAAAGTTTGAAGTGCAGTTGAATACTAATATATTTCGTTATGGTTGTTTTCCAGTTTTTCAAAAATAGTTTAGTGTATAAACAACAGAAATGTAGTATAAGTAGTTAGTCCTGAAACAAGTTTAAAACTGATTTTATGTTTACATTTTGTTTTTATAAAATAAAAAACTTTTTTTAATTTAAGGCTGCAAACTCGATTAATGTACTTATTAAATTAAATCAATGTATATAATTAAATCATAACAAACCCATTATGTTATCATTATCACATATCAACATAACAATGACTTAATTACAGTTTTTATTCTAAGATTACTTTTTAATTGGTCAACACCTTTTCAATACCAATTTGATTTCTTTGTAGTATATAACTTGTATAAAACTGACCGGAAAAAAGTTTTTTTTCTAGGAATAAAAAAATCTAACAGGTTTCAACATTATTTCAAAGAAATGTTGCAATTTTAGGAATTCACGTAAATTATAACAGTTAGAAACATTATATTTACAGCTTTATATTAAAATAAAAAGAATTAAGTTACTTGTTTCTATCGTGTCGTCTAAAATGTATTAATTGTATTTATAGGTTTTTTAATTAAAGATTACCTTTTTTCGTTGTTATTGAAGACAAAATTTTAAACTTATTAAAGTGCAGTACAATTTAAATTAATGATATAACGGATATGAAAAATTAACATCCAAATGCAGAACATGTTTCAAAATTAGTTAAGGGCCAGATCCTGATCCAAGTCTCATTTTGAAATTTAGATCCGGTTGGATACATATCAAAGTCTAGTTAAGAAACTAAGATCCGGCTGGGTCCTATAAATCTCTCGAAAATTCCCTTTTTTATTTGACACAAGTTTCTAAACTACCCTAAAATACCTTAATTCTTTTTTTTTATAAAACCCAGAATATAGTGTAAGTTTCATGTTTTCTAGTAATATTAAACATAATTTTCATGAGTATGCCTGTAATATCAAGTGTTACTTTTAAAACTACTCAAAAATACGCAAAAGACCTTTTTTTTACTCTTTGTTATAAACTCCATGGTATCTTGTATAAATTTTACAACCCTAAAATATGTTATTTACTTTTTTGCTGAAAAAACTAAAACAAATAAAATATCTTTAGTGACCTACCGGATCAATAGCATTAGGAATAAGCATGAAAATTTTAATACCTTAAAAATATGTTTTCAACGGGTATTAGTGATCTACCGAATCCAAAATTTAGTATCTTGGTGCATCTGAATTCGGCTTTTATTTTAATATTAGTATCTGGTCGATCCGGATCCGAATTTTCATTTTGAATTAGTATCTGGCCGATCCGGATCCGAATTTTCATTTTAAATTAGTATCCTGATTGATCCGAATACAAATACTAGGATCTGGTAGATCATTACTTTTGTTCATAAAACTGAAACCAATCATTAAAAATGATGACATTGTTAATGTTACGTTAGAATTAGTAAGTATCATCATTTTAAGTTTAGTGTCATTTTCTAAATTAGACTTCTCTGAAAAAATAGATACCGGTTATGAACATTCTAAATAAAAATGGCTATCCACAAGAACGTGTTAATAAAATAATTAATTTATAAAATTTAAATAAAATAAAGCCATGCTTTTTTCCTTTAGTACTGTCTTATGTCTATACGAACTCAAGATTTTTAGAAAGAAATATCTGTCAATTGATGAGTGGGACATATAATTCGGCAAAGCCGATCGTTATTTTCGTATGCAAACCAATGATTAGACCAGGGGAAAAGATCCGATAGCAGAATTCAAAATAAGTATTATAGTTTACCACTTTAACTGCTTCTGTGAAGCTAGTTATGTCGGAATGACCTCGAGACAATTTGGCAAAAGGATAAAGGAGCATATTTCAAAAAGTA
Source organism: Thalia democratica (assembly GCF_965202585.1). Taxonomy (NCBI): domain Eukaryota; kingdom Metazoa; phylum Chordata; class Thaliacea; order Salpida; family Salpidae; genus Thalia; species Thalia democratica. The sequence goes on from NC_139165.1 coordinate 80,236,887, forward strand.
TCGATGAATTTTGTATGAGTAATAAGAAAAGTAAACCTATTAGAGTAGTAAATGCTACAAAAATATTTGCGATTGCAGAACACCTAGTAAATAACCTTAATTGTGCAAGTAATTATAACTTCAAAAGATTTAAAATAATTTAAAATTGTTTTCACATTTCTAATTTAATTAAACTTGAGGCTGTTTGTATTTTGTTAAGAAAACCGAAATTTTGTGAACATAAATATTTTGATAATATTGTTTTGTTGTTTTAGAACTTAAAAGAACTTATTTAAGTGTCAAAAAATGTTTAATAATCTAACTTTCTTCCGAATGATTAGTAATATTTGCCTTAGTTTTTGTTAAGTTAAAGCGTTTTCTTATCGTTTATTGAAAAAATTTACTTTAAGCTCAAGGTCAGTTTGTAAGTCTAAAAAGGTTTCCTGTAAGTCAACTTTTACTACAAAAGGATCTGCTTCGAAGTGATAACTAATCCACTTCGGGACGTTTACTTTAACAACGTCAGTAAACTGTTTATCAATATAAGCTGTTCAAGACGAGATGAAAATACTTCTACTTCACCTTCACTTATTTGAAGTTTTAACTAAGCTTTCCAAACTTGAAAACTGTGAATACTGATAATTTTTGATATTTCTTTCATACACTTCAGGTTGGTTTTTGAAACTGGTTATCTTACTTTTGACTTTCACAAGGTTAAAGCTTTTACCTTTTAAAGTTTTGTTCAGATTGTTGAACTTACTGTATTAGTATGACATGTAAGCAATGACTATTTTTCTTTTAACAAATTGTCAGAAAATACCTTATCCTTTTCAGAAAAAAAAAATCAATAATTAAATTAAAAACAGCCAAAAACCTTTTTAGACAGTTTCCATTTGATAACCATCTCACTTGTGTATGCAGTATCAAATTACTAAAAACCTCGTCATTGCACAGCTGTTTAAACAGACGACTATGTATAGCATGTTTTTTTTTTGTTTACTAAGTGAATTTTCAAAAAAAAATTGAAATATCATGAAGTGATACTTAACATTAGGTAAAATAGATTTTTACAAACCATTTATGATCCAAAATAGCACATATGTCAGGTTATGAAATGGTGAGAAGGATTACGATCGTCTATACTCTGTGACCTATTTAGTTGTTAAATGAGAAAAGATATGAATAAAATTATGTAATTTACTTAAAAACAGGAGTCGTAAGAACTTTTTTTTCATATTGTACGTAAACATAATAAACTTTTTTGTTTAAGTTTTACCTCAGGGTCAAATATTTAATAGCAAGCAGAAATTAGTAAAATAGCAAAAAAAAAGCAAAAATTATATGAGGGGGGCGATATCGCCAACCAACTTTGGGGAAACCCTGATCTAAGTTGTCGCACTTTGGCGTTTAAAAACATGTAGGAAAATTAAAAAACAGCTGTTTTTCACATAATAATTGTTCATCTCTGAAGTTTGCATAGGCAACTTTGACAACTTTCAAATAAAAACAAAACTTTCATAAAATAAAACAATTATTTCAACATATATATACATGTATATATATAATACTGAAAAGACAGTATACTTTTTTCTTATAAGATTTTACTTGTAATGAGATGTTTGAAGTTTATATTATGTGCATTACATTAGTATACAAATTATACATAAAACGAAAACCTTTATGTTGTAATTACGAAACTTTGTACATGACGAATTTAAGTGCAAAAAACCGAACTTTCCTCTAAACAAACAACTAAAAATAACTATACCATAAATAAGTTAATGTAGTACATATGTACTGCGCTAAAGTATAGAGCTACTATGTACTTATGTTTGAAACTTTACTTGTATTTTGTGTAGCATTATAGATCAGTAGATTGCGATGATACAACTATCACACCATTGTATATTATAATGATAAAACTATCACATATTTGAACATAAATGACCAGTAATTATACAATGAGCTATACAAGACACACAATTTTAAAAAAACTAAATATATTTCGAGCAATTTTCATCAGTAGAGTACAAAGCTAACAAGTAATAACATTTTACAAACTTATATAGTAACCAAGTAATCAAGTGATCATAAAGTAATTAAGAGATTAATAAAAGACAAAAGCAATTAGTAACAGTTAAAATCAAATAAGTCAATCTACGTTATAATTGATCTACAGTAAAACTAAATACAAATAAAATGAAAACAATCCTTATAAAATATTACAAAAATATTAAAACAGTATAAACAAAATCTTTACGTTTACATAAAACAGGTTTTCTTAACAAAATGAAAATGGCTTCTAATTTGATCAAATTGAAAACATTGCTACAAATTTTAATAACTTTAAATCTATTTATATTATGACTGTTTGTTTGTTACTGTATCTATAACTAAATGTTCTGCAATATATGAACGTTTAGATGTGTTTAAAACCTAGACCGGTATATCATCTTTTTTTCTGCAAAGCAAAAATAATCAACACTTTTTAGTACATGCTCTTTAATTCTTTTTCTCAGATGCCTAGTCCTTAATCCAATATAACAATATAAATATACCGCTTTTTACTATAATATTAGTTATAAATTGAACAAAACATAAAATAATCAGATTATATGAATATCCAGTTAAAAATATAATTCCGATTATTACTTTTTTTACTATAATTGAAAGACTAATCTATCAACTACGAAAACTAGAAATAAATAATAATAAAGTTTATTGAACTTGAAGAGAGTTTTAAGTTTAATAAATTCAATAATTTTTTAATTCTAAAACAGGGGTCGTCAAACTGCGGCCCGCGGGCCAACTGCGGCCCTCGAAAGGTAAAACTGCGGCCCGCGAGCACGTTTTATTTTTGAATGGACTGCGGCCCGCGAAGCAAAAACATATTCAAATTAAAGTTATATCGGTAATTCAGTTTAATTTGATTAATATTGCTATAAGTCCCTGTATACAATTAAAATAATTTACTGCTTTGGCTTAAAATGTAAAAAATACAGGGTAGCATTCGACTAGTAATTTTCTATCAGTTTCATAATAACTTTTTTATTACAACAGCAAGTTATTAGCTGAAAAGACAGTATGAGAAGTTCTTGGATTCAGTAAGTTATTTATATAATACATATCTAGTAAATAAACTAAACGAAAATGTCTCCATTGTGTACAAAAGTAATGCATAGTAACTAAATTAAATATATTATCCTTAAAATTTAAGTATTTTGTTTAACATTTAATTTATACCTTAGTTTTTTATAAAGATGTATTGTAACTATAAGTTGCATTTTAAAGTACACAAAAACACTTAAAACAACATAATAATAAAAATTTTGGTTTATTATGTTTTGGGTTAGACACATTTTTGTTTTTAGAAGAAATTTTCTGTGCATTTTAATAATTACTACGTACATCAATGTACATAGATGATTTTAAGCATTTTTTTACAACTTTTTTAGTTAATTTTTAAATAGATTAACTTTAGTTCAAATTCAAGCAGTTAAGCAACTTAACATTGCCACAAATTCATACATAGATTTGAAAAATTTTCAAATCTCTGGCCAACTTAAGTATTTTTTCAATATTTAGCTTGAATTGCTTTTTTATTCTAAATATAAATTATCAAACTATTTTTTGGTCACTCATGCTGGCTTTTTTGTTTTGAAGAGTGGCAAACAAAACTCAGGATATATGTTTTGTTATACTCACAGTTTCGGTTTTAATTATAACATGTTTTATATTTTAAGTCTTGTAGCTGCAAAGTTTTTATTTTTGTACACAGTAACATTTATATTTACACTTTCAACAAAGATCCATTTTCATTTCTTGATTCGTAGACTCTTTAATAAATAATAAAATGAGACTAATTTTATAGTTGTTGGCTGCTCAGTGCTTCCAGTGTAAGTAGGTTAATTAGTTTTGTTGCTAAACATATTTTCAACCGACAGTGCTGTTGATAAAATATAAAGTTTGAAGTGCAGTTGAATACTAATATATTTCGTTATGGTTGTTTTCCAGTTTTTCAAAAATAGTTTAGTGTATAAACAACAGAAATGTAGTATAAGTAGTTAGTCCTGAAACAAGTTTTAAACTGATTTTATGTTTACATTTTGTTTTTATAAAATAAAAAAACTTTTTTTAATTTAAGGCTGCAAACTCGATTAATGTACTTATTAAATTAAATCAATGTATATAATTAAATCATAACAAACCCATTATGTTATCATTATCACATATCAACATAACAATGACTTAATTACAGTTTTTATTCTAAGATTACTTTTTAATTGGTCAACACCTTTTCAATACCAATTTGATTTCTTTGTAGTATATAACTTGTATAAAACTAACCGGAAAAAAGTTTTTTTGCTAGGAATAAAAAAATCTAACAGGTTTCAACATTATTTCAAAAAAATATTGCAAGTTTAGGAATTCATGTAAATTATAACAGTTAGAAACATTATATTTACAGCTTTATATTAAAATAAAAAGAATTAAGTTACTTGTTTCTATCGTGTCGTCTAAAATGTATTAATTGTATTTTAGGTTTTTTAATTAAAGATTACCTTTTTTCGTTGTTATTGAAGACAAAATTTTAAACTTATTAAAGTGCAGTACAATTTAAATTAATGATATAACGGATATGAAAAATTAACATCCAAATGCAGAACATGTTTCAAAATTAGTTAAGGGCCAGATCCTGATCCAAGTCTCATTTTGAAATTTAGATCCGGTTGGATACATATCAAAGTCTAGTTAAGAAACTAAGATCCGGCTGGGTCCTATAAATCTCTCGAAAATTCCCTTTTTTATTTGACACAAGTTTCTAAACTACCCTAAAATACCTTAATTCTTTTTTTTTATAAAACCCAGAATATAGTGTAAGTTTCATGTTTTCTAGTAATATTAAACATAATTTTCATGAGTATGCCTGTAATATCAAGTGTTACTTTTAAAACTACTCAAAAATACGCAAAAGACCTTTTTTTACTCTTTGTTATAAACTCCATGGTATCTTGTATAAATTTTACAACCCTAAAATATGTTATTTACTTTTTTGCTGAAAAAACTAAAACAAATAAAATATCTTTAGTGACCTACCGGATCAATAGCACTTGGAATAAGCATGAAAATTTTAATACCTTAAAAATATGTTTTCGACGGGTATTAGTGATCTACCGAGTCCAAAATTTAGTATCTTGGTGCATCTGAATTCGGCTTTTATTTTAATATTAGTATCTGGTCGATCCGGATCCGAATTTTCATTTTGAATTAGTATCTGGCCGATCCGGATCCGAATTTTCATTTTAAATTAGTATCCTGATTGATCCGAATACAAATACTAGGATCTGGTAGATCATTACTTTTGTTCATAAAACTTAAACCAATCATTAAAAATGATGACATTGTTAATGTTACATTAGAATTAGTAAGTATCATCATTTTAAGTTTAGTGTCAATTTCTAAATTAGACTTCTCTAAAAAAATAGATACCGGTTATGAACATTCTAAATAAAAATGGCTATCCACAAGAACGTGTTAATAAAATAATTAATTTATAAAATTTAAATAAAATAAAGCCATGCTTTTTTCCTTTAGTACTGTCTTATGTCTATACGAACTCAAGATTTTTAGAAAGAAATATCTGTCAATTGATGAGTGGGACATATCATTCGGCAAAGCCGATCGTTATTTTCGTATGCAAACCAATGATTAGACCAGGGGAAAAGATCCGATAGCAGAATTCAAAATAAGTATTATAATTTACCACTTTAACTGCTTCTGTGAAGCTAGTTATGTCGGAATGACCTCGAGACAATTTGGCAAAAGGATAAAGGAGCATATTTCAAAAAGTATCGATGAATTTTGTATGAGTAATTAGAAAAGTAAACCTATTAGAGTAGTAAATGCTACAAAAATATTTGCGATTGCAGAACACCTAGTAAATAACCTTAATTGTGCAAGTAATTATAACTTCAAAAGATTTAAAATAATTTAAAATTGTTTTCACATTTCTGATTTAATTAAACTTGAGGCTGTTTGTATTTTGTTAAGAAAACCGAAATTTTGTGAACATAAATATTTTGATAATATTGTTTTGTTGTTTTAGAACTTAAAAGAACTTATTTAAGTGTCAAAAAATGTTTAATAATCTGACTTTCTTCCGAATGATTAGTAATATTTGCCTTAGTTTTTGTTAAGTTAAAGCGTTTTCTTATCGTTTATTGAAAAAATTTACTTCAAGCTCAAGGTCAGTTTGTAAGTCTAAAAAGGTTTCCTGTAAGTCAACTTTTACTACAAAAGGATCTGCTTCGAAGTGATAACTAACCCACTTCGGGACGTTTACTTTAACAACGTCAGTAAACTGTTTATCAATATAAGCTGTTCAAGACGAGATGAAAATACTTCTACTTCACCTTCACTTATTTGAAGTTTTAACTAAGTTTTCCAAACTTGAAAACTGTGAATACTGATAATTTTTGATATTTCTTTCACACACTTCAGGTTGGTTTTTGAAACTGGTTATCTTACTTTTGACTTTCACAAGGTTAAAGCTTTTACCTTTTAAAGTTTTGTTCAGATTGTTGAACTTACTGTATTAGTATGACATGTAAGCAATGACTATTTTTCTTTTAACAAATTGTCAGAAAATACCTTATCCTTTTCAGAAAAAAAAAATCAATAATTAAATTAAAAACAGCCAAAAACCTTTTTAGACAGTTTCCATTTGATAACCATCTCACTTGTGTATGCAGTATCAAATTACTAAAAACCTCGTCATTGCACAGCTGTTTAAACAGACGACTATGTATAGCATGTTTTTTTTTTGTTTACTAAGTGAATTTTCAAAAAAAAAATTGAAATATCATGAAGTGATACTTAACATTAGGTAAAATAGATTTTTACAAACCATTTATGATCCAAAATAGCACATATGTCAGGTTATGAAATGGTGAGAAGTATTACGATCGTCTATACTCTGTGACCTATGTAGTTGTTAAATGAGAAAAGATATGAATAAAATTATGTAATTTACTTAAAAACAGGAGTCGTAAGAACTTTTTTTTCATATTGTACGTAAACATAATAAACTTTTTTGTTTAAGTTTTACCTCAGGGTCAAATATTTAATAGCAAGCAGAAATTAGTAAAATAGCAAAAAAAAAGCAAAAATTATATGAGGGGGGCGATATCGCCAACCAACTTTGGGGAAACCCTGATCTAAGTTGTCGCACTTTGGCGTTTAAAAACATGTAGGAAAATTAAAAAACAGCTGTTTTTCACATAATAATTGTTCATCTCTGAAGTTTGCATAGGCAACTTTGACAACTTTCAAATAAAAACAAAACTTTCATAAAATAAAACAATTATTTCAACATATATATACATGTATATATATAATACTGAAAAGACAGTATACTTTTTTCTTATAAGATTTTACTTGTAATGAGATGTTTGAAGTTTATATTATGTGCATTACATTAGTATACAAATTATACATAAAACGAAAACCTTTATGTTGTAATTACGAAACTTTGTACATGACGAATTTAAGTGCAAAAAACCGAACTTTCCTCTAAACAAACAACTAAAAATAACTATACCATAAATAAGTTAATGTAGTACATATGTACTGCGCTAAAGTATAGAGCTACTATGTACTTATGTTTGAAACTTTACTTGTATTTTGTGTAGCATTATAGATCAGTAGATTGCGATGATACAACTATCACACCATTGTATATTATAATGATAAAACTATCACATATTTGAACATAAATGACCAGTAATTATACAATGAGCTATACAAGACACACAATTTTAAAAAAACTAAATATATTTCGAGCAATTTTCATCAGTAGAGTACAAAGCTAACAAGTAATAACATTTTACAAACTTATATAGTAACCAAGTAATCAAGTGATCATAAAGTAATTAAGAGATTAATAAAAGACAAAAGCAATTAGTAACAGTTAAAATCAAATAAGTCAATCTACGTTATAATTGATCTACAGTAAAACTAAATACAAATAAAATGAAAACAATCCTTATAAAATATTACAAAAATATTAAAACAGTATAAACAAAATCTTTACGTTTACATAAAACAGGTTTTCTTAACAAAATGAAAATGGCTTCTAATTTGATCAAATTGAAAACATTGCTACAAATTTTAATAACTTTAAATCTATTTATATTATGACTGTTTGTTTGTTACTGTATCTATAACTAAATGTTCTGCAATATATGAACGTTTAGATGTGTTTAAAACCTAGACCGGTATATCATCTTTTTTTCTGCAAAGCAAAAATAATCAACACTTTTTAGTACATGCTCTTTAATTCTTTTCCTCAGATGCCTAGTCCTTAATCCAATATAACAATATAAATATACCGCTTTTTACTATAATATTAGTTATAAATAGAACAAAACATAAAATAATCAGATTATATGAATATCCAATTAAAAATATAATTCCGATTATTATTTTTTTTACTATAATTGAAAGACTAATCTATCAACTACGAAAACTAGAAATAAATAATAATAAAGTTTATTGAACTTGAAGAGAGTTTTAAGTTTAATAAATTCAATAATTTTTTAATTCTAAAACAGGGGTCGTCAAACTGCGGCCCGCGGGCCAACTGCGGCCCTCGAAAGGTAAAACTGCGGCCCGCGAGCACGTTTTATTTTTGAATGGACTGCGGCCCGCGAAGCAAAAACATATTCAAATTAAAGTTATATCGGTAATTCAGTTTAATTTGATTAATATTGCTATAAGTCCCTGTATACAATTAAAATAATTTACTGCTTTGGCTTAAAATGTAAAAAATACAGGGTAGCATTCGACTAGTAATTTTCTATCAGTTTCATAATAACTTTTTTATTACAACAGCAAGTTATTAGCTGAAAAGACAGTATGAGAAGTTCTAGGATTCAGTAAGTTATTTATATAATACATATCTAGTAAATAAATTAAACGAAAATGTCTCCATTGTGTACAAAAGTAATGCATAGTAACTAAATTAAATATATTATCCTCAAAATTTAAGTATTTTGTTTAACATTTAATTTATACCTTAGTTTTTTATAAAGATGTATTGTAACTATAAGTTGCATTTTAAAGTACACAAAAACACTTAAAACAACATAATAATAAAAATTTTGGTTTATTATGTTTTGGGTTAGACACATTTTTGTTTTTAGAAGAAATTTTCTGTGCATTTTATTAATTACTACGTACATCAATGTACATGGATGATTTTAAGCATTTTTTTACAACTTTTTTAGTTAATTTTTAAATAGATTAACTTTAGTTCAAATTCAAGCAGTTAAGCAACTTAACATTGCCACAAATTCATACATAGATTTGAAAAATTTTCAAATCTCTGGCCAACTTAAGTATTTTTTCAATATTTAGCTTGAATTGCTTTTTTATTCTAAATATAAATTATCAAACTATTTTTTGGTCACTCATGCTGGCTTTTTTGTTTTGAAGAGTGGCAAACAAAACTCAGGATGTATGTTTTGTTATACTCACAGTTTCGGTTTTAATTATAACATGTTTTATATTTTAAGTCTTGTAGCTGCAAAGTTTTTATTTTTGTACACAGTAACATTTATATTTACACTTTCAACAAAGATACATTTTCATTTCTTGATTCGTAGACTCTTTTTAACATCAAACAAAAACTTAAGCAACGAACAAGCCAAAAGTAAACTAGGAGAATACATTGACTTTCCGCTTCTTCTACTACATTTCAAAACTGACGGTGGTAAAGTTTGTTTGTCAAAACTATGTTCACATCTTTAACTGTAAATTTCATAAAAATTAAAGTTGTTTTCTTCGCACATAATGCTTCTTGGTTTATTACTAAATAAAGTTATTTGATAAAAAAAAGATAAATCCAAGATCTGGTTTTAAAACAAAATCATATTACTATAATGTATTTACCAATAATTGCAGTAACAAAAACTTAAGATCAACACAATAATAGTGGTGCATTGCACCATTGCTTTAAAAATGTCTTTACCTATTATTGTACTTTGCATTGGAACTAAACCTATAAATTGTTCTCAAATGTCTAACTTTCCAAAAACATCCAAAAAAAAATCTCAGATGAGCACTATTTGTTGTATAAGTGCTCTAATCTTAACAGATAAATTAAAGTTTAATTTGATTTATGCGGCTTTATAACATCTAGACATTTCCTCCACACCACTTCTTGTTGACATTGAAAAAAAAAACAAAAATCGTTTGCTATCGCCAAGGAAAATTCTTTTAAAAAGTTTTTTATTCTAAACCGTATCTCCATTTTAGTAACTACTTTTGCTACGTAATAAATGCCTTAACAACATTTTTCTGATCAGTCTGTAGTTACTGGAGATAATCATGTGCTTTGTTAAAACACGCTTAAGCAACTTGTTTTTTTTTGTTTTTAATATATTGCAATAACTCCCAATAAAAATAACCCATTATCAAAGACATTTAACAAACATAATATGTTAATCAGTTATTCATGTATGGCGAATTTGGAGAGATTAATTAAGTCACATAATCAATAGATTTTAAACAAAAGTAATTTAATCAAAAATCAGTGTAATTGCGCCGGTGGCTGTAAATATAATTTGAAGGGGGGCAATTGCCGGTCAGAGAACATAATTTACAAGGCAACAGTTAACTCTGACCTTGAAAAGAAGTTCTACATCGGCTTATGCTCCACTCAATTCAGATTTCGGTATGCCAACCATAAAAAATCCTTTAAAGGTGGTGTATACGAAAATGAAACTGAGCTTTCGAAGTATGTTTGCGGCCTTAAGCGCAAAAACATTGATATTAAATTAACTTTGGAGGTGATAAAAAGAGCACAGCCAATAGCAGATGGTAACAACCCTGTTTGTAGGCTGTGCTTAAAAGAATCAACAGCCGTTATGTGTTCGTTAAAAAAGGAAGGTTGTTTAAATAAGAGGAGCGAATTTATATCGTCTTGTCGACATATGAAAAAGCTTCTCTTAAAATACAACAAATTTTGAAGTATTTTATAGTCAATTAACTGTTGTTTTCGTTAGTTTTAGTTGTTTGATTAGTTAGATAGTAGATCGATTTTTGTACTGAATATTTGTAATGTACAATATTACGTCATACTGTTTTATGTTTTTTTGCATAACTTTTGTATCTTTGTTTAGTACAGTGCTTTTTATTTTGAATTTAACTGGCTGATGATTAAAGCTTTATGAAACATATGTACCAGAATTTTTAAAATCGCCATTTCAATAAGTTATTTAAAAGCCCTTCAAATGGGCTCAGTAGAAGGTGTTTAAGTTTGAACATTAACATTATTTTATATATATATATATATATATAATACTGAAAAAACAGTACAATTATTTCATACAGGTTATTACTTGTAATCATAACCTGTTCAAGTTCGAAGTTAATTATACGTGCGTTACATTAATATACAAATTTCAAAAAAAAAGAAAACATGACATATTTACAAATTTTTGCTTAAGTCGAATTTCAGTTCAAAAACCGAACGTTTCTCTAAACAAACAACTAGAAAAATTAAACAATAAGTAAGTGATTATAGTATAAATGTACTACGACAAAATTAGTGTTACCATGTACTTATGCTTGAAACTGTACTTATGTTTTGTGTAGTGATCTTTAAATGATAATCTTGTAGAGCAATCAAAAGACTTAGTGTAATTTTCAGAGTTTACATTCGCTTCATTAATTAAATTTTCTTTTATAAATTTAACATTGACTGAAAATTCTTGTTTTTTTGAGTCACTGAAAACTATTAAAATTTCTTTTTTTTAATAAATATATTAAAATAAAAGAAGTTAAAACATAGTAAATATTGACTTTAAAAACCTAAAGTATGTTTTATTATAGTTTTATAATATTATAGATTATTAATAATACTTTTAGTAATATATATTTATGATTTTAATTAATGTTGTTTATTAGATCGATATCACAGTTCATAAGTATTTCCAACCAATGTATTAAAGAATTACTTAAAATCATGACATTTACTGTCATAGCCATAGTTGCAATTTTTACCCTTTTATAAACTTGTTGTGTTTATGCTCATATATTTTTTGTATTTGTATATTTGTTGTAAACTATATCTAATATGTGTTTTTATAACTTTTACCTAACTCTTAAAATAACTAAAATAGTAGTTCTATATTAGTTCTTCAATTGTTATTTCAATACTTTCAATATTTATAAATTTAACAACTTATCTAATTTAATAAATTGTAATTAAAATTCAATTAGTATTTCTTAATAAAACTTATTATCAGTATATTTAGCCTTATCAGTCTGCTTTATACAGTTTTTTAATTTGTGATCATTGCAAAACGCATCAAATACAGTGTTAAATAAAAAACTCAAAATTTGAAATTGTGTCATCATTATATTCTAAGTTGTAAAGTTCAGCAACATACAACTATCACATCACAGTAAATCAAAACGATACAACTATCACATCACAGTAGATCAAAACGATACAACTATCACATCACAGTAGACAGCCATTTTACAACTATCACGTCACAGTAGATAACATCACTACAACTATCACATCACAGTAGACAGAAACATTACAACTATCACATAAAAGTAGACAGAAACACTACAGCTATCACATCACAGTAGACATCAATTTTACGACTATCACATCACAGTAGACAGCAACACTACAATTATTACATAACAGTAGAGCGTAATGATACAAATACGTAGATAAAAACTATTTTAAAGTGCTACATAGAGTAAGGCTTTCAAACGATTACTATAAACTGACCAAGACTTTTAAGAAAAAATGTAAACGTAATACACCTCTAAAAACTACTGAGTCTTTCAAAAAGTTGCCTCAAAAGTTGATTTCTTAAATAATTTAATTAAAGAGGTGTAATAATTGTAGCTCTAAAGTGTTGCAGACAACTTTAATGTGATTGTTGTAGAATCCACAGTGTACTATACTTATAAATATTTGTTGGCTTATAATTAGTCTAAGCGTAGTTTAGAAAAGTTTTAAAGTTTCAGGTTATGATTATATAACTACTATATTATGTTTTATACTACATGAAGAAAGGCTAGGGTTTTTAAATAGTTTTTAAATTAATATCTATTATTATTAAATAAAGTTAAAGTTTTTATGTTACATTAAAAGTTATGATTTGTCAAACACAAATACAACTGTTAGATTTTTTTTGCACTAATTTCAACCTACTTTATATTTTATTATGGAGATTGTAAGAATATTTGTTATAGTTAAAATAAATGATACGTCTTTTATAGATCTGCATCAAAAGTTGATTAAAATTATAAAACACCTGTGATAAAATTTGTAGTGTTGCGATCTACTGTGATGTGATAGTTGTAGCATCGCAATCTACTGTGATGTGATAGTTGTAGTGTTGTAGTCTATTCTGATTCGATAGTTGTATTGTTGGGATCTACTGTAATGTAATATTTTTATCGTTGTGGTCATAATTTGAAACTTTTGAAACTTACATTACATATTTTGGAGTTCATGGTGAAAAGCATAATAAAAAGGTCTCAGGTTAATTTATTGGCAGTTTTGAAACACTTATACAGATATCAAAGGTAATTAAGATACTTGTGGGGTAATATGTTGTAAAAGGGTCACAAAGTCACAAGGTCGAGTTCTTAAACTTACACTAGATATTCTGTAATTGATGATGAAGAGCAAAAATAAAAGGCATATTTAATGGTTTTTTTCTGATAATCATATCGAAGGGGCCATAGCTTTTTTTATTCCTTTAAAGCGAACCTTTTGAAAAAAAAGGATACCCTGATTCAAAGAGTAACTGTTTTGTAATCTTTTAAAACTATTGTTATTTAAAAACAAACTATGTATGTCTAACTTATTTGTTAAATTAAGCATTAACTTGAATTGAATTAAGTATAAAGCTCGTTCATAGCGTTATAGTTTTTATTTTCATAAACTAGTTTATCTAAGCTATTAAACGTATCAGAGCTTAATATTTTTGATTCTTAAAAAAGTATATGTAAACAATATAAATGTACACATTTATATATAAACATATATAGAAAGTTTAAGTTTTTTCACAAATGCACACGAGGAAAACTTAATGCTTTTTTAAAGGAAAATAAAACAACAAACTAAACACAGCATAATATCACAGAACGAATTATTTATACAGAATTTTTATAAAACAATTTTTTAGATCATGCTTTTAATTTAAAAAGAAAACTACTATTAATCTCAGTAACTTATGTACCCCTTCTTCTTTAAATGCTTCTGCTGTTTACTAAACCTTTAGGAATTATTGTTTGTTTAGTTTTATTTTTTGTATAAATCGTGTTCTTTTTTTAATGAAAATTAGAATAAAACTAAAACTAAAAGTTCAACATAGCTTTATGAGCCAAATTTTAAACATCCACAAGTGTAAAGAGTTTGACTATCACAACTGACTTTATTAAAACTTTTCTTTTCCTTTATAAACATTAAATAGAAATTAAATCACTAAATAAAAGTACTGCATATAAACGAGTTTTATTAATAAAAAAAAAGTTAAACTAATCTATTTTAAAAAGTGTTTATTATTAAAAGTTAACAAACATCATTTAAAAATAACATTATAGTTTATTGTACGACGAAAAAACGCTCAAAATAGTTGGTCCTAGGACCTGGTGCACAAAGAACCTTCGGTTATCGAGTCGCACACCATGGATACCTTTTAACGCCTAGTCGAGGACTGTTGTAAAGAGTAATGTAAGAACTATAAAATTAATATATATATAGTTTTTAACTTGTGGGACTGAAAATATTGAAGTTTTAATTGTCACAGTTTAAGTTTTCGTATTCCTGCAAGTACGTGCGAAAAAGAACGAGTATGACAAAATAAGTAAAATAAAGATCTCAAAAAAGTTTTCTTTTTCGTTTACCATTTTTTGATCTCTCTACAATTCAAACAACATAGTACATATTGCAACTTGAACTTTAATTTAATTTATTTTCTGATGTAAACGAGAGTATGACATTGTTTCACATTAACTACTGAAAACAGGTTTTCGCTTGATAAAAAAATCAGTTAAGTTCAGTAGCAACGTCAAAAACCAATATAGGTTTTTTAGTACGATATCTGTATATATCTATTTATTTGATTATTTAACGAACAATAAATTTATACGTCCGTTTTGCATATCAGATATATTATCCCATACACTTCTCAGTAAAGCTAAATATATGGAGAGAGTTCCCTAAGTTAAACATGTTTTTTTATTTTTCTAATACGATAAATACCATGGTACCATTGTATGTTTTAGTCAACATTGCTTGTAGTTTACTCAAACTTCTACCTGTGTAAACTCGCTAACAAAATCGAGGCCGATTTAAACTGCTGTATTAGATACGGTATACTTACTTAAACCAATGCTGGCAACAAAGATTGTGTTAATAGTTTTTTAGCGCAAAAAAGCAATAAAGAGGTTAAGATAGTTATTTTGTATATTAAAATCAACTTGTTTTGTTACGACTTGTATTATTCGCACGTAATTTTTGAACGTAAAACACATGTAAAAATAAAAAAAAACATTACGACAAAAAGTATTAAAAATACAAAACGAAAACTATTTCAAACAATCTAAATTTAACATTGGGCACATACTTCGTTAGTTCTATACTTTAGATGTTTAGTGTCGCCGTAGTAAAAAACGATTGATGACAATGCCTTTTAAGTTTTTAACTAAAAAATATAAAGTATTTTATGTTCATATTAGTTAAACTAAAAAACCTTAAAGCTAAAAAGTTAAAGTATAAGTTTTTTTTTTGAAACTTAACAACTTGAATAAAAATAATTAAGCTTAAAATAAGTACTGATAAAAGTATTGTATATTAGAAAAATTATATTTATATCTAGTTAAAGTTTTATACATAAGCTTAAAAGTTTTTCTAAATTTTTTCAACCAAAAACAAAGCTTTATCAATCAAAATGAAAGTTTAGTTATACTACTTTTTTACCAAATGTAACTTTAAACAAAAAAAAAATGTTGTAATTTATTTAATAAAAATCGAATAACCCTTCCAAAAAAAAAAAATTATCATCATCGAAATAAAACAAAAATCTTAGTTGTTTTATTTTTTATATTAAGCTCCAAAACCTTTAAAGTCTAAAATAAGATTAACTTTCAAGCTAACAAACTTTAAAATGTTTTAAAAACTTAAAATATCTTTTTTCAAAGTAATGAACGTACTCAAGTAGAATTTCTTTTAAGTTTCTACTTTACCAGAAACATATTCGTAATATTACAAATCAATGAAGTTTTAGTAAAATTTAATTAATCATCATTTATAGATTTTAGCTTTCATTAACTGCTTAGAAAATTTGTGTACCTAAAAATCTAATTAAATGTAATTTTTAGTTAAAATAAAATTATTACTTTGTTAATAACTAATTTAATGTCAATTGTTTTTTTTCTAATAACGTTATACATACAAAACGGAAATGATATTTTTTCAGATATTTCAAACAAAAGGTAAATTGTTAATAATTGTTAGTAATAATATTTCAAAATAATGAAAAAAACAATAACTTAATGATTTTTTTTATTTTAGTTGTTCTGTAAATATTTGTTTTCATTTAAATAAAAAACAAATAGTTAGTCATATTGTTTGTATTACTAGTATACATAAAAGTTTAAGCTAAAAAAATATAAAAAATTCTATTTTATTATTATAAATTAGTTTTGTTAACTTTATTGCAAGAACCGAAACTTATATCTTAATGTGTGAATCAATTTTTTTACCACTAAATGTTCGTTCTTATTTTCATTTTAAACTAAGCTCTGATTAAAGTTGGCTATGTTCACAATTTTTTTATTTATTTAATTTTTAGAAAAATTAAGTAAGCTTATGAATTTTTTTGATTGTTTTTACCTCCAGTTTAACTAAATAAATTTTATTAAAACATAAAAAAAAACTCTATTATCTGTTTTATACTTTAGAAATATGTTACTTCTATTCATTTAGTCAGATATTCAGTTACATTTGCATTTCCACCAATTCTTGTAGTGTTCATAAACAAATCCTCAAAACCAAATTCTTTGGAAACTTTTTACAAATATCTTAATCACCTATAAAAGTTTAATTTTATTTTAAAACCTATTAAACAGTGATTACTAATATATACTGTTTTAATAAAAAAAAAAATTAAAAAAATCATCTACTTAAGAAAGTTTAGAACAATTTTCTAAATAAGTAAAGGAACTTACAAAAAAACTGTTTTTTTAAATTTATACTCTGATTGTTCTAACCATTGTTAGTAAAAATGAATTTTTAACTGTTTTTATATTCATTTGCAAACCGCTGATTGAACATTATTTTGTTGCTGTTAACTTTTCCACTCCACTAATGTTTGCTAAAAAAACAAACTAATATAAAAGTTCGTAGAAAATAAAGATAATTTAGAAAAGCAATTGTAGTCTTATTTTGAAATTAAAGAAATGGTTTAACAAAATTAAAGACACTATTAGATAGATAAGCCAACAAAGAACTAAAATTTCAGATTATCTAAGATTACCAACATTCTTATAAGTAGTACGATACTAAGTAGAGTAAAAAAAAATGTATAAAGTGTTTAAAGCTTCCATAAAAAAATTATTTATATGAGATACTAATATAAACTATCAATCTTATCGAGAATGTTAAAATACGACTTACGCATTCTAGTTCTTTCAATAATAACATTTTTAACATAAGCATCATTTCCTATATACTGATGTATTAAGCTTCGCAATTTCAGTTTCAATAATTTTTCCGACTGAGAGCATTTCTCCAATTATTTACAAACTTTTTGATGAAAATTTAAAACAAAAAGTTTACGTCTATACAATGATAATTGATTGCAAAACTTTTACAAGCTTTTACACTTTTAAGTGGTTACACAAAAAAACTCTGCATTGCTGCTTACGTCACTTAACACGCAAATATTTATTTTGTTAAACCCTTGAGGTAATTTTATAAGGGGATTTTTAATAAAAATCACACGATAAAAAGTACAAAATAACTGTTTTGTGTGTTACTATAACAACTTGCAGCGGTTTATATAATTCAAATTCAACAAAGTTTATTGTGTCTAATTTGGTAAACTCTTAAAAGAATTTTTTGAAGGAAATATATTATTTTAACAGCTGAAAATTGCTATTTTTAAAGATGCTTGATTTACTTCTTTTTTTTAGGTAAGTTTTAAGTGAAAGTTTTTAGGGATAAGTATATTAAAAAACAATCTTAAGATTTTTTTAAGGTTACATAAGAAATATTTTCAAGAAGCACATTATTTGTGTGATAGCCAAATTACTTACATTACTTTATTGGAAACTTAGAAGGAATAGTATAAAAATATTTTAAGTAACTAACATTTTTTTCACGTATAACATAACTTAAACAACTTAAGTTTAAAGTTAAATGATTAATTAGATAACATACTTACTATGATTTCATTAAAATAATAATTTAAAAGCTTAAAATCAAGGTTTAACGAAATTTTAGTGAACAAAGAGTCTTGAACATCAAATTATTTTAAATTTACATTTTGATAAAAGTAATAAAGATAATAGATTATTATTATGCATATGAGTTATTTAATAAAAATAAGCTTGGAATACTACATATCATAAACAAGGCAGCTATGTCTTGTTAAATTCTAATTACAAAATAATTATAATGTAAATCTTTAACAAAAACAAAATAACGTGACCTAACGACACAGCATGGTAACAATCAGTGCAACACGACGCGGATGACTGATTACAAACAACTATATTACAACTCTTTTATAAGCAATTGAATGATACTGTTACTTAACTACAACAAATAGTATAAAAACTTTTGTAGCATCCTTGTCTTAAAAACACATAAAATAATAGAATTACCTGACAAAAGTTTTTCATTCGAACAGTTTTTTTGTGCAGAATACCTTGGTGTCAAAAAAATGAAATATAGCAAAAGTTTTTTATGATTGTTGTTAAAAAAAAAGTTCTTTTGAAGCAAATATTCAGTATGACTTTGAAAAACTTAAATTAAAAACAGTCTGCGTTTTTTTTTTTGTAATGCAAAACAATTTAACTACATAGTCTGTACTTGAAAATTTCTTATAAAAGTATTCAAAGACGACAGGTTTCTTTAAAGCTAGAAAAATTAAAAGTAAAATAAAAGTTTTATTATATGCTTTGTTAGTCAATATTTTATATTTTATATTTACTTTGTTAAATTAAACAAATCTACGAGTTTAATAAGTTTAAACATAAAGTCTTTACCAAATAAATAAGTTTTTAATGCTTTATTTTTACTTAACTAAATAACATGAAATTTTTAAATAAAAAACTATCGACAAACGAACTTTGCTAAATAAATTAAGTTTAAACAGGTATACTTTGAAAAGTGTTTAATGTTAAAAATCAAAAAGATATCATTGTAGCTTTCATTCACTATTTTAAATAGTCTTTAAGTAAAATTTAAAAGCATTAAAGTTAGTAATTAAAACTGTTTAAATTGAACAGTTGTAACTAAAATTGGCGGAATTGAAGATATTAAAATTTAAACTTTTGCAGTTAACATTAAACTTATGCACTGATTGCGTTAAAGAAAAAGTTTTATATCTACCTCATTATGTTTTATTTTTTGTAAGTTGGGTACTAAAACTATTTATTTCAAATTTGAAGGTTAAAGCATAAAGCTTTATGAAACATATGTACTGTTAGTTTTGAACTTTACTTTTTGAAATAAGTTATTAAAAACCCTTTATGTGGGCTCAATGAAAATTGGCCAAGTAAATTTATTTTGTTTTGTATATATCTATATATGAAGGGACTCTTTTATATTAAAATTACTATTTTTTCCTATATGACATATAAAATTAAGTAATTTCGCGTTTTTGTCGATACTTGCTTTATAATAAAATTTCTACCTGTGTGATGTCGCCAAACAAAGTTGAAGCCTAAATAAAACCGGCGTTTAAGTATTGCGCTCAAATAATAGCTAGCCTAAAAGCAGATTAAAATATAACTTTGGTAAATAGAGCGCCCGAACTATGATTTCCATACAAACTACGGTTAGTAGGGTTTCCAATAGCGCGTTTCAGTACCATTATGTTTTAAGCTGGCTGTATAAATACACAGAAAGCAACCCGATTTTGCTTGAGAAGTTGAAATAGTATATGAAAAGTTGGTTTAACAGCAACAGTTTAAAAACCTATCGCTACTTATTTTTATTTTATATTGTTGGTTACATTAATACACAGAACCTATCGTAATTTTGTTTGAAAACTTACTTTATAATTTGGTTGGATAGCAATAGTTTAAAAACCTATCATGACTTATTTTTGTTAAAAAATGTTTTAATTTTTTAGACGTTTATACAACAGTTACATACATGCGATAATAGTTAGTTTGTTGACTTTTAAATTAAAATGTTTAATTTAGATGTTATTTTAAGCTAGTCATATCTTTCAAAAGTACTAAAAAAAAGTTACTAAATCGAAAAATAAATTATTTGAAAAACGCTATACGTAACATCAAAATAGTTTTTTAATGAAAAGTACTGTAACACATAATGATTTTCAAATAAATTTGCCTTTATTTACATTCAAACACACCTATGTTTATTTTGTTGTAATGTTAACGAGGATTTTTAGAAGTCAAGTGCATGTTTAGTTATTTACTTTTTCATTTAATAGTTGCCTAGTTGTTTAGGCGTAAATCTTTTTAAACAGTATATAAATAATTATTACCAATAGAAAAAAAAACAATTTCAAATATGGACACATTAGATTACCTTATATCTGATGTAAAATATTTATAATTTAAAGATGACGGTTTTTAAAAAAATAAGTAATTTAGTTTTTGTTATTAATGTCTCTGAGCTACTACTTTTGATGAACATGAGCTAGTAAGCATTAACAGCTGATTCTTAAAAGAGCTAATTGAGTTTTTTAACGAACTAACCGAGGCAAAATTAAAGAAAAAATAGATTAAAAAAGGGTAAAACAGGAAATTAAGTATTTAATTTACTACCACGTTTCGGTAAAAAAAAAGAAATGTATAAAAAAATGTAAGCAATTGCAAAATAATAAAAGTCGGAGAAAGTATAATTTGAACGCAATGATCAACAAGACATTATGATATTAAAATTGGTTGTAAATTTGCTTTTCGACGTAAACGAAGGTATGACATTTTATTTGTTTTTTTTTTTAACTGTCACTACTTACTTTTGATTAAAAAACATTTTGATTTTGTTTGGATTTCTGTCTAATAAATACATACGTTAACTAATAGTTGGTTTATTTATTTTTGAACAAAAAGTTTAATTTAAATATAGTTAATATTATGAACTAGACATGTCTTTCACAAATACTAAAAGACACTTAAGGTTTTTAGTTAATCAAAAGCTAAATTAGTTTAAAAACGCTTTATGCAATATAAATACTGTTAAGTAATCAAAAATACTGCAATACATAATGCATTGTCAACGAACTTGCCTTTATTTACATGTCGACAAACGTTTATTTTTCTACTGCACTCAAATACACCTAGGTTTATTTCTTTTGTACTGTTTTATTGGTGATTGTTTAAAGTCATGTGGTTTTTAAAGCAACTTCTAACATTTTATTTAAAATTTACTTAATGCTTTTAACTCCGTGGTGACAAATATGATTTTTAATGGGGTGCAGAAAGTTTACAAGTTTAAAAAAAACCTGAATTTGATTTATTTTATTTTAGTGAGATAAAAGTACTACACTTACGGCTAAATTTTTGTAAACAAAAGTTTTTTTTAAATGCATAGCTTTAAAAATTGTATAATATTACAATAAGTGTTTGAATTTTGAGAGGAGCAGAACATCAATTACCTACCCCACGCAACACGAAGGTTATGTGAGTATTTAAAAAAAACAAACACTCTTATATTTTGTCAAGTAACAAATTATCGCGTTTGCAAAGGACTTGCTTTATTCAACTGACGCACGTTTTTTTGTGTTACAAATTATTATATTGCGTCACTTTAATGAAGCAAGTACTGTGGAGATCTTTGTTATTCTCGTATATTCCAACGAACTTGTTCGTTAGTAAACTATTACCAAGTAATTTTTAACATAAAGTTTGTATTTAATCAGCAACTACGCCACGAAAGACAGAATGATTTTCATTTCATCTTTGACAAGTCAGTTATACAATTTTGTAATTTATTTTCGAGTATAACGAATAGTTCTTACAAAACAAAAGCATCATTTGAATAAATAAGAACACACTTATTATTTCATTTAGATCAAACTTAAGAAAAACTTAAGTCTAAAAGAAGATTAACATCTTTTGTTGAACTGAGCTAACGAACTTCAAAATGTTTTTAAAAGGTATAAACACTCTTTTTAAAGTAATAAACATACTCAAGCACAATATTATTCATGTTTATTTCTTAACAAAACATACTTATAATGTTACAAATCTATTAAATTTTAGTACAGCACTGAATTTATTTCATCATCTTTAAAGAGTTCATTGATATTCATTGCTTAAAAGAATTGCATACCTAAAAAGTTAAATAGTGTAGAGTTTTTAGTTTAATACAAACTTATATTTTGTTTATAATCACTTTCGTGTCAAATTTATTATTTGAAAGCTTATATTTAGTAGTAGCTAATGTAACCTTTAAGTTATTAGGTAGTTTTAACTAAAGTTAAATTGTAACTTTTTTTTTTTAATGCTTCTAAACTAATAAAACAAACTTTATTTTAACGTTCTGATTTATAGTTTATCTGATAATAAATTTATTTCCTAAAAATATAAATATATAGATATTAATAATTGCTTTTATAACTAGTATACACAAAAAAAATAATTTTAAAGAAAGTTAACAATTCTGTTGTATAAAACTTAAATTTCGCTAATTTTATAGCAAGAGATGAAGCTTGCATACTTAAATGAAATCAATTTTCGTTAAAAAGTTGAACAATAAATTTTTTTACTTGTATATAGAACAGTAGTGGTTTGTTCTTTGTCGCTGCTTTAAAACTCAAACTTAATTTAATTTTGTTTATAAATTTTTAAACTAAATTTTTCAAAAACAGTTATGTAAACTTTCCAAATTTAAAGGCTTCTTTAACATACAGTTAAACGATAAATTTTTGGTCAAAATAAAATAGAAGAAAACTTTACACCACATTTACTTTTTAAAATAGTTTCACCTCTATTGATTATAGTCAGCGATTCGGTTACATTTGCATCTCCACTTATTCTTGTAGAGTTCATAAACAAATCCTTAACGTTCGTTTTCTTTGGAAACTTGTTCCAAATATCTTTATCACCTATAAAATTATTTATGTTAAGTATTTAGATCATTTATTTATTTTAAACTTCATTTTTAAGTTAAATGAAAAAGTTTTAAACAGTAAATCACCAGTTTAAAAAATTAATAACAAAAATTTCAAAAATTATCTTTTTCATTTATAACAAGCTTATTCTAACCATTATTAATAATTTTTGCATTTTTTACTGTTCCCCATTCATTTGCAAACTGCCGATTGAACATTCTTTTGTTGCTGTAAACTTTTCCACTCGACTCATGTTAAATAATTAATAATCAGTTTCGAAGTAGAAGAAAAAGACTATTAAATCATCATAAATAAAGAAATAAAAGAAAAAGTGTTTTACAAAAGTAAGCACGTTTAAAGTCGTGTAAGTAAAATAAACATAGAAACGTAATAAAAACTATTTTTCAAACCATTGAAATATTATAAGTGAGCATAAAAATCAAACATAGAAAAAAACTTTATTGAACTAGCTTATACAATTATGACTTACGCGTTCTAGTGCTTTCAATAATAACATTTTCAACATAAGCACCACTGTCTATAAGTGATGTATCAAGATTCGCAATTTCAGTTTCAATAATTTTTCCGACTGATAGCATTTCTTTAACTTTAAAGTTTTTTATTACATAACAAAATTATGATAATTTTTAAACTAAAATAGTTTCAAAGCATGTTTACATATACATACTGCTTAAAACTAAAAACAAAAAAAACTCACAATGAAATTTAAATGTTCAAACTTTTACAAACTGTTATTCTGTTAACTTGCTACACAATACAATGCTGTATTGCTTCTAAAGTCATTTGCTTTTATACGCTGCAGACGAATATTTGTTTTAAGCGTACGTTAATTTATGTTTTTATTTCTCATGGTAATATTTTGAGGGTATTTTGAATGGTAAATGCATTTTCAAAAAAACAATAACTGTTAGCCTGTTACTATAACTATTTGTTTAAATAGTTCAAGTTCACTAAAGTTTAAAGTTTAAAGATTTTCTGTGGTACAATTTTTGAGAACTTTATACAAGAAGTTTAGTTTTTAACAATTCAAAATGCTATTATAACCTCGCTATACTTGTTTATTACTTTAAGGGTAAATTTAAGGAGACTTTTTTAAAGACCATTTGAAAAAAAATACATTTCTAAATACCTTATCAAAGGTACATTTTTAATAAGCACACAAGTTTAAAGCATATTACTAATATAATGATTAAGTGGCTACTTTTCTTTCAAGAACACAAATAATTTAACTACATAAATGACAATATAAGTTGATTTTTAAACTTCAAAAAGGACAAGTTTTGAAATTTTTCGAATGTAACCAGTGGTGACGAGAGATAATTTTTTTAGATACTGCAGAAAGTTTACAAATATTTTAAAATTCCTTAACTTAATGTTTTTTAAACTATTTTGTTACGACAAAAATACTACAATTACAGCTAGTTGCTTATAAACAAAGTTATATCTAAAAAATACTTGTTTTCAAAGTTTTATAATATTACAATAATTTTTTTAATTTTTATGTGAACCTCTAGTCCAACAATAAAGCCGACGCAACGCTTCTTTACAACAATATAAAAACAAACACTCTCTTATATTTAGAAAACTGAAAAGTTATCACATTTGCACGGTACTTGCTTTCTTCAACTGAGGCACGTTTAAAGTAAATGTTTCAGTTAAATAAAGCGACTAATGTGCAAATTTCTGTTATTGTTGTAAAGTGTGGGAACGGGTCACTTTTGCACGAGCGTCATTTTTGCACGAAGACACTTTTGCACGAAGAGACACTTATGCACGAGCATCACTTTTGCACGAAGGGTCACTTTTGCACGAGGGGACACTTTTGCACAGCGTCACTTTTTCACGAGCGTCACTTTATCAGGAGGGGACACTTTTGCAAGCAAGGTCACTTTTGCACGGCGTCACTTTTGCACGAGCGTCACTTTAGCACAAGGGTTTGCACGGCGTCACTTTTGCATGGAGGGTCACTTTTGCACGAGGGGACACTTTTGCACGGAGACTCTTTTGCATGCAGGGTCATTTTTGCACGGCTAAATTTTTACATGTCAAAGTTTTTGCACAGCGACATTTGCATGGCGACATTTTTGCAAAGCGTCACTATTGCACGGCGTTATATTTTCACGGATCTAAAAAAATTATAAACAATCAGTCAATTTTAAACGGAACTTTTATTTTGCACGCTTATAATTTTTATTTTCTCAAATAAAAATTTAAATATATATTTTTTTGTCAACTTAAATAATATTTGCTTTTAAACAAAATTTGTTTTGAATGAATAAAATGTGGTAGTTTTTTAATGAAATTTTAATGTAAAGTTTTTATAAATTCATTTTACAAACTAAGTTTTGGTCAAAGACTTCGTAAGTGCTTAAATAAAGTTCCTAAATAAAAGTTTCTTTTCGAAGTTTTACGTAGAACAATATTTTAAAGTACCATAATCCATTAAATCATATTTATAATCTTAATTTAAATAAACTGAATGACTACACATTTTTTGATTAAAGTAAAACTGTTTTGAATACTTTAAAAGAAAATAATCTCTATGTCTTTATTTTTTAAATAGGAAGATAAACTTAATTTAGTAAGGCTTTAAATCACGAACATTGAGTATTATTTTTTACTTATATTCTCTTGATGTTATAATTAGCATTGAATAGTTGTTTATAAAATATTTTAAGTTTATTTTAATTTTAAACAATTGTTAAATTAAAAAAAAAAAAGATTTAGTTAACTTATGTAATGTTAAGGTATTTCAAGTTTTACTTGGTGTTTATTTATTTATTTTTAAATTAGCATGAGAATAAAAAGAGCAATAAAATAGCGCATTTTTCATAATTTAAACTTAGATTATTTCTTTATTATGATGTTCCATGATAAGCCAATGAGAGAGTAAAATTTGGAAGTTTGAACTTATGTTCAAAAAAATATACAATATTAGTCTTCAACTGCTGCAATATTTCAATAATGAGGCTTGGCAGAATTCTTTTGTTTATCGGTCAGTTGAAATATGAAACAAACTACCAAATGAACAAGTTTCTTGCAAACATTTGAAATGATTTCGATTAAAGTTAAAAAAGTTTTATCTGAAATATACTTGTGTTAGTAAAACTAATAAGTAATTTATATCAACCGTTAATTTAATTTAAACATTTAGCTTAGTTTATAGTTCAATTTTTTTAGCTGCATATTTACTCTATAATAATGAGCCATTTTTCAATGTATTTAATGATTATTCATCTGGCCAGTCTATTGTTAATGTCCTTGCAGCGTTAGGTTTTTATTTTTGTTATTAGTCAATGCAGTTAAATATTTGATGCTAATCGTTCTACATCAAAACATAAATAAGTATATAAGTTTGTGGTTAAAATTTTGCTTTTTATGTTAACCTATAAGTTTTATATCAAATTATGTTTTTATCTTAGTTTTAATATATAAACTATTTGTTTTTATTTCTTTTTTTTTTCCTTTATGTGTCTTTTAGTGTAAGTGGTCTTGGTTTTGATGTCTAAGTCCTTCATATGGACAATAAACTTGTAACTGTATAGTAAAATATATAAAAAGACATAGATGTTGATTAATTTATTAAAGTTCAAAATAAACTAGAACAATTTACTTACACTTAAAGTATTTTTTATCCTAGTTTTTAAATAAATTAAATTTTTTGTACCTTGTATGAATCTTTTGTAAATAATTTTATTTTATTTTTGGATTATTTGCTTAAAACATTAACTTTTACTGTTTAAGATTTTAAATCTTTCACTATTTACCTTTAATATTAGTATGTTATAAAGTTTTAGTTTTCAGTTTCTTTTAATATAACAAATTTAGTACTAGCTAAAAATGTTTTACTAAAATGCAAAATTGATGTTCCATGCAAAAAAGTCATCGTGCTAATATGTCGCTGTGCAAAAATTTCATCGTAAAAATGTGACGTTGTGCGAAAGTATCGTTTTGCAACAATGCTGCCGTAAAAATTGTCATCGTGAAAAATACCGCCGTGCAAAAGTGTCTCCTCGTTCGAAAATGAAGCCGTGCAAAAGTGACCCTGCGTGCAAAAGTGACGCCGTGCAAAAGTTTCCCCTCGTGCAAAAGTGACACCTACCCGTACAGTGTACATTCTGATGATCTTGTTTGGTTAGGATTTTATTTATCAAACTGTCTACAAGTGATTTATCAACACAAAACATATATTAACTAAACAAGAAAGAAACGGAAGAAAGTTATTTTTGAAGTAACTAAACTAGTTAAAAATCGCTATATGTATATTAGTGGTAATGTTTTATTGAAATTTTGTAATGTAATGTGGTTGTTGAAACTAATTTTAACTTTTTATTCAAAAGTTACATAGTTCTTAAAACTTTCAGTTGTAACCAATGGCGAAGAGTTTTACTTTTGTTTATGGGTTTAGAACATTTACAAGTACTTAAAAAAACCTAAATCTGATAAAAATACTACATATACAGCTAAAGATTTAGAAATGTTATCAATTTAAAAATTACTTGATATTTAATAAGTTTTATAATTTGTTTTATGTAAACAACTGCTCTAATGCTACACCCAACGCAATGCAAAGGTTGTAAAGTAATTTCTAGCAATAAAAAACAAACAGTCTTATATTTTGACGAGTGACAAGTTTACTGACCATAATAATAACAATTTGCACAGTTCTTGCTTTATTCAAATGATGCACATTTCTTAAACAATTATTTATAGTGCGTCAGTTGATTAAAACATTTTATGTGGTAGTTGTTGTTATTATCTTGTATTGAAGCTAACTTGTTTCGTTAGAACTTCTATTAGCAAACTATTAACAAGCAAATTTTGAAAATATAGTATATGTTATTTACAACTACGCTAGGACAGTTATTTTTTGCTTTTAAAATTGCTTTTTATTTCAGTTATTGATGCTAGTATTAAAACTAGCATGGAAAAAGTTATTTTCCTGTGCAAAAACTATAATTTAAACAAATAAAAAAAACATGTTATATGCTTTTTTTTTTTTTTGAGCTGTATTTTTCTGAATAAACTTTTGAAGCATTTTTGAATTAAAATAATTTAAGTTGATCTTTGTATTAACGCATTACTTCAATACAACACTTTAACTAGAAATTTATTAAAAATAAAAAAAATACAAAGAAATATAAAATATAAAAAAAAACTTTTAAAAGCTTAAAATCTAATTTCATTTAGCAAAAATGTTAAGTTTTATTGCAGTAAAACTGCTTGGGTTATAAGGTTAATGAGATAGATGATTTTAAACAAAGTGAAAAGATATCCATTTACTATAAGCGTTTAAATCATTTATTTTTTTCGTATTAAAACGATAAACATTTTATTTTGTTATACACGTTTTAAAAAGCCAAAAAGAACACAGCAAAAGGTTAAAAATATATTAGCTCATTAGTAATTACAGACGCTGCAATTATTTGTAAAAAGCGATTATTCATATATTTGTCATAAATTCAGCGATGACTGGGCGTTTACTGCTACTTCATTACTTTATACAAGCAATCATTTTACTTCTAATGTTAATAAAAAAATTTTGTAACTAAAACTTTTTTTGAACTCAGAATAACTTAAAAATGCTATGCTTACAATTTCACTTCTAAATATTATCAACTGATAAATTTTAAAATTTATAAAACATAATCAGTTGAAAAAAAACTGAAGTTTTGAATTAAAACAACAAAAGCTTTATTTCAATTGCTTAAAAACATAGAAATATGTATGCGATAATCTAAAAAGTATTTCAAAAGCAAAAAATAAAAAATAAAGAAAACTGAACTTAAGAGTTTAGAAAAAGTACTAAAATCGAATACTGAACGATATGTGTATTGCATATGACAGTTTATAAAAACTTTGCAATGTGTATTAAACAATTATAAAAGTTTAAGACGAAATTTATTCTTTAGTTTGACTATTTTAACATTCTACTTTTTCAAAAAGTGGCAAATGAAAAACGAGGTGAAACTATCGTCCCTGCTTTCAGCTGAACCCCCCTCTCATCGACCACAATGTGCTTCTTGTAATCTCCGGTGAACATCACTCCCTTCATTTTTGAAATATCCCCAACCACTTTCCCGTCCTCAGTGGTCAGTTTTCGATTTTCTACTTTCATACCCGTCCAGACAAGACCAGAGACATTTTCCCAAATGTCCCCCAAGAACTTTCTGTAAATAACGGATTATTAGCTTTTTCCTGTGAGTATCAAAAAACTAGGTTATATCTTCCGAGCTCAATTTGATAATTTAGAAATCTCGCCCCTTTGTTAGAAACTGCCTTTTACTATTTTATTCCATACTTACTTATTCAATCCATTAATAGTTAGTTATTGCCCTAATATAACGAATATCACCCGAAATATCGTCCATTTTGGAGAAACTTTAGATTAGTTTAACGTATAAAACATGTCTTCAATACTTTGTTTGTAAATTATAAATTTAAGTATCAAGAATGCGCAAAATTTTGAACAAAGTACTAGATATTTTAAGGTACTTCACATGTGCTTATTTCTTAAAACTTGAAAACTACTAATTATAGCTTAAAATTTTGTCAGTTGTTTTAAAAGAATTAAATATGTTGGTTTTTTTTAATTACTTTTTGTCGTATATCAACCTTATAAGAAAATCTTGCATTTAATTAAAAACTATCTTGTTTTTTGATATAAAAAACTTCAACTTATGTTTCTTGACTCAAAAAAAAAAAGAGGAATGAAAAGAAATACAAAGGTGAAATGAAAATTAAATGATTATTCAAACTAACAATCTTGAGCTTTTGTCCTTCCAGTCTTCAAAATTAGTGGACATGGCAAGGAAGCCTTCATACTCACTTTTACAGTGTGCTCTCGCATCTGCGAAATTCTTATGCTCTTGCACAATTTTGAAAGTGTAGACTGGCCCTGAATGATATTGCAAATATTGCTGTTTGCGTTCCATAAACTCTATTTTTACATGTTGTAGTTTCAAATCTTTACAAACGTTTGTTTTGTTAAAAAAAAATATAACTATTTGTCTTAACTAAAAAATATTGCTCAATATACTGGACTTTAAAGAGTTTATTTAAATAATAATATTATAATATCAGTGCAAGTTTAAGTATTTTATTCACTACCAGGTTCGGTGGCAAAAGAAAAAGTAACGACCTTGTCAAGTATAATAAAGTAATAAACTGCATTTAATCTGGTGCTTAATTTAAGTAACCTAACTTAAGTGCGTAACTTCGAACTGAAATTAAAATTAAGAATATTAAAAAAATACCTCTGATTCAATTACCTTCGGGTTAAAAACACAACTTTCGACCACAGATATTACGTAGTAAACTCAAATGATATAGTTCAAAATTTGGTATTTTTTTATTGTTTTTACTAATTAAACATTTTGCTATACCATTTTAACAATTTAAATTACTTTTTTAGATATAACTAATTGAAACATGAATGTTTTTAGACTTTTTTGTTTAGTTTTATAAATTTATTTATCTAATATACTTTCCAGTAAAATTTTTGTTTTTTAACTTCTTTCTAATAAAATACAATTTTCTCATTGTCATTTAACTATTAATTAAAAAAAGTTATAGTTTTCTGTTTTAAAACTTACATTGTCTTTAACTTAAACAAAAAGTTAAAAAACTGGCTAAGATATAAAAAAAATCATACAAACCAGGTGCAACAGTTTGACCGCTCCAAACTCCAAAAGTAAGAGCCAGGCTCAAAACCAACGCCAGTATGCAAAAGACGGAAACAACAATAAAGGCTACAAAGTGCTTTTCACGCATTTTAATCATTTCTTTTTTTGAGTTTATGACTTTTTTCCTGAACAAATTAAGTAGATTAGGCTTTGTTGACTGTGCTAAGAAATAAAAAAACAGTACCTAAAAAATCAACCAATCTAAACGTTAGCTAAAAATAAAATTTTGAAAATTTTGAAAGAACTTAAAATCAAAGTTAAAAAATTAAATTTAAAAAAAAATATTTTTCCTGCAAAACTAATACTTAAATGCGAGGTAAATCATTTAAGACTAACTTATTTTGTATATGCTGTATAAAAATACGTCACAAAATGACAAATACATGTGTTAAAGAAAAGTTTAGTAATACCTTATTGTTGTTTGAGAATGTTTCATTTTAAAATAAAATAACAAGTAGTTTTTTTTTTACTTTAATAATAAAAATCAAAAATACTGAAACAAAGTCAAATTATAAATAAAATTATATTAATTTATTGTCTATCTTTTATTGCGTTACGCCGTTTCCCTGCAGAGCATTTCATCAAACGCTAAAAAAACCTTAAAAAAAAAAAAACAATGCGATGAATTAGAAAAAAAAAACACACATAAAATTAAAGTTTAATGTAAAATATGAATTACCATTAACATGTTGTTTATAAAAGTTAAATTCGAATTTAGTATAGGCAAGTTTAATTTTAGTATACTTTTAACTGTGTATTATCGAAATCAATTACAGTAGAAATAATTGTATAACTAATATACTAAGGTAGATTTTTAAAAGGTTTTTAAAGCAATATCTTTTAAAAAATACATCAACGTTTACCACTAGAATATTAATGTTGTGTAAGACGAAATAAAAAGTAAACATGCATTAGAAAATCATTTGTTAATAGATTTAATATTATTTTCTTGGTATTTGGTAACTTTTTGAAGTAAAACTAATAGAACTCAAAAAGACTGACTTAATTTGTTTACTTTTAACAAAGTTATCAAAAACGTTGACACATGCATGAGTAATAGAAATTAATTGCCATTTGTTTGTATTTTAGGTATTTTACGTACAACATAGAAATTATTATCAATAATTTTAAAGAAATTTTATTTTTCAACATACTGATTAAAAATAATACAAACCGTAAACTTAAAAATTTTATTCTACTTTTAAAAAGCACTAAACAACTTTAATGAAATAAAACCTATTTATTCTTTTTTTGATTGATTTAAATTTAGTATGTCCAATAAGTTTAATGTGTTAGATTTGTATGATTAAGTTATTAGCACAAATTCTTTTAAAGTGTTTCCCCAAAACTAATAAAGTATCAAGTACAAGCATTTTATTAAAAATATGGTAAACTTATTAAATTTTCTAACTTATATATACACCGTTTAAATATACTTAGTCCTTATACTATTGGAGCTAACTTGTTTAATTGTCCTGTTAGTTTTAATCTTTTTTAATTAAAGTGTAAATTTTTAACTCCAAAGATTTTTGCTTAAATTTAATAACCAAAATTAGTTGTTTTGCTCATTAAAGATTTAAACACAAAATCTACATATTGTGCATTATTATGCATTTCTTATAACAACTTGTTATCTAGATTTACTTGTTTAAAAACATAAACTCTAAAGTACGTACTTGTATTCAACCAAAAAAGGTTTAGTTTCAGAATAGCTCAATGCATTTGCATAAGTTATGAACTCAAATTAGAAGTAAAGGATAATTTGTATTAAATTTAGTTGCCATATATTTTTACTTAAAATATAGACATGACTTAAGTGTAACAAAAAAATATTTAAAGTGTTAATACTTTAAAAAAATGTACAATTGAATAAAATTTAAGGATAAAGTTTTGAAATAAATTCATTCTTAATTGTTAAGTAATTTTGTTTAGTTTTAAATGATAACTTCAAAAGGGGCTTGGAAAACTGCGGTCAAAAAGTATTTTGTTTTGTTGAGGTTTCAGTGATACTTTTTATCTTGAAGTAGAAGTAACAAACTTAAGAAATTACCATAAAAAGTATGCTCTCTTTTTCTAATAAATTATTCAATAGGTTTTACAGAAATGTTCTGTTCAAGTGTTATGTAATTCTAATGCAGGGGTAGGCAGGCAGTTGGTGGTCGCGGGCCAAATTTCAAGTTTACGAAGTCCTCGCGGGCCGCAGTTTTAGTTTTGGTGACATTTGAATAATCTTTTGGTTTTAGTTTTTGTCACACGAGAGAAAAGTTCTACTTTTATTTTTAAATGACTTTTAGTTATACATAGAATGCTTATTTTAATAAACATTTATTAGAATAAAATTTACATTGACTAATATACTTAAGTGTTAATAACTATGTACTTTCATAAGCATTGATAAGTTAAACTTAATACTTTTGTAACTTTATTAACAACCTAACTCTTTATAAAAAACAAATTTGAAAGACAATTTATGGGTTACTTTTATATATTTGTTATACTATTAACAACTTTTTTCATATTTCTAAGAATATTTACTTCAAAAAAATGTTTTTGCGTGTTAAATAGTTTACATTCATTAAAAAATTTAGTAATTAGTTAACTTAATAAAAATAATACCTGTTTGTATTCCAGAAAGCTAGAACAAATTCTTTAACATAATTAATTTTCGAATACTTAAATAAAATATCTTATTAGTAACTAGTATTTTACACAGTTGACACTTAAAAAGCAAAAATGTCTGAGTTGTATCAAACCAGCCTAAGTTTATTAAAAGTAGAAAAAACTAATAAATCGTTGTTAATTAAGCTTAAATACCTAGTAAAAATATCATCATCATCAAAAAGTACACATAGTGTAGAAACAAGAAAAAACTACAATTAGTAAACTACACTAGAATCATAAAAACTATTCTGGAAATTAAAAGATTTCTTTAAAGTGTTTGAAATAAAAGTTTCACACAAACCTAAGTTTTTAAACTTTTAAAATAGCCTGTTTGTGTAGCAACCCAGTTAAAACAAAGTTCACAGCATAAAGAAATAACGAAAGTTATTAAAAGTAAATAAATTACATGTCAAAAAAACTTACAAGTCAGCTGGAATGGACAATTAAGTTTCTTAAACTATTTTAACAAAAGTATTAAATTTTATTGAGTCATTAGCGAAATAGAATACTTGTTTTTTATTAAGCATTATAGCAATTCTTTATCTGCAATAAGAATATTGCATTTAAAAATATTAATTGCAAAATATAAGACGAGCTACAAAAATTAAAAAAAAGTTAGTTAGGAGTTATTGCTAAAACGATAATTTCCAGTTCCAACAAAGCACAAGATTATCTTTAGTAACTACAGAATTATTAGAAAAAAATTGTTAAGGAAAGTTATAAACTAGCAAAATTTATTATTCAAAATGAGATACCGTTTATAATTGAAAAGTTTTTTAAAGAATTTATGTTGGTAGTTATAAAAAACTTTTGTTTATTTCTTCAATGACAACAAAAGGTCGTATTTAGGAAATGCATTAAGGTTATAAAGTCGCATAAATCAAATTATGACTTTAATCAATATGTTAACAAGAGAACACTGATAGAAAAACTATTGCTCATCTGAGAATTTTTATTAGAGATGTTTTACTAACTTCGATATTTTAGTAGAATTTCTTGGTTTAGTTCCAACACGAAGCACAACAATCGGTGAAATTTTACAAGTAAAGCTGCAATGCACCAATACAAAGGTTTTAGAAGTACAATTCCTTCTTTTTTTTTTAGTATAAAGTTTAATTAAAGTTTATAATGTGTTTTAAAAATATATCAATATTAAAAAACACTGTTAGGCTACTTAAGTAGATTTTTTAATAAAGAAATGTTTATTTGCTAAATTTTTTGTGTCAAATCGAAATTTCATTACTTTACATTGAAAAATTGTTTGAAATTCCAGGTTTATTCAAAAAATCTCAAATTCAAGTTTTTTTCCAGAATTTTTAAGCATTAATTATCTAGTTCAAAGCTTTTCCGGGATTCAAGATTTTTTGGCAATACTGATTGTTCACACTTAAATGTACACAATAATATAAATAATATATTGAATTATATCAGCTGCAAGACTTAAAATTTAACATATATTATAACTCAAACTAACACTGTGGATTGAGCAAAACATACATCATAAGTTTAATTTGCCACTTTTTCAAGCAAAAAGCCAGCCTAAGTCAACAAAAATATTTATGATATTTTTGTATACAAAAAATAATTCTAGCCAAAAACTTATAAAATAACTTAGTTGGCTTGAGATTTGAAGTCTACAAATAGCGATAGTCTAAGTGTGTGTCAATGTTTAGTTGTTTATTAGCTTGAATTTGAACTATTTTGATTAACAGTGTACAACCTTGATAAATTTACCATCCCTAAGTCTAGTTTATATTTATTAGGTAGCTCCAAAAATCAGCAAATGTGTGTATTGATATGCAAGGCATAAAAGTTAACTTAATTTTACAAAAACAATGTTTGAAAAATGAAAATGTATACCTAACAAAAACTATATTAATTTATATCATATATATTGTTTTAAATATGACTGTACAAATTTAGATGATACATGTAGAAACAACAATGTTAGATAATTATGCATAAACTAAACTTAGACTAACTAAAGCATTAAATAAAAAGTGGTTTAAAGTATGAGCATCTTTTTAAGTTAGTGTGCATATAAATTAATTTAAGTGCAAAGAAAACTTCTAAAAAATTAAAATGTGTCAAAAGAAAAATTAAGAAAACCTTATTTCTTATTACTATGTTATTTTAAATGTTTTTACACTAAAGTATAACATTTAAAAATTAAAAAATCTATAAAAGAAACCTAGGTATAAAAAACAGTGAAAAAGAATATCTAAGCTATAAAGAAATGACACTTTAGTTAATTACTGTGAATTACTTTTGTACAAAAAAAGGAAAACACTCTCATTTAGTTTATTTAATAAACAGATATTATATAACTAACTTATTAAGTTCAAGCACTCTTTACACTATTTTTTCAGATAACTACTTGCTGTTGTAAAAAAAAAGTTATTATGAAACTTAGAAAAATATCCTGTTAAAATGCTAGTTTGTCTTTTTCACATTTTTAAACTAAAGCAGTAATTTCTTCTAATTATTTTTAAATATTATACAGACTTAAAACCAAACTAATCAAATTAAATCGAGTTAACGAAAAAAATTTAACTTGAAACATATTTTTGCTCAGCGGGCCACATTTACATGCTCGCGGGCCACAAAATTTTCTTTCGCGGGCCGCATTCCATTCAAAAAAATAACGTCCTCGCGAGCCGCAGATTTACCCTTCGCGGGCCGCAATTGGCCCGCGGGCCGCAGTTTGCCGACCCCTGTTCTAATGCCTAGTCTGTTTTAACATTCTTTTATAAATTTGTAAGTTTTTGTTGGGTTCAAAAAATGTTTTGCTTTAATTCATTATTTCTACCGACGCATAAAACTTCTTTTACCTTTTAAAAAACCATGTAATGTTTTATAATCTTATTGGTTCAAGACAATTATACTTTAGAAAATAAAATAGACTTTATTTTTATTTAACTCCTATGTTTTTCAATTTCAGTTGGCTTATAACCAACACAACAATTTGCTTGTAACATGTTTTTTTTTCTAAAAAATTATTTTACTATCAATGTCCATACTAAATTTGTAAAAATATTCCAAGTTTAACTGAGTTTATCACAATGCTTTTTAGCACAGTCAAAACCTTTTTAAATTATATGTAAAAATATTAAGTAAAGCATTTGTGTTGTTAAACAAATCTAAACTGTGATAACGTACTTTAATATACCAACAAAAAAGTCATAGAAATCGGTATAGTTTGTAAAAATCTGATATTATTTTTCATTACTGATGAGAAGTATATTAAAATAATTAAAGTTAAGTTTTAACGATGTATAACTATAACAATTTTTTTCTTTGTCGTCTTTCTGTTTATAAAGGATGTTTGAATTAGTAATAGTGTACGTTAAGAAGTAAATTAATTTTTAGAATGAGTAACTTCTTATGTTATATCGATTTTAAAGTCGTTACTATTCCAGATAGCTGTTGTTTATTTTATTTTGTTTACATGTATTTTAAAAACTTCAAAGTAGCTGGCAGTTCTGACAAGTACCGACTAACAATTGGAAATCCAGGTATAGTAGGTTAGTGTTTTGTTAATTAAGTTTTTCTAAAATTATTTCTAGGTTAATTTTATTTTCAGTACTACTGTTAATAACCTAACTACAACTCATCCCAGGATTTTTACATTTCTTTTAATTATATTTCTTCACTTTACTATCATTTCATTGAACTAGTTTAAACTTAGTTTACTGTAAAGTAAAACTTGTACCTAGATGTGTAATGTTTTCTAATAAGGACAAACTACAATTATTTGCTTAGAAACAGATATTGATTATGTTAATGATATATGCATAGTTGCCAGAATTTTTCTGCTATTTTTGCCCTCATTCAACTTCTATAGAAAAATTGACATATATAAATTTTTAACCGTTAAGTATCGCCCAAGAGCTAAGTTTGGCTTTCTTTGAATTTCAGTAAATGAATTAGTCTACAAATAAAACACTATACTATAGTGCTATTCTTATTAACTTTCAGTTTACTGAAATTAACTTCTTTAGACTAAAATACTAAAAGAATAATTCTTGCAAACTAAAAGTACAAATTCCGGTATTTAAAAGTTGCTTATAGTTTTTTGCTCATACTTAAAATTATTTTCAAATGCAGAAGTCTATAAGTTAGGTTCGAGTTTTTTGAGTTCGCACAGTCGGTTAAATTTGCAAATATTGAGTTCGCACTGCTGTTTAATTTTGGATTTAGAATTAAAAAAAATTGCTTAGTATATAACTTTTTCAATTTTAACTTAAGTGAATTTAAGTTTAATATGTGCTTCAAAATATTATTATTAATGAGTTTTTTTTTCTAATTTATTTAAACAAATGTTTAAAAACATTATAAAATTAAAGAAAAACAAAACAAAAAAATTTAAAATGTACTAAATGTTCTAATCAAAGAAATCATTTCTTGATTAAGAACTTTAATTATATATTTCTGTAAATTCAGTCTCAAAATAGCAGTAATAAACACTTTTTTTTGAAAAAAAGCAAATTATAAGATTGTTTTTATATTTTTATTTAAAAACGATTCTTTTAAAAATATGTAAATGAAATGGTACTTAATGTTTAGACAATGATTTTTTTATAATTTACAGTAACTTCAAAATATGTAACCTTTTTGTAATAAATTTTGGTTTAAATTTTAACGATAATAGTGGATAAAAGCTTTTTTTTCTTATTATTAGTAGAGTATTTTAAAAAATACATTAATTTATTATCGAACTGTAATATTTATATAGTTTTAGACTTTTATTTTGAATACAAAGTGAAATTTAGCAAGTGTTCTTAATGAAAAGGTTATTTATCAGTTTTATAATAAATTTTATTAACAAAAAAATCTTTATTTATTTAGTTTGTATATATTCCTACAGTGAACAGAATTTTTGGATAAACTTAAAAAAAAAGATAGCTTTTCTAATAATTGGACGTATACAAATTCAGTACATTTACCTTTAGGATACAGAAAACTTTTAGATGTAAAAAATTCATTAGCTTAAAGTAGCTAGTATAATTTTTGTAGCTAATTTAAGTATTTTTTCCAATACTTGAAATATATTAAGTAACTTGTTGAAAAAATTTGCAATAAACTAGCTAAAAATATATATTAAAAACTAAAGCTCTATCATAGTTAACATATAAAAAAAACAAATAATAAAAACAAATCAAAGTAATTGCAGAAATTGTAATAGTTCACTGTTTAAAATCCTGCAAAACTATTTACATAACTAAAAATCACATCTTATAAACAGTAAAACTTATTTTAAAATATAAAACACCTAGAAGAATTTATTTTAAATTTTAAGCTGGTCTTTTAATCTTTTTTGTTCATCATAATAATGAAAAACAAATGGATTAAAGCTATTAGAATTAAATTGCTTCTATTGGTACTCCTTAAAACTTAAAAAACCATAAAAATAATAGGTAATACTATTTAAGCTTCATAACTAAATGTTTTATGTCATTATTTTAGGTATTTATTTGAAAAATTAATAAGAAAAAGGTCAAAAAACATCAAATAATCTACTGTGAAATTAAAAAGACTAATCAACTAGATTTAAAAAAATTTCTACACTATTTTTTCTAAAAGGTAGTTTTCACATAAAAAGTAGAGCTTACATTTGTAGTTTCAAAATTTCATTTCTATAAAAGCTTTTATGATAAAAAATTATGAATAACTTTAAATTTAGTATGAAGAAAATTAATAAAAAGATACAGCTTAAAAAGCATTT
This sequence comes from Thalia democratica, assembly GCF_965202585.1. Taxonomy (NCBI): domain Eukaryota; kingdom Metazoa; phylum Chordata; class Thaliacea; order Salpida; family Salpidae; genus Thalia; species Thalia democratica. The sequence continues at coordinate 80,276,318 of NC_139165.1, forward strand.
TAAGATCAAAACTACTAAATATCAAAATATTCTATTAAAAACAAAACTTCCAAGGTACGAGGTAAAAATTTAACTTAGTTTTAAACATTCAATTATTTTAAACATCTGAACGAAAATAGAGGTTTAATAAAAATACAATATGAATTTAAAAATATTTTAAAATGTTACATAAGCTTGGTTTATACAACTGATTTGTTTAAGCATTTCTAAAAAACTAGTAAATCAGAAATCAACAAGACAAATAAGTTTTAACAAAACCAACAATTCATAAGTTGAAACACTGAATAAAAAACTGTTTACTATTTCTAAAATTTTAAAAAAAGTTTGTATACTAAGTTAGTAAAATTTTACATTTAATGTAAAAAATAGTTTAAGTAGACTAAAACTAAATAAACTCTTAACTAATAAAAAATAAGTAGAAAAAACATCAGTAATAACATTCTAGATTGTAAAGTTGGCTTAAAACATAAAGAAACTCCAAAGCAATTAAAACAAATTGCTTTAAACAGTAACTGTTTTTTATTTTTAAGCCACTTAATTAATTTTTCTGTCTAAAAAATAACACCAAAATGTAAAAAAAACCATACAAGGAGGAATTTTTTATTGAAACTTTCAATCTTTTAACATACATCACTTTAAAAAGTTAACTGCTACAGTATATAATTTTTAAAATGTTTGATCTTTTAATAAACATGACTATAAATAATAACCAAAAATTTATTTTTTTTGTTCAAAACTAAATAAATTTAAAAGATCTAACAATATATAATTTAATTAATTATGTTTATATAATTACTTAAGTTGTTTTGAAACTATTATTTCTATATCTTCAAAAAACACAAGAACAACATTTTGTGAACAATTAGAACACAACTAAATTTAATTAAGTGCAAAATTTGTTACATAAAACTGTTGGTAATAAAATAATAAATATGTACTGAACTAATTAAAAATTAAAAAGGTTAAAAAAAATATTTTTTTAAAGTTTACCTGAAAAAACATTTAGAACAAATTACTTCAAGTTACCCTAGGAGTGAAGTATGTTATTTTTAATGTATTATAATTAAAATTGCAAACAATTAGGAAATGAAATACTTAGTATATAACAAAAATTCATATATTTATAGTTACAAACATATATAAAACCAATTTAATTTTTTTTCTTTTAGTTCAAACAATTATCTAAGTCATTTTATTGTCTATCATTGTAAATTTAACATTTGTTAAATATTTTTAAAATTAAATGTGCTCTCAACTTTAAACAACTATATTTAAAATTAGTTAAATAATTTAAATAAACAACATATAATTTATTTAAAAATCTACAAAGTAAGATCAAGCTATACATTTTTTCAAAATTCTTTAGCATCTATTAAACTTTAATTCAACCGATTCAGTATTCATGAAGTAATATTAAAGTTAACTAAAAATAAAAATTACAGTTCTTTTGATCAGAAAGTTGTATTACATGCCACAAAACAAGAGCAAATTATAACAGAAAATAAAGCATTTTGAGTATTTTCAATCTCTAATGTTTACTTAAACTTGGATTAGCATTCTAATAAAAATAAAAAATTTTATACAAAAGTTTTAAAATTTGTTGATTTTTTTTTGCATTTTAGTAAATCTATATCTAAGTTTAATTGATATATTTTATGTTTTTCTTAATTGCAAAAAAACAACAATAAAACAAATTCAAGGTTTTTTGCTTATTATTTGTTAAGAACATATAAAAGGTTGTGTAAATTAGTTAAAACTTTTAAAATATTACTACAAAAGCTTTGTTTTACATATGTTTGTATTTGAAACTTTTTACAGAAATTAGAATTTCAAAAACTTGTTTATCACTCAAAAATAAATTTTTAAACATTTGAAAATCCATTGTAGTTAAATATAATATTATTATACATTTTAAAACGAAGAGTTAGAAAAACAATATAAGTATTATGAAGTGGAAAAATTGGAATCATACTTTTATTAAGTTGAAAAAAAAAATTTGAAAGGTAAAAGCTTTTTTTTTTAACTAACTTAAAGACCAAAGTATCTTTTTAATTAAGGAAGATGGTCTAAAAATAATAAATAGATAAATTACAAACACTGATGAGTTATTTAGAATAAATGAAATATTAAAAAAAAAACTAACTTAAAGAGATGAGTGCTCCTGGAACAACTATCAAATTGGAACAGTCTCTCGAAATCTTAACCAACTTTTTGCGATTGGCTTTAATAAAATGTGCTTCAAGTGATATGAATTCCTGTTAAGTCAAACAAGTTTTTTTTAAATAGGTTGAACTAGAATAAACACATTAATACTAAACAAAAAATATCATTAAAAATAGAAAGCTATAAAATTTATTCAAGTATAAAACATTAAAAATTAATCAATTTGTACAAATATTTTAATAAAAAAGTTAAATAAAAAATAAAAAACAACTTTGATACAAATACAAAATACACTTCATCAAACTTAATAGATTACTAGAAATAATTGGATGTTTACTGATAATACTTTTAATGTTTATAAAATGTTCGAATAGAATTTAGTTAGATTTTAATTGCTTTCATATGCAAAACATGTACGTGTAGTATATTATTCTTCAATATTAAACATTTTTATTAAATGAAAACTGTGGACTTTAACATACTTTGGAAGAAACAATCTCTCAGTAAAAAAAATTATAAAAGTATTGTTATATAAATATCTCAATAGTGGCCAGTGAATAAAATTAAATTATGTAAGCTTAAATGTAGCAAATTTTTACTTTTTAAATAGAGAAAAATAAGTTGAAAAAACCTAAAATTTATGTCAAAATTAAGGCCAACATCAACTGCTAAAAAATACCTTAGAAACTTTTATATAAAAACTTTTTTTAGGTTTTTTGTTTTCTTTGGTTTAGTGTTAAAAAATGTCAGAATTCTTTGAAAAGTTGAAAAAAGTGTATATTTTCTCAATTTAAAACTTATAATCTTTTGAAAATTTTTATTGATGTATTTATGGTAATTACAAAGTATTTCTAAAAGAGAATAAGTATTTCAACTGCTTGGTGCTAAAATATCTTCATTTTTTATGTTTTAGCAAATATGATAAAAATTCTATATACAATTTTACAAAATAAATTATCATTAGGAAATTAACTAATTTTAGGTTTATACAAGCAACATCCTGATGCCTATTTGCACTTTTTTCTTGAAAAATTTCAAATAAAAAAAAAGTTAAAAATTTTAAGTTTTTAAATAACTTATTGTGTTTACCAATACTATTTCAACAAAGTTTAAGAAAAATGCTAAAAAAGTTTCTCTAAATTAGTCTTACAGAAATTTTTCTCTAACATTCTGCAAAAAAAATTTGTCAAAACTATGAAGAATTCGGAGTAGTTTTCAAACTGTATAGTCATAAAATAGTTGGATTTAAACTTACATAACTTCTTAAACACTTTAAGCAGAAAAACAACAAAACCAATTTTAAAACAAAGAAATCAAACTATGTTTAACACTTTGTACAATTTTTTTTTCAGCAAAATTATTTTATTATAACCAATGGCCGCTTTAATCCGTTTTCAGCTTACTGTGTTCAGGTAAAGTTTATACAAAATGATAATATTTTAGAAAACAAGCATGCATAGTCTAGTCCATTTATGAAAAAAATAATGAATAAAACCTGTTACTGAAGTTTTAATCATGAATATCTATAAAAACTACATGCTAATAGTAGATCAGTAGGAAAATTAACTTAGTTATTTTTAAAATCAAGCAGTACTAACAAAACTGTAGTAAAAGTATTAAGGGCATAGGGGAGTTAAACACTTTTTCACATTTTGATCTTATTTTATTGAGTTTTTAAGCTACAAGATGATTTTTACTGATTTTAATAATAAAAAACAATTTTTGAGATATATCAGGTCAAATTGGAAGGCAACAATAGGTTCCTTTTGGGAGGGGCAAACTAAAATAGCAAAAAAAGACTATTTCACTAAAAATCTATATTCTCTTACGTTTTTTGAGATAAATACCTCAAACTTTCAGGATATGTTGTTTAAAGTACTTTAAAACTTTTTCAGAAAGTATGTTTTTTAAATTAAAAAAATAAAATTATAAAAAAAAAAACAAAAAACAAACAGTTTTTTTTTTGTTTTTTTGTCACAAATTATTTATTTTTTTTTTGTTTAAATTCTCTTCCTACACAATTTTTTAAAAATTGCAAGGAGCATATTCTGTAAGTTTGTGGCATTTATCTCAAAAACGTAGAAGAAGATGGATTTTTAATGAAGTAGTCTTTTTTTTGCTGTTTTAGTTTTCCCCTCCCAAAAGGAACCTATTGTTGTTGTCCAATTTGACCTGCTATATCTCAAAAAGTAATTTGATTTTTTTTAATTTGTAAAAAGCAACTTGTAACTTGTAGTACTTAAAATTCAATATTATAAGACTAAATTGTAAAAATGGTGATCTACATCCCTAAGCCCTTAACATGTTTTTAATTGTTATTCAAAATTTTTGGTAGGATGATTAATTAAAATTAACTTTTTTCAAATGTTGGCTAGTATTAGCATGGTATTTAAGACTTGAGCATTTCGCTTGTAATCACTTCTTACAATATCTACATCTTACATGGTATGAACTAGAAACATCAGGCATAATCCAGTCTATCAGTAAAATCATATTCTGTATTTAATAGATAAGTCTTATTTATGTAAAGCAATAATCAACTACTTTACCTTTAAACTCAGGAACAGATTTCCATTTAGAAGTGTATTTTTGTTTATTGTTCCTAGTAGGTGCTTCCATTTTGACTACTATCATTTTTAACCAGCTGTGACAAATAAATATTTTAGTGCTTTATATTAAATAGGCTGTTATAAAGTTAACTATCATAAAATAACAAATAATATTTTTTTAGTATTTTTGATTAAATAAATCTCGGGAATCATAATTCTACATATTTTTTACTAATATTGTTACTTTTTTTAAATTAATCAATTTAAAGTTCTTGACTTAAATGCCTATTTCAATAATTTGATTTTAATTTTATTTTACTTCCATTTATTTGTTCAATTTTTTTTTTCAGATTTGTTAACAACAACTGAGGATCTCCTATATGCAAATATAGGAGTAAAACATTGTTTTGTTAGTAATAAGGTATTAAAATAAATATTAAATATTTTTTTTTACTTAATACTTAATAAAAATTCATTAGTTAGTTAGATAGATGTTTTTCCTACTTTTTAAACAACTTACAAATGTATAATTTGCTATTAACTATTCTAACTACTAAGTTGAAGTAGTTATAATTTAGCTGAGTTAATAATAATCAGAATTGCCACTCTTTGAGGCAAAATAGTCAGCCTGTGTTACCTGAGACTAGTTAGAGTTTATAATAAAATAGAAACAAAACGTTTTGGTTAGCAAATTTTCAAATAAAAATAATACTATTTAAGTTTAAATACAAAAAGATACCTAAATAATTACAAAAGAACTTTAAAAATCAATAATTGTAAGAAATAAAAACTGGTATGAGATACTTAAAAATCAACACTAGCATGAGATTTCAAAAAAAGTTCATACTAGCCTAAGAGTGCCACACACAGTATGTATCTGAAACATTTTTAAACTGTATATATCTTAAAAGTTAATTGAAACTATTTTTGGTTGTATAAAAAATCTTACTATAGACTTTATGGATGATACTATAAAAAAACTAATCTACTGATGTGAAATTTCTACATGATACAAACAAATTTTAAAACTGAAACATTAATTTTTAGCACAATCATTTTATCTAAAGTCCACCACAATAATTAATGTACATTTTCATTGACTATTTAAATGCTTTAAAAGACATAATTTTATTTTTTGCTCATATATTGTAGGATATGGGAAATGTGAGCTGAAAATTTTTTTAATGAAGCAAATCCATCAAATTTTTTTAATGAATATTTTATTAAAACTGTTCTTAATGATTCCTTTTTGTAACAATTAGATGATTAAGATCAATTATTTAAATACCATTTTAATATGCTTATTACACAAAACTTATTTTTAAATTTTTTAGGATTATTTTACATAATACTTTGTTAATTTTTTTTAGTGAATAAAAGACATTGTTTAGATTTTGATTTAAACACAGCTGTTTTTAGAAAAATTTGTACACTTCTAAACTTAAGCTATAAAATCATAACTTCTAGAATTCTTGAAAAACATGATTTATCAAAACCAAAATTTAAACAAAAACATTTATCAAATAACAGAAGAACTTACTTAAGAAATCAAAAAAGAGCTAAATAGAGTAAATAAAGTGTTAAAAATTAAAAAGAAAACATTATATAACTGTTAAGTTCTAAAATAATACTTAAAATGTTTTTTACTAGTCTATAGTCATATAGCTAACTCTTGAATAGTTAATAAGTATACAGTTAAAATATTTAGTTGTTACAAAAGGAGAGTCTTTAAAGATATTTATAATAAGAGTTAGCTTATAAAACTGGACTAACTTAATAACACATGTTAACCAATTTTATTATTTTAATGGTTAACACAGTTATGCACATTTGTAGGCTACTTTGTATATGGCTACTATACAAACAGTCCTAGACTTTAAAAATGCGTGGCATTATTAAATTAAATTTTGCAGATAGGTTGTTTCAAGAAATCTTATTTACCCATTTCATTAATACTCAATCTGTTGTTTTTTTTTTTTGAGTAAATAGTGACCAGCAAAAATGTGCAGAAATTAAGTCAAAGAGGCAATTAAAAAAAAAAAAAATTAAACTTTATTTTTGTTTTTGAAAAAATGATAAACTTATGTTTGAATAAATAGTAATTTGAAACTTAATCAAGTCATTTAAAAATTCATTATAACATTCAAATATATAACATAGATTACAAAAATTAAACTAAAAAGAAAACTTTTTGATAAAAATCTTTAAGTATTTTAAGACTTTAATTACAATTTATTTTTTATTTCTAGGATATTTTAATTTTTTATGGTAGACAACCATCAGATTTACTTCACCCTCTATTTTGCTTCTTAACATTAAATTGAACACTTTGTAAATTTAAAAATTTGTATTATCAGTGTAATTAAGAATTTGGAAATGTTTCATAGACAACTTACTAAGCTTAATATTTTGCTGAAAGTCTTATTTGTCTTATTTTCGTTAAACAATATAAAAAGTTTATATAAGTTTAAATTAACATTTAAATAACTAATTTTCTACCTAAAATAATGAAAAATATATATAACTAACTGAAATTTACTGAATATACTTTTTAATACTGATGATTTTTTTTATAAAAGTTATGAGCATGAGCATTTTTTAAATATTTCCAAATTTAATTTATTTAAAGAGCAGTGTTCCTTTAAAACCTTTTATAACGTTTTAACTTGTCACAGTTTAAATTTATTATTTTAAGCCTTACAACTTGTAGTTACAAGCATTGTTTTGTTACTACAGTTTATAAACTTTGATAAATTATTTTTCAAAATGTTTAGTACAACGAGATTCCCCTTTACGTTTACGTGACGCCCCTCAAGGCCGTTCTGCTATAAAAATCAAAATTTAGGTTAAAAGAGGTTTATGCTAAGCTAACAGCTATAGTGGAAAATAGCTCATTTTTTAACTAATTTTCCGCGTTTCAGCTACATTTGGCTTCTATGGATATATGTTAAACAGCGATGTACTTAAATAGCACAATGACGTACAACTTGTAACATTTGACGTGATTAGAAAACAATTATATATATCAGGTTATGGTGCACTTGCGTGGCACAATAAAATGCAATTCACAACCTACGATCATGACAATGATGGGTGGAAAGATGGAAATTGTGCTGCTAGCTATGGGAATGCCGGCAACTGGTACAACGCATGTCGTCATCAGAGCCTCATGGGACGGTACGGAGTAGATGGAGACAAGCATGGTGAATTCATGATTTGGTATTATTTTGATACCGAAAATTCTCAAACGGCTCTAAAAAAGATGAGATGGATGATCCGCGAAGTCGTCTAACATGTTTAACTTTGTGTTTAATGTATTTGCTGCATTGTGTGCTTTTACTAGTTACTAGTTACTTATAAAAATTTCAAAGTCTTCAACAATTACTTTACGAAATAGAGTCAAAGTACTTAGTCCAAAAAATTTAATTTTAAGCAAAAGTATTTAGCCCAAATATTTTAATTATAACTGATTTTTTGACTACATTTTGACAACGCCTTTATGACGTAGTTGACGTTTACTTACAGATTCTTATTGAAGCAAATTATTTTATGTAGGTTGTTTTATAGCATACTCTTTTACACTTTATTCATTACTGCTGTTATTAATCATGTAAATAAACAGTTTACTTTGCTCTTGGTGTCATTTTATACATACACTTAAGTAAAAAAATTACATGTAATATTACCAAACAAATATGTTTTTCTATGAAAATAATACAGACATTATACGGTTAATAAAGTTCTTAAATTAAACTTATAAACTATAAAAACATTAAAAAAAATAGATACTTAAAAGTATTATAGAATACATTTAAGTGTGTTAAGTAAAAATAACGAGAAATGTATTTTCTTTAATTGAAAGTTTTCAAAAGCTTGTCTCAGCTTAAATTTACCAATAAGAATAAGAGTCAAGAAGAACTGAGGCTTTAATCGGATATATTTGTTTTTAGTTTTTTTTTTGTTAAACTTTATTGAAAAAATAACAGCATAGCAATATAAAGTTAAGTTATTAACTGTTTAAACTGTTATAACTTTTTTTTTCAATATGATCAAATATTATTGAATTATTGTAATCTTACTCAGTGTTGTTGTAAATTGTAAACTTTGATTTTTTGCTAAATGAAAAATTCAATGCTAAACTTATGTTGAAGCGTGTATTTTAATAAAAAGTAGCTGAATACTTTATGAGTCAGTCTTAATTATATTTTCCTACCAAACTTGGTAGGTTTTATATTTTGATATTTCAGATAAATGAAACTTTTAACACACTTTTGATAATAAAATAAAGCTTGAAGTTTTAGTATAAGTTGTTTTTATAGAAAATAGTCTCACAATTTTAATCGATAATGCAATAAATAACGAGTTTGACTTAACTACTCAGCTTATTTTAAATGCAATCAAGGACATTACTATACTAGTGTATTTTTTAAATTTGCCATCGTTTACTTTTAACATAATTTAAACTTTGCGAAAAACAATGACTTGTTTTATAAATTAAAATTAAGTTACAAAACTTTTAAATTGTTATACAACTTTAAGTATTATTTTTTAAACACTTACTTAGTATTGTATGTTATCTTTTATTTAAAAAACATCGCTTTTATTTTGTTAAATTAAAAATAAGGTAATGAATATCATATTTATCTTTCTTGATCAAAGACGTAAAGAATATAGTCCAACTAATAACTAATTAATCAGTCAGATAAGTCTTTAGACCTTCTCACTCTAGTTATGTTAAAAAAACTATAAATTATTAATATATAACTTAGTACATTTAGGTTTTACAACTTTCATATACATAAATTATGAAAACAAATAAAGTTTATATCAGTAGTTATAGCATATCATACCTGAATCTGAAGTATTTAATAATTATGCAAGTAGTATGTACAAAAATTGTCTAAAAAGTGGTTCGCCGAAGAGTAAAGTCGCAGAAATGTCTTTAAAAGATTTGTTATTTACTCTACTTGCAGTTTCTTTTGTAGTTTAATTGAAAAAAAAAGTTATATTTTTTCGGTTGACTTTAATGATATATTAGTTAAAAAACATAAAATACTGCAAATTAAAAGAGCATTATGCAAGAATATAATAGCTATAATATTGACTAAAAAGTCTTTTGTGTTTCTTATTTTTCTAAACTCCTTTCTTGACACTATTTTTTAGTTTTAAGCAAATTTACTCTATATTACTGCTACTTTAAAGTTTGAAGATTTAAGTATAATGTTATTAAACGATAAGAAAAGCGTTCAAAAAATTTGGTCTACGAACCTAGTGTACGAAAAACCCTTTCGGTAACCAAACCACACACCGTATTTTTTCACAATTTCTTACAAGCTTAGAAGTTAAATTTATTAATCTGAACTTTAAAACCTTACGAAAATGAAATGAAAGAATAAAAATTAATTTAAACGAAAATTAGAAAAATTATGTGTTTACTTAAGAAAGTTTTATTCATAATGTACTTAAAAACTTGTCTTACAAGAAAATAATAAAAATACAGTACAAGCCTCAAGCTTAATTAATAAACATAGAAGTAAAAAAGTAATTAAAATTTATAAAACGAGATAAAAAATACTAATAGCAGACATGAAATACTTTAAAAATACGTCACAACTTTTTTTATAAGCCAAAATTGTAAAAATCTGAAACACTTTTACTTTTAATTCTATCAGCATTTTATGCTTAAAGTTTTTTTTAATGATTTATATACATACTTAAACAAGTTAGTAATCGAATAAATAAATATAAAAATATCATAAAATATTTATTACTTTAAAAAGAAGTGTATTTAAGCATAAACTCAAATCAACTTTTATAAATGAAAATATAAAAATAAGTACTGTAATATTTATACACTATACACTTAATGAGAAAAAACACAATCTAAAGTAAAACAAAAACAATGATTTATAATAAAAACAAAATATTTTCTTCTATTTAAATATTTGTTTTTAACTATTTTTAGATACGTTAGTAAGCCTTAAAATGAAACTATAAAAAAGCAAATAATATTTGCAAGCAAACAAAAATCTTTTAAGGTTTCCTCAGAAAACTAGTAAATTTGTTATAAGTTAACTTGAGATGGTTATCTTAGCTTAACATTTGTTTATATGCCTTATTTTCTGTCAAAATCTATTACTTCATCTACTACTTAATTTTTTTATATGGGCATACTTGTTAAATAAATGTATATATATAGAAATTTATAAAAATTTTGAAGTAAGTTCAAAAAAGTAATCTTGAAAAATATTCTGAAGAATAGCCAGATAGAAAATACTGCAATTTAGATTGAGCCACTGTTATTGTAACCAAAAAAACAACTTTTGAACTAAAGGTTTTTTGGTAATAAATGACAATTATTATCAACTCCCTAAACAAAAGTAAATAAAAAGTTGCAATGAACATTTATGACCTTGATAATTAGTGAATAACTAGTTATTTTTAAGTTCATCCTGGAACTTTCCCAAATGACTTAGATTTGTTAAACACAATAGTATCTTAGTTTATAATTTATTACCTTGGTAAGCTAGTAATTTGTGACCACTCTTGTGGTTTAATTTAGGTAGTAATTAAGTTATTTCTGAAGACCTCATATGATAATAATGGATTTTTCTAACACTTTTAAATTGGTCATTCAGGCTAGATAGTAACAAATTATGGTTTAATTTAAATATAAAGAGACCTAACTCATATAAGTAGAGATTTTGAACTTATTTTTTTGTTTTTAGTTTTCTAAAACTATCATCATACTTCTTATATTGTATGCATCTAAGCGCTCTGTTTATAAGAAGATTTTTATCATTTTGAATTTTTACTTTCTTTTCCGAGGAAAAGAAACCATAAATAATGTTGCTCATAACAAAGAATTAGAGATTAAATAAAGTGTTTTTTTTACTTAAATAAATATTTTTTATCCTAGTTAGTACTTTGATAAGATTTTCAAGTGCAAAACTATTGATTTAATTTAAATGACTTTTTACTTAGTTAACGTTATCATTTAAAGAGTTAATTATTTACGTCTCTAAAAATATATATATTATTCTATTAATGTTTAAAATAAAAAAATCTTAAAAATTTGTTTAAAGCTCATTTATAGAATTTCCTGGGTGTATGTATATTGACCCTTCTAAAATTTTACAACTGTTACTACTGTCTATTTTCACAGATATTTCTAGGCATAATGATTCAAATTTTTTTTGCAAGAAAATTTGCTTAATTGTCTTGTTGAATATAAAACTGAGTTTTTAATGAAAATAATCACGCCACCAGCTCTGATTTCAGAGTTCACAAAATGTAAACTTTAATTTTTCAATGATATTGCATCTATATTTCTGTTTTTAATAAGTTTTGTTTCACATTTACCGATAATATCTTGAAATATATTACATGAGTACATATTGTTTGGTAATAAGCTAAAGTTAATTTAAACTTTTAAAGCAGAGTATTCGTATGTTAAATTTTTTTACAGGTTATAAATTAATAAAAATATTTTTAGTTTATTTAACTAAACTATTTATTTTTTAAATTTCAACACCCAGTCTAGTACTAACAATAATTCTTTAGAAAAAAAAAAAAAACTAAATAAAATGTATTAAAATCGAGTTCTTCTCATAATCATTATTTCTTTTCAAATATAACCGCTTTCTCTTTGCAGATTAATCACTTAGTTTTTATTTTATTAGCTGTTTAAGTGTTGAGTTCAAACAATGTTATAAATAAACAATTTTCATTAACGTAGCTATATTTTATTATAATAAACAATGAACAATGGCATACAATAAAAAGTAAATTAATCCCTAAACTATTATACTATGTTCTAACGAATTTAAACTCTTATACTTGTGTATTAACACTTGTTTTGTATAAAAAAATCAAATATGATAAAATGTACTTTCCAAACTTTAGGTTTTAATAATATACTAAGACATATATTATAAAAACAAACATTTATAAAACAACATCAAATATGTAAAGCACAGTTAAAACTTAAGTCATGTGACGTTTACGACAATTATTACAAACAGTTCGTTAAAACTTATTAAAATATGGTCTTACAAAAGTAAAGTGCCTAAAAATGTTCTAATTGTTTTTCTTCCTTTTCAGCTAAACCGGTCCCTTCCGTAGTCATTCAATCGTTAAAAGCTTCCCAAAGTCTCGAATGGATTTTCGTAATCGTTTTCATTTCTCGTTGCCGCGACAATAGTCCTAACGAAAGAAGAAACATCGTAAGTGCTCTGTTGTAAATCAGAAGTTGGATTAAGTAGCTTGATGTTAACTGTGTTCGGTCCGTTTGTACACACTTGGTTAGGCTTGACCCAGGCAAGACCTACAATTTCTCCTCGTGTTTTATGGTTGATATCCTTTAGTTTGCTTTTATTGAAACCTTCTAGAATGAAAAGTTGTGTTCTCTTAGTACCACGATCATGATACCCGCCTAACAAGTGTTTATACTTTTTCAGGTTCCGTTTCTCTCTTTTCGACAATTCGATAGCAGTTTCCTCATTTAACTCTCTGATGGCTGTTGCTTCGATATTATAATCATCAGCATAGTCTAGTTTTTCCATTGGAAAGTTCAACTGCAAGTTTCCATCGTAGTTTTGCACAACACAAAGAAATTCTCCGACTTCGTTGACTACAATCACTCCAGCTACCGGCAAGCTTCTTCTGTATCTGTTGATCTGGTAGTAGAAGTTTTCAAAGTAATATTCGTCTACACCTATGAAGCTTGTCCAGTAGTTGTCGAAACAATAACTGTACACTTCTCTGAACAACTGCCCCTTGTCTGTGCCCTCATTTTCTGCTATAAAGTTGTAACTTATACGTTGAAGGAAATTGATAATTTTCAGTAACGGCATTTTCTCTCCATGGTTTTTTTCGAGAAAAAAATTAATTATCTCATTGCATAATTTTTCGTTTAGTAATAGATAGAGTCTTAAAATTTCATTTGAATTTTGTTTAAAGTAAATTCTGTCTTTCCACAGCCTTTTTCCAACAAAACTAGGTTGCATCTTTTCTAAGGTCTAAATAAATTCTAAATATATAAGTATGATTTAAACTTATTTATTTTTACCGAAAACTTTTTTTTTTCTTAGTGTAGTTTTAATAGTTAAAGTTTTGAGTTAAATCAGTTTCTAAATCTTGTTTTATTTTTAAACTAAAAAGTATAAAAAAAGTTAATCAAGTTCTTCATTTATGTAATCGTAAAAATTTCAAAAGATTTACTGTTTATCTAACTCAGGGGTCGGCAGGCAGTTGGTGGTCGCGGGCCAAATTTCAAGTTTACGAAGTCTTCGCGGGCCGCAGTTTTAGTTTTAGTGACATTTGAATAATCTTTTGGTTTTAGTTTAAGTCACAAGAGAGAAAAGTTTTACTTTTATTAACCTTATCATTAAAAATGACTTTAAGCTATACATAGAATGCTTATTTAAATTAATATTTATTAGAACAAAATTTACATTGACTAATATACTAAAGTGTTAATAAACTATGTACTTTTATAAGCACTTAATAAGTTAAACTTAATACTTTTGTAACTTTACTTACAACGTAACTCTCTATAAAAAACAAACTTGAAAGATAATTTATGGGTTACTTTTATATATTTGTTATATTATTAACCCCTTTTTTCATATTTTTAAGAGTATTTACTTCAAAAAAAGGTTTGCGTGTTAAATACATTAAACATTCATTAAAAACTTTAGTAATTAGTTAACATAATAAAATTAATACCTGTTTGTATTCCAGAAAGCTAGAACAAATTCTTTAACATAATTAATTCTCGAATACTTAAATAAAATATCTTATTAGTAACTAGTTTTTACATAGTTGCCACTTAAAAAGCAAAAATGTCTGAGTTGTATCAAACCAGCCTAAGTTTATTAAAAGTTGAAAAAGCTAATAAATCGTTGTTAATTAAGCTTAAATACCTAGTAAAAATATCATCATCATCAAAAAGTACACAAAGTGTAAAAAAACTACAAATAGTAAACTAAACTACAGTCATAAAAACTATTCTGGGAATGAAAAGATTTCTTTAAAGTGTTTGAAATAAAAGTTTCACACAAACCTGATTTTTCAAGCTTTTAAAATAGCCTGTTTGTGTAATAACCCAGTAAAAAAAAGTTCACAGCATAAAGAAATAACGAAAGTTATTAACAGTAAATAAATTACATGCAAAAAAAAATTATAAGTTAGCTGGAAAGGACAATTAAGTTTCTTAAACAATTTTAATAAAAGTATAAAACAGCTAAACCGGTCCCTTCCGTAGTCATTCAATCGTTAAAAGCTTCCCAACGTCTCGAATGGATTTTCGTACTCGTTTTCATTTCTCGTTGCCGCGACAATAGTCCTAACGAAAGAAGAAACATCGTAAGTGCTCTGTTGTAAATCAGAAGTTGGATTAAGTAGCTTGATGTTAACCGTGCTTGGTCCGTTTGTACACACTTGGTTAGGCCTGACCCAGGCAAGACCTACAATTTCTCCTCGTGTTTTATGGTTGATATCCTTTAGTTTGCTTTTATTGAAACCTTCTAGAATGAAAAGTTGTGTTCTCTTAGTACCACGATCATGATACCCGCCTAACAAGTGTTTATACTTTTTCAGGTCCGTTTCTCTCTTTTCGACAATTCGATAGCAGTTTCCTCATTTAACTCTCTGATGGCTGTTGCTTCGATATTATAATCATCAGCATAGTCTAGTTTTCCCATTGGAAAGTTCAACTGCAAGTTTCCATCGTAGTTTTGCACAACACAAAGAAATTCTCCGACTTCGTTGACTACAATCACTCCAGCTACCGGCAAGCTTCTTCTGTATCTGTTGATCTGGTAGTAAAAGTTTTCAAAGTAATATTCGTCTACACCTATGAAGCTTGTCCAGTAGTTGTCGAAACAATAACTGTATACTTCTCTGAACAACTGCCCTTTGTCTGTACCCTCATTTTCTGCTATGAAGTTGTAACTTATACGTTGAATGAAATTAATAATTTTCAGTAACGGCATTTTCTCTCCATGGTTTTTTTCGAGAAAAAAATCAATTATCTCATTGCATAATTTTTCGTTTAGTAATAGGTAAAGTCTTAAAATTTCATTTGAATTTTGTTTCAAGTAAATTCTGTCTTTCCACAGCCTTTTTCCAACAAAACTAGGTTGCATCTTTTGTA
Organism: Thalia democratica; assembly: GCF_965202585.1. Lineage (NCBI taxonomy): Eukaryota > Metazoa > Chordata > Thaliacea > Salpida > Salpidae > Thalia > Thalia democratica. The sequence goes on from NC_139165.1 coordinate 80,292,188, forward strand.
AGGTCTAAACAAATTCTAAAAAATTTAGTATGATTTAAATATTTTTAATATCACAAAATAAATTTTCTTTATTAGTGAAGTTTTAATAGTTTAAGTTTTAAATTAAAACTGTTTCTAAATCTAGTTTTATTTTTCAGTAACAAATAATGAAAAATCTGTTTAAGTTCTTCATTTATGTAAGCGTAACACTTTAAAATATTGACTTATTATCTCATTAATTTTACTAAATCTAGTAAAATTTTTGATAATTTTTCTTCACAAAAATGGCTCTAAGCCAATTAGATGTTAAATAAAAAATTATAATTAAATATATTTTCCATTTGATTAAATTTAAAAAATAGGTAATAGGTAAAAGTAGGTTGACTTTTTACTTTTATAAGTACATTAAAAATGACAGTTAGGTCTTATTCTATTGATATATACCCAGCTCTGAGAACCTTTACCGCCTGTGGATTATTTAAAGTATCAAGTTTTTATGAGGAAACCATTAGGTTCAATTGACTTAAATAAGTCCACGTAACTAGGTAGGGAGCACTGTTTAAATAAGTGATTTAATCCTTTTGGATATGCAAAAATCAAATAGTCATAGTTTGTATTTGCTTTCAGTGTCATCGGGACAGTTTGTGTGACAATAGTGAGGTTTGAATCTGTGAGCCTTGTAGAGTCTATTTCGCTCGTGGAAACTCTATTGCAACTGGCACTTAAATAATTTTCTGCCCCAGTTTTGTGCACTGGAGCATTGTTGCCACAATCAATATTGCTATATATGATATATTGTTAAGTCTAGCGGTACTAAATTGTGTAAAATTATCCACAAAACTCATCAACGTTAGAAGTATAATGTTAAACTGATGAAAATAAAACCTTAAGTTATAAAAACTCAACTTATGGCAACTGTGCTCCACAGAGATCCCTTCAATCTGTAGAATTTTTTTTTATAAACACAACAGATAAAACGTTATTTTTTTTTTCAATAGTTATACCTTTGCACAATTGTTGAATCATGATTGTATTTCTTGTCAAAAACATTTATAAAAATACATATAAAACAAAAATATGACCAATTACTACTGTATGAAGAACATATTCTTGTTTTTTATTTAGATTTGAAAAATTTCAAAACTTCTTGAGCTGGTTCAATATGGCTGCTTAGTTCATCTGAAGGTAGTCTTGAAAACTAGTGACATTTCTTAAAGATAATTATATGTTATAATATAATATAATGTTATATCCTAAAAGTTTTTTTGATAAAGATGGTAAGTGTATGACATAATTGAAAACAACTTTGAAAAATGGAAAGATGAAAAAAACATCTCAAACTGCTTCCTTGTATAATAGACATAGCACTTCACATCCAAAAACAGAAAAAAAACTGATTACAAATACTTTTTGTTATGATATAAATGCTTGCAATGCATACTATAAGACTATTTTTCATTTATAAACTCTTTATAAGTGAAGCTCCTGTTGTAAAAAATAATAGAGTGTTTAGCAGTCTTTGAGCTTACAGCTAACTATTTTTACTTATGACTTTAGTCTTGTAATATTAAAAAATCCCCTGGTTTTTTTCAACAAGGATCTACTGCATTTCTAGAATCACAAATTCTAATAACATTAATTCAGATCTCTAAACATATAATATCATGGTTTTGTTTTTTTTTCAAAAGATAAAATTAAATTTTAAAAATAAGCATTTCGCTTTTCAGCAAGAGAAATCACCATCTAAAATCTCAACCAAAACCAAAATGTTTAATTTTATTATCTGTAGGTTTTTAAGTAAGAAAATTTGACCTCCTCAATTATTTGCTAAGAGTTATCTTGATTTTTGAGATTGTTAAAAATAAAAGTTATTTCTTTCATTTGATACTAGTGATAAATACAACTCTTTCAAGAACAAATACCAAGAAAACGCGGACTGCCTCAGTTATAAATATCTGGAAAAAATGGCTACAACAAAAAAAAATGTTATGTTGTATAAAATAGGTTTTTTATTAGTCCAAAAACTTACAGCTCACTCTGCCTGTATATGTACAACAATGCGTCAGTTTACTAACCATTTTTGATTTATGTATTTGATGGAATAAAACAGTAGTTTAAACCTTTATTAGTAGTAAATATAAACGAAATTGAAAGTATTTCAAAATATTTTTTTGTTGAAGCCGAAAAAGAAAATTCTTAAATCATGGTTATGATTTAAAAGTATATATAAAAAAACTACATACAGCACAAACACTAATTACTTGTTAGATTTAAAATATAAAATCTTAGCATAAAATCAGAAAAAAATTACTTTAATATTTTAAACAACTGGATCAGCATTTAACATAAATATTTTAAGAACCTTACTTTAAAGTGATTTTGAACAAGTTTTAAACTTATAGACCCGGTTGTTTTCAACTTGTCCAGATTAGCTTAAAATATTTGATGCCTGTTCATTTAAAGAAGAATGTTTTATTGGACATAAATATTGAAAAATTTTAACACTTTAGTTTTTAATTATAAACCTTTTTTAATTTTTTTATCATATCTTACCTAAAACTTGCAAGTTAAACATAGTTTGCAGATATAAAACTTTGTATTTGGTTTAATAATATGCTTCAAAACCTATTTTTATATAATGGCTTAAACAGAAACGTAAAAAAAATAAGCTACATTAACAAAAATATATTTTTATATTCTAACTACAGTACTTGTAGTTGCTAATATTTATTCAAAATATGATTTTTAATGAAACTTAAAAAAAAAGTGTTAAAAAATAATTAGAAGTTACTAAAACTAAAATGTGTTTGGTGTAATTATAGGACTAATTAAAATTTAGTACATATTTAAACAACTTCTATGCAAACTATTCTGCAGATAAACTGTTTAAAGTAAATTGCTTTGGCTTATATCTTATTTCAAAATTTTTCCTTTGAAAAGCATGAAAAAACAGTTTTACATCAAGAATAAAATATACTTTTTGTTTAAGAGGGCTAATTTTTTGTTGTAAGCTCTGAACTTTGCTTAATGCCATCTAAATTTATATAAATATAGATTTCTCAAAATAACTTTGAACTGTAACATTTTTAGATATTGGTACTTGAATTATTGATAAACGCTTTTTTTTGAGCAGCATAGATTTATGTAAGCTTTAGTTAAGTGAAACCAAAATGAGTTATTAACAAGATTTAAAGATCTAGGTCAGCAGTTTATAGATTTGTATAAAGAAATCGCCACGTAGCTACTTGGCCATAACATTTTAAGTTTAATTATTATAAGGTGTTTATTCAGTAATCCGATTTTCTATATTTCTATAATTCGTGAAACTTTTTCAAGTATCAGCAAGAATAACTCGTGAAAATCGCAAAATCAATAATACGTTCTTAGATAGATTTAATCACAATTCAAATATACTTCTACCGTTTGTCTGTTTAAAAATTTACAAGTACAATCAATGCGCCTCTTTTTATTTGTCTACAGTCAAGATAATGTTTTACTAGAATTTCCTTTGAAAAAGTATGATTACCAACAAACAGGTGGTTTTAAGAAAAATTATTGTGCTACTGATATATTTCAAGATAAAGCGACACGCTCATACTACATTTTAACCTGTTCTCAACGCACTTATTACAACAATTTACTTAAGGCTATAAACAATGAACCGAACTGCAGCTTAACATCTTTGATTAGATGCATTAATGCATATTCTGCTGCTGACCGAGGCACTGTATGGTAAAATTCAAAACTCATTACTTAAAAAACATTACACTTCATAAAAAATATTCTAAATATTTATAAGTTAATAAGGGAACCAATTAAAGAAGAAATTATAAGAGTTACATTTGTTACTGTGCCACAGTAATTGTCAGTTTTTATATTAGTCCTTTACTAGATGTCCTTCCAAAAAAAAAGTTAGGTTTAGTTGTGAATAAAAACTATGGTACTACAAACGTGTTTGCAGTATTATTAGCACATGTATTAGAACACGGAAGTCAGTACAGATTTTATTGGCCAGGAATATCTGGTATAGCTGGCTAAAACTTTAATTATAAATTCTTTGTAGCTTACAAAATTGACTTAAACAAAATATCTTTATTTCATATGTATTTTTTTACCTAAGCTTTCAATACTGACATGATTTATTATGTGACTCTACTGCAGGAAAAAAATCTAAAGACTAAACCTGCTTTAAAAAATGTTTTTATAAACCCTTTCAAGTGTTAAAGTCCAGTAAACAGATAATTAGTTAAGCTTCAGATACTTTCGCTTGACATTATTTAAGAGCTCGGAATAAACCAAAGATGTTAAACTGCAAAATATCAGATATGCATTGTGCATTAATATGCAAAATTCTGCAGTATGGCAGAAAACCGTACACCCTGTTTAATTTGAAACATAAAAAAATTCGAAAGACATAAATACGACATCGTAGTCATTCAGAACTAAATAGCTATGATAAGTAAAAAATAATTGATGATTTTTTTTTTACTTTTCATTTAGTCCACCACTGTAAACCAGAGCAGGATTAATTAGTTGTATAATTTTTATTTCATAAATGACAGGCGCAGTACAAATGTTTTCTGTTTTTTTTTTATGGCATATGCAACGCTTGTAGCCAAAGACTAGGTATAAATAATTTAGAAATTTATAGCTATACTGGTGAATTTTTAGCATGAAGTTATTTAAAATAAAGGAATAGCATATCACAGAGTGCGATGAATTCTATGTATATTTCTAAACTTACTGTATTAATTAGTAATGTTTTGTACAGTTTTATCATTTATTTCTATAATAGTTTAAAAATATATATATTTTACTGTGTGATGTCTTTATTTTTGTAATCACTAATTCTTTGGGTAGGTGATAAATTTTTGACCGTATTATTAGTAATTTTTAATAAATTTTACCAAATGCTTAACCTATAACTGATAAAAAACTATCTAGTTTGGTTAGCAGGATAACTTTGTATTCTATCTTGAGTATTCTTAAATTTAAACAAGCAATGAGTTCCTTTTTAAATGAGTAAGTATAGTTTACTAGAAGACATATTTCACGTGAAAAAGTTATAATAACTGTAGTTTATTTTAAAATTTAAAGATATTGCACCAAAATAACGTAACCAAAAATGTATTTTTAAAGCAAAAATGTAATTTTAATCAAGTTGAAGTTATATTAGACTTTTGTTTAAAACAGTTGTAACCAAAAAACTCTATCCAATGTCTTTGTAACTAAAAGTTGCAGTAAAAGTTTAATACTGTCTATTTAAACAGTTCAGTCTTAGCTGCCTGAAAGTGTGGAAATGTGAGCCTAACTAGTATTATAATGAATCTAAATGTTAATTAATTAACTTTTCATTTAGGAAATTTATTTTATATTTATTTTAATTTATTTTTATGAAATACAAAAAGAGTGTAATGCAATAGAAAAGCAAGTCAATTTTCTATTATGTTTGTAAATAAAGGTCTTTTTACTTAGTAGTAGTTTGTACAGTATCCAAAAAGTATAGAAATTTTAAGTTTATTAAGATTACTAATTGTATATAGTCATAAATACTTGAAGTTGCTTTACTACTCATACACTTCCAACTATTAGAAAAAATATCTGCGATTTGGCGAAACTTTGAAAATAAAGTACTTACAAAAATCATAAAATTGTTAAATAAACAACAGTATATAGCAAACTTTTATAATTTGGGCATACTTTAAAACAAGCAATATTTGAAGTGCTTTAAAAAATTAGAACTAGCTTTGTGCTTTCAGAAAAATAAATTATACTTATTTATTAAAAATTTAAAACATGTAGTATAAAAAGTGAGCCTGTGCATCTAAAATAGCCTGAATTGATCATTTAAAGATAATGATCACCTTAAACTTGAATGATGCCCATTTTTAAATATATTTTGTTTGCTATCATATCTTTGTGTACTTTATCATACCTTACTTAAAATGTAAAAACTGAAGTCAAAATTTTACAAAAAGAAATATTTTTTCAAGTTGACTACTAGTAAAATTATAAAGCTTAATTTTTTATATTAACTCATGATAATTAAGAAAATATTAACAAAACAGTAATAACAATTATTAGTTTAGATTTATATCAGTAAAAATTTAACATTTATATCCTGATGATAGGTTAAAAACTAAAACAAGTTGATGCAGAAAACATGTTTAATAGAACCAAAACTTTTTGCTTCAAATTAATTTTCCAAATTTTGCTTTATTAAGTTACTTTAACAAAACTTTATATATTAATTTTTATTATAAAAATTATAAAAAAGGATAAGTAAAAATAAACTTCAATATAGTTTTCTTAGGTTTACATAACTTCTTTTCTATTTTTTTAATCTTTTTAATGGCTGTGAAAATAATTATTTCTGTGCAAGTTCTTTTAAGACTAAATATTAAATAGATATCTAATAAACGCAGAACTAGTACTTTAAAGTTTTTATTGATTTTTTTTTACATAGTACTTCTGATATCTATTAAAAAAATACACTACACAAATAATACTCAAAAAAAAAATCTTAGAAACATTAAATACTATCATAATAGTACGTAATTTAAATTTAACTGTTATGAATCATTTATTATTTACTTTTATCCTTTGAAAACCACTAAATTTGCAAAAAAGCCAAATTGTACAGGGTCAGCAAACTTGATCCTTGGATTACTCATAGTTTAAGTTTTTATAATTCTTTGTGTTTTATTTTTTAAATGTTGTGCCAATTTTAAAACTAATCTATCCCAATGGTTACAAAAACTACAATTAAGTTTGGTTTTTGCAAAACTTGAAGATGATATTATAATCTTTATTGAAATTTTTTTTGATAAATCAATAAAATTACTTTTAGATTTTTAGTTTAAAGGTTGTAAAAATGTTTTATTATTAAAACACTGAAGTGTAAATTTTGTAAGCTGACTTTATGCTTGTTTTAGTTAAAACTACTTATGTGAGAACAAGTAAAAAGAAAAGTTAAACTATTTTTTCAGAAATTTCTACAAACTGTGACTAACTTATTTCGTTAGTATTAGTTCAATAAAAAAACAGAAATTTACTCAAAAAATATGTCAAAAGAAAAATATTACAAATTATTTATTTTATCGTATGATTTAATTAAAGTTCAATTTTTTTCAGACTTTCCACAAATTTCTCATAATAACTTTTATTCTAGAATTTTTTTTCAGCAAAATGTTTTGTTTTTCAATACAGTATTGTAACGCGTGTCTATAGTCGGCTAGTCATAACTGTAAGGAGAAATTACCACGATTCTATAAACAATGTGTAATGAATATCGAACTCGTTTGTTTTAACTTGAAATTTCATAGTCGTCCTGTTGTGTGGCGATAATATGATATGATTTTGGAAATTATGTTCTTAAGCTTGGCATTATAATCATATATTTATTAGCACGAGATGCGAGAAAGATGGTTTAGTTAAGGATTACGTTAAGTGACACCATGATGAAATAATATCTAATTGAAGAGGTTCATGCAAAATTTGGAGTGATGTTGCTTATTTAAAAGTTTATTTACTTTGTGTCTTTATTTCAATTTTTTAGTTGTTATATGTGTAGACTTCTTCTTTGTACTTAACAAATAAGTCTGTAAGTAACATTATTAGTAATACAAACATTTTTTCGACCTCAGTTATGATACGCAGTTGTATGCTACTTTGCTTACTAAATTTAGTCACTAAGTCTAGCATTTGTTTTTATACCATAAGAATTATGTAGTAATTAGGTTAGATCATGTACGTAAATGTTTTACAAAAAAATAAGTAAAAACAAATATTGTTGTTTGCTCTTCAGTGCTTCCAGTGTCAATACGTTAGTTAGTATTAATGCTAAAAATATTTCTAACTGGCAGTGTTGTTATTAAAATATTTGAATTTTTGTTCAGTTGATCACTAATATATTTCGCTATGGTTATTTGCTAGTTTTTAGAAAACAATTTAAAGTATAAACAACGGAAATGTAATATAAGTGGTTAGTCAAAAACATTTTTAAATTTAAGTCTGCAAACTCGATTAATGTTTTTTATTTAATTAAATTAATGTATTCAACTTAATCATAACATACCCATTATGTTTTCATTATCACATATAAACAAAACAATGACTTAATTAAAGTTTTTGTTCTAAGATTATTTCTTAATTAATCAAAACCTTTTCTATACCAATTTGATTTATTTGTACTATATAACTTGTATAAAACTAATAATCGCAAAAAGTTTTTAACATTTTTCAACATATTTTCAAATAAATGAATGCATGTTTAGAATTTCATGAAATTTATAACAATTAGAAACATTATAATTACAGCTTTACATTAAAATAAAAAAAAAAAAGTTACTTGTTTCTTTCGTGTCGTCTGAAATATATTAATTGTAGTTATACGTTTTATAATTTAAATCTAAACTTTATCTTGGTTATTAATAACAGAATTCTTAACTTATTGAAGTGTAGTACACTTTTAATTAATGATATAACGGATATTATAAGTTAGGAACTAAATACAGAACATATTTCAAAATTAGTTATGGGCCAGATGAGGTTACCAATTTTACTATAAAATTAGGGTCCTGATCCAAGTCTCATTTTGAAATTAAGATCCAGATGGATAGGTAGCAAAATCTAATTAAGAAACTAAGATCCGACCTGGTCCTATAAATCTCTCAAAACTTCCCGTCACATTTGAGATAAGTTTCAAAACAAACCTAAAAATTTTTTTTTCTTTTTATTATAAACCCCAAATATAGTGTAAATTCATGGTTTTTAGTAATATTAAGTATAATTCTTATAAATATTTCTGTAAAACCTAGTGTAAATTTTAAAACTACTCCAAAATACGCATCAGAATTTTGTTTTGTTTTACGGTCTATCATGAACTCAACGGTATCTGGTTAAAGTTCTACAACCCTAAAATATGTCTTTTACCTTTTTGCTGTAAGACTAAAACAAATAAAGTATCTTCTGTGACCTACCGGTTCAAAAACACTAGTGTTAAGCCTAAGGTTAATATTTTTAGTATATTATTTGGCCGGTTCCTAGAGATCTACCAAATCCAAAATTTAGTGTTTTGGTGGATCTGAATTCGGCTCTTATTTTAAAATCAGTATCTAGCCAATCCAGATCCGAGTTTCATTTATAAACTAGTATCCGCAGCGACCCGAATACAAATACTAGGATCTAGTAGATCATTACTTTTGCACATAAAACTAAAACTGACCATTAAAAATGATGATATGATTTTTTACAATAAAAATAAAAATATAGCATTAGATTTAATTTTTTTAGATTTTTATTTAGATTGTCGAAATTTTAACTCAACTAAGTCTTATTTGTTTAAATAAAGTTTTTACTTTGTTTTACAAATTTCAACTGTGCGAAAGCGTTCGACGTGAAAAAGCGGCACCTGTGCGAAATTGACGACAAGTTCAAAAGTGACGCAATGCAATAGTGGATACTCATTAAAAGTGTCGCCGTGCAAAAGAAAAGACCGTTGCAAGAGTGACGATTAACTTTGATTGCAATTGGTCAGTTTGAAATCGATACGGTTGGAAATAATTAAGTTTGAGTTAATTCAGGTTGGAAATCGGAATTGTGAGTGTAAAGTTTTTTAATTAATATAGCACCTGTACTTATTAGTCTAAATATTTTTTTCATGTGTTCAAATTAGCTTAAAATTCTATTATAAAAAAGATATGTAAGTTTATAGTAGTTAACAAATTTATAACTATTTCAAAGCAAAATTGTACTTTGAGCTTATTAGTAGTAGGATAAAGTAATAAATGAATTTTTAGATTAAAGCCACTCGTTATTATATCTTTAACGTTTAGTTTAGTGATGTTCAAACATTGTATTGAAAAAAACTACGTTTTAAGCAAGTTAAATAATGAATCTTAATTTACTTTAGCAGTGTGTTTTAGTGGTAATGTTTAAACTTGATGAAACTATAGTTAAAAATTTAAAAGATATCTATTTTAAGTATATAAAAAACAATAAAAACCTAAAACATAAAATTTAACAGTTTAGTAACGAAAAGATTAGTATTTAAATTACTTTGTAAATATACTATATGTTTTTTTAATGTTAAGCTGTAATGTTTGTTATGATGCCTGGTACAAATCGTTTGTGTAAAATATGGTATTTCACAAAGTATTATTTTATATTGCAGCTAACTTACTGCAGCTTTTTTTTTATAATTTACTTTTAGAAAACTCCGTTATAATATGCGTAATACTTTTTAAATAACTTTTTTCTAGTTTTTTATTTTATTTTTTAAACTAAACGACTAATGTCTTATACTTAAAAAAAACTATCAAGTTTTTAGTTAAACAATGTAAATTATCTTTGTGGATGACTAAAAGTTTAAATGTTCATCTCATTAAGATTATTTAAAATCATAACTCACTTTTCGTGACTAAAGTACTTATTCTACTTAATAAATAGGTTAAATAAAATAAAAATAAAAGAATAACGGTACATATTCATTGTTTCAATAAACAAACGAAATAAGATTTTATAGACCAGCTGTTTTACTTCGATAATAATTTAGCTTTAGTTTAAAACGATTTACTGATTTATCTGGAATTAAACTATAAAAAAATGTAAACGGTTCAGAAATGTTTAAAGTACGGTTCGTTGTTAGTTAAAAAAAATGTTCTAAGTTTTTTAACATAAAGTATTATAAACAACAAGTTTACAGTAATCTTCTTAAAGTTTCTTTTTAATCAGTTATAAATTATTTAGTATATTTTTAATGAAATAATATCAAAGTTATTTTATAGCTGGAAATATTATAGTTAGAAAAATAACCCATTTCGCTACATTGAAATTCTAAGAATTTTTATTGCGTGATTTATTCAATTTGTTTAAATAATCAATACTCTTTCAATAATAATAAATAGATAAATATTATAATTTTATGCTAATATACTCAGCTGTTTAGTAATTAAAAAAAATACATATCTTATAAAAATGATATAAAAGTTATTTGAACTAGCTTTTTATCAGATATGTATTTTTAATTGTTAACTTTGTTAGAAAAAAAACATAAAATTGTTGAAAAAAGCATAAATATGTGAACCACGATGTACTTTGTAGCTAATGATATACTTAGAAAAAATAGTAACATATAATATTTATGTAGAAAACACTTATTTTTAGGCTCTTAATTTAGTTAATCGTAACTACTAGAATTTTTAATGCAAACTGATAAAAATCACCTGCCTTTGACCGCTAAAACGTTAAAACTTTAATAATCAAGTCATTAATTGTCAACTCAAAAAAAGGAAGACAATAAATTTACTTGTAATATAAGTATAAGTTTCTTTTTAATCTCATTTAACATTTCCTCGTCTTTTTATTTGGTAAGATTAAAATGACTTGTTGTTTCACCTGTGAAAAACTTTCATATATATGTTTAAAAAGAGTTTGTTACTATAGAAATATTAGTTTTGGGCTATAGTTAAAATTTTTCTATTTAATTAAAAATCATTAAGGAGATGTTTGAGCCTAGAATTTTCAATATAAAAATAAATCCGAATACTTAATGTACAATTTTACGTTAAAACTTTAAAAAGCACGCTTAAGTAATTTTAGTGAATCCAAATATGTTTATAACTAAAGAAAATTGTAATAACGTAGTAATCCAACGTGGGATTTCCAGAAATAAAGAATAAACTTTAATAAAAGAAATTATAACATTAACTTAAAATATAACGTTAGGGTAGTTTCAGTAAATTAAAAGAGTTCGAAATTTAACAGTCCGTAAAGTATAAATATTTTTACATCTTGAACGCCCCTAGTTTTGATCTGTTTCTAAATCCTTGCCAAGTATTGCCAAAATTAAATTATTGCTTTGCTAACTGAACACTAAATAATTACAAAACATTTTTTTTGTTTTAAAGTTAAAGTTTTACGCCGAATAATTTATATGAAAAAAATAAATTGGTTTTAATAGGTACGTCCTTTTCTATAACTTTGTTTTTCTTTACAAAAAATTACTTAATTTACATTTTAAAAAGTAACATAAAGTTTTGAAAATATATATAAAATTAAACGATTCATACTTTAAGATTCTTATTTGATTTTTATAGATAATCAAGACACGAGCACAAATATAAAACAAACTCTAAAGTAGTAAAAGCACAATATTAAGCATAACAATTGAAAATGCTTTATGTTTTAAAGAATTTGTTATTTTGACCGATAAATTTTAAAATATATATAGATTTTATAAACTTAATAAGTTATACTACATGTATAGTATACTATTATTAAAACACTACGGACTAAAATACGTATTTTTAGCCTAGACATTTTTTTCTGGATTATAAAATTACATGTTTCTATTTCGTATTTGAGAAACTTATGTACTATCTAAAAGTTGACAAAAACGAGTATTTTTTTATTATCGTTTTTTTTTCCTTAACTAAACCACATATATACTTTGATATTTTACTTATAGTCAGTACTGTACAAGTTTTAATCGCTTAAATATATTTAATTTTATAAATTATCAGTTTATGTTTTTTTAGTAATATTTGTTAAGTTTACCACATAAACCTTTGTAAATATAAAAAGTTTCTTGTGTTATTCCCTTTCTTTTAGATATTTTATAACCTTTCCATTATTGTATTCCAGAACATTTTTAAATATAAATAAACTTGCTTACAACTTTAACTTTGGTTTTAACTTGTGTTACTTAATTTTTGAATTGCGAATAACTAGTATAAGCAACACTGTTATTTGGTTAAATATTCAGTTTTGTTATTTGTTTTTACTTGGTTAACTTCAGTTGGTGCAATATGCTTAAAAAGAGCAAGTCACAATTCAATAGAATTTATGTTAAAAAAAATGTTTTTATGCAGAGAGTGTTTAAAGATGATGCATATCCTTTTTAACTGTTTTTTATAAAAATAAATCAATTTTTAGTTATAATCAAAATACAGTGATTTTATTTTTGTTTTAAGTTTGATGTGATGAACATTTGTTTATTTAATAGTAAAAATTTCAATAATTTTTGCCAGTACTAGCAATATATTAAACATTAAAATTCTTATTAATGATACTTGTGAACTTAAATTTATATATTTTTTTTAAATTTAGCAATAAAAGAAGCAAATTTTTTATATTTATAACAAACTAAATTCATTATAACAACATTTATAATTTAGTTGTATTGAAGGATAACCAATAAAAATAATTACATTACATTGCATTCCTAAGCTTTTTTATTAATTGATATCATCTTTTTTATTACCAAAGAATAACAAAAACCATAATTCAAGACTGACCATAAGTTACTTTGAACTATGTTAGTTAGGCATTTAAGTTTTAATTACTTAAAGTTTAAAAGTGAAATTTTCAAGTAAATTTTTATTTTCAAACATTTGCACAATTAGGACATGATACTGAATTGTATATAAAAACCAAAGCTTTTCTAAAACCATGTATTTAACTTAGTAATGATTTTAATTTTTCTATTTAAAATCATTCATTTAAAAAAATATACTTAGAGTTCCAGTATAAGTTGAAATAAGCTAAACCAGAAAATTTTTTAAAGCTTAAATCTTAATTTTTATTTATACTCTTAACCCCTGTTTAACCTTACTCAAATATATTAAAAGTTCAATTTTTTTTTAATCATTATAATTAGAATAACATGAAAAAGTGCTTTTTTTGCTGACTCATCTTGTCTTTAGCTCAGACTGAATTTTAATTATACTAGCCTTCATATAGAATTACGAATATTAACTGGTTTTGATTACAACTAAACTTCGATTAGTATTACTTAGTGATACTAAAATAATCAAGTTTTAAAGTCTTTTATAGAGTTAATTATTGTAAAAATTATTTCGTCTTTAAAATACAGTGTAAAATAATAAACTCTAATCATTAAACTTTCTTAGAAACATTAAAAACCAGGAACGCTAGTTATATTATACAGAAGTCCATACTCTTTACAAGTTAAGGCTTCATTAGAAATATTCAAGATTAAAGAAAATAATGATGTTGAAAAAAAATAATATAAAGTTTGTAAACAATTAATGTTGTATGAAACTAGAAAAAGTTAATACTATCACACTTATGTGTAGTGCTATTTGATTCAATCAGGATTCTAGTTTACCAAGTATCTATTGTATTTTTATACTAGATTAAATCTTACCATATTTTATTTATTTGTGAACTTAGTTTTGTTTAAAAATTTTTGATGCAAACAACTTTTCTCACAACTGTTTTTGTTTGTCTTAAGGTTTGTTTTATATTAACTAAAATTTAAACTTTGTTTAAAAAACAAATAAGAACGTATCTATGATAACAATACTACTTACAATATTTACTTTGGCCAGACTGATCTAAAACTGATCTGTATGTTTTCTTTTTAGATAAATTAGGTTTTTTGCAACAAAGTCATAATAAAAACTTTTATTGTTGTAACTGTTGTGTTGCTGTTATACTAATTTATCACGCATTCAGTTACTCATATCTGTGGCTAGTTGAAAATTGGTTTATTTTTAAACAAAGTTTCTTTTCATTTCTCTTTTTTCAATTTAGGCTAGTTTTTATTACTTCAAATCAGGTATTTCTCTAGGTAATTAAAGTTATCTTATGAATTGTTTTAGTGTAAACTTTAGTGTAGCTTTATTTTTAGATTAGTTTTAGTATTTAACTCTACTTTTCGAATTTTGTAAAATCACTCACTTTTTTAAAATTAGGGGTAGTTTGCAGTAAATATCACTGACTCTTTTGCTTTAGTTGGTGACAAATTGTATAGGATATCAAGTTACACTTATAATCCGTTGCATTGTCATGTTTAATAATATGTAAAGCTCGCCTTTATTCATGCGTAAAATCTCTATTATTTACTTTCAATATATGATTTGTTAACAATAAAAATAGGAGATTACTTGCAAAATAGTTTCTTTTTATATACTTCTCTTAAAAGCAAAGTAAGTTAAGTTAACTATTTTTTTGCTATGAAGTATAGTTTAACATTGCCTCAGTTAGTTTTAGAACACATACACTAAAAACTTATAAGATTTTGTATCCATTGAGTAACAACGATAATTTAAACTGGGAAAGTTTAAAAAACAAGAAATTTTTTTTTATTAATTTAAGTAGTAAAAGTAGACTAAACGAAAATTAAAATAAAAATAAATTTTAGTAATAAAACTATTAATTAATTTGTTTAGAATATGTGAAATATAAATTTTAACTGACTTAAAATAAAACATTACTTAACTTTTAAAGTCAGTTGTTTTTAACCTTTTCAGTCTCTGAACAATAAAAAACACTAATAATTATTGAAAAAAACTTTTGTATTTATTAGTGTTTTTAAAAAACCTGTCAAGAAGCGTTTCTTGATGTCATAGCTTTTGCAACAAATAGACATAAATGATCAAATTGAAAAAGTTTTTTTGTTAACCATAAATTTTATGTGCACAGAAAAATAATTTTTATGCAAAAAAGTATTTTTTTTTGTTTTATCAATAATATTATTATAATTAGTTTGTGCACTAATAGCTATATTTCATTTTTATTTTTATTTTTAAACTAATCTTACGTTGTTAGAGCTATTTTATATAATTCAATTAAACTATTAAATAAATATTTTGTACCAAGTAAAATCTATTAATCCATATTTTGTTGTATTTTTTATTATAACCTAAATAATCATACTATAATTGTTTTCTTTAGAAGGTAATTAAGCTTTAAAAATATAAATTAAACAAAATAATTTAATCAACTTATATTACAATAATATATTATTTTTTTCAAAAACGACTAGTTAACGAATTTAATTATTCTAAAACTACGAAAAGATAAAAAAATAAAAAAGCTTAAGTTTAAAAATAAATGCATACAACTCAATATAATCGAAACCTTTATAGCAAGGTATAGGCTTTCATTACAACTTGACATTTATTGATTCAAAATGTAGAAAAATTGTAAAGATTACCAAAAACTGTTTAAGCTTGTTTTACCAATTAAAACTAAAAAGTATGTTATATTGAATATTGAATTTAATAATTAAAAGTACGGGCTTGAAAGTTAAAACCAGAGATTTATTTTTCAGCCAAAAATATACTGATTTTGACCAATAAAAAAAATATTTAATGTCTTAAAAAATAGAATTTGACTCTTTAAAAAAAGTTTAAAAGTTTTTGTCATAAAGACTTTAACTTTGCTTTTTAATCACATTTTTCGTTTAAAATAGTATTTTTTTATTAATTATAACAATTATTTAGTTAAAATTCGTCCAGCTGCAAATTTTTTTTTTTACAGTGCGGCCTGCCAGCAACGTTTAGTTCGGAAAGTTAACCCGCGAATTATAAAAGGCTACTCAATTCTAACTAAAATAAAAATTATGTGTTCATTTTATAATTTCTGAACATTGTTATATAAATGTTTATCGGATAATACTTTTTGAATTGAGTGTAAGCTTTACTTAATTTTTGCAAAATTAATTACTTACTGTCTTAAAATATAATATTTGTTTTTCAAAACAATACTTTATAGTTTAAATTTTGATTAAGTTTTTATTTTGTAGAAATTTTCTATACAATGAAAAACTTATATGTATTTGTCAAAAGTAAAGTTTAGTTATCTTATTTAAAATAAACTTTTATATATATTAGTGTTTTTAAAAAACATGTTTTACATACAATAAATACAATTTTAAGTTTTTACCTTATTTCTATAAAAAACGCACAAAATTATGGATATTGCGATACGTTAGTAGACAAAGCTATTCACTCGAATTCTATAAATTTTTATCATGTCTTTATCAATACCATATTTTGCGACATTATTTTATCAAAATTGTTAAGCTAGTATTTTTTTTGTCACAACCCGAAAAAAAATTTATCCTAAAAGTTAAAAAAAGTGTTTTAAAAAAATAAAGAAATTGATAAAACAAAAACTTAAAATTTTTGTTCTAAAATTTGTATAATTACTAATTGAAGTTAATATTTAGGACATAATTTTTTGTTTTGATTTTTTAAGATATTTATTGAGTAATTTTAAATATTGAAATTGAACAAAAATTTTGTTTTTGTTAAACTCACTGTTTCATTTTATTACAAATTTTAGATACATGTTGAGTATATGTGTAACTTGATACTTGAAAAAAACTCATGTTGATGTTTTTATAACTATGACGTATCATATGTCAATAAAATCTATATATAGATTAAAATGACTTTTTCACAACAGCGTGAAAATTTTCTTATGAATACATTTTTAAAACTTGTAAGTTTTTTATTATTGATGATTTTCCACATCTCAACTTTGATAATCATGGCAGAAATAAATACTGCTAAAAAAAATATGTACATTTAGTAAAAGAGAGTTTTAAAATTTATAGTATTATTTTTGTACAATTTTGGATATTTATTTTCAAAGTAATAATATGTATTGGGTTATAAAAGATATAGTTTTAATTTAATCAATTTGTTTAAAACATACCCTTTATATGATCTTAATAAAAACATTCTAGAAACTTCTAGTAATATGAATTGTTAACTTCGTCTGTGGACGTGTTCACAATATATAAACAGTTTGTGGCGTTCTTACACAAAAAGTGTTATTTTTTGAAATAGAAAATTTTTAAGAAACAAAACGACTATTATAAATCCATTAACCCAATGTTTTGTTTAATTTTTTTTTTTGGTTGACTAGATTTATAAGTAACGAATTATAAATTCAAAAGTTTAAATACAATTAAACAAACAATTTTGGCAGGTGTAAAATAACAAAATGGCTAATGTTCAAGCATCAAACATTGTAGATGTACATGAAAAATCTAAAAAGAAACCTTTTGTAAGACTCGCTAGAAAGGGAATCAGCTCGTTCAAGAGCGCAACTAGAAATATCTACAAACATCTCAAACTTTCCGTAGACAACTTCAAAAAGACCAACACCAACTACAACAACTTCATCCTGGTGAAAAGCTCTAAAGATCTCAAGCCTGGCTCCAAGGTCCTGCTGGGTACCTGTATTGTCATCAAGAGCTGTAAGGATCTCTACCAACACGCAAACATCCTGGACGGAACTTATTACGTCATTAAAAGCGCCAGAGAGCTCAACCCGGACTCAAAAGCGATCGGCCGCACCTACAAGGTTGTAAAAAACGTCAAGGGTTTTTACAAGAGGGCGAAATTGCCGTACAAGTTGTTTTTGAGCTTGTTCTTTTCATGGACCCACGCGTTGTCGCACGGGTTGAGTTTGGTGAAGGGAAACGTTTTCGAAAGTTTTGATAAGTTTGTTGAAAACAAAATAAGCGAAATTAAGCCGGAAGAAGTAACTGAAACAACATCAAAAAAATAAAACAAAATCTAGTACAACTAGGTAAGTTTGACTTTACCTTTTTATTTGATACAAACTACGTTGTACTACTGGTTTTTTGAAACTTTTATAGACATGCTTTATGAAATTAAAAGCAGAGTGTTTTTAACGTTGTCTTATAGTATCAAAGTAAAAAAGTATTTTGTGTTCCATTAGAGTTAAAGCTGTAGTTTTCTATTAATGCTTTTGTTAGATTTAATAATAAAATATATTGAAAATTTTATAGTCGTTTACATATATTTGAATTCGCTTAAGATTTTTATTGTATCGTTGTGAACATAATAAACTTGTTTTTTTTAGTCAACCTCTATAGCAAACTACAGATAAAGTATGTAAATAACAAAGTCATGTCAATAAGTTAAATTTATTTTTGAACTTAGCTACTTAAGGGTCATAATAATACGAGTAAAGCATTAAATGACAATGAATTTTTTATGATGATGTAGAGTCATACAATTTTTTTTTAGCAGTTGTCTTTTAGGTAATATTTAAGTTATATTATCTTTTCTTATAGGTCTATTATTTTATTAAGCTCTATGTGCTGCTAATTAGAGTATCTTTTATTGATAACTGATGGTCTGTACAAGACTATGAGTAATGCTAAATATAAACATTAAGTTCGTTATACAGAAAATATTTTATTAATATTTTTCTGTAAAACTTTAAAATTTTCCAGGAAATTTAATTAAGATACATTAAGTTGTTTATACTAAGTACCTACATAGTAAAAAGAATGTTAATGTAGTTATTTTAAGATAAACATGCATATTACGAGATTTAAAGTTTAAAAATATTAACTTTAATTGTGTTCTGACATTCAAATAAGTCAAAAGCCATCAACTGTATTTGATTAAGCTTATCTGCATAAATATATATATTGTTTTTTAAATTAGGATTTAATACGAATATTTACTATGAAAGCTATTTAGTAACAATAAAATTGTAGTAAAAAATACAAATATTTTATTTAAAACGACGAAATTGACCAATGTGAATAGCTAATAGTTTGTAATTTAAAATGTTTTTTCTAAAAATGTATGAAATCAATAATATTATTAAAAGTAAACAAAACGTTAAGAACAGGCTTATTTTATTTAAAGGCTTAAAGTTTAAATTACTACTTGTAATTATTTTATGCACAAAGCATGTTTAAACTGTAAAGTTTATCAAAAATGTTCTTTAAATTGTTTACCAGCGCATGCGTACAAACCAATGAAATTAAAACTTAAAAAAGCTTATTTTATTTATGGGCTTAAAGTTTTAATTACAACTTGAATTTGTTATGCATCAAATGCAAAACATCTGTTAAATGTATTAAAAAAATCTCAAGTTTTTTTACTAATAATAACTAAAGTTTTAGATATTTAAAGTATGTCTGATTTCCAGTAAAATCTTAGTATAAAGAAAACTTATATATACTTAACAATAGTTCTATAATCAAAATACTTGCAAATTATTTAAAACTAAACTAAACTAAAAAAAATCTTTTTTTTTTACTTGCTAATTTGAAGACTGTTATATTAATTTAAAACATATTTGTCAACTTGTATGGAATAAGGAATACTAAAATTTTATTTTATTAATTTTTCTTTTTGATATGCACAAATGTTTGTAGTTAATATACCTTAAGTTTGAGGTTTCTATTAGTTTGAATTAAAAGAAAAAACAATTTGCTTAACTGCTGAGTTTTAAAATAAAAATAAACCACTATTGATGTTTAAAAAATATTATCAAATTAATTTTGCGTTTTTGGTATTTAAAAAAAAATTGTATGAAATTTTTAGTTTCTACAATTTAAATTATAAAAAATACGTTTAGGGCCATAATTTAAAAAGTAAAACATAGTTGAAAAAATTAAGTATGCGTGTGTAGCTCTACCTAATTCTACAATTCTTTCAAATAATACATAACTAATGTTTAATACTGATTTTATGTTTTTTACTTTTACCAAATATTTTTTTAAATACTTTTCTTTTGATGCATGGTGACTCAGTTTTCTGATTTTAGTTTTTGTTGAGCCTTGGTTCTTCTTCGGTACTGTTCGAAGAAATCTGTTTAATAAGTTTAAAATACAGTTATAAAACAATTAGAAGACATTATGTAATTTCAAACATCTGTTTTATAGAAGTCTTTACGCTTTATTTAGTTGTTAGAATTTGTTACAAACTTAACCTATTTTTAAGTAGGTTGTAAACGTCTTAAATACAAAAAAATATTTCAAGTATTTTTACTATATGTTTTTAAAACAACAGTACACAAGTTCTAAACAATGGTTTTCTTTTGTTATTAGTATTAAAAAAATGTTTTAACGAATAAAAAAGTTAGGTATTTTGTTAAAGTTTTAATCAGCTATCAATAACAGACTGCAATAATTTACAGCATAGGTTTAGCTGTAAGCTATTAATCTACGACAATAAAACTTTGATTTTATAAGGTTAAGTTACCACTCTAGATATTTGGAAAAGATTAAACTTCATTTTTAAGTAGTTTCAGTATTTTTTAGTTTACCAAATTTTTAAATATTAATTGATTTTTACTTGTGGCTTAAAATTCTTTCAGAATAGTATCGTTTCTGGTGCAATTAAGTCAAAGTAAAGACTGTAAATAAATAATGGATATAGTTTCATTGTAGTTTATCTGCGGCTGACGTATTTAATAAGCATTGATACTGTCACGATGATAACCTGATGTATTTAAATAGAGGTAGGCAACATACGGCCCGCTGGCCATATCTGGCTTGCAGAATGAAGTTGACCTACTTAACAATTTTTCCAAACTTTAAGTAAAATCCGGCCCTCAAAAGGTGTAGCTGCAGCCCTATAAACCAAATTTTGAAACTAACGCTAGATATTCAGGAATTAAAATCAAAGAAAAACAAACTTACGGCTTGTAAAACAAAGGAAAACATTAAGTTATTTTTTTTGAGTAAATTGGTTGACTAAGTAACTTTTGTGCATTTAATGAAATTTAAATTCTCAATCTGACCCGTAAACGACTAAATGTTTCCACTTCTAGCCCGCAGACTAAATACTTTTTTCACCTCTATAACATATCATACAATGCAGTATCTTTGATATGTAGGTTAGATAAAAACTCTAAGCTTCAAAACAAAATTTGTGCTTGCTTGTTATAATTTTTGTATTAAAAATCGGTGAAAACTTAAAGCTGTCGAAACAGTAGTTATTATTAGTATTTTTTAACTCTTACAAGTCAATATTCAGATCAGTTAATAAAGTTATTTATTCAATGTAGATATATTTCTATAACTTAGCTACTTTAATAATTTTAATAAAAACATTTTTATTAGCAAATAGTTCTAAATTTTTTTAAACTTTCTTTTCAAGCTGTTTTCAAACGTACTTTTCAAGCAGTGACTTTCTTGTTTTTTCAATAAACAGTTCTGTCTTCTAGAGATAGTCGAACAGTATCTACAAAAATGTATACTCCGTCTGCTTTTATGCATACGGTAGTTATTTAACTAACATTTGCTAACTATAAACTTTATTCTGTTTTTTTACTAAATTGTTTTCAAAATTTCTTAACTTCAATGCACTTTTTGAATGATCCTGTTAATTGTAATCTTTTATTATTAGTTTTGAAAGTATAATAAATTACTTATACATACCGTAAATCTAACCTAATTACCAACTGCAATTTATTTTTGATGTATATGTTGGAACTTTAATGGTCTAATAGTTTTACTAAAACTAAAATTATGAATACATTGTTATCAAGAGCTGTAAGGATCTCTACCGACACGCCAACATCCTTGACGGAACTTATTACGTTATTAAAAGCGCCAGAGAGCTCAAGCCGGACTCAAAAGCGATCAGCCGCACCTACAAGGTTGTAAAAAACGTCAAGGGTTTTTACAAGAGGGCGAAATTGCCGTACAAGTTGTTTTTGAGCTTGTTCTTTTCATGGACCCACGCGTTGTCGCACGGGTTGAGTTTGGTGAAGGGAAACGTTTTCGAAAGTTTTGATAAGTTTGTTGAAAACAAAATAAGCGAAATTAAGCTGGAAGAAGTAACTGAACCATCATCAAGAAAACACAACAAAATTTAGTACAACTGGGTAAGTTTTGAACTTACCTCATATTTTGATAAAAACTACGTTGTACTACTAGTTTTTGAAACTTTTATAGACATGCTTTACTAAATTAAAAGCATAGCATTTTTTAACGTTATCTTATAATAAAAAAAAAGGAACACTATTTTGTGTTTGATTAGAGTTAAAAATGTAGTTTTCTGCTAATGCTGTTGTTATATTTAATAATAAAATATATCGAGAATTTTATAGTCGTTTACATATATTTGAATTCGCTAAAGTTTTTTATTGTATCGTTGTGAACATAATAAACTTGTTTTTTTAGTCAACCTCTATAGCAAACTACAGATAAGGTATGTAAATAACAAAGTCATGTCAATAAGCTTAATTTATTTTTGAACTTAGCTACTTAAGGGTTGTAATAATACAAGTAAAGCATTTAAAGACAATGAAAACTGTTATGATGATATATAGTCATATATTTATTTTTTAGTAGTTGTCTTTTAGGTAATATTTAAGTTATATTATCTTTTATTATAGGTCTATTATTTTATTAAGCTCTATGTGCTGCTAATTAGAGTATCTTTTATTGATAACTGATGGTCTGTACAAGACTATGACTTATACTAAATATAAAGATTAAGTTCGTTATACAGAAAATATTTTAGTAACATTTTTAGTAAAGCTTAAAAATTTTCTAAGAAAGTTAATAAAGATACATACAGTTGTTCATACTATTAATAAGTACCTACATAGTAAAATTAATGTTGATGTAGTTATATAAAGGTAAACATGCATTTTAAGAAATTTAAAGTTTCAAATATTAATCTTAATTGTGTTCTGAAATTCAAAAGCTATCAATGTATTTGATTAAGCTTGTCTCAATAAATTTTTTTTTTTTTGAATTGATGATTTAATACGAATATTTACTATGAAAGCTATTATGTATCAATAAAAATTTTGAAAAAAAATACTAGTATTTTTATTTAAAACGACAAAATTGACCAATGGAAATAGCTAATAGTTTTAAAAAAATGTATAAAATCAATAATATTATTAGAAGTAAACAAAAAATTAAGAACAGGTTTATTTTATTTAAAGGCTTAATGCTCAAACTACTACTAGTAATTATTTTATGCACAAAGCATGTTTCAACTGTAAAGTTTATCAAAATTTTTCTTTAAACTGTTCAACAGTGCATGCATACGAACCAATGAAATTAAAACTTAAAAAAGCTTATTCTATTTATGCGCTTAAAGTTTTAATTACAACTTGTTATTTGTTATGCATCAAATGCAAAACATATGTAAAAAGTATTAAAGAAAGCTTAAGTTTTTTTTACTAATAATAACTAAGTTTTAGATATTTGAAGTTTGTCTAGTTTCTAGTAGTATCTTAGTATAAAGAAAACTTATATATACTAAACAATAGTTCTAAAATCAAAATACTTGCAAATTATTTAAAACTAAACTATTAGTTATCAGGAGATTAGGAATTTAATAAAAAAAGTTTAATATCAACAACTAAAACACATCAATTTTTAAGTTGATATACTTTAAGTTTAAGGTTTCTATTACTTTGACCTTAAAGAAAAAATGGTTCACTTAACTGCTGAGTTTTATAATAAAAATAAACCACTATTGATGTTAGAAAAAAAGTATTACCAAATTATTTATTATTTAACAGGAGGTTAAAAATGAAATTAAAAAAATAATTATCAACTACTTAAACAAATCAAGTTTTGTTTAGTTGTTGATTTAAAGATTGTTATATTAAATAAATACATTATTTTTTAATTATGGAATAAAGAAAACCAAAATTTGATTTTATAAATTCTTTTTTTTTGTTATGCACAAACTTTTGAAGTTGATGTACTTAAAGTTAAAGGTTTATATTAACTTGATTTATAAGAAAAAAATTATATAATTAACTGCTAAATTTTGAAAACACAAATAAACAACTATTGATGTTAAAAAAAAAGTAATACCGGGTTAGTTTTGTGTTTTTCCTATTTAAAAGGGATACATAAAGAATTTAATTTCTACAATTCAAATTATAAAAAATAACTACACATAAAAATGCATACAAATAATTTCACGTAAGATACTTCTTTGAATTGGTGCAATTTTATTAATACAAATCACAAAAAAAAAACATAACTAAAGTCATCATTCATAAAAGCAAAAATTATAAAAAATAAGACCAACGTGTCACTAGTCAAATAGAAAAACAAACATTGTATCATCTTAATTTTTATTGTATAAAAACGGATGAAAAAAACTAACTGTAAAATTATTTTATACTCCGATTAAGTTTATAACAAAAAAGATAACTTGTTTGATTTGTTAAAAGCTAACACTTAAACTTAAAATCTTATAACCACACTTTTATAAATTTATCTACAGATACTTGATTATTTTTCATAAAATTTTTTCTGATATATTTTATTAGTAGAAATCAAAACGGATTTTCCCAGTTAACCAAAATGATTTATTATGTAGTTTGATAGTCAACAGCTAACTTTTGTTGTTTCCGGATTAACTGCACGTACAAATTCAGCTCTCGATTATTTTTAAAATTTTTACTGTCTTTTTCAACTTAATACAAAGTTAGTTATACACAATCCTAGAGTTACGTTACTAAATCCCTAAAAAAGTTAAAAGTTTGTTGGTTCTTAGCAACTTGAAGCAATTCTATAGTTTTGTAGCCAAGTCTTCTTTTCTCCACTCCTTGTTAAGATGAAACGGGTGGTGCCTGCAATGAATACCATGGTCGTAATGAAAAAACTAAATGCTAAAACGGTTAAGCATTTCCACTGAGTGGTTGTGACTATTAGCGAAGTCTTTTCTACATCGTGATATTCATGAAACAATGACGTGTCAGCGATTACCAATGTTTCATCTTTTTTCACGAACTTTGTTCTGTAAACATGTGAATCTCAATTTGCAACCAAGTGGGACTCATGATAACACACTAGGTCTCCTAATGATTCTTTATGGCGTCAAGAATTCCATCCATTATGATTGTTTATTTATAAGTATATGTAACATAAAAAAAACAATCTTAAATATATAAGTAATATTTAATTATAACAGTTCATTAAATACATGTTTAATAATATTACCTAACTTTAAAGTTTACTGTATAAACACACTTGATAATATTAAGTAATACAGAAGAATAGATGAATTTAATAGTGTAAAAGTCAAATTAATATTAATGTAACTTGAAAAAAGTTACTACAAAACTTCGAACAGGCTAATGTTATTTACTGGAATACAACCAGCGAGTTTTTTTTATTGAAAGCTCTGGGTGGCATTTTAACTGCGAAATGCTTAATGGAGTGAAATTTTTTTATTTGTTTTCAAACATTAATGCTTTAAAACGATGTTCTATTTATAAAAATAATGGTGAAAGAAAAAAGCCATTAGTCTGCCGTTAAGAGATTTTAATTTTATAAAAAACATGCTCAGTATTTTACTGAATAAAATATTAATTACGATTTGTTTTGTTTTGAGGTGAAACATGAATAAAATTTTACATTAATTATGCCGTTAAATTTAAGCAATTAAGAAAACAACGTTTTACTTTACTGAGAATGACAATTTTTTAGACCTTGTAATTGTTAAAAAAACATTTTAGTTTACTGTTATTTCATTAAAAAAGCTGTTGTTTCGTGATGTTACTAACAACAAGCAGTTAACGCACAATGTTTGACATTAATTTGCAACTTTTCAAAGTTTTAAATGAAAAAATTTGAAATGACAATGTATTATTCAGAATAGTAAAGCAAGAAAGGTGACAGTACATTCATTATATACGTTACATAATTTTGAAAGTAAAATTTTTTAATAGAAACATTTTTTTATTTTCCAAAATAATATTACAATACTTAAAAGCCTAATAACAATTAATGATTACACAATTAGTTACTATATTTTGGGAGAAAAAGAAAACAAATCAAAACAATTATTTATTTTCAACAAGTATTTGAAATTAGTTGTTATGAATTGAATTTCAAACAACAACTCCTTTTGATATTTTTTTATAAAAATTATCTCAAAACGACTTAAAAGTCAACAATAAAATATTTCAAACTCAACGACAAAAAGTATTTTAAGAAAAAAATTAATAATTTACTCCTTCAACATAATAATACTCAAAATATGCAACAGGCATATTTTCTCACTATGAGTTAAAATAAAAACATAGTTAATCATTTTCATTTTAGGAGCAACTTACTGCTTACAACAATCAGAATTTATAACAGATTTAAAATTCAAGCTAAATCTAGACTGAAGAATTTTTAAAATAATGATATACAAATGTAAACAAGTTTCAATAAATTAAAATTTTGTAAACATTTAAACGATAACACACTAATTGTTAAAGAATGTAGAACAAAATACAAACAAAGAAAATAACAAACATGTATTTAACACTATTCTTAAAACTTGACATTTCATTCAAGAAAAAAAAATGTGTTAATTCCGTTAAAAGATTAAACTTGTTAGTAACGCTTCTATTTTATTTAAGAAAAACATCAACACGTTGTTTGATAAATCGTAAGTTTTAAATACACGACCTTTTAACGTGAGCTTTTTTTCACTGCGCATAGCTAAACAAAAACTGTACTAGTTTTATTGTTCAACGCTAAAACTCAAGTGCCGCTGATAATAATTTAATTGCTTTGTAGAATTAGTCATTGCTCGATTCGTCAGCGTAACTAATCGTGAACTTGTACCTAATCGAACTCATAAGGTTGGCTTATTTTATTCACTGGCTCATTGTAAATAATGTTTCGCTGCTGGTAACGCATAAGATGACGTATATTTTTAAATGCTTTATTTGAGCACGAATTATTGTTTGCAAGTAATAAACTTGAAATGTAATTACACTTAGAAGGGCTGATATAGTCTGTATTGTCAATAAATTTAGAATATTGAAAAGGTTCCCCGAAACGTTGTTTTTCTAGCTCGTTATTGACTATATGTGTTTCTGCACTTGTCATATTAACGGATTTTACCGTCGGCACGGGTAGGCTTTCCGCGGTTGAAGGCTGCTTTGTTATGACGTCACAATAGGATTTTGTGCTATCAACCTCGTTACTATCTTAAACTGGGGCGAAAGACGTCGACTTTTGTTCAGCATGTCTTGCTAAAATTAACTGATTCTTTTGAATCGTTTTCCGATTTTAGAGGAGACTTAAGGTTACTAATATCTCCGCTAGGGCGCGTTTACGCGGTTGATTCTGAGTCGGGATGTAGGTCAACAACTTGTTTCTTTGCAATTTATTTAGTACAAAATCACGAAATAAGATAAAAACTAGAGATACTCATCAATGAAGATAATGTTATTTAACATATTGCAATAACTCACTAAAGCAACAAATAAAATAGTAACAAAATAACAAACAATTAATTAAACAAAAAAGGTGTAACTATCAATTAAGTTTTTAGATAGCAGTACCATTTTTTAACATGTATTAAGCTATATATAACAACATTAAAATTTATAAACTCAGCTATCTACCTTTTATATTTTAACTATATAATTAATTATATAACTAAAAATATAAATAATTTTTTTGAACCAATTAAGACAACAATATTTATACTATCAATTTTGAAAACAGTTAATTTATCTTTGATTTGTTTCTGATCGTTCAACGGCTAAACTATCTTCTATATATGACTTATTACTTACTTTTTTAACTTTTTCTATGTTATTTTAGTTGATTCTGTAATGAAACGAGATTGTTTTAGTAACTGCATTGAGAAGAATCTGAATTCGACATATATTCATAAATTACTATCATTTTACTACTGTTGTTACTGAAGTTACTCTCTGGGTATTAAAAATGTTCGTTTATATAATAATATTGTCATTTTTGAAACAGCTTGGTGACGATGTTTCTTCATATAGTTTTTATAATTCAAGTACCTTAGTTTACCAATTTTTTGTAATATAAACAATAGGAAGATTCTTTTAATATATCAAATATGTTAGGCTAAGTTAAACATTTTTTAACTTAATAAAATCTGCAACAAGAGGTTCAGTCTACAAATTTTCCAAAAGCAATAGGCTAAGTAGCTATTGTAAACTAATACATAAATATAGACCTCTACTTCTATATTTTTAGCAAAAAAATTTCACCTGTAGTACAATAGTAAAACAAAATGGCTAATGCACCAGCATCAAAATTTGCAGATGTGCATACGAACTCTAAAAACAACCTTTTTGTAGGACTCGCTTAAAAACAAAAATATGCATTCAGTTCATTTAAAAGTACAGAAAAAAACAACTTAAAGCGTTTTAAAAATTCTTTACACAAATTAAAAATGACCAACTACAACAACTTTGTCCTGGTATAAAGCTTCGAAGAACTTAATGCTGGTTCCAAGATCCTTTTGAGCACTTACACTATTATCAAGAGCGGTAAAGATATACACCGACACGCCAACATCCTCGACGGAACTTATTACGTCATTAAAAGGGCCAGAGAGCTCAACTCGGACTCAAAAGCGATCGGCCGCACCTACAAGGTTGTAAAAAACGTCAAGGGTTTTTACAACTATGTAGGTGCGGTAAAGTATTAAAAGACAAAGAAAATGTTTATAATGATTTTTAGTCATACATTTGTTTTTTAAGCAGTTGCTTTTTTAGATAATATTTAAATTAAATTATCCTTTAACATTAGCTATATGTGCTACTAATTAGACTATCTTTTATTGATAAATGTTGGTCTGTATTAGACTATGAATAGTTCTAAATATAAAGATCAAGTTTGTTATACAGAAAATAGTTTAGTAACATTTTGATAAAACTTTAAAAGTATTTAAAAAAGTTAATTAACATTCATTTAATTTTTCATACTATTAAAAAGTACCTATACAGTACAAAGAACGACGATATAATTATATGAAAGTAATCATGCATTGTAACACATTTATTTTTTACAAATATTAACTTTAATTATTTTCGACATTTAAACAAGTCTAAAGTTAATATATGTATATTTCATTAATCTGTAGTAGCTTATCTACATAAATATCTACCTATTTATTTTTCTTGAAATGATAATTAAAAACGTATAGTAACTATTAAAGCTATTATGTAACAACAAAAATTAAGAAAATACATATAAATAGTTTTATTGAAAACGACTAAACTGACAAATTCAAAAAGCTAATAAACTAAAAAGTATAAAATCTATAAAAGATGTTTACCAACGCATGAATTTTATTAATAGTAAACAGAACCTTAAGAACAAGCTTATCTTATTTATAGGCTTAAAGCTTAAGTTACTACTTGTAATTATCTTATGCACACAATGTAAAACAACTGTAAAGTTTGTAAAAAGTGTTCTTTAAATTGTTGAACAGCGCATATATACAAACCAATGAAATTAAAACTTAAAAAAGCTTTTTTTATTTATGGGCTTAAAGTTTTAATTACAACTTGTTATTTGGTTTGCATAAAATGTAAAACATCTGTAAAAAGTATTAAAGAAAGGGCATTTATTTTTTTACCAATAATAACTATTTAATTTAACTATTTAAAGCTTATCTGGTTTTCAGTAATATCTACGTATAAAGAAAGCTTATTTACAAAATTCAATAGATTATAATCGAAACAGTTTTAAATTGTTTACACTAAATTATTATTTGACAGGAGGTTAAAATTATCTATTATCATTTCAATCTATGGTAGAAAAAAATCAAACTGTGGTTTTATTAAATTCATATTTGTCATGCACAAAGTTTTGAAGTTGATGTACTTAAAGTATAGCTGTACAAAAACATATAGCTCCTCAAAACATTCGATGTATCATTTTGAACTACGCTTATGATATAAAACAATTACTTTTTGTAATACAAGCTGTTCTTAAACAAAAATTGTGCAGTTGATAAAGATTTTTATTTTAATTTGTTTCATAAACTACAAACCGTAACAAAATTGAAAAATACTTTTATTTGCACATTTACTATTGCTTGGCAAAAACAGCGTTACTAACTACAACTATTTAATTTCAATTAATTTTTATTACAATGTAATCTATATTACAATAAGAAGAATATTTTATAAAATTGTGCATAGTAAGTTCAAAGTTTTGATAACGTTTTGACAATTAAATACAAAAAACACTAAAAAATATTTACGTAAACTAATGTTTTAAAAGGATTATAACTAAAGACGGAACAAAAGAAAGTTCAAAAATTAAGAAAAAAATTTAAAGAAATTGCAATTAAAAACGTTTTCGAAATAAAAACACTTTGAAAATAACTCACGTTTTTGTAGTTTTTAAATAGTTTGAAGTAAATATATATATAAAATAAAACTAATGTTTATATAACTTGTGTTTTTGTAACTTTAAAGTATTTTCTTTAAGCATTAAATGTCAAAAGTACTTGAATTACAAAATATTTAATTCGATATTACAAGATAAAGATATGCAAATGTACAAACTTGTCATTAAATATAATTTTGTTTAGTGTGCACAAAAAAAAACTTTTTAAATAGTTAAACAAAAAAGTAAGTTTATTTTAAAAAATATAATTCAAAAATTGTATTAGTTTAATTCCATTTTAAAAATATATTACTGCATTTAAACACAAAATTATTAACTTTTAAGTCCGGCATGTTGATTATAAAATATTGTAGATAGAATTTTTTTTTTAGTGTTTGAAAATTTGAATGAAAATGAATTGTATACGTATTAAATCATGTATTTATGCATTTTAAATAGAAAAAGTACTACATCAAAAAATATTATAAACATGTTATTTAACAGTTTTTAATAGTATAAAATAATGCGACAATACAACCTTTCTAATAATATTTCCTAAAATTTTTGAAAAATAGTTAAGATACAAATACTTGTCTTACTTAAAATAAGTTGAGTTAAAATCTAATAGCAAAATGAAGTACTGAGAAGAAATAGTCTTTGTCAAGTGAAAAAAAATCTTGCGAAGCATCAATTTTGTTTCTTTGCATCAGTTCGTAAGCTGTTCTTCCAACCTAAAGTTTCATTTAGTTCTTATAACTTTATAAAGCATCGGTATTGTATTTTTGACGTACATTTTTATCAAGATTCCAAAAAAAAAATTAAATTAACAAAGGTAAAAAAGTTTAAAGCAAAGTTCACATTTAAAAAATATTTTTTAAAACATCACAAGGTTGACTAAAAAATAGATTAATAACTTGTTATTAATTGAAAATTCTTGTTTCAAAAATTACAAAACTAATTTAAGATACATACATTTACGTGCAATATCTAAATAAAAAACCTGAGTTGTTCAACAATATGTAATAAATTGTTTTATTAACCAAAAATAAAGTTTCTTTTGTTTGTTTTTTTACTGTATTAATTTTTTTCTGGTTGTATGTATATCTTTTTTTAATTTAATAACGTAACTTTTAGTTTTAATAAAATGTAATACATCTAAATTTTTCAAACAAATTTTTATTTTTTTATATTCTTTCTAATTAAATTAAATATGCTTCTACTAAAAAGTGTAAGCTAATCGGGAGTTAAAAACAAACTGATTTTTACCGAAAGTTATTAAGCATTTATTTTATTGTCCAACTTTACACTTGTATCCTTTTTAATAGAAAAAAACATTCACAATTGTTGTATTTTGATATCCAAAAAATAAAAATAATAGTTCAGTAACTGTTGCTTTAATATTCGATGTATCCATTAGTTAATTTTTACCGTTATCAGGCTCAACTTTGATAAAGTTTTCAGGTTATTTAATTAAACTTGTAAAAAATCTAATAACAGTTTTATCAAGTGTTATAACAAAAGCAAAATCTTAATCAGTTAACTTTTTGAAAAATTATTAAACAACTGACATTAGATGAAAATGTGCAAACGATGTAGTCACACCTGGATAGCGCCTCGATGTCCCTGATTGCTCCTGATAAACTTGATTTCGTATACCTGCTGCTCGTTTTTGCTGAGTCAGCAGTATTCTCATCCCCTATGAACTTGTAATAAGGGTATCTGAAATTTTAAT
The DNA here is from genome assembly GCF_965202585.1 of Thalia democratica. Taxonomy (NCBI): domain Eukaryota; kingdom Metazoa; phylum Chordata; class Thaliacea; order Salpida; family Salpidae; genus Thalia; species Thalia democratica. The sequence continues at coordinate 80,324,587 of NC_139165.1, forward strand.
ATCATTGAAATATACATTGTGAAAGACTATATTGTATAATATTTACAACTAACATTATACTTTTTACGACTGAAGAAATTCTATAAACTGTTTAATCTAATTTAAAGTTTATGTTTTATTTTATTAGTACACTTAGTATAAGGTATAAATTTGTAACAAGATTATTTATTTACATATTTACAAGATTAATAGTTTTGATAAATTGCTAATTTCTTTACGTTTAATATGTTTATAATAATACAATAATTTTTTCAGCATTTAAAAAACACTTTAAAATAATCTAATGCAAAAATAAAAAAAGATATTAACATAAACTAATCAAAAAAACCGATAGAAACAAAACGTTATAAAGTTTTTTTTTAGTTATTTCTGTACTTGTATTATAAATGACTGTTGATTATTTCTTAATTCAAACATTATACTCAAATAATTAATATAAACAAAAAACAAATCTTCACAACAACTAACTTTTTTCTCGCTTCAGAAAGTATTTCTGGCGCGTCAGTTGCTAAATAAACAGATTTAACAATTTTTTCACTCGGAAACTCCAATGAATAATTCAAATAATATTCTTCAACGTGAACCATGTATTCTTCAATGTCGTAAAACTTTGCTTCTGATCTCTTATCAGTTCTTCTGACATGCACTCTGATAGAAATATTATTAGTCTTATTCAAAATGCATCAAAATAAAAAACAAAAACTCTGTATTTTAAAATAAACTACTAAAGTTATTTAAAATAATAAAAACTATTCAAATGTAAACAAAGTTAGGAGAAATAAAATTTTATAGTTTGTAAACAAAAACCTAGATTTATTATTTCATTAGAGTTTAATTTATTTTTTTTAGTAGATAATAATTAGCTTTTAGAAGTAAAGTTTTGGGTAACTTCCTTACAAAACACTTTGTAAAAATGTTAATACTTACCCAACAATGGGATGTTTTATTTCAAGTGTTCCAATTTCCTTTCTGATTTCTTCATTTGGTTTCCACAGAAACCTAACAAACTGACCCAGCCACCAAACAATCGGGTTGCTATGGAAAATTTCAATTTGTCTTCTTATTGGGTCGGGGATTTCTGCAGGTGAAGTTGGTCTTTTGGGAAAGTTCCCATGAGGCAACTTGACTATAAGATCCTCTTTACTTTCTTCCATTCCTGTAATAGTTTGTTTAATTTTGCTGCTTTGTTTGTCACAACATTAAGAATTGCGGATTTTGATTAAAACAAAAAAAACTATTTATACTCCGTATTCATGCGAAAGTTTAAAAAGCAATTCCATTTAACTACAGATATTAGAATATAAAAGTTGAAATTACTTTTACTTATACCTTTAGTATAGCAAACTACCTAAAACTGAATTTTAATTCAAATTTTATATACATTTAAACTTTCAAAACTGGTGTTATTAATAAATCTAATGTTTTTTTCAAAAAAAAAAGTTATCTTATTTGTAATTATTGTATGACAGAACAAATTAACTTTACATAATGATTGATTAAACATGAACGTGCTTGAAGAAGCCGAACAAATGTCTAATTACAAAAAAGTAACTCTAGCCTTTCCACATAGTAACAGCACCACCCTCCACACTCGTGCAATTTCCACTCACAAACACTGAGTTCCAGCCCTCCCCTCCCTGAGTGTAATCGCTCAGCACCGACTTGCCAATCACCAATGTTCTGTTTGTGTTGTACGCAGCAATGAAGCAGTACACTGCCCAGTGAAATTGGCACCCCATCCCGCATCTTTGCTGCTGAGTGCACAGGAGTCTTTTGGATTTCTTGCAATCTTTTGGATTCTGGAAAGTGAAAGAAAATTAAACATATATATAGCGATAAGGGCTTCAAGTATATTGAATTTAAAAATACTTGTTTAATTTTAAACTTATTTCCTTATGTTATTTAAATTTTATAAATTAATGAAATTAAATTGGCGTTGAATAAATTTTAACAATTTTTTTATACTTTTTTGAAAAACAAGATGTATTATTATTCATATTAAAACAGAATGTGATGTGTTTTTTATAAAATTATTCAGGTTTCTTGTTTTATTTAAAATATAATTGTATAATAATTTTAACTAACTTGCAGCTTGTGAAGCTGGTTTTGAAAGTTTTCTGTAAGTTTTTCAGCTACTTCATTTTTCATCTTACTGTTAATTATCGACATCTCTTCAATAGCTTTTTCAATAGTCCTAACAAGTAAATTTTTTTTATTAGTAACTAGCATCAACACAAAAATTATTGATACAAACTTCAACTTTTTATAATCCTTACTTAAAACAACTAAAGGTGTAAAATTTATGTATGGAATTAAAGTGTGTAAAGTAAAGTTTTAAATTAGTCATATATGTACTTTTTGAAACGTTTAAGGGCACAGGGGGGTGAACACCCTTTTTTGTTTTTTTGCTTTTTGATTTTATTTTATATAGTATTTACTAAGCTACAAGATAATTTTACAGATTATAAAAATCAAAATAACTTTTGAGATATAGCCGGTCAAAGTCGGAGGCAACAATAGGTTCTTTATAGGAGGCGCAAACTAAAACACTAAAACGGCAAAAATAGACCATTTCACTAAAAATCTATTTTCTCCTACGTTTTTTGAGATAACTACCTCAAATTTTTAGGAAATGTTCCTTGATATATTTAGAAAATTGTTTCGGAACAGAATTTAACAAAAAAAAAATCTTATAACAAAAAAAATAAAAATAAAACTGTTTTTTTGTTTTTTCTTTATATAAATTTTTTATTTTGTATATTTTTTTAAATTCTGTTCCAACAGAATTTTCTAAACATATCAAGGAACATTTCCTAAAAATTTTAGGTAGTTATCTCAAAAAACGTAGAAGAAGATAGATTTTTAGTGAAATAGTATATTTTTGCCGTGTTTTAGTTTGCGCCTCCCATAAAGAACCTATTGTTGCCTCCGACTTTGACCAGCTATATCTCAAAAGTTATTTTGAATTTTTATAATCTGTAAAAAGCATCTTGTAGCTTAGTACAAACTTTATTAAATAAGATCGAAAAGCAAAAAAGGGTGTAAACCTCCCTATGCCTTTAATTTTAGTTAAAGATTTTGTTTTATTATACAAAAATAGAAATAAAATCTTTAATCAATTGCTATAACTTGTTGTCTATTTTTTACACAAAACATTCCATTTAAAAACTCATTAGTTTTTATTCAAACAATCTCAGTTTTTTAGCTAGTTTTATAACTTAAAATATTAAACAATATAGTTAGATATCAAAAATGTCAATAACAAATAAACAAAGAGTAAACTTTTTTGTTTTGTATTGATAGTACCAATGTTTTTAATACTTTTTTTGTTTGAATTTGAATCAATTCAGTATATAAACCAAATCCAACTAACAGTCTAGTACCAAAAAATACTTGCTTTAGAAAACGAATCTTGTTTACTAAACATAAAACCAGTTTGTAGTTTTAAAATGCTTAAACATCACTATCTACAATTACAAAGACAGTAAAACAACCTGTTACAAAAAACAAAACAAAGGTATATTGAAGCAACCTTTTATTAGCTTCGAACTCTCCCACGTAGTGATTTAAAGATTTATTCGTATTGTGCGTTTCAACAAACTTATAAAAGTCGTTTATGCTTGACCAAGCCTTGCGAAGCGCACAGTCTTTTTTATTTCCTTTGTTATTTTCACATGTATTCTTTATAGTTTGGTGAGAATTCTTTATGGTTTTATGAGAACTTGTCTCATTTACTGAAAAAAAAAAGAGTTTTTTGGTTTTGTATATTTTAAAATTCAACAAACTTACATTTCACTATTTTAAGATAAATGCTGAATAAAATAGATATTTAAAAAACACTTTTGACAGAGTAAAATGTTTAGACCTACATAGTAGTGTGTATCATTTAAGCTGTAAAGTTTTATATCCTTATAAAAAATTTCAGTTCGTACAAAACTTACTAAAAGTAAAAGTTATCTAGTTGCTAATAATTTTAAGATAATTTAAACAATCAAAAACATTTTTTTTTCCAATTTTGAACAATAAAGCATTTAAGTATTTTTAATTTAAAACTGGTAAAAAGTATTTTTGATAAACTTAAAAAATTTAAAACTCACCAGTTTTAATAAAATTGCTGATTTAAAGTGATTAAAAATAAGAAACTTATTGGCTATATTTTAGTAAATAAAATCATGCAACAAAGTTTAAATTTTGAAGTTGTTAAACTTAAAAAATTTTAAGCATTAATATAAGTTTGTAAAAATTTTTATGCATAATTGTAGTAAAAACGTTTGAACTGATATAATATAAAATATTTATTTTAAATAAAGGTAAAATGATAACACTTTAATCCTTTAAAGTTTGGTTTACACCTTTTTAGTTTGCCTTTTTTATCATAAAAATGTATAGAGAAAATAAAGAAGCTAACCAGTGTTACTCAAAGTTTTTGGTTCAATCTGAAAACTTGTTGGACAACTGTAATTAAAAAGGTTAAATTATTAACATAACGTATTGCTGTTAATTATGCTTTAAATTTTTAGCTGTTATACGCAGGTTTAAACAAATCTACTATTATGCTTTTTTATTATTTTGTAATGATGTTTTTAATAAAAGTAAAAACTTTTAGTGTTATTTTAAATCATATTACTTTAATTAATTGTTTAAACTAAAATACTTCAAGTTCAGGTATGTAAAAAAAAGTTTTTCTAAGTTATTGCTATTAAAAATTATATTTCGATTTAATTTCATAAACTTTTATAGTAACTGGTTGATGAATAAACAAAGTTTTTCTTTTCAAACAATAGACAATAATAGTTTTATGTCTAACCTGTTCATGGTGTTAACAATGAAGTATAAAGTGGAAACTATTACTACTATCGAAATAAATGATACAATCTTCTTTTGATTATCCATTTCTTCTAAAATTATACTAATCAAAACGTAATTTATTCTAATTAGCTTCTAAACTAAGCTTCTTTAAATGGCTAACTTACAAAGAAAAAGTATAATAACTAAAGTTACAGGTGTGTGTAATTTTTTTAGTTGTAATCTATGTTTAATAGTAAAAAAAATGTCAAACTTAGTTTTATATCTAAATTTAACAATAGATATGATACAGGGTTCGTGCGCGAAATTTTTTTCATTTAGCCTGACTGAGATCAATTTAGTCTGACATTTTTTCGAAGTAAGAAAAATCCCCTTTAGAAGTCATTTCAGGTATTGGAGGGTCTTGATTAGTACTATTGTAGTCTCCGACTTCAACCAGCTTTATATCAAAAATATTTTGAGCTTAAAAATTTGCAAAAAGCAACTCATTGCCTAGTTACAATTCAATAAATTAAGACTAAGTTGTGAAAAAGGTGATTGACCCCTTTTAACATAACAAATTCAGTGATAAACTTAAAATAAGTGTTATATCTAATCTATGACTAGTGTAAAAATTCAATATATATTACTAAACACAATTTTTCAATTTAATAAAGCACTAAGTAAAAGCATTATAACTAGAAGATTTATTATAAAACGACCTGCATTGTCGTGTTTTATTAAAGTTTAAAATGAAACGCTTACACGAGTATTAAAGTAAGTAAAAATGTTTATTATAGTATTTTGAGTAATACTTAAAATTGATACATAATTAGAAATATTATAATTAATAAACTCTAAATTAATACAGTGATTGTTGATGTCGTATCAGATTTTAAAAGCTTACACTTAAATTAAATAAAAAAATATTTAATATTTTGTTCTTGTAAAGAAAAATAAATTATACCTAAAATTTGTACTCCCACAAAACTTAGTACTTATGTTTTTAAGCTTTTAGTGTTGTGAATATCTCTAAAAACTTTAAATAAACAGTATCTGATCTTAGTTTATTACATTTTTTTGAAAACTTTGCTTACCTAATACGTAATAGTAAAACATATTATTAATTATCTTTTAAGTAAGTTTAGCTTTAAGCAGATCTTTTATTTAATGGATAACTGACTTTTAGATATGGCATAAGGTCATCTTTGTTGCTAAATTAACATATGGACATATTTTTTACAAAATTCTTTATCTTTAAGTCGCTGTTTTTTTTTGTTTAAATAAAAAATTTTTTTTTTAAATAGTTGTTCGAAGGGGTGTAGCAGACGGTGTACAGAAGCGACTAAAACAGACTGTTTAAAATAGTATTTATCATTAAAAATGAAAACTAATAAGTTTACATATAACTTCACTTACTACTTTGACATGAGAACACTATAAAACAGAAACCAAATACACAATTGAAATTAGAATTAAGCTTTACAATAAAATTCAGTATTATAAAACTAAATAATAGCAAATAAAATTGAATTAAAAGTATAGCTTACTTTTTCAACTGACTAAAATGTACAACAGATAAACCATTTTAAATAATTAAACCTAAACTCTTGAAAAATTACTTTAACTTAAAACTTAAAACAACATTTTTAAATTGTTTGCTTACAACATACTGAACCTCATTGTATTAAAACTAAATAAATTAATAATACTTAAATAAATAAACGATTAGTTTTTTCAACTTAATAACTGAGACAATTCATAAACAAATGGTTAAATAACTTAAACTAATTCAATATATACTAGGATACAATTCCCTGTACAATAATTAACATTTTAAACTCTTATAATCTTAAAATATTTTTATTAAAAACATTATTGACTAAAATTTAGATTATCTATAATCCCTTTATGCTCTCTTTTAATACCTTATGATTATGTAAGATTATATAAAAAATTGTTACAAAAAGTACTTTAAAAACTCAAAGTTCATTAAAACGTACTAAAAACTACTAAATTAAGTTGTTTTTCTCTAATATCGAAATCTCCCACAAACGTTTAATAATTTACTAAAGAAAAATTCAAGAAGAAAAGAAAAAAAGTAATATTTTTCGACTTAACCGAGTAAAAAAGCTTCATAGTGGTTTAGGAGCTCTTTGCCAATTTTTTTCAAATGCAACTTATATGCATGGCTGAGTTTATTACTTCACAGTAGAATTATTTTTTCAATAAATGCGTGAAAAAGCATTTTTTATCAAATTATAAGTTCTAAGGTCCAATATACACTTATAGTTGTGACAAACACAGTTCCCTAATTAAGTTGTCAGCTTTTTATTTTCTGGACGAATTTAATAATAACAAAGTTTTTTTGTGCTCTGACAATACTGTTTATAATTAAATTATCTTTAAAGTAGATAATTTAATATAAAACGTGCATTGACTAATACTTTTGTTAATTTTTGGTATAACTTCCTTGTTTTGTCAGTAGAATAACAAATAGAAACATTTTTGCCTCGCTTTAAAAAGTTTTATAAACAAAGTTTAATGCATAATTTATTAGCCTGCATGGCTTTTAAAAAAGAAACTACTAACTAAAATTAGAAATGCAAGAATATCATTAATATTTTTTGCATCTTTTACTAGATTAGAAGTGAATAACAAATAAAACATTCATAAAGTTAAAAAATTGTGTAAAAAAAAAATACTTTTTACTTCTATTACAAGTTGAAAATAAAGTAAATTTTATTTTTCCAATAATACTAATTTGTTTGTTAATGACTACACATTATGTAAATTTCTTACTTTTGTTTTATCTCTTGTAAAAACATGATATTTTTGATCTCTATCTTTTCTTACTCATCAAAGTTTTAAGATAGGTTTTATAAAGAAAAGTATTTTGACATATTAAACTCATACACAAAATTCTTAAAATATTTTCTGATTTCACAAACTAAAACAATGCTATAAAAAAGCTTTGAAAAAAAAAAGTTTTAAAATTTTTCCAATACTGGTCTTTAAACTCGAAAATAAGTGTTTCATAGTTCTATGTCTTTTATTTATTTTTTTTCTAAAATAAGCTATAAAAACAAACAATTGTAATAAATAACTAACAACCTTTTGGTTTATTAAAATTTGCAAAAACGTTACACTACACGTTGAACTTGACTGGCGAAGTCGCTGAACTGAATACAGCAGAAAAGAGTAAATATTTGTCGTTCGCATATCTTCGTATGCATATTCAGATTTAATTTACATTTTATGTGTTTTTGGACTACAGTAAAGAATTTATCACAGCCAATTTATTTTTATTTCTATCAAAAAATTAAGAAAGTAACACAAAAAATTAAGTTTAAAAGCTTATATGACTATCAGGTTGAAACTATTAGGTTTAAAAGTTTGTAAGACTATCAAAAAGTTAACTTTAAACTTTTTTACTGCCAAATTTTATTTTAAAACATATAGATTAAAAACAACTAATTTATATAAACAAATTCTTCTAAAAAAATAGTTTAAACTTTATAATATCAATTGTAAACTATATATATTAACTATATATATATCAATTTAGTTTTTTTTCTTTCCTTTTTCGGAAAAATAAAATAATTTTGCTTAACTGGCTGTATGCAACACTTTTCAATACGTCGAAGAAAATGCTTGATCGCATATTTCATGCTGCTCTTTCATTTGCATTATATGAATATTTGTTTTACAATTGAATTCGACGAAAAGCTTTGTAGTTGTTATCAAAAAATTAAAACTTTTTATTTTTGCAATTCCAAATCAAAACAAAACTAAAAGTACAAATAGTTTTTACTAGCTTACTTAATTTTCAAAAACACTAAATAAAAAGTTGTTAAGCTTGACACTTATGTTTGCATTAACTGTAAATTTTAATGTCAATTTTCGATGTGAAAAGAGTAAAGAAAAATAACATGTTTATTTTTTGTTAATTTGTAAATGCTAAACGTCTTTGAAATTTACCTTTGTGCAACACACCTTTTTAAGAAGTAAAAAGAAAACAATAAACGAGTATTGTTTATAATTTTAAGGTTTGCTTAAAAACAAATATTTAATATAGAAAAAAGAAAGAAAACTAAAAAGTTTATTTAAACTTCATATATTAATGTCGCTATATTCTAATGTAACGTAGTAGCTTAATAAATACAAAAGTATTTATTTACGTAGTTTTAAAACAAATAAAGTATTTCATTTGTTTAAAGTTTAATGTTTAAAGATCATAAGACTTACAGAAGTGTTTTATTTTATTAAACAAACATTAAACTTAAACGATATGTAAAACTTCTTTTTAGTTTTCGATGTTTTAAATTATGAAATATTAAGCACTTTATTACCAAACTTAAGGAAGATCAAATAACATCAATGTTAAACTGTTTTTACGTTTTATTATACTACAGAACTTAAAAAAAAAGTAATTTATTTTAAGAAACAAACTATAAAAAAAAAAACGTTAGAGCTAGATAAAATAAACAAAGCATATTTTTCAATGTTAGAAGAAAATGTTTTTTGTGTTGGTGATAAAAACAAATACGTTATTATGTACCAAAAATTTATAGTAACTACGATAATGAGCGCATGAAACTTAATAAAGAAAAATGTCTTTGTTTCCTGTTCTTGTGAAAGATACAAGCTAAAAGATAAAAAATAAAAATAAATTTCAATTTGCTAACAGCATCTGTTTGTTTAATCATTCAGCATGCATATTTTATTTACTCGAAGGTAAATTTTGACAGTTTAAACCTTCTATGTACATCTAAGCTTATTTATCTGTTTTTTAGCAGTAAAAGCGTATGTTACTAAATTTGTATAGTATAAAGTATAAACGTTCAAGCTACATGTACTAAGTTTTAAAAGAATAGTTAACTTTAAACAAAACACAAGTTTACAAATAGTTTTATTGTAATAATATACTCTTTAACTTTCTAAGGTGGTAAGAACAAACAGATTTACCGAAATATTTCTTAGCGTTTTAAAATAAACCTTCACTAAACTTCTATAACTTTCTAAATTGATGAACTTGAGTCGACTAATATAAATAAAATAATTTGATCAAGCAAAAAATTGTTTATATATAAAAATTAGATATTCAAACTCTAAAACTAAAACAAGTACAAAAGTTAAAAAAAAACATGAATAAAACTTTAATTTAGTTTTATTAGTGTCAAGGAAATAAACATTTAAAGTTAAGTGTTATTTTTAATTAAGTTAAAAGCTTAATTTATGCATTTGAAATATTTTTTATGTGGATATTTTAAAATCCATATTTCAATTCATATTTTTCACCTTTTTTATTTGGTCTTTTCATCAGAAACAAACTTAAAGTATATAAAGTATTTCTTGGTGTGATTGTACTAGTTATTTAATATGAATTTTGTTAATTTCGACGTAGTAATATGCATAATGAGTGCTTTTTCTAAACTTTAAATTCGTAAATTTTGCATAAACTATTCTGAAATATAATTAAAGAAGGTTGTCTTTTTTATGGCAAAAATCAATTAAACTGTATAATGTGAAATATAACACTCTCTTTAAAAAAAAAGCTCATTTAATAAAGTTCAGCTGTTTAAAAAAAACAATAATTCTCTTAAGTTCAAGTCTGTTTAAAACAAAAAGCTGTGAACTGTATTTGTTAATTAAACTTGAACACACATTTAAAACTATTGAAGCTTGTAAAATACATTCGCAGTTTACCGGTAAACAGTAGTATAAATAGAAACTATGACACTGTGCGGAAAAATTTAAAGATAATTTAATTGATGATTTTCTGATAAATATTTGCCAAATACTTAATTTTAGCACCAAATTCCATTTATTAACGACGGTTTAATGTAATGTTTATGGTCTTTTCAATACCGTTTGTGTTTCATAAGTATTTTTTTTTTCTTTACGTGAAATTATCCAATGTGAAAAAAAATATTGTGTTGAAAGGTATTTTTGACAATATAATACTAGTGTGTGTACAATAGCATGTTTAGCTTTGTACATTTTAAACATTAAAACTTTTAGTTGCTAATGTAATTGTGTTTAATCGTTCAATCAAAATAATAAGGTTTAACGTGTTGAGAAGTTTGGAAAAAAACACAAAAAGTTTTTATAAACGAAAAACATACTGACAAAATTTCTATGTAAGACATTCTTAAAACTGTTCAAAATATAGGTATAATCGTTTGCTAACAAAAGATCCTATTGAAATAATTTTACTCGAATGTAAATAAAAACAAATTGTACAGTAATCTTCCTTTATTGTACCAACATATGTTACTGTGTGTTAACGAATCAACACACTTCAAATGTGTATTTTAGTTTACTTTACTTGTTTTAGACTTAATAATTACAAATATTATATAGTTTTATAACAGTCGGATTTAATATTAAGTATATTACCTATTATCAACTGATATCTGTAGAAGTTATTTTATTTTAATGAAAAACATGTATACACCCTTTGTATTCTATGTTTCTATTCTTTCATTACAGTAATTATTTTTTTTACAGAACCCAGTTGAAATGTGTTGATTCGTTAACACACAGAAACATATGTTGGTACAATAAAGGAAGATTACTGTACAATTTGTTTTTAAAACTTATATACTTAGTAAAATCTAGATATCATCGAAAATAAACTTAAAAATTTACTTTAAGTAAAACATCGCTTAAAAGTAAGTAGATTCGTTTACAAACGTTTGAAAAAATATTTAATGTTATAACTCAAAACGAAATTTCAGCTAATAAAGTTTTTAAAAAATAGAAAACATTTATAACAATTGTTTTAAAATTCTTTACTATATTATAAAATCAATTATTATTACTATGCTTAATATGCTTAAGATTGTAACTTAAAAATGTACTATGTTAAAAGTCGAAACTCTATTAAATCGTTGATAACATTTTTGCTTTTGTTGAAATCTGCTGATCAAGATAATTTGTCATTTAATCTTACTAAGTATAGTTTAGTTATATAAACAAATTAATTTTTACTGTTAATATAGGGTACAAATTAACTTTGAATCGGTTTTGAAATTTGTAATAATCTTTATAAAAAAAGTTAATTGTTATATTATATGATGTTTCTTATGTCGTCAATTGGGTTTAAAATAAAATCATTTATCAATTTTTGTTTTGGTTTGATTAAACGTTCAGTCCAGGGACCAGACCTTTCATTAAGAAAAATCTTTTACGCCGACGTATTTTTAATTTATAGAAAAAATACACAAAAAAAAAGCTTAGTTTTTTTGTAAAACAGTGCTTTGAAAAGTTTTCCAAATTTGACTAAATGTATTTAACAGCGTTTTTTATATTTAGAATAACTTTCTTAGAAGTTTTTTTTTATAATTTTATTAATAATCAAGCGAATTGCGAAGACATTTATAAATTATTCGAAAATACTTTCTCTGCAACAAACATATATTTTTAGCAGGTTTTACATACTGTTTTAAACTTATTCAAAAAATGTTAGAATACATTCAAAAGTTCTTATAGTTAAAGTATTTCCATTTGTTTCGGCTAAAACTAAGTGAAAATAAATCTGAGTACTTTAACTTTGTTGAAAAATAAAACAACTCGAAGTTTAATTTTGCTTAGACTTATAGTAAATATTTAAAGCTATAACTACTTTAGAATTGGTTTTAATTTCTCTAAGTTTTGTAGTCAGATAAGGTTTTTAACAATCATTTAAGCTATGGAATATTTATTTTCCGTGTTTAGTCTTTGTTTACAAAGCATGATTCCAGATGTCGGCTAAGGTAATGTATTAAAATTTGAAAACAAGTTGTAACTTGTTAAAACAACAAGATTAAAGGAACACTACAAAAATTTTAAATATTTATTTGTGTATTAATTATTTACTATAACAGATTGTTATTTAATAAGGTATCTAAATAAATTGTCTGTGTCAATAGGCAAATGTTTCATAAATGCTTCAAATAAAGTTACTGTAATTTAATAAACTTTTACAAGTATTACTAGATGTAGATTATTCCTTAAAAAAATAAATTTTAAACTATATTATGAATTTTAGTAATTGATGTATATGTCCTATTGCTTGTATAACTTGACATAGCTTGTTATTAAATATTTGAAAAGTAGCAAGAATGTTTATATAAGTAACAAGTTTTTCATATACGGCTAAACAGTTAAAATTTCAGCAAAATTTGTAATTATATAGACACAAAAAATAGAAAGTTACTTTTATTAAGTTTTGAAAAACAAACAACAATAAAAAAATGGTAAAATACTTTTATTATTAAACATCAACACGATTTATGTAAACTGATAGTGTTATTTACTTAATGTAAATTCATACCATTAAGTGTTATTTTAAGAACCTGTTATTATTTAAGCATTTACTCGAACGTTAATAAAAAAAAATCTGTTTATATTACTCTACTGGTACTTAATTTGATTTTCTTTGGGTAAACTGAAATGCTTTTGACGCGGTCAATGAGCACCATGTGTGATGCAGTCTAGTCACTAGTACATATTTTTATTTAGTTAATTATTACTTACATTAAAGTTGACTATAAAAGTAAAAGTTGTTTTTTTTTGTATTAGATGTTCATGATATATATATATATAAAATAAGGTGATTATTCAAACTTGAAGACCTTTTTGCAGAGCTTTACGATTCTACAGCATCCAATGATTAAAGAGTTTAGCTTTATGAAACATATGTACTAGTATTTTAAAATCGTATTTTCCAATAAATTATATATATATATATTTTTTATTATTTTAAATTATTATTTTCTATTAGTACATTAGGTTTGATTGAATCAGACTTTTGCAAGAAAATTAATAACGTTTGATTTATATAATATTTGAATAACCATCATTTAAAAAAAAATCGTAAAAAAGTTAGCTATCTTAAATGTTACACAGACAATAGCAAAATACTTTTTAAAAACTGTTAGGTTATCAACCTTACAAAACTTTACTTCCCTTTGTATTTTTTCTTTCTGTTTGTAGTTTGTTAGTGTATTAGTAAGCAATTTCTTAATCCACATTTTATCTGTGTGAATAAAACTAATAGTCTCTAAATATATTTCTCCATAATACAAAGAAAGTCAAATATTTAAATCATGAACTAAAATCACTGATAAAATTTAAAACTTGTAATAGATTGACTTATTATATAATTATTAGTGTTTTTTATCTTATTTGTTTTATTATTATTTTTTTTTTCTTTCTTTTTCAAAGAAAAAACTTATTTAATACTTTAAGTGTTTTTCTTGTAGTTGTTTAAATTACTGTTTTGGTATAGTTAAATTTCTGTATTTAGACATTTGTTCAAGATTGTAAAAACTGATAGTTTTAATTAAAAGGATATATTTATTTTAAATTTTTTATCTAGTTTAAGCAAACTTTTTTTTTAATTGATACTGCTTTATTTTAGTTTTTTTTTTTGAATATTGCAGCTTTATTTTATATATTTATTGTTTTAATTTTTTAATAATATAGCTTTAATTTATTTTTACTTATTTATAAAAACTTGAAATAAGTTGATAGTAGAGTCTTAATTCTTAAACACACTTTAAAAAATAGAAAACTTTTTTTTATTTTTGCTTTTTTAACTCATATAATAAAATAAAAGGTTAAATTATTTGCTTAAGTAGTTGATAATTTTTAACATTAAACATATTATATATAAGTTAAAAACATTTCAGATAGAAACTTTACTTTTTGACGTAAAATTCAGTTTATGTTTTATGTGTATATAATGTTAGTTATGTGAATATGTAGATACATGTCGGTATAATTTTTTTTTTGATATTATTATCTTTTTAAATATTTAAAGTTGTACAGTTTGATAGGTTCATATTTCATAGAGTATTTCGTTTTTGAGTTTAAATTTTGACTGAAAGGTTTTTTTCTTTTTTTTTTAATTTGTAGCTCATTATATTTTTGATTAATTTGGGTATGCAACTGGATGACTAAGAGGTCTTTATGCATACCCAGCCCTAGGTCCTTGAACTTAAACATTTTGAGCAATTTTTGTTTTTTTTTCAATAAACCACCTTTATATGTTAATAATACTGTTTTTTATATCATCCTTTTTCTATTTAATATTTTTTGACTATAAAAATCTGTACTTCACCTATTCGAGACGACAAGCTTGTTATATTCGTTAAATATTTTTATAAACATGCTTTAAGAAACGATTATTTTTTATATATTAAATAGATGCTACTTAGTTAATACGTTTTTACTTTACCTAAAGAATAATCTTAAATTCAAAAAATATTCCTAAATCAAAAGCACTTCTAAAAAAATTGAAATCGTATTATGTTATTTTGATTTTTACATAATACATAAAAAAATTTATAATAAGTTTTATAAGTAATAAAACAAAATAAACATAACACTTATACAGTAATACATGTAATAATACATTGATATATGTCTTGTTATTTAAGCGTAGTTTAGTTAAAATACAAATAGTTATTAAACAAATTACTTAGAAATAAATCTGTTTTGAACAAATAACTCCCTGTATCGTTTTTAAAGACATTACTAACAATCTATAAGTTAAATAGTATTAAAACATTAAATTGTGAGAATTTTTTCATTTTAAATACTAATTGGCCATTCAATTACTTTTTCCTGACAAACCGCCAACAGAAGTCATAAAATATTCAAAAAGTGCACAAAATACACTGGACAGGTTTTTAAATGGAAAATCTGCTTGTTTTCAGACGACCTGTTAATAATTAACAAGGGATAATCATCTATCTCTTCTACTGTTTTGCATACAACACAAAGTTCAAAAGCAAAAATTACTTTTAAGCCCTTAATGAAAAACTAAGTTGAGCTTTGAACAAAACTTTTCACACGAAACCCCTAACAGTCAGGCATATCAATGTGATTATGAACAAACTAAGTTTTCTGTAAAACTTTAAAAATGACATATTAAAATCATTTTTTGAATAGTTATTGAAAGGGTGAACAAATAAACTATCATTAGCTAATGTACTATGTGTGAATTTATTTATAGAATAAGCATTTTTGTATACGTATGATATAGTATTTTTTTTACTTTAAAACCGAACTATCAGTTTTTCTTCCACGATATTGATTTATTTTAGGAACTGCAATCATTTAACTTTATCTATTGGTAAAATTTAAATATAATAGTTTTTAGGTATTTTTTAAACCATTTTAATGTGTATTTTGATAGCTATTAATTATACATACTTTTTCTTTTTGTAAAATATAATTTGAAAACTTTTAAAAATATTTGCAGTTACTTTTATGCTACTATCATCCTAAAAATGTAACATTTTACTTAAAACAAAATTCTATAAAACAATCAGTAGTTTTGTTAAAAAAAAGAAGCGGTCCAAAATATCTGAATGTTTTTAAACATTTATGCAATACAGTTGCAAAAAACGAGTTCATTAAAAAAAAACATTTCAAAAACATAGTATGTTATATTTATAAACAAATAAAAGGGCGCCGTTTGTTAAACTTAAGCTTAAATATTTTTATTCAAACTTTGTTTTTCTACTTTAAGTTATCGTAATCAACTGAACAAAAAAGTTATGTTTACTTATTAATTATTTACCAAACGCTTTAACAAAAAATACTACTTCTTCCTATAATTTTAAATCTTTTTTCTTCAAATTTAAAACGCTTTAAAGCTGTTTTAGCGACCAACTTAAACAAGCATTTGAACAGCTAGAAAAGCTTCTTAAAAATAGGTTACGTAAATCAATAACCTCTGTTGTTTTTCTGTCAATAGTTTTCACTACTTTCGTGAGATATGATATTTTTTGTAGTAATGCGTTGTTATTTTATATGTAAAAGTTATAGTGCTACTTTTAGAGTTGATTACAAAAACGTAAGATTTTGGTATAATATTGTTATTAAGTTTTTTAATCTAAATATTATTAGTTTATGTGGATATGTTTTCTTTATTACTAAAATTTTTTTAAATATAAAGTTCTAATTATAAAATGAAAATAATAGTTTTAATCAATAAAGTAAGTATTTTACGTAGTTGTAAAATAATTTATTACTTGTTTTAGATTCAAAATTTTTAAATAAACATATTATTTGATATAACCCTGTTTTTAATTACTGTTAATAAAAAGTAAATGCGTTAATTTTATCTGTTATACTTTTTAGTACTTAATTAGAATTAGTAAAATATATAAAACAAGTAACAATTTTTTTTTAAACGTTACTTGTTACTATTCAAATTATTAACAATTAGTTTTATAAATTTATTTATAAATGCAAATGTTCTTAAGAAAAATACCTACATAAAGAAAGTAATTGTAAGATATGGTTTTATTTACTTAAAACTCGTTTAGTAGTTTTCTTTAAAATCGTTATTTTCAAGCTATATACTAATAAAGATTTTATAAGCAAAAAAGTTTTAAATAAGTATGTAGAGTTAAAAAAAAAAGAATTTTAATGCATCGAACTAGGGACTTGTTGATAGTAGAAAATACTTTAAAGTTCCCGATTAATAAATATATTAGTTTTATTTTCTAAGATAGTTTTAGTTATATTAGAGCTAATATGATCAGTTAATTATTTCAGACTGTGACAAAAACCATGACACTTAGGTCATGTGTACTTTACATTACACTCTTTTCTACTGTTGCATTCAGCTTAAAATGTTTTGTGTGCGACGATCCAAAAGACAAGCTGTGTAAAATTCCAAGAGAAGAAACTTGCATCAAAAATCAAACTTTTTGCTACGTAATGAACTACACAACTTTCAAGTTAAAGGAAAAGTGGGTACTGAAAGGTTGTTCGGACAAATGTTCTCAGACATCGAAGGTTTCTAACGAAACGAACATGATATTGGAAACATCGTTTGAAAAAGAATGTTGTGAAGGAAGTCTGTGTAATGGGTTAAAACAAGAAAAAACTAATCAACAGAATGCTACAAATAAATCAGGCTATATTACAAATAAAAATTTAGTGCTTGTTGTTGTTTTTTATGTCTTGTTATTGGTAATATGTACATAATACATTGATTGTACTAACTGATATAATTACAGTAAATCTATATTAAGTCAATAAACTTGTGAAATTTAAACATTGAGTAAGATCTAACAAACTAAATTTGTTTTCATGCTTTTGTATTAACAAGCAAAAGTTATGGTTGTTATGCTTTTAAATTTACCATTAAGTACATTAATGATACACATGCAGTGCTTCTATTTTTGTTTTGAAAAACATTTTTATAATGGCTACTGACGGAAACAGCAGAAAACCTTGCAATTGAATTTATAATTTATTTTATTTGAATCATGATAAATAAAAAGTTCTTTAAAACAAAATACTTAAGTTTTTCTTTATAATATTTTATATATTATGTACTTTATTAAAAACTTAAAAAGTTAAAACTTAAAACATAAATATATATGTAGTTTTATTGAAAAAAACTTTTTAAGTATAAATAACATATTCCTTGAAGTTGTCATATGTTTAGGTATTTTTTTAATAAAGAATAAGCTTAAGAAATATTTTTTCTTTCTGAGTTTAATTTATAGTTAATCTTTAAATTATAAATAACATTATTTTAGTTTACTGTTTGTTGAAGTAACAAATTTTAATATAGTTGATAAATTTTTTTTTTGATTTAGAAACAAAAATTGAAACAAGTTTTATTACAAAAAAAGTAATACAAACTGTTACATTTCAATCTTAAATCAAAGTTAGCACGTTAATTTTCATAGTCGAGAAAAACAGACATTTTAAAGTACTAAATTTGTAAATATTACATGTATGGTTTAATTTAAGTCAATCTATCAAAGGTTATAAATAATTTAAACTGTATCTTAAACTAATTTAATAACGTAATTTGTTTCAGAATTGGTTTTAGACTTTTTAACAACTCTACTTTAAGTTCATTTGCTTTTGAATCAAGTAACAGTGATAAATTATTTTTTAATTTTTAATCACAACAAAAAGTAAACTTTATAGTTTAAGTCAGACAACTAAACTCAGTCAAAAGTGAACTTACATACTTAAAATGGTACTTTTTTTATCAAATTCTGTACATTAAAGTATAATGACGATTAAAACAGCATTTTCGCATATTTAGTGTTTCAATTATTGTTTTAAAATCAGTTTTAGACAATTATGAAAATTTATTATTAAACTTTATATGTTTAATACTAAATAAAAAGAAAAAAATCTTGCTTAATACAACTAGCAAAGACTTTATTTGTTTGACTTAATTAATCAATTCAGACATAAGAAAAACTTAAACACGTTAATAAAAAACTTAGTATTTCAGATACTTTAAAAAAATTAAAATGAGTATTAAAACAGCTGTATTTCTTCTGATAACCCTTTCATCTGCAGCTTTCAATTTGAAATGTTTCGTTTGCGACGACCCTACCGACAAACTGTGCCAAAAACCGAAAGAAGAAACTTGTGACGTAAATCAAACTTCGTGCTACGTCATGAACTACTACACTTTCAAATGGAAGGAACAATACGTGCTGAAAGGGTGCTATGAAAAGTGTTCTGAGATGTACGGCATAAACAGAAAGCTGGAAACTTCATTTGATGTAGACTGCTGCGAAAGTGACCTTTGCAACGGACCAAACAAAGGAAACAAGACATACTGGAGCTCCAGCACAAAGGCAGTTAAGAAAAGCGGATCAGCTAAGTTGAAACAACGGAACGTTGAAAATAAGTCAAAACACACTGGAAGTAACATTTTTATTATCGTAACTGCACTTAGTCTGTCGTTTGTTGTTATGCAAGCATGTTGAGTTTTAAACTTTTTAAAGATTAGAAAAAATTTTAGCTAAGCTGGTGTAATCTAACTATAGTATTCCTATAAAATTACCATTGACCAAAAAAAGGTATATTCAAATAGTGCCGCCTTTTCTTTCAAGAAAACAAAACTACTAGCATGATTGTGTACAACTTCGTAAATTTTTAGATAGTTATGCTTTTGAATAACAAATGTGTTTTGATATTACGTTTGTAATATTTACAATATAGCATAAACTGTTCATTTAAACGCTTACTGCCAGTTAGATTGAGCTTAATTATTTCAGAAAATCAATTAATTTAAAAAAAATTTAAAAATAACTTTGAGAAACTTAAACTCAAAATAAAAATTAAAGCCTTTTAGCAATAGTTAAAATATCATAAAATGTTTTTAGCAGTATTAACAACTAAAAATAAATCTTATCGATAGACAACGATGTGGTTTAAAAATTTAAAGAGTAGTTTACAATTACAACATTTTACTTGCAACATCTTATTAGTTTAACCAATAAAAACTAAACTTTTAAATGTAAAGTTTTTCACAGAAACTGTAAAGTCTTTGTATAGTTTCGATGAAATAAAGTTTGTTACTTTAAAACGCTTAAACAAATATCTTACATTGATTTAAGTTTTTAAACTAATAAATCAGTTTAAGTCTTTAAACCAAAAGACTTGTATGCTACTTTCAAAGTAATAATGAAATAAATGTCTAATACTTTAAATAAGAGATGTCCAATAGTTTTTCTTTTAGCATGATTTATGGTTTTAAGGTTTTATAAGAAGCTTAAGAAGTTTATGAATTTTATTTATTATTTAAACATAAAATAAAAACAATGTTGTACATTTGCTTTATGCTAAAAAAGTAAAGTAAATTTTTATTCATAGTAAACAACAGTTCTACATATGTTATAAATCTTAAGGTTATATTGGTATTGCGTTTTTGCAAAAGTTTCTAAAATAATTATTAACCTGTCTTATTTGCTTCGTCAAAGTCTTGATACATTTTAAATTAATTCAAGCATAAACTACTTTTTTATTTTCTCTATAATACAGGAATCCGCAGGCTGTGGCTCGTTATGTACTTTCGAACTCACAACATACGTTTTTATAACTGTTGAACAGAATTTTTTGTTGTTAAAAAAGAATTTAGGCTGTTAATTTGTAGCTTTAGATTACTACTACTTTATTGCTTACTGTTTTATTAAACTTTCAGTTTACACTAGTGAATTTTGTAAATTACTATAATTATTTTTTGTAGCTGTGTGCTGCGAATTTTATTTTAGACACTGTTGCTTAAAAACAGGTTATTACATAAAAACTGGCCCGTTACCTATGAAAGACTGTCAACCCCAGATTTAAAAACAAGCTAAAACTAAAGTTCATATAATGTTTAATAAAAAAGTTACAAACAAGTATGTTTTTTTTTATTGGACGCGTTTTGTTGCTTGCTTAAGACGGTTTTTAAACACTTCAACCTTAAGTATTCAGATATAACAAACTTTATGTAGATCTTTTTTATATAATGTTTATATATAGATAACAATTGAACAAGATCAAAAATCACAAAAACTTTTAGTTTTCCAGTTGGGCTTGAGGAGCAAAAATATTAAAAATATATGATACAATAAATCATAGTTTTTTTACTAAGAACAAGGAAAAATTATAAACAACAAAATATTAAAACTGATCGAACACTAATTATGTTTATCTACATTTTTAGTTTTATTTAATACTATTTGCGATTAAACTAACCTTAATTAAACAAAACTACACTTAAGCTTTTAAGTATAAACCTTTTGAATTAAGCTTACTGTAAAACTTTTCTGTGGATTATAGATTGTTTATATAGTAGTATTTCTTGAATTATGAAAAAAAAAACAGATTAAGTTAAAAACTTATAAAATTTTTCAAGCATTAGATTTAAAAATTTAAATTTAATATAAAAATAACGTTTGAACTACTATAGACGAATAAAAATTTAAGCACGTTCAATTCCTGTTTTAAAAAATAAACATTATAGTTTTATCACAAATAGAAACTAGATATAATTTAAAAAAACTATTTCATCTCAAGTGCTAAATAATTTGATGTTCTTTTATGGTTTTGTTTCAGAATTAAACCATCTACTTTAAAATAAACAAACAATTTGGTAGAGTAAACCTTTTAAATAAAAAAGACAAAAATTTATAAACACGAAGGACTTTAAAATATATATGTATACTTCTTAAAACTTCAGCTATAAATAGTTCAGATTAAACTTTATATGATTATGTCAGAACGTTTTGTAATGTACTCTATAACTATAAATCATTGTTTTGTGTTATTTTTTGATATCATGATTTATTTCAAAAGTATGTTTTAAAATATTATTAGTTAGTATTTTATTAATAGAACATCAAGTTGTGGGAAACTTAAATACAATTAAAAAAGGGTCTATTTTATACAGAATATATCATCAAACTGTGCTTTTTTTATAAAAAATTAAAAATAAAATAATCACTAACATAACGAATGACACTTGGTACGTTTAAAGTAAAAGGTCAGTAGAAAATAAGTTTTACATGAATTCCGAGTCTTTAATAAATTTACATAAACAATTTATACATAGGCTTAATTTTAGTAACTTATTTTATATTAAACTATACTTCAATAGTTTTTATTTAATGTTAAATAAAGTAGATATTGCTTACTAACTTAAGTTGTTTAAGTACTTCATGATGTTAAACTTTTTTAAAAGAATCTTACTGACTCTAAACATTAAATATTAGTCATGTTTTTTGACTATATCATATTTTTATCATGAGTAAGTTTATAGTTGTTAATTAAAATACATGTGATTAGTTCTAGCTTTATACAAAATTTAAATCCGCTTAACTGTAAAAGTTTTTCATCGAGTAAAAACAAAATATTTTAGTAAAGTTTTGTTCTTTATAAAAAACAACTAGATAGCGTAAAACTCATTACATATGATGATTTATGTGCTCTAAACAACTACAAAGTACTTCAACCAAATTACTTTTTCACTAAGTTTTGTTTGGTATTAATTTTATACTTTATATATACCAAAACACTTTGAAAACTCTATATTTTGTCATTTTAAGCAACTTCTTGTTACATTTTAAGAGTAGTGTTTGGTATAGTAAAATTTATTTTAATAATATTTTCAAGTTTTAGATTTATACTTTTACGTTGACTATTTTTAAGTTAAACTTGCTACATTTTTTTCGGAAAAACAAGCTTCCCTTAACTCATTTAGAATAAAAGTTCTACAAAACAATTTAGAAACTAAAAATTCAAACTAAAAGATACAAAGAAATTAAAAGTTATAGTTTAATTTTAAGAGGGTTTACTTCAAATAAATAAATATTTTTTTATAAAAATTTAGAGCACATAATATGACGTTTAAACAAAAAAAATTATTTAAAAAACTAAAAACAACTAAGTTATTATAATTTTCCTATCTTATTAAATTATTAGTTTAATGTTTAAACATAATTAGGTTGGAAAATTGGTAGTTTAATAAGGTGTTAAATTGTATAACATTAGAGCTATTTAGTAGAACACATTAGAACTGCTATACAACGAGCTAATTGAATATCTGATTTTTTTTTAATTGCAGTTTTTGCTTTTGATAGTTTAAAACAATAAATGTGTGCCCATCAGTAACAAAAGCTACTGCTTTTAAAAATTTACAACAAGCGTGTTGTCATTTTCATGAACAAAAAAACAACTTGAGTATAATCACAAAAAGCACTTTTAAACCAATTTATATTTTTACTGAACCAATAAAGTATTTTAGGAAGCTGAATTTTAACTAGGTATAACATTTATAAAATTGTATTAGTCAGTTGTTCTATAGTATAAAACTTAACTTACAAAATAAGAATGCAAAATAAAACGGAAGCGATGATTTACACTAAAACTTGTGACTTGCTTTTTTACTTAAAATAAAGCATAGATCTTAAAATGTTTAAAAATAATTAATCACTAATAAGTTGCGTTAGTTTATGATTAAGTTAGTTAATAGTTTAATACATTAACAATATTTAATTCCATTAGTTATCTTTAATGTCTATTTTTTTAATACGTCAGGTGTAAAACTTATAATTATTGTGTTCAAAAGTATTTTAAAAGATTTGATTGTTTTTCATAACAAAAATAACTTTAAATAAAAGTACAGTGATTATTTATTTAAAAGGTGACAAAGTAAAGCAAAATATATTAGAATCTGATCTATTTCAAATAGTTATAAAAAATGTATGTATAAAGACTATAAAACCTTAATTAATTTATAAAATACTTATTAAGTTTTGAATAGTTACGATAAACTGTAAGTTTTACGCTTATTTGCTGCATAAAGTATAAGTTTTACGAAAAGTTTTAGTTAAAAAAATGTATATAGTTTTAACTAAGTTAAGCTTATGTGACTTATTTCGTAATCTAATGAAGAGAAATTCAAATAAATGTTTACATTTGTTGTTTAATAAAAACTTTTTTGTTTCAAGTAAAGCTATGTTTTTTAAAAACAATGAAAACATTTTTAGTTGTATCAAACTACAATTAAGAGTAGATAATATATGTTTTATTTTAACTTAAGTCTAAAGCGAGAGTTCATGTTGCCTTATAAATGACTCAGTTTGGTTGTAACATTGAAAAATTTAGATATATTCACACAAAAACTTTAGAGAAATCATTATATGACAATGAGTTTTATTACTTTTATTTTGCTTGTGGCTATCAGTCTTACATCAGCAGGTCAGTTAGATTGTTTTAGTATAATTAAGTTTTAAAAAATATTGTATTTTAGTTTATGTTCCTTTAAAAAAATTGATGAACTTACTTTAAAACTGGTAGAGCTTTGTTACTTTTTTAGTAAATTTTCTAAGCTACCAATAAAACTACTTTTCTATTTTTGCAAGTTGCAATCTATAACGTAAAAATAAAATTTCTAGGGATATCAATCTACATTTTGATATAACTACTTTTTTTTAATAAAGCTAAAGGAATATGTATTTTTAGTAAAAGCGATTAGCAAAACTGGTTCAAAAAGTTGAAAATAAAATACCTAAAATATTACCTTAAAACAAGACTAAACACATAAACGTAATATAATTAAATATGTACATTATTCAAATCCAGAGGCGATGATTGATGATGTCATTGGGGGTCAGTAACAGCATACAACTTAAATATTTCGCAGCTTCAACGTCAATTTTTTTTTAATTTTTAAAAATCAAAACAACCGACAACATTTAAGACAGTTCGTATTGCTCCGCACCACTTATGACGTCATAAAACGTCGCCAGGCTATAAACACTTCAAAATTTCTGCTTACAAGCACAATGCATAAAACTAAAGGTGCAATAGTTATCAAAATACTTTATTAAGTATACTCTTTTCATACCAAAAATCTATAAGAAAATATTAACTTGGCATGAAATATTTTTATAACATAAATGTATATCTAAAGAATGAATATTAACATCATAAAAAATCGTTTTTAATAGTACTCAAATAAAACACTGAAATCTATCATCAATTTCTTAAATAGTTTTATGTGTTAAATACAACAATCTTTAAAGCAGTCAAAAATGTTCACTAACTGTTAGCATAAATTTACAGAAAAACTTGGTAGCGACAGTTTAAAGCCCGGAAGCCCTAATTTTTACGTCACAGTAATCATATGCGGCTATGCTGTTGTCAGTTTCGTCATTCAACTTTTTACTTTAATCTTTAAATGCTGTTCTAAAAATGGTTTGTTTAAATTAGTACACATGTTGAACCTGTATTTATATCTGTATTTTATAAGTTTTTAATTACTAATAACATAACAAAAGATAATTCTAAATTCATAGCAGTTTTTTATTATTATCTGTTATTTTATAAGATATTTACTAATTTTACCTAATTTGATAATTAAGTAATTCAAATTTATTTAATTTGGTTAAAAGTTACATTGCAAATAATAACAATGAAAGCTCTTGCTAAGCTGAACAACAAGTTAAGTTTTTCTTCAAATTTTAACTTAAAACTACTATATAACATCAATAGATAGTGTTTAAACTACAACAAAAATTCTGATTTAACACTAAGAAGGTGTTATAAGTTGAAATTTAAAAAACTATCAAATTAAACATAACCATGTTAAAATCTAAATTCTAGTAACTAAGCTGTTGCAATATTCATACAACAAGTAAAAAATTACCCTTTGTATAAGTTTCTACAATACTTATTTGTTATACTTTAATTATTTGTTGTGACTATTTTTTAGAAATTCAAGATAATATCTATGAAAGCATCGTTGCCGACCGGCCTAAATCAGGTAAGACATGTCTGAAATGTTTTAAATAATCAAACAGAATGTAAACAAACTTTATTTTTCTTATTGAAATATATTATAGTATGTGTTAATCTTATTTATTAGTAACTACAAAGAATATAGTAGTAAGTACATTCTTTCTATTGATAACTTCTAAAACTTTGAAAACAGTTGCAGATAAAGAGAAATCAAACTATATCGTTCTTGAAAAGACTAGCAAAAAAGAATAATTTTGTTTATTTATTTCAAAAAAAAGTTCGCTATTGGTTTTTTTTTTCTTATTGAAAATCGTTTGTTCTTTATATAACCCAACTTTGCAAAAATCAAAATTATAAAAAACTTTTGTTTATTTTAGTTTTTTCACTGGTTACTCAAGGCTTTAATGAATATTATGTTTATCTGGGAAAATTGTTTGTTTTTGTTATTTATTAAAAATCATTACATAAGATGTAAGTTAATTTAAAATTTAAACTTTCGAGAAAAAGTATAAAAATAAAATATGCAAATGTTTGTTTTTTTCAATTTTTCTTTTAAATAATATCGCAATATTTTTAAAAGTTCAAAAAATTAATATTTCATTTTTTCAAAAATTTGTATAACTTTTTAAAAATTACTTCAATAAAAATTTCAGAGTATACTATTTAAGCAAATTGTTTTAAAAACAGATGCTTTTTTTTTGTGCTTGTAAAAGATCTAAATAAAAAAAATGGTTCAATATAACAACAAAATCAAAATTAATAAGTTTGTTAAAATTATCGACGTTCTTCTATGTCAAAAGCGACTTTATCTTCCCCTTTTAGATTATTTTAAAAAGTCAGGGAGCAATAAACTGACTAAAAAAATTAGGAAAGCTGTAGTATATTCAGTTTTAGCTTGAGATTTCACTAATTTTAATTTGCTAATTAGCATTTGACACTGAGGTATGAAAAAAAAAACAAATATAGGTAGTTATTTTAAATTATTGCAAGGTTTTCAGAGTAAGAAATACCTTAAGATTACTTAGTCTGGCATAAACAGGATTAGAAAAATCCTTAACTCAATTCAGTTTGAAACACAAAATATTAACGAATGAAACCTTTTTACCTTACTTATCATATTGTAAACTAGGTTTTTAAATCAATTTTTCTATTTTATCTGTACACATAGAAAAGTTTATTAAAAAAAAGTGGTATAAAAATAAGTTGCAAATATTATACATATTAGAGTGTTCAACGTATTTGTGATAGATACTTATAAATACATTGCGATTATTCTTTTTAAACTTTCTTTTTTCTTAAGCATAATTATTCAAGAATACGTCAAAGCGTTATTTTTGAGGAAAAAGTTTTATCAAAAACTTACTTTTTTGAATACAATGCACCAGCATATATTCTACCGGTTATACATGTTATCGATTAATTAAATAAAATTAATGTTTGCTATTATTATTTTTGAAAATAATTCACGATAAAAGTGAAATAATGTTAAGGTAACGTAAGAACTAACGCTATTTTATATTAAAATTACGATATCTTAAGTTTTAATTTTAATTTTAATTTGACTATTTGTTTGAACTAATTTTACTATAAATAAACATATTTGTCTAAAGTAAATTTTCATCTTAAACAAGAGTTTTTAAAAGTCTCAACATATCAAGGTAGCTTAATCGTATTTAATATAAATATTAAAAACCGAGCTAATATAGTTGATTTTAAACTTTTAAACTACATTGTTAAATAAAGAAAACTTATATGTTTCACGTCAAATTTGACTCACAAAAATCTTATTTTCCTAAAGTGTTTTCACAACATAGTTTGTATAAGATTATATTGTTACACAACATCTTTCAAACCATTGGATTGAAGGTGGGCAAACTGCAGTCGGCACAAATGCGGCAATTT
Source organism: Thalia democratica (assembly GCF_965202585.1). Lineage (NCBI taxonomy): Eukaryota > Metazoa > Chordata > Thaliacea > Salpida > Salpidae > Thalia > Thalia democratica. The sequence continues at coordinate 80,352,331 of NC_139165.1, forward strand.
GTTCCAAAGTCTGCGGCGCGAAAGGTACTTATCTGCAAAAAATACACTTTGAAGAAATAATAAGAAAATTTATTCTAACAAAAGCTTACAATTAGTCTCTTAGTTTAATAACTACTAATTACTAGTACTGTATTTATACTTATTTTCTAACATTTTAATAAAAGTAGTACTTTGTTGTTGACTACTATAAATATTTTAAAATAAAATCTGCCCACGGAAGGCTATTCTTTATAAAAAGCGGCCCGCGCGCAACTGTATCAAGAAAAACTAGCCAGCAACTAATAAAAGACTTCCGATTCCTGCAAAAGATTAATCTTTTTTACAGTTGTAAAATCAAAATAATTTAATTGATGATGTGTAGTGCAGAAACTTCTATTTTTTCAATTTTTATTTGGTTAATATAGCACTTATTTTACACAATCTTAAAACATTTTATATTGTTTTGTTTCAATGCGTTTAAGATTTTTGTTTTTACTTTTTTTATGAATAAAGAACCCTTAAGTTTTCAACACTAAAAAAATTACTTTTTATATACTTTAAATATATTGAGTTCTGTTAAGAAACAGTATGATTTCAATAAGTTAAAATGATTAAGACTATTTGCTTGTAAAGTTTAAATCTACATTTAATAATATTTTCATTGAATTTTGACCAAAGAGCTACATAATGAAAGATAAAAGTAAAATGATTATAATATCTATGGGAGAATTCTTATTGTCTCGCTTTATCACTTATCTGACATACAAAATGCTATTGTGAGTTATTATTCTTTTGAGTTTTCATTCTATGAACAATTTAAATACAATTATTTCAATGCTTAGTGGATAAAATTTATCAGTTTCTACAGAAATCTTTATAATAACCTTTAACTGTATAAGTTAAATGGCAGACTCATAAGTTTAATTTTATGTATATATACATTTTTTTAATTTTTGCTTTACTATCACTGTTACCCTTACCTTGGTAATCGGTTTTCGAAATTTATCTGGTGGTAGACAGGTTAAACATAGTTTTTGTATTTATTTTTATTTTTTATACTAAAAAAATTATTTTATTTTGTTAGTTAGTTAGATGTTCTAATTACACATGAAAATATCGTTCACATTTCGTCCATGCTTTGTTTACGTGTGTTAACTTAATATTAAGCAGTAAAAGTTCACAAGTAGGTCAATTATTATTTTAACTAATTACGCTGAAACTTTGAGTAACTATTAACAGTCATATTACTTCATAAAATACTTAGCAAATTTAATAAACTAATATTATTTTTATTTCTACAACCGTATTGGCCTTAAACTAATCTATTAAAAGTACTTATTGTGGGTGTTTATCACATCTAACTAGTTTAAGTATAAAAAAAAGTAAACTGACAAACTAGTATGGTATGAAAATATTTCATACTGATGATCACAGTTTTTAAATAGAAAATAAATTAATACAAACACTTTGCTCTTTATTAGTAAAAAATCAGTTTATTTAATACTTAAACTATACACTTTATTCTAAAAATACTTAATTTTATTCAACAAAACAAACTTAGCTAAATAGAGTTTTTTTTTCCTTAGACAATTTCACATGCTTAACTTTTATAACTTATTACTTATAAAATGATAAAAAACCTAAACAGTAAGTTTATACAGAAAAGTACTTTTTACAAATGACTATTAAAAAAATTTTTATCATAAAATATTGATTTTTATTTTTTTAATTATTTATAAATAAACAATCAAGTGCATTTAATCTACTTTAAACTGATAAAAAAACCAAAGATCTACTGTCACTGTTGGAACTTATTGTTTGAATAATTGTTACAAGGAGGTTTGGTTAATTTCCTAAATTAGACACTTGTTACATAAATAAAGCAAGTTGACTAAAACAAACCGTGTGCTAAAAACGGTTTAATTGATGTTTGACTTATATGCGTAGTTTTTTTTTTATCATATTAAGCAAATAAAAATTACATTAAACGATGATAACGCGTCGTTTAAAAATAAATATAAAGATTAAGATAAAAACACACTTTTTTTTCATTGCTACTTATGTTTTTGCTTAATAATTTTAGTTTACATCTACAATAGTATTCGAGTAAAGTTTAGAGACTTGATTTAATTAATACCTGTTACATTAAGTTTAAGTAGCTTTGTTGTACAAATGAAAAGACTCTATAAAGAAATGTTACTTACAGCAATAATAAGTTTTCAAGCGTTAAAGTTAGTAAAAACGATAGATTACCATAAATTATTTTAAGTCTTAACTAATAGTTGTTAAATTTTTAGATTTCTTTAAGAAAACTGAGTATATTTACTTTATAAAACATAAGAACGGCCTAGTTAAATCATATTTTGTTTACAATATAGCTAAAAGTAAACAATAAAAAATTATCTGTGAAAAACATTATATACATTATGCTTAAAACAAAAGGGAAAAATTTTTTCTACAAAATTTAGACTAGTTTGCAGACTTTTTTAATTTTATTAACTATTTTTAGTAAAAAGAAATATATTTATTTAGTAACAAACTTTATGATAATAAAAAGCAAAAACAACTTTATCTTTACCTGTTGCGAGAATAAAAAGTAAAAGAGATAACATTTTTCTGAAAAGTTTATAAGCAGGTTTTTAATTTCTTTTTATTAATTTCATGACAAGGACTATAAAAAATTTATAAAATGCTACTTTTATGAGGTTTTTAGATATTATTTGTAATATTACGTAATTCTTTGTTGAAAAAATACAAGAAACTTATTTAAACAAAGAACTACAGATATGTACATATATATGTATAGCTTTATATAACATTTCTATAAATTGTGGATTTGGTTTTCGCAGATAGTTCATTGGAAAAAAATTATTATCTAAAACACTTTACATTTTTACAGAGGTTATAGATTATTTGTGACTAATTATCAATGTAGTTTAAGTTATTCAAACATTGTTTGATGATAAAATTTGTCTTATTACGTTAAATATATGACTATATATATATTGATAGTCTTGTATTACTTTATTGTTTTTTTAATTATTAACTATGAATAAAGACTTCATAATTCACATGTAAAATGTTGTATGGTTTTTTTTTCTTAAAGTAGTTTAAGTCTTTAAAAATACCAATATAAAGTAAAAATAATTCGTTTAAAGTAGTTGTTGTAAATTAAAATTTTGTAAGATTGTAAAAAAACAATACCACATTTTTTATTTAAGTTTATTACAAAGCAAATTGTTAAAAGCTAAAATATTACAGAATCATTAAGTAGTGATTTGTGAAGTAGAAAAACCAAACAGTTCGTAAACAACTTAGATTTCAATTTAACCTTGTAAGTATCTTTAAATTATAATTGTAATTAGAAAAATATACACTATTGTAAGGTATTTTTTCACAATTACCATCCACGAACAATTCCCGACTATTTTCTTCTTTATTTGTTTACTTTTTTACTATAACTGTTATCCCTAATCCTTAATTCTTAATTTGTGCGCAGTTGGGAACTTAACGTTTCTACTCAAATCAAACCAAAGGTAGAAACATCGACAACTTAAGTAAATCCGGTAAATTAAGAATATTTAATAAGTTAGACTATCTAAATGACATGTTATTACACAATTTATTATAAAATAAATACGTAACATATGTGTTTTAAAGTTTATATATAAATCATTATGTCAGTTGTACTTGAATAAACTGGTAAATATTTCACTTCAAGAAAAATATAAGAGTTTTCAGACTTTAAAAATTTTTTCATGAACTAAAGTAAAAGAAAAATTCTCGTTATCTGAGAAACACTTGAAGAACAAAGACCGAAAACACTTTTTTAGGTGTTTTCAGCGTTAAAAATCTTGCTTAACAGGTTTTTAGTATATTTTTAACTTGTTGACTGCTTTGTAATTGTAAGAAAATAAAGATAGATAGAAGTTTATAAAAATCTACTTCAGTGAGGTATGCAGAGATTTTTTATAAAGTCACGCACTTCCTTGTTGGTAGTTGTACAAGAATTTACTTTTACAGATAAAGAATTGACAGCATATATAAGAAGAACCATCACAACACATCTTGTATTTAAAATATCTAAACACACAGATAAGAGGTAAACCGTCAAGAGTTATAAATAAACAAGTAGAAATAGTTTTCAAATGGTCCATAGCTTAAAAGTTTTTTTGTTAAGCTTGTACAGTGCAACGAAACTAACTAAAAAGATATATGTTAACCTATAGATATAGTATTAGTCGATAATCAAAGTAATTCAAGTTTATCGAAAGCTATATTAAGCTTTATATTCAAGCTTGATATTACGAGTCGTCTTAAAAAATGATAAAAAACGTATATAGATAGTGTTAGTCAAAGTTTTTATCTAATATGGTATTTTTTTTTGTCAAGTACAGTTAGTTTTTCTAAATACCATACTAATGCTTAACAACTAAGAAAATTAATATTTAAATTATTTTTATTAGGGAATATTTGTTTAAGGTAACTTACTGTATTTTATTAAGTTAAAGTAGAAAGAATTGAAAAATACATTTTAATTTAAGCTCGTATTTTATTAAAAATAAATGAAAAATTTTAAACATTTGTTTAGTTCTAATTGAACAGAATCTATATCATGATAACTTTAACTACAGTCATATAACATTTAAGGTTTTTATTATATCATATTTCAAATGGATTTATCGTATTTTGATAAAGATGTTTTTACTTTTGAGTGAGATAAACTATCTCTTATCTTAGCTATAACGTGTTGTTTACAAAATACTCAAACCAAAACAACGTTTGTATGAGAAAATAACTTATTTAAGACAGATAAGCTTTTCAGTTCTGCATGACATACTTTATGAAATTTGTTACATGATGCTTTAAACGACTCATATTATCATGTTGTCATTTTTCTTATTTTAATTTTTGATAAACTACTTATAATCTTTGTAAAAAAGTAGTATTTAATCGTCATATATAGCCATACTCGAAATTTACTAATCACATTTATAACCAAGGAAGTAATATATTTATAATTAAGATTATAAAATTGAACAACTTTTTTTTTAAATTTTACAATGGCATAAATTTAGCTATCAGTTAATATAGTTGGATGTAATTTGTGCTTCCACAAAAAATTAAATTGAATAAGTAACATAAGAGATAAAACTAAACTAGTTTTTACATTATTAGCTTTATTGATAATAATTGTACACTACTTAATTTCTATTTAATTCATCCGTTATTAGACTTCTATTTAACTGGTTATTAGTATCACTTATAATAAGCCCATTGTTTGTAATTAATTGTCAAGTTTCTTATTATCCATAATTTATTTCAGTTAAGTTCATTAATGGAAGTACTTAGTAGACGTTGTTGAAATTATCTTAACTACGTTTAATCTAACAGGACTTATTTAAGCTATACATATCAGACCAAAAATCCTTTCTACCTTTGGTTGGATCTTTACATAACTGGTTAGTTACTTTCATATGTATAACAAAGTATCATAACTTAAATGCTATTGTTTGTAATTTAAGCTCTTTATAGTAACATTTTTTTGTTTAGTTTGGTTCTCATTTTCTAAAACAAAAAAAAATATTATTACATGATTTTTAGTACATTATTATTTAGGTTTATAACTTCTGTCATTCTGTATAATTAACATTTGCATCTATTACGTAGCTGGCTCGTGTTGAAAGTAGTGAGTTGTATTTATATAGCTTTTATATTAATTATAAGTTTTTCTTACTTTAAGTCTGTCTAAGTAACCTAAGTAAGTAGTAGTGGTTTGACTTGTGAATGTATTTTAACGAAACTTAACTTTTATAAAAAGAGATTAAGTCAGTTAAAACGTTATATAAGAGGTGAAACTACCCGCTATCATAAAGTGAGTTAAGCTTAAAACATTTTAAGTGGGTGTGTCTGAAAGCATACACGTAGATGTGTGTGTGTATTAGTGTAATGTGATGTCAGCTGTAAAGATTTTATCTTGAAAATGTTTTTGGTGGTAAAATATATTTGAATTTTAAAAATTTGCTTGAAACAGATCAATAAACGACTAAGAAAACACATTTTTAAAGACAGTTTTTAGGACAGGTAAAATTTGAAGTTTTTAAGAAAAAATACTTTTGTATGTCACATGCAGCATTCATACGGAGATAAAATAAACTTACGGATGTCTAACAAAAACAAACTTAAGGATGTGTAGCAAAAAATAAACTATAACTCATTTTGTTTATACATTTTTAGACTTTTCAATCTTAATTAAACTATAACAAATGTTTGAGATAGGCATTATATGTTTATGATGCATGCAGTGTGTGTCATTTTAATTCTAGTGGTCTACTGCAATGAGTAAACAGTAGGCTAAAATTATTTCAGATGGTGCTTATCAATTACCACTAAACTGCATTACTACCGTATAAAGGTAATAATTTAAACTGCATTATAATTTCTTTAACTACTACTTTTATATGAATAATATATTTATTATTTTATAATTAGTAAAATATGTTTTTATATATGATTATATTATTAATATTGTGTTATAATGCTTATTCCGAACAACTAAATAAACAGATATAATGGCTATTTTTATCGGTTTTGTATATTTATATCAGGATAAAAGGAAATTAAGTGGTTTGAAACTATATAAACGCCTTAGAGTTTTAACTTTTTTCCCCTTACGAACTAAGTCAACATACTGCTTTAAAATTATTATTATTGTTTTCGACACGAATAATTGTTCTCCAATGACTAGCTTAGAACAATTACTGCAAGTCGTTGTTAAAAAAATAGACATTTATTCGAGTCATAATTTTTGTATTAGAAAATATAATCAACACATAAAAAATGTCTTAAAAGAAGGAATTATATTTTTCTTTATGTATTTCCTTGTTTCTTTTCCTTGTTGACATAATTAGAATATTAATTATATATAACAATAAATATAAGCATAAAGCTTCTTGCTCACTTATCTAACGGTTATAGAGATAAGGAGCAGGTTTATAAATTTTTGTTTTATGGTTAGGGTATGCTTGAAATAGTTTTTAATACATTCATTAAGTTCTAAAAAATATATGAGAACAATAATCGACTATTATGAATTAAAAAAAATTTCAAAAAAATTAAAAAGTTACTTGAAAATTTAAAGAAGTCTATAATTTGAATAGTTTTACTTAATATTACCTTTGTATAAGTTTATTAATAAAACATTTTAATATGTATGATTTATTCAGACTAATTATCTAAAGTCTTTCGATCAGTTTATCTTATCATTGGACCTACACGAAACAATTGAGTTTTTATTTTATTGTTTAACATAGTTAGACAGTAAATAGTATAACATATAATGTTTTGATATTTAAGCTACTTGTTTATAGTTTGTTCATTGTTTAGGTATAGTGAACTTACAATAATAACCAAATTTTTTGTTTTAGTAAGTGTATAAACTTATAGGTTTAGTTGCTCTTATCAATCAACTTGTACAAACCGTCAAGTTTACGTGGCTGACCTTTGAGTGATTTAGTAAGTTGTTTTATATAGTTTTTTACAGCATAAAATAATTAAACTTATTACTATAGTTATTTTGATTTTTTGTAGAAAAACAGTAAGTTGATACATATCTTACTGATTATTAAGTGAATAATTCAACTAGAGGTACTGTCATACTAAAAGTGAAATAGATGTTTTAAACAACTAGCTTAAAATTAGTTATACAGCTAAAATAAGTTGTGTGTGAGAGAAAGGTAAAACTGTTCGTGTGTGTGTTTTGTGTTTAGTCTCTGTAAATGACAGCCTGTAATTTCTCAAACTAAATAAGAGAAAATTTGCAAGTAAATTTATTATAAGTTAGATGATATACTAAAAGAAAATGTATAGAAAAAAGGGGAATAATTAAGCTTTCTAATTACTTCTAGAATAAGTATACTTAGTTTAAACATGTTAATCGGAATTATATATGAATTTTATTTAATAATAGTATTTAACATACTAATTTATGAAACAACTTATGTAACACAATTGATATTTTAAAATTCCCCATGATTACTTTAAAAAAATGTGTATTAAAACGTCTTTAGTAATTATATAAACATGTTATCATTTTGCTTATTATAATGTTTGACAATCTATATCCAATCCAAAGTAATCAACTTAGCTTGAACTTTTAGCAACTCATTTAGTTACTACCCATAACATTTTTTAGTCAATCATATCTGAGATATTTTAGTATATAAATGAAAAATAGATCTATTATAGTTTCAATGTGCCTTAAAACTAGCAGCATCATGATGTTCCATGATACCAAAAATACTTTAATTTAATAACGGGAGGGACAAAACAAACTAATTTTACGACTATTAGTTATATTGATAACAATTGTAGATTGTTAACAAGGGTGATTTTAATATGTACTTAATTTTTATTTATTATGTCCTTTATTGGACCTTTTATTAGACTGATTATCAATATCACTTATAATAGGCCCATTACCTGTACTTTAATGTCCAGTTTCTTATTTTTCATAATTTGTTTCATTAAAGTTCATAAATAAAAGTATTCAATAAGTGTTTATGCAGTTATCTAAATTATATGTAAATTATCAGGACGTAGTATATAATCTAAAAATTCATATACTAAAAATCAAGTATCATTTTCTTTGTTTGACTTTTACTGAACTGGTTAAGTACCTTCTTTATGAACTTATTTCTTCAAGAATTATTTTACAAACTAAATTTAGGTCAAAGACCTCCTTAGTGCTTAAATAAATCTAAAGCGATATGTTACAGTCATGGAAATAGCACTTAAATAATTAAATAAAATAAAACAAACTTTTAATAAAAAATTTCTACTTAAAAAACTAAATAAATTGAATTTTAATATTAAGATTCAGTTTAAGATAAAGTTTTAATTTTAGTTAAGTTTTAAAATTATTATAACAACAGTAATAAAAATAAAAGCTGTAGGTAGCTTTCTTTTTTCTTCGAGTTAATTTTAAAGTAAACATTGCCTAAGCAAAAATGTAGTTAATAAAGTGAGCTTAAAGTTGAGGTTTATTTTAACGTAGTTATTCTAATAGTTACGTAACTAATGAAAATTTAAACAATCTTGTGCTTGTAATAGCTATAAAAAGTTAAAATCCCAACCGAATGCTTTATATAAAACAAGTAGTAAAAACAATTTTTTACTTAAAAACCTAACAAGTTAAATCATATAAGTAAGATTGAATTTGTGGTAAAGTTTAAATTTTAGTTAAGTTTCAAAATCAAAGAACAGCACAAATAATAATATAAATATGTATGTAGTTTTCTCAAATTTAAGCACACTTTATTAACTACATTTTTGCTTAAACAATGTTTACTTTGAAAGTTAACTAAATGAAAAAAGAAAGCTACATACAGTTTTTTTATTAGTATTGTAGTTATCTTTATATTAAAACTTAAATAAAACTTAAACTTTAACTTAACCTCAATTTTAATAATAAAATTTAATTTGCTTAGTTTTTTAACTAAAAATTTTGAGTAAAAATTTGTTTTTATTTTAATCTAATTGTTTAAATGCTTTTTTCCATGACTGTCAATCATCTTTTTAGATTTATTTTAGCACTAACGAGGTCTTTGACCCAAACTTAGTTTGTAAAATAAATTCATGAAAGAATAAATTCATTAATTTCTCCTCCAGTAGTCGATATCTCTTTATGTTTACTTAAAATCACAACATATAAAAAAGTACCCTTATATGTATAAAAAAGTATTCAATATTCTTGTTTTGTTATTTGAGCTTTTTAAAGTAACGTTTGTTTTTTCTTGAGTCTTACTAACCATTTCTTTATAAAAAGGTATATACAATAAGATTTTAAATAAATTATTCTATAGGTTTTCAATTTCTTTCATCTGATACATTAAAGTTTGCATCTGTCACGTGGTTCGCTCTTGTTAGCAATAGTGAGTTATTTTTATACAGAGTTTATACTTATTATTTCTAAATGTATCTTATATTAAGTAAGTCTAAGTATTCTAAGTAAGTAAAGTTGAATAACTTGTAAATATACTGTAACAAGACTTTACTGTGATAAAAAGAGATTATGTAAATCTAATAACTGTATAAAAGGCTGAAACCACTCGCTACTAAAAAGTGAGTTATGCTGTTTATGTTTTTAGTGGGTGTGTACGAGAGCACATACGCTGACGCGTGTGTGTATTTGGTGTGTTTGTTATGGGTCAAAAGAATGACAGATGTATATTTTATCATTGTAAAAAATTTCATGTTAGGTGAACTATTTATTTTAAAGTGTAGGACTGAATAAAATACTTAAACTTATTCACAAAACAAGTAGGCAAACACTGTATTTTAAATTACTTCATGTATGTAATATGTATAATTCACTCTTTTTAAGCCTAGATGTTTTTGTGAGCATAAAATATCAGTTATAGCTTGTCTAGTAAAAAGATTTGATTGTTTTTCATAACAAAAATAACTTTAAATAAAAGTACAGTGATTATTTGTTTAAAAGGTGACAAAGTAAAGCAAAATATATTAGAATCTGATCTATTTCAAATAGTTATAAAAAATGTATGTATAAAGACTATAAAACTTTAATTAATTTATAAAATACTTATTAAGTATTGAATAATTACGATAAACTGTAAGTTTTACGCTTATTTGCTGCATAAAATATAAGTTTTACGAAAAGTTTTAGTTAAAAAATTTTATATAGTTTTAACTAAGTTTAGCTTATGTGACTTATTTCGTAATCTAATGAAGAGAAATTCAAATAAATGTTTACATTTGTTGTTTAATAAAAACATTTTTGTTTCAAGTAAAGCTATGTTTTTTAAAAACAATGAAAACATTTTCAGTTGTATCAAAGTACAATGAAGAGTAGATAATATATGTTTTATTTTAACTTAAGTCTAAAGCGAGAGTACATGTTGCCTTATAAATGACTCAGGTTGGTTGTAACATTGAAAAATTTAGATATATTCACACAAAAGCTTTAAAGAAATCATTATATGACAATGAGTTTTATTACTTTTATTTTGCTTGTGGCTATCAGTCTTACATCAGCAGGTCAGTTAGATTGTTTTAGTATAGTTAAGTTTTAAATAAATATTGTATTTTAGTTAGTGTTCCTTTAAAAAAAATTGATGAACTTACTTTAAAACTGGTAGAGCTCTGTTACTTTTTTAGTAAATTTTCTAAGCTACCAATAAAACTACTTTAACTATTTTTGCAAGTTGCAATCTATAACGTAAAAATATAATTTCTAGGGATATCAATCTACATTTTGATATAACTACTTTTTTTTAAAAAAAGCTAAAGGAATATGTATTTTTAGTAAAAGCGATTAGCAAAACTGGTTCAAAAAGTTGAAAATAAAATACCTAAAACATTACCTTTAAACCAGACTAAACACATAAACGTAATATAATTAAATATGAACATTATTCAAATCCAGGGGCGATGAGTGATGATGTCATTGGGGGTCAGTAACAGCTTAAAACTTAAATATTTCGCAGCTTCAACGTCAATGTTTTTTTAATTTTAAAAATCAAAACAACCGACAACATTTAAGACAGTTCGTATTGCTCCGCACCACTTATGACGTCATAAAACGTCGCCAGGCTATAAACACTTCAAAATTTCTGCTTACAAGCACAATGCATAAAACTAAAGGTGCAATAGTTATCAAAATACTTCATTAAGTATACTCTTTTCATACCAAAAATCTATAACAAAATATTAACTTGGCATGAAATATTTTTATAACATAAATGTATAGCTAAAGAATGAATATTAACATCATAAAAAAACGTTTTTAATAGTACTCAAATAAAACACTGAAATCTAGCATCAATTTTTTAAATAGTTTTATGTGTTAAATACAACAATATTTAAAGCAGTCAAAAATGTTCACTAACTGTTAGCATAAATTTACAGAAAAACTTGATAGCGACAGTTTAAAACTCAGAAGCCCTAATTTTTACGTCACACTAATCATATGCGGCTAGGGTAGGTCTTTTTATGGGTAGTATTTTATGGGCATTATTTTATGTGTAGAATTGCTGCAATCAATTCTGCCCATAATTTGATGTTATGTCATTAAAATTATATGTAGTATTTACATGTTGCTGCAATTAAATTGATGCAATTAAATGAAAAATAAAATACTGTCCAGGCCTTATATAGATACTATGGATAGTTTTTGTAGTTTTAAATTTATAAACAAACAAATAAAAAATAACTTGAATACACATAAACCAATAGTTTGATTTATTTGTACATTTATTTAAATTATATTTTGTAAACTAACAGAAGTATAGGCTAGACTTATTAAAAGATTATGGATATTTTTTTCATTTAAGATTTAATAAAGAAAAAAAACTTGAATACACTTAAACCAATTGTTTGATTTAAAAGTATATTTATGTAATTTATACTTTTCATATTAACAGAAGTAATGGCTTGGCATATTATAAATATTTTGAAATTTTTTTTATTTAAGATTTTATAAACAAAATTGAAATTGAACACACATAAACCAATTGTTTGATTTATAGTTTTATATATGTAATTTACATTTAGTAAACTTATAGAAGCAGTGGTTTGGTCTTATGTGTACTATTTTATGGGCACTCTTTTATGTGTAGAATTGCTTGAATCAGTTATGCCCATAACTTTATGTGATTCCATTTAAATTATGGGTAGTATTTAGATGTTGCTGAAATTAAGTAAAAATAAGATACTGTCTACTTTTAAATCAAACAATTGGTTTAAATGTATTTAAGTTTTTTTATTTTTAAATATTACATAAAAAAACTATCCATAATCTTTAAACAAGTTTAGCCACTACTTCTGTTAGTTTAAAAAATACAATTTAAATAAGTGTACAAATAAATCAAACAATTGGTTTAAGTGTATTCAAGTTTTTTTTTTCTTTTTTAAATATTACATAAAAACTATCCATAATCTTTTAATAAGTCTAGCTACTACTTCTGTTAGTTTACAAAATACAATTAAATAAATGTACAAATAAATCAAACTATTGGTTTATGTGTATTCAAGTTTTTTTAATTTGTTTGTTTATAAATATAAAACTACAAAAACTACCCATAATATTTATATAAGGCCTAAACAGTATTTTATTTTTACTTAATTGCAGCAACATCTATATACTACCCAATTTTAAATGAAATCATATAAAATTATGGGCATAACTGATTCAAGCAATTATACACATAAAAGAGTGCCCATAAAATAGTACACATAAGACCAAACCACTACTTCTATAAATTTACTAAATGTAAATTACATATATAAAACTATAAATCAATCAATTGGTTCATGTGTGTTCAATTTTAATTTTTTTATTTTGTTCATAAAATCTTAAATAAAAAAATTTTCAAAATATTTATAATATGCCAAGCCATTACTTCTGTTAATATAAAAAATATAAATTACATAAATTTACTTTTAAATCAAACAATTGGTTTAACTGTATTCAATTTTTTTTTTATTAAATCTTAAATGAAAAAATATCCATAATCTTTTAATTAGTCTAGCCTATAATTCTGTTAGCTTACAAAATATAATTTAATTAAATGTAGAAATAAATGAAACTATTGGTTTATGTGTATTCAAGTTATTTTTTATTTGTTTGTTTATAAATTTGAAACTACAAAAACTATCCATAATATCTATATAAGGCCTGGACAGTATTTTATTTTTCATTTAATTGCAGCAACTTAATTGCAGCAACATGTAAATACTACACATAATTTTAATGACATCACATCAAATTATGGGTAGAATTGATTGCAGCAATTCTACACATAAAATAGTGCCCATAAAATACTACCCATAAAAAGTCCTACCGTGCGGCTATGCTGTTGTCAGTTTCGTCATTCAATTTTTTACTTTAATCTTTAAATGCTGTTCTAAAAATGGTTTGTTTAAATTAGTACACATGTTGAACCTGTATTTATATCTGTATTTTATAAGCTTTTAATTACTAATAACATAACAAAAAATAATTCTAAATTCATAGCAATTTTTTATTATTATCTGTTATTTTTTAAGATATTTACTAATTTTACCTAATTTGATAATTAAGTAATTCAAATTTATTTAATTTGGTTAAAAGTTACATTACAAATGTTAACAATGAAAGCTCTTGCTAAGCTGAACAACAAGTTAAGTTTTTCTTCAAGTTTTAACTTAAAACTACTATATAACATCAATAGATAGTGTTTAAACTACAAAAAAAAATTCTGATTTAACACTAAGAAGGTGTTATAAGTTGAAATTTAAAAAACTATCAAACTAAACATAACCATGTTAAAATCTAAATTCTAGTATCTAAGTTGTTGCAATATTTATATAACAAGTAAAAAATTACTCTTGTATAAGTTTCTACAATACTTATTTGTTATACTTTAATTATTTGTTGTGACTATTTTTTATAAATTCAAGATAATATCTATGAAAGCATTGTTGCCGACCGGCCTAAATCAGGTAAGACATGTCTGAAATGTATTAAATTGAAATCAAACAGAATGTAAACAAACTTTATTTATCTTATTGAAATATACTATAGTATGTGTTAATCTTATTTACTAGTAACTACAAAGAATATAGTAGTAAGTACATTCTTTCTATTGATAACTTATATAAATTTGAAAACAGTTGCAGATAAAGAGAAATCAAACTATATCGTTCTTGAAAAGACTAGCAAAAAAGAATAGTTTTGTTTATTTATTTCAAAAAAAAGTTTGCTATTGGTTTTATTTTTCTTATTGAAAATCGTTTGTTCTTTATATAACCCAACTTTGCAAAGTTCAAAGTTATAAAAAACTTTCGTTTGTTTTAGTTTTTTCACTGGTTACTCAAGGCTTCAATGAATTTTATGTTTATCTGGGAAAATTGTTTGTTTTTGGTATTTATAAAAAATCATTACATAAGATGTAAGTTAATTTAAAATTTAAACTTTCGAAAAAAAGTATAAAAAAAAAGTATGCAAATGTTTGTTTTTTTTTAATTTTTCTTTTAAATAATATCGCAATATTTTTAAAAGTTCAAAAAAATTAATATTTCATTTTTTCAAAAATTTGTATAACTTTTCTAAAACTACTTCAATAAAAATTTTAGAGTAT
This sequence comes from Thalia democratica, assembly GCF_965202585.1. Lineage (NCBI taxonomy): Eukaryota > Metazoa > Chordata > Thaliacea > Salpida > Salpidae > Thalia > Thalia democratica. Next base: position 80,367,450 of record NC_139165.1, read on the forward strand.
ATTATTTAAGCAAATTGTTTTAAAAACAGATGCTATTTATTTTTGCTTATATAAGATCTAAATAAAAAAAATGGTTCAATATAACAACAAAATCAAAATTGATAAGTTTGTTAAAATTATCGACGTTCTTCTATGTCAAAAGCGACTTTACCTTCCCCTTTTAGATTATTTCAAAAAGCCAGGGAGCAATAAACTGACTAAAAAAATTAGGAAAGCTATAGTATATTCAGTTTTAGCTTGATATTTCACTAATTTTAATTTGCTAATTAGCATTTGACACTGAGATATGAAAAAAAAAAAACAAATATAGGTAGTTATTTTAAATTATTACAAGGTTTTTAGAGTAAGAAATACCTTAAGATTACTTAGTCTGGCATAAACAGGATTAGAAAAAACCATAACTCAATTCAGTTTGAAACACAAAATATTAATGAATGAAACCTTTTTACCTTACTTATCCTATTGTAAACTAGGTTTTTAAATCAATTTTTCAATTCTATCTGTACACATAGAAAAGTTTATTAAAAAAAGTGGTATAAAAATAAGTTGCAAATATTATACATATTAGAGTGTTAAACGTATTTGTGACAGATACTTATAAATACATTGCGATTATTCTTTTTAAACTTTCTTTTTTCTTAAGCATAATTATTCAAGAATACGTCAAAGCGTTATTTTTGAGGAAAAAGTTTTATCAAAAACTTACTTTTTTGAATACAATGCACCAGCATATATTTTTCCGGTTATACATGTTATCGGTTAATTAAATAAAATTACCTCAATTCATTTGTTATTATTATTTTTGAAAATAATTCACGATAAAAGTAAATTAATGTTAAGGTGTAAGAACTAACGGTATTTTATATTAAAATTACGATATCTTAAGTTTTAATTTTAGTTTGACTATTTGTTTGAACTAATTTTACTATATATTAACATATTTGTCTATAATGAATTTTCATCTTAAACAAGAGTTTTCAAAAGTCTCAACATATCAAGGTAGCTTAATCGTAAATAATATAAATATTAAAAACTGAGCTAGTATATTTGATTTTAAACTTTTAAACTACGTTGTTAAATAACGTTTTCACAACGTAGTTTGTTTGCGATTATATTGTTACACAACATCTTTCAAACAATTAGATCGAAGGTGGGCAAACTGCAGTCGGCACAAATGCGGCTTATTTGTTCCAAAGTCTGCGGCGCGAAAGATACTTATCAGTCAAACATACACTTTAAAGAAATAATAAGAATATCTATTCTAACAAAAGCTTACAATTAGTCTCTTAGTTTAATAACTACTAATTACTAGTGCTCTATTTTTGCTTATTTTTTAACATTTTATTTAAAAGTAGTACTTTTTTGTTGACTACTACAAATATTTTGAAATAAAATCTGCCCACGGAAGGCTATTCTTTATAAAGTGCGGCCCGCGCGCAACTGTATCAAGAAAAACTAGCCAGCGACTAATAAAAGACTTCCGATTCCTGCAAAAGATTAGTCTTTTTTACAGTTGTAAAATCAAAATAAATTAATTGATGATGTGTAGTGCAGAAACTTCTATTTTTTCAATTTTTATTTGGTTAATAAAGCACTTTTTTTACACAATCTTTTAACATTTTATATTGTTTTATTTCAATGCGTTTAAGATTTTTGTTTTTACTTTTTTTATGAATAAAGAACCCTTAAGTTCTTAACACTGAAAAAATTACTTTTTATATACTATAAATGTATTGAGTTCTGTTAAGAAACAGTATGATTTCAATAAGTTAAAATGATTAAGACTATTTGCTTGTAAAGTTTAAATCTACATTTAATAATATTTTCATTGAATTTTGACCAAAGAGCTACATAATGAAAGTTAACAGTAAAATGATTACAATATCTATGGGAGAAATTCTTATTGTCTACGTTTTATCACTTATCTGACATACAAAATGTTATTGTGAGTTATTATATTTTTGAGTTTTCATTCTATGAATAATTTAAATACAATTATTTCAATGCTTAGTGGATAAAATTTGTCAGCTACTATAGAAATCTTTATAATAACGTTTAATTGTATAAGTTAAATGGCAGACTCATAAGTCCAATTTTTTATATATATTTTTTTTCTAATTTTGTTTTACTATCACTGTTACCCTTACCTTGGTAATCAGTTTTCGAAATTTATCTGGTGGTAGATAGGTTAAACATAGTTTTTGTATTTACTTTTATTTTTTATACTAAAACATTTAGTTTATTTAGTTATAAATAAAAACAAATTATACAGTAATCTTCCTTTATTCTACCAACATATGTTTCTGTGTGTCAACGAGTCAACACACTTCAACTGGGTTCTGTAAAAAAATAATTACTGTAATGAGAGAATAGAAGCATAGTATAGAATATGTGTATACATGTTTTCATTAAAATAAGATATTTTCTACAGATAATAGTTATTAATAGGTAAAATACTTAATATTAAATCCGACTGTTATAAAACTATATAATATTTATGATTATTTAGTCTAAAATAAGTAAAGTAAGCTAAATTAAACAACAAAACAACAAATTATAATATAAACAATCAACTCACGTAAATGGGAAAGATAACTGATTCAAAATTTATTGTCGTTAACTAATGAAAAATATATTTATTGCAACTAATAATTACGTCACAATGTAAACGAGGTTATTTAAACTATTTAATTTGTATTGCAAAGATCATTAATTTAGTTTTTATGTAATCTATTTTGAACAAAAATAAAACATTAACCATTAGATAGTTGATCCATAAAATTTAATAAAACTTAACGACGGTGAAGGCAATAAGAGTCACAGAAACTCGATGTAACATGTTTATTACATATTGAATGTTTGTAATGATTGAATCAAAGTTATATAGAATTAGGAAGTAGATTTAGTTCAAAATTTAAAAATCAAAATAAAAAAATTAAACTTTAAGAAAAAACAAAAACACAAAAAAACAAAATTGTTATTAGGTTTACGATGTATTGACCGATAATTAATTTACAGCGACATACATAAAATCATAATGAACTAAATTTAATATATATTTTATTTTATAATTAATAAAATAATTAATTAGTAAAGTAGGAGTCGGTTGTTTAATTTAAAATATAAATATTACAATAATATAGCTGTAATAATATTACAGATGTTTTAAATAATTAATAAGTAAGTTGTGTTATATATGAAATTTAAAATGTAAAACAACAAGGTAGTCATATGCTAAGTATAAACTGCAGTAAAAAACAACAAAAACCTGCAATATTTTTGTTCAAAATAGATTACATAAAAACTAAATTAATGATCTTTGCAATACAAATTAAATAGTTTAAATAACCTCGTTTACATTGTGACGTAATTATTAGTTGCAATGAATATATTTTTCATTAGTTAACGACAATAAATTTTGAATCAGTTATCTTTCCCATTTACGTGAGTTGATTGTTTATACTATAATTTGTTGTTTTGTTGTTTAATTTAGCTTACTTTACTTATTTTAGACTTAATAATCATAAATATTATATAGTTTTATAACAGTCGGATATAATATTAAGTATTTTACCTATTAATAACTATTATCTGTAGAAAATATCTTATTTTAATGAAAACATGTATACACATATTCTATTCTATGCTTCTATTCTCTCATTACAGTAATTATTTTTTTACAGAACCCAGTTGAAGTGTGTTGACTCGTTGACACACAGAAACATATGTTGGTAGAATAAAGGATGATTACTGTATAACTTGTTTTTATTTATATTCCAGTGAAGTTACCTAACTAGGATCTTTTGTTAACAAACGATTAAACCTATATTTTAAATAGTTATAGTTTATTTAGTTAGTTAGATGTTCTAATTACACATGAAAATATTGTTCACATTTCGTCCATGCTTTGTTTATGTGTATTAACTTCATATTAAGCAGAAAGAGTTCACAAGAAGGTCAATTATTATTTTAACTAATTATGCTGAAACTTTGAGTAACTAGTAACAGTCATATTACTTCATAAAATACTCAGCAAATTTAATAAACTGCTGTTATTTCTATTTCTACAACCGTATTGGCCTTAAACTAATCTATTAAAATTAGTTAGTGTGGCAGTTTATCACATCTTAATAGTTAAACAATAAAAATAAAATGAAATGACAAACCAGTATAGTATGAAAAAAAGGTATACAAATACTTCATACTGATGATCACAGTTTTTAAATAGAACAAAAGTTTATATAAACACTTTGCTTTTTATTAGTTATAAAACAGTTTATTTAATACTCAAACTATACACTTTATTCTAAAAATACTTGACTTTATTTAACAAAACAAACTTAGCTAAATAAAGTTTTTTTTTTCTTAAAACAATGTAATACGATTCATACTAATAGCTTATTGCGTATAAAATGATAAAACACCTAAACAGTAAGTTTATACAGCAAAATACTTTTTACAAACAAACAATGAAAAAAAATATTATAAAATATATATTTTTATTTTTTTAATTATTTATAAACAAATGACAAAGTCTACAAAACTAACAAACAATTTACTTTAAAGTGGTAAAAATAATTCAAAGCATATACAAGATCTACTGTCACTGTTGGAACTTATTGTTTGAATAACTGTTAAGGAGATTTAGTTGGTTTCCTAAATTAGACATTTTGTTGGATAAATAAAGCAAGCTGACTAAAACTAACCGTGTGCTAAAAATGGTTTAATTGCTTTTTTACTTATATGCGTAGTTTTTTTTTTATTATCTTAAGCAAATCAAAATTACATTAAACGATGATAACGCGTCGTTTAAAGATAAATATAAAGATTAAGATAAAAATACACTTTTTTTTCATTGTTACTTATGTTTTTGCTTAATAATTTTAGTTTACGTCTACAATAGTATTCGAGTGAAGTTTAGAGACTTGATTTAATTAATATCTGTTACTATAAGTTCAAGTAGCTTTGTTGTACAAATGAAAAGACTCTATAAAGAAATGTTACTTACAGCAATATTAAGTTTTTAAGCGTTAAAGTTAATAAAAACGATAGATTACCCTAAATTATTTTAAGTCTTAACTGATAGTTGTTAAATTTTTAGATTTCTTTAAGAAAACTGAGTAAATTTACTTTATAAAACATAAGAACGGCCTAGTTAAATCATAATTTGTTTACAATATAGCTACAAAGTAAACACTAAAAAATTATCTGTGAAAAAAATTATATACATTATGCTTAAAACAAAAAGGAAAATTTTTTTGTACAAAATCTAGACAAGTTTGCAGACTTTTTTAATTTTATTAACTATTTTTAGTAAAAAAAAAAATATTTATTGTGTAACAAACTTTATGATAATAAAAAGCAAAAAAAACTTCATCTTTACCTGTTGCGAGAATAAAAAGTAAAAGAAATAACATTTTTCTAAAATGTTTATAAGCAGGTTTTTAATTTCTTTTCATTAATTTCATGACAAGGACTATAAAAAATTTATAAAATGCTACTTTTATGAGGTTTTTAGATATTATTTGTAATATTACGTAATTCTTTGTTGAAAAAATACAAGAATATTATTTAAACAAAGAACTACAGATATGTACATATATATGTATAGCTTTATATAACATTTCTTTAAATTGTGGATTTGATTTTCGCAGATAGTTCATAGGAAAAAAATTATTATCTAAAACACTTTACATTTTTCCAGAGGCTTTAGATTATTTGTGACTAATTATCAATGTAGTTTAAGTTATTCAAACATTGTTTGATGATAAAAGTTGTCTTATTACGTTAAATATTTGACTATATATATATATTGATAGTCTTGTTTTACTTTATTGTTTTTTTAATTATTAACTATGAATAAAGACTTCATAATTCACATGTAAAATGTTGTATGGTTTTTTTTTCTAAAGGTAGTTTAAGTTTTTAAAAATACCAATATAAAGTAAAAATAATTCGTTTAAAGTTGTTGTTGTAAATTAAAATTTTGTAAAATTGTAAAATAATAATACCACATTTTTTATTTAAGTTTATTACAAAGCAAATTGTTTAAAGCTAAAATATTACAGAATCATTAAGTAGTGATTTGTGAAGTAAAAAACCAAACAGTTCGTAAACAATATACATTTCAATTTAACCTTGTAAGTATCTTTAAAATATAACTATAATTAGAATTATATACACTATTGTAAGGTATTTTTTCACAATTACCATCCACGAACAATTCCCGACTATTTTCATCTTTATTTGTTTACTTTTTTACTATAACTGTTATCCCTAATCCTTAACAGTTGGCGGTAGGCGGTTCTTAGATTTATTCAGGTTGGAATTGTGCGCAGTTGGGAACTTAACGTTTCTACTCAAATCAAACCGAAGGTAGAAACATCGACAACTTTAGTAAATCCGGTAAATAAAACATATTTAATATTTTAGACTATCTAAATGACATGTTATTACACAATTTATTATAAAATAAATACGTAACATATGTACTTTAAAGTCTATATATAAATCACTATGTCAGTTGTACTTAAATAAACTGGTAAATATTTCACTTCACCAAAAATATAAGAGTTTTCAGACTTTAAAAATTTTATCAAGAACTAAAGTAATAAAAAATTCTCGTTGTCTGAGAAACACTTGAAGAACAAAGACCGAAAACACTTTTTTAGGTGTTGTGAGCGTTAAAAATCTTGCTTAACAGGTTTTTAGAATATTTTCAACTTGTTGACTGCTTTGTACTTATAAAAAAATAAAGATAGATAGAAAATTTATAAAAATCTACTTCAGTGAGGTATGCAGAGATTTTTTTTTTTAAATCACGCACTTCCTTGTTGGTAGTTGTACAAGAATTTACTTCTACAGACAAAGAATTGACAGCATATATAAGACGAACCATCACAACACAACTTGTATTTAAAATATCTGAACACACAGATAAGAGGTGAACCTTCAAGAATATTGATAAACAATTAAAGATAGTTTTCAATGGTTCATAGTTTAAAAAACTTTTTGTTAAGCTCGTACAGTGCAAAGAAAATATATAACAAGATATATATAAAGCTATAGATTTATTATTGGTCAATTATCAAAGTGATTCAAGTTTATCGAAAGCTATATTAAGCTTTATATTCAAGCTTGATATTACGAGTTGTCTTAAAAAATGATAAAAAACGTATATAGATAGTGTTAGTCAAAGTTTTTATCTAACATGGTAATTTTTTTTTTGTCAAGTACAGTTAGTTTTTCTAAATACCATACTAATACTTAACAACTAAGAAAATTAACATTTAAATTGATTTTATAAGGGAATATTTTTTTAAGGTAACTTACTGTATTTTATTAAGTTAAAGTAGAAAGAATTGAAAAATACATTTTAAATTAAGCTCGTATGTTAATAAAAATAAATAAAGAATTTTAAACATTTGTTTAGTTCTAATTGAACAGATTCTATATCATGATAACTTTAACTACAGTCATATAACATTTAAGGTTTTTATTATATCATATTTCAAATGGATTTATCGTATTTTGATAAAGATGTTTTTACTTTTGAGTGAGATAAACTATCTCTTATCTTAGCTATAACGTGTTGTTTACAAAATACTCAAACCAAAACAACGTTTGTATGAGAAAATAACTTATTTAAGACTGATAAGCTTTTCAGTTCTGCATGACATATTTTATGAAATTTGTAACATGATGCTTTAAACGACTTATATTATCATGTTTTCATTTTTCTTATTTTAATTTTTGATAAACTACTTATAATCTTTTGTAAAAAAGTAGTATTTAATCGTAATATATAGCCATACTCGAAATTTACTAATCACATTTATAACCAAGGAAGTAATATATTTATAATTAAGATTATAAAATTGAACAACTTTTATTAAAAATTTTACAATGGCATAAATTTAGCTATCAGTTAATATAGTTGGATGTAATTAGTGCTTCCACAAAAAACTAAATTGAATAAGTAACATAAGAGATAAAACTAAACTAGTTTTTGCATTATTAGCCTTATTGATAATAATTGTACACTACTTTATTTCTATTTAATTCATCCGTTATTAGACTTCTATTTAACTGGTTATTAGTATCACTTATAATAAGCCCATTACTTGTACTTAATTGTCCAGTTTCTTATTATCCATAATTTATTTCAGTTAAGTTCATTAATGGAAGTACTTAGTAGAATTTGTTGTTGAAGTTATCTTAACTACGTTTAATCTAACAGGACTTATTTAAGCTATACATATCAGACCAAAAATCCTTTCTACCTTTGGTTGGATCTTTACATAACTGGTTAGTTACTTTCATGTGTATAACAAAGTATCATAACTTAAATGCTATTGTTTTGTAATTTAAGCTCTTTATAGTAACATTTTTTTGTTTAGTTTGACTCTCATTTTCTAAAACAAAAAAAAATTATTACATGATTTTTAGTACATTTTTTTTTAAGTTTGTAACTTCTGTCATTCTGTATAATTAACATTTGCATCTATTACGTAGCTGGCTCGTGTTGAAAGTAGTGAGTTGTATTTATATAGCTTTTAAACATATTAATTATAAGTTTTTCCTAATTTAAGTCAGTCTAAGTAACCTAAGTAAGTAGTAGTGGTTTGACTTGTGAATGTATTTTAACGAAACTTAACTTTGATAAAAAGAGATTAAGTCAGTTAAAACGTTATATAAGAGGTGAAACTATTCGCTATCATAAATTGAGTTAAGCTTAAAACATTTTAAGTGGGTGTGTCTGAAAGCATACACGTAGATGTGTGTGTGTATTAGTGTAATGTGATGTCAGCTGTATAGATTTCATCTTAAAAATGTTTTTGGTGGTAAAATATATTTGAATTTTAAAAATTTGCTTGAAACACGTCAATAAACGACTAAGAGAACGCATTTTTAAAGAAAGTTTTTAAGACAGGTAAAATTTGAAGTTTTTAAGAAAAAATACTTTTGTATGTCACATGTAGCATTCATACGGAGATAAAATAAATTCACGGATGTCTAACAAAAACAGACTATAACTCATTTTGTTTATACATTTTTATAATTTTCAACTTTAATTAAACTATAACAAATGTTTGAGATAGGCTTATATGTTTATGATGCATTCAGTGTGTGTGATTTTAATTCTAGTGGTCTACTGCACTGAGTAAACAGTAGGCTAAAACTATTTCAGATGGTGCTTATCAATTACCACTAAACTGCATTACTACCGTATAAAGGTAATAATATAAACTGCACTATAATTTATTTAACTACTACTTTTATATGAATAATATATTTATTATTTTATAATTAGTAAATTATATTTTTATACACGATTATATTATTAATATCGGGTTATAAAGTTCCGAACAACTAAATAAACAGATATAATGGCTATTTTTATCGGTTTTGTACATTTATATTAGGACAAAAGGTAATTAAGTGATTTGAAACTATATAAACGCCTTAGAGTTTTAACTTTTTTTACCTTACGAACTAAGTCAACATACTGCTTTAAAATTTATATTATTGTTTTCAACACGAATAAATGTTCTCCAACGACTAGCTTAGAACAATCACTGCAAGTCGTTGTTAAAAAAAACGACATTTATTCGAGTGATAATTTTTGTATTAGAAATTATAATCAACACATAAAAAATGTCTTAAAGGAAGGAAGTATATTTTTTTTTATGTATTTCCTTGTTTCTTTTCCTTGTTGACATAATTAGAATATTAATTATATACAATAATAAATATAAGCATAAAGCTTGTTGTTCACTTATAATACATCTAAAAGTTATAGAGATAAGGAGCAAGTTTATAAATTTTTGTTTTTTGGTTAGGGTATGCTTGAAATAGTTTTTAACACATTGATTAAGTTTTGAAAAATATATGAGAACAATGAACAAACATTATAATTAAAAAACTTAATTTCAAAAACGTTTAAAAATTACTTGAAAATTTAAAGAAATCTATAATTTGAATAGTTTTACTTAATACTTACCTTTGTATAAGTATATTAATTAAAAATTTTAATATGTATAGTTTATTCAGACTAATTATCTAAAATCTTTCGATCAGTTTATCTTATCTTTGGACCTACACGAAATAATTGAGTTTTTATTCTATTGTTTTCATAGTTAGACAGTAAATAGTATAACATATTTTGTTTTAGTATTTAAGCTACTTGTTTATAGTTTGTTCATTGTTTCGGTATAGTGAACTTACAATAATAATCGAACTGTTTGTTTTAGAAAGTGTGTAAACTTATAGGTTTAATTGCTCATATCAATCAAATTGTACAAACCGTCAAATTTACGTGGCTGACCTTTGAGTGATTTAGTAAGTTGTTTTATATAAATTTTTATATCATAAAATATTTAAATCTATTACTGTAGTTATTTTGATTTTTTGTAGAAAAATAATAAGTTAATACGTTTTTTACTGATTATCAAGTGAATAATTCAACTAGAGATAATGTCAAACTAAAAGTTAAATAGATTTCTGAAACAACTAGCTTAAAATTAGTTATACAGCTAAAATAAGTTGTGTGTGAGAGAAAGGTAAAACTGTTCGTGTATGTGTTTTGTGTTTAGTCTCTGGTAATGACAGCCTGTAATTTCTCAAATTAAATAAGAGAAAATTTGCAAGTAAATTTATTATAAGTTAGATGATATACTAAAAGAAAATGTATAAGAAAAAGGGGAATAATTAAGTTTTCTAATTACTTCTAGAATAAGTATACTTAGTTTAAACATGTTAGTCGGAATTATATATGAATTTTATTTAATAATAGTATTTAACATACTAAATTATGAAACAACTTATGTAACACAACAGATATTTTAAAATTACCCATGATTACTTTAAAAAAATGTGTATTAAAACGTCTTTAGTATTTATATAAACATGTTATCATTTTGCTTATTATAATGTTTGACAATCTATATCCAATCCAAAGTAATCAACTTAGCTTGAACTTTTAGCAACTCATTTAGTTACTACCCATAACATTTTTTAGTCAATCATATCTGAGATATTTTAGTATATAAATGAAAAATAGATCAATTATAGTTTCAATGTGCCTTAAAACTAGCAGCATCATGATGTTCCATGATACCAAAAATACTTCAATTTAATAACAGGAGGGACAAAACAAACTAATTTTACGACTATTAGTTATATTGATAACAATTGTAGATTGTTAACAAGGGTGATTTTAATATGTACTTAATTTTTATTTATTATGTCCTTTATTGGACCTTTTATTAGACTGATTATCAATATCACTTATAATAGGCCCATTACCTGTACTTTAATGTCCAGTTTCTTATTTTTCATAATTTGTTTCATTAAAGTTCATAAATAAAAGTATTCAATATGTGTTTATGCAGTTATCTAAAATATATGTAAATTATCAGGACGTAGTATATAATCTAAAAATTCATATACTAAAAATCAAGTATCATTTTATTTGTTTGACTTTTAATGAACTGGTTAAGTACCTTCTTTATGAACTTATTCCTTCAAGAATTTATTTTACAAACTAAATTTCGGTCAAAGACCTCCTTAGTGCTTAAATAAATCTAAAGCGATATGTTACAGTCATGGAAAATAGCATTTAAATAATTAAATTAAAATAAAACAAACTTTTAATAAAAAATTTCTACTTAAAAAACTAACCAAGTTGAATCTTAATATTAAGATTCAGTTTAAGATTAAGTTTTAATTTTAGTTAAGTTTTAAAATCATTATAACAACAATAATAAAAATAAAAGCTGTAGGTAGCTTTCTTTTTACTTCGAGTTAATTTTAAAGTAAACATTTTCTAAGCAAAAATGTAGTTAATAAAGTGAGCTTAAAGTTGAGGTTTATTTTAACGTAATTATTCTAATAGTTACGTAACTAATGAAAATTTAAACAATCTTGTGCTTGTAATAGCTATAAAAAGTTAAAATCCCGCCCGAATGCTTTATATAAAACATGTAGTAAAAACAATTTTTTACTTAAAAACCTAACAAGTTAAATAATAATATTAAGATTGAATTTGTGGTAAAGTTTAAATTTTAGTTAAGTTTCAAAATCAAAGAACAACACAATAATAATCTAAATTTGTATGTAGTTTTCTCAATTTTAAGCACACTTCATTAACTACATTTTTGCTTAAGCAATGTTTACTTTGAAATTTAACTAAATGAAAAAAGAAAGCTACATACAGTTTTTTATATTAGTATTGCAGTTATCTTTATTTTAAAACTTAACTAAAACTTAAACTTTAACTTAATCTCAATTTTAATAATAAAATTTAATTTGCTTAGTTTTTTAACTAAAAATTTTGAGTAAAATATTTGTTGTTATTTTAATCTAATTGTTTAAATGCTTTTTTCCATGACTGTCAAATATCTTTTTAGATTTATTTAAGCACTAACGAGGTCTTTGACCCAAACTTAGTTTGTAAAATAAATTCATGAAAGAATAAATTCATTAATTTCTCCTCCAGTAGTCGATATCTCTTTATTTGTTTTCTTAAAATCACAACATATAAAAAAGTACCCTATATGTATAATAAAGTATTCAATATTTTTGTTTTGTTATTTGAGCTTTTTAAAGTAACGTTTGTTTTTTCTTGAGTCTTACTAACCATTTCTTTATAAAAAGGTATATACAATAATATTTTAAATAAATTATTCTATAGGTTTTCAATTTCTCTCATCTGATACATTAAAGTTTGCATCTGTCACGTGGTTCGCTTTTGTTAGCAATAGTAAGTTATTTTTATATAGAGTTTAAACTTATTATTTCTAAATGTATCTTATATTAAGTAAGTCTAAGTATTCTAAGTAAGTAAAGTTGAATAACTTGTAAACATACTGTAACAAGACTTTACTGTGATAAACAGATTTAAATCTAATGACTGTATAAAAGGCTGAAACCACTCGCTACTAAAAAGTGAGTTATGCTGTTTATGTTTTTAGTGGGTGTGTACGAGAGCACATACGCTGACGCGTGTGTGTATTTGGTGTGTTTGTTATGGGTCAAAAGAATGACAGATGTATATTTTATCATTGTAAAAAATTTCATGTTAGTGAACTATTTATTTTAAAATGTAGGACTGAATAAAATACTTAAACTAATTCACAAAACAAGTAGGCAAACACTGTATTTTAAATTACTTCATGTATGTAAATTGTATAATTCACTCTTTTTAAGCCTAGATATTTTTGTGAGCATAAAATATCAGTTATAGCTTGTCTAATAAAACATCTCTAGTTGAAGCTATGACTTTTTTGCTAAAACTTTATAACTGTCTAGCTTGAATTGATCGATGTATTTTTTGAGATAGACGTTAAACAGATACCATGTACGCACGGCAGTTGTGTTTGTGTATTTATATCTAGTAAAATATTCTATTGGCACAGGCTAAACCGTATACTTTTAAATTTTATTCGTCTTGTATATTATGTTATTAACGTATAAACGTACTATAAACTTTAATTGATCCGACTAATTTTGTACAAACTATTGAGTCATTATATTTATAACTTTCTAATAAAATTTATATACCAACTAGTTAGAATTTCCTCAATATTTCAAAACTTTCGTTAACTAAATACATTATATAGCAGATGTGTTCTCTAGTAACTTAGGATAAGAACGGCTAGGGTAATTAGATTTATTCAGTAATTTTAAGTTATATTTAGCACGTACAAGGTTTTTATTCCAAACTTACAAATTTAGTTGAAACTATTATTGTTTTTATATTCTAACTTTTTAAAATAATATTAGTAAGAAGAAAATGCTTTTTGTTATTTAACAAAAACTATTAAAACAATAAGTTAATTAAGTATAAAGTTTCTGTTTGTTTTTGTCTCAATACAAAACGTTTTACACAAAAAGTAGTATTAAACTGCTTTTAATTAGAGTTTATATTGCGTCAACTATTTAGTATAAAAACATATTGCCAACATCATAAAACGTTTTTTAAAAGGAAATTGAAACTTCCTTATTCCATAATTTAAACAACTTAAAATATTCAAATTATTTTCATAAAAATTAAATTATTAGATATCTCTAATAATAAAAACTACCATAAAGTTTTTTGTGCATTTAAAGGTCGTAAATTTAGGTTACTATACGTTTAAGTATTAAATTCAAAATAGAAAATATACCTTAAACAGTATATAAATTGAAAACTAGTTCATTATTAAATTTATTTACAGATTATTCAAAGAAATTGGTTAAATCGATTAGATAACAATAACATATTATTAAATATATAATAAGACTAAGTTTGGATTGAAATCTAGTTTATTTACATTTTTGCTAAAATTTTTTTTACTATGTGTAATTTATATAGACTTAAAAATAAACCTTCAACACCAATATAATATCAAGTTAACCACTAGTTTGGACTAAATTAAACATGTAAGTCAATTATAAGTGTAGGATAAAATTCAATACTTATTAATTTGGACTAAAATTTAAACTACTTATTTTAAGATTATTTTTTCTTTGTATTTACAATACATTATAATAAACTAAAACATTGTCAGATTAAATTAGATTACTTACTGTATCAGCTAATAGGTGTTGATCTTTTTTTGTTTAAAACTTGAAGTCTCCAATTTATGTAGTTTATTCTTGTTTGATTAGTTGTAGTTTGTTCACATTATAGGAGTAAATTTTGATACTATTTAATTTGTTTTTTAATTGTTCAAAGTTTGGTAAAATTCTGAAGTCAGTGTCTGTTGTTTACGTAAATGTATGCTAATGTGATAAACTGAATTGGTGTAAACCTGAATTTTATATAAACCGATCAAAAAAGTTACTGTGATAGTTATGTTGAAAAAAGTGAGAGAAAGTGTACGGGGTGTGTGTGTGTATATTTGTTTTCGCTAAGTGTATTGTGATTATAACTACACAACAACCCATTTAACATAACTTTGTTTTTGTAAAACTCACATCATGATAAATCAAATAGGCTGAAATACTTGACATAGCATAAAGTAAAGTTCGCAATTACATAGTTTTGTTCTTATTGTTTCTAGTGTATGCAAGTTTATACAAGTTAAAAATTCTAATAGAAAGTAAAGTACCATACAACACTAAACCAAATTATAGCTTTTTAGAATAAACTATCTTTAAAACTGTAATTTGATTTACAGATTAGTGTTTATTCTTTATTTTTGATCAATCTATAATTTTTTTAGTAATACGAATATTTATATCTGTTGAGTTAAATTGCACCCAGTGCAGGCAGTATAATACTTAAACTACAAGTAGTAGATATAAAATACTAGTACAAAGTGTTGTTAATAAATAAAAGTTCTATTATGAACTACATATTTTTTACGTATATGAATATAAACATTTTATTTTTTTTCTAAGATTAAGTAAAAGTTATACAGTACACAAAAATGTTTTAAGAATCACGTATGAAAACTTTAACAATTTACGTAAAACTTTAAGAACACTTTATACCATGTATAACACAATTTTCAATATTTAAAGAACTATGTGTTAAATACTTAGTAATTTTGAAAATATCAAAGGTTATTTGGTTGTACACCAACTAATGCACCTATATATGTTTTTTAAAACTGTTATACACGATTTTAATCTGTAAAAAAATACTGTATATTTTTAATAAATCATTTTCAAAACAAAAACAGGTTCTTTTTAATCTAATTTATGTCTGAATATAAAAAGTTGAAAAAAAAACAGATTAAAATGTTTGTAAAATGGTTGTATTTTCAACAACTATTTAGTATTTAAAAATGTAGTCTACGAAATAGCAGAAAATCATAAACGTAAATAGATTTTAGTTTAATTATGATATATATTTCCTTATTTCTTTATTTTAAGTTAACTATATTAATAACTTTATTAATAAATAACGACCCTCGAAAGACTAATGTCAAGAATTTTTCAAGAGGAAGAGTTGTAAACGTTGATTAAGTTTTGAATATATCTTAACTACGAACAAACAGTAAATTAGTTTATCAGAAAATTAACAGATCATGTTATCATTACACTTCTTATCATTTAATTGATAATAGTTATTTTCAAATAGAAAAAACATATATAAACAAATTAATAGTTACATCTTTATATTATTAGTTACGTAAAATATAGTGTTTAACTAAAGATATATCCTATATGATAAAATTGTCAAAATATAAAATATTTATCTATTGATAAAACAAATAAGTTTATAATAGTAAAACTTTTAAAAACTAGTTGCAAACAGACTTTGTTTAATTTAGGGCTATAGCTTAAAGGTTCAGAGTATTAATTCTGTTATTCGGATTAAAACGCATCTAACTAATGTGTTATTATTAGCTTATGCTCATCGGCTTATATCCAAGCAATTTTGTTTAGAAAATAAATATTATGAAGTTAAGTTACTTCAAAAAAACAATCAGTTACAATTAATTGAAAAGCTACAAGTCTTTATTGATACTAGTTTACGTGGTTTATTCTTGTTTGATTAGTTGTAGGTTGTAAACAATATAGCAGTATATTTTAAAAATCCAAGTTTGCACTTTGATTATTTAAAAGTTTGTAAAATTTCAAGTCAGTGTCAGTTGTTTACGTAAATGTATGCTAATGTGATAAACTGAATTGGTGTAAACCTGAATTTTATATAAACCGATCAAAAAAGTTACTGTGATAGTTATGTTGAAAAAAGTGAGAGAAAGTGTATTTATTTGTTTTTCGTTACGTGTATTGTGACGATAACTACATAACAATCCATTTCACATAACTTTGTTTTTATAAAACTCACATCATGATAAATAAAATAGGCTGAAGTACTTGACATAGCATGAAAAAGTTTATGATCACATAATTTTGTTTTTATTTTTTTAGTGTATGCAAGTTTATACAATTTAAAAATTCTAGTAGAAAGTAAAGTACCATACAACACAAAACAAAATTATAGCTCTTTAGAATAAACTATATTTAAAGCTGTAACTTGATTTACAAATTAGTTTTTCTTTTTTGTGCTTGATCAATCTAAAAATATTTTAATAACATAAACGTTTATATCTGTTGAGTTTAATAACACCCAGTGCAGGAAGTATAATATTTAAACTAAAAGTATCAGATATCAAAGTATACAGAACACATTACCAAAAAAACTTATGAATATTTTAACAACTAGATAAACTCTTTATACGATCTATAACACAATTTTGCAATATTTGAAGAACTATGTGTTGAATACACAGCATTTTTGAAAATGTCAAGGGTTATTTAGTTGTACGCCAAGTAATACACCTATATATCATTTTTAAAAGTTTTATAGATGATTTAAACCTGCAAAAAAATTGTCTTTTTTGAATAAATCATTTTTAAAACAAAAACAGGTTCTCTATAACTTTAATTTTGTCTAAATACAAAAAAAGTTTAAACAAAAAGACACATTGAAATGTTTGTAAAATGATTGTAATTGCATTAATTCTTTTGTATTTAAAATTATAGTCTACGCAATAACAGCATTTCGTAAAAGTAAGTAGAGTTTTTGTTTGATTATTATAAATACTTTATTTTTTTCTTTTTTTGGTTTAAGTTAACTATATCATACACTGCATTAGTAAATAAATACTGCCGTAAGACTTTTATCAATACTTTTTTAAAAGTAATAGCTGTAAATGTTAATTAAGTTTTGACTACATTATTGTAGGAACAAACATTAATTTAGTTTATCAGGAAATTAACAGGTCATTTCATCACTACAGTTATTAATAATTACTTAATAATATTTATTTTCAAATATAAAGCAAAGTTATATAATTAAATTAATTACATAACAGTTTATTTCTTTTATACTTAAACAAATTTATATCATTAGTTACGTAAAACATAGTGTTTTACTAATGAAATATCTTATAAGATAAAGTTATCAAAAGATAAAATACTTATCTATTGATAAAGAAATAAAGTTTATGATAGTGAAACTTTATCAAATAGTTGTTAACCGATTTTATTTCAAATACTTTTTCTAAATATATTTGACTTTTTTTTGCATTGCAAATTGAAGACTATAGCTTTAAGGTTGAAAGTAATAATTACGTTACTCGGATTAAAGTGTATCTAATTGGCTGTAATTGTAAGCTTTTGCTCATCGCTTTATATCCAACTAATTTTGTTTTGAAAATAAACATTATGAACTAAAGTTACTAGAAAAAAACAAATAAAAAATACTTAGTTACAATCAATAAAAAAAACTAGAAGTCTTTGTTGATAATACATAGTTCGGTCACTTTTAAAGTATAGTTTAACATTTTGTAATACTTATTGGTAACCATTTCTATACATGTATACATAAAAGTTCAATATAGATCAATGTAATCTTAATAAATGTTTAAACTATTTATAATAAGCTTAGTTTTTTGTTAGCAATTTTAGTTTAGAAGAATACTAATTGTATAAGTTACTAGGTTGTACTTCATCAAAGTTTACTTAAACCGTTTGCTAAGTAGCTTTCAAGTTCACGTAGCTAATCCTTGTTGACTTTTAAGTTTTAAGTTGTTTATGTAACTTATTTTACAGAAAAAACATACTTATCTTAACCTACTTTTTTTTTCTTATTTTTAAGTAGCTAAAGCTGTTTACGTAATTTATTGTGCGTTCTCGTGGTAGTGAATGAAAATAAAACCAGGTTTAACTTTACATAAGCAGCTTAATTATTTTACTATCATAATAAAACTGAACTTTTTTACATTTGAAGTAAGTGATGAATGTGAGAGAGAATAAAAGTTTTTCACGTGTGTATATGTTATCGTTTAAATGTCTTGTAATAACAGCTGCCTAGATTACAAATTTTTATTTAAATAACTTTAAAATCGAAAGAATTAATTAAAATAAAATAAACAACACTTTCTTTTTGGTCGGCACAAATCTAACTTTTAAAACTGATTCTAATATATGTAAGTATTTCTAAGTCATACTTTAGGGTTTTAAATATGCAACATAAAACTTATGTATATATTTATATTTAAATCATATGTATTTATAACTTTAAGCTGACCTAAGTTATTCATTGTAATAAATTTGTATAAAAACAATTGAGAAAAGTTTAAATAAACTATATGTAACTGTTGTGTGCGTGTATAAGGTCTGGTAAAATATTATCATGAACAGTTTAGGTAGTATAATATAGTAATTTTCATTAGTATTTATCGATTATCAGTACGTAGCATTTTTATAATGTAAGTTATAATTACAAACTGTACTAACAACATTTTAACTACGTTAGTATAATTTAGTTTATTAAAAAATTATATTGAAAGTGTTATACCTTCATATATAAAGCAATTATACAATTATTGTTATAATTATTTTGACAACTAATTGAAACTTTCTTTATGATGTATTTTGCAGTATTGTGTTGTTTTTAGAATTATGGCTTAGATACTTAATAATGTTTCAAATGTACGATGATATATTTTCTCTATACAAATTTGTCTTACATGATAGAGTTTTAAAATAGAGCAATTTTATGTAAAATAACAATTTAAGAGCAGAAAATTTTTTATTAAACTTAGTTTTCGATTTAATACAAAAACATAGACGCAAATAAAACATATGTTTTCCGACAATTGTAATCGAGCCAGTTATTCTACAGTAAAATATTGTCAACAGTTAGATAAATCTTTTAAAAAAGGAAATAGTTATATATATATTGATTTACTATTAAATGTACTTCCCAATTTCTATTCCTTATTCACAAAACTATAAAACTATTTATATTTCAAAATAAATATTTCTTTACAGAATACATCAGAGGGTGTTAGCGATAGGAAAATAGTTAAAACTGAGTATTACAAAAGTTCTACTGTCTGAGTCATAACTACTTTAACACGTTAGTTTATCTAAATATTAATTTAAAAAAGTCCTTATCAATATTTAAGTTAAATATTCATAAAACTTATCTATAGATAAAATTAAAAAACTGGAATTTTTCTTATAAACATATCAGTTTATTTTTAGTTGTACTAGTTCTTAAATCAAACAAAACATTTTTTACAATGAAAATAGTTCAATATAGTCAAACAAGGTTGGTCTTTAATGTTTTAGGACTTGAACCATAAATAAAAGAAAGTGGAATATGTTTAACAGTAAAAAAGCTTAGCTATTATTAATAAAAAAAACTATTAAAAGTTTAAAATTTTATGAGTTACATACTAAAGCCAATCAAGCACTACAAGTTTTTGTGTTATACTTCTAGAGAAATTAAATTGGTAATTTGATATTTACTATAAGCATTAGATTATATTAACATTATTTCTCTATAAAATGTGAATACTTTAAAAAAAATGATTCTTTTAAAAACTGTCATTCAAAAACTTTTTTTCAGAGTACTGTTTCTGAGATAACATACTCTATAAGTAAAAATGGCTCATTTAAGGCCCAAAAATAAATATAAACTTTTTATACTCAAAATTGGTGCTAATCAAAATAATTTTTGTTTTAAGTTTACATCAATTATCTCCCTTAAACTAAAATCTAGAACTGTTTATCGTTTGTTTCTTTAAAATAATCATTGTTTTATTGTAATACCATTTAATTTTACAGAACAGTATTTTTTTTGTGCACTCGAGAATTCATATCTACTTTTAAATTGTAGTTCATACTATTGTTGGTTAATTATTTATAACTTATTGATAATCTTTTAGAATTATATTTTATCATTAATTGATTTATTGCTTAGTTTAAGATTAGTATGGTTTAAATACATTATACCTACAGTAAAAGCTATCGTAACAACACACTGTAAACATATTAAAAACAATAATTTGACACTAAACTGTCTATAAATAAAATGTTGAAGTAGACAGTGCACTAAAAGTGTTTGTGTGTGTGTGTAAACGTCTATAATATAGTAAGCGTGTGTTTATTAAAAAATAATTAAATAAACTTAGGGCCGCTAATTTCTATAAATTTCAAGCTATTTTAAAAGTAACAGGATAAAACATCATTTTTTAAAGAATTATATAAAACAATTATCATACTAAAAAACTCTACAAAGGATAAAATAGGAATAAAAATATTTTAAAGGTGATAAAATTGTATAATTGATGAAGCTTAATATAATTTCAATTTTATTGATTTATAAAGAATAACTATAAGTATTTTTAAGATAAGTATACTACCTTTTTTACTAATTCTGTTAATACATTAGCTTCATCACGCATAGCAAAAGAACATAAAAATAACCAAAAGTATTTATATTAATTTATATTTTATCTAATTTATCGTATATTTTTTTAATTTAAGTTTAATTAATAAAAATCATCTATTAGTGTTTTTTAACTAATTTAGACTAGTTCAATTTTCAATTTTAGCCATGTTACTTATCAAACTTTTGTAAGTTTTTAATATTAAGTTTAGAAACAAATAAATAATACTCATTGTCTAAAAAATAGAATTCGAAGCAAAGATAAACCGTAATCTGTTTTTTTTTTCATAAATTTATAAGAACATTCTTTTGATAAAGAATTTATGGAATAAACATTTTAAATAACAACCCCTAGCATAGAATAAATTAGACAGATCATACTTGAGCACATATCTTATTAAACTGTTTTTTGTAATGCTAGTACTAGACTAGTAATAATTTTCATATAGCTTTTTTATTTATTGACGTAATTTTTGAAAGTGTTGTTTTAGTAATTAAGCTTTTTAGTTTTAAGTGTTTTTATGTTTGTTTTAAAACACTGAGACTTTTACACGGTATAATTAAGCACAATAATATACTTGTTATAATTTAGAAATGTATTCTATGGTCTACTTTAAAATAAAAAGGTTTTACATAAGATAAAACTTTCAGCATTTTAGTTAACTATTTAAACAACATTTTCCTAAAGTTAAAAGATAAATTGTTAAAATTCTGAACTTCTAAATAATTCTATGATGCTAAAAAATACTTAATTTTATATATGACAGTTGTTTCATTATTTACAGAAAGTAGATATCTTAATTTGCTTATAAAACTTAGGGTTACTATTGTAAAGTTTGTAATTGACTTTAGTTAAACTATTGAAAAAAAAAAACGCAAACAAATTATTATTTGGTTTGAAACTTATATATTTTTAATTATATGATCAGTATTTCAATTTGGTAATAAATATTATTCACTTTTTTTAAATAAAACAATTTTCCATTTAACTTTTGTTTTATAGCTAAAAACAACTAAATGGTTGTTTTGTTGTATAGTTAGTCATTATTTATAACTATCTTAATGTGTTATAATTTTTTCGCACAAACCAATTTAAAAGATGTACAAAAAAATATTTTCAAACTAAAACATTAAATGTAAACAAATGCAGTTAGTCTTTGATAAAGTTGCGTAACTAAAACAAATTTCAAATCCACATCATAATTTTCACGAAAACTTCTGTAGAAATTAAATTATTGACATAATTTTGTAGAAATGTTGTTTTGTGTAATGTTCAGTAAGTTTATTTAGTCTACGAAAAATTATTTTTAGAAAAAAAAAACAAAGTTCAAATAAACTACATTCAAGGCAGAGGTGTTTAATTATTACGAAACAGAAGCATCCGTTTTGTTTTGTAAAACTTTAAACTTAAAAAACGCCTATAATAAGTTACAACATGGTATAAGTTATATAAACAAAAAATAATTAGCGAAGTAATTATCTTATAGAATACTACTTTTAAACTTACAAAAAAGATAGATATGAAAAAGTTTAGAATATAACAGTTTTAATTGCAATCATGTGAAAATAACCCCATAATTTAACTGTATTTTCTTAAAAAGTCAGTGTTGACCGTTTTTAAAGCTTTAGCATTTATTTCATCTAAATACTGAAAACATTTTTTTTTATTATGTTTAAACTTACTGCAATTTACTTCCTTAAACTAAATGAGGTAATTGTCTAACACTTTTTTGTTTAAAAGAATCAATCTTACTGTCTTATTTCAGAAGGTAATTTAAACACGCATTTTAAGACTTTACCCAATTACTTAATGTTCAAGTCGAGTTGGCAAATTTTTAGTGACTTACCTGCCGTCTTAGTTCTCCAAGCTTATTAACCTTGTTAGCTTTTTGATGTGTTTTATAATTGTATAACAGTTATGTAAATATTAGTTATAAACTGTTTTATAGCATTGTTTAAGTTGCATAATAACTTTAGTGTTTTAGCTTATATTTATTGTAAAATCAGTTGTAGTGTAAGTAGTATAAAAGACGGCCATATTAGGCAGCGCACTTCTATTTTGGGCGCATTTCAAAGTTGTAGTATTCTATTGCTGTAATTCTGTAGCGTGTGTGCATTTGTCTGAAGCATACAGAAGGCAAAGTAATACTTACATTTTATATAAATCTTACTCAATACTCGTATCATCATTTTGTACTTGTGCAAAAATTACTTTTACAGTTTACTAACTTATTTTACCTAGTTTATTTTTGATCCTGTTTTTCATTACCTATCATGTTATTTACTTTATTAAACCACTTTTATTTTTATACGAGTTAAAGATATTTTAGATATTATTGTCTTCTTATTGTTTTAATTTTGAATTCGGATTTAAAAAAAAGTTTAGTTATTCTACTTAACATAAACAAAACATTTAAGAGCAAAACAAAGTTACATCAAAAGTACAGCCCTAAAGTTTAGCAAACTGACTGAGATTTTTTGTTGAGAAAAGGTTTCAGGTGTATATTCAAAGTTAATATTGTTTGCTAGCACGTGTGTGTGTTCTATTTTGACAGCTTTTAAATTTAGCACTGTTAGGTATGCTTGGTATGGTAATTTTCTGCACACCTACTTATGACATATCTCGTCAGTTAAATGATCTTAAAAGAAAAGTTTTCGCTATTGTTACCATATAAACTTATCTTTAAGTAAAAACTAGTTCTTAAAATCTGTTTTTTAATATAACTAAGTAATACATTTAGGACTCGTTGTAATATACCATCAAAAATATATAAAACATAGATTAAGTAAGTGTTTAATCAATACTTAGTTGAAATGAAAATAACCCTTTGTTACGTTAAACTATTGTTTCAAACCAGATATAAAACATTTATTGTTTATATTTATATTATTACAAAAACTTTTATTAAGATTATGGTAGTAATATTTCACATAAAATTCATTAAGTACTTCTTTGTTGTAATAGTTTTAAAGATAAAAACTATTCATTTTTAATATAAAATATACAATATAATGCTTCAATATATAATAGTTATTAGACTAAAATAATGTTTTTATATAGTATAAAAAAATAAGCAATTCTTCTAAAGAATTGCAATAACTTTAAATGTTTTTTAACCATTTAAAACAAGACAAAAAAGTTTTTTACTTACGTTGCATAAGTTTTATTTAACCGACATTAAATCAGTACAGTTTTATGATAAAAAAAATCTTAAGTTAAGCAATATTTATTTACTTAAAACACAAGTTTTAAACATATATTTCTAAAAAATAATGTATTTACTTTACCACACTTTTTTAAAGTTTTTAATTGTTTTATACAACAATTAAAGAGCCTTATTTACTTATAATATTTGTCTTACTCTTGACAAGTTTATAACTAGTTGTTAAGAGTCATTTAATTTACCTTGACAAAATGATTATATTTATCTATTTAAAGTAAATGTGTATTTTATAAAGTTTTAAATTTTGTATTTTATTTAAATAATCTTTTGTGCTTTGAACATTTTTTTGTAAGTTTCGTCAGTTACTTATTGCTATCTTTAAGTCGTCATGGTTTACCAACCTAAAACAAGTAATAAGTGTGTAAACCAAACTCTCCGCAGTACTAAAAAGCAACATATACAACGACAATCTATAATTTTGCACCATAACTTATGTAAAATATAAATTGCATTTAAAAAATGTGACTAAAAGTTGTTTTTTATAATTAAAATAAGAGATGAACACTAAGAAAATTAAATTTAAAAACATATTTTTTATTTTGCGTAAACTAACTTGCCCTTTAAATTAGCATTAACTTTAATTCAGTTAGTACTCCTTATTTACAAACATTTTTACTCACTTCGTTATAATTAGAATATTGAATAAGTTATTTGAGTGTTTAGCTTATAATTACTTTAATTTCATTTAACCTATCAATAATATTTAAATATTTTATTTATATTAATTATTGACAATTATAGTAATTACGTTTAATTTACACAGGTTACTTACTCTTGCACCTAAGTTTTCTACCTCTCTATTCCAGTCACTAAGTTTTTGGTTGCTAATATCTACTGTCTACTCCTCAAAGTTATCTACTTTCGTTTAACACTTAAGTTTCGTTTTAGTAGGTGAGTTGTATTCACAGTTCCGAAAGACTTTATAATAAAAAAACCTTTCAAGTATAAACTATTTAAAGTTTTGTTTAAGATGTGATACAGTTTTATTACATTGTTTATAACTACTGTAAAAGCAATTGTAGTATCAAAAATTGTTATATAAGTCCATTTTCAGTCTGTGTGTGTGTTAATGTGCGTGTTTTAATGTGTGTGTATTTGTTAAGGATAGATTAGCCCCATCATAAAAAGAAAACAAACTTTGTTAATACTTTTTATTTCATTCTGAAGACAACAAGAAAATAATAAGCTAAAAATTACGGATTAATATGAACAATAATTATAAAATTTATTTATTTTGAACATTTGTTTAAGCAGTTTAAAACTGCTGTTTTTACGTCTTTAAAAATTGTGTCAATAAATCTCATACTATTTAAATTTAAAACAGTTAAAAACGTGTGTTTATTTAGAAAAACTATATTTTTGTAGTTTTCTATCTGCTAAAATAAACATTGTTTTTTCTTTAAATGATGTTAGTGATGGACAAGCAACATAAGCTAATAAATTGGAATAAAGTCCTTTTATGAAGCATTAAGAATGCGCTGTTATATTTATATAGTCAACATCTTTTCAGCACTTTAGTACTTAGTTTTTTCTACTTAAAATGGTTGACTAACTAATAGCTTTCTTTAGTTTTTTTTTTGGGATATGTTTACCAAAATTAATTGCTTAAGAAGATTTAATTAATTAAATTTTTTAATATGTAATAAAATCAATCTTATTTTTCAATGGTTAATTTATCAAACTCAGTTTCGCTAAAAGAGCTTATTTTAATTATTTGTAGCTATTCAGCCATACTGTATTTGTACAAGTTATACGTTTACAACTTCCTTATTAATGCTAGCTAATTTAGATTCGGTTCAATTTTACTTTATATCAATACATTATTGTAAAGACTGCATATTTTACTTTTCTTCTGTTGTGCTAAAAAAAGAGTAATAAGATTTAAACTTTGTTTTATCATTGCTTTTACATATTTTTTATTTATTTTTTGAACAAATAAAATATACCGAGGCAGAAAAAGATAAAATAAAATGACACAGCCGTAAAGTTTAAGAGAATATAATAAGACATTTTTTTGCAAAAAAGGTTGTGACGTATACTCTAATTTTTATTAGATATTCACATCAGTGTGTGTTTTCTATTTTTAGAACTTAATTTTATAATATACAACTGTTAGTTATGATATGTGTGGTAATATGATACTCAACATATTTTCACACAATTACCATTAAACAATCAAAAAACTAAAGCTTTTGATACTGTTACCGTCAAAGATTCAATTAAAAGAAAAACTATTTTTTATGACTAAATAATATAAACTTACACTACCTAAAACTAATAAACTACAAATTGTAAAATATTAAAAGTTATTCAAACTTATTTTACAGCATATATAAAACATAGATTAAGTCACTTATGTAACTAATAGTTAATTAGTGTTTTGTCAAGTTTAAAAACTATTGAAGTTCTTTGCGATCTATTTAATATAAGATATCAGTTATTTTGAATTAGGGGGAAAATTTGAAAAACTTTTAAATTATAACTTTAAATTTTTTTGTTTTTAGTTTTAATCGTTTTTTTTTTTAGAATAGTAAAACGATAGCTTTAAGTTAATTAAGCTTTAGGTTTTATGTTAACTTTTTCAAAGGTAATTTGTTTTATTATTTAAGCTTAATGTACATTTAAACTTGGAACTAATGTTTTAACATTATTAGTATAAGTATTTTTAGTAGAAAACTTTAATACCTGTATTTAGAAGCTTTAGTTTATTTAAAAGCTAATCAATGTTTTGAAAGAAAATGAACAATATATACTATCAAAAATATATTGAGTTAGAATAAACATTTGTTATATTAAATTTTGTTGTTTAACAGCTATAAAACATTTAATGATTGAGTTCATATTTTTACGAACGTACTTATTAGTTGTATAAAGTACTCATATTTAGGTAATTATTAAGCATATTAGGATTTGGATACTACGAATTTAAGTACTCTGGGTAATATATTAATTGTAAGTATTTTTTTAATGTTTAAATTTCTAAATATTACATTTTATATGAAGCATTTTTTGAACAAAATGCAAATATTAATCGTCTCATATGTAAATCACTAAGATTATCTAGCGAGAGATATTTGTAGTTTTGAACTAGCTATATCATTTATCAAGATAAATGTTTACTACAATTAAACCATTTTGTAAGATGCTTTAAGATAAATAAAAGATTTAAGATGTTGAATAGTTAACTACTTAACTGTTGATAAAATATAGGTTTATGATATATAATGCGTTTAATGATGTATTTTGGGTGTGAGAGTATTTGATTTCGGTTACTTTAAGCTAAAAGTAGCTTACTTTGTTAAGATGTAAAACTTAGGCACTGTTGAAGTTTCTTAAAAACATTTTTAGAGTAGTTATTTGTTACTTATATCTTTAGTTTATTACTTAAAAGAATTAAATTAGTTTAAATAACACAATTAATTGTTAAATAATGGTTATCGTTACAAACCGTTTTTTGTTTAAGTAATCATTGGCTGTATTAAGTTTTTGTTTTAAATTAAGCCAGAGTTTTTTAACTCCTTTTAAAGCGTCGTTGTAAATTTACTATAAAAACATATATATATATATATATATATAACTTCAACTAAAATATCGACATGAATTTATTTTTTCAATTAACAAATTAACATAAAAGAAACGTTTTTTGTTTCCACGAATTGAGTGTTCTGAAAATCCTTCTTTAAATTATTTGACTGACATTACTTATTTTCTTTATTGTTTAGTAAACTTTATACAACCAAATATGAAAAATTACTATTAATCAAACAACTTTATTATAAATATAGATAAATTACGTCTATAAACGTATATATTAAATGTTTGTAATACAAACGCGTTTGAAAATTTAGATAAAGGTTGACAATAAGCTACTTTGTAGCTAAATTTATGTAACCACAAGAAAATGAAGTAATTATCTCATTAAAAGATATCTTTAGAAGCATATGAAACGATGAATATGTACAAAACATAAGTCTTGAAAGTATAAATTGTAATTACATGACAATAGAGTTTTTGACCAGACTTAAGTATTAACTTTGAATCCC
Source organism: Thalia democratica (assembly GCF_965202585.1). Taxonomy (NCBI): domain Eukaryota; kingdom Metazoa; phylum Chordata; class Thaliacea; order Salpida; family Salpidae; genus Thalia; species Thalia democratica. The sequence goes on from NC_139165.1 coordinate 80,395,901, forward strand.
TGTTCATTAGCATTTTAAGATATCTTTCAACTTATGTTCTTAAAACAATTTAGTCCCAAATTAAGTTTACATATTTTTAAATTGTTTTATTTTTTTAAACTGATATAGTAGTTGTTTCTATTTTCTTAATTAAAAAAATTATTTTATTTTATATGATTATGTTTATTTTCTCCAGGTTGAAAAAGCGTTTCAAAGTTTTACTTATTGTCTGTACTAGTCGTCTATTGAAAAAGATTATTTAAAAATTTCTATCTATTATTTCGGTAAGTAACTTTATTTCTCAAAAGTCACAAGAAAGACAATAACAAATAATGTATTTGTTTGTAGTTATATAAACTTTCTATCTAATTTTTAACTAAATAACTTGTAAAACCACTTAAAGAAATATATTTCAAATATTTATTCATGTTGGAACATAAATTACCAGTAAATATGCAATAAGTTACACAAGGCAAACAATTTCAAAAACACTAAATATATTTCGAGCAATTCTCTTCAGTAGAGTACAATGCTAACAAACAACAAGATTTTACACACTTATATAGTAACCAAGTTGTAAAGTAATCATAAAATAATCAAGAGATTTATATAAGACAAAAGTAAATAGTAACAATTAAAATTAAAAAAGTCCATTTACGTTATAATTGATCTACAGTAAAACTATCCAATGTAAAAAAAAAATAAAAACAATCCTTGTAACAAATCGTAAAATTTTATAAGGACTGTTTTTATTTACTTTTAGTTTTGCTGTAGATCAATTATAACGTAAATGTAACTTATTTTAATTTTAACTGTTACTAATTGCTTTTGTATTTTTTTTAGTCTCTTGATTATTTTATAAATACTTGATTACTTGGTTACTATATAAGTGTGTAAAATCTTGTTATTTGTTAGCATTGAACTCCACTGAAGATAATCGCTCGAAATATATTTAGTGTTTTTGAAATTGTGTGTCTTGCGTAACTTATTGTTTATTAATTTATAGTTTTTACAACTGAAAATGCAGTACTTTATTTAGTTAGAGATAATTTTACTGTTAAACCAAACAAACTTTATATCAAACAAATATTTGCTTTACTTCAAGAATTTTATCGAGTTGTAAGTTGGGTAATATACAAAACGCTAAGATTCGAATTAAGTTAAGTAACAAATTTTTGAATTGTTTAGCTCTACTAAAATTTACAACTTATTATAGCTTTTTTTTGGAATATTTTTTTAACTTAACTAAACTAGTTGTAAAACCCGTACATAAACTATAAATTAATTTTACAAGAATTTAAACTACACGTTAATATTGAGCTAATATTACTACACGTTAATATTGAGATAAGTTAACTAAATAGTTTTTTTTTTAGATTCAACACATTAAGTCTGTATTTGCCATTTATTCTAAACGTGAGCGGTTGACCTCTATTATATTTGGTTAGTTTTTCTTTGACATGTCAACTGTTTGATAAAAATTAAAAAAAATTCTATATGTATAAAATGTAGGTTACAACTTATCCAACAACTTATTTTGTTTTAAAATTATACTTTAACTAAACAAGTGTATAAAAATAGTTAAAGAATAGTAAGTATATATAGTAAAAGCCTCTCTTTAGCTGATTCTACGTAGAGAACAAACACGGATTTTTTTTAAAAATGGGCAAAAGTATGTGTTTATTTTTTCAGGTTAGGTTCTTGAGTTGTGAAATAACAGCTTTATATTGTAAACAGTAAATTCATTAAATTTAAGGAAAATATAATGACTTAAACTTAAAAGCCGAGACTTAAGATAATTTTGTAAACTAGTACCCAGAAGGATTTTAATAAATTGTTATACGATATTTCATTTGATTTTTTTTAAACTTAATAGAAACCATACATTAAATAAAAAAATCATACTTATAAAGTTTTATTACAATTTACATAAATTATAAAACATTTTTAACCTAATAGTCATTTGAATCACAATAATCTGTTTGTTAAGAAGATCTATAAATAAAGGATATTGAAGAAATGTATTGTTGAAAATACCGAGTTTGGTAAATGGCAGTGTGTTTTTGTTGTATTATAACTAATAAAAATTGCTTTATTTGTAAACTAAATTAAGAATCACTGACTAAAAATTAACTTTATAAAGTTGTGAAAAAAGAATTAAGCTATCTTTGTCAGACATTTTTCATTGTTTATATAAAGTTTAACAATATTACAACATAACATTTAATAATACAACATCTTAAATATTAACATTAAAATTTTATTTATTATCTTAATAATATAAAAATAATAAAAAAACCTGCGCGGTACTTTTTATTTATTGAACCGACATATTTTTCGGTTTGTTAGACGAGTTAAAAGTTATCTACGAAGTTCTATAAAACTTTATAAATACTACAAGGAAAGAAAGCAGGTAAATGGAACTCTGTTGAAGTGATTTAATTTGTTTAACACACAAGACATATGTCAGTTAAATATAAATGAGTACTGCTTAAGTTGTTTTTAAGTTAAGTATTAGCACATTTGCTTCGCTAGAATCTTTATTAACAAACAATTAGCTTTAGTAATAATAATATTTATAATTTTAAGTTGCTTGAAATGATTTCTGGAAAGCTTATCACTAAATTGTATTTATCTTTTATTCATCATTTTATACAAACATAAAACAAGGAAATTAAGTATGTAAATAGAACTGTTAAAGTAGAAAAAAAAAACCTTTTTAGAATTTAACATAACAAAGAAGTTATTTAAACTGGCGTCACAAAGTTTGAAAAAATGTTTCTTAATAAGAAATTTTTGACTTTGGTTTATTTTATGAATATTATTTTATATACTGCCCAGTAAACTGTTTATCATTCTTTGTATCACAGTAATTTTTCATTTGAAATTATAGAACATTTTTACAAGTATAAATGAATTTTGTATTTAAAACTGAAGTATTAAATTTATGTGAAACTCTATTTTAGGAATTAGTTACCAATAAGTTAAAGACATAAGTAAAGCTAAAAACAGTAATGAATCAACTTATATGTCTTTCAATTAACTTTGACATTTATTGCAATTTTGTATTAATCACCTTCGAGACTTAATTAGCTTTTATTTAAATGCAGTCATTATCCTCATTAGATTATAAACATTTCTCTAAATTATTAGTATTAGTAAAAATTAAGTTTAATATTTAGTAAATTTAGCTTACATTTACTTCAATTAAATCTGTTTAATTAACCGCGATAATTGGTTCACTATAACTTATTTAAAATGATTATTGAAATTACCCTAACTAATTTTAATTTACGCAGATAAAATATATAAGCCCCCGTGTATTCTAACTTATCCATTCATTCCGTTTCTATTATCAAGTTATCTTTCGTTTAAGAAGTCAAGTTGTTTCCTTATAGTATCAATTTCTACTGCACCAGTTACTAATTTCGGTGAGTCATTTGAACAGTTTTAATTATTTTTACAAAAAGTACATATGTTTTAAAACTAAACAGTTTTTCGAATTTATTTAAAATAAAATAAAATTATAAGTACTCAAGCTTAATAACGTTGTAAAATATGTTGATAAAAAAAATAAATTTGGTAAAAATAATAACTTACGCTTGTGTCCTAGTAGACAGTGCGCTTAAGGTTTGATATTCAAGTAAAAATTATTTCATAGTGTAGTGTAATAATGTGTTTGATAGTGTGTGTTTTGAATCGTGTTATTTCTAGCTTGAAAAGGACTGCATGTTGAAAGATAGACTTCACTTGTTATCAAAATTAATTTGGTGCTTGAAAACATGAACTCAACAAGTTTTAATTCTTTTTAATTTGTTTCTTTACAATCTAAACATAACTAACATAAAAATAATATGTTTTTAAACAACTCTTATATAGTTCCTTTACTTTTTTTTTTGTTATACATGTTATCGGTTACCATTTTTATACTTACAAGTATTTTATACTTTAAACAACGACCTTATACAATAACTTTGTGATAAATAACATAAAAATAAAGTTATAAACATTCTTTCGGTAACCTAATAATTTATAGGGGGAGAGGGGGCATATATGCTAAATTTATTAAAACTACATTTTAACAAAAAAAAATAAAAAATTTATTTTAAAGTTTCAACTAAAAATGCTTTAGGTTTAATGTTTTTAGTTTGAGTCATCAGAAAATGTTCAAACCGTAAAGTGAAAAGTTTGTACTTTTTAACTACAGTTTTAACTTATGTAGCGATAATAATAACTTTTTGGTGGTTCTTAAAGTAATACATTTAGTTAATTTTACATTATTTAAGCGGAGATTTAGTAATTGTGTTAAACTGCAGAGCTTTATAGTTAAGTCAAGTTTATGGTCAAGTACTAACGAGACAATTCATGGGAAAAAAACTATTTAAATACAATTGTATATATGAGTGAGTGTGTGAGCCGACTATTGTAATATGCTACACTGTAAAGATAGTGAACTAAATTAATAAACACTCGTTAACTAAATGTTCTAAATGAAAGAACGAGTTTTAAATTTTTATTACTTTGGTAAAGCTATAAATCAGTTCAATACTGTTTCGTTTATATGTAATGTTCCATTAAAATTAAGTTAAAGTAATTTTAAAATTTTATGGTAGTTTTAATTTCAACTGGTATCTATTTTTAGTCCAAGTTGTTATGTGATACGATATATTAACTACTCATTTCCTATATTTTCCTATATTTAAACACAAAATTCAAAATAATTTATAAGTTTATATGTTTTTTTAATGACATACTAAAAACAACAAACGTGAGGATCTTAAAAAAACGCTATATTAACATTAGGAACCGAAAGAACTTGTTTTAAATATTAAAAATATAAATATATATACTTTTACGTTTTTAAGTTAAACATAGTAACATAAAGTATCTTAAGAATTTTCGGCACACAAAAAGTTAAGCTATATCATATAAAATTAAAAGTCTCGAAACTTAACAATATAAATTAAATTTTTAATTAAAATTTTAGTTAATTGATATTAATGGCTATTAACAACTGTAAATAAATTTTGTATTTTATAAATTAATTATTTATTAAATTTAAGAAATTTTTAAAATTGCAAGTGTTGTTTTATCCTGCAGATACTAAAAAAATAATAATATTTAAGTATTCTACATTTATTTTTGATATATTCATTAATATTTTTAATCATGGTTTAACTGAAATATCGTAACTAGTAGCTCAATTTACTAATTTTATTATTTGAGTTAATTTTTTAATAATAAAAATCTATTTTGTTTAAAAGTAATATTAAAGATAGAAGTTTAACTAAATTATAAAAATCATTAAGTATAAATTACAACACTTAAGTTTAAAATCTTTAAAAAAGCATTATATCTGTAAATTACTTTATCTACATTAAAAAATATTGTATTGACTTTTATCAAAAAGCATAACACAAATTTTTTAGACAATTCTAATGTGTACTACAAAAGTTCGATTATCAATAGTTGTTTGACTATACGCAAACTATATCTTTTTAATACAGTTAATCTTTGTTTTTATCTTTATTGGAGTACAATAACAACAATATGTGTTAAAAGAAAACAGATTAATGTTTTAAGTATAAGACAAGAAAACAAAATATCTATTTTTGTAGATGTATATATATATATATATATATATTGATTTATTTATTTGAATATATTTAATCTGTAATTTTACTTATTTCTTTTTATAGCAGCGTTATACATGCTTAAGTAAAATAGTATCATGAACTAAATAAACCTGTTTAATTTAGAATAACAGTATTGTTTTTATTTAAGTAATACTATTTTAGATTAAATAAGTTTGTGGAATTATTTTACTATTTAAAATTTAATAGTACATTACAATTCATTCAACTTTAATTACTAATCCAGTTTTATAATTGAATTTAATGTTCTGTTGTTATTGTTTTGGTTAGTGTTTCGTTTTATTTCAGTAAAACTTTAATAACTTTAAACCTTTAATTTGTTCAAGTTATTTTTAGGTTTTTATTAACTACTGTAACCCGATATATATCTAAAAGTATATCAATTCTCTTTAACATAAAGTCAATCAACTTACCTAATTTACCTTTAGGCTGTAAATTTAAAGTAACATACAAATTCAGTTTTTCATTTGTCATTTATTAGCTTTAATTTGTTTATTGACATTTAATAGTTTGTATTTGTCAGTTTTTACCAAAAACTCTTTTTTAACTAATTTAATATACTTTTGAACAAAACTAGTTACTATTCTTTAAATTAAAGAATTAGTAGTCCTGAATATTGAAACCTTTATGACTAATAAATAATGACTGTTGTTATACAATAAGTAAAATACTGCAACATTTCAAGTTCAGCAATGCATATTTTGATAAATGGTAATGTTGGTAATACTTCAGGGAATCTTAAAATTATTGAAGTCCAATAAAATAAAACAGTCAAGTTTTACATTTTTTTGTTTTAAAATAAAACTTCAATAATTATAAGATTCCCTGGAATATTACCAACATTACCATTTATCAAAATATGCATTGCTGAACTTGAAATGTTGCAGTATTTTACGTATTGTATAACAACAGTCATTATTTATTAGTCATAAAGGTTTCAATATTTAGGACTACTAACTCTTTAATTTAAAGAATAGTAACTAGTTTTGTTCAAAAGTTTTATTAAATTAGTTAAAAAAGAGTCTTTGGTAAAAACTGACAAATACAAACTATTAAATGTCAATAAACAAATTAAAGATAATAAATGACAAATGAAAAACTGAATTTGTATGTTACTTTAAATTTATTTGCAAATATCTTTAAAATCGAAAAAGTATTTCAAATAAGCCACGTAAAAGATTAAATAAAACTTAAAAACTTATTTATTTCAAGTTTTTGTTTAAACTAGATTTTTTGAGTGAAAATATTTTAATAATACCAAAAAATTTAATAAAAATAATATTTTAAGCGTTCTTAAACTAAAAGTATTTAAAAACAAAGATACTTTTTGTAAAAATTTATCAAACTATTTAACTTTAAGTTTCTCCTTAGTCAAATCTGATTGTTAAAATTTTACTCGAACTACACCCGCTGTAAAATACTGTGTACAATAATTTTACAACTTTATATAACTAAAGAATAAATATGTTAAAGCTAGCAAATACATATATAATGTATATAACAACAAAAAACAGCTTTTTAGGAAAATTTTAAAAAGTAGGTAAATTGTTGAAAAATTGATTATTAATATTTTTTGTTATCATTTATCATAATAACCGAATGTCTTCATGAATTAAAATAATGTTTACTATAAGTTGTCTCTAAAAACTACTTAACTAACATAGTTTAGTATTAAATTTGGTTTATATGATTACGTTTAAGTTGTTTTATAAATAACTCAAGTTCTTGGTATAAAAGCTAGACCTTTTATTTTATTTGTATTAAAAAACAACAAAACTTTTCTCATTCAAAACACTTAAAGTAATGTCTTTGGTCTGATTAGAAAAATAAAAATATTTTTCTAGACAAATATCTTTCAATAATCATACAGCATGGCTGACGAATTCGAAATGCAAGTTTTCGAACAGCACCTTCCTGAATGTGAATGCGAAACTGAATTGCTCTCCGTCGAAGAGAAAGTGCGCATGGAAGAGGAGAAACGAGAATCCGACCGCTTAGGAGTCGGCATGTAGGTTTTGTTATTTGTTTTTTCTGTTTCCCATAGCTAATGTCTTTTATAACTATACAAATTATGAGCATCTCTACTTTTAAAACTCTTTTTATACTTGGTTAGTTTATGAAAGATTGTGTATTTCAAAAAGGACGGCGCTTTTTTAATCAAATTTTAAAAATATGTAGTTTTTTCTCTGTTTTAAGCTAAAATTCTTATTCAATTGTTGTTTTACAACCGTATTTAACTATTATAAGTACTAACGATTTTTATTCTTAGAGTGTAATTATTTTTTTAAATAAATTTTAAAAATAAATCTTTAATTCTAAAAAGGTGTGTTTATAACTGCGAACTTTACAACAAAGTCCGTCTTGAGTTTTTACTTAATTTTTTTATAAACTTATAAGAATTTCAAAAACAAGTACTCTTTAAAATTAATAGTTTAAACTATTTACTTTTTCCTTGATTGAAATAAGTATGCAACTTCATCAATAAAAAACATTACTGTTTTAAAACTAAAATTTTATATGTCTTTTGTAGACTATAACAAATAAAACTTATAAAAGCTTAATTCTAAGTTAAGGGTAAGCATAACGTTTAATCGGAACCCCGGATCATTAAATTTAATTTATAAAATTAGTTCAGATACCAAATTTTATTCGGCAGTATACCGATCTTTTGTCACCCTTTTTTGTATTAAAAATTTCAAATATTCCGTAAAATGTATTCAAGACCTTTTTCTCTTCATTTTAAGTTAAAGTATATTTAGGATTAAGTTTCCAAACTTAGTTTACTATGACATATCTACATGCTCTTGCGTGGCAATTTTGTAATTCTCTGGCCAGATTCTACTCAGTTTTTTTTTTATTGGTGGGCCAGTAAGTTGAACTCGATAGGTGTACGTGGTCCTTTTCCAAGTGCTCTATTCTATATAAGTACTTCTAAAGATTAAGTCTATTTTCAAAAAGTAAGTGTTTCTAGCCTTCGACTGTGGTTATTACTTTACTGTTTATCGATTTGTTTACCCGTAGAAAAATACAAAATTAGTATTTTCTTAAAGTGTATATGTTAGATTTTAAAATATATCATATAATAATAAACTTTTTTTCATACACAGTCTAAACCCAATTTTAGATTATTTAATTAGGTCTGGTCACTTCCACTAACGCTTTCTTTTATTTTAACTGTTGTTTTGTCATTTTTAGTTTTGTCCTACCGGAAAAGAAGACAAGGCCAGTGTGGGCGTCGTATATGCAATCTCTAACCAGCCTCATAAGCAATGCGGTCGGTCTGGGAAATTTCTGGCGCTTCCCCTACCTCGCTCAGAAGTACGGTGGAGGTAAGAAAAATTATAATAGTAATGACTGTTATAAATCATTTTACGTTTTTAACACTAATGGCTAAATTAATTTAAATAGGTCTTAATTGTCTTTTTTAAACAAATAACAAGTACTAGTATGAGTTATATTAAAAAAAAAAAAAATTTACATTAGCTAACTTTAAACTTTTTTTTCTACATAATTTACGGCCTACTCAACGTCATTTACCTAATATGTGTTGTTAAAGTTGAAAAAAAATGTTTGTTGTTAGTAAAAAAACGTTATCGTATACTTTCTTTCGCAGGCGCATTTATAATACCCTATTTACTAATGCTCTTCATTGTTGGGCTGCCTGAGTTTCTCAATGAGTTGGGACTAGGACAGAGGCTGAGAGGAAATGCCATCCAGGTTTGGGAGAGGTTTCACCCATACTTGAAAGGAATAGGTATCGCCAGCATGCTGTGTAGCATATTCATCGGGCTTTATTATAATATGATAAACGCCTGGTGTTTATATTACCTGTTCAACTCTTTTCGGGTTAGTCGGTTGTAATTTACTTCAATTATTCTAATATAAATTTACGGCAAACAATTTTTGTTTAAACAACTGTTGGATATTTGATTACACGTTTAGTAAACAACTTTTTTCAAAATTTTATTGTAAGCAACAAAAGTATTATAACAGATATCTTAAATCAGTATTTCCTCTCAATCAATTACAGAAACTTTCAGACAAACTTTATTTCATCTTAGTACATTTTCATGAGAGCTTAAATAAACGTCATACTGTTTTACCATCGTCAATAAAACTTTTTCAAGACTTAAAATGAGCTGATAGACTATCAAGTTGTTCAAGCATGCAGTTGTTAGCTCACTAGCACTTTAAGTGTTAACTTAAAAGACAACATGAATTGCATATGTCAATGTCAAGGCCTTTTTTTTATTTCTCTTATTAAATGTGATAGCAATGAACTATGAATGACCTTTTTATCTTTTTAAAAGTTAAATTTTCAAGTGTGTTTAAAAAATCTTTTTTAGAATTAGTAGTATATAGAAGTTTTCTAATTTTGAAAATAACTTTGATGTTAAGTTATTGAAATAAAAATAGGTTAGAGACAAACGTAGTATGTACAAATGATATTGATTATATGTAGTTTTATTTTTCTAGTGCGTATTAATATCCTTCATTTACGCCACATACGTTGCTTAACAACATATTTCATTAAAACAAGACAGTTTATAAACCTTCTAAAATATTATGCAAAATGCTTTACTAATTTATCTACATTATTATTACATAAACTAACTTAATAATTTATATTATTCCTATAAGAACTTTAACAACTGAAATTAAGTTACTTTTATTTTAGTTTAAGATAGCTTAGGGTTGACTGCTTACTTACTTTAGTCTTTAGTTTAGGTTTGTTGTTGTATAGTTTTAGCTTTGAAAGAATCATATACTTAAATGGGTTTTAAAACTTTTAGAAAGCAAACGTAGCGCAAGTAGTTTAAAAACTTGACAATTTAAAACTTTTTACGTTATCAAATACTCTACATCAGTGGTCGGCAGGGTGTACACTGGTGCACGCTAGTGTACATGAAATTTCTTTTAGGATGCACGAGACTTTTGGGGTGCATGAAACTTAGTTTGGACTTTGGGGTACATGATTTTTTTTCGCGCAGAAACTAAATTAAATTTTTTATCTAAAATCTTTCTACATTTAAGACATATTCAACATTGACATCTAATTGACCATGTTCCAGATCAACAAACGGATTTAGCTGTGATAATTTTTCATGTTTTTTTTTTCGTTACTTTTTGGTGTCATTTTTTTTTTATTTCGTTATTTGTTCGTGACAATACCTTTGCTAAACACAGATAGTAATCGCTTAATAAAAAATTATTAAGTTAACTAAACTAAATATACAAATTTACCATAGAACAAAAAGTACCAAGACTACTGATTGTTAATTGGAGTAGTGGCAGTATATTAAATTAATCTAGTTAGTATTTTAGACCTGGGTGATACAAGTAAAATATTGTTGTAAAAATTAGATCATCGATATCAAAAGTTTATTTAAATAAATAGGGTAAACTGGTAAAATTAAAGTTAGCGTGTAAAAACTAACTGGGTGTTACTGAATTGTTAGCAAAAAAAAAACGATTAAAAGTATTTACATATTCTTAAACACTAGGGGCGCTAAAGAATGCAAATTGGGGTTCACAGAATTTTAATTTTGTGATTTAGGGTTCACGGATTCGAATTAGCGTGCCGACCACTGCTCTACATTACTATCTATAAATCATTTTAAAACTTATTTACACCAAAAACAAAACAACATGTGTCATTAAACCAATTTTATTCAACTTAAATAAACGAATAAAAAAAGAGTAAATTTATCTTACAAATTTTAAATAATTTTAATATATGTTCGAATTCAGTTTTTAAACAAATACAGAAACTAATCTTTTTAGGATTACGCACCTAAGGATGTGTTAGCACAAAATTTGTGAAAATTCGAAAAACTCTTGTTTATTTTCTTTATAAACAAATATATGTTAACAAACAAGCTTACGAAGCTGTCATGTTGATTTTTAGAACAATGTTTATATTAAATTCTTCTAGATACATTGTTAATAAAATACAAAGCCCTACCAGTTTATTTTTTTACGATAAACGTGATACATACAAAAACGATAACAATAATGAGTGGTATAATTATTTTTAACAACGACTTCGAAATCAATTTTTTTGTCATATAACTTGAATAAATACATAAATAAACCTAAAACATAAACAATCAGGTCTTGCCCTACGCGGACTGCCCCATCTTCCAAAACATCTCGGAAGAAATTGCCTGCAACGATACTGGATCAACAGAGTGGTTCTGGTTCAAAACCACGTTGGACGCATCGACTGGTATCGACGAAGCTGGCGGGTTGACGTGGTGGAACTCAATTTGCCTCCTGCTGGCGTGGCTGGTAGTTTTCATTGGCATGTGGAAGGGAATTGAAAGTTCTGGAAAGGTTTGTTTGTTGTATTTTCGTATCTATGACGTGACCGAGTCAAGCTGCGAGAACTTCACCATGATGTTTTCTTCATGGTTCAAGTAAAGTTTATGTTATGATTTATATAAAAGCATTGTACGTTTTTGTTTAGTTTGAACTTTTATAAATTAAACGCTATATGAATTTACGACTTATTAAAACATTAAAATTTTTGTTTTAGCTTATAAAGTATAAAAGAACGACGCACTCGAAATTATTTCTAAATCATGTTTGTTAAAAATACTTCTTACATTAAAAACAGCATAAATATACTTTAAACATGAAAAATAATATAAGAAACGACTTATTGTAAACGACCAATATTTGAACATTTATTGTTGTAAAAATCAAAGTTTATTTTAAAAATTTTTTATTGTAGTAAAACTATATATTTTTTAATAATAAAAATAAAACAATTAAAACTGATATGTTCACAGGTGATGTACTTCACCGCGATCTTCCCGTACATTGTGACGTGCATCTTCATGATCAACGGTCTGCTTTTGCCAGGATCCTCAAATGGACTTCATAGTCTTTTCACTCCAGAGGTAAGTGTTTATGAATACATAAAAAATGTTTACAAACACTTAATATATGTCATTGTTCTTCAAGGCATAAAATTAAAAAGCTTTGAATAAAAACTATAAGTTTTTAAACAAGGAAAATAAAAGGTTAAACTAAACAAAAACAATAAGAAATAAAATAATACTAATAATATTTTTTAACAACGGCGGAGTAGCGTATAAATAAGAAAACAGTGGTTTTAAAACAAATTCAACAACACATCGACTATACACCCAGTATACTTGTTCTCTGTTTAAACTGTTTACATATACCTATCTTGTTTAATTTTTTTCAACTGTTTTTTTTTTTTAAGTTTAATTCGCTTTTACAGTGGCGCGCCATGCTTGACCCTGAAGTTTGGATGGCGGCATCAAGTCAAATATTCTTCTCACTTTCCATTTCGATGGGAGGTGTGACGTCATTTGCCTCGTACAACCCACGCAAGCAAGACGTTATGCGCGACACTCTGATCATTTGCTTCGTCAATTCTTTTACTTCCATACTGAATTGCGTTAATGTATTTTCGGTACTTGGGTTCAGGGCTCACCAGAAGGCTGAAGCCTGCATATCCAAGTTAGTTTTTAACTATTGAGAAAATTATAAATTAGTTATTTATCAAAATATAGAAAAACAACCAACAAATTTTCTTAACATACCCTTTTTTAGTTGTTAAACGTAATTTCCTCCATACGGAAAAACATTCTTGCAAATTTTTTGCTTGCTCATGGCATAATAACCATTTTTTTGCAGCAACACCGTCATCATGTCAAACTATTTTGCTTTAAACATCACATCAGAAAATTACAACGACTTCTTTAACAAGTACAGTTTAGCAGAAGGTGATAAAGCTTTGAACGCTTGCAGCATAGAAACCTATTTAAACGAGGTAAGTTGTTTCTTGGAGATAAAAGTTTATTTAATGTTTTCTTAAAAAAAAATGCGTAGCTAAAAGTTAAAAAAATAATCGTTAAATGAGTTTTATTTCATCATTTAAATATTATCAGTATGAAGTTTATCTAAAAAGTTTAAAAGAAAACTGACACACCTAATAATACTTAAAAAACGTTTTAAACGCTTTTTTTTATAATAAGTTCTAGTAATTATAAAAAAGCTCAAATCTTAGATAAACTGTTATATTTAAAATAAAGAATTTTGTTAAAAACAGTCTTATTGTACAGAAATCGTATAAAAAAATTTAATACATTTTATTTTAATAACATATAATACACAGAAATCGGAAGGAACGGGGTTGGCGTTCGTGGCTTTCACGGATGCCATCAAGGACATGCCTGGTGCCCCCTTCTGGTCAGTATTATATTTTCTCATGCTCCTTTCACTCGGACTGGGTACCATGTTTGGAGTTGTTGAAGGAATTGTGGCTCCATTGGAGGGTTTGGTGGGTAAGAAAGTTCCCAGGCTAGCGCTAAATGGTTAGTTAAATTATGCGTAAAGTAGTTAAATTATGCGTAATGTTAACTTAAATGTTTTAATTAGATATTTAATGATAAAAAACATTCTACAAATTTCTTGACAGGTAATTAATAGGGAAAAACAAAAAATAGGTTTTCTTTATATTTGAGTTAAAACAAAAAAATTGATTTACAGCGATAGTGTGCACTACAAGTTATCTTCTTGGACTAATATTTTGTACAAGATCTGGAATTTACTGGCTCGATCTTTTCAATGATTTCGCCTGTAAGTGAAAAAACAAAAATCAAACTATGATAATATCTCAAAGCTTTTAAAACAAAACAACTAAGTAATGTAGTCAGCGAACTATTGTTGCTTTACTGATTACTTCCAAAATAATAGCATTTGGTTCAATAATAAAACATCATCTTAAATGAATTTGTTTTTTATAAATTTATTATAAATTTCCGAAATAAATTAGTTTATCAAATAAATTTTATTACAGGCGCTCTTCCACTGTTAGTAATAGGCTTTGCAGAAGTGATTGTCACTGCGTGGGGATATGGAACTAGAAGGTAGCTTTTTTTATACCTAACTCTTTGTTTAAAGTTTTTAAAACTAGAACATTAATTATGTTGTTTGAAAACAAAAAGTAACCTAATCAATAGATGAACTATGAAATAATAATTACCAGTAAAGTAAGTTTGCTCGACTAAATCAACGTTCAATAGAAGTATTACTTGCAAAACTATTGATAATGGGTATTTTGAAATATTTTCCTATAATGAATTAAATGCTGTTTATAAATTAAAAAAAAAAAACAAATAAGTATTTTGATTTAGTTAACTTTAATTATGAAGATTTAAAGACAAAAGTCTATAAACAACTTATGTAAAACAAGCTAAGTGACTTTTAATCTTTGGTAATAAAAAAAACATTCGGACTATTTCCATTAAAATAAAATTTACATGATAAAAAAGTTTCAAATAAAACTTTACGTTTAACTGCGATACATAAAACAAACATCGGCTATTTTTAAGAAACATATAGTCAAATTATTTTTTACACTCACAGATTCGATGAGGACATTTACTTCATGCGTGGCGGACCGAAATCAATTGTTGGTTGGGTCCTCCATTATTATTTCCGCCTAACGTTGACGTTCGTTTCTTCCCCGACTTTGTTTGTTATACTGGTTTCATCAACCTATAAATTGTTAACCAAACCAGCGATGTACGATGTATGGCATAATGTGAGTTGTTGAAAATTGTTATTGATGTTTTAGTTATTCACAATTTTAGTTGAAATGTTTTTAAATAAGTCTAAAAAAATTCTTTTAAATGTATGTAAAAAAAACGAAATTAAATTTTTAAAGAAATGCTTATTCTTATTACACTTATAACACTAAATAAAATTTCTAAACCACCAAAAATGTAGCACTTGTATTATTTTAAACAAGTTTAAGAACAAAATGAATTTTAATAATGTTAACTTCTAAACGTTAAATAACTACAAAGTAGTGAACCATCGTAACATTAAGGCAAAAAGTAAAATGTTAAACAAAATTTTCTAATAAGCTTATTTATGATTAACATCATACTGTTACAGGGCGTGAAAAACAAAAAACAGTACCCAGGATTCGCAATTTTCGTCATCGCCATGCTCAACCTCATACCGATCCTGGTCATTCCCGGTTACGCGTTGTACAAGTGGTTAAAGACCAGAAAGTCCGACAAGAAAAACGAGGGAATATTGTGCGAGAGAAAGTGGTCGTTTTCGAATGTAGCGTTTTGGCGTAACAAGTATGACGAGAACGGTACTCTGAAGCAAGAGTAGACATTGTACTGGTGCGTGATTATTGTTTCAATCTTATTTTTCAATCCTTTCAACCTTTGTAAAATTCAAAGTCTTACAATATTTTTCCATATTTTAAAGCTTTTTAAGTCTTATAAATAGTTTTACGTTAAAAATTATGTTAATATGTTAACTTTAACAATATTTTTGCAATTGGAGTTTTTATATTTGTTACTTTTGTCGTTTTTTCTTAATTTTCGTTGAGTTTTTAGTTTTTTGGTGTTTAAACATTGTTTTTTTATAATCAGTTATATTTTTTACTTTTTTTATTACTTTCCATTAAAAAACTCATATAAATTTTGGCTTTGTTTAGAATTCTGAATGCTGACCAAAACTTTATTTGGTAATGACGTGTTGTTACTTTTATGACAATGTTTCTACTCGTATTTATTAAATAAAACAACTAAAAGTAGAACCAAGTTATAATTTTGTATAAAGCGTAGCTATAAATATTTTCGTGCACTTATAAAAATGGTATTAAATTATTCAAAAGAAAAGTGCACCATCACAGGATGTAAAAACACATGTGTTGCATAATAACTCGATATGAAAAATTATACATGTGTTGGTCATCATATGTTCAAACTTGAACACCGCTATGTTTTTCATTCAAATTATTATATTTGAGTTTAAAATTATACTGTTAAAAAATTAAAAAATTTTTTGAAAACAACTTAGTTTTAGCATTTTAACTGCAAGTATTTAGTGGTAACATATCTATGCAGTTTGGTCAAATGTGTTTAATTATTATAATTTATTACTTTTAGGCTAAGTAAAAACTATCAATTTAGAAGTTTTTTGTTAAAAAAAATGTTTTATTTTGTATATTAAACTATGAAATGACCAAATTATTTAAATATAAAAAAAAATGTTACAGATTAAACTAATAAACGTAAACTAAGTCTAGTTGAACTAAAAAAACTTGAGATTATTTATTTACAATAAGTGTTTTTTAACCAACACATCTCGATTAAATCGTGGACAAATTTTATTACGGCTGCTTTAGTAACACCTTAATACTATAAGTAGTATCATTTCGCATTATTTTTTATTGTCAACATGTTTATCATTGTTTCAATGTCGAAAAATATTTTTACACTATAAGAGTAATCTATACTGCATACACTTTTGAGTTATTAAGATAGTTCAATAAAAAAAACACTCAGTTACTATACACATTCATTTGTAAAAGCTTCTTACTTGCAAAAACTCAATATATTTTTACTTTCTAACTGAATTTTAATAAATATACGCTAGAAGGCATTGTTAATCGAGGTCATTTGTAAGTATATAGTATATAAAGTATAAACCGGCCAAAACAGACGAACTTAGATTTAGGATAGGTTTCTTTTTTAATGATCGAAGTATATAATTTGTATTTGGTAATTGATGACATTTTACGTTTGTTGTTTTATAGGAACAAACAAAACATCGTTAATCAAATACCTAGTGTATGTATACAGTCTAAATTTTACATCGTATATCATTGTTTCTGAATAGTTGAAAGTTATTTTTTTAAAACTTCGCTATGAATCTTGTAAAACTCTCAAAGCTTTGAGACTTGCTAAACTTAAAGCAACGTTGACTTAAGTTTATCTATGTTTTTTGTTTCATAACAACATTTTAAGTAAATAAAACTTTATAAATACAAAACAAAGAATAAGATAGGTCTTTAATGAAAAGTTAAAATAAAGTATATGATACAAATCGAATTTACAAATTTATAGAAATATTCTTTTTTATATTATGACGTATTAACCGGTAAAGATTCATGTTTTGTCGTTTAAATATATTACTATTTTAGTTGATACTTTTTCTAGACAACTATACATTTTAAATTCGTTGAAAGTTAACAAGACTTGTTGTTGAGTAGGCTGCTTTAAAATTTTCTACTGTTTTCACTGTATACAATCTTCTATTTTATTTTCACGCTCTTATTGATTTAGTTCGAAAGTTTGTTTAAAACAGTTATTTATATTACAAGTAAAAAAGTTCATTAGTTTTTTGAAGACTGGTTTTTAAGTTCATCAAAAATATTTTTTTAATTATAGGAACTGGATCAAAAATTTTAGTTTTTTGTTTTAAGGAGTCTATGCTAGTTTTATGAACCTACTAAAATTTAGAACCAACAAAAACATACCGACCAACAAACATTTAAGTTAAAAAATCAAAAATTTTTATAACTTATTGCAAAAATTATCAACGTATATACAACCTAATTTAAAAAAGACAATAAATTGTTTAAGTCTTTTAGACATGGCAGTCAAAATTGTTGAATTCAGTTTTAATATTATATATAAAAACAGATAGATGGAGTAGCAATGGGAAGTCCACTTGTCCCTATTTTAGCCAACATTTTTGTTTGTTACTTTGAATCAAGGCTCTTTTCGAAATTTCAAAAACCAATAAACTATATCAGATATGTCGAAGACATTTTTCTATCTTTCAATGTTTATTACAACATTGATAAATTATTCAGCAAAATTTCTAATTTACACCTAAATTTAAAATTTATTATTGAAAAAGAAAAACATAAATGCTTACCTTTCTTAAATGTTTTTTTTTTGCGTATATCTACTGAGTTACTTATTACTATTTATCAAAAGCTAACTTTTGTTGGCCAACATATTCCTTTATAGTGGTTTTTTCCTTTATCCCAGAAAGTTAGCTTAATTTTCTGTTTGGTATTCAGAGCGTAAAAGAAGTTGTTTTAGAAGAATTATATTAAATTAAAAGTATTTTTGAAGCTCTTGACAATCTGTCACATATCATCAGTGAAACAATTAACAATACGATCTCTAAATTGGAAAAACCTATTGAACAAGGACCCAAAAAGTGCCCTATTTAAGACTGCCATATTCAGGGTAAGAAGCAATAACTCTCGAAAAGAATGTCAAAAACATTGTAAATCTACTTTTAGATGTGTACAACTAAGAATTAGTCAATTTACAAAAAATCCTTCGAATGAAAATTATAAGAATGTCACTGCCGATCTAAAAAAAAAGTAAGGTCTTTTATAAGTCCAAATGTCAATGTGATAGTGTGTACATCGGCAAAGCGTCCCAAAGATTTTATATTAAAATAGATCAACCTTTTTTTTAATTCCTTAGAAGTTGGATGATCACGGGTTTGAATAAATTTGGTTAATTGTAAAGAATTTTGTGATTTATAAGGCAATGGAAATTGTATTTAACTTCCAAAAAAACTTATTTAGTGTAATTGAAAAACTAACTAAAATAAAATAAAATGTTTCTAACTAACTTTATCTTATGTGATTAAAAAACAGATTTCTATCATAGAAACGTACAAAACATAATTCAACGTATCTTCGATTTAAAAGAAGCTTAAAAGTACTGCTGAGCATTGCAAAAATGGTTTAAATTCGACTATGAAATCAAGTTTGAAGGTGTACATGCATTAACAAAGACATTACAAATGACAGTTTCTTCTTTCCGAGATGTTCACAAAACTCCGCAACTAGCTGACGTACCTTTCTACGTTTAACGGCAGATTTATTTGTCAACTCGGCCATTTCAGTTGAACATCATTCAACAGTAGACGATGCGCTTTAGCCAATAGTCTTTCAGTGTATCCATCACAGTAGTCAGTAAAGTGAAAGTAGTATAACACTTTTTATTTGTTACTGAATAGTATAATGTGATGAATTTTAGTCTTTGGTATTAATACTTTTTATTTGTTTAAAATTGCATAATGTTTAACTCTGTGATTTTAGAAAGTAGGTTAATTTATTATCTAGTAGAAATATTACACAGTAAATAAAAGTGTAATTATACCTACAAAAATTAATTAAAACTAAACACCATTAGGCTTTAAAACGAGCTAATGAAATTTCAAAATCAAATACTTCAAAAAAATAAAATAAAAGAATAATAAAAAGCGTGTTTAAGCTTATTTACGCCCACTGCAAATTATTCAAAACTGACATTGAAATTCGTTGATTTAATTAAAACAATTTAAATAAGGCAGCAAAATAGATAATATAAACAAAAATCTAACAATTATTAACTGTCGTACGTAAACACTATAAATGCAAAAAAATATTATAAAGCATAGAATACTTGAAAACCAAAATTGTAAAAAGATGTGAAAAAAATAGTAATTAGTAAAGCGTAAATTAACACACTCAAAATAAAAAAGATTAAAGAAAGAAAACTTTTATTAATGAAGTAAAAAAAAAAGTAGAAAATTTATCATTAAATCGTAGGACTAAACGGAAATAAAAGTAGAATATCCTAAAACAACATTCGAAATTGAGATAAAATACGTAGAAAACAAAAACCACCGAAACTTTGTCAAAGCTGAGATGTCAAAACTTAAACATAAACAAAATACAAGAACCAAAAGTATGATGTTGAAAGATTTGTTAAACCAAAAAATAATTTTTCGAAACCAGGTATAAAAAGCTTTAAGCTAAGCCCAATGAAAGCCAAAGTAGCACTTCAACAGTACGAAATCTGTTTGAAACAAAAGTGAACCAATCAAAAAAAAAGAATAATACATATTAAAAAGTCATTAATAGTTTTTTTTTATACTGCATTTAATAAAAATATATACTTTATGAGCATTTTATACCAATATAGCATGTGTTACAATTTTACTACTGTTCTTTTTTTTTTTTGAATTTTATTACTTTTGTACAGTTTTTACTTACTTTATCTCCGAATATATATACATTTTCATTTTATATCAAAATATATCGTGTAAAAACTTAGAAGTTTAGTTTATGAAAAAAAGCTTTACTAAGTCTGGATTTATAATTTAATGTCCTGAACGAAAAACTCAGGATAGTTTAGATTTTTCTTAAAACTCATGATGACTTAGGCTAGTTTGGATCGTTTTTTTCAGGGTAACTTAGGCATTTTTCTTTTAAAAAAACTCAGGAAAGTTAAATTATTTGTGAAAATCTTAGCCAGAATTTTATTTTATTAATTTAAATAACAATTATAACATTTAATTGTTGTGGTTTTAATGATTTTATACTTCAAAAGTATTCAAAAATTTAATTTTTATTGTTTTTGGAAAGTGTATTTAAACACTCATTTTTTTTAAATTAAAACACAAAGAATTAATCAGGACAGTTTTTCAGGAAATTTTTTGACTTAAAGACTGGCAATTATGACTTTGATAGTATTAAAGTTAATTAAAAGACTAACTCATATTTTTGATTTACATCAACGATATCACTTTTAATAGTCACATTCAAAGCGAAATAAGTCAATTTGCAGATGACGCAAAAATAGTTAGCAAGTCAGAAACTTCTTTACAAATAACATTAGATAATATTCACGAATGGCTAAAAACAAGAAAACTTGATTTAAATCCAAAAAAATGCCAAGTTCTAACCTTCAATAAAAATAAACCCTTCCCTATTTACCTTTTAATTAATTAAACTAAAATACCAGTAGTAAAATCTTTTAAAGACTTTGGAATACATATATCTGAAAATCTAAAATTGAACGAACATATAAGTTATTTATATAAAATTGCTCAAAACTCATCATATCAAATACTTAAAAGTTTTAAGACCAGATTTGCTAGTATTCTTACTAAATTATTTAAAATCTACTTTCGCCCTAAACTCGAATACAATACCCCAATATGGTCACCCTATTTAAAAAAAGACATTACTAAGATTGAGTCTGGGCAGAGAAATTTTACCCTTTTTGTTTGTATTAGATGCAACATTTCAAATACCCCATACAAAGATAGATTGCTGAAACTCAGATTGGAGTCTCTAGAGCAGTGCTTCTGAACCTTTTTCTAGTGGCGGAACCCTTTTTCAAAGTTAATTTTTTCCGCGGAACCCCTAATTTAATTTAACATAAAATGTTTAATATAATATTTCCTGCAAAAAACAAAATAATTTCAGTGAAAAACGAATTTTTTAGCAAAACTATATCATTGTTTGAAATCATACCAATTGTAATAGTATTAAGTCGAGTCAAACTCAAAGTGCGCCAGAGGCAATAGGTATTTTTTGATTCTATAATAAGTAAACGAAAACTAACATGATTACGCAACGTCATAAAAATCTTTCCTTGCATAATAAAAACAAAATGAAAGCTACAAACAATAACGAAATGAACATTAACCTAATCGAGTTCACAGATTACTGTAATAGACGGGTAAGAAGCCTAACGATAATAAATAAAAAACATTTAGTGCGAAACTTGAACTTGTCTCTTAGCAACAAGCATGTCAATAATGTTTGTTACATGCGAAAAGCCGGACTCGCAAAGATAAGTGGTGGTGAATAGTAAAATAAATTTTACTGCACGCTTTGCTAAGACGGGTACTCTGAAATTGCACATATCCAAAAATCTAAAAGCTCCTTCCCTTTGAAACTGAATTTTGAATTGCTATCTTCAGATAGTTGCAGCAATTTGTTTTCTGTATCTGTAGGAAGATTCACTTCTTCTGAAGCAATATCACACATAAAAGGATTCAAAATCCATAAATTTCCGATGCGAACATCTTCAGGAAAATAATGATGAAACTTTATTGACAAAATATCAAGGTGGTTGTATATTTCGTCAG
Organism: Thalia democratica; assembly: GCF_965202585.1. Lineage (NCBI taxonomy): Eukaryota > Metazoa > Chordata > Thaliacea > Salpida > Salpidae > Thalia > Thalia democratica. The sequence continues at coordinate 80,418,277 of NC_139165.1, forward strand.
AGAAGTTGAATTATATGCATTTTCATGGGCCTCATCAAACCGGTGAAACATCGCAAAATTACCATTGCTAACCTTTTTCTTCCAAAATTTAATTCTAATTTAAACGCCTCAATCTTGTCTGTCATGATAAAAATGGAATTTTACTTCCCTTCCATGCTTAAGTTCAAAGCGTTCAATTCTTCGAAAATATCGGTGAGATAAGCTAGCCTGGCCAAAAAAAAAAATCTTCTTCAAAGAACTTCACTAATTCTGAGCCTTCATATTTAAGAAAGGTGAACACCTTCTTCTTTAATTCAACGAACCAGTGTCCGCCCCTTTGACAGCCAGCGAACTTCGTTGTGATAAAATAAATCGCAGATGGTCAGCATCTAAACTTTCACATAGGTCTTTGAAACATCTGGCCTTTGTGTCACTTTTCTTTATATAATTAACAGTTTTAATCGACGCTGATAGAACTTCTTGTAAACAAGAAGGAAGATGTTTTGTTGCTAAATTTTCTCTATGTAAAAAACAATGTATCCATTTAGCTTCAACTGCTTTATCCTTCATTTTCCTCACTACACCATTTTTGGACCCAGTCATAGACGCTGCACCGTCAGTACAAATGCCGAGACATTTTTCCACTCTAAACCCTTGCTGATGAAATAATTTTCGACACATTTCATTATTTCAACAGAAGTTGTTTTTGTGGGTAACTCCCCACAAAATAATATATCTTTGTTAAATCACTCCTGGGTTACATGACAATTCATATTCGGACAACTCAAATCCCGACAATTCAAACTCTTAAAAAAAAAGTTCAAAAGACTATATCTCAATAAGTAATATAAATTAGAAAAAACTTAAAGATACATATGTTGATCTTATTAATATCTACAGGCCACTTTTTCCTTTTTTGCAAAATCTTAAACATTTTTCAAGAAATTTTAAAAATACTAAAAACAACTATATTTTTTACCTTGTTTAAGCTATATCTCAAAAAATATTTGCTGTCTTGCGAAAAGAAAAAAAATATCTTGTAGATATTAATATGACCTACATATGCATTTTTTATATTAGACAAATATACATTATTTTTTTGTTTGTGGCCCTTTCAATTTTTTTTTAAGAACTTTAATTGTCAGAACTTGAATTGTCCGAATTTGAATAGTCGTGCACCCCTTCGTTGAATCCTTCCTGCCCCCACAATATCTAACAAAAACAAGTAACAAGGCGTTGCCGCTTACGTCAGTGGACTCGTCTAGTTGCACAACATAAAATAGACTAGCTTTTAATTTCTCCAGTAGTTGATCCTCTGTATCACTAGCCATCTACATGACCCTGGATTGGATCGTGTCATTAGACAGAGGAATTGTTCTAAGTTTTTTAACAAGTGCTTTTGATGCAACCTCCTCGCACAGATCAATAGTGAAAGAAAGGGTATTTTCATGACTTCACTAAAAATAGAAATTCAAAAAATTTTCAAAAATTTGCGCAACCACTTGCGGACACCTATTAATAATGAATACCCATTAAAAGTCCTACCGCTAGATACACACTAAGCAGATCAATGAATGCTATAATTATATATGTTTTCCTTTTTTTTTTTTTGAAGTTTTATGATTTATGTTTTTTTTTTCTTTCAAATTTCTTTTTTAAATTTCGAAAGGCTTCGCGGAACCCCTAAGAGGCGTTGCGGAACCCTAGGGTTCCGCGGAACCCCATTTCAGAAGCACTGCTCTAGAGTATAGAAGATGGCAGTTTGACTTGATAACACTTTTTAAAATTGTTAATAGTAAATATAAAGAATTTTTCAATCAGTTATAGTTTTTTTTCAGACCAATTATAATTTGAGAGGAAATGATAAAAAAATAAAATGTACTTTAATAACAGTCAGTGGCAAAATTCTTTTTTCTGCAGAACAATAGATATCTGGAATAAATTACCGCAGGATGTGGTTTCGTGTGGGAGGGTAGAACAATTTCGATTAAAACTAAAAAAAAATCGATTTAAATAATATAAACACAAGTAAAATACAGTGTATAACGAATAAAAATTCATTGTAAAATATTAGTATCACTAAGATTAATTTTTCTTTCTTACGCCTTCCCCCTACAAATTATAAGTTTTTATATATAACTTTTGTAAATGTGTAATCGTTTTTAGTCTATGCATAAGTTTTTATATGAGAATTTATTTCGTTTTGTTCTATGTGCATACTAAGTTATTATTTATCATACAGGAGTATTTGTTTGTAGTTTTTTTACTATGTTATTTTTAGATTTTAATTTTCATTGAATGTAATTTGTTTGTTTCTTTTTTCGTGTGTATTGTTTAAGCGGCTCAGGTTTAAATGCCCGAGTCCATCTTTGCACAATAAACTCCAAAAATAATAATAATAATAATATAAAGTTTTAGCTTTAACGGTAGCTTTAAATTTCAAATGTCTTTAAGATACTAAAACAAGAATTATCGTATTTTTTTATATTTAAAATTAGGAAAAAACTAAAGTACTAAACACTGAGAATAAATGTACTTTTTAAGTATACCGGTTAAAGTTATGACGGTACCTGCTTCATTTAATCAGATTATGATATCAGTTTTTATATAGTAATTTTTGAAACTTAGCAAATATGTTACACATTTCATGATTATATTATTTAACTGATCCTTAACAACAAGCATACAAATTGATTACAGAATTTACTGTTTTTCAAGATGTACATAATTTTTAAAATGACACGTGATCATGAAAAAAAAATTTAAAACCCCAATGAGTTCTTAGAATTTTACTTGAAAATTCAGAGTAATAGTCAAAAGATTCACTCACTTTTATATATTATTTAAGTCATATAAAGCAGCTTTTTGGTGTCGGTTATTAAAATTGTTTTAAGCATGTATCTTTTTTTAATGTATGATTTAAATATTTTATTATGTATTATAATTTCTTTGTGATAACTACTTGTTATATATATGGAATAAAACTTCAACCATTTTTTGACTTTGAAGGTTTCCATTAACTTAGGATATTCAGTGTTCTTAGGATAATTTAGAATATTTAGAAACTTTTGAAAATCTTAGGATGAGAGATGATAACTCAGGTTAACTCATGCTGGTTTAAAACATTAAAAATCTGAGGATGAATCTCGCAAGTTTGTCTTTTTTGAAAAAGATTTTGGGTATTTTTATTTTTACTTTTTTAATCTCAGCATAGTTAATCATTTTAATCTTAAACAGTTTTAATGTTTTGAGTTTTCCTGAAATGCTATTTCAAACACTTTGTTTTTTATTACTTTTTAGAATAGAAATTTTAATATTTTTAAAACTTGTTGATGTTTTTTTTTCAAAGTTTTTTAAAACTAACGATGACTTAAGTCAGTTTAAGATAATTCAGGTTAGTATTTTTTGTCACTAAGGGTAGTTTTTTGACTGAAAGAGTGGAAATTATGACTTAAATATTAATATTTAAAAAGGCCAACGAGTGTTAATTCTTAGTTCAAATAAAAGTTTTAAATAACCTTTAGAATAATAACAGCTAAAATATCATGATTATTTTAGAGTTAATATTTAAGAAGTATTAACTCATAGTTGTGAAGACTAGCGATAAGTACACTTTTAAAAGTTGCCTCAATTTATCTGAAAATGGATTCTGCTTTAATATGACCACTTTTTTGATAATATATATAATTTAGTAATTACCATTAAAATTGTCCTTTTTAATAATGATAGTAAAGGTGACTACAGAACTTTACTTTTCTCAAGGTGGAAACAATTTTGTGTATTTTTTTTATCACCACAGATAGGCTCACTCAGGCTAGTTTGAAGCATTTTAACGGTATCTTTGTTTAAAAATATTTCTATAATATCTTAAAAGGTTTGCGGCATTTGTAATAACTGTTCAAGTTTTTTCATTCAGTCAACAATGCTCTAAAAAGCTTCCATAACAAATTCAAACAGTTTTTATATGTATTTTTTATCAAAAACTTAAGCCCTTGTTTATTTATTTGGTATACAAACAGTCTAACTTTATACAAGTTGTTAGTTATACATACATTGTTTTTAGTATTTGTACCTATTTATTATTGCTTTTAACTAAAACAAGGCCAAGGTAGTCTCTTATACAAGTTGTTCTACTATGTATTTTTGACTAAAATATTAAAAACAAAAAAATTTCTCTCATTTATTTAAATCGTATGCATCAACAATAAATAAAAAACTTAGTAAAAGTTTAATAATATTTAAAGTTGAACTTTTAGCATTCTAATTGTATAAAAGAAGATTATAATAGAAATAAATACCAAACAAAAATGGTAATTACAACAGTTCCGAGAAGTATTCAAACCAAAATCACTTAAAAATTTATTATACATATAAACGAAGTAAATCTTAATAAATTATCTCAACTAAAGTTTAAGTTTTAGGCCTTAGAAACGAGAACTGAATTCGAAACTTTAAAAAAAATAGCGGTTTAATAAAGTTAAATTTAGTTATTTCCTAGTGTTATAAACAACGGTTTATAACTTATCATAATCACAATTAATACAAAAATCAAAAAAGCATATAGACTCTTTTTTTAACGTTAGCAGTCAACTTGAAAACGTTTGATGAGAGTACTTATTAGAGTAATTGTAAAAGGTATGGTGGGCTTTATCAGGCATATAAGGCAAGTGAAAAACACGTAACTAATTGTTTATGGGTAGATCTAATTTGTATAATAAAACTGATTGATATTTACCTAGGTAAACATATTTAATGTCCGTCTAAAAAAATATTTGTCTTCCGTAGCTTAGTATTTCCTTTCCGCTAAACTTTAAGGCTACTACGTTAAGTTCTTTAAAACATTATTTTTTTTATCTATTTAAATATAAAGAAGACTTCATAACTGATTATTTAAAAAAAATTTTCATCATCAAAAGTTACAGGACATTATTGGAAAGGAAAGACAAACCAGCTTCATTTAGAAACCTTAATGATCAACATTTCGTTAAACTAAAAAATATAAGCTACTCTTTTGAAACGGGACTATCTCAACTTAATAAATGTCATAAATTCAAACACGAAAATTTATAATACAAAATTCATGTAGTTTTAACTTTAGTAGATGTTTAAAAAAATGCTTGTTTACAATAACAGAAAACGTTTATCAAATAGTGTTTAAGGAGATTTAAACTACTTTCTATCAATTAGAGTATGAACAAGAAGCATATTGCTCGCGAAGCAGAAATTTCTGGTAAATATTTATTTCAAGACTATAATTTATTGCAAGATTATAAAAATCAAATAACTAAGTTTGAGATCTTTATAACAAACATAAACTAACAAACCATGTTTAATTGTTTATACATTTATTAGCTCTATTTCAGGATATTTGGATATTTGTACTTAACTGATTTTAAAATAGAGGTGGGCAACGTACGGCCCATCTATATTTACAAATTTTAAGCGGAATCAGGCCGTCTAAAGGTAAAACTGCGGCAAGCGAGCATGTGGTTATGGCCTGCTAGACCAAGTTTTTAAATTTACTTGATATTTTGGTCATTGAAATCAAGAGTACATTTCACATAAAAATTTAAACTTATTATAGTAAAAATAGAACACATATAGTTATCATATTTGAATTTGGTAATTCAGCAGTTTTCCTAAATTTAATGACACTGAACAACTCAAGTCCACCGAGAATTAAAATTCCACACCTGGCCCGCTGACTATAAGCGTTGCCTATCCATACATTATAATCGCATATGCTATAATGTCAGTCCTAGATAAACTTTAGTGTTACAATTTGAAATACCAAACCTGCCAAGCAGATATTGTTCAAATTTGTTTAGCTTTGTACTTGAAATTATACTGAATTATTAATCGAAGGACTTTCAGTAAACTATGTATGAATAATCTCTTTTCCCAACTAAACTTGAAATGTGTTATTTTTTCGGCACTAGGGGCGACTAAAAATGGTTTCAGGGTTGCAGAATGATTTGTATTACCTCAAATATTTTCTTATTTGTAATCGCATTTTGTATTAAATGTACAAAACTATTACTATTTTCAAAGCGGTTTATGTTGACAAATGAATGATAAAATACTCAGGTAAAAAAGTTATACTAGAATAATTATGACTTACCCACACGTTTTGTAGATAAAGTATGATGATCTGAACTTAGTTAGAAACACACCAATATTGTTTGTAATGATTTCAGATGATAAAGTTAACCACGAATTTAAAAAAGTATAAATGTTTAAGTGATGACTAATTTAAATAACAATACTTTTAATATTTTTGATATAAAACTTTATTTGATCTTTTTTTCAAAAACCCAACTTACACTTTAAATTTGAGTAATTAAGTTCGTTAAACTTATTACTTTTGGAATTTTATGATTACAATTTTATAAAACCTATGCAATAAAAAACAATACTGGTTTAAGTTGTCAAAATAGCTTATTAAGTTTTAATATGTTTATTTAACGACAAAAAAAACGCTCAAAAAGTTTGGTTTGAGGACCTGGTGCACAAAAAGTCCTTAGCCAGAAAAGTTGAACGTCATGTCCAGCGTGCAATAACTGTCTTTTTTTAGTTGTCGATTTCGTTTATAAAGTGTATCCCAGGGCTCAGTAAAATGTACTTGCTTCAAAAAAGTGGTACAGTTGGTTTTTTGAATCACTTGTCTACAACAAATCTGAATCCAAATAGTAAGAGCTGATCCTGCAATCAAGGTTATTTGTAGTTAGCACATAACGAAAAATGGTTATTTCAAGTCAAAACTAAATATGATTGAACTAAAAAATTTAAAAATAATTCAATAAAAACAATTAAAAAATATCTTTAATTTATTAAATTTGAAAAAAAAAAAAGTTAAGATCATTAACGCGCTGTGTTAATCTAATTAAAAGACTTCAAAAAAATTATTTAGAACTATAATTGTAGCTTATTTTTATTCAATATTTATGTCTGCTCACCCTTAAAATGATATGATAAATTTGTTTTAACCTACTTACTAGATTTAATCTAATAATTTGCTATTAGTTTGTATTATAAAAACTAAAATTAAGCTTGTGTAATTTTTTAAAATTTCTTAAATTCTGCTTTATGCATGAAACAGTGTGTTGAATAAATGACTCTGAATTTACAATTGCTTCAATAATATTAATAAATAAATTAGTTTTTCTGCTTATGCAACTACAAAAAATTACAAATTAATATCATTGGCTTATTTAATGGGGAAATAAATATAAACTGATCTGATATCGTTCTACAAAGGGCTAAATGAAAATAGTTAAACTAAACAGCTCCCACAATTACCCAGATTCGTTTTAAAATTAATCTTAGACTTAAGATATATGTTTATACAATTTACTTAGGGAAGTTTACTAAATGTGTAAGTTAGTTTTTTAAGTGTATGCAGGTTTTAAATTTTGTTCTACAAAAATTTAATATTGAAGTGAAAAACAGGCTTATCAAACCCTGAATCTTCTTTCCGTTGGTTGACTATTTTGCACAAGTTCACTCTCTTTCCGAAACCAACCGGTAACTACTTACAGTTTCCACTCAGATCAAGCTTGATAAATTTGTCACGACTTTTTACCACTGGAAGGTTAACTGTTAAATAAAAACCTAATAAAATAAAGTTAATTGTTTTTTTAGACTTTTTAAACGCAGTTACCTCAACAGTAGATACCATAAGTAAGCATCAGACATATATCATTGTGCAACCAAAATGTAGAATACTTATAGACTAAGTTGACTAAGTTTTAGTCGGATAAAAGTAAATTAAAAGTAAAATTTTATAACTGTTTATAGGTTTTTAAACAAACTAAGTTAACAACTTTCAAAATAAAAACATTAAAATAATTGAATTTTTCAAACTATACAGTCAACTATGCATATTGTAGAAATAAACAAATAGTATATAATAATAACATATATTATTTATATATTTATTTTAATTTTCTTTTAAATCCTATGTTAAGTTAAATTAAATAAGCGTTTAAAAAGCAAACAATTCATTATAAACAATAAAAGGTAAAACAAGTGATTTTTGTTATTAGGTACATCAAACATATTAAAAATTGTACATCGTGAGACCAATTGAAAATTTAAACATTTTAAAGTCCGGCAAGTAATCACATACAAATGATTGAGATACTTTCTTTTTAAACAGAGGTAGATTATTTTCCGATGACTCCTTTGAATATGTAGGCACGTTGTCTTGGGCAGGAGATGTTTTGATGTCAAGTCTTAAAGTATGGCTACCTCTCTTTAACAAAGGTGAAACCTAAACTTGTCATCGAATCGCTCGAGTTTTTTGCTTCTCGGAGGAACGTTCTCTTTTGCTGGAGAGAAATTATTTTTAGCACGGAAACGACTCTCGTTTTCGCTTGCTTTTTCAGGTTTTGCAGTATCTTGGCTCTTGATATCGTCATTACGGCTCGCTATCAGACTGTGATTGCCAACTCTTTATACATCAGCCGGCTTTAAAGGCGCCCTTTTGACGCGCGAACTAGCAGCTATTTTTTCGTTAGCCCTTTCACACGACTTAAAAAGTTATTTCCCTTTCTTTGGTATTTTGAGACAGCGACGAACTTTTTAATTAGCCTAACTTAAGTTTCAAAGCTGATTAAAATATAATTGAAAATTATAACAAATTAGAACATAATTTTCGATTGCCTGCCGCACCAGTTAAGTATTCTTAATTGCCCGTTTACGTGCCGTTTTTGGTTAGGTCGGTCCTCATTGCAATGGGAACCCTCTTTCAACTGTTGTTCGAAGTACATCCTACCTTTCAACTGTGATAGTTGTTCCTGAACATGCTGAAGTATCCGTCTGATTCGCAATGTTGTTTCTTTGTTAATACAAATTACAATAGTAAATGAGTTGTAAGATGTAAGAGTTTACTTTTTAATACTTTAAGTGTCAAAAAAATATTGTTAATTTATCAAAGTAATATTTCATTTTGAAAAAATGTCATTAGAAAAACTACTTAATGGTTTTCAAATTTTGGCTTTAAAATATTTTTTTTCTACTAAACTCTTTTCTTTTTCCTTTTTTTACTAAATATTGAGTATATAAATACAATCTATATTATAAAATTTTTTTGTCCTTAAGTTAAAACAAATAATATTTGTTTTACTAAAATATTTTTTTAAGTTTCAAAAAACCAGCCAACTGTAGGCTAATATGCACAATAACCTGGACTGAATACTTGAAACTAAGAATTTAGGAAAGTTAACTTGGAAAAACCATTAAAAATGGAAAAATGTATAACATTGGGCAAAAATTAAAGGAAAACATAAAGTTTTTACCTATTAGCATTAAGAAGATGAAGTTGAAATTATTAAGTATATATCTCAAAACACATTAAGAAAAATATATATACACTTTAAAATACATTTTAAGTACTTCTAACGTTTTCTTTCAATATCTTCATATTTCAAAAACTTTTTTTATTTTTTGTAGTTTATCCTATACATAGGGACAATAACGTTTTTACTTCAAAAATTTTAGAATTTAGAACAAACAGTAGTTTTTCATATTTTTTTAATGAGAAGTGTAAATATTATACGATTTTTCTAAAACAGTTTTATTATATGTGTAAACATTTATGTTATTGAAATACTATCATTTTTGTTTTTTCTTTTATTAAAACTGAAAATAGTATTGACTTACTTAGATTTAAAAGATATCATCTATTTTTTACATGTTTGATAAAGAAATTAAACCCTGACTCTAATTAAATGTATTTTCATAAAAGTATATGCATCTTAATAAAAGTTTTCATTTGTTTTTTTACAAGTACCTTGTAGACAAATATACCAAATAGTGTTTGTATTTCTCCAGCAATCAGCATGTTATAAAACAAGAGTTCAATGAAAGCAGATTCCATATTCTGTTATATGATAAATATATTTCAGATTATTCTTACTATATTTAAAATATATACTTCATAATATACTTAATACGTTTTTTTATAAAAGCAAATTCCTTTAAAAAGTATTAATTATTTTATTTAAACTTTTGCTCTTATCTAAAACTTTTATAATGTTAATATAACAATTCTTATACCACATGCATTATTTTTTTTTACTTTTTCATTAATATACTTGATGTGGTACTAAACTAATGTTAAAATAAAAAACTAAGGGTTTCCACTCTTTAAGTATAAATAAAATGATCTTGAGTGACTAAAAATTGCATTTAGTTATCTTAAACCGTCCTTAGTCATTATAAGTTTTTCTTAACTTATTTGAAAAATACTTGATTAATTTCAAAAATGTTTAAATAAACTTTTCAAATCAATAGAAATCAAGTTATTGATGAAAATATTGATGAAATATTGAATAGATATATTTAACTTCTTTTAAGAACTTAAAAATAGATTAACAGTTTTAATAAATATTAAAGTTATCAAGAAAAAGAAAAGCCTAAGTCATCCTAAGTTTTTAAAATATTTTTAACTAGCCTGATTTAGATAAGATAAAAAAATACACAAAACTGTATGTATCTTGAAAAACAGTAAAGTTCTGTAATCGTTTTGTATCCGTATAATAAAAGGCCATTTTAATGTAATTGACTAAATGAATTATGTTATCAAAAAATAGCGGTTATATTAAAGCAAAATTCATATGCAGATAGACTTAAACAGGAAGTAAGACTTTTATAAGTGCAGTTATAAATAGTTTTTACATATTTTAGTTTATAATTCTTAATTATTAACTAGAACTAAAAGTTGACATGAGCTGATCTTTTTAAGCTATACTATTTCAGTCATAGTTGCCACTCTTAAAGTCTAAAAATTACCCTGAATGATAAATAAAAAGACTGTCTTGAGTTACCTTAAACTGACCTAAGTAATCCTGAATATATTATTTTTTTAGATAGAACCGATAACATGTTTTTATAATTTAAAAAAAAAAGTATTTTAAAGTCATTTAAAACCAACTTTTTGAAACAGCTGTTTAAAAAATATGAAAATATTAAAACTACAAGAAGAATTTTTAGTTTAAGATCTAAATAATAAATAAGAATAAGATAAAACTCTAAAGACAATTTAAAACTTTTTTTAGCTAAACGTTAATAACAGTTGATTTTTTAAAGCTATGCTATTTTAGTCATAGTTGCCACTCTTAAAGCATAAAAACTACCCTTAGTGACAAAAAAAGTCGGTCTTGAGTTATCTTGAACTGACTTAAGTTACCCTGAGTCTTTTTAAATGTTTTAAAAGAACCAATGACAAGTTTTAAAAGTATTAAAACAAACATTACAAAAAAAGTTTTAAACAGCTGTTTAAAAATATAACAAATGAAAAATGTAACATAATTTTAGTTTAAAATCTTAAAATTAAACAAGACTTAGATTAAAATATAAATAAATACCTCAATATATTTTTTTAATAAAACAAACTTGCCTGAGTCATCATCAAATTTTAAACATTTTACACTAGCATGAGTTAATCTGAGTTATCATGACTCTTACTGAGATTTTCAAAACTTTTAAACTCTTCTGACTTATCTTAAGTATTCACAGTGAGTGGCAACCCTACAAAGTGCAAAATAGTGCTTGAAGTTTGAAGTTATATGTATAAAAAGTATATATTAAAATGAAAACCTAATGCATAAAAAAAACATATGATCAAAAACATCTTTATAACCGACACCAAAAATCTGCTTTACATAACTTAAATAATACATAAAAGTGAGTGACTCTATTGACTATTACTCTGAATTTTTGTGTTAAGTTAATAAATTTATTGGGGTTCAAAACAATTTTCTTATATTCTATGTGCTTTATCAGGGATAATAAAAATTGCTCATAAATATGTATACTTTGATAAACAGTAAAAACATGTAATCAGTTTATATACTCTTGTTATAAAGGACCATACTAATAACGTAATCACAAATAATTGTGATATGTTTACAAAGTATCAAACAAATTATATAGAAACATATAATAATTTTAAATAAAACAAAGCAGGTACTAACATTACTTTCAGCATTGTATTTTAGACAATGTATTTACTTATAGTTATTAGTGCTTTAGTATCTTTTTGTTTCTAAATGTTGAAAAACTACGCCATTTCAATGTTTTAAAACTTTATAGACAAATACAAAACAAAACTGTCAATTTAACTAAACTTAATATGAGTTGGCCTTTTTAATAAACTTTAACACTACTAAAGTCTTAATAAGTATTCTTTCAGTCAGAAAATTTCCTGAGAGAAAACTTCTGTCCTGAATATTCCTAAAGGTTTTAAAACCTTTTTAATAATAGAAAATTTAGTGTTGGATTAACATTCCAAAATAAAAATGTAGTTTAAAAAAATTTTTAAGTAAGCAACCATTAAACTAGACAAATTAAAAGTCTTAACAACTTTCTTTTTTAACTTCTTCAAACTTTCTAAACTAAAGTAACGGCTAACTTAAGTTGATTAATTTCTTAGTACTGTTAACAACGGTCTAAAACTTATCATAACCACAAAAGCTTGCGTATAAAAGTCAAAACGGCATATCAGACACATTTTTAATGTTAGCAGGCAACTTGAAAACTTTTTTACTTATTAGAGTAATTGTAAAAAGTATGGCGGGCGTGGAAGCCATACAAGGCAAGTGACGAATATGTGACTAGTTATAATTGGATAGAAATAATTTTATTTAGTAAAATTGACTGTTATTTACCGATAGACATATTTTATTTCCGTTTAAAAAATACTTTATCTTTCGTATCCCAATAGTATTTTTTGGTCGATTTTAAAGCTACTACGTTTAAATTTTATAGAACATTATCTTTTATGTCTTTTGATTCTAAAACGACTTCATAATTTGTAGTTTAAATATTTGTTTCAATATTAAAAGTTACAGGACATAATTAGAAAAGAAATGTCAACCAGAATCATTATTGATTACCATGATTAAAAATTTAGAAAAATTAATTACTCTTTTCGAACATGACTGACTTAACTTAATAAATGTCATAAATTCGAACTAAAAATTTGAAATGCACAGTTCATGTAGTTTTAATTTCAGAAGAGGTTGTAAAAAGGTGCTTATTTAAAATTATAGAAAGCATTTATCAAACAACGTTTAATGAGTTTTTGATTATTTTGTTTTAATAAGGCTATGAATAAGAAACATATTGCTAGCCAAGCAGAAATTCTGCTAAATACTTATATCAAGACTAAAAAAGTCAAAATAAACTTTAGATCATACATATTCTAACAAATTATATTAGTTTAATTGTTTCAACGTTTATTAGTTCGTATTTATTATTTGGGTATTTATGCTAAACTTGATTTAAAATACAGGTGGGCAGCTCACGGTCCGCCAATATTCACAAATCAAATGTCAGGTAAACTGTTTAAAAATTAAAGTGAGTAAGTAGTAACCAAGCATACTTTGATATTATTGTCTGGCTGAAGTTAATTTACATTTAGCTTTTCTGCTTCGAGAATTGTTCACAAATGCATAGCACTAGATTGTCTTAAACGAAATAAAAAAAACTAAACCATTGTATAATGTGTTTAAAATCAAAATAGTTAAACTAAACAGTAGCCACAAAATGCCATTTTTAAAGTTAAATTAGCTTTAAATTTGAAATAGATTTTTGTATTGTTAACTTTAGAAAGTTTACTCAATCTATAAACTAATAAATTGAGTTTAAAAGATTTTTTAACCTAAATGGCATTTGTTCCAATGAAACTCATCGTTGAATCAAAAAGTTATAAGAAGAAGTAAACTATAAATTCATGTTATACGAAACAAAAACTTTCAAACCCTGATCTTCATTTAATTGGGTGACTATTTTGTTTCTTCTCTTTCCAGAACCAACTGGTAATTCGTGATAATTTCACTCAGGAAGATCAATTTGACTCTAAATTCCCTTTTTGCCACCAGCAAGGTTAACATTTAACTAAAATACTTATAAACTAAAGTCAATTGTTACTTCAAACATTTTTAGTTTACCTTCCTCAAATGTTAAATGTCATACATAAACATCAGATTTCTAGTATTGTGCCTCTAACTTGAAGAATTCTTCCGCGAATAAGTTGACAGTTTTAAGACTGAAAGAGGTGAATTTCTTGTATTTTTTTTAAATACTTTAAACTTATACTTATACAAAACTTGTTAAATCAATGTAAAATATAATGTAATATTAATAGTAGCTTATCGTATTTATTTGCTTATTAACTTCAATTATAAATATGTTATACGTAACAGAAAAAAATAAACGTTTTTTTATTACATTATAATGCAAAATTATATGTAGCTTATTTTTATGAGTGCTTACAATAAGTACTTAAACCATTTAGTCAACAAAAAAACATTATAATTAGAAATTTATTTATATTAAAAATTAGTTACTATAGAATGTCCCTAACTTATTGTCAAATCAGATAACTTGCGTAATCAGTAAGTTTTAAAATATTTAAACTAACTATTTTTAGAAATTTAATCACTGTTTACCCAGTACTATAGTTTGATGAAAAATTCATAATTAACTAAAAACTTTAATATAACTGTTCCTACATACAATTTAAAAATACCTTATACTAAGAATAAAAATATATCCATATTAAGAAATTAATTTAATTTTATTACACTAGTTAGCAAACTGATTGTTTTTCTATCATAGTAAATACCTTTAACGGTGTCATTAAAAAGTCTAAAGTCTTCTTCCAACTGATCCCATATATATTGCAACGTAATGTTTTACTGTAAATAAAGTACTATTTCTTTAATTGTTTTTGGAACAAAATATTATTTTGGGGTAAAATTTAAATAAACTTTGTATAAAATCTTGTATAAAATCTACTCTCTTAGCGAAACCCAGCGGCAATTTTTGATTCTTTTTGATCAACATAGTCCAATGTTGTGTGCTTTTAACTTTCTTTTCGCTACCATAAAGTTAATTGTAAATGAATCAACTAATAATAGCTAATACATATTTATATTAATAATTTTTTTTAGTTTGAACCTCAAAAGCCACAACTCATCTAAAAACGGTTATTCTGTGCCACGGCTTTGGAAAGTTCATACGAGAGTTGATTCGGTTGAGAGATTGGTTATTTACCTGTATTTCTATTAGAAATTTATTTATATAAACTGAGGCTGGCCAATGAAAATTTTTTTTTACTACTTAAGTACACGTTTGTGTAACATTAGTTCTAGCCTATCGTATTTACAGTTTTGTGAGTGCTCAACTGAATCTTTAATTTAAATCTTCTAATAAAACTCATACTTATCATGATATATAAAATTTTATCTTTCTATACATACTAATATAAAATTGTATGTTGCTTATCATTTTATGTATGCTTATCTTAATCTTAAATTTAAAATATTCTACATTAAATAGAAATTTTCAATGAAAAATAAACTACTCAGTTTTTATACGTTTTCAAATAAAAACAGCCGTAGCTTATAGTTTTATAAGTGCTTAAAGAGGTACTTATAATAAATAAAAAAAAACAAAAAAAAAACTAAAACTAAACTAGTTAATTTCAATTTTTGTACTAATTTTAATGTTTTCTTGGTTAGAAAAAAATAATTTTAAGCTTACGTAAATTGTAGTTTATAAAAGATAAAAACTGTTTTTTAAAATTTAATTACTACTTGTTTATATTTTATCTTAAACAAAGTTAATAAATATTTTAAATAAAAATAAAAATCGTTTATTTAAATACTTTTCTATTTATTGCTCAAATAAGATAATCCATCAATAATAATAATACAAAAGAAAAATACATTAACATCGTTTAACTTGCAATAATAGTTAAAAGCCATATAAATCTATTTTGTGCAACAGCTATTTTCTATATTTTTTATCTAAAATAAAATTTTAAACTTATATCTGACAATTATATTTAGGAAAAAGCAAACTTTTAAGAGAGCAAACAATTTATTTCAAACCAACAACAAACTGAACAGTATTTTTCTACTTTTTAAATATTTTTTTTAGATTAATCATACAAATATCGATTGTTTTTGGTCATTGAACTAGTATTTAAGTCTAGTCTAGTTTAGTCATAGTCTGAAGAGTCGTCGCTCACAATAGGTTGGGGGTATGTTCCCTTGAAAAGACGTAAATTTACTATTTTTATTGATCAACTCGATTGGTTTCCGCACTAATTATGCCGTCTTGATTGCCCATGTACGTACTTTTTATGGTTAGGTTGGTCCACCCTGCGATAGGCTGATTGTTATGTCTCTCAGCTGGCTCAGCGTTTAACCTCTCTCTGAGTTGCAGTTCAAAATTCCTCCTTCTTGTTTTCAAGCCGAAGTAATTTGACTCGAACATGCTGACGTATTCGTCTGGTTCGCAATACTGCCTCTGTGTCAGTTCAAATTTTTAATAGAAAATGAGTATAGAAATGTAAATATTTACTTTTCAATACTTTAAGTATTAAAAATGCATTGGTAATCTGGTTTGAAAACTTTTCTTATTTTATTTAGCAGATTGATGTAGTCAAAGTCAAGTCTTTCTTATATTGAAAACTGTGTAAATAATTTAAAATAAAATTGTAGTAGTGAGATTTTTTTTTATTTCACTGCCTTTAAAATGTGCACAATTTATATTTTTTTTTTTTTTTTTATTAGATTCAGGTAACATTGTTAAATGATTCTAAACTTAAACAGTGCAATGTTTAGGAAATACCAAAGTTTAAATTTAGTTATAGCAAAAAACATTATAACTAAAAATGTTTAATTTTATCTTTTGAGTGTTTTATGTGTACAATTATGAAAAGCATTTTTTATCAGTTCAATCTAATTACTTATTTACGCATAAAAGTTCATAATGTTTAGCATGATGCAAACTAGGAACGTTCATATAATTTTAAGTAAAAGTAATTGAAAAAAAAAGGTTACAGTATTAAGCTTACAGCTCCAGGGGTTTCGAAAAATTTGCTGTAGCCCTGGTGTAATATATACATCTCAGGGTAATGCAAATGTCGGTACTGGTTACAGTGAAGGTCAGCTAGTCTCAATAGGTCGTGCATTTTCGGTCCTCTTTCCTCGCTGAACTCACAGTGAAAAATCAAAACTGGAGGCCTGTAGTTGCTTGTTGGCGTTTGTGTTGCCCACAATGGTCTATTTCCTTCTAAATATCTATTTTTACATTTAAATCATTAATAAAATACTTGTTTATGTTTGATACACAAACTTATTAAATGACGTCTACTTTTTATTGTTTTAGTAAACGGTAGTTAACTTCATTTACACTAGTCGCTAAATATACACAGCTGTATAACTTTGATAGCTTTATAACCAACCGGACTTATTTTATAGCTAACTAAACTACTATTATATTTAAGTTGTATTATACTATGACTAACTGGTCTAGGATTCTAACCAGCTGGCCTAGCATTATAACAAACTGACCTGATATAGTTACGGGAGGTAAATGACATATTAAGGACGATTGGGGACTGAAATAATGTAGAAGATGAAGGAATTAGAAAAGCTTTATAACTTTATAAAGACACAACCAAAAACTCTGTTTCTTAGTATTTTGTAATTATGATTTTTAACGCACATCAAAAGCCCGGAAACTTTGACTTGTATATTGAAAAGCCGCCTACAGACTCAAACAACACGAAAAAAGCCCTCATTCATCAACACTCGTGCTTATATGCAGAATTGATATGATAAGATTGACTTTTCTCTTGGGGAAAATTTCCTTTTGTACAAAAACTTTCCATAGTTTAATTAAGCACTTGTGTAAAAATTTCAACGCTGGATAATATCATTGTTTTACAAAGACGATAAATATGACACACTCGAAAGAATATATACTTTTCAAAAGGACAGGTGGAAGACACTGTCCTAACATCATTGAGTTTTATACCAAATCCTCCGCTCTTTCTTTTTTTTTAAGTGATGTAAACGGGTGTAAATACAGCACACCTTTTCTCTTTTATTTTGTGGTTATACACAAAATGTACTAAAGACAGATTTACTTAAAAAAGAGTCACAATAAATAACATTCACTAAAAAAAATACAAAAATAAGATTTTAAACGTTGCAAGTAAGAATTTTTATGATTTTTATTGAATTAAAGTGTATAAGACATGTAAATTCAAGATATTGTTTTCAACATTAATACAGGTCTATTAAGCTAATAAGCAACAAAATAAATAAAAAATAAAGAATAAAATGAAGGTCCGCAGTATCAACACTTTTTAAATGCAATAAGTTTTAAGATAGATAAACTTGTTCAGCTTGTTGTAAGATTTAAAACACAGAAAATATTTAACGATATATTTTTTTGCATAACGAATTTTTTTTTTACATTTTAATACAGCTTTGCAATAGAAAACTTAACTCTTTTACTTCGTTTTACTTTATCAGAGTACTTTATTCCACTTAAATTAAAAATATTTGAATTTTTAAACTTTCACTTTCATAGTAAACCAACTTAATTTCTCTTTTTTTTAGTTATTGTAAAGTATTTAGTTACTGAGTTTTATTGCTTAAGCCGACAAGGTATACTTTTCAATTACTAATGTGCCTTACTCGATTTTAATGTACAATTTTGTCGGCATTTCTTGCTTGTTGATTTAGTTTTTATGTGAATTTCTCGATTATTATTTGCATAAATGATGTACAATGCTTTAATATAATTTCCATTATTAACACTTTTGTTTTTTTGTTTTTTACTAAAAATCAAAACGTTTAGTAGTTTTTCTTTCTCTCTAAATCACATAGTTTACTAAAATAAACTTCATAATTTATATAGTCTTTTTTAAAGCAGGGTTTCCTAAAGTAAGCAGCATCGCCCCTTGTGCGCATTTTTAAAATTTTGTTAGCATTAGTTAGTAAGGCGTCTAAAATGTATATAAGTAATATCTTATAAACAAAATATCGAAGTAAGATTAGAAAGCCTTAATCTAAAAATTGTACAATTATAATTAAATAGTTCAGTAGTTTTATAAGATTTCATAGTGATACATGTTTTTAATAAGGCTTTGAAAGTTGAGATACTTTAATTGTTTCCATATCATAATCATTAAATTAATATTTACATTATTATATATACACTCATCACTTTAGAACAACTTGTAATTATTTTTTGTTAATATTTTATCAATTTGTACAATACTATGATTTACCTCTGCACAACTTCCATGCAGTTCCAACCATTCCAAGCACCTTTGATGTGACCACCTTCGAACTCATAAGGATATCTGCAGTCGATTAATTCGTAGTTGATGTTGAAATTCCCTTCGAGCAATTGTGTCATCTGTAAAATTTCTTAGTCTAACATGGACTTTAGTTATTTATACAGAGTAATTAAAAGATATGTTTATTCAAAATATTATTCATTTAGCTAAAATTACTAATGTAGCTTTATTTAGTGCTCGCTGTAAAATTTGTTTTAGAAAATTAAAAATTATAAGTTTACGGACCGGTCTTGAATGGATTTTACTTTAAGAAAATTTTTACATTGCAGGGACGTAGCTAGCTCAAAAAAGTTACGAATCTGTAAAAATTTAAACATCTGAAATGACGCGTGATAACGTCCTGGCGGCAACACAGCAATTTAAATTACCTCTAATGTTATTTAATTTAATCTGAAACTATGCAGTTATGTTAATACTTTAAAATGGAATGTTGAAGTATGAGTGATAACTGTATAGAAGGCAATTTATTTTACTCCACAACCTCTATGACTCTTTATGTGTTGTCACTTGTGTAAACCCATAAAATTTTTATTGAAAATAAGTAAAAGAAAACCACGATTTAACTCAAAAACATTTATATTGTTTTCAAAACCAAAAATTTAATGTAGTCAATACATAAAACATTAAATTATGCAAATTTCGGTAACATAAAATTGTATGATTTTAAATTTTGGAGAAAAGGTTACAGCTTCCATTAGAATCAATTTTGCAATGAAGGTTTTTGACAAATTAAATCTTAAATGCGCTAAATATATACAATTTAGATATTTTTAACTCGTTAAGTTTTGACGACACTTTAAGTGCTAAACAGTACATATATGACAAAAATTATCTCTCAAGAGTGCATAACTAAGTATAAATGATATTAAAAGTTAAGAAAGCTGAGTCTTTTCAAGCTGAAATAAAAGCAAGTTTTTTCGCACATAAGTATACGTTTCTGCAGGTAGGTGGCTGTTACAATGCAATGACATTCAATATTGAAGTTAATACAAATAATGTTAAATTATTTTTTTTTGTTTTTATTTAGTGGTTGATAAATAAGTTGATTATAAAGTTTAAACAAATATTTTTTTAATATCAAAACACTTTAAAAAAACTAAATGACCTAAAGTTTGTAAGTTTTAAGTAAATTGTAGATTAACAACAAACTATAGTAATCTTTTTTTAAGTTCCTTTGATTTTATTTCATTTTATTTTTTATGTTTTTGTTTATAAAACAATTTTTTCAGCCAAACATATATTATTTGTTTCCTTATTTTGGCTGAATCATTTTTGGTGAACTTGCTGTATTTTGTTTATCGTATTTAGTTTATTGTAATTTAAATACAAAAAAAATTAGACTAAATAAATTTTTTACCAGAATTTTTTTTTATCTCACTATAACAATTTATAGTGTATCATTACAATACGTTAAAAATATGAACAAATATTATTTTACAGTCTCAGCGCTGATTTTGTTGTACTTGCGTTTTACACTAGCATTGATAATGGGCAACTGCAAAGTTACGTCTTCATCAACAACATTTGCAGCTTCATCGTTAACATTGGCTAACTCTACTGTTTGTGCTCTACAATTTATTAGTATAAATAAAGTATTCATAAAATTTGTATCACACATGTTTAAAAAAAGCCTGTTTGTTCTGTTGAACTTATTTTTATTAAACTTATTGTTAATTACTTGTATACTTGAATTTTTAGTTCAGCAAAAATCAAAATATAAAAATACCTCATTAAAAGAGTTCCACGGTTTATTGCTTCATCATTCAATGGTGCTCCAAAACAATCAGAATCCTAGAAAATACTAAACTTTCATTTAAAACTTTTTATTGTTTTAATTAACTTAAAATTTGGTTTTAGTCTCACAGAAACGATTAAACATGAATAAGTAATTAATTTTTCTTCAATTGTATGTTAGCATTAACAAAATAGTTACCATTTGTAAAGTTACCATTTAAATACTTTTGTTTGAATCTTAATATAGAAAAAAAAATATTTTAGGTACTACGAAGATATATACTCAAAATATAAATTTCAATTAAGATAAACATCTCTCTTGTTTGGTGAGACTTGGATGTCTGAACTATCATCAGAGAAAAACAATTCACTCCAAACATGTTTTCCTTGATCCTCATGGGTTGCTGAAAGTTTTATATTATATTTCAAGGTCTATTGAAGTTGATAATAGTTTTACTCGGAAAACAAAGATAACTAAACTTGTGCGCTTTAGACTGTCTAATACAGTACTAGTTTTACTAAAACTAGATTAAATGTTAATTAGCTGATAATTCAAGCGTTATTTGTTATTGAATTTAAGTTCATAAAAAAATATATAACAAACACACGTAATACGGTTTATTTCTAAGCTTTTTTAAATATTAAATCTAAAAAATGATCGTTTTAAAAATCATCTAGACAATTGCGAACAAAATCGCGTTTGATTTCTGTTAGTTAAAATCTCTATTAGTGTTAAAACACGATCATTAGCTTTTAGGTTAAACTCGTTTAAAAAAAACTCTAAACATACATATATGTTTAGTGAAAAAACTAAATAAACTTTTTAAGCTGTTTCTTACTAAAACCGAATTGTCCAAATTACGCTCATTTGCAGTTGGATACAAAACTTCCTCACGTATATTTGGTTTTTTTCCCGAAATCAGTTCTTTATTTAATCTATCTAATGTCCTAAACAAATACATTTATGTTAAAAGCATAAAATATGGTACAAAATGTTGTTCAAAAACAAACTAATCGATAAAACAAGAAACATTTCTTTTTAACTTCTACGTATATAAAACCAGTAATAATAATTTTAGTTAAGCTTACTTTTACAAATTAAAAACTTTTTTACAAACAATTTAGAAAATAACTTAATATTATTTTATTTCAAAATTTTAAATACTTTATTTTTGTAACAGTAAAAAAGTACCGATTTTCTAAATTAGAAATATTTTAATTTGACAAAAAACTTAAATTGTTTGTCAATATTTTTTTCAATTTTACAGTTGAACAGATTTTTTCAAACTATTTTAGAGTACTAAAAACTATATTTACATTATACTCAGATGTAAAACAATGATATATTGAAATTTAGCTACTTAATTGTTAAGATTAAATTATAATAAGTGAAAATTATTTAGACTAACCACCTAAAGTTAACTTCAGAATGATTACTTAGGTTTATTTTTAATTTAGTTTCAATTTGAACTTAGTTTATGTAGATTTTGCTTTCGCTATAAAATTTTTTTTTTTTAATCACCTAGTAAAAAATATGTTGGAATAGTTAAACAAATTTTTTGTTATCATAACAAGTAATTTAAAGTTGTAAAAAAGAAGACATAATAATTACTTTAGTTAACTTTTTCTAGGAAGCAGTTAGCATAACTTATAATAGAATAGAAAGTTAAAAAGTTTGACATATATTTCATTTAGATAAAAACTAACAAAAACACAATGGGTTGCTACCGAAAAGAACCGAGAATGGTGTTAAACGTATATATATATATTATATTTATATGTTATTTATATATATATATAATATTTATTAATTTTAGTGCAAATATAAACACATTAATTAAGTATCTTTCTTGGTTTAGTTTATTCACGAACTAATTACAAGAATGAAAAAAAATGTAAAACAAAATATAATAAAGCTTTTTAAATATTTTTATATCTTCCTCAAGACTTTATCTACAAATGAGATAATACAAAACATTTAAAAAGCAAAAAAAACTTTTAAAAGTAAGTTGTATACTTTAGTACAGTTTTCAGTTCTAAAAATCTACGAAATTAAACTCAAAAAGAACAAAAACCATAGAAATGTTTCAATTAGCTTAGTTTACAATCAAATAAAAACACTATTATAAACTTTAGTTTAAACAAATTTATAAGCACCATTTCTGGAATCGTCGATCCTTCTCCGAATTCTTACACGACCGGAATGATGCAGCTCATTCGTTGTCGTAAACAAAACCTCTTTCAGATAAATAAGATTAATTTTTAGATCCAAAAGAAACAAAACTCTATTTTTCTGCTTTGTAGAGAATTGGCTTGCACTAATGCAATCTGAATCCTTAGGTGGCTGATTTTGCGTTGCAAATCTTGCTGTAGCTATCTCCAGCTATGTAACTTATTACCTCTTGGAGCGGAGAATGTCAAATTTTGAATAAAATCACTTTTCTCACCATTACTAGAAAAGTCAAACTTCTGCAGTGGTATATTTGCTTTTCTTCAAGGTGTTGCTTAGATTTTTGCAACCAGGAGTGTTAAGTTTTCTTAAAATTTTGCGATTTTGAACAGTTAAGCGACCAGATCCCTCAACCTTGACAACATATTGGTAATAATCTTTTAGTTCTGCTACTAATCACTTTTCCACACATCTTAGGAAAGTGACCTTTTTGATTTTTTTCATGATATGGCTACCAGAATTCAGTGGTGGCAATTATTTTGTATGCTCACTTAAACTTTTGAGTCATTTAAAATAACGAGAACTATAATCGTTTTTTATTTTATTTGTGATACTATTTTTGAGATCTGCGGGTTATTGTAAGCCATAACACTGTTTCTGATGTAAGAAAACGACTGTTTAATACTATTCTGTAAAAAGGATTATCGCAGGGGATAGTTTGCATCCTTGATCAGGCGTATTTTTCTGCGTTCTAAAGCTTGTACCATTCTGTCGTTATTTAGTACTACCTTGGAAACAACGTTTTCCATTATTAATCGCTTAGTGGCATTTACTGCTAATTAGATAATTTTATTTTTACTCCCGTAAGTTATATGATGATATACAGATGACATCCCATCATTTTAGAAAACCTTTGCAGAAAATTCTGGACTTTCATCTGAAGATATTTTAACAGAAACATCAAAAATTACAAAATACGACGCAAGGCTTCACATATCCTTTTTGAACCAGACTTGTTTATACCTAATTAGATTTCTGCTTTTCGGTCCAACTAAAAGTCTGTCAGCAGCTACAAAATCTTATAATCTTTTTAAATAAAAATATTCAAAGAAAATTGACTTTGGTTAATTAATGGTTCAATTGGAGGTAGGCGAAAATTGTTTGGTGCAATGAAGTTACAACTGTTACGATTTTCCCGAAAACCTTAGATGTCATTTATTATTCCTGACAAGTTAACAATTTCTCTTGCTCGCTTGTTCATTGCAGTAACCCCTTGATGAGCAGAACACAGCTCTCTGAGAATTTTTTATCTTAATGATGGAGGAATTCTACTGACATCATTCTGAAACATGATGCTAGAAGGTGGAAGCCTATCATGATCTACTTCTCTTTTACGTGACATTTTTGTTTAGGTAAAAGTTTAATTACTTTATAATATTTTTGTTTTTTAAGTATACTTTTACCGAACTTAATAGCTAAATGATACAGGATTTTTTTTTAGTTTGAGTTTATTAAGATGGTGCGAAACCCCATATAAAAAGTAGGACAATTTGGCTTTTTTTATCTGTGAAGCAGATCTCAATAAAAAAACAAATATTGTTTTTGTATGTTTTCCAATATTATTTAGTGAGTAAACGTTAGTAGTGTTTTTGTTTTTATACAAGTTTAATATTTTTGGGATATTGACCGTTTTTGTTTTTTAACTTTTTATCTTTTATTTTGGTCTCCTTACATAGTAAAAAATAAAAATATAAGAAATTGAAATTCTTTGACGACCAAAGATAGTTTTAATAAACACATAAAAGAAAAAAAAAGTAATTTAATAGCTTCACAAATTAAGAAACATTTTAGTCCCTTTAGTGGTTCTTAGTTTGCGTCGCACGTGTGAAGGAAATAAAACTAGCTCTTGTTTATAATGCTTAAAGAGAACTTTTTATTCATTATATAAATTAGAATAGAAAAAATGACTAAACAACAAGACCCTAAAAAAACCAAAAGTGCAAAACAAAAAATGGCCTATATCCGAAAAAATATTAAGTTTGTATAAAAAACAAAAATACTGTCTATTCAAGTAAATTTAAAAAAGAAGTTAAAAAAATCCTAATAAAAGATTATAACTTTATTTTAAGATATAATAAAATGCCAAAATGTCTAAATTTTCTATAAGCACAGACACAATAATTTTAAACTTAAAATAAGCGTGATATACTTTAGCTGTAATAATTAGCTTAATTTGGTAAAAAGAATCTATTTTAAGAATAAAGAACTGAAAACTGTTACGTATTGAAATTTTTAAGTCAATAAAATCTCCAAAATTTCTCTTAATTTTAAAATTATTATCGTTTAGTAAATCTCATATAATCTAAAACATTTTTTTTTCAAAGCAGATTAATGTTCAAAAACCAAATAGGAAAAAAAATATGAAACTATAATAAGTTGAAAAAAAACTAATCTGAAAAAAGAGAGGGAACATAAAATCATAAATTAAAGTTTATAAAATACATTCGTGAGTTGGTGGTGAAGAGCAAAAAAAAGAAAAGGTTTTGGGTGTAATTAAAACTAGATTTTCAAGATGGAGCCGAATATTTTTAAAATTCTTTAAAGATAACCTTATTTAGTATAAGAACCTTGTTTTAAAGTAACTTATTATTTACTTTAAATTTCAGTAGTTTTATAACTAAATAATTAAGTATTGGTAAAATGTACCAATTTTAAACAAACTAACTTAGGTACCCTTTTCGTCATTTTAGCTATATGCATATCATTTTGAGCTTCTTCAGCGACAACACCAGTTTTCTTTACTTTTTTCACTGATGATCCTTCCTTACTAGTTAAACTTTACATACATTCAGGTTAAAAATTGTTATATTTCAAATAACTTACATTGAAAATTTAAAACTAACACGTTATGGATTTATAACTTTTGTTTTAGTTTTCGGATTTGTTGTAAAAAAAAAACAAAACCGATTTAAAAAAAAAGTTTTCAAAATTTTATGATTTTAAGTTTCAAATAAAAATTATAATAAAAGTTTATTAAAACAATTAAGACTAAATACTAAAAAAACAATTATCTTACTTTAGGTTTCTCTTTATGATACCATTAAGAAACTCGTTTTCTTTATTTTCACTGGAAATACCACATTGAAATACCACTTCTGCTTCGTTTCTATAAAAATATTAACTTTATTTTAACTTATATTTATGTGTTAAAAATACCAGGACTATAATTAAAATCATTTCAACTTGAATGACAAAAATATTAAGTTTTATAAGATAAACCAGCACTTAATTAAATTTTATTGAAAAAAAACGTAAATGTTATTGTTTATAACAAATAAAATAAATAAAATTAAACAGGAAATTTCAAGTGTTATCTAATATCAAACATGTACAAAATATTTATATAAACAATGATTATGGTAACAGAATAAAAACCATAACGACATAAATGTATTTTACTAAACTATAGAGTAAATATTTTTACTCATAACATTTTTTAGTTTGACCCTAAAATAAAGTTTATGAAACGATAACTAACATCATTTGTGAAATTGAATTTTTACTTGCACTATTTATCATATGATATAATCTGAAAAAAATGTTTTTGTTTTTTCTACTGTTACAAAAGTTTACAGTTAAAACAACAGTCTATTTAATTTTTTGATAAACTAATTTTGAAACATAAACTGATTTTATTTAAACGTTTTATTGTTTGTACTAAGGAATACTTAAACAAGCAAAAAATAAAGTTATGTACATTTCAATATACGTGTGTTACATTTAGCTGTCTAAAGTTACGGTTTATAAAGAAAGTATTATTTTTTTAAGTTATATATATAAGATACGTTACAGAAACTTTTTTTTATAATACTTTTTTTTTCTAAAATAACAAAAACTGCAAGTCCAAGTTTATGCTATACATCTCAAAAATCTTTTGTCTAAACAAACTTTTTGATTACTTAGTTAAAAATTTATAATGCCTACCACTTATAGTTTACCATGTATTTGAATTTGTAAATTAATTTTTAAGCTGAACAGTTAATTTTTAAAGATCGGTTTATAGACATAAGCCTTTTTAAATCTGTAAAGTAAAGTTAAAACTGTTTTTCTAAATAAAAAAGCTCAAGCATACTTAATATGTATAAAACACTGTAAGTTCTAAACAACACCTTATTAAGTTTTCATGAATCTTTATTGTAGTTAAAGAAATGTATACTTTTATTTACTTACTCTAATAGAAAATAGTAATCCTCTACTAAATGCTAGGTCTATATATTGAAAACTTATTGTAAACTAAACGTCTATAACACATGTACAAATTAATTTCAATAAATTAATACAAAGTTATTATACAAACCTATAATATTTCATTTTATTTAGAACAACTTTAAAATAAAATTAAATTTAAAAGATAGTACAAATAAAATAACATTTACTTAAATATAGAACTTTAAAGGTTGATTACATTCAACATTTGGTTTAGAACATTTTTGAATTTTATAATAATTTTAGAGTATTTCATTATAAATTTTTACCGTTCTCGGTTAGCATACAAAATATTTTTTTTAAGTAGTAAATTTTTTATCAAGAAAAGTTAAATAGTCTTGAAAATATAATGAGTATATGTTGAAAATATCGTAAATAGTTAGCTAAATATAATAGTTTCTTGATAACAGGTTAGATTTTTTTCAAATAAATTTGTATAGTCTAAAGCTAAACCAAATATCATATCAGTTAAGAAAGATATTGAAAGGAAAACAATTTTCTTAAGTAATTATAATAAAATGATCAATCTAACTTTTGTATAAACATATTAATAATGTTATAAGTTTTTAACTTTTATATTACGT
The DNA here is from genome assembly GCF_965202585.1 of Thalia democratica. Lineage (NCBI taxonomy): Eukaryota > Metazoa > Chordata > Thaliacea > Salpida > Salpidae > Thalia > Thalia democratica. Next base: position 80,446,184 of record NC_139165.1, read on the forward strand.
AACCAAAATTAATTCGTGCAATCAAAAAACTATACAATTTTTAAAACTTATATATTTTTAGTGACTTTGTACTTCAAATGAATTGAGCTTATAGGTTTGTGAGCTTAAAATATTATTTTACCTTTAAGAGTTTTAAGTTTCATAAATATTTGTTGATATATGATAAGCTGTAGCTATTATTAAAAAACACTACACCAAGTGCCTTCTTTCACATAAGCAGTTATTAATCATAATTTGAAAGCAATTTTGAATTTTTAATCCAGACTCTTACGTTATTCTATGGATTTTAGTATACTGTAAAATCTTGTGGCTCTACTTTTAATTATAATGACTAAAATGTTAATTTAATTCAATTATTTTACAATTTAATTGGATTTTCTAATAAAAATACCACTGTATTTGCCTAATAACTTAAATTTACCTAATGAATAGTAAAAAAAGAAATTTAGAAGTTATAATTACTGTGTCAAATATATTTTTAAAATAGCTCCAATAAGATATGATTAAAAATTAAATTTTTAACTTGAAAATATATTATTTTAAATTTAACATTGTTTTTTATGAATATAGGTTTTAACAGAAGTGTACAAACTAAATATTCTATTTACGTCCCGGTTCAGTGACAGAATTTGCGACATTTTCAAGAAAAATAAAATATTAAACTGTACAAAACAATGTTAGTTATCTATAACTTTATCTAAAAATTTATTCATGCGTGATATTTTAAACAAAAACTAAAGTGTTAAACTTTCGAAAAATCAATCTTGTCAGAGTATAATTAGGTAAAATTGGTGCTAGTTTGAAAGGAATTGAATTAAATTAACATTAAGAGTCAAAAAACATAACTGAATTGAGTTTTTAAAAAAAACTATACCTTGAAATTTCTCTAATTAGAATCAAAAACTATTTAAAATACAAATTTTAAGCCAAGTATCAACAAAACAATAACAAAACTCAATGTCACTGGTGTATTCAAAAAGTTTCTTTATAAGTAAAGATATATTCTCAAAGTCACTGAATATAGGTTTACAATTATTATTTTTTTGTTTTTCAACAACTTCTATTTTTGTCTAAATTATGAAAGTTATTAGAAATAGTTGCACAATTTCAATTCCAATAATAGAACTTTTAGGCAGTTTTAAAAATTTTTTTAGCTTGCTCAGTTATTAATTAGAATTTTTCATTTGTTAAACTGAAAAAGAATTTAAACCAGGCTTTAAGAAAATAGGTAATATCAGGAGAGAAAAATAACTAAGAAGCAAAGTAATAGTAAATCGGAAAAAAATTACTAAAGGGTAGTGATACCTAACAAAGGAAGAAAGTTAGTTGTATATCATCTGACATAGGGAAATTATAAATATGAATTTGGAAATCATGTTCCATGGCATAAGTTAGTCTAACTATACAATAATTATTAAATAGCATATTCAAAATACACCAACTAATCAAAGACATATTAGTTTTGTTTCTTAATAAGAAAATTTATACTAAAGAAAAATATATACTATAGTAAATCTGAACTTTTAACAAAAACTAAATAAATATAATATAGTTAACTAAGAAAATTAAGTATATTTAATTTATTTAAATTTTATAAATAATTTATAGCATTCTTCTAAACATTTTACTTATAACAAAATGTCAATTTGTTTCATTCTTATAAAACTATACTTTTCAAACAAAAAACTTTTGTTTAGTTAAGCTACTTGAACAATTAAAAAAACAGTTTCTGATGATATTTCCATTTTTTTTATCATATAATGATTTGGAGGTCTCTCGCGCTTATTTTAAAACTTAAAAAATACTTTTTGATACTTTTTTTAAAATTACTCACAATGTTAAACATAGCAAGGTGAAATATGATGGCAGATGTGTTCATATAAAAAACTTACTTTAATAAACTAGCCTGTTCATTGTTTATTATATATTAATTAAACTAGAAATACTTTTTAAAACATTGGTTTTAAAACAACGTTTAACATTTAGTAACCTTGATGTTTAAACGTGAAATAACGTATAAAACGTATAATGTATATTATGTATAATAAATTAAATAACGTAAAACGTTTCAAAATATTAAATATTTAAATATACAAATGTTTTATAATTTTTAAATAGCTTTTAGTTAATAAGTATAAGGAAAAACAACTTTTACACAAACTGACATTACTTCAAATTTATCAAAAATTTATTCACTTAAAAAATTATTATAAGTCGAGTTTTAACAAACTTAATGCTTAGTTTTGAGGGAAAAAATTCTTAAAAACTCAACTTTAACAACTAAACTCAAGTTATCCAATTAATTTTTTCATAACTAATCTCTACTGGAAATTTTATTTTAAAACTTTTTGTTTATGACTCTTTCCATTATGATTAAAATTGTTTTGTTTAAAATAAGGTTGACATGATCAGTTGACAACTGGTCTAGTATACATGAATGTTTAAAGATGTTAAAATATTTTAACAATAAAGTCTAGAAACTATGTATTTGTCGCTACTACGTAACTACTACACAATTAGTTTTATAAATAAATTTCATATTTATATTAACTAATACTTATAAAACATAATTAAAAAATAATTTATCTCAAAACTTTTAACTTGTTTATTAGCTAAAAAACAAAAACTCAGCCGTTTCTAATATTCTAAACTTAAAACTGATAAATAATAATATTAAATGTTTTACGTAAGTTTTTTAAAATGGTTTACAAAGCTGCATCGGATAATTTTGTGAGAGGTAATATTTATTAGAGCTAGATACATTTAACTGTTTTAGCTTATTTTTACATTGATATTCTACTAGTTTATCTTTATAAAATTTAGTTTAACTCTTCCAATAAGTTTCCGTTTTATTCAGAAATTGACAGTTTCATTGTTTTACCGTTACAAATCGCTTTTCAATTAAAATCAGTAATTATGTTAACGATTTTGAAGTTTTTTTTTATTTTAGAACTGGTATATTGATTTTAACAGTTAAAAGTCTATATATGAAATATTTACACTTTAATTCAAAAAAATATATACAAAGTTGTTATATAAAACCTACAGCTTTTAAGTTTTTTATAACTTCTTTAAAATTCAAAATTAAAACTTAAAAATGGTAGAAATAAAGTAGAGTTTAGTACTCGAATATAGAACTTTAAAGATTTATTATTCTTAACATTTGTTTTTGCACATTATCAAATATTCTGTTACTATAAACTTTATTATACAATTTTTTATTGTTCTCGGTTAGCATACAAATTATTTTTTATATAGTAAACTTTTAATGAAGACAAGCTTAAAAGTATTATGATATTATGTTGAAAAAAATTGTAAGTAAGCAGCCAAATAAAATAATTTATCAATAGTAGTATGGAATTTATTAAATAAATACGTTTAGTCTAAACCAAATATCAGAGTTAATTTAAAAATATATCAAAAGGAACATATTTTTTTTTATTAATGTCAATAAAATGATTATTGAATCTAACATTAGTAAAAAACATATTAAAAATGTTAAATCTTTTTAGTTTTTATATTACGTAGTTGAAGCTAATTTTGGCAGTCAAAAAACTTTTGCAATTTACGAAACATATAACATTTTAACTACTTTCTGTTTTAAATAAAATGAGCTTAAAATACTATTTAACCTTTATTTTTTTCTAACATTCACGAATATTTGTTGTACTGGTGAGAAGCTGTTCTTATTATAAAACTATACTATACTAAGTGTCGTGTTAAGTTATTCAATGTATATAATTAGTTTTTCTAATAAATTAAAAGCATTTTTTAATTTTTAAACTACAATCTTATCCTATTTTAATAGTATTTAATATATTTTAAAATCGTGTGGCTCTCTTTTTAATGAAAAGGACTAAAATATTAAGTTAGTTTAATTGTATCACAAACTAATTGGATTTTTTAATAAAATTACCACTGCATGTGCCTAATAATTTAAAACTACCTAAAATATAGTAAAAAATAACTTAAGAGCAATAACTGTTTTGTTAACTATATTTAGAACATAGTTTTAAAAATACATGATTAAGAACCTAATTTTCTCTTGAAAATAATGTTATTTTTAGTTCAAGATTATTTTTTTTGTATATAGGTTTAAAATTCTTTTTCGTTGTTACATAATAACTTCTTTTTTTGTCTAAACTATAATTTTTTTTTAAATTATTTGCACTGTTTCAACGAAAGTCTAGTCTGTTTTATTAGTTCAGAGGTATAGTAAAGAAAGATTGAAAACTATCTTATCTAAAATACCTTCGGATGCTAAGCATTTAAATGATAATTTTTCATCATCGACTTAAATTGTCTACAATGAAAATAATTACAGTTTATAAAAGCATTTACAGGGCAAGCTAAACATTTTACATAAGCAGTTTAATGATAATTCTAATCTTATAGAAAATTTACTCAAAACTAACCTTGAAATTTTTTATATGATTTTTTAGGAAACTATAAATTTTTTTTTTTAATTGTTTATAATAAATGTCATTGAAGTAGCTTACTTGACAGAATTTATAAAGGGTCAAAGGTATATAAATTAATATATGTTTTAATATTTTATTAAACTAAGTAAAATCTAAAATAATAATCTGTCTCAAAATAAATAATTTCGTATAAATTCTGCCAAACTTGTTCTAAAAATTGTACTTCAAGATATTGTTATTTTTTAACAATGCTAGTAATTTTTGGGAAAATATAAAATGGGTTTTTAGAAATTTTTGACAGGTATAGAAGTTTTTTGTGTTACATTGAGATAGATATGAACCAAGATTTTCTAAAATAGGTAATATCAGGAGAAAACAATAACTAAGTAGGTAAATTAGTGAACTAAAAGTAAAATTTTTTAAGTGAGTAATATCTACAGATTTAGTTTAAAATAATCTGCAGAAAGGGACGATTACATTAGAAATTTGGAAATCCTTTCCTATGACATTAGTTTATTTAACAATAAAGTATTTATTAAATAAGCATACTCAACGTACACTAACAAAACTATAAGTTTTAATGTTCTGTTTATTTTAAAAATTTTTAAATCAGAGTTTATAATTTAATATAGCAAAACTCAGCTTTTTAGAAAAATCAAGTATATAAAATATGGTAAACTTAAAAATATAACTAAATTTATTAAAACACGGAATAATGTTTAGAATTAACTTTCAGCTTTACTTAAAACTTTTTACTTATATCTAATTGTTAGCTTTTTTAACCATAAAAAAGGAAATATTTCTTTAAAAAGTATATTTGTTTATTCAAACTTTTTTAAGGATTTAAAATAAATGTTTTCTGAAGAGTTTTCTTATTTTTTTATATAAATATTTTAATTACCCTTGCACTTATTTAAAGACTTAAAATTTTTTTTTAGTACTAATTTTATAAACTTACTTTATTAACCGCAATTTTAAACATAGCACAGTCATATCTTTGAAACTGAACAAACTTATTTTAGACTGCTTCTTTTTTTTTAAACATTTAAGTAAAGTTTTTAGAAAGTAATTTGTAGAGTAGTTATAAGAATATTTTAAATTTTTTTGTTAAAGTTTTATAAATAAAACAAAAGTTATTTACAAAGCTCTTTTTCTGATTTTAGTATTGCATTAAGTTTTTCATTAATACTTTTTTAGATTAGAAAATTAAATCACATTTTTTAAATTAAAAAAAAGTTTTTAATTTTAAACAAAAGTTTATACTGCAGAAAATTAAAATATTGAAGATTTTACATATGTATATTTTTACATTTATATATAACTTCCCGGATATTATATTAGATACAGTTTGTTGATAAAACTAGATTTTTTACTTTAACAGTTTTGAAAATTTATTATACCTTTTTATATAATAGAGGTGTTAGGTTAGATAGATAATGTCAAAATTACATCTTTTTTGTAAGTTTTAGTAAACACCAATGGTGAAGTCTTAAATAAATACTATGAAAATAAAAAATAATAAATATATTCTATTTGTAGGTTTGATTTAAAATGTTTATTTTATTATCTTAATAATAATGATTAGAAGTTATAAATTAACATTCAAGGTAAGTTATTTTTATTGAAAGTATAAATTTTATAAAATTAAAAAATTATAAAATTACAGAATATCTTTTTATACTTTTAAAATTTTTTAAAAGTTCTTAAACCAATGAATATGCAAAAAAAAAAATTTAAATATAAAATAAACTATTCTAGTAATGAATAATAATTTATCTAACAACTGAAATTATAAAATAAATTGTACAAGTAAAGACTAAAAAGGCTGGTACAAATGAAATTTACAGCATATATACAAAACAATAACTTTACAGAAATATTATAATATATACAAAAAGTAAGAATAGCTAAAGAAGTTATATATGAGTTTATACTTTATATAAAACTTCAAATTAGTAGTTAATTTTGAAAATAAACATTGAAAAAAAAGGCATTAAAAAAGTTTTACTTATACTATTATACTTACAATTTATTTGTTTTTTAATAGTTTAAAAACTAAAATGTTTAGTTAAACTTTAATAATTTTTAATTGAATTTTTAAAGAAAACTTTTCTTAATAAAATCAAGATAAATTATTTATAGTTAACAACGCAACTGTCCAACTATTTTAATTTAGTTACATTCTGAAAAGTTTATATATTAACATCAGGAGTTTTTTTAATGCTCTAGTTTTTAATCTCTTAATTTTTAAAATTAAATCATAATTAAGTAACTACTTTTTATTTTACATAAGTATTATTAAGGTTATACTAAATAAACTAACTAATTAAAAACAAGTTTATTACTTTTTTACTAAATAATTAACACAATAGAAAGAATAAAATTATTTTTAATATGATTTAGCTATATAAGCTACCTGTGGAAGTTACGTATGAAATTGCAAACTAATTTAAAATAATTAGTTTTTCCGAAATATTTCTAACTATCAGTTTTGTCTGGTAAAATTATATTTATACAAGTTCAATGAAAAAAATAGATATAAGATATAAAACGTCAAAAATATCGACAGAAAAATTAAAGTATTTTGTATTTTGAAAAATTAGTACTTTAGTAAATTAGAGATGTGTTTGTTATCAAACTGTTTAATTTAAAAAATCTCAGCAGTTTTAGTTACTAAAAAAAATTTTACCTAAGATACCTACCACAGTATTTGATTTAAAATCTTAGTAATTTTGATTATTATAAAATCTAAGTTTATGCCTTGAATAATTATTACAGTATGGTTCAAATTAGTTTTTAATGCAGACTATCAAACAAAATAAATCTTTTAAGTAAAGACCAAAAAAGATCTCCTTACAAAATTTTTATCACTTATGTAACTTTAATTTATAAGTAAACTTATTAACACTGAAGTAAAAACTTGACTTTATTGAGTTTAGAAAAGGACTATATTTTTCGAACTTTAAGTATAATTATAAATTTACAACTCTACATACTTTACTTATTAGAACGTACAGTTGAATGATATGCATGCTTGAACATTTTCAAACACGTTTCAGGTTACATGTTTAAAGTCAGTGTTAAGTTACACAGGTTCTTAAATTGTTAGAAAATTTAATTCTATAAACTCATTCAAAAAAGTTCGTTTTAATTTGCCATTCTATTGATCATTACCAGTAACTTTTTATATTGATTATATATAATTTCAACATGTTTTAAATTTTCAAAATTACATTGGTAAAATTGACAGAAAACATCTGCAAACATTATTGAAAAAATTTTATTGACCATTACGTTTTTTAACGTTAAAGTAATTTTAATTATAAAGTTTAATGTTAATATATTTAAATACAAAAAAAAAACTAAATAGACTAAAGTTTAAAATAAGTACTGTTGTAAAAAATACAGCATACATATGACATTACATTTGAGTAATATGATTTTTCGAACGTCTTAAAAAAAGAAACTAAGTATATATTTAGATAAAATATCAAACTAAACAATGTTTTTTATTATATAATTAGTAAATAGAAACGTAATTAAAGTAAAAACGTTAATTAGTAAAGTTAATTATTATACAATTTGCATTTCTATTTTATATTCTTTTTCAAAACAAATATAATTTTTTTTTTGTATATAAGTATGTCAACATTAAACTTTATAATTACGGTAATTAAAATTACTTTAACGTTAAAAAACGTAATAGTCAATAAAATTATTTCAATTATGTTTGTAGATGTTTTGTGTCAATTTTACCAATGTAATTTTGAAAATTTATAACATGTTGAAATTATATATAATCAATATAAAAAGTTACTGGTAATGATCAATAGAATGGCAAATTAAAACGAACTTTTTTGAATGTAAACACTAAAAAATGAGTTTATAGAATTAAATTTTTAACAATTTAAGAACCTGTGTAACTTAACACTGACTCTAAACATGTAACCTGAAACGTGTTTGAAAGTGTTCAAGCATGCATATCATTTAATTGTACATTCTAATAATTAACGTATGTATGTCTATTGTATGTGACACCTATTTTTTTATTTTATTTGAATACCTCTGAAATTAAACCAACATTAAAGTAAGTAAAGCTGGCCGTTTGTTTTTTAAAGAAAACCGTACTATTTTATTAACATAAAAAGTTTTATAAGTCAAGTTCTACCAGCGCCTTAAACAGTAAGCTCTAATATTACAAACTAAATAATAAACATAATAATTTAAAAACTAATCATTGTAACATGATTTTTGCAACACTAGATATAAGTAGAGCAATTTTAACTCCAGGCAATGATACAGGTTTTACGTTTCAAAATGTTTTCACAGCATTAAAAAGATTTACAAATATAAGCAACCTACAAAATATTTTCTACTATAAATTTTCACATAAGCACATAAATATTACTGTGGCAACAAACACATTATCTAAAATCACTCAAGCATTTCATTTAAAGTTAAAACAAAAAAAAAATTAATAAGTACTTAGTATTATCAAATCTTAAGACTTTTTGAGTAAAACAATATTAAAAAAATACTATGTAATAAAAACATAAGAACAATCAGTGTAGGATATTATATTAATAAAGAGCTTAAATAAGTTATTAACTAAAATTTTATTTTATATTGTTTTCATAAATTAATCAGAAACTTCAAAAATAAAACAGACAACCTGATTTTTCTAAAAGTGCTATACTATGCTTTTTTACTCTAGTAAGCCAAATTTAGCAAAAAAGGTTTCAGTTAGCTAAATTTGAAATTGTTTTAGACTTGCTGTTTTTTTTTTTTGAATGGTAAACTAAAAAAACATAGAAATTTTAGTATCATAAAAGTAAGACTTAATTAGAATGAGAATAATTTATAGATCAGCTTTGTTATATAAATTCTGTAGTGTGCATTACATGAAAATAAGTTGAACTAGTTTTATGTTACTTAATTTGAAAGTTTTTAAAGAATGTTTTTAAAAGAAAGTTTTTTTTAATTTCCATAAGATTTGAATTAAAAGTGCATGTTTTTCAAAACCTTGATCTAAATATTTCTATTTTTGTTAAAATTAAACAATCATAATAAAATGTTGTTTTTTTTATGTAAGAAGTAAATGTTTGATAACCAGTTTTTTATAACAACATTTAAAAGTAAAAATATATCAAAATTTTAATGACACACGTCTTAGTGTTTATTGTGTATTTATAGAAATTTTACATGTAATACTCTAAGGCAGAGTTTTTAAAAGTTGGCCATGACATACATTCAGTAGGCCAAGAGCAGAAAAGGGGCCAAAGTGGGGGCCATGAAGTCATTTTTAATATTCTGAAGTTGCTGGTAAAATACAATTTAAAAAAAGATATCAGGTGCTTTTAATGGTATTTTTTTAGTAATCTTTTTAGGGGGCTACAGTTCTTTTCTTCTTTAAAGAAGGATATTTGAAAAAAAGTGTGGGAAACCCTGATCCAAGGTACCAAGTTTTTAACTTTAAATTTATTTTGACAATTCTTAAAATGATACAAACGTATTTCAATAAAAATTTTATTATATTTTCAAAGCATTAGCCAATCATACTTTTTTAAGTTGAAGTTATACTATACAACTATACAAAATATAAATATTAGTGTTTGTTAATAAAAGATCCTAAAAAAAAAACAAGTTCACTGGAATATAAAGTAATAATAAATTTATACACAGAAACATACGTCAGTGTAATAAAAGACTGATACTGTATAACTTGTTAATATTTTGTTATACTATATATATATATAAGTTGTACAAATGTTAGATGTAAATATTCAAATTTTAAAGCAATACTTAAAAAACAGCTTTAAATAACATATATTAATTTAAGCAATTTAAAAAAGTGTCAATAACATATATATATATAAATAAATTTATAATCCACTAAATTACAAAAAAAAATTGCCAGAATATTTTTAAGTTGATGAGCTAGATAGAAAATTGTAAGAAACCAGTATGATTTTTTAGAAAAAAGTTAAAATTAAATGCAGTAAAAAACTTTGAAAAAATATCTCAAGGATATTTGAAATGAAACACAAGTTATTAGTTTTTAATTTTTGATCAAAAAATTGTACGCAAGCTTTGTTGTAAATTTTGAAGTCTTGACTTTAAGCAGAAACTTGAAAGTAGTTATAACATAATTTAAACAATATTGTTTTCAATTTATAACATGTCTTATAAAAACTATACTTTTGTTACATTATGCTACTAACCTAAGCCTATAAGCATGTAAATAATTAAGAAAATAGCTAAAATGGTTAAAAAATATTTTCTTTATACCTAATGAATTAGATAGATTGCATTAATTACAATATATTGTCAAAAAACTTATCACTAAAAAAAAACAATTTCTAAAATTTATGTCTTTTGAATAAATTCCAGGTGTTAAATGCTTATGCTTAATTTCATGTCTATCATTTATATGAAATCTTCTAAATAATAATTTCTGTTTTAACCTGTAAATCTGCACTTAAGCTATAAATCTTCGTTCTAATTAATCAACATAACTTAACACCTTTGTTGTTAATATTCTTGCCAACTGTTTGTAATTGTGCATGAGCACTATCAATTTCTTTCTAAATAAAACTTTTTATTATTTTGTTTTTTTTATAAGTACTAATATTTTTTTGTAAAACATGAAATTACAAAACCAATTAAACATTTTATTTTTAGAAGTATTTTAATAAAAAAAGTTCTAATTAAAAGTACAATAAATTAGAAAAAAATTAATATGATCTAATATTTCACAACAAATAGTTTTAAACATCTCATAATAATAAACAAACGTTATTTACAATAATTTTCTATCAAGTATATTGGTAATAGCTAATTAAAACACTTATATATAATACAGAATATATTAATTTTGATTATAAATATGTCAATTTTTTAAATAATGACTTTGTTATAATAAAACATTAATTATATTTCTTATGTAACCCAAAAAACTGTGTTTTTAGTTGTATACAAGTGTCGGTTTACTTTTTTTTTTTAACTTCATACTTTTAAATATTTTAAAGCTAATAATAAAGATATTAATTGTTTATTATTATTTATTTATTTAATTGTTAATTATTATTTTGCATTTTATTTTATTCAAAAAAGTACAAAAGCAGTTATTTTAGTAAAATTAAATGGTAAATTGTAAAACTATAAAAAATTAATATAACTTTACAATAATTTTAGAAATTTAAGTAACTTACTTTACAAACTAAAGCTACAAATAAAATGGACCAGGTACAGAAAGTAGAAGAAAATAGTCAAAATGCTCAACAATACACTAAAAGTCGTCGGGAAAAAGATTCTTTAGTTGATCGTTTTTTCCTTCAATTAGGAAAGTTTTTCATATATGTTGGCTGCATGTCTGTTGACTAATATATTTTCTAGTTCAACTCTGCTTATTACCTTCGCAAAATAAAATAAAACTTTATCATAAATTTCCTGTTTTCTTATATGTTTTGAGTAATTAGCGTGTTTAAATTAAAACCATATATTTAGTATCAAAAGCTAATGTTTTCTATTTAATGTACAAAGACAATGTGTAATTTTTTTACTATTTAATAGCTTATTATTAAGATATTTTATACAGAACATAACTAACTTAAAAAATCTATTAACCAACAAGAATTTTATTTTTTGATATATTTTTCTGACTATCAAAAAAATTAAAACTATCTCCTCTTATGCCCTTTTGCTAACTATTCCCCCTGAATTGCTTAAAAAGCCAAAAAAGATGAGAAAACCATGTTACAGATGATTTGTATTAGTGACGTTATTACTTACACACCACTAGTGAGCCTAATAATGCCCCATTTAAAGGCCATGTCCTAAGTGAGATTTTTATTAGGCATATGCGTAGTTCTAGAAATTCTAAAGTTTTAGGTTTTGATCATACAGCAAGTTGTTATACAGTCCAGATTGAATGAAGAAATTTTGGTATTGAAGTTAATTTTATTTAAAATTAGACTATATTATATTGAAATACACTGTTGGAAAATAGTAAATTAATTGTTTTATTGATCTTTTTTCAAAATGTTAATCGTTTTTGTAGTGTCTAGTGTTCAAGCAAAATTTTAGCTGAAAAGTTCAAAAAAACATAACCTCGTTGTTTCTTATCGCAGAAAAATATAAATTAATGGTTAGTTTTACTTAACTCTTTGTTTTACGATAGTACCTTAAAAATAGCCGCATTTACCACATACATATGTAAATGTAAGACAACACAAGGAAGTAATTAGTTTTTTACATGTAAACTCATGCTAGTGTAAACAAACAATGAATACTAAACCATTTTAAACATTATTAATAGTACTTTTTATGTGAACGATCACATTAATGGCAATGCAAATTTTCATTAAAAAAAGATTTTTTTATCTTAGTCAAAAACTACAAAATTATATGTCAAAAAGCACGTAAAATTTTATCTAATTCAAAACTTAAAACGATATTATGATTTGAAACATTTAGGAAAAGATGGTTTTGTTTCAGTATAAATATGGTGTTTAAACTCTCTTCTTCGTTTATATAAATGTTTTGCAATAATCAAGCAAGCAAATTTCGTTATGTGTAATTTCAATTTGTGAAAGTAGTTCAATTTCTGGCATTCTTACTTTTATTTATTTTTTCTTTTTTATTTATTTTATTTAACAATAAATCGGGAACCGTTCAGTTCCAACCCGCACAATTCCCACTTGAATCAAATCCAACCCGATCAAATCCAACCCAAATCAAATCCCACCAGAATCAAATCCCACCCGATCAATTCCCACCCGATCATTTCCCACCCAAATCAATTCCCACCCGATCAAATCCAACCCGAATAAAATCCCACCCGAATCAAATCCCACCCGATCAATTCCCATTCGATAATTTCCAACCCAATCAATTCCCACCTGATGAATTCCAACCCGAATCAAATCCCACCCGAATCAATTCCAACCCGCACAATTCCCACCTGAATCAAATCCAACCTGATCAAATCCAACCCAAATCAAATCCCACCAGAATCAAATCCCACCTGATCAATTCCCACCCGATAATTTCCCACCCAAATCAATTCCCACCCGATCAAATCCAACCCGAATAAAATCCCACCCGAATCAAATACCACCCGATTAATTCCCAACCGGATCAATTCCAACCCAAATCAATTCCCTACCGATTATTTCCAACCCGAATCAATTCCTATCCACACAATTCCTACCTGGTCAATCCCCATACATTATCAAACCTGATTATTTTTATTCTTGTACGAGTTAAAAGCTTTTTTACGTTTGGAAATCACATTAAGCTTTTATTTTTTTAATTTTTTTAAATCATTTGAAATATGAAATTACTAAGGTAAAACGATTTTTTTATTTAAGCTAAAATTGTTATTGTTGCTTATTTTATCATGTTTTTATTTTAATGTCAGTTTTGTTTGTTGATAACTACGATAATTAAGTAAATACGACTTGCGAGCAACAGAAAGTTGGTATGTTACTTGTAAAATGCTATCATTGTTACTAAATTTTTATTTAGATCAGGTTTAAATTTTAATCAAGTTTTTAGTATCGGAACCATTTTCTATCATGGTAACTAATTTATGTCCAATTAGTTTTTTTTTTTTGTACGAGTAGGAACAATTGACATTAACACTTAATTATTTTTTAGGTTTTGTAATAAATTAAAACAACAAAATAATATAGTACTGTACAACATAGTTTTCTTAAATAAGAACTTTTAAGTTTGGAAATTGTATTAATGCTTATTTTATTAAACTCTAGACCTAAATTACTTGTGTTCGTTGATTACTAGAATTTTTAAAAGTAGTTACGGCCGACAAGGAAAATTGGCCTATCTTTTGTAAAATGCTTTTACGGCTAATACAATTTAGTTCAAATCAGGTTCAAAATAATTTCAAGTTTTTTAGTATCCGAACTATTTTTTATAACAAAGTATTCTACGGTAACTGATTTATGTCCAATTAAATCTATCTTTGTAACGACTATAGAAATTAATATTGCTCGGTATAATTTTTTTTAAGTGAAATTAAAAAAATATATTTTGTTTTATTAAGCTTAATGTTTTATACTTCTTGTTTAAACGAATACTTTCTAAGTTTAATTTAACAACAATTTTAAGTATTTGATGCCTGCGGCGCGAATAGCTTATTATATTAAACTGTTTTTTTTTTAATACTTGTTATTAAAAAAAGTTCTAATTCAGTTGTTATTCAATTTTTTCTTTAAGTCTTAGCTTTTAAACCAACTAAATTAATTGTGTAATATATCTACCTAAAAATGAGCTTATTTCTTTTGTAACTATAAAGGTTTTTTTTCTAAAACATATGTGTTATTATTTTCGTGAAAATAGATAAGTTAAAAAAAATTTATACAACTCTTAAAAACTTACTGTTACTCAAAGACTGATGTAAATGTTTAAAATTATACAGGGTAAAATACATTTGTCTTACTGTATAATTTAAAATCAATATAATCTAAAATATGTTTACATGCATATTTATCAATTTTTTTAATTTTTGAAAATCGAGGATAACTCATATACTATGAATTAAAAATAAAATTCAAGATGACTCTGGCAAATTAAGTTTTATGAAAGCCTACAAACGTCTAAGTTTTTTTTTTCAAAATGTTTTTTTTTTGACTTTTTGAAATATACAAAAATTAAGACTGTCAGGACAAATCAGGATATTTTTAAATTTACACAAATCTCAGGTTGACTCAGATACATGAAATAAATAAAAATCAAGATTACTCAGAAAAGTTTAGTTTTTCAAAAGCCAAATTATAACCAATTGAGTTATTTTTTTCTTTTTTTTTTCTTTTTTTTTTTTGACTTTTTAAAATATATAAAAATTGTTGGATGGGAATTGAACGTGAGGGAATTGATCGGGTGGGAATTAAGCGGGTGGGAATCGTGTGGGCGGGAATTGAACGCGGGTTAGAAATGTTAGTATACACAATAAATCATAGCTTTACCACCAAAATATTTTTAATTAGACTTACATGATTGTTTTTTGACGACCATTTTTAGTTATATGGCTTAAAGAAAATTTAAAACTTACTTAAATATGGCTCATTTAAGTATAATGAGTATTCTAATAACTCATTTTTTTTTTCTCATATAATCATATGTTTCAGAACTTAACCAATAACCAACATGATAATTTCGTATTTTTTCTAATTTATTTTGTCGTCATAGATATTGGTCCCTAAAAATGTTTACTAAAACTTTAAATGTAGTTGTTTGTATAGTTATGTAACCAAGTATATCTAAAGACTATCATTTAATTATTAAAAAAATACTTAAACTTTTACTAAATCTTTGCATTGGTTTTTGCTAAGCACTTAAAAACACTAAGGAGAGAAGGATGAATTTTTATTAAATAGGTGAAAAATTTAATTTGTATGGTAAACTTAGCCTTTCTTAATCTTTTGATACATATTTGTTTTTCTGTCAATTACTTACATTATTTTATTATAAAAATGATTTTATCGATAAATATTTTTTGTGGTCAAATATGAATTCTATAGATTTTTAGTTTGCAAAATTAAACTATTACACAAATTTTGCTTTATCTATTAATTCCTTGTATTTAAAGCTAAATTTCTTTTATAGAAAAATAAAAAGTTTTTGATGAGTATTTTTGTTATTAGGTGTTAATGTTTATAAACTATTTTACTACATTATTTATGTTGGTTTGCAAATAGAGAACTTTTACATAATTTTTTTGTTTGTTAATTGTATTGCAAGCTTAATCTAATTATAATTAGAATTCTAGTTTGTACTTGAATAATTAATATTAACATACTTTTGATTTTATTTTTGTTTCAAATTCCAAATTTTATGGGTTTTCTTTTTTTAATTTTTTATATTCTCGAACTTATTTACACTTTATGTTAATTTTCTTATACTGAATTTTACTAAAAATAATGCTTTATTTGTTACTATTTTATTTTTAGAGCTAAATCTGACTAAACGTAGTTTTTTAGTTATTAATTGTTTTAAAATAGTTTTAGATATTTATTACATACTTTAGATAATTGTTCTTCTTATTAAATATTATTAAATGTTATTAAATATTATTTAATGTTGTTTTACAACTTATATTCCAAGTTTGACTAAACTTTACTTTTCGTTATGTACTTTAAAAAGTTTAGCTGCTTTAGGTCAACAGTTTTTTTAATGTAATTAAATTGTTGTTATAATTTTCCAAATTACTTGCACTATTTTCTTTTCGATATAAGAACAGTCGTTTATATGTGTGCAACAATATTGTGTGGGTTGCTTAATATAGTTGTTTGGTTAGAGTGTAATTTAAACCTACACTATAAACGATGACAAATAAATAACAATTTGAATTGTCATGTTACCTATTTATAAATTCGTTAAATATGTTAAATTAAGTTACTTGTTGTTAATTTGTTTGCATACAATCCCTTACAAAATACTTGAAACTTAGATAAAAATAAATTATTTAGAATTAAGAAAACAAACACTTAAATATAAAACAAACACAAATAAGTATTCGAGTAAGTATTAAAGACTAAAATTGTACAGAAATTCATACAAAAAAGTTTATAAAAATGAATTTTAAAAAAGGATCTTGATGTCTTAATAGTCGAGATGGGTCAGTTTTGAATGAAGACACATTTGCACGAAGAGTCACTTTTGCGGAATCCGTCGATTTCGAACGGAGGGTTTTGCAGAAGTGAAAGTTCTGCACGATAAAAGTAACCGCTTACCGAGCGAGGGTTAGGGGTAAAAGTGGTAGTAAATTAAAGTATATTGAAAAAAAATTAGAAAAAAAGCGAACAAGGGTAAGGGAGAGTAAAAAGTAACTTTTTAAATTCGATTTAAAAAAAAAAAGTTACTGACCAAGTTTTAAGTGCTACGTCAACTGTAATAGTAAAAAAATATAAAATAAAAATAAGACAAAACAAATCTGTTGAAAAGTATCAATATGAGCAAAATAGACTACTCGTGCAAAAGTAACCTCTCGTGCATTTCTGACACCTAAACTATAATGTTATTTAAAAGGCAGTCAATTAATTTATTTTAATATGTAAAATGAAATCGTTTTTTGATCAAACAATATAGAAACAATACTGATCTTTAGTATAAAGTACTTCTTACAAATTTTTATTATTTTTGTCATGTTTTTCTTTATAGTTTGTATAATTAAGCCTTAGTGTCTTCATAATGATTATTTTGATTTTCAGAGTGTGCTGTAATTAGGGATCTCACTGATTAGGTAAGTGAAACGTTGTTTATTGAAAACACCGTGACTAACAGATTGGAACATGAAAAAAAAATCATTATTAAAATATAACACCATTGTCTACTATGCAACGTACGGCCCTCGAGTGGGAACTAGTAAAATGTATGATAATTAACATATTTTTAGATATTAAATACATTGTAAAACACAATTAAAATTGATAACTAAAAAAAATTGTATTTTATTTTGATTTGGTAGAAAAATAACGCTTATTTCATTTACTTTTGTAAAGTTTTCTAAGTGTAATTGCTCAAAACTACGGTTTATTTCGGTAAACCTGTTTTGCTAATAACAAAACTGCTGAACACTTAAAAATAGTGTGAACAATAACAAAAGATAGTCAATTTTAAGTTGAAGTTTTTAATTAGTAAGTTTAGCTTATTAACTAATTAATTATTAGTATAAGTATACAGTTTAAAAGCATTAATATAATAAATGTAAATGGTGTTATGTATTTATACTGTAAGACAAAACTAAAGTTTATTTTAATAAAAACTTTTAAACGTTTGTTCAACGCAAAACAAATATTAGTGTTTGTTGAGGTAAAAAACTTACAGAGAGCATAAATTTTTTATGTTAAAGTTACAAAGCAATTATGTTAACATTTTCCTCTGTAAACTATTATTTTTTAAATAGTAAATACAAACTTTTATTAAGTTAAAAATAGATGTTTAACGTTTATTTAAGCTATAAAATAGATTTATTTGATTAAACACAAATAGTCTATATTTAATTAAAAAGAGTTTCTTTAAATATGTGTAGAACCTGTATAAAATTTTAATTTAAGCATATTTTAGCTTTGTTAAATTAACTAAGACTTTTGTAAAAAAAAATGTAAAGTAAAACAAACATGTTTTTTAAACTTTTGTCAATGTGTTTTAAAAAAATTAAAAACTCTAAAATTTTTGTAAAAATTTAACTTTTCTGTATTACACAAAGTTTTACTTACAAAGAAAACGCTAATAAAAAAATTATAAGTGTTTTAAGTAAATACTTAACTGTTTTTTGACTAATATTCAACAATTCATTATAATATTGATGTTTTGCATAAGGTAATTATTCTAAACTTAAAAGCATTAGTTAAAAAAAAACATTTTTCTAACACATTTGTGTAAAGAATTCGTTTGATAAAAAAGTATCAGGCTTAAAATTTCTTAAAATTAAATAAAATGCAACAAAATATAGAGAACTTTGAACACTAATAGAATTTAAACAAAACATTAGTGTAATATTATTTTACATTTCGACAAACTTTATTTTGTGAAACAGGAAACTAGTTTTCAAAGAAGTGTTAGCAATACAATCAGTTCACTTTAAAACTCTAATAGTAGTAGCTAGAAAAGTAATACAAAAATTGATTACTTTTAATAGATGGTAAAATGAAGAGAAATAGTACTAAATTAAATTTCAATTAGTTAATTATTTTTAAAAATATGTTTTAAAGTTTGATAAATTTTTTTTTGTATTTTAGAAAGTTTGCTATCTTTTATAACACTATAAGTTTTACTATATGTAACAAAACTGTTTAAATTAAATTTTATTTTAAACTTAAACTCACTTAGATTTTAACTTTACCTTTAACTAAATTGAATATATATATATACTACTAAGCTAATCCAAATAAATAATCAACTTTAACAATCAAAACTTAAACATCTCAAAGTTACTTTAAATGTTTAAAGTGTATCAATGCAAAAAAAAGAAATAAAATTTTTAAAGAAAAATTTAAAACTTAAGTTTAAAAGCTTTAAAAAAAAAACTAAAAACACTTAAAACTACTTGCATTAAATTTAAACTTAATTTCTATTTAGTGAAGATATTTCAAACTTAATTGCCTTGCAAAGATACATACATTTTTGCAATACAATTAAGCTATGCTTCTTAATTAAAATATACTTTAAAATAATTAAAAAAGTGATAATAAAGTACCTTTAATTATAACAGATCAGAATAACTAAGGCATAAATTGTTCGACACTTACAGAAAACTTATAATTTTTAATAAAGATAATAAAATTAAAATAAAGCAATATCTTTATTGAAAATTTAAACAATATAAGTTTTAACGTACCAAATATGTTATTTTAAAAATGTAAACTTCAAGAAATAAAAAATATAAATAACTTTGTAAATCAATAACAGTGCTAAAATATGATTTTAGAGTTTCAAGTTTTGATTAATATAAAACAGTAAGCTGAAATAAAATATTCAAAAATAGTACTATGACTATTTATAAACTTTTACTAAATCGACTTTATAAATAAAGCAGTAACATTTTACATTTGACGTATCAATTACAATGTTTGACAAAAAACAGAAGATTAGAAGCTGTCAATATGCGAAGATAATATAGTATTTGAATTTGCAAACTATATATTCTGAATTTAAATCAAAATTTCTAAAAGAACAAAATAAACAAAAGGACTTAAACTGATGTTGTAATAAAATAAATTTGTATCAATTAAAAAAGTATAAAACACAACAATATATATAAAAGTTAAAGCAGTATATTTGAAGATTCTAAGAAAGATAAAAAGTTTTAAAAATAGCTTTAACTAAATTTAAAACCTTTAAAAGCCATAAAAAACTACTTCAAAATTAACTTGAAGAATTGAGGTTGCTATAGTTATTTAAGGCTCATTCAAGATTAAGAAGAAAATAAGTAACTCTATAGAGTTTGGTATTTAAAATACTTTTAAAAGCAATTTACTCTTTAAAAAAACACTCTGTTATCAACTTGATAAAAAGCAATAGTAATCAATAAGAATAGATTTCAAATACTAATAGAATTGAGGTTGAAACGTTTATTCTTTTTGTAAGGCTCACTTGAAGTCAAGTACGTTAACGCGCTCTTCCAAACCCGGGTAGGTTTTTCTACTGTAGGGGCAGTTGCACATATGATTGTTTATCGCTGGTTTGTTGCTTGGTAACCACGTTTCTATGGGGTCTATGCTGTTACTGAACACCCAATTGTAGCCTGAAATATTTAACGCTGTTTTATTTTTTTTAAACTTTATTTAATTTGTTAGAATATTCAATGTCTTTGATGATAATTGCAAGAAGTATTTTTTTTTATTGTTAATTATACAGAACAAAATATAAATAAATTACTACAGCTTGCAACAATTAAGCAATAATAATAAACAAGTAGTAGATCTTTGACAACACCTTTATTTCAATTTAAAAAGGAAAATAGAGTTTTAAAAACTTGTAAAAGTTGTTTCATAAAACTCTTAATTTAAGAAATAGACTTTTACATTTTAAAATGTAAAAAAAGGACTTATGAACAAATGTTTAACAAAATTTTTTATTATGTGGTATAAATTTTGAGAAGATAGGTTTTTTATTTTAAACATTTACTTGAAACTAAAGTCTTAAGCAAATATAAAACCTAAGCAACAAAAAATTATATTAACCTGAAATTTTCCAAGTTGTCATTCCTTTATAACACACTTTTTCCCACTGAACCTCAACTATACCTTTAGAATGGAGGAAAGTCTGACAAACATCATCGAGATATGAACAAGTTTGCAT
This sequence comes from Thalia democratica, assembly GCF_965202585.1. Classification (NCBI taxonomy): domain Eukaryota; kingdom Metazoa; phylum Chordata; class Thaliacea; order Salpida; family Salpidae; genus Thalia; species Thalia democratica. Next base: position 80,467,429 of record NC_139165.1, read on the forward strand.
GAGCTGGCCCACAGAGTAGCTGTCCAGATGTGATACGATGACTTCTATCATCTCTGTTGGCAGGTCTAGCAAGTTGGGTTGGTCTGGTGATATTATTTCAGGTGGTTTGCTGCTCGTTGTGAATATGCAGCTCCTTTCAAAATCGAAGCCAAGCTTGTGGTCATGGGACTTTGGTGCAAACCTGTGTTGAAATTGTTTAATATTATTTTTAGATGAACATTTTTTTACATATATGAAACATTTATTCATGAATAAATAAAACGCATTACTGAGTAACAAAATAAATAAAATAGTTATAATTAATAATTTTTATACTTGTTCTGATTCTTAGTTGTTATTAAACATATAAAAACTTACTTTAACATTGGATCAATTATTTTATTTTAGACTATGAAAAGTATCAATTTTTGAAAAAAAAAAAACAGATGTGACCACAAACTAGCCTGATTTACATTAAAGTAGTCTAGATTTATGACAAAAAAAGAATAGTAAAAACCAAGATTTAAAAAAATTAAAATTAAGTTTAACATTTAGAAAAATAAATAAATAATAAAAAATGTGAATTACTATCTAAAGGAAAAAATTCTTATGAAAAATAGGTTTACAGTTATAAAAACTAGTAAATGTTGTAGGAAAATTATCAAAACTTTCCTAAGTTTTACATAAAACTCAAACAAGCCTATAAGTCAGTCTGAGTTTTTCATAAAAGCTTATACTAGCCTGAGTTTGGCTGATTAAAAAAAAATTAAACTAGCCTGAGCGTTTTGTAACCCTGTAGTAATTATCAATAAAAAAGTTTAGGAAAACTAAATATTACATATATGTTGATTCTGCGCAACAATATTAAATACAACAAATATAACTACAAATGCAGAGCCTTACTAAATGCTTTATACAAAAACACGTTTTATACTAATTTTTTTTATCCTTTTTTTTCTGAATATTTTAATTTACTACATAAGATTTCTAAATTAATTTTGTAAACTAAAAACTTGATAATTCAAGTAATATAAAAAAAAGATCTATAAAATTTATATTTTGATTTTACATAAACTTTATAAATACATTAAATAAAAATAAATAATATGACACTATTTAAGGGGTGTCTACTTTGATTATTAGCAAAAAATATAATACTAAGCATAAAAATGGTTAATGTTATTAAGTTATACAGTGTCTATATTGATACACTAACTAAAAAAGCAAAACACACTATTTCAATAAAAACATATAATATCTTACAATTTAAGCCAGTATTCTTTATATATCTAAGTTTTAATCTTTCAACTTTGAAAATTTTACTAAAACTTTTTTAAATATGTTTTTAATAAAAACACGTTTCTTTTATTTGAGTACTTATTTCATATGTAACTTAACTTTAGAATAAACATGAGATTACTAGCTTTGAATAAAAAACAAATATATTTTCTACAAAATATCAGTGAAAATTAGCAAAAGAAAAGTTTTGGTACCCAAATTCTTATTTAAAACTTTTTCAAAATTGACTAAACTCTAAATAAAATATAATTTTTATTTTCAATAAAGTGCATGTTCATTATACAAACCTGTGTCTTTTCTCATTGCAACCGAGTGAGCTGTAAGGACACTTTTGTTCGATCCAGTTGTCCAGGCCGCCGTAAAAATCACAGTGAGTGCTCTTGTAGTGATCTCTGAACTGATCCCTTCTGAATATCTGACCGCACATGTAACTGAACATGTTCCTGTAAAGTTGAAACATATTTGTAAAGAGGAACAAAATGCTAACTTATGCAAGTGCACTTCAAAACAAGTCAGACAAGTTTACAGAAAACGTTGAACAATTCCTATAAGTTAAAACAACTAAAAGATTTGTAGAAAAAAAAAGAATATGTGACTATTGTGAATTAGGAAAAAATGCTTTTTGTTTTGTAAGTATGAAGTTACAGCTTATGCTATTAGCTTTCATACAAGGAATAAAGCTTATTCTATTAAAATATATGAATTCACATAAGTACAAGGTTGCCACTCGTTTTTTCAAAAAATTTTCCAGGTTTTCCAAATTTCATCCAGGTTTTTTAAAAGTACACATTTTTGGGTCTATTTTTAGTTTAAAGTTAAGTTTAAGGTAAGAAACTGTGTTAAATAATTAAAAAAAATTGAACATATACTGTAAAGTTACTTTAAATATGCTTTTTATTAAAAAAAAATTGATGATGACAAGTTTTTTTTATTTATATAATAAGTTTTTTTAATAAAATCAAAATTTTACTACTGAACATGTGAAAATTGTTAAAACTCCAGGTTTTTCCAGAGTTTTTAAGTGGTTTTTGTTCAAAACTCCAGGTTTTTAAAAACTTCTTAAATTTCAGGTTTTTCCAGGTTTCTTGCCTGAATTGTCAAATTCCAGATTTTTCAAGGTTTTTCCAGGTTTCCGGGTTAAGTGGCAACCCTGTAAGTATCAAACTAAATGTCAAAAAACTTATACTGTTAAGTTTGAATATATAATAAATGGCCACCAACTTTAACAAGAATTTCTAATAGTTAACTATTCTTACAACCATTCTATAATTTAGAAAAACAAATATAATATAAAGTTTTTTAAATTAAAGTCAGGGATTTAAAATGATATAAAGCTGATGCAATTTAGTTTTTTTTTAAATAATAACTATAACTTTATTTTTAAAATTTATTTTCCTTAGTTTTAGATTACTAAAACTACCTTAAGCAAAAACATAAGTTATAAGTTCCATTCAAGGAAATTAAAGCAATACCACTTTGCCTCAAGCTACATTACTGCTACAGGTACAAACTTCAATAATTTAAGACAATAAGTATATGTGAAGTAAAACAAACCATTACCTGGTATTGGTGACCACTCTTGACAGGCATTCTATTGTCGGATCCAAAACCAACGCAGAAGAGAAGATAGGGTTGTTAGTTCTTGTCAAGATGCCATTAAAGTTTTCTGTACTGAAGTTCTCTTTTAACGGACTCAAAATCTTGCTCCAGTCTATTTCGAGCACATCGCAAGGGTAGGTTTGTGTTCCACACATTCTAGTAAAGTGGTTCAAGGATTCAGGCTCTGAAATGTAGTTTTTGGTGTGGAAGCGTTCATTTTTAAGCAGGCTGAAAAGAGTACTCAGGTAATGTTCCTGGTTGTTAAAGTTTACTTGGGGGTAAAGGGACTGAAATCTTTTGTTATCAAACTCCAGATCAACAGTGTCAGTTGTGGAGTCTTTAAAGTCTTTTTGCATTGCTTTTGGTCCATAGATAAAGTGCAGCTCAATGACTTTTTTCTTGAAAGACTTCACATCTAAGCTTGGACTTTCAAGACTGCAGTCAAATAAATCTGGTTTGTTTTCCTTATCATCACCATTCATCACCTTTGAACCATCAACAATTAAGTTCACATACTTGTTGAAGCTGCTGTAGTTCTCTGAACTTTGAAACAGTGTCTGCTGGTCTTTGAATGTAACACTAAGACTAAAGTCATTGAAAACTGTTTTGCTGCATTCCATTTTACAACTCAAGTCTGTTTGTTTTAGTGGTCTTCTGTTCCACTCCATTGTGCAAATAACTGTACTTGCCGGGCATTTTTCAAGGTGGTTTCTCATCTGTGTGGCAGTTAGTTTTAATCTGCAGCCATACTGGGAATTTATACAGGGTCTTTTGATGTTGGTACACAAAATTAAGTGTTCTTTCAATTTGCACTGATGGAAAATTCTACCACAGTTTAGCTTACACTTTATGACAGGGCATTGCTTTTTGAACTTGCATCTTCTTATATTATAGCATCTTCTGCAATGGTCTTCACATATATTTTTGTCCATTGCTTTAACTTTAACATCTATAAATTATTACTAATTACTTTTTAGTTAGCATTTAAACCAACAAAAACTTAACTTATTATTTTATATATAATTTCAAGTTTTATTTTCAAAAAAATTAAACTATTAGGTGGGTAATTCTTAAGTTACACAGTATGCAAATCACTCTTTACCAGATAATATTTTAGCAATAATTACTTTTTAAAAAAGGTATGCAGTATAAATAGTTAAAAAAGAAACTATATGCAAAATTTAATCATTAAAAGAAGAACCTACAATAAGTAAATTTATTAAAATATTTTTTTTATAACAAACTTTTTTAAACAACTAGTATACAATTAGTAAACAACTGGGATATTACATAATGTTTTTATATATTCTTAAACATTTTTTTACATAGTCTCTAATTTATCATACTCTTTAAACAAGATGTAAATAAAAACAATCAACTTCCAAACAAAACTTTGAAAACACTGAAAAATAAATTAAACAAAAAAAACCATAACTATAACATTAAATATGTAATTGTATTGATATTAAACAACAATTTTTTGTTTATAAATCATCATATACAAAAAAAATTTGTATAACAAGGGAGTTTCTGAGTAACACAAAGTCTTTTTTGGTAACCACAACTTAGCATCTAGATATTTTCTGATGTGTTGGCTTTTAATCTTGCAACTTTAAATTCAGGGATATTTGTTAAGTGGTTTTTATGTAAAGTTTATCAAATATTTGTTAAGTTTTATTCAAAAATTATTTGTACATTAAAAAGTATGATTTTTTCTTTGGTAGATATTTACATTTTTTAAGTTTTTACAACAATTATAGGTATGAGAATTAGCAATCATATTTGATTAATAACATCTATTAGAAGTACTTAATTTTTTTTTTTGTTTTTTTAGATAAACTTAAGCACATACTAAAACAATTAACAAATATTTTTAATGTATAGTATGATTTACAGTTTTTGTTTTATACTTGTGTTTATTCTTAATTATATGTTTAAAGATGAGATACATGGTCATCTTTTCACTGCATTTCTACCACTTTTCCCTTTTTATGTTATTATGGAACTTTATATTGCATTTTTTTGGTTGGTCTTGTAAAAAGAGCAGCAAGAAAAATGTGAAGATACATCATTTTAAAAATTGAAGTCTAAGGGGGAAGACTGTGTAGTACCCATGGTAGACTATGGTTTCCATAGTCAGTATTGGCAGAAATAAGTATAAAAAAGAGTCCATAACATTTTTTTCTTTTAAAAATAAATTTGTTTTGAGCTAATTTAAATAAAATACTTTAATAAAAACTAATAATAATAATAATTAATAATAGTTTTGATTTTTGTTGATCTTAAGTTTCTTTTAATAAAGTTAAGTTATAAAATGTATGGTGTGAAGCTTGATAACCAAAAGGTGTTTCTTCACACCAATCTATTGACCATAGTTGTGAGTGTTCACATTTTTCTTTCTTTCAATAATTCTATCATTAAGACCCTTAAACCCTCAGACCACTTCAATTATAGTTTAAATTTAGCAGATTTACAAGTATTTGTCAATTACTTTTATGTGTTATATGTATTATATTATTGGGTTTTAAAAGTTTTACATTTTTTTTTTAAGATTAAAATAAATTGTCTATAACTTGAGTTTTATTCTAATTCCACCAACATTGAAATCATTTATTTATTTTAACTTTTTCTTCTTCCTTTTATTAGACTAAAACTAATTGTACCAATACAAGTTTCAGAAACTACATTTTTCTTAAAAGATTTTTTTTCTTTATTTATAATTTTTTCTGAGTAACATTTCAGTAAAATAGTTAGTTTTCAAGCTTTAAGATAGTTATTTAATACTAATGTACTGATTATAATGCTATTTTTATTAATTTTCTCAACAACTGATTGTGAGTCCATTATGGTGGCAGTGATTGCATGATTGGATTGTTGGTGTGACTTTTTTGTTGTAGTGCTGGTGAACACTTACTTGGGGATTTGAGCTTTATTATTTTCCACACTTTGTGGTTTTTAATGTTGAGATTTTAGCCTTGTTAGTGTTCTCCAAATGATATGTCACCAAGGTTTTTTTATTTGTTTAAAAGATAGTTTTTGTTTATTTTATTTTTGCATAGCTAAAGTTAAATATTAATGGCGCAGGTAAAATTACATATGATGTAACAAACTTAATTTTCCCCGGAAAACGTTTATCGATGCAAGGGGTAGAGTTTGAGACTGATGTTTTTTTTACCATTAAAAGAAATATATTTTTAAACTTTGCCAATGACATTAGCTTGTAAACAACTTATAAGGCTAGTTGCTACTGTAGGTTTTCCCCTACTTTGTAAGTGATTGACTTAATTAACCTTTCGAAGTAATTTAGACCAAATTGTGTTTTCTTAGTTTTGTAGCTATTTTTAGTGAAAAAATTGTATCGAGATTGTTTTTAAAGTTTAAGTTTTAATTATTTTTAATTAATGAAATCGAAAAATCTTTTTGCTATATTCAAAAGTTTAAACTGAAAATAAGTAGTTAAATAAGCCTGCATGGTGAGTTACAAGTCTATAACCAACTATAATAGATATTTCTATTAAATGAAACTTTCATATGGTTATATGAATAAAAGTATAAGAAATCAAGAAATAGTTATACGTAATAAAGAAAAACACAGACTAGTAAGACTGTATAAAAATATAACTTACTAGGCTTTTTATAAACACGTTTAAATTGATAAACTGTATTCACTAAAAGCAATCTAAAATAAAGATTCATCATACTTAAGATTTTTTGGTCGAGTAGCTTACAGACTTAAACTTTCTTTGTGGCAATAAGTGTATACGTATAAATTACTTTTAGCTGTTTAAAAACTCAATATAAAAAAAGCCAACACTTATTGATTATTCTTTTTTTTATAATTTTACATTTTTATAACCGTTTTAAGTGCTGTTTATTAACTAAAAAAATATTTTAATATTAGATAAACAAAATCGATTTTAAAAAATGTGCATCAATTTAATTACGGTCTAATTTTACCGTATTTACTATAATACTATAAAAAATTAACTTAAACTGAAAAAGTGCTTATAAAGTATTATTCGTAAAAGTTCAAATGAGTAATGTTTTTGTTCTCAAACTTTTTTTTTTTTCTGCAGAACTGACTACTGAGCTTTTAGTTGAATTGAAATTAAACTATTTATTTTTTTATTAAAAAACATTTATAAAATTTTTACGTCATTTTAGTTTATAAAAAAACTTACAGGATTAAGTTGTTGGTTGAATGCTGAAAGTATAAATGAGCAAAGGACTAACGATCAAGTTAGTAACGATCAAGTAACAGTTACTGTGTATTTTATTTATAAAAAGACATATGAGCTTACCACGGGTACAATAATTGTTTAAAATTTTTGTTAATATTACAAATTCTAAACATTGAATACACCTTTATAAAAAAAGTATACATTTATTTAGATAGATGCTTAACATTAGAAAGATTTTTTGCTATTTGATTTGATTAGATTAGATTTTTTTAAGCTGTTTTAAGTTATGACTCCGAAATAAAAATATAGATTTCAATTTGTTTTAAACAAAACATCTTTTGTTAAAGAAATTTATAATTTAAACAAAAATAAAATATGTGGATTAACTATCAAAAAAAGTTTTAAGAAAAAAGTTAAAACAAAAATATGGCTAGTATACTTAGAGGTCAGTCTGAGCTGAAAAACAGTTCAGTGGGCAAAAATTTTTTTTTTTTGCTTTTAAAACAAATTTTTTAAACTTAATTTTTTAACTAATACTTTACATGTTTTCGTAAAATGGGTTAGGGATAGGGGTATAAAGTAAAAAAATAAAAATTAAATCTTATAAAAAATTTGCTAAGACTCACCTTTTTCAGCTCAGACTTACCTTTAAGTACACTACTTTTTGGAAATAAAAACAAAATCTAAATTGATATTTTACCTTTAAAAACTGAAGAAAAATGTTATTGGAATATTTCTCTAATTTCTTAGGCTTTGGATAAGGCGATTTTAAAGTTATTAGGTAGTTTTTTAAAACAATTTAATTAAGTAAAAATAATTAATAACATTAATTCCATATACATTTTAAGTCAATCAAAGATATTATATTTCTAGAAAAGTCTAGATTTCAAAATTATATTTTTTAGTTTTATATGCTACTTAAGTAAAACTAGTCACTAAGAAGTAAGAAGAAATTTGCTATTGTGTTACTTAAAATTAGGAATAGTTGCTTATCCATTAAGTTTTATGATATTAAAAGCTTAAAATAGTAATTTAAGCTTTTAATGATATTAAAAGCTTAAAATAGTACTTTAAGCTTAAAAACGTTTAAGCTCATTTATTTTAATAATAACGTTTTTCAAATGTGTTATGTTTTTGAAAACGATATGAGATTTTGATTGGATAGATTAAAATTGATTATATTATTTGATTAAGCTTAAAAAGTTTTAATATTTATAAACGTTTTTACAAAAAGTGTGTATAATCATTATTTTTTCAATATCACCTAACAAAATTATATTTCTTTAGATCAGGGTTTCCCAAACTTTTTTGTATATGGCTTCCTTTAAAGAAATTAAAAAATTGCCCCTTTATAATGAAATAAAAAATCCTCAAAAAACCCTTATAAAAAAAGCAACAATTTTTTTTTTTGCTTTTAATTAACTCCAAAATATCTAGTGTAAATTTCAACTTAGGACCTCATGGACCCCTGGGGCACTTTTTCTGCTCACGGCCCATTTTGGTAAACCCTGTTTTAGATATATCTTGTAATAAGTTTTAATATTTTTTTTTTAGATCGTATAATTAGTAAAAAAAAAAGAATGTGTAATATCACTTATAAAATGCAAATTTAACTGCTAAAAATACTTTTTTCAACATATTTTCTTCTCTTTTTTCAAAGGTGCCATCACGTGAAGTATTCTAATAAAATAAATCAATATTACATTATGTACTTATCATATGTTAGAGTATAACATATTTTTTTTTAAAGACAGTGTAAGTTATTTATTTTTTTTAGATTCGTCTTTAAATGTCAAGATGTGCTAAACATGGTGCTAAAATCAGTACTAATTTTGAGTATATGTATATCAATAATTAATACCTCGCTGTTTCATTTTTTTTCTTATTAAGCAAATAATAACTTCACCCTATTAGTTTGAACAAAACTTAAACTTATAAGTTTGAATGTTACATATAAGTACTTTAAGGTTACGAAAAAATTTTACTACGTACCTCGAATATTGTAGTAATAAGTACCTTATTATTTCTTGTTAAAATAAATTAATTAAAGTCTATACTTCTTTATTGTAAAAAAAATTCATAAATCCAAATAAGGAGCTAAATAAGTTTAACATAGTTTTATAAATGTTAAACAAGCTTTAGATTATTAAAGTTGTTAAAATTAAGCTTGTTCTTAAGTTTCAAACCAAGAATTTAAAATTTCCTAACAGGTTAAAACAAGTTAGCGTCTATTTAGCAAGCTTAACAAAATACTAAACAGTTTTAACATTAAAATACAGATTTAAATAGATATATGGGTATAAATGATCAAGATTTAAAATTTAAGAGTTAGACTTAAAATCAATAAGTTTCTTTAGATACATAGCTGTTGTAGTAAAGTTATTAAATATTTTGTTTACTTACAAAATAAACACTTTTTTTTAACTAAAAATTTTTTTTTTTACGTTTTACATTATTTAAGTTTAAATATTTTAAATTGAACTTTCTCTATAAAACGTTTATAAGATTAATATTAAATTATAAAGTATTTTATTTGATATTTTTGTAAAAAAGTGTTCACTGTTTGTTAAGTATTTTTAAATATATAAACAATTCTTTATTATAAGACACATTAAAATAATATTCAGTTTTGTTTAAAGTGTCAAGTTTGTCCAGTAAAGTACTGTTGTTTATTTACAATTGTAGGTTTTTTTATCATAGCTTATAAACAAAAATATATTTCAGATTATCATACACGATAATTATTTAAATTTGTAGTTCAGTTTCAAAAGATGAAGTGAGTTACTTTTCTTCTTAAATAACGTTGATTATTGTATCTAAAAAATTGAAAGATAAAAAAATAGCTCTATATTTTAGTAAAAATTATTAATTTGGTAATAATTGTAATAGTGTTGATTGTAATGTTGTAATTAGATTTTATAGAGTTTGTTAAAATTATTTTGTACTTGTTAATATTCATATAACACTTAATTTTTTGTTTACTTTGATTAAGATTTTATTTACAGTAATAATATTTGTAGTACAATAAAAAGTTTTGTCTCTATTTGTACAATACTAAAAATTGGTTTCTCGTTTGAATGCCTTAAACTTTAAGAAATGATTACTATTATACTTAAAAAAAACATATATTATTTTATTTTAAGGAATCAGGCAGAAAAAAAAAACTATAAAGTATTTGCACGCTCTGATGATAAGGAAAACGAATCTCTTAACAATGTAATAAAAAGAAGCTTTAAGTAAGAAATTAGAATGTTAAGTTTTTAATTTTAAAACTTTTGAATAGTTATTTATAAGTCATTTTTTTGATAAAGTTTAATTGCAGAAAAGTGTTTTATTAATTTCAGTTTTGGTAATATTTTACAATAATGACAAGACTTTAGTTAACATTTTTAGCTTAAATTAAAAGCTAGTTACTCAATTAGAGTTTAATAACAGTTTAATTGAAATTAGATATGCTACTTATATGCAGACTAGTTGTTTAGTAAATTTAATAATAGTCGGTGAAAGCTTTAAGACTAGTTTAAATACTTACTTAGCGCCAAATAAACCTTACTAAAATGAATGACTGGTGCAAAAACTTCAATACCGAAAATAATGTAAACTCTTGTCTGTTATCGGTATTAACGTATATAATGCTTTATTTTGTCTGTAAGTGATAGAGCACTTTGAATAAAAAAAAAAAAACCTAGCTGATGCTAAACGAGATTCTTTTTATACTGAAAAGATGGGAAGCATGCCTAAGTTAGTTTTATTTTTAGAAGCATAGAACAAACGTTTAATTTGAACTAATAAATTAACGGGAACTAAAGATTAATACTTATTAAAAGTTAGTTATTTGAAATAAATAAGAAGTAGATTTAATGGTATTTCGTAGGTATTTGATCATTAGTTACCAATTTTTTTATGAACTAATCTTGTTAATTTTTTTCGATAAAAATTTAAATGGTACTCCTTTAAATAAAAAGTAGCTTTGTACATGTTTGTTTAAACTTCTACGGTAGATTAAGTTATCAGAACAGAAGTCAAAAAAGAGTTGATTTATGAATGTAAAGTTAACTAGTAAAAGATAGCAGAGTTATTGACATAAATGGCTTTATTAGTATTAAATGACTTACTAAACTAAAATTAATGAAATTTATTGCTTTAGTAGCAACTACTAGTAATAAGTCGGTTTCCACTATTTAAGTTTTATTGGATATTTTTTTTTTAAATTCAAGTAGTACATTATACAGAAAAAAAGTTTTTTTTAGGTTAAAAAGCTATTACAATTATTCAATGTGCATCTTCTATGTTTTCTATAACTTTTTGGACAATATGTGTGAACTTAAAAAAAATTTTTTAGAAAATTTTGTTAAATGTGCTAGTAAGCCTTATTAAGTAATTTTTTTGTTGTAACTTTTGTTATTTACACCCTTATTCCTTGCCCCATTCACAAATATAGATTTTTACTCAAGTGTTTGATGTTAAATATAAGGTGGGGTAGGTTAGTTTTTAAGCGAAAAAAATATGAAAATAAAACTACACTTTAAAAATTTTTTGTGAATGGTAAATCTGTTTTATAAGTAAACAAACTAAAATTAATACAATTATTACGCTTATACACGCTTTTATAATAACGTGTATAAAAGCGTAATAATTATTTAACGTAAATAAAAAAAACAAAACAGTTTACTTAAAACTTTCTTCTCGGTACTTCTACAGACAAAAACAAAAATACATAACATTTTAGATCTAATACTTCAACTATTTTTTATTGCTAATATTGCTAATACGGCAGCGTATTTATTTGTGATCAAGTACAAACTAATTTAGTTTATAGCTGAGTTTTATGAACATATAATTTTAACAGAAATATTCTCTTAACTCATGAATTATTTTTTTAATACTTACGTGATGTATTTAGTTGCTTTTACTAAACATAAATTTGTATAAAGGAAGTCAGAAAGATGTGACGAAAAACTACTTGTTGGGGAAAAACCAACTATTCGTATGGAAGGTTCGTGTCAAACTGCAGAAGAACCTAAGTTATACTGGGTAGATTCAATTAGAAACAGCTTGAAAAGTAAGTTCATTTTTGAAATATTTCCTTATTTTGTCTAATCATTTTTATAGTTTTATTTTATTTGCCTTGAGTTCTCGATCAGTGATTATGTTTTTTGAAAATAGAACGTAATTGTTTTTTGTATTGTTTTTGGTAATACTTTCGAAATTCTGACAACAAAAGCTTTAAAAACTCAATGAAAACTGTTTAGTGCACGAACTAATTTATTTAGCGATTTTATTAGTTTAGCTTATTAAAAGCCAATGCAAAAACAATAAAAATTTTCAGCCGCTGACGAAAGCTCACCAAAAAAAGTGTTCGAAGAAATGTTCCGATCTGATGATTCGGACTATTTAGTACCGACTGACAAGAGAGATGTTTATACTGTTTAACAAACATAAATAAATTAAAGAATATGATATTTGTACTAACATACTTTCTATTTAATAGTTAAAAGAAAATTAGGTTTTTAAAATAGTATATCACCGCTTTTAATCACCCTAATCTAATATTGCAGCTCGGAGCCTCCCCTTCACTTGGGCGTCTCAAAAGAGCAGATACATTAAAAGGATTCGAAACGAAAAAAAGTTCAGAGGACAAAAGTTGTTTCGGCGAAGGGAAATTTTATGGGATGTCAAACAAAAAAAGCCCTTCTGAACCTGTTCTTATGGTTATTGTTTTATATTTGTTTGAAAGTTAATTAAAAACTGTTTTATATTCTAGTCGTGAAAAACAAAGCCTAGTCAAAAATTTGCTTCTTCAATATTTTAAATTAATTATTATGGATAAAAATAACTTATAGATGTTGTATTTGTAAAATTAAAACTTACTTTTAATTTTGCCAAATATCTTCTAAATGTTTCAAGCAAGTGTAGACTTTTCTAAGAAATATTTAGTTTTAGTACATTTAAAAAAATAAAAGTGATTCTTTCAGGATTTCTATAGTTTGAAAGCATCGAAAAGTAATGACGTGATTTACGATGATGCTCGTTTTAGAAGGTATTTACATACATGTAGTTTTTCTCAGTTATTGATTTATTATATACACAATTATCATTAAGATTGACACAATTAAACTTAAGAGCGTAAACAGAAAACATTACTAACTTCATTGATGCAAATAATGTTGAAAAATAAATTTAGAACGAAAACAGAAGAACTAGTAAATGAGAATATCGCTTTAGCTAATGATGTTGATGAAGAAGAACTTCAGCTCCCAGTTGTTGATACCCAAGCGATAAGAAAATACAACGAAATCAGCGCAGAAACCGTGAGTCTTATAAATGTGTTTTTTGAATAACTTAATTAATTGTTGTAAACGTAGTAAACAGTTTTTTTAAGTTAAAAAAAAAGTAACATGAATATTCTATGTAAACTATCAGATTTTTACATGTTTTCTTATGAGTCTTTTAGATCTTTTTAACACACAATAACACTGAATTTCTATGTGATAACACAAGTTATTTCTATTCAAAAATTGGTATCGTATAATCTTTATATTCAAACAAAATAGACTTAAAATAAGTAAAGTAAAAAAAATAACATACAAGATTTTAAACCTTAAATAAAGAATCAAAATTCTAAAAGCTTAATAATAAAAAAATGTTCTAACAAAAGGTAAGAAAGTAATTGCAGTAAAATTTGTGATAAGAAACAAGCTTTTAACCTACAACTAGCTTACAACTTATACACTTCAGATCTTATAGTGTTTTGTAAATATTTTTGATATTAAAGTCAGCACTTTTATAAACTTTATGACGTTTAAAAACGATTTATCGATGGTTAAATCAGAATATAATTAACAAGATGTGTTGATTAAAGTTATGAAAATAACACAAATGTGATTTTCTTATAATTTCACCGATTTTGAAGGTTTCATGACAATTTCGAAAATTTAAAATTAAAAAAAAAAGTTTAAAGGAAGGCAACTCAATATTTTATGTATATTCAAAATAAAAAGCATTTGTAGGTCTTATTTATAATTTCATGTTTGTTAAAAGTATGTAAAGATATTGAATATTAAAATTTAATTTATAAAATTACTAAAAACTACTAAATTTTGAAACTTACTTTAGCATCACCACTAACTTAAATTTGATAATAAAAGGGTTTTTAGGTATTAATAATATATCGCTTTTTTGACTTTTTCAAGTATGTATTACTTCTAAGTTTTGGCGTTTTAAACACTTTTTTAGAACTTAACTTATCTGAGTTTGAATAGTCGTGCATCCATTGAAAAACGGTCTAAGAAGTTTGATCTTCTTTACATAATCTTTACTGCGAGTGCATAAATTACTGAATGACATTAAAAATACTGCTAGATAAAATTTTAATGGCTAATTTATAACTTAAACCAAGTCAAAGAATCAACCTTTTCTAAAACAGATGATAGCTGTGTTGGAAGGGAATTTCAACATCAACTACGAAATAATCGACTGCAGATATCCTTACGAGTTCGAAGGTGGTCACATCAAAGGTGCTTGGAATGGTTGGAACTGCATGGAAGTTGTACAGAGGTAATAACACATGTAAATATGCTAACACATTTTATAATGGTAATTAACTCAGAAAAATAGTTCAGGCATCTTAATTTTTGATAATTTCCTTAAAACGTGTATGGCTATGAACTTTAAAAAAATGACTAAACTCTTTAGTTTTTATAAAATTAATAATTTATATCAGGGTTTCCTAAACTCTTATTCACAAACATGGCCTCCATTTATTAGATCTGACCCTTTAATAACTAGTAACATTTTTAATTTTTCTAGTTTTTACTAATCTATGACTCCGATTGCTAAAAACGTTCCAAAAAAAATGCATTATTTTCGTTTTTAAGAAACCGTGCTTGTAAAAAAGTTTTTATAGCATAATAAGTATTTCAGGAAGAAAGTAATTGATAACAATGCAAATACAAAACAACCAACCTTCAAAATGCAAAAAACAAGACAAAAATGTTCAAAATATCAAATACAAGTCAAACAGTAAACATTAACAATGCAGAAGTTCGTCAATGTAAGTAGCAAAACGCCATAACTAAAACGAAAAAAAGAGACGAATTAAAATAAGAGAAACAAAATATCCCTTTAAAATGTTTTATAAAGTTAAAATTCTACGAATTAGCATACTAACGATAAGACTAACCTTATTATTAACAAAGTTCTTCGCATTGAAAAAAATTGGCTTCCAATTACAGAGATATGTTAAAATGTAAACTAAACAGTCTTCGTTTGTTATACAAAAAAATAACAGTACAGATTATATTTTTAAACTTATAACAAGTTGTGGAAAGTTCCAGGAAGAAGAAACTTTATAAGCATGTGGTGTACGAGTCGATAACCAAAAGGTTACTTTGTACACCAGGTCATTGGACCAAACTTTTTAAATGGTTTTTTTATTCTTTAATAAACAATATATGTTAACTATACGAGATTTTAGCTTTTAAAAATTAATAATAATATATCTGAAAATTCTAGCATACTATAAAAAAATCGTATTGTGACACTTGTTCTTTTTTCTGTTGTTTAGCATTTTTTTTCTATAATTTAATCAGTATGAATCTTAGAAACGGCTTCTTAATTTACAATTTCTTTTTTTTATATCGGTAGAAATCAAGAAGTTCCTTAGTTTCAACTTTTAAAGACTTGTTTCAACATCTTTATACAGTGATTCTTTTTTTCTACTTTTTTTTTTACGGCAGACAGTAAGTGAGAAAATATGAGCTGTGTATTTTCGGGATTAGAAAAAAATGTTATGAACAGAAAGCTCTGTAACATACCTAAAAAATATGGTTATACTACACCCTGAGTATTTTTAGCTATTAGTATAACTTGAACACAACAATAGTTTACTAGAACGATAATTAGAGTAAGATACAGGAGTTAGTTAAATAAGACGATATAAGGAAATAAGAACAGTGTTTTATTAACCGTTTATACTTAAAAACAGATACTTAGAAGGAAATCGACCATTTTGGACAACCCAATCACCAACTAGCAAATACAGGCCTCCAGTTTTGATTTTCCATTGTGAGTTCAGCCAGGAAAGAGGACCGAAAATGCACGATCTACTTAGACTAGCTGATCGCCAATCTAACCAGTACCCACATTTGCATTATCCTGAGATGTATATATTACACCAGGGCTACAGCAAGTTTGTCAAAACCCCTGGAGCTGTAAGTACCATACTTTATTTTTATTAATTATAAAATTTTTATTAAGTGAACAATTTTGCACAGAAAAAAATATGAAGTATTGTTTTGAAATCAGTAGTTGGATTCAGATTTTTAAAATTGTTAATTAACTGTTAAATATTATAAAACTATATCACTCATTTTTGTACTGATGCAATAAAAACTTATTAGTTTTAAATTCGACTCCCTACATAACGTTTTATTTGTACAAAAGTACGACAAAATTGACATTAACATGTTATCACTCTTGATAACATGATAAAACAAATTTATATTTATAAACTTTACCATTTACTTACGTTGTTTACATTAATAGTAAGTGTTGACACAGAGACAACATTGCGAACCAGACGGATACGTCAGCATGTTTAAGCTGAAGTACCATGACTGGAGAACGAGAAGGAGGAACTTCGAACAGCAATTGAGAGATAGATTGAACCCTGTGCCAGCTATGAGGATTAACACCAACCGACCAATCATAAAAAGGAGATCAAACTTGTTCAAAAGGAGAACGTGTAATCGAGAGAGTTCATTCGTTACCGCAGATGATGTAAGTGATTGGAATTATTCAAAGAAATTAAAACTAGGCGAATCGAATACCTGTGCGTCAGATGGCGAGACGATGGAAAATGACAGTTCCTTTAAAACCAAGAACATTGTGAAGTCTTTATTTGGGAAAAAAAAAATTGATCGTTTGAGTGCTGATTGTAACCCGTTCGCTAAAACTGACGCCAATCAAATGGAGAGGATTCCGTTAACATGGCAAAGTGAAAAAATCAAGAGCGAAAGTAAAAAAGGTTTGAGGATTGCTTTTCGTGCTAAAAAACAAGAAAACGTTCTTGTAATGGGCAAAACATCTACTTAAACTTTAACTCCGTTCAAAAATGGATTTTTGTTGGTGTCAAGCGACTCATCGGACTACGAAAAACTTAAATTTTATATTTTACATTTAGAAACTAAATATACATATATATTAGATGTTTAACTCTATTCTTAGATAAAAGTTTAATCTATAAGATAGAAAAAAAGACTGTTTTAATTTAGTTTGTTTGATATAGATTGTTTGCTAATGCAAAGTTTTGCATTAATTTTATACATAAAAAACAGATTAATAATTTAACAAACTTTTAGACTATAATCTGTTCATTCTACTACTCTACACAATACACATTTTGAGCTTTATAAAGGATGTTGGTTCTTTTATTATGATTATAAGTATAATTAAAATTTGTGCCATTTAACTAGAAAATTGAAAACATTTCTATTAAAGTTCTACGCTTGTTGATGATCATTCTTTTTTTTTCCTAGACAAGACATTGAAAAGTGTTCGTTATGTACGACTTGATAACCAAAAGGTTCTTTTACACCAGGTATCTAGGACCTAATAATTTGACTGTTTTTTGTCGTAAAATAAACTAACGGTTTTAAAGTTTATACTGTATAAACGGTATACAAATTAAAAAAAAATACATTTATACAATGTATACATGTAACAACAAGTTTTCACATAAGTTAACTAGTTTGAATTTTTAAAGGAAGTTATGTTGCAACTAATTAAAAACTGTAAGAACTCTTAACTAAAGTAGTTTAAAAAAAACCTTTTGATCGACTTAATGGTTTTAAGTACTTACTGTTAGCACTTATAAAATAATAAGCTACGGATTATTTTTGTTATTTATTTATTTTAGGAGAAGTTTCATATTAGTGACATAAAAGTAGATTTCTGATGCTCATAGATGCTATTTAAATTTAGAGGTTAGTATTTTCAAAATAAAAAGTAGCAGATTATTAACTTTATTTATTTTAACTTTTTATTTACAACTAACTCTGTAAGTGCTGGAAGGAGATTTTGCATAAAAATTGGACTCAATGTTTTCAGATGAAATTCTTCATTTTAACAAGTTGATTTTAGCAATTAAGTCAGTTTTTGAAAAATGGTAAATTAATCGAATGAAGATTGAAGGTTTGTTAAGCACTAAATTTCATTTAAAAAAACTTATTCATAAAAATTAAGAATGCAAAACTTAGTTTATTCGATGACAATATAAGCAATTTTGTAAATATATGTTTATACTCAGCTTATTATTTTAGTTAGTAAATTTTCTTACTTTATCAAATGAAAATACGATTAAAGGTAAATTCAGCACAAGAAAACTTTGTGTTGCTATTGTTTAATTTTATTAAACGCAATAAAAGTAGCTTAAGTTTGCCTTATAATATTTTCCATAAGTTTGTGATTATAAACTTGTCAACTATTACAACAGAAAAAGTAAAAAAAAAATAAAGAAACCAATATTGATTATAAGGGTACTAACAACGAATTTCGACAGTAATAGTTAACTTTTTTTTTTAACAGTTTATCTTAGTAATGGATTAGAGTTTTTGAATTTCTCATCGCACACAGTATTGGATATTTGCAATAGAATCAGTCAACAAAAATCAACAAAATGAAGGCTTAGAACAGGTTTGATAAAAAGGTTAGTTAATTTATACTTAAAGTTTTCGCTAACAGTTTTGATCAATTTTATTTAAAATTTGTTTATTAACACTGTAATTGTTAGAAAAAACAAAAATCTAGTTGAAAAAAAGAAAAATTCAGTTAAAATAGTTAATAACTTAAAAACTAAAGTGTACTATATTTACAGTAACACATAAAGATTATTTGTAACCAGTCGGATCGGATAAAGAATTAATAGCTTTTTGATGGTATTTGAAGGTAGCTCTTATAAATGAAAATAAGTTTAAAGACAGCAAATCGAATTTTGATAACCTAAAACTATTTTTTTTAAGTAAACTAAGGATTATTAAGGGTAACTATATTAGATTTATTTTAGTTTTAAGGATAAAAACTAACAAAAATTAAATTTAATTACATCCAAAAAATGGTTTTTAAAAAACAGATTTTTTTAGAGGGATGAAACAAAAGTAATTTCAAACTTCTTTTTTTTTTATCTTTAAAAACTCTTGTTATTAGAGTGTGCAAAATCGCTTTGGTATAACATCTTTCTTTTGCTAACATTATATGAAAGATTTTTTTTTAAATTTCATTAAAATCAATATTTTTTTGTCTACTAATTTTATAAAAAAAAAATGATAATTAAGGAAACATTATAAACTAGATATTTAATATTACTAGACGAAGATAATATTTACTATAAAGTTTAAGTCTTTAAATATTTTAGTTTGTAAAGATGTTGCTTTTAGTTTTTTACCACTACACAAATTTATATTAAATTTTGATGGATTAGAATTATTCTTAGGTCTGAAATGGAAACAAATTTTATTTATGATTAAGACAAAATAAACTTATTAGAAGTTAAAAAAAAGACTCTTACTAGTAACTATATTAAACTTTGTTGATAATTTTAACTACATCAGTATTTTTTTTTTCGATTTCAATCAGTTTTAGTTCCAAGTTAAATTAAACTAGTCGTTTTTTAGTATCAAATGTTTAACTGTAAATAGATTTGAAAGCAAGATCAGCTCGTACTATGGAAATTCTGTTTTGTGTATACCAAAACCAAGCCCAGTCTTTTGGATCAGGTGGCTTCCACTTAAAAAAATTCATTGACAACAAGACATTCATTGCATGCTTGTATAAAACGTTTTTAAACACCTTAAACAAACTTTTTTACTAACTTAAACCAAAATGTTTTAATACCATAGATTTTTATAAACTGTTTTGTTTTATTCATACCAGTTTTTCATTTTATTTCAACCAGTTTTAACATCTCAATATAATTTCTTTATCAATGAAGAATTAAAAAAAAACATCAAATTATAGAAATATTCTTATTGTTTACACTCACAAAGGTGTTTCAATTTTTATCTGCAGCGTACTTGAAGCTTTGAACTCTATTACGTTTAGGACCTGCCAAGTTTGCGGACAAGACATTAGAAAGTGTTCGTGATGTGCAACTTGATAACCAAAAGGTTCTCCTACACTAGGTATCTAATACCTAATACTTTGATCGTTTTTTTTTTTGTTCAATAAACTAAAAGCTTTATAGTTTTAGTAATGTATAAACGGTATACAAACTAAAAAAAAAAGACATTTATATATTAAATAATTTATTTTTACGTAAGTTGATTAGTTTGAATCTTTTAAAGGAAGTTATGTTGTAATTAATTGAAAGTTTAAAAAAATCATATTTTAAGTTTAGTTAAATGAAAACTTTCTGATCGACTTAATGGCTTTACTGTTAGCACTAATAAAATGATGAGTTACAGATTATTTTACCTTATTTACTTGTTTCAACTTATTTCAAGAGAAGTTTCATATTAATCACTTAAAAGTAAATTTCTAAGCCCGTAAGTAAATTTTAACTGTTTAGGTTAGTATTTTCAAAAATAAAAAGTAGAAGTTTATTAACATTAGTAATTTTTTTAATTGTTGTTAATCCTGTAAGTGTCGAAAAGAGGTTCTCATTTTATGATAAAAATAGGACTAAACAATTTCAGATGAAATTCTCAATTTTAATGAATTTTTTTGGCAAAAAATTCAGTTGTTGCAAAATGTTAAATTAATCAAATGAAAATTGAAGGTTTGTTTAGCATTGTATGTCTTTATAATAACTTATTCATACAAATTCAGAATTCAAAACTTAATTTATTTAATAACAACGTAAGCCATGTTTGTAAAAAGTATTTATACTCAGCTATTTGTTTTAGTGAGTAAATTTTCTTATTTTACTAAATTTAAAAAACGTTTAAAGTTAAAATTGTCTCAAGAAAACTTTGCGTTGCTATTGTTTAATTTTATTAAACGTAATGAAAGTAGCTTAGGTTTGCCCTATAATTTTTTCCATAAGTTTGTGATTATAAACTTGTCAACTATTACAACAGAAAAAGTAAAAAAAAACTTAAAAAATAAACCAACTTTGATTATAGGAATATTAAGAACAAATGTCGAAAATAATAGTTAACTTAATTTTTTTATCAGTTAACCTTATTATTCTACTAGAGTCATTGAGTTTATCAACACTTACAGTATTTGATGTTGGCAATAGAATCAGTCAACGAAAAATCAATCAAATAAAGGCTTAGAACAGGTTTTACTAAAAGTCTTCTTTTATTTATACTTAAGTCCCGGACAAGACGTTAAAAGGTATCCGTGGTGTGCGACTCGATAACCGAAAGGTTCTTCGTCCAAGGTCCAAATATTTTGAACGTTTTTTGTTATTTAATGAACTATGAGTTTTAGCTAAGATTTTTAATCAATGTTTTTTAAAATTAAGTTTACTAACACTGTAATTGTAAAACAAAACAAAAATTAGCTGAAAAAAAAAATAATAGTAAAACTCATAAACAACATAAAAATAAAGTAAACTTTGTTTACAGTACCACATGAGATTGAAAAGTAACCTATCGGAATGGTTAAAGAAAAGGATCAATAGCTTTTCAACTATATATAAAGGTATTAATTTTCAATAAAATTTTTATAACTACATTGTTATAACTAAAATACAATTTGTTAAGGTAATTATATTTGGTTAATTTTAGTTTTTATGATACAAACTAACTAGAAATAAATTTAGTTATATCCAAATACTAGTTAAAAAATAAAACATTTTTTTTAAAGGGATGAAACACAAAAAATTACAAATTAAACCTATTTTTTTTACATTTACATACGTCTTGTCATTAGATTAACAAAATGTCCAAAATTGCCTGGGTATGAATTGTTTCTTTTTGTATCTTTACATGAATTTTTTTAATATTTTATAAACATTGATAAATTTGTTTGTGTGTTAATTTTATAATACATAGTATTTATAAAAAAGTTTAAGTCTGAAAATATTTTGTTTTGTAAGGATTTTGGTTTAAGTTTTCAACACTAAATAAATTTGTATATAATTTTGATAGATTTAAATTATTGTTGGTTATAAAATGGAAACAAAGTTTATTTAGGATTGAGAGAAAGTAAACTTATTAGAAATAAAAAAATAATTATACTCTGACTAGTAACTGTATAAAACTTTGTTAATATCATTACGGTTACAGTAATTTTTTTTTGAACTTAATCAGATTTAGTTCCAACTTAAATGAAACTTGCCTATTTTTAATATACTAACTGTAAATAGATTTGACTGCAAGATCAGCTCATACTATGGGAATTCTGTTTTGTGGATACCAAAACCAACACAGTCATTTGGATCAGGTACCTTTCACTGAGAACAATCATCGAAAACAAGAAACCCATTGCATGCCTGGATAAAAGATTTCTTATTAGATTTAATAAACTTTTTTACCAATTTAAACCGATTTGTTTTTATACTATTGATTTTTAAAACTGTTGTTTTATTTAGGCCATTTTTTTATTTCAATAAGTTTTATCATTTCTAAATAAATTATTTAGTATTAATGAATTAAAAATCATCAATTTTATAAAAAAAATTAATACTTTGACACTAACAAAGGTATTTATATTATTTCCTGCAGCGTACTTGTAGCCTTGAACTCTTTTACCTTTAGGACCTGTCACGTTTGCGGCTTTTAACTTGTGCTTCTTGCCTACAAGAATATTAAACTTGACTTTTTCTCCTTGTGCAAGAGCCCTTAAGAATATTTTTGGGTTGTTGTTGATGATTGCTGTATATTCAACAAATATATTGCTGTTTTAATCATCACAATGAATAAAACCGTAACCTTTACGAATACTAAACCACTCCACTTGACCATTTACTCTAAGGCTATAGTTTTTTTTTAGATTACCTGACAAGTAACTGTTTTGACTCTCTCGTTGACTGTTTTTGACGCTTTGTCTTTATTAGACGTTTTTGTGGGTAAATATGAATGACCTATCAATCATTGTGCTCTGTTATATTTATTACTACCATCCACATTGTATGATTTTCTAGGTATAAAATCATCTTTATTTTAATAATCGATTGGTAATTTTTGAAATTTGAAGATAATCGTAATTATGATTAAAACCGAAAACTGTAAGATGAAAATGTTGTTAATGATTAGGACGACCTTGCTAATGGTAATTTCTTTTAAACTTATAATGATATTGCTTATACTGCTGTAAAGTATCGTATTTAACATGCTTAGGTATTTAACTAACGCAATCTTTTTGTAAGCATTCTATATTAATTGTCCCTTTCGTTTAAAAACTTCTAAGCTTTCATCAAAACGCTCCCTAGTTTCAATTTTGATCGAAAAGGGCATCAAGTATGCAAGAAAAACTTAACTTTGTCCTCCTCTGGACTTTTGGCCAAGTATTTTATTAAAGTTTGTATACTAGTTCCAAATTGGAACTTTATCTAAAAATCTCAAACTGATTGTTCCTATTAATGAAGTCGTTTCTTCAGAAACCGTAATTTCGTTCACATCGTTCTGTCATTTTGTAATAATCTGATAACTCTTCCTTTCGGCTAAAATCCAATTAATAACCTTTACTTTTCTTTATTACTAGAAATACCTTCATTAATAATTTTCTCCTCGAAATAGCTAATTGTGTCTCGAAAATTTCTTACAAAGTTTAATAAACAAAGATTTTTAGTTAGTTATTGCGCTTTAAATGTTTCACTAAAATTATTTAAACCATTATCACTAGTTTCGTAATTATCGTAAAAAGGTTCGTGTTTTCCTAGCATCGCACGTTCGTAATTTGGTGATCTAGAATAATTTAATCTATTACTAAACTTTTAAATTTTGTTTTGCGTTATTCTAAACTTTAGTTTGCTCAATTAGCTTTGATTTTTTAAATTTCTCAAGGGTACTCAAGGTAGGTTAAGAAATATAGTAGAGCTAAAGTTAACTTATAAAACTTTATATTACCGTTATTTCTCGTCACAAAACAATAAAAAGCATCTTAATATTTTGATAGTAATTTCAGTTATCCTACAATATTTTCAAAATTGCCGAAAACGGTCTAACCTTAAAGAAATATTTAAAAGTATTGGTTAAACTAAATAATACTCTATCTTATGGATTCTTGAGTAAATTTTATACAATAATAATATTAAAAAAGAAACTTTAAATTGTATATAACTGTTGTTTTTCTCTCATAACAAAATATAAAGCTTCTTAAAATGATTTTAAGAGTCTGAGCTATCAAGTGGTATTCATAAAAAAGTCGAAATTGGCTTAAACTAGAGATAAATGCAATAATATTAACTCAAATGAAAAAACGACAGTACACCTGTATCTCATACTAATACTAGGCCAGACGACTACAACACCAGTCAGTCAGTTAGTTACAATTCCAGTGGGTCAGCCTGTTATAGCCGTAGGTCACATTGTTATAACACTATTACTAAATATAAATTCAAAATTATAAATTTTAGAAACAGTACAACTATCACATCACAGTATATCGCAACGTTACAATTATTACATCACAGTAGATCGCAACGTTACAACTATCACATCACAGTAGATCCCAACAATACAACTATCACATCACAGTATTTCGCAACGTTACAACTATCACATCACAGTAGATCGCAACATTACAACTATCACATCACAGTAGATTGCAACGTTACAACTATCACATCACAGTAGATTGCAACGATACAACTATCACATCACAGTAGATCGCAACATTACAACTATCACATCACAGTAGATTGCAACATTACAATTATCATATCACAGTATTTTGCAAAGCAACAAGTATCACATCAAAGTGGATTAAAATATAACAATATTACACCACGGTTTTCCGCAATCATACTCGAACATTTATAGAGCTGCTTAGTCTTTTATAGAGTTGGAGTAAGGGTTATGAACTTAAATCTTGAAATTGATCAAAAACGAACGTATAGTATTATTGTTTTGTTAAAAGGTTTACGTTATTACAAGAAAAAAGTCCTTTTGGTTAGTGACAAAAGCATGGATTTGACAAAAAAACTTTTGTGTTATTGTTGGTAACTAGGCAAATAGGAAATACATTTATACAAACCTATAACAAATTAAAACTTTTAACTTTATTAATGCTTTCGCACAAACAATAAGTGCTTGATTAACAATTTTAGCTGACTATTTGGGTAACTATACTTGGTAGCAAACTTTTAAATGTCAGCTAAAAACTATTTAGTAGATAAATAATACTTTTTTATTTACATTTTTAATGAATACCTTACTCAAACTTTGTACTTAACTCCTCTTCGGTAGCTAGCACATACATTTAAGCTAATTTCTAATTTGTAGTTAACTAATACTTAGTAGCTAACTCATACTTGTTAAATAAGTCATACCGGGTAGCTAACTCAAACTTGGTAGCTGATTTAAACTTGGTAACTAACTCATACTTGGTAGTCAACTCATACTTAGTAGCTAACTCTTACTTTGTAGCTAACTCATACCAGATAGCTAATTTCTACTTAGTAGCTAACTAATACTTGGTAGCTTTTTCTTAGTTTTTAATTATCTTCTACATGTGAGTTGACCTACACTTTGTAGCTAACTCCAACATGGTAGCTAACTCATACTTGGTAGCTCTCTCTAAATTAGTAGCTTACTCATAATTGGTAGCTAACTAATAGCTATTACTTGCTAGCTAACTTCTACTTAGTAGCTAGCTCATTCTTAGTATATAACTTATATTTAGTAGCTGTTTCAAATTTGGTAGCTAAGTCCTACGTGGTAGCTTAATCATACGTGTTATTCAATTCATACTTGGCAGCTAACTCATACTTAGGACCTAAATTATACTTAGTAGTTTACAGTTAGTTACTTAATAGCTAACTCCAATTTGGTAGCTAACTCATTCCTAATAATTAAATCCTACTTGGTAGATAAATAAAGCTTGATTACTAGTACCTACTTAGTACCTAACTCCTAATTGGTAGCTAACTCATACTTTGTAGATAATTCCTACTTGGTAACTAACAGCTATTTGGTAGCTAAGTTTATTTCGTAGTTAACTCATACTAAATAGTTATCTTCTACTTGGTAGCTAACTATAACTTATAAGCTAACTTATACAAAGTATCTAACTCATACTTTGTTGCTCACTCATATTTGGTAGTTAATTTATACTTAGTAGCTAACTCCTACATGGTGGCACTCTCATACTTGGTAGCTAACTTCTACTTAGAAGCTAACTCCTATTTAGTAGTAAAATCTTACGTGGAAGATAATTCCTACTTTGTAGCTAATACCTAATTCGTAGCTAAATCAGACTAGAAAGCAAACTCGTACTTGGAATCTTACTCCTAGTTAGTAGCTAACTCCAACTTGTTAGCTAACTACTGATTAATAGCTCACTCGTAATTGGTAGCTAACTCATATCTGTAAGCTTACTCCAACTTTCTTGCTATACTATACTTGCTAAATAACTACTACTTGGTAGCTAGCTCATAACTGGTAGCTACCTCATACTTTATAGCTGCTTCATACTTTGTAGCTAACTACTGTGTGGTAGCTTTCTTGTACTTGTTAATTAACTTGTACCTGATAGCTAAACTCTTTTTGTCACCTAAAATTCGACAATTTTTTAAAAATATGCAAAGTTAATAAAAGGCGTACTATACTATCTAGTACATGGCCTATTTTATAGAGTACGTCAATGCTAGAAAATGATGGCTAAACAATTAGATTAACAAAATGTGCAAAATTGCCTCGGTATGAATTGTTTCTTTCAGTATCTTTACATGAATTTTTTAATATTTTATAAACATTGATAAATTTGTTTGTGTGTTAATTTTATAATACATAGTATTTATAAAAAAGTTTAAGTCTTAAAATATTTTGTTTTGTAAAGATTTTGGTTTAAGTTTTCAACACTAAACAAATTTGTTAATAATTTTGATGAATTTAAATTATTGTTGGTTATAAAATGGAAACAAAGTTTATTTATGATTGAGAGAAAGTAAACTTATTAGAAGTTAAAAAACAATGATACTCTGACTAGTAACTGTATAAAACTTTGTTAATATCATTACGGTTACAGTAATTTTTTTAAAAACTTAATCAGATTTTGTTCCAACTTAAATAAAACTTACCTTTTTTTAAATATACTAACTGTGAATAGATTTGACTGCAAGATGAGCTCATACTATTGGAATTCTGTTTTGTGGATACCAAAACCAACACAGTCATTTGGATCAGGTACCTTTCACTGAGAACAATCATCGAAAACAAGAAACCCATTGCATGCCTGGATAAAATATTTCTTATTAGATTTAATAAACTTTTTTACTAATTTAAATCGATTTGTTTTTATATTATTGATTTTTAAAACTGTTGTTTTATTTAGGCAATTTTTTTTTAATAAGTTTTATCATTTCTAAGTAAATTATTTAGTATTAATGAATTAAAAATCATCAATTTTATAAAAAGAATAATACTTTGACACTAACAAAGGTATTTAAATTATTACCTGCAGCGTACTTGTAGCCTTGAACTCTTTTACCTTTAGGACCTGTCACGTTTGCGACTTTTGACTAGTGCTTCTTGCCTACAAGATTATTAAACTTGACTTTTTCTCCTTGTGCAAGAGCCCTTAAGAATATTTTTGGGTTGTTGTTGATGATTGCTGTATATTCAACACACATATCGCTGTTTTAATCATCACAATGAACTAAACCACTCCATTTGATCATTTACTCTAAGAGCTATAGTTTTTTTTTTGATTACGTGACAAGTAACTGTTTTGACTTTCTCGTTGACTGTTTGTGACGCTTAATCTTTATTAGACGTTTTTGTGGATAAATATGAATGATCTGTCAGTCATTGTGCTCTGTTATATTTATTACTACCATCCACATTGTATGATTATCTTGGTATAAAATTATCTTTATTTTGATAATCGATTGGTAATTTTTGAAAATTGAAGATTATCGTAATTATTATTAAACCCAAAATCTGTAAGATAAAAATTTTGTTGATGATTAGGACTACCTCGCTAATGGTAATTTTTTTTTAAACTTATAATGATATTGCTCATATTCTGTAGTGTATCGTATTTAACTTGCTTAGGTATTTAACTAACGCGTTCTCTTTGTAAGCATTCTATATGACTCGTCCCTTTCTTTAAAAAACTTCTAAGCTTTTATCAAAACGTTCCCTAGTTTCAATTTTGACCGAAAAGGGCATCAAGTATGCAAGAAAAACTTAACTTTGTCCTCCTCTGGACTTTTGGCCAAGTATTTTATTAAAGTTTGTACACTAGTTCCAAATTGAAATTTTATCTAAAAATCTTAAACTGATTGATCCTACTAATGAAGTCGTTTCTTAAGAAACCGTAATTTCTTTCACATCGTTCTGTAATTTTGTAATAATCTGATAACTCTTCTCTCGGCTAAAATCCGATTAATAACCTATACTTTTCTATATTACTAGAAATACCTTCATTAATAATTTTCTCCTCGAAATAGCTAATTGTGTCTCCAGAATTTCTTACAAAGTTTAATATTCAAAAATTTATAGTTAGTTATTGCGCTTTAAATGTTTCACTAAAATTATTTAAACCATTATCACTAGTTTCGTAATTATCATAAAAAGTTTCTTTTTTTTCTAGCATCGCACGTTCGTAATGTGGTGATCTAGACTGATTTAATCTACTACTAGGGACACGTTCAAAATCCACCCGCAATCAAAATCCACCCGCGATCAAAATCCACCCGATCAAAATCCACCCGATCAAAATCCACCCGATCAAAATCCACCCGAGTCAAAATCCACCCGATCAAAATCCACCCGGGTCAAAATCCACCCGATCAAAATCTACCCGGTTCAAAATCCACCCGATCAAAATCCACCCGGGTCAATATCCACCCGATCAAAATCCATCCGAGTCAAAATCCACCCGAGTCAAAATCCACCCGTTCAAAATCAACCCGGTTCAAAATCCACCCGATCAAAATCAACCCGGTTCAAAATCCACCCGATTAAAATCAACCCGATCAAAATCAACCCGAGTTAAAATCCACCCGAGTCAAAATCCACCCGTTCAAAATCAACCCGGTTCAAAATCCACCCGATCAAAATCAACCCGGTTCAAAATCCACCCGATTAAAATCAACCCGATCAAAATCAACCCGAGTCAAAATCCACCCGATCAAATTCCACCCGGTTCAAAATCCACCCGGTTCAAAATCCACCCGATCAAAATCAACCCGAGTTCATTTTTTTTCGAAATAAGAATTAATTTCTAATAGAATTTTGTAATATTGAATAAAGTTATATGTTTAAACAACTATTGGTATAAAAAAGAGTAAGTATTTATAAAGAAAGAAATTTTAATTAATTTAATAAAATAACTAAAAAAATAAGTTAAACAATATAATTAAACAGCATTAAAAAAAAAAATTATAGTAGCTTTACAAGTATTTAAAATGTTTATAATTTATTAATGTTAATAGTGTTGGTGTTACTTTTAAAAAAAGAAGTAAAAAAAAATAAAAAAAGAATTACGCTCAGTTTCAATCCATTTAAACTTCCTTCTAATTTAATTTCCCAAAGTCAATCATAATTAAATAAAAATATTTACTAAGGATAACTCATAGTAAATTAAAATATCAAAACTATAGAAGTTTATAAATTAGAAGAATCTTTAATAACATTTATTAAGCTAAAGAAAATTACAAAAATCAAATACCAACTAATGTAAATTTATGGAAAATGTTAATTAAATATCAAAAAAAGAAAATTAAAATATTAATCTAAAATTTTTGAGCTTTTTTTTTTGATGTAAAAAGTTTTGTGTTTTGTGCTTTACTTAAATTTCAAAATAGTATTACATACAATATTTTATTATATCAAAAATTTCAACTAACAGTGTTTATAAAAAATAAAATATAGATAAAGAATAATATAGAATTGCTACGTGATAATAAAATAAAAATCCTTTGTTAAATTTGGAAAAACTATCATCTATAATTATATTTTAAACATTATTGTTTTCGACGTGGAAAAGACGTTAAAAGATATTTTTGGTGTGCGACTCGATAACTTTAAGGTATGTTCGTGCAAGAGGACTTAGGACCAAATATTTTGAGCGCTTTTATTTGTCGTTTAGTAAACAATTTATTGACGTTTCTTTTATTAGTAATTTTAAAAAACAGAACATAAGTTTTAATATAAAAATACGAAAACTAATTTACTAAAAATATAAATGAGGAATATGTAAGAAATCAATAACTGTTTTTAAACAATTTTATTGTTTTCTATCTAATTTTTGTTACAAATATTTTTTAGTTATTTTTTTTTAATTTATACAATAATTTTAGTTGCTATTATCGTTTTTTCAAAGTGTTTAAGTTAATTGAATTTTATTTTATTAAATGTTTTTTTATAAACCATCTATTTTTGAAAAAACTAAAAATTGTTTCGTCTAAAGTAACTAAAGTTATAAGTTATTTTTAATTAGATAACAACTTAATTTGTTAGTTTTTAACTAATAGTACAAATTAAAAAGCTAAACATTTTTCTATGAATTCTAAAGTCCTTTACATAAAACAAATATCAACTCTACAGTTCATTGAGTTTGCTCAAATAGCTTGTAAATTGCAACTAAAAAAGTTAGTAGTTAGACTTGAGCTAGGGAAATTATATACTTTAGAATTGTAGTAGTAAACAAATAAGTTGAGTTTTTTAGAAATGACACTATATTTATAACAAATATTACGAAAAAAAAACTTATAACATTTTTAATTTATTATTAACATGTTCTATTTTTACATAGGTTCATTAAAAAAAGTATGTATTTCAGACAAGAGAGTTTAAATTCAAGAAAAAGTTATTTTTATGAATTTTTGTACCAGACTGTATCAACTTAAACAATCGTATTATTAATTTTATTAATAGGTTAAGGCCAGCTTTGAAAGTGATTAATTGAGTGGTTTTATAAAATTTAATCTCTTTTGGTTAACGTTTAAATTTTAAATTTAAAATTTTCTAATCTAAAACTTTTAATTTACATGCGATAAATTTTCTTGAATTAATTTCCGACAATTTAAGTTAAAAGCTATAACTGCATGTTTTTAATTAATTAGTTGTAAACGTTTTATGTTTTTTTATAAATATAAAGTTGCATAGAAATTGTAATTAAGTAAGATAAATTATTATTTACTGTTCAATATTATATTGTTAATTGATATTTTTTAATTCATAGAAATGGAAATGTTATTATTTACCACTATTTTTTTTAAATATAATCTTCATATAAAAAAAGTCCATTTGTTAAAACTTAAGAAATTTTAAGTAATTTAATTAAAAATGAAACAATATTAAAATTAAACAAAATTTTATATTGGTTATAACGAATTTAAACGGTAAAGACAACTATTGTTATAACAAATTGTTTAGTAGACAAATTAACTTTAAAAGCGTGAAAATTTTGTCTAACAAATAAAACCAAAAATTAATAAATATTTAATTTAAAGTTAATATTGAAAAATCTTTAAATGGCAATACAGTAAAGGTAACTATCTAAAGTAAATTAGTGACCTTTTCTTAACAAAGAGAACTTTTATAGATAAATATCTTGTTAAGACCTTTCACATAAAAAAATTATATTAAAAAAATCACAAACTAAATGAATTTTAAACGTTTGCCTTTTACTTTTTTGTAATTAAAAGTAACGAAGATGCAGTTGGATTTAATCAGAGTCGGCAGACAATTGTTTATCTCGGGCCAAATTTCATGTTTCAATTTTTTCCGCGAGCCGTTGTTTTATTCAATTTTTGTTTTTAATCTGTTTTAGTCACGTTTATCTACTTAAAGGGATCAGGCCTGGCATATTTAAAATGTATATTTTTTTCTAAAGTCAAAAACTATTTTTTTTAAAAACTTGTGTCATATTATTATTTCTATCATTATTTACAAGGTGTAGATCATTAAAAACAGGTGTAGATCATTATGTACACTTTTTATAATCAATTTCTATTATTTTATTTGTATTTTCTTTTTAGTAGTTAAAAAAAATCTTTTTTTATTTAATGCACACGTATTTAAAATTTTAGTGATTTTGTTAAACTAGTTAAAATATAAACAAGTATTAATACTTTCATTTTAAAAAGTATAAGTTTTTCTTTTAAAACCTTTAAATACCTTAATAATCTATCTAAAGTTTTTCGGGTTGCAACTTTTTGAAACAAAAAAAGTACAACAGTTACTTCAACCCAGTCACCGTGTTTTTAAAAGTTAAAAACATGTAAAATTGCCAATTAAAAAAACTTTGCAATATTATATAAGTAATTTATCCAAGTACGTAAGCTTTTGTTGTTTAAAAGGAAAAGTGAAGTCTAAACTTTAAAGAAAAACTTCTAGATTTACTATCTGTCTTTTTTCACATCTAAGGCTTAAGCATAATAAATGATTTTTAAATGATATTCAGAAACTTAAAAACAAACTATTATAATTTCTTTTTCTTTTTTGAAAATTTCAATTTAAATTTTGTTTTGTTTAGTTGATCAAATTTACATGCTCGAGGGCCACATATTTACACTTCGAGGGCAGCAGTTTGCTGGCCCCTAAATTAAATGGATTAATTTGTAGTATAAATGGTAGCTTTCACTTGTAATACTCAGTTTTTATAAAAATTATATCGTGTGACGCATTTGTTTAAAAATTACTTAAAAGTTCTAAATTATTAAATTTTATACCTAGAAATAGTAAATTATAATTGATTGTCGTGTAATTGTGATTGAGATAATACAAGATTATTTTTTCTGGCACATCCTTTAGTTTTCTAAAAGTTTTAACATAGTCATATTTGTATAGTAAAACTTTAATTTATTTATCCTGACGTTGTTAAACTTTTATTAGCTCTTATAGTTATACTTATATCAAAAACAACAGTACCTTTAAAAGCTGCTTGCCGGCTGTAGCTATTCAAAATTATATTCAGTAATCAAAAAAACAAAAATATTTTTGTCAAAAATTCCTTATAATAAGCAAAAATACCAAATAACAACTCAAAAAACCTCACAAAATAAGTTCAATCTGTAGTACAGTTTTTATATTCTTAAGTCAATTTATAAGGGACAAAAATACAAGATTTTATAAGTGTTTTTTAAATAAAACTTGTTTAAGATTGGTACTTTGGAGTGGTGAGATTTGTTTAAATGATACTTGATTTAAAAAGAAATAAATAAACAAGGTGCTTGTTTCGATTCGGTTGGATTTTGACTTTGGTTGATTTTGTGTCGGTAGGATTTTGACTCGGGTTGATTTTAACTCGGATGAATTTTGATCGGGTGGATTTTGACTCGGGTGGATTTTGATCGGGTTGATTTTGACTCGGGTTGATTTTGATCGGGTGGATTTTAAACCGGGTGGATTTTGATCGGGTGGATTTTGAAACGGGTGGATTTAGAGTTGGGTTGATTTTGATCGGGTGGATTTTGAACCGGGTGGATTTTGATCGGGTGGATTTTGATCGGGTGGATTTTGAAACGGGTGGATTTAGAGTCGGGTTGATTTTGATCGGGTGGATTTTGAACCGGGTGGATTTTAATCGGGTGGATTTTAACTCGGGTGGATTTTGATCGGGTGGATTTTGATCGGATGGATTTTGAACCGGGTTGATTTTGATCGGGTGGATTTTGACTCGGGTTGATTTTGATCGGGTAGATTTTGACTCGGGTGGATTTTGATCGGGTGGATTTTGACCCGGGTGGATTTTGATCGGGTGGATTTTGAACCGGGTGGATTTTGATCGGGTGGATTTTGAATGCGGGTGGATTTTGATCGGGTGGATTTTGAACGCGGGTGGATTTTGATAGTATACCTATTACTAGACTTTTAAAGTTTGTTTTGCGTTATTCTAAACTTTAGTTTGCATAATTAGCCTTGATTTCTTAAATTTCTCAAGGGTACTCAAGGTAGGTAAAGAAATGTAGTAGAGCTAAAGTTAACTTATAAAACTTTATATTACCGTTATTTCTCGTCACAAAACAATAAAAAGCATCTTAATATGTTGATAGTAATTTCAGTTACCGTACAATATTTTAAAAATTGCCGAAAACGGTCTAACCTTAGAGAAGTATTTAAAAGTATTGGTTAAACTAAATAATACTCTATCTTATGGATTCTTGAGTAGATTTTATACAATAATAACATTAAAAGAAATTTTAAAATGTATATAACTGTTGTTTTTTCTCATAACACAATATAAAGTTTCTTAAAATGATTCTAAGAGTCTTAGCTATCCAGTGGTATTCATAAAGCGGTCGAAATTGGCTAAAACTAGAGATAAATGCAATAATATTAAAATAAACTGATAAAACGACAGTACACCTGAACCTTATACTAATACTAGGTCAGACAACTACAACGCCAGTCAGTCAGTTAGTTACAATTCCAGTGGGTTAGATTGTTATAGCTATAGGTCACATTGTTATAACACGATAACTAATTATAAATTCTAAATTCTAAACTTTAGAAACAGTACAACTATCACGTCACAGTATATCGCAACGTTACAATTATTACATCACAGTAGATCGCAACGTTACAACTATCACATCACAGTATTTCGCAACGTTACAACTATCACATCACAGTAGATTGCAACATTACAACTATCACATCACAGTAGATTGCAACGTTACAACTATCACATCACAGTAGATTGCAACGATACAACTATCACATCACAGTAGATCGCAACATTACAACTATCACATCACAGTAGATTGCAACATTATAATTATCATATCACAGTATTTTGCAACGCAACAAGTATCACATCAAAGTGGATTAAAATAATAACAATATTACACCACGGTTTTCCGCAATCATACTCAAACATTTATAGGGCTGCTTAGTCTTTTATAGAGTTGGAGTAAGGGTTATGAACTTAAATCTTGAAATTGATCAAAAACGAACGTGTAGTATTATTGTTTTGTTAAAAGGTTAACGTTATTACAAGAAAAAAGTCCTTTTGGTTAGTGAGAAAAGCATGGATTTGACAAAAAAACTTTTGTGTTATTGTTGGTAACTAGGCAAATAGTAAATACATTTATGCAAACCTATAACAAATTAAAACTTTTAATTTTATTAATGCTTTCGCACAAACAATAAGTGCTTGATTAACAATTTTAGCTGACTATTTGGGTAACTACTACTTGGTAGCAAACTTTTAAATGTCAGCTAAAAACTATTTAGTAGATAAATAATACTTTTTTAATTACATTTTTAATAGTACCTTACTCAAACTTTGTACTTAACTTCTATCCGTTAGCTAGCACAAACATGTCAGCTAATTCCTAATTTGTAGTTAACTAATACTCAGTAGCTTAATCATATTTGTTAAGTAAGGCATACTGGGTAGCAAACTCAAACTTGGTAGGTGAATAAAACTTGGTAGCTACTCATACTTGGTAGACAACTCATACTTAGTAGTTAACTCTTACTTAGTAGCTATTTCATACCAGATAGCTAATTTCTACTTAGTAGCTAACTAATACTTGGTAGCTTTTTCAAACTTTTTAATTATCTTCTACATGTAAGTTGACCTACACTTTGTAGCTAACTCCCACATGGTAGCTAAGTCATACTTGGTAGCTCTATCTTAATTAGTAGCTAACTCATAATTGGTAGCTAACTAATAGATTATACTTGCTAGCTAACTTCTACTTAGTAGCTAGTTCATTCTTGGTAGATAACTTATATTTAGTAGCTGTTTCAAATTTCGTAGCTAAGTCCTACGTGGTAGCTTAATCATACGTGTTATTCAATTCATACTTGGCAGCTAACTCATACTTAGTACCTAAATTATACTTAGTAGTTTACAGTTAGTTACTTAGTATCTAACTCCTAATTGGTAGCTAACTACTACATGTTAGCTAACTCATCCTTTGTATACAATTTCTACTTGGTAACTAACAGCTATTTGGCAGCTAAGTCTATTTCGTAGTTGACTCATACTAACTAGTTATCTTCTACTTGGTAGCTAACTATAACTTATAAGATAACTTATACAAAGTATCTAGCTCATACTTTGTTGCTCACTCATATTTGGTAGTTAACCTATACTTAATAGCTTACTCCTACATGGTAGCACTCTCATACTTAGTAGCTAACTCCTACTAAGAAGCTAACTTCTATTAAGTTGTAAAAATATACTTGGATGGTAACTCCTACTTTGTAGCTAAGTCAGACTAGAAAGCAAACTCGTACTTGGAAGCTTACTCCTAGTTAGTAGCTAACTCCAACTTGTTAGCTAATTAATACTTGCTAGCTAACTTCTGATTAATAGCTCACTCGTAATTGCTAGCTAACTCATACCTGTAAACGTACTCCAACTTGCTTGCTATATTATACTTGCTAAATAACTACTACTTGGTAGCTAGCTCATAACTGGTAGCTACCTCATACTTCATAGCTGTTTCATACTTTGTAGCTAACTACTACGTGGTAGCTTTCTTGTACTTGATAATTAACTTATACCTGATAGCTAAATTCTTCTTGTCATCTAAAATTCGACAATATTTTTAAAATATGCAAAGTTAATAAAGTGCGTACTATACTATCTAGTACATGGCCTATTTTATGGAGTACTTCAATGCTCGAAAATGATGGCTTAACAATTAGATTTAAAAATGTTTTAATTAACTGTGATGTGATAGTTGTAATGTTTTAATCTACTGTGATGTGATAGTTGTAATGTTGTGATCTACTGTGATGTGCTAGTTGTATTGTTGTAATCTACTGTGATGTGCTAGTTGTAATGTTGTGATCTACTGTGATGTGCTAGTTGTATTGTTGTAATCTACTGTGATGTGCTAGTTCTATTGTTGCGCTCTAATTTGATGTGATTGTTGTAATATTGTGATCTACTGTGATGTGCTAATTGTATTGTTGCGATCTCATGTGTTGTGATTGTTGTAATGTTGCAATCTACTGTGATGTGATAGTTGTAATTTTGCAGTATACTGTTATTTCATTGTTGTAATGTTGCAATCTAATGTGATGTGTTAGTTGTAGTGTTTTAATTTACTGTGATGTAATAGTTTTAATGTTCCTGGACTTAATAATAATTAAGGAATTGTAAAATTATATGGTACATTCAATTATAATATAAACTGTTTACTTTAAACTGTAAATATACTTACGCAAATAGAATGTTTTAAGCTTCAAAGCTAAGATTTAAAAAATCTTTAATTACATTCGATGGTTACTCAATACTAATTTTAGGTATAACAATATTAATCAAATTTTAACTTTATTACTCATACTTAGGTTTTATTAATAATTTTAGTTGAATTTTGTTGTCTCAGGTAAAGGTTTTTTTTATAACTCAAATTTAAATAATATTATAAATTGTATTACTTAATAAATTTAAGATTTTTTGTAAAAGTTGAAAAACAGGAAGTAGAAGCAGATGAAATAGAAGAAGCAGAAGAGGTAGAAGAGGTATAACAAATAGAAAAATAAAGAAGAAATAAAAAGGTATAAGAGGTAGACGAAGTAAATGAGGTAGAAGAAGTAGAAAAGTTATAATAAGTAGAACATCAAACAAAAAAAAGACGAAGTAAAAGTAGAATATTAGGTAAAACAGTTAGAAGAAGTAAAAAAGTAGAAGAATTTTAAGAAGTAAAAGAGGTAAAATAAGTAGTTAAAGTATAATAAATAGAATAATAAAAGGAGATAGAAGTAGTAGATGCGATAGAAGAAGTAAATGAGGCAGAAGAAGTAGACTAAGAAGTGGAAATAAAACAATGTAGAAGAAATAGAAAAAGTAGTGCTGTAATCTACTGTGATGTGCTAGTTGTATTGTTGCAACCTACTGTGATGTGCTAGTTGTAACGTTGCAATCTACTGTGATGTGATAGTTGTAATGTTGCAACCTACTGTGATGTGCTGGTTGTAATGTTGCAGTCTACTGTGATGTGATAGTTGTAATGTTGCGGTATACTATTATGTCATTGTTGTAATGTTGCAATCTAATGTGATGTGATAGTTGTATTGTTCAGTCTACTGTGATCAGATTGTTGTATTCTTGCAATATACTGTGATGTGCTAGTTGTATTGTTGCGATATACTGTAATTTGATTGTTGTAAAAATGCATTCTACTGTGATGTGATAATTGTTATTTTGCAGTACCCTAAGATGTCGTTGTTATAAAGTTGCAATCTACTGTGATGTGATAGTTGTATTGTTTAGTCTACTGTGATGCTATAGTTGTAGTGTAGTAATCTACTATAATGTGCTAATTCTATTATTGCAATCTACTGTTATGTGATGGTTGTAGTATTGTAATAAACTGTAATGTACTAGTTATATTGTTTCGATCTACTGTGATGTGATTGTTGTAATGTTTTAATATACTGTGATGTGATAGTTTTAATGTTGCAATCTACTGTGATATGCTAGTTGCATTCTTGTAATCTACTGTAGTGTTCTAGTTGTAATGTTGCGGTATACTGTTTGTCATTGTTGTAATGTTGCAATCTACTGTAATGTGCTAGTTGTATTGTTTCGATCTACTGTGATGTGATAGTTGCAATCTACTGTTATGTGATGGTTGAAGTGTTGTAATATACTGTGATGCTTTAGTTGTATTGTTGCGATATACTGTAATGAGATTGTTGTAAAAATGCAATCTACTGTGATGTGATAGTTGTTATTTTGCAGTACCCTAAGATGTCATTGTTATAAAGTTGCAATCTAATGTGATGGGATACTTGTAATGTTGCAATCTACTGTGATTTGATACTTGTAGTGTTGCAATCTAATGTGATGTTATAATTCTATTGTTGCAATATACTTTGATGTACTAGTTGTATTGTTGCGATATACTATAATGTGATTGTTGTAATGTTGCAATCTACTGTGATGTGATACTTTTAATGTTGCAACCTACTGAGATGTAATAGTTGTAGTTTTGCAATTATCTGAGATGTAATAGTTGTAGTTTTGCTATCTACTGTTGATGTGATGGTTATATTGTTGTGTGATAGTTGTAATGTTGCGGTATATTGAGAAGTCGTTGTTGTAATGGTGCAATCTACTTTGATGTGATAGTTGTAGTATTGTAATTAACTGTAATGTGATAACTGTATTGTTTCGATCTACTGTTATGTGATAGTTGTAATGTTATAATTAACTGTAATGTGAAATTTGTATTGTTTTGATCTACTGTTATGTGATAGTTGTAGTGTTGTAATCTACTGTAATGTGCTAGTTGCATTATTGCGATCTACTGTGATATGATTGTTGTATATTGAAATCTACTGTGATGTGATAGATTTAATAATGCAATCTACTGTGATGTGATAGTTGTAATGTTGCGGTATACTGAAGTGTCGTTGTTGTAATTTTGCATTCTACTGTGATGTGATAGTTGTAATTTGGCAGTATACTGTGATGTAAAAGTTGTAATGTTGCGATCCACTGAGATGTGATTGTTGTAATGTTGCAATCTACTGTGATGTGATAGTTTTAATGTTGCAACCTACTGAGATGTAATAGTTGTAGTTTTGGAATTATCTGAGATGTAATAGTTGTAGTTTTGCAATCTACTGTGATGTGATAGTTATATTGTTGTAATCTACTGTGATGTGATAGTTGTAATGTTGCGGTATACTGAGATGTCGTTGTTGTAATTTTGCAACCTACTGTGATGTAATAGTTGTAATGTTGCGGTATACTGAGATGTCGTTGTTGTAATTTTGCAATCTACTGTGATGTAATAGTTGTAATGTTGCAATCTACTGTGATGTGATAGTTGTAGTGTTGCAACATACTGTGATAAGATAGTTGTAGTGTTGCGGTGTACTGTGATGTGATAGTTGTAATGTTGTAATCTTCTGTGATGTGATAGTTGTAGTGTTGCAATTTACTGTATTGTATTAGTTGTAATGTTACTGGTTTTAGTAATAATTAAGAAATTATAAAGATATCCGGTATGTTCAACTATAATTTAAACTGTTTACTAAAAAAATGTTTTAAGATTTAAAGCTAAGATTTAAAGAACTCTAATTACATTCGAGTGTCTACTAAGTTTAGGTTTATTCATATTTATCAAATTTTAATTTAATTAACATACTTAGGTTTTATTAACAGATTTTCTCGATTTTGGTTGACTCGGCTAAATGTTTTTTTTTCTTACTCAAACATGAATAATATCAAAAAGTTCTTTTACTTTATAATTTTAAGAATTATTTTAAAGAAATAGCTTTTCTTTTATTTTGGCTTAGATTGTTCTAAACAGTTAACAGAAAAATATTCTAACTGTTAAGGTTTAAAGTAGTGAAAAAATACTACGATATAAAGTCATATTCAACTAAAATATTTTTTGAAGAAATAATGTACATATTTTCAAATTAGAAATAAATTTTATTTTTATAGCTGTTTTGATTACTAATTAAACAAAACTTATCTGAGGAAACATTTTATAATTGTTATTACTTATTTTTTGGATGTTTTTAGAAGGTGCAATAAGCCGTAGATCATTTAAAAAAGTAGTCCTCGAAGACCTATTTATTTTCATCGACGTTGTAAATATGCGACTTAAATTTACGATCAAGATTATTGGCAGTGATTACAAACAATTTTTGCTAATTAAAATTGTTTTATGGTAACTGTAATTGTTACTAGAACGACCGCTCAAAGGTTTGTTACTATTTTTTTTTTAACATTGTCATGTATTTCAAAACCTGGTATAAAGAATGTATTTGTTACATACATTTTATTAACAATACTAACTAATAAATGAAGGGATTTAAAATTAACCATATCACATAAATAAGTCCATTTATTCTCATTATGATAATAAGATTCTACTGATTTTAACTGTTTACAAGTGATATTTAAGCCTCCTGTATAAATAATTTTACGTTCAAAAGCTGTACAAGCTGAATAAACTCTTTCATTTTGAAAATCTCATAATTTGATCCTTTTATTTTATTGCTACAAATTTATAAAAATCTTCTCTGATACCCTTTTAATAACCGCCATTTACAAAACACTTTAGTACAAGTTTAAGTTCAACTAAACTTTAGAACAAGCACTATAGTACTTAAAATGATTAAATATAAGTTTCAGTGCTTTTTAACATTTTGTTTTTGCACAATATCATTTAAAAGAACACGTCCATTAAAAATGTTCATCATATTCACCTAGAACATTAACGTCAGTATTAACTACAACAATTTTGCTAGAATTCTTTTCGTTACCATTAGTCTTAAAGTGTTTGAAGTCTGAAATCAGGACCTTTTAGTTCATTAATTTTGTTTTAAACAATTTTATTTTTACTATACCTACTTACTCACATAATTTTACACACATACTTTCTCTTTATTAGATTTTGAGTTAAAGTAATAGAACTTAATTTTTTTGTTATAGTTATTTTTTCCACTCAGCGAACAAACATTTTAAGGTACCAACTGACATGAGTGAATTTTCTATTAAGTAAAATAAGATATAAACTAACTGTAAATTTTAGTTAAACAAGTTAAAACTTAAAAAGACTTTATATTAATGAAGTTAATCATCACAATACCAAGACGCTTTTTTAACAGAAAATATTAAATCACGACTGAACTCTATATTTTAAATATAAACACAACTAACCATTACTTTTGTAAATATGATTTTCAATAATTAGTTCATTTAAATCTTCTCTAGATTCATTTATATATTTAAACTACTTATTTAATTTTAATATTTTAATTTAAAAAACAGCTATTTTAATGATATTTGTTTTTGTTTGACAGTTTGTTTATTTTTTTAAAGTTGTTATTTTATTTTATTTTTAAGGTAATTTTTTTTAAATATAGCTTAGAAATTAATTAACTATTTGTTAAATTTAAGTTTGTTGTAGTTTGTCTTATTTCAAGTTAAGTTTTGTTTCTTTTTTAATGATAGTATTAATAGTGTTAAGCTTTATATTTTTTCTCTCTTGTTAAAGTTGTTTTTTGTTCTATTTTAAAACAATTTCAGCCAAGCCTGCGTTTTTGTGTTGTTATCTTTTATTGTATATTTGTAAAATAATTTGCAGATTTTTTGTTACTTAATGGGTATTGTTCGTTTTTAGCAACTGTAGTTTTACAAATTTTTTATTACTTTCGTTTTTAAAGATTTATAATTATTAAAAAGTGATAAAAAATTTTAATAATTTTTATTTGTGTATAATTAATTTATATTTATAACGAAAATTGAAAAATTTTTAGAGTAATTTGTAGAGTGCTTTTTTAATATTATATTAATTTATCTCTTTTACTAAAAAACATAAAAAAAATCATAACAACTATAAACTTTTCACTTTTAAATGCTTTTAAACGTTTTATTAAAACAGCTTACTTATATTTGTTGAATAAAATAAAAGCTTATGTCTAACAACAAATTTTAAAACCTATATATTTTGTAGTTATTAATTTTTAAGGAAAACAAATAAGATAAATTGTCTCAAAAAAATTATGAAATTACCTTTAAGGTAAAAATAAAATATATAAGCTTACGTAAACATTTCTAATAATTGGTTATAGTATCACTTTTATTTCTTTATTTATTATTTAGGAATATTAAAGATTCAAAGTAAATAAATAAAATCAGGCCGATTTTCTTTTATAATACATTTACTATAGCTTTTATAACGTTTACTAACGGTTTATTGGTACTATTATTTTTTTATAACTCTTAGAAGTAGATAATACGTTCGGTTAAAATATCTTTTTTATAAACATGTAAACAAATAGTTTATAAAATCTAAATAAATACATTAAAACTTTTTTTTATAAATCCTGAATTAAATCAAAATTTTATAATTGTGCAGATGGTCCTGAATTGGTTTTTGATGTAACAAGTTTTAAAAAACAATTCTTAAAATAATATATGGCTAAGTTATAATAAAAGCCTAAAATAACAAAATGTTTGTACTGTTAAAATAAAATTTTATTTTTGTTAGTTTAGTTGTCAGTGTTTTATTAAAAAACCTGCAGTATTTATAATTTTTACAATTATTAATACTTTTTTTAAGTGTGCACTCCTACCACTGCTATCAAAAGAGCGCTTTTGATAAAAAGCATTCAAATGGGCTGTGGCATTCTTACGAAAGTGCTTATTTAATAGGAAGTAACCTTGAAACGCGTAATTATGAGATAGACTATCATAAAATGCATAATCTTACAATTTTATTAAGTTTACAGTTTTAAACATATTTGTTTAGTTATCTTCATGAATTTTTTATAAGCGTAGATCAAAAACTTTTAAGTTAACAAAAAATAAATAGCGAAATGAATCTCAGTCTCCAATTTTTATCTAAAGTTAGTACGAAAACAAAAAATAGTAACTACAAATTTTTGCTGCTAGCTTTAAATTGAAACATTTTCATTGAGTTAAATGAAAATTATAGTTGTTACTCAATTTACAGAAACTATCAAATTAACTTTCATTAATAACAGAGTCC
This sequence comes from Thalia democratica, assembly GCF_965202585.1. Classification (NCBI taxonomy): domain Eukaryota; kingdom Metazoa; phylum Chordata; class Thaliacea; order Salpida; family Salpidae; genus Thalia; species Thalia democratica. The sequence goes on from NC_139165.1 coordinate 80,511,031, forward strand.
TTTTTAATTTCATTCCCTTAATTAATTTTAATAATAGTGGCTGCACCACTATGGGCGTCTTCAACAGTTTCGGTTTTTATTTTTTGTGGTGAAGAATGATGTTGCTTTCATCACATTACAGCTGGTATATTTTCATTTAATCGAAACACTCGATAAAAAAGTCAGTACATTTTGCAATCTCCCTATGGTATCAATAAGTTTTAACCTTCCCCTCACTAATTGCCGATTACTTTAATGGCGCCATTACCTGCTACCCTAATTCTTTTAAGTCGTGTTGTTTTTAATGAGATTAGTAAACAGAATCTATGAATTTACTCGATTAAACCCTCCACACGCTTCTTTTTAATGTCGAAAAGTCAAGAAACTCAGTATTTTTCCTATGTTATCTAGCTTTATACGACAAAAAAAAAGTTATAACTACTTTGAATTTTCGTCTTAGAATTTAGTAAATCAGTAAAGCTTTCTATTTGAATAAGATTTACAATTTGAAAACCCCCTCTGCGGTGAAACTGAGTAATTGTTTATTCTCAAAAATAATAAATTATTAGTTTAGTAAATCACCTAACAAAATTTATGTCAAGCCCTAACATCAAATTAAACAAAGTGTCTATATATTGCAACCCATCTGGTTACTACCGGTCCTCTTTGATTTTTCTTTTCGATAAAATCTCTGAACTGTCTTTTATTATATTACTTATATTTATTATATTTTATTTTATTATTGATTACTATCATATAACGATAAAAATAAACTAAACCCTTTAAAAGCTTGATTTAAATAAAAAAAGTCTATACAGTGTATCTTTTGCATCTTTTATGTCTCCAGTACATTAGCCTTAGGTGAAGTACAAAGTTTGATATTTAATCATTGTGCTTTTAAATTTTTAGGTACCGTAGCTAAATATAATTAGATTCTAAATCTACCAAACTATTTAAAGTCTATGAAGGTTAAAAATATGAAGTAGAAAAGAAACAAGTGGTCCAAAGTAGTAAGAGTACAAAATGAAAGATTTTGTTCAGTTTGTACAGTATTTAAAATCTAAATTATTGTTATCGGATTTTATATTTCTGAAAAAAATTAAAATTTTTAGAATCTTAGGATCATCATGATAACAAATGGACTAATTATGCAGATATGATTGAATCTATATGTGATCATACTGCAGTTAATATGGATAAAAAATGTTTGTAATTGATACAAGTGATTTAAAACATTTTGAAGTATACAACAGCGTTTCTAAAAAGTTTACATTGTTAAATGTCAAACCTCTAATAAGTCAACTTAATTTCTATTCTAGAACACTTGCTAGCATATAGTAATGTGGATTTTAACTTACTAAATGTTTTATTTTTTTACCTAGTCGTATTAAGAAAAAAAATAAGTTCAATATTAACGTAGTTTTGTATAAACAGCTTTTTAGAAGATTCAAAAATTTGCTTTATAGACACCTTTTCAAAAGTTTAAATTTTTTAATAAAATAATGGAAAGAAAAGTATATAATGATACATGGTATAAGAAACTAACAACTTTTAATCAGATTGATTTAATAACAAAATAACTTCAAAGTGATATGATTGAAAATCAAAGGACACTTTTAATAAAGATTTAATATCAAAACTTAATAATTTTTAAATTTTATAGCAACATGTTTTTTAAAAACTTCATATCAAAGCTTTTAATTTTTTCAAATAATGCTAGTATCAAAATAAACAACAAATTCAAAATCTGATTTTTCTAAATAATCAGAATCGTGTAATAGCTGAAAAACTGTGTATTGTTATATATTATTATTCGAAAGCGATAGTTTTTAAAATAAATTACTAATTATATATCAAGTCAACTATAAATCATTAATTTCGTACTACTGGTGTACGTATACTTATATACAAATACACCTTTTGTAGTTCACTATCATTGCATTCTATATGAGTATATTTAAAAAATAAATATAATAAATCTAATATGTTTATTTTTAATGACAGTTTTTCTAATAAGTACGTTATGTTGCTTAAAATTAAATATAGTTAACTATTTTGTGCTATATTTATGCATTAAAAACATGTAAAGTTATAATAAACTTGTTTTATTTGTAGGTATATAAAAATAAACGACGTCAATTTTAATGTAAGAAAAACTTAATTTTTTATAATAGTTACGGAATCTTTATTACAATACGTCTTTTATCACTTAATATTGGTTTACATGTTCTTTTTATAAGTTATTAAATAGGAAACAACCACTAAACTATAAACAAGAAAAGAGTTTCATATTAAGTTATTTTATTCAGTGACAGCCAATAGTACATAGAAATACTGCAAAATATTTATAAACATATTTATACTAAATTTAAATCAAAACTAAAAAAATATTGCAAAGTACTAAAAAACAGAAGTTAGCTCGCAGCTTCTATACAAACAACTGAAAATTTCGTACACAAACAAGTGGCTTCAGAACTTTGTATACTTTAGCAAAGCTGCACGTTTCAAGCTACCCTTAAGCACAGAACAATTGAGTATCAACTTGTAATCGTTAATGTTATAAGCATATAAGTTTAGCTCAGAATCGAAAATACAAATCATATCTTTTATATTAAACGCTCCAATATATGTATCTTTTTTTAAAGGGAGATAAAAAGTTAACATTGTAAATCTTCTAGAAACACTGTCATATACCTCGCAGTTTGCTATAGGACTATTATCAATAATAAACATTTTATTACCCATACTTAATGACGAATGACAGGATTTGGGTTCATTCATATCACATAAAAAAGTCCATTTGTTTTCATGAAAATCATAAGACTCTACTGACTTCAAGGTATCACAATAACTAGTTACATAATATCCTTTATTACACGTTTTAATACCTCCGGTAATAATAACTTTACCTTCAAAAACTGTGCAAGCTGAATTACTTCTCTCCGTTAGTAAGCTTGCTACATGATACCATTTGTTGTCTTTTATATCATACTTATAACATTCATCAGTACAAATTTCATCGTAAGCGATATCACAACCGAGAGAGTAGTTTCTATAACAACCGCCAATTAGATAAATACTTTTCATAAATGAACAGACGACATAGTTTTTTAAAACACCAGGAGTTTGTTTCAACTCTTTCCAAGCTTTTTTCTTAGCAGAATACGATTCAAAATGAAAAGTCCACATATTATTTTTATATCCACCAAGAACATAAATATCAGAACCAATTACAGCTGTTTTGTTTGAATCTCTTTTTCTTGACATTGGACTCATTTTGATAGTAGTTAGAAAATCAGGACCTTCTAACTTAATAACTTCATTTGTAGATACATCATTGCTTTTTCTTCCTCCACAAATAACATCAAATTCATCCTGATTACAATAACGATTTTCATACAAAACTTGAGACCTTCTTCTTAAAGATGTAGAAAACATTTTGACTTTGACAACCTAATTATTTAGATATATATCCCTGATTAAAGTATATTAGTCATATTAACTACTAATAATTTAATTTAATTAAACAGTTTTTAATTTAAACAATTTAAAACTAGTGTTTTTTGATTAAGAAGAAAAAACATTAGTTGAAGGAAAATATTTTTTTTAGTTTTAAAAACAAGAAAGTTAGGTTTTAAAGAGATAGTTTTAGTTTTGTTTAATTTTTTTTAGTATTCTAAAATTTGAGTGACTACGTTTAAAATTACTTAAATTTAATTATTTTTTAATAAAAGCTAAAAATAAAATAAATAAAAGTTTTTATAAAATATATAGAAATCTAAAAAAATTGAGAAATTATTTTAACAAAAATATTTTTTTTTAATGACTAACTGTCATTAAAAGTTTATATTGCAATTTTATGATATCTAATAGAGAAGTTGAAATAGTTGTCTTTGTCAATTAAAAGTTATGATAACTAAACAAATTTTTGTTTTTAGTCTGTAAATTTGTGTTATTTAAATTGTAAAATTGTTAAATGTATAACATGTAACAATTACACTAAAATTGTTTCTTTTATATTAATAAATGGTAACAGCCTCTCTAACATATGTATACGATATTAATTGAAAAACAAAAAAAAAGCCTGAAAATAATTGGACGTAAGACCTGTTTACTTTAATCAAATATTGAAAAACATACTTTTAGCTTAAATAAACACTAAAAACTACAAGGGTTTTTAACTAAATCATATCTTAGATAAAAAAGTTGTTGTTTGGGTTGTATAAATTATAATAATTAATATAAGTTAGTTACACTCAATACAAGTAACAACAGCTTAATATTGTGAATTAAATTATCTTAATATTTAGCTTAAAGCCGTGAACTAGATGCTTTTCAATAAAAAAATTTAAAAAATATTTTTATAAAATATATTTTGAACATTTTTACAAATTGTAGCTAAAAATAAAACTTTTTAAATGATAAGTTCGAACACGAGCATAAAAATAATTTTATAGGCAAATTTATAAATTTTTCAAAAAACATTAAACTTTAATGTCAATTATTTTCCTTATCTTAAAAGCTATTATTTTTTTTTTTTAAACGCATCTTTGTCTTTAATTTAAAAAAAAATTGGTTTGGGGTTTGAATTATTTCATGGGGTTCCTCCAAAAATAAAGTTTTTTTTTTTTCATTATTATGGTATTAAAACCAAAAATTAATATTTTTTTATTCTATTCCTTTTATTTTTTCCCCTTGTCTGCATGTTTTTTAAACTCTTAGATGTTTATTTTATAAATAATGTTATTATCTTTTATGATTTGGCCCAAAACAAAATGATGTATATTACACTATCATTTGCCTTGGCCATTTCCTAGATAAAAAATTGATAAAAGGAAAAAAAAATTAATAAGAATATGAATTACAACAAATTTAATAAAATTACTTTAGTTTAATTAGATTTTTAGTAATTCACATTCTTATTAGTTTTTTTTTTCCTTTTATCAACTTTTTATCTAGGAAATGGCCAAGGCAAATGATAGTGTAATATACATCATTTTGTTTGGGGCCAAATCGTAAAAGTTATTAACATTATTTATAAAATAAACATCTAGAAGTTTTTATAACATTCAAACTAAGAGAAAAAATAAAAAAAATAAAACAAAATAAATTTATTTTTGATTTTAATACCATAATAATGAAAAAAAAAACCTTTATTTTTGGAGGGACCTCATGAAATAATTCAAACCTCATACCATTTTATTTTTAAATTGAAGACAAAGGTACGTTCTCTGAAAAAAAAAAATTAGATAGCTTTTAAGATAAGGAAAATAATTGACATTAAAGTTTTATGTTTTTTAAAAATCAATAAATTTGCTTATTAAATTAACTTTACGCTCGTAGTTCGAAGTAATATTTTTGTTCAATAAATTTGTTTCAACAAATGTCTTTGCTCAGAAAATACTGCAAAGCAAAACTACTACAGTGCTAAATTTAAAAGAAATGTTTTACAAATGAGACTAATATGACTTTGCTTGTCACCAAAGTTTTATGTCAGAAAGTTTATTTTATTTATAAAATGTCTGGGTTTAAAGTTATAAAGCTTTTTAAGACTAAATAAAACGTTTTTTTTTTATATGTCATTTTGCTTATTTTTTTTTAATAAAAAGTTATTAAAAAAAACATTTTAAATTGAATTAAGCAGGGATATGGTTGTGCTTATTGTTTTTACTTTATTTTAACTGTTTAAATGCATATTTCTAAAATATTGTTTTACAAAAACAATAAATTTCTATAAATGACGTTTAGAATTTATATGTATTTAATAACTATTATGTTAAAAATTTGAAATCAGTTATTACTTGTTGTTGAATGCTTATAATCTTTAAATTACCTTATTAAAACAAAGCTTTTGAAAATAGAGTTGTTTACACAATAAAAAGATTTACTTGTGCAGTAAATAAAACAATAGCTGTTTGCTAAAGGTTATTATAAAAAATACAGTCATGCAGGTGCAGTAAAAGCGTCTATATTGAATAATAATAACTATAAACTAAAACAGCGAAATCATTAAATTATACTATAAAAACAATGTATGTGTAAAATTTAATCTGAAACTTAACTGCATTTAAAAATACGCTTTTTCTTAAGGGTCAACATTTTTTTATTGAAATAAAAACTTTATTAATGCTTTATTCAATGGCGCCACCTGACACAACTTCTGCTGTAGATTGAAAAAAAATTTTGTTACAAATTGCAAATGTTTTAAAACCGTTAGAATCTTGACCAAATAAAAAATTCTTGACTTTGATTTTCCGTTAAATAATTTTTAAACAGAACTTTAATTTTTCGTTCAATTTAAAGTTGATAGTCCTACCAAGACTTTCAACATCTCACTTTATCATTTTGTGTAAATTATAATATTCTTAGAAATTATTTAAATTTTCTCATTGTTAAAGTATTTTAGGTGATAAATGTAGTAAACTAAAAACATGAACTAAAATTATGTGTTAAAAAAAATAGTTATGTTTTTTTCTATTATAATTAATTACCGGCAGTTTTTTTTTGACCTAACAAGTTTTTTTCTTGAAAAAAATCATTAACAGGCTGCAGTTAATTAAAATAAATGTATAAAACACATTGAAAATACTGTTTAAATCTATAAAATTACTACGATATGCAGTAATAAAACAATAGTGTGTATTAGGCACGTAGCTTGGTACGTCTCTGCAAATATACAGAAACGTAAACATTTGTGCGAAAAAACTCGCTTTTATTTCGATTATTAAGACCTTGTTTTTTTAGCTTTCAGTATTTGTTTATACTTAGTTTTGCACTCCTTAGAGATAGTTTTTAAATTTATTTTACTCCCTAGCACTTATAGCATCGTAAATATTGAATAAATTGAATACATTTAAATTTAAATATAATTTTTTTAATTAGAACTTTTTTCAATGATTTTATAAATGCTTAGGTTAGTTAAAGTTATTATTTTTCAAGATTAATATAAACAAATCATAGTTTTTTTATAGTGTTTTTAAACTTTATTTTTTAATTAAAACTTATTTTAAAGATTTTCTAAATGCTTACCTTAGTTAAATTTTTTATTGAATTTTTTAGCAAAATTGAAAGATTGAAATTGTATATTGTTGCCACACACTCAAAGTATCCTGGACAGAGAAGCCAAATGTAGCCGAAACGCGGAAAATTTGTTAAAAAATGAGCTATTTACCACAATAGCTGTTAGCTTAGCATAAACCTCTTTTGACCTAAATTTTGATTTTTATAGCAGAACGGCCTTAAGGGGCGTCACTTTAACGTTAAGGGGAATCTCATTCTACAAAACATTTTGAAAAATAATTTATCAAAATTTATAAACTTTAGTAACAATACTTGTAACTACAAGTTGTAAGGTTTAGAATAATAAATTTAAACTGTGACAAGTTAAAACATTATAAAAGAATCTAAAGGAACACTGCTCTTCAAATAAAATAAATTTAGAAATATTTTAAAAATGCTCATGCTCATAACTTTTATTAAAAAAATCATCAGTATTAAAAAGCAAATTTTTAGTATGTTTTAAAACTTCAATTAGATATATGTATTTTTCATTTTTTCAGGTAGAAAATTAAATAATTTGTTTAAATGTTAATTTAAACTTATCTAAACTTTTTTATATTGTTTAACGAAAATAAGACGAAATAAAACTTTCAGCAGAATATTAAGATTAGTAAGTTGTTTATGTAACATTGCCAAACCCTTAATTACACTGAATATACAATTTTTTAAATTTACAAAGTGTTCAATTTATTGTTTTGAAGCAAAATAGAAGGTGGACTTTGAAGTAAATCTGATGGTTGTCTACCATAAAAAATTAAAATATCCTAGAAATAAAATAATTAATTGTGATTAAAGTCTTAAAATACTTAAAGTTTTTTATCAAAAAGTTTTCTTTTTAGTTTAATTTTTGTATTCTACTTTATATATTTAAATGTTATAATAAATTTTTAAATGACTTGAATAAACTTCAAATTTTATGATTTCATTCAAGTTATATAGTTTATAACCAAGACATTACTATATTCAAATTACTATTTATTCAAACATAAGTTTATTATTTTCAAATACAAAAATAAGGTTTAACATTTTTTTAGTTTTTAGAAATGTCTCTTTGACTTAACTTTTGCACATTTTTGTTGGTCACTCTTTACTCAAAAAAAAAACAACATATTGAGTCTTAATGAAATGGGTAAATAAGATTTCTTGAAACAACCTATCTGCAAATTTTAATTTAGTAATGTCTTGCATTATTAAAGTCTAGGACTGTTTGTATAGTAGCCATATACAATGTAGCCTTCAAATGTGCATAAATTTGTTAACTACTAAAATAATAAAATTGGTTAACCTGTGTTTTTAATTTAGTCCAGTTTTATAAGCTAAATCTTATTAATAATATCTTTAAAGACTCTCCTTTAATAACAACTGAATATTTGAACTGAATACTTATTAATTATTCAAGAATTAGCTAAATGACTTTAGACTAGTAAAAAACATTTTACCTATAATTTTAGAACTTAACAGTTATATAATGTTTTCTTTTTAATATTTAACACTTTAATTACTCTTTTTAGCTCTTCTTTGATATCTTAAATAAGTTCTTTTGTTATTTGATAAATATTTTTGTTTCAATTTTGGTTTTGATAAATCATGTTTTTCAAGAATTCTAGAAGTTATGATATTATAGCTTAAGTTTAGAAGTGTACAAATTTTTCTAAAAACAGCTGTATTTAAATCAAAACTAAACAATGTCTTTTATTCACTAAAAAAATTAACAAAGTATTATGTAAAATAATCATAAAAAATTTAAAAATAAGTTTTGTGTAATAAGTATAACAAAATAATAGTTAAATAATTGATCTTAATCATCTAACTGTTATAAAAAAGAATCATTAAGAACAATTTTAACAAAATATTCATTAAAAAAATTTGATGGATTTGCTTCATTAAAAAAGTTTTCAGCTCACATTTCCCATATCCTACAATATATGAGCAAATAATTAAATTAAGGCTTTTAAAGCATTCAAAAAGTCAATGAAATGTACATTCATTTTTGTGTCTTTAGATAAAATGATTGTGCTAAGAATTAATGTTTCAGTTTTAAAATTTGTTTGTATCATTTATAAATTTAACATCAGTAGATTAGTTTTTTTATAGTATCATCCATAAAGTCTTTACTAAGATTTTTTATACAAGCAAAAACAGTTTCAATTAACTTTTAAGATATATTCAGTTAAAAAAGGTTTCAGATAAATACTGTGTGTGGAACTCTTAAGTTACCATGAACTTTTTTTGAAATCTCATGCTAGTGTTGATATCCTTTAAGTATCTCATACAAGTTTTTATGCCTTAACTATTTCTTATTTCTTACAAATATTGATTTTTTAAACTCTTCTGTAATTATTTAGGTATCTTTTTGTATTTAAACTTAATTAGTATTATTTTTATTCAAAAATCTTCTAACAAAACAGTTTTATTTCTATTTTATTATAAACTCCTAACTAGTCTGAGGTAACCCAGGCTGACTATTTTGCCTCAAAGAGTGGAAATTCTGATTATTAACTCAGCTAAATTATAATTACTTTAACTTAGTAGTTAGAATAGTTAAAAGCAAAGTATACATTTGTAAGTTGTTTAAAAAGTAGGAAAAACATTTATCTAACTAACTAATGAATTTTTATTAAGTAAAAAAAAAATAATATTTATTTTAATAGCTTATTACTAACAAAACAATGTTTTACTTCTATATTTGCATATAGGAGATCCTCAGTTGTTGTTAACAAATCTGAAAAAAAAAAATTGAAAAAATATTATTTCTTATTTTATGATAGTTAACTTTATAACAGCCTATTTAATACAAAGCACTAAAACATTTATTTGTCACAGCTGGTTAAAAATGAAAACTGTCAAAATTGAAGCACCTACTAGGAAGAATAATCAAAAATACACTTCTAAATGGAAATCTGTTCCTGAGTTTAAAGGTAAAGTAGTTGATTATTGCTTTACATAAATAAGACTTATTTATTAAATACAGAATATGATTTTACTAATAGACTGGATTATGCCTGATGTTTCTAGTTCATACCACGTAAGGTGTAGATATTGTAAGAAGAGATTAAAAGCGAAATTCTCAAGTCTTAAATACCATGCTAATACTAGTTAAAATTTAAAAAAAGTTAGTTTTAACTAATCATCCTACCAAAAATTTTGAATAACAATTAAAAACATGTTAAGGGCATAGGGATGTAGATTACCATTTTTACAATTTAGTCTTATAATATTGAATTTTAACTAAGCCTTAAGTTGCTTTTTATAAATTAAAAAAAAGATCAAATTATTTTTTGAGATATAGCAGGTCATATTGGATAGCAACAATAGGTTCCTTTTGGGAGGGGCAAACTAAAACAGCAAAAAAAGACTACTTCACTAAAAATCTATCTTCTTCTACGTTTTTCGAGATAAATGCCACAAACTTTCAGAATATTCTGCTTTCAATTTTTAAAACATTGTGTCGGAAGAGAATTTAAACAAACAAAAAATAATAATTTGTGACAAAAAAACAGAAAAAAAACTGTTTATTTTTTGTTTATTTTTTTATAATTTAATTTTTTTAATTTTAAAAACATTCTTTCTGACAAAGTTTTAAAGTACATTAAACAACATATCCTGAAAGTTTGAGGTATTTATCTCAAAAAACGTAGGAGAATATAGATTTTTAGTGAAGTAGTCTTTTTTTGCTGTTTTAGTTTGCCCCTTCCAAAAGGAACCTATTGTTGCCTCCCACTTTGACCTGATATATATCAAAAATTGTTTTTTATTATTAAAAACAGTAAAAACCATCTTGTAGCTTAGAAACTCAATAAATTAAGATCAAAATGTGAAAAAAGTGTTTAACCCCCCTATGCCCTTGATACTTTTATTAAATTTTTTTTGCATTTCTTAATTTGAAAAATAACTAAATTAATTTTCATACTGCTCTACTATTAGCATGTAGTTTTCATAGATATTCATGATTAAAACTTCAGTAACAGGTTTTATTCATTATTTTTTTCATAAATGGGCTAGATTTTGCATGCTTGTTTTCTAAAATGTTATCATTTTGTATAAAATTTACCTGAACACAGTAAGCTGAAAACGGGTTAAAGCGGCCATTGGTTATAATAAAATAATATTGCTGAAAAAAAAAATTGTACAAAGTGTTAAACATAGTTTAACAAAGTTTGATTTTTTTTTTAAATAGGTTTTGTTGTTTTTCTGCTTGAAGTATTTAAGAAGTTATGTAAGTTTTGAATCCAACTAGTTTTTGCCTATACAGTTTGAAAACTACTCCAAGTTCTTAATAGTTTTGACAAAATTTTCTTGCAGAATGTTAGAAAAAATTTCTGTAAGACTAATTTAGAGAATTTTTTTTGCATTTATCTTAAACTTTGTTGAAATAGTATTGGAAAATAAATAAGTTATATAAAAACTTAAAACTAACTTAATATTTTTTATTTGATATTTTTTCAAAAAAAAAAGTGCAAATAGGCATCAGGATGTTGCTTGTATAAACCTAAAATTAGTTAATTTCCTAATGATTGTTTTATTTTGTAAAATTGTATATAAAATTTTTATCATATTTGCTAAAAAATAAAAATATGAAGATATTTCAGCACCAAGCAGTTGAAATATTCTCTTTTAGAAATACTTTGTAGTATATTACCACAAATCATCAGTGAAATTTTCAAAAGATTATAAGTTTTAAATTAAGAAAATATACACTTTTTTTCAATTTTTCAAAGATATCTGACATTTTTAACACTAATTTAAAGAAATCAAAAACCTAAAAAAGTTTTTATATAAAAGCTTCTAAGGTATTTTTTAGCAGTTAATGTTGGCCTTAATTTTGATAAAAATTTTAGTTTTTTCAATTAATTTTTCTTTTTTTTAAAAGTAAAAATTTGCTACATTTAAGCTTACATAATTTAATTTTATTCACAGGCCGCAAATGAGATATTTATATAACAATACTTTTATATTTTTTTTATTGAGAGATTGTTTCTTCCAAAGTAATAAAGTCCACAGTTTTCATTTAATAAAAATGTTTAATATTGAAGAATTATATACTACACGTACATTTTTTTGCATATAAAAGCAATTTAAATCTAATTAAATTATATTCGAACATTTTATAAACATTATAAAAGTATTATCAGTAAATATACAATTATTTCTAGTAATCTATTAAGTTTGATAAAGTGTATTTGTATCAAAGTTGTTTTTTATTTTTGTTTAACTTTTTAATTGAAATATTTGTACAAGTTGATCAATTTTTAATGTTTTATACTTGAATAAATTTTATAGCTTTCTACTTTTAATGATATTTTTTGTTAAGTATTATATGTGTTTGTTCTAGTTCAACCTATTTTGAACAACTTTTTCGACTTAACAGGAATTTATATCACTTGAAGCACTGATTTTAGTAAAGCCAACCGCAAAAAGTTAGTTAAGATTTCGAGAGAATGTTTCAATTTGATAGTGCCTGTCAAAGTTGTAAAACAAGTAAGATTTTATTTGTCCCAGGAGCACTCATCTCTTTAAGTTAGTTTTTGTTTTAATATTTTATTTATTCTAAATAACTCATCAGTGTTTGTTGTTTATCTATTTACTTATTTTTAGACCATCCTCCCTAATTAAAGAGATACTTTGGTCTTTAAGTTAGTTTAAAAAAAAAAAGTTTTTTACCTTTCTAAAGTTTTTTTTACAACTTAAATAAAAGTATGATTGCAATTTTTCCACTTCATAATATCTATATTGTTTTTCTAAATCTTCGTTTTAAAATGTATAATAATATTATATTTAACTACAATGGATTTTCAAATATTTTAAAAATTATTTTTGAGTGATAAACAAGTTTTTGAAATTCTACTTCTCTGTAAAAAGTTTCAAATGCAAACATATGTAAAACAAAGCTTTTGTAGTAATATTTAAAAGTTTTAACTAATTTACACAACTTTTCTTATGTTCTTAAGCAAAAAACCTTGAATTTCTTAAAATATTTTTTTTTTGAAATGAAGAAAAACATAAAATTATCAATTAAACTTAGATATAAATTTACACAAAAATCAACAAATTTTAAAACTTTTGTATAAAGATTTTTATTAGAATGCTAATTCAAGTTTAAGTAAACATTAGAGATTAAAAATACTCAAAGTGCTTTATTTTTGTTATAATTTGCTCTTGCTTTGTGTCATGTAATACAACTTTCTGATCAAAAGAACTGTAATTTTTATTTTTGGTTAACTTTAGTATTACTTCATGAATACTGTATCAGTTGAATTCAAGTTTAATAGATGCTAAAAAATTTCAAAACAATGTATAGCTCGATCTTATTTTGTAGATTTTTAACTAAATTTTATGTTGTTTATTTACTGTTTATTTAATTTATTAAACAAATTTTGAAATATAACTGTTTAAAATTGAGAGCACAATAATTTTCAAAATATTTAACAAACTTTAAACTTACAATGTTAAAAAATTAAATGTTTTTAGATAAACATTTGAACTAGAAGAAAAATTTTCAATTAGTTTTAAATAAGTATATATAAAGGTATATGTTTTGTAATTATAAATAAATCTTTGTTATATGCCAGTTATTTCATTTCGTAATTGTTTAAAATTTTACTTATAATACATTAAAAATAACATACTTCACTGCTAGGGTAACTTGAAGTATTTTGTTGTAAATGTTTTTTCAGATAAACTCTAAAATAATTTTTTTTTTTAACCTTTTTAATTTTAATTAGTTCAGTACATATTTATTATTTTATTACTTACAGTTTTATGTAACAAACTTTGCATTTTAATAAATTTAGTTGTGTTCTAAATGTTCACAAAATGTTGTTCTTTTGCTTTTTGAAGTTATAGAACTAATAGTTTTATCACTAACTGTTTTGTGAAACAACTTAAGTAATTATATAAACTACTTCTTTTTTAATTAAAATGTGTTCAAAAAAATATTTATTTGTTTTATTAGTTCTTTTAAATTTATTTAGTTTTGAACAAAAAAAATTCTGGTTATTATTTATAGTCATGTTTATTAAAAGATCAAACATTTTAAAAATTATATACTGTAGCAGTTAACTTTTAAAAGTGATGTATGTTAAAGTATTAATAGTTTCAATAAAAAAATCCTCCTTGTATGGTTTTTTTTTTACAATTTGGTGTTATTTTTTAGACAGAAAAATTAATTAAGTGGCTTAAAAATAAAAAGCAGTTACTGTTTAAAGCAATTTGTTTTAATTGCTTTAGAGTTTTTTTATGTTTTAAGCCAACTTTAAAATCTACAATGTTATTACTGATGTTTTTTTCTATTTATTTTTATTAGTTAAGAGTTTATTTAGTTTTAGTCTATTTAAACTATTTTTTACATTAAATGTAAAATTTTACTAACTTAGTATACAAACTTTTTTTTTTAATTTTAGAAATAGTAAACAGTTTTTCATTCAGTGTTTCAACTTATGAATTGTTGGTTTTGTTAAAACTTATTTGTCTTGTTAATTTCTGATTTACTAGTTTTTTAGAAATGCTTAAACAAATCAGTTGTATAAACCAAGCTTATGTAACATTTTTAAATATTTTTAAATTCATATTGTATTTTTATTAAACCTCTATTTTCGTTCAGATGTTTAAAAATAATTGAATGTTTAAAACTAAGTTAAATTATTACCTCGTAACTTGGAAGATTTTTTTTAATAGAACATTTTGATATTTGGTATTTTTGATCTTAAAATGCACTTTAAGCTGTATCTTTTTTTATAGATTTTCTTCATACTTAATTTAAAGTTATTCATAATTTTTTTATCACAAAAGCTATTATAGAAATGAAATTTTGAAGCTACAAATGTAAGCTCTACTTTCTATGAGAAAACTACCTTTTAGAAAAAAATAGTGTAGAATTTTTTTTAAATCTATTTGATTAGTCTTTTTAATTTCACAGTAGATTATTTGATGTTTTTTGACCTTTTTCTTATTAATTTTTCAAATTAATACCTAAAATAGTGACATAAAACATTTAGTTATGAAGCATAAATAGTACTACCTATTATTTTTTGGTTTAGTTTTAAGAAGCACCAATAGAAGCAATTTAATTTTAATAGCTTTAATCCATTTGTTTTTCATTATTATGTTGAACAAAAAAGATTAAAAGACCAGCTTAAAATTTAAAATAAATTCTTCTAGGTGTTTTATATTGTAAAATAAGTTTTACTGTTTAAAATATGTGTTTTTTAGTTATGTAAATAGTTTTCAGGATTTTAGACAGTGAACTATTACAATTTCTGCAATTACTTTGATTTGTTTTTATTATTTGTATTTTTATATGTTGACTATGATAAAGCTTAAGTTTTTAATATATTCTTTTTAGCTAGTTTATCGCAAATTTTTTTCAACAAGTTACTTAATAAATTTAAAGTATTGGAAAAAATACTTAAATTAGCTACAAAAATTAAATTTTAAGCTAATGAATTTTTTACATTTAAAAGTTTTCTGTATCCTAAAGGTAAATGTACTGAATTTGTATACGTCCAATTATTAGAAATAATATCTTTTTTTTTAAGTTTATCCAAAAATTCTGTTCACTGTAGGAATATGTACAAACTAAAAAAACTAAAGAGTTTTTTGTTTATAAAATTTATTATAAAACTGATAAATAACCTTTTCATTAAATACATTTACTAAACTTCACTTTGTATTCAAAATAAAAGTCTAAAACTATATAAATATTACAGTTCAATACTAAATTAATGTATTTTTTTAATTACTCTATTAATAATAAAAAAAAGTTTTTATCCAATATTATCGTTAAAATTTAAATTAACATTTATTACAAAAAGGTTACATACTTTGAAGTTACTGTAAATTATAAAAAAATATCATATTCTAAACATTAACTACAATTTCATTTACAGATTTTTAAGAGAATCGTCTTTTAATAAAAATAGAAAAACAATCTTATGATTTACTTTTTTTCAAAAAAAAAGTGTTTATTACTGCTATTTTGAGACTGAATTTACAGAAATATAAAATTAAAGTTCTCAATTAAGAAATGATTTCTTTGATTAGAACATTTAGTAGATTTAAAAGTTTTTCTTCAACTTTCTAATGTTTTTATATATTTTTTTAAATAAATTAGAAAAAAATTACTCATTTAATAATAATATTTTGAAGCAAATATTAAACTTAAATTCACTTAACTTAAAATTGAAAAAGTTACATACTAAGCAATCTTTTCTTATTTTAAATCCAAACTTAAACAGCAGTGCGAACTCAATATTTGCAAATTTAACCGACTGTGCGAACTCAAAAAACGCGAACCTAATTGATAGACTACTACATTTGAAAATTTTAAGTATGAACAGAAAACTGCAAGCAACTTTCAAATCAGCTAAAAATGATACCGGAATTTGTACTTTTAGTTTGCAATAATTGTTCTTTTATTATTTTAGTATAAAGAAGTTAATTTCAGTAAACTGAAAGTTAATAAGAATAGCACTATAGTATAGTGATTTATTTGTAAACTATTTTATTTGCTGAAATTCAAAGAAAGCCAAACTTAGCTCTTTTGCGATACTTAACGGTTAAAAGTTTATATATTTAAATTTTCCTGTAGAAGTTGAATGAGGGCAAAAATAGCAGAAAAATTCTGGCAACTGTGCCTGGATAACTCTAGGATATTTAGAGTTTTGTATTTGAACTCAGGCTGACTCAGTATAAGTTTGTTTTTTTCTATGAAAAATTAAGAACAATTTTAGGTTTGTTATTCATGTCATAACAGATGGTTATTTAGATTTGAATGAGATTTTGCTAGCTAGTTTTAATTGACTTTTAGTTTTTAACCAATTTTGTAAAACAAACAATGATAAATTTAAAAAGTTCGTCTTATTTTAATGATATTGAAAAGCATTAGGACTTTTTAGACAGTTAAAGGTTTCTCCGGACAGTTTTTTTTTAATTGACATGGTAGCATTGTATGTTTAGATATATCTTAACCCTAAGAGCTGATTTCACAGTATCACGTTTGATAGTGAAATTTCAAACAACATCATAATGAAATATTGAATAAATTATTTACTTATATTTTAGACAGGTTTGTATAATGGCTCTTTGAATGATGTTTTCAGACAATTATGTTTTCAGACAATATAAAGTTTGTTTTAACTTGTTTTTAAATTTTACTGTAAATTTTATTTTTCTACAACCATTGTTGTTTAAAATATGAAAATTTTTGTATTTTTGTTTTTTCTTTAAACGTATCAAGAATATGTATTTTTTCTGTTGTTTTATAATAAGTTTATGAATTTTAGAGTGGTTTACTAAACTTATAAAATATATCAGTTTAACTCTTTAATCTATTTTAAATAAATGATAATAGGTTTTAAAATAAGTTTTATATTAGTTTTGCAATCTAAGATTAAAACGAATAAGTTAAAACTGTGTATTTTAACAAAAGTATTTTTGTATTATCAATTCATAACAAGTTAAAAAAAAACAATTCTAATATTGTATATGAAAAATATTGATGTTGAATATTCAAAGTTTGTTGTTATTTAACTAAGTTGTTTTATTTAACAAAATTGTTTTATAAAAGAAAAGTTTTATTCTTTTTTTACGGTTTTATTTAACAACTTTTTTTTAGTAAGAAAATGTTTTATTCTTATATACAGTTTAAATCTTAATGCTACCAAAGTTAGTAATAAGATTTACAAAGACGTGTACTCTTTATTTCTTTATAAATTATTTTTGACAATAAAATAGTAATTGTACATCTGAATTTTATCTAATGTTGTGAACTTTTTTATTTTATGTATCTTTTGTTTTTTGTTTAAATCCTAAAATTTATGACTTTTATCTAATAAAAGCAACAACTTTTGCAAATGTTTTCTGAATTGGGGAAACTGTTTTCCAAGTTATATATTTTTTGCCTATCAGTAATAATATTAAAGTTAAATTCCTAATTAATATTTTTTTTTTAAATGAAAGGTTTTATAGGTTTATAAAAGTTTCAACACATAAAGAATAATAGGGGTCAAGAGCAGTACAAATTCCCTTGTATTCAGTTATTCATTATACTTCAACATTCAAATTATTTTTAAGCTTTTAACCAAACTGCACTCTTTCATAAAAAGTTAAAATTAGTTAAAACTACTTTATTCCCGTTATAACATGGGGTCGGCAAGCAGTTGGTGGTCGCGGGCCAAATTTCTAGTTTCCAAAGTCTTCGCGGGCCGCAGTTTTAGTTTTAGTGACATTTGAATAATCTTATGGTTTTAGTTTTAGTCACACTAGAAAAAAGTTTTACTTTTATTCACCTTATCATTTAAAATGATTTTTAGCTATACATAGAATGCCAATTCAGATTAATATTCATTAGATTATGATTTACATTGACTAATATACTTTAATAATTATGTACTAATATTGTTAATAAAATATGTACTTTCATAAGCACTTAATAAGTTAAACTTAATACTTATTTAATTTTACTTACAACCTAACTCTCTATAAGAACCTAACTTGAAAGACAATTTTTGGTTTACTTTTATACATTTGTTATATCATCAACATTTTTTCATATTTCTAAGAAGATTTACTTCGAAAAAAGTTTTTGCGAGTTAAATAATTTATACTCATTAAGAACTTTAGTAATTAGTTAACATAATAAAGTTAATACCTGTTTGTATTCCAAAAAGCTAAAACAAATGATTTAACATAACTAATTCTCAAATACTTTAATAAAATATTTTATTAGTAATTAGACTTTTAAATGGTTGCCACTTAAAAAGCAAAAATCTCTGAGATGTATCAAACCAGCCTAAATTTATTAAAATTTGAAAAAGCTTATAAATAGTTGTTAATCAAGCTTAAATACCTAGTTAATATATCATCATTATCAAAAAGTACAAAAAGTGTAAGAAAACAAGAAATAAATACAATTATTAAACTATACAACAGTCATAAAAACTATTCTGGAATTGGAATATTTTTTTAAGTGTTTGAAATAAAAGCTTCACACACACCTGAGTTTTCAAGCTTTTAAAATAGCCTGTTTGTGTAGCAATCCAGTTTATATAAAGTTCACTACATAAAGAAATAACAAAGGTTATTAACAGTAAATAAATTACATGCCAAAAATATATAAGTCAGCTGGAATGTACAATTGAGTTTCTTATACAAGTTTAACAAAATTATAAAATTTTATTAAGTCATTAGCAGAGTAGAATTTTTTTTTTGTTAAGCATGATAACAATTCTTTATTTGCAATAAGAATATTGCACTTAAAAATGTTAAATGTAAAATATAAGACGAGCTACAAGAGTAAAAAAAGCGTTAGTTAGGAGTTATTGCGAGAAACAATAAAAAAAAATCACCAAAGTCATTTCCGACAAAGCACATTATTATCTTTAGTAACTACAGAATAATCAGAAAAAATTGTTAAGGCAAGTAATAGAAAAGCAAAATTTGTTACCTAAAATGAGTTATCGTTTATAATTGAAAACTTTTATAAAGAATTGATGTTGGCGTTAATGGAAAACTTTTGTTTATTTCTTCAATGACAACATGAAATCGTGTTTAGGAAATGCATTAAGGTTATAAAGTCTCATAAATCAAATTAGGACTTTAATCAAACTGTTAACATGAGAGCACTGATAGAAAAACTATTGCTCATCTGAGAATTTTTATAAGAGATGTTTTTACTAACTTTGACATATTAGTAGAATTTCTTGGTTTAGTTCCAACGCGAAGCACATCAATCGGTGAAATTTTTCAAGTAAAGGTGCAATGTACCAATACGGAGTTTTTGGAAGTACGATTCCTTCTTGTATTTTTAGTATAAAGTTTAATTAAAGTTTAAAAAAATGTCTTAAAACATTTATCAACAAAAAAAATTACTGTTAAGCTACTATAATATATTTTTAATAAAAAAACATTTATTTGGTAATTTTTTTGAGTCAAATCGAAATTTCATTACTTTAAATGTAAAAATTGTTTGAAATTCCAGGTTTTTTCAAAAATTCTCAAACTCAAGTTTTTTTTAGAATTTTTAACCGTAAATTCACAAATTTAAAGCTTTTCCGGGATTCAATTTTTTTGGCAACACTGATTGTTTATTCTTTAATGTACACAATAATATATATAATATTTTAAATTATATCAGCTGCAAGACTTAAAATTTAACATATATTATAAATCAAACTAACACTGTGGATTGAGCAAAACATACATCATAAGTTTAATTTGCCACTCTTTCAAGCAAAAAAGCCAGTCTGGGTCAACAAAAACATTCCTGATATTTTTGTATACAAAAAGCAATTCTAGCCAAAAACTTATAAAATGGCTTAGTTGGCCTGAGATTTGAAGTCTTCAAATAGTGATAGTCTGAGTGTGTGGCAATGTTTAGTTGTTTATTTGCTTGAATTTAACTATTTTGATTAACAATGTACAAACTTTATAAATTTACCATCCCTATATCTAGTTTATATTAAATAGGTAGATCGAAAAAACAGCAATTGTGTGTATTGATATGCAAGGCATAAAAATTAACTTAGCTTGAAATAAACAATGTTTGAAAAATGGAATGTATAAAAAACAAAAACTATATTAACTTATGTCATATATATTGTTTTAAATGTGTCTGTACAAATTTAGATATGACATGTATAAATAACAATGTTAGAAAAGTATGCATAAACTAAACTTAAACTAACTAAAGTATTAAATAAAAAGTGGTTTAAAATATGAGCATTTTTTTTAAATTGGTGTGCATAGAAAACTTATAAAATATTAAAATGTGGCAAAACAAAAATCAAATGAACCTTATTTCTTATTACTATGTTATTTAAAATGTATTCACACTAAAATATAACATTTACAAACAAAAAAATTATAAAAGAAACTGAGGTATATAAAATATTGAAAAAGAATATCTAAGCTATAAAGAAATGACACTTTAGTTAATTACTGTGCATTACTGTTGTACAAAATGAAAAATATTTGCATTTACTTTATTTAATAAATAGGTATTATATAACCAACTTATTAAATCCAAGCACTCTTGACACTCTTTTTCCAGATAATTACTCACTGTTGTAAAAAAGAAGTTATTATGAAACTGAGAAAAATATCCTGTTAGAACGCTAATCTGTCTTTTTCACATTTTTAAACTAAAGCAGTAATTACTTGAAATTATTTTAAAATGTTATAGAGAGACTTAAAATCAAACTAATAAAATTAAGCCGAATTACCGAAAAAATTAAAGTAGAAATATAATTTTGCTCAGCGGGCCACATTTACATGCTCGCAGGCCACAAAATTTTCTTTCGCGGGCCGCAGATTTGCCCTTCGCGGGCCGCAATTGACCCGCTGGCCGCAGTTTGCCGACCCCTGCGTTATAACGTCATCACACGTTATTCTTGATTTTTTTCCAGATTCGTAACTTTTTTGAGCTAGCTACGTTCCTGGTGTGTATTATTTGCTTAACTTTCAAAACTAAATGTAAGCGGTAATCAGATATTTTTTACTTAATCTAATAAAGTGTGTTTTAGTTAGTGGGCTGCATATATTTTCTTTACATTGCAGTAAGCATTTGGCTTTCGAGCTGTAGTTTTGCAATCCTTGTTTTGATAATAGTTAAGAAATATGTAAATATTTAATATACTTCTCGGGAACTTAAATGCTAATTTTACACTTTTTTTTTAAAACTATAAAAATATTGAAGAAAAAAACAATATTAATAAAGGATTGTTATAAGTATTAAGTAAAAGTAAACGCATGGCTTAAAATAGATTATTTACAAAAAGAAAGAGATTCTACAGCTTGTACAGTTTTCGAAGGTAAAAGAACTGCTACCGGATATTATAGGATTTCAAGTTTGAAATCAGTTTAATCATATGATCATCGTGAAAACAAATGTATTTTTTATCTTGTATGAATGAAGCTAAATGGGACTATCCTGTAGTTAGTATGGGTAACAGACTGTTTGTATTAGGAAAATGTGGTTTTACACGTTTTAAAGTGTATGACAATGTTTCTAGATCAGGGTTTCCCAAACTTTTTTGTAAATGGCCCCCTTTAAAGTGTTTGAAAAAGCAATGGCCCCCTTCAACATATATGTTACTCATAAACACCTTTTTTTTTGTTCTTCATCTGTAACTCAAGAGTATCTAGTGAAGACCTTTTTTTTTCTCTTCATTTGCAACTCAAGAATATCTAGTGTAAGTTTCTAAACTACCATAAAATACACATAAGACCTTTTTTTTTTTTGCTCTTCATCTGCAACTCAAGAATATCTAGTGTATGTTTCAAGTTATGGCCTTATGGCCCCCCTGTGGCTCCTTTACTGCTCATGGCCCCCCCTCTTCCCCCTTTGCTGCTCATGGCCCCCTAGGGGGCCACTTGGACCACTTTGGGAAACCCTGTTCTAGATATTTCACATTGATTAATATGTAGTAGTAATCTTGAATATCAGCCTAGCAAATTTTATTTCGAAACACTTGGTATCAGTAACAAGCTAGTTGTATTTTCTGACTTAAAGTATTACCGTGAACTTAAACTTAATGATTAAATATCGATGCAAATAAATGGCTTTCTAAAAATAGTTCGCTAAAAAATAATTTTATGCTTCCGGCTTATTCTGCATTTGAAAAATACTCCAAAATTTAAACAAGCTTGAAAATGTATAAATTACTTTCTGACTAGTTTGGTTTAAACAATTATGAGACTATACAGTTGGATTTCATGTTTTATTTGTATATATTACTTTTTCTATGAAAATGCATTTTTTTTGCAATAAAATAGTTATGTTTAATATGACTGTTTATATCATTATAAAGCATTTGTATACTTCTCGAAACAGATTCCAGCATGTATTGTAACTCAATAAAATAAAGCTAATTGATAAAAGAAAATCTAATGCTTAATGAACATAATTGTATACAAATATGAGCTTTACTTAAAATAATAAGTAAATAAGTAGATTTTATGTGAAAGTATAGTATAAAAATTTTGACTTAAAGTTTTGGATTGTATTTTAATATTATGTTTTTAAAATAAAATCTAGAATTTTTCAGGGTGCTTGTTTTTTCGGCCATGTTAGATTTCTTGGTCAAAAGGTTAATGTTTGAAAGATATTGAAAAAGCACCCTATGCAAAATTTCAGATAATTTAAAGAACCTTTCACCTCGGCTAAATCTATTTTTTAAAAACTCTTAAAAATGACCCTTCAGCTGTAAGTTTTAACATAATAATTCACGAAAAACACTAATAATTTTTAGGTAGTTTATGTTTAAGGGCTTTTTAGTAATCTTAAAATTGATATATATTTTTTGAACATAACTTTATAAACTTTATATATAATTATGACGTCATAAAAGAGTAAAAATAATAAAAAATTTAATTTAGCATTTAAATTTGATTTTTTAAAGTTTAATTTCGTTTAATTTGTAGAAAATGAATTAAGTCCTTTTATTATGTTATTTTTTTATGAAGTCTTTTATTAATTTTTAATTATTACAGTTAATAAGTTTATTTCTAAAAATAAACGAGTAAAACTGTAAATAAATATCTAAAAAATTTTGCTTTATCTGGTTACTTGAAACTTCAAAATCGGAAAACTCTGTAAAAAGGCCTTAACTCTAAAAGTAATACACATTTGAAAGATCTAAAAAAGCGGTTGCAGGTCTAATTAAAACCTTAAAACTTTTTTTTTTTGTTTAAAACGATTTTGAAATATGCCTAATACAGGAAGTAAAATATTATTATTATATAAAATAGTGAATTTAGCCAGGGCTAATGGTTATGATATTTTGAGGATATTGTACTTGTGTTGTTTATATCTAGTTTTAAAAGAAATTCCTATTAAACCAATGTATTTCTTATCTCTGAATGTAGCTTTGTATACACCCTATTAAAAGCATGTGCCATCTCCAGAAATTACAACCAACAGCCCTAGCTAAACTCTCTCTAGTAAATAATATTGAGTTCTGCGAAGTTACCACTACAGTATGGTTTTAAAGACTATTTAAATACAATACAACTATCACATCACAGTAGATTGCAACGATAAAACTATCACATCACAGTAGTCCGCAACACTACAACTATCACATCACAGTAGATTGCAACAATGCAACTATCACATCCCAGTAGATAGCAATGATACAACTATCACATCACAGTAGATAGCAATGATTCAACTATCACATCACAGTAGATAGCAATGATACAACTGTCACATCACAGTAGATAGCAATGATACAACTATCACATCACAGTAGATAGCAATGATACAGCTAACACATCATAGGCATTTTATTACTTAAACCGGTTACAAAGTCATCAATTTATGCTTTTGGTTCGATGAAAAACAGTATAAATGGAAGAATTTTGCTGCAGTAAATAAAGCGTTTTACTGTGCGGCTTACTTAGCTTTAAACGGTAATCTGGTTTTGTGCAGTTGACTCAACATAGCGATGGACGCTGTGCTAAAACTACTTAAATCATACAATCAAGAACGCTATAATCGGTCATCAATGCCAAACATGAATAGAGATAAAATTCACTACAGTATGGTGAACGCTAAACGATATGTTTTTAATCGGAGTCGGGAGGAAAAACAGTTGAGTTTTTGATAATAACAGCAGTAACTTTGTTTTTTAAAGTTTATCGAAGTACCCGGCAAAAACTGTTCCATTGGAACTGGCTTAGAAAATAAAAAAGTAAAGTGATTGTTGTTGGCAAGAAAAGTTTCATGGCATTTTGTTAAAAAACGAACAAAAAAAGTTGTTTCATTTGAATTTGCTAGATGTATCTTTTATGTATTTTATTACTTGTATATAAAAATTTTAGTGTGTTTTTCTGAAGTCAAAATGACAAATTGAAAAAATTACCTTTAAAATTATTCTACATTAGTTTCCGATAAAGTTAAATTAACGATTGAATTGATCTAAGTACCTTTTATCATTTATATCAAAAATACAGGTTTAATAGTTAGGTGTTTTTAAATAACATTATAAAATAACACTTGATTTTTGTCTTTTTCGTTTTCATTTATTTTTTTCGTATTGTGAATAATGATGTAACATTATAATTAAAAGAACAAAGCCGTTTTTACACTAAACTAATAAAATATGTGATAGTTGTATCGCAGCAGTCTACTGTGATAGTTTTATAATTGCGCTCTACTGTGATGTGATAGTTGCATTGTTGCAATCTACTGTGATGTGATAGTTGTATTGATGAGATCTACTGTAATGTGATAGTTGTAAAATTGCTGTCTACTGTGATGTGGTAGTTGTATCATTGCGACCTACTGTGATGTGATAGTTGTAGTGTTGCGACCTACTGTAATGTTATAGTTGCATTGTTGCAAGCTACTGTGATGTGATAGTTGTAGTGTTGCGGACTACTGTGATGTGGTAGTTGTAATGTTGTGGTAATAAACTCAAACTTTAAAAACTTACACTAGATATTCTGGAGTTCATGGTGAAAAGCAAAAAAAGGTTATAGTCATATTTAACGGCAGTTTTTAAATACTCAAACAGTTCTTAATTGCTATATGCTTTTAAAACCGCTCGTCAATGTTTTCGGTAATATTTTCCGTATACTTACGTAACGTTGGCAAATTTTATTTGCGTATTTACTATTAGCGAATTAATTTCTCCAACTTCACTTGGAACGAACGTCAAAACTCCAAGTTAAAAACCAATGGAAATACGTAACAAATTGATACAAATAAAACAAACATCGTGTAGCGACAAAGGTTGAGATATTGAACATTACAACTAACTTTGATTTAATAGATCAAAGTTCTATATATTTTTGATTTTACACAACATAGATTTTGTATTTCATGTGTTAGCTATATTTACTCAATATATTATGTAGGCTTGCATAATACATGCTTTTACTATTTTTTAAAAAACTAGCTCATACTTTTATTTTAAAGAGTATTTACTATATAATTTTATCTTTTCAAATTTTTTAAGTAATACAAAAATTACGTATTACAAAAGTATCATTCTTTAAAAGTTTAGTAACAAAATTTATAAACATCTAAGCCATTCATATTCCATCATAATAAGTATTAAAAAACAGAAAATAGCAAATCTGCAACAATTGGTTATCTATTGATAAATATCATCACTAGCTATGCTTTACTTAGCTGTATACCATTCTTTAATTTATTATTTTTATAATTCGAATTTACTTCGGCTATCGAGTTATCTTTATGAACTTAAGTATTTTTATTTTATCATTTCTTTAAATAAAAAGATTAAAACAGTTTTACTATAAAACTATTTATTTCATAGACGAAGTATAAAATAGTAAACAAAACTCAGCGATACAGACAAGCTTTGTTTAAACAAGTTGAAACAAATGTGCGAAAGCAAAAACTTAAGCAGTTTTTTACAGTAAATAGCATGTATAAAATAATTTAGTAAACAACTTAGTGTATTCATGTCAAGAAACTTCGTATTAATTCATATTAATTTATGAAGGTAGCTTACGAAAAATTAATAAAATAAAATAAAACTATTAATAATTAGTATCTGCATTTTTTAACTAAAACTAAACTTACTATACAATATTTAAAACTAAATTTTTATTTAACCGAACTATATATAACATAAAAGGAATGAAAAATTATATAATTATTTGTCAATATTAAAACTTCAATTCAATTACATAAGTAATAAAATAGCTGTTTTCAAATAAAGTACAGCGCTTTACTGGAGTTTGTGAAGTATTTTTATACAAAATACAAAAAATCAATATAGGTCAGTTATAAATCTCGTTTAACTGAATTAACATTACATTTATTTAATTAATTTTTACAAATGGCATCAAGTTTACCAGGGACAGTGATTTTAAATTTGAATTCATATACAAGATTTTTGTGAAAAATTATTAGCCATTATATAGTATATACATAATTAGTAGCTGTTTGCTGATGATTCGCGACAACCGCATCCTCGAATGCTCTGGTACAAGTGAACAGAACTTAGATAGCTATTCCAATTATTCTGATCATCCTGTTGATGGTTACAACCGATCTTTTCAGGGAAGCAGCAAGGGGCTCGGGAGAAACTAAACAGCCTTCAGGCATGTGAGGTTGACAAGCAATTCCACGGCAAGTATCAGCTTCATTAAAATTTTCTGCATCTTGTTCACAAATTGCTTCTGCATCCTTATAAGCTGGCAAGTGATTGTTGCTTGCGTGCATGTTGTGATTTCTGAATAAGTTTTGTTGCTGTTGGGGTCTTCTATTTTCTATATACTGAAGTTTCTCGTCTGTCAGTTTTCTTACTCGAAGCAGAGATCCATTGAAGCCTCTAAAGTTTTCAATATGAATTCTACGTTGTTGAACTGTTTAAAAAATTTTAAGTTTAATTACTTATTTATTTTAAGTAATTAATTTTCATTTCTTCATTAAAGATATATCATATTTTTAGAACGAACCTTAAATATTTGAATATTTTGGAATATGAATGTATAAATCAGTTTGGATTTCCTTATTTAATTTAAACTCTCCTTTGTTCCACATACTGGTGTATCTCACATTATTGTATTTATCCATTACAACTTTAGTAGCTTTAATGCTTCCTGTAAAAATAATGTTTAAAGTTTTATTATTACTTTTGAAAAATAAAGTTTTTTATCAGAATTAAAACCACTCTATAAAATGTAAGTGTGTATCATCAATATTAAAGTGCGATGTAGATGTGGACTTATAGTTGTAGATACAAACTGTTCAGTTACCAACTTAATTTATTTGAGCTGTTTCAGTAATAGTCTTAAAATTAAAAGTTAAAGTGTTTTAAAACTTTATACAGTTTTTTTACCAAAAAAAACATATACAGTGCTGAAAAATAAAAACTTATGAATAACTTTAGATCAAAAGCAACATATATCAACCAAAAAAAGCACTAATTAACAAAGCTAAAAAAAGCTTCAATCAACAGCTTTTAAATTTGTTTACAAACTAGATAGTCCTGAAATTTGCTAAAAGAAACGAGTACTGTTTTAACATGTTTAAAAAGCTCAGTCAATCGTTAAAAGTTAATTATGCTACGGAAGATGCCCTCCCAAAAACTAGCAATTTAATCTACCTAGTTAAACGGTTTTATTACCATAAGAAGCTTTTCTTTTAATTCAACTAGTTCGCAATACTATAAAAAATTTCATACTTTTAATAAAATTAACTAAAATTAACGTTATTAATTAGATAACTTTAATTTATATCTATCACGAAAAAATTTGTGCTTATTTTAAACATGAACTTATAAATACATATCGTTTATTAAAAAGTTATATCTACATTATCCTACATACGAGCTAGAATACATTTTGGTTTTTTATCATAAAAACTATTCTATTCAGCAAAGAAAAATATATTACATATGTTGTTTATATAAAAAATTTGAATTTTAGTTTCAACTTAAGTCAGGGTGATTTTTTTGAACTTAGAATGAACTTCGTAACAAATTATTTTTTTAAAAGAAAAAAAGTTTTGCTATTAAAATTGATTAAACTACAATATACTAACAATCTACAATATACTAACAATTACTTTATCGAAATATTATTAACTATATTATTAGTTTTATAAATTGAATTTTACAGGTATAAGGAGTAATGTAAGCATAAAGTTTAATTTATTTGTAATTGTATTCTATTATTTAAAGTATTATTACTTTATATTAATTTTCAATATCTTATATAATTTAATCAATAAAATATTTGTACTATTGAACAATTTTTTTATGTAATAATACCATATAAATCAAATCATTCATTTTAAAACTAAAAATAAGATAATGCTAAAAAAGTCAATAGACTTTAGTTATTAATCTTTGATAATGCTATTCTTTTAAACTCTTACTTATAAATTAAAAAAAAAACTAACATAGTTTTTAGGACAACAATGACTAACTTCAGTATTTAGCAAGTAATAAGTAATACTTTTAACTTGCTAAATAATAAATTTCAATGAAAAAGACTTTTAGTTAAACAACATACTTACATTTTCAAAATATACCTGAATAACATTAGTTTATTTTAGTAGACTGTTTTAAATGTAAGTAAGACGTTATATCGAATACCTTTTTTGCATTTTGCTGTACTTTTTCAAATGTAAAAGGTCTGTACAACTTTACATAAAAACATAACAGAAAAAAAACTTTTTAACTAAAATAAAAAATATATATACAAAAGATGAGACGCTAAATGACTGCGGCGTAATTAAAAATGATTAAAAATACTATTTTAAGCTAACAGCTTTTTTTTTCACATGAAGTATTGTTTTACCACTAACGCTAAAGTCTAAAGTTTTAAAGAAACTTAAACTATACTTTCGCTGCTGATTCTTAAATCTTTGTAAAACTTTTATTAAGTTTCAAAAGATTTTAAAAAATTGTTTTACTACTTAATTTTATTTAATAAACAGCTAAATTAAAATGTTAATCAGAAATGTTTTAAATATGTTTTTAAAACTTTATGTAGTAGTTTATCATTAAATGTAATAACTTAAATCAAAATATCATTTCTAATACATAAGTTTCTTTGTTTCTAAATTTGAACTTTATAATTTAATTTTAGCTAACAAATAGCAAATTCAAATAGGAAGCATTTTAAGTCGTATATAAGGATGCTTATAGTAATTAATTTAATTTAAATATAACTTGTAAAACAAACTACTGAAAATTACTATTAATATAACTCAAACTTTAAATACTATTCTGTTTTAGTAAATTTTGTTTATTAAAATATTAGTGAAAATTAAAAAAAAAAGTTATAAGCGCTAAGACTTTAAGTCAATTTAATGAACACATAAATACTTACTGCATAGAAATTTTATTTACTTTAAAGTAGTTTTAAATAGATATAAGACTAATTAAAAGTAATAAGTTTCTTTTATACAGTAAGTTTTAATTACTTTTATGAAAAATGCTAACTTAAGTTGAATTGGAAGAAACTTATACTTTACGCTACTAATAGACTAGCATTTCTTAGTGTAGCTTTCATCAATTATACGTACTTTAATTAAAAATTTACTACTAGAATATTACATTTTTCACAAGTTGTAGTTTGTCAATACAAAAAATAAATGTCATTATCAATAAAACACGCATAAAAAACCTTATATAGCAATTTTGCAACGAAAAACTGTTAAAGGTTATTTTTAGTAGTAGGCATAAAACAAAATTTTTCTTAAGTTAAACTGTGGTAATAAAATAAGTTTGGTACAACTAGTAAATAAATAAACAAACAAGTCTCGACTTACTTCAATGTGCTTTAGATTGCTGAATAAAGTTTAATTAAATAAATTAACCAAATATCTTTATTTGCATATCTCTTCGAAGATGAAATTTGACAAAATTTTAGAGAATCGAACACTACTTTACTGAATTCCTAAGATAACATTTACAAATGGTTTCAAGAAAAATAAATAAACTTAAACCTTAGTAAATTTTAAACTCTAAATATTCAAAAAAAAACACTACTATCTCTACTTTTGACTTTAAAATGAACAATACAAAATTATCTTAGACTAAAATGTTTAAAGATCTTTAAAGTTTAAGACTTTGTATCAGTGTACAAATATGGCCGTATTTTGTCTTGCTCGTGCATGCAACCGCATCAAGCTCAAAATACTCTCTTGAACTCAACGTTTAAACAATGAAAATGCAAGGAATTTTGCAGCACTTCATTACAATGAAACTAACACATCACAGTAGATCGCAAAAATACAAATAGTTATATAAGAATTATTGGAAAATACTACTTAGAAATATGACTTTCCGACTGTTACATTAAACTTACAGAAACATTTAGGAAAAACGATAACATAAACGTAAGACGACTCTAAAAAGTACTGGGTTTTTAAAAGAGATGCGTCAGAGCTTGATTACTAAAATAATTAAACATCAAAGATGTGAAAGTTGTAGTTTAACGCAGTTGCAGACAACAGTTATATATAACTTTAAAAAAAAAATTGGTTCCTGCTTAATTTTAAAAAAATACCAAGCTTTAGGTTTTAATTATACTGATTGTTGTAGTATGCTTAATACTACATGAAGAAAAATTCGGTTTTTTTTTGATTAGCTTCGAAATTTTATTTAAAGTTTTTATTTTATATTTAAAGGCCATGATTGATCAAATATTAATTAAGGTTTTACGTTTTTCTTTATGCACTAAGTATAGTTTACTTTTAGTTTTGTTTTTGATGTTGTAAAGAACTTTTTAAGTATTTTATCATTGCTACAATTTTTGAAGTATTGCGTCAAAAATTGAATTAAGTTGTAAAATACCTGTGATGTAATAGTTGTAGTGCTGCGATATACTGTGATGTGATAGTTGTATCGTTGCGATCTACTGTGATGCGAGAGTTGTATTGTTGCTATCTACTGTGATGTGATAGTTGTAAAATTGTTGTCTACTGTGATGTGATAGTTGTAACATTGAAATTTACGGTGATGTGACAGTTGTATTGTTGGGATCTAATCCGATGTGATAGTTGTATTGTTGCAATCTACTGTGATGTGATAGTTGTACTGTTGCGATCTAATGTGATGCGAGAGTTGTATCCTTGCGATGTACCGTGGTGTTATAGTTGTATTTTGAAGTCATAATTTAAGACTTTCAAAACCTAGCCTATTTGTTGTAGACCTCATTGTAAAAAGTAAAGAAAAAAATTGAAGGCTTATTTAACATGTAGTAGATTTAGAATATTTAGACTGATATTGTAGGAAAATTCAGAAATTTAGGGGACCACAAGTTGCAAAAAGGGGAGCCAAAAGGCCATAATTTAAAAACTACACTAGATATATTTAAGTTGATGTATTTGTTGCAGCGTTGCGGTCTACTGTGGTTTGATAATTTTATTGTTGCAATATATTTTGATGCGATAGTTATATCATTGCGATCTACTGTGATGTGATAGATAAAATGTTCAATTTTACCTATGTCGATGACACTTGAATTTAGTTGATTGATTAATTAATACATTTATGAAAAACACATTGTTTGTGTTTTATCTTATTTTATTGTTTAACTTGTAATTTTTCTTAAAAACTGACGGAATATATTGGAAAAGAAAGAATTTAAGTTATTTTATTTGTTCGGTAAAACTTGAGTTATTTTGAATATAAATTAAATGAAAAAAGCCCAACATTTACCGTAGCAAGCTTTTAAGTGACACAAGTTTTATTAATAGATAATGAACGAAAAACTAGGTTTTTAATCTAAAGTTTATTTCTTTTAAATTTCATAAATGATATTTAAAAGTAAATTAGTCTTGAATATCTACTAATATCTACTAATGTAGTCAAATATGCACGAAAACACTTCAGTACAAAGACACTGTTACACAGTATCAAAACTTTTTTTTTAAGTTAAAATTTATTTTAAAAATCTTATTTTTGTCTTATTTGTTTTTACCTCAATTGAACCCTTCGTCCACAACTTTATTTTCGTTGTTTATATAAATTTTTATATACTAGCAATGTTACCTTTGATCCTTACCTATGGCCGGTAATGTTTTTTATTAATTTTATTTTGTTAATTTAGGTTTTTTTACTTTTTTAATTTCTTTTACTGTTGTGAATAAATGATCTTTATTACAAAAGTTTCTTCGTGCATATTTTACCTGTCCCCATTATTTTTTGGTAGGAGTCTAATATGGACGAAGAAACTTTTTCACGGCTCAATTTTGCTCGAGGGTTCACCTTTGCACGATGGGTCAGTTTTTTGCACGAAGCTACTTTTGCACAGGTTGAAAACTTTAAATTAGTTTTTTTTTTTCACTTAAAATTGTTTAGTTAAACAAAAAAAAAACAATAATTTAGTGTCACTTTATAAATAGTTTTTACTGTACTTAATGTTCAATTATGAGAAACCTTAATGAACACTCTTAAAATTTATAGCCAATTTAACAGTTATATATTTGATACTAAAATCAATAAAAATGAATTTTAATTAAAAAAATCGAGGTAATACATAAGTTTGCTTTTTTATGCTGAATCCTAGCTTTTTTATTATTTACTACTATACTTCACATAGGTTACAAACATAAATTTGCTTTACTTCTAAACAGTTGTTGAATCAACTTTAAACTGGTGACAAATATTGCTCTATGTAACGGGTAGAAAACATATGGCTCAAGGACCGAACACGTCAAACATTTTTATAAGAATTTTGATTATATTTAAAACATAAAATATTAGAAAAAAAAAACAATTTAGCAGGGTTGCAAAATGTTTTTTGGCAATTTCTTTTAGGTGTTAAGTATATCTTTCAGGTCTTTAAAATTACAAATTTTGAGTTATATTTTTAGTTTAAAACTAAGTTAAGGGAAAAAAACTGTTAAATAGTACAACGACATTGAAAACGTGTTTTAATGCTTCTTGAAATGTTTTTTTTTTTAATGTTGAGGATGACAAAAAAAAAAATCTTTATAATAGATATTTTGTGTTAAATCGAAATTTCACTACTAAACATGTAAAGGTTGCCAAAACTTCTAAGGTTTTAGTGACCTTTGTTTAAAATAAGTGAAATATGTTTAAAATTCCATTTTTTTCAAATTTCTCAAGTCAAGGATTTTTAGACTAAATTTTCAAATTCCGGGTTTCTTTGCAACCCTGAATTGAGTTGAAAACAAATTCACTATAAAATATTTACTAAGATGATTGAAGTTTTATAAAATAATCTGTGATGCTAATTTTATGTTTTGCTCTTGTACTTAAATGGTTATAAAAAATCAATTCAATTTTGATTCAATAAAGTACGACGCTTTGCATATGACCTACAGACTGAAGATGTTGCAAAACAATGTTTATTATTCAATCTATATGAAGTATTTATTTTCCAAACTATAACTCAAGTTACGTAAAAAAGCTAACGACTTAAATTAAATTACTATACGGTAGCTACAATATTTAACAATTTTACGAATTTTTAAGGCAAGGGTCAGCAAACTGCGGCCCGTCGGCCAACTGCGGCCCTGTAAGTGTAATTCTGCGAGCATGTTTTTTATTTAAGTGAAATGCGGCCCCCAAAAGAAAACGCTGCTGCCCACGAGCATGTAAATTTGGCGCGCTAAGCAAAACTAGATTTTAAATTGCCTTTTCAAAAAGAAAAAAAGTATTTTTATAAGTTTTGTTTTTAATTTCCTGGATATCATTTAAAATTTTTTATTAACTTTACTATGTAAAATGATATATGTAAAAAAGACAGATAGTAGTTTTTGCAGTTTTTCTTTAAAGTTTAGACTTTGCTTTTCCTTTCAAATAACAACATTTTGGAGTGTATACAAAAGCTTTTGTACTTAGATTGGAGTGTTTCATAGATTCAGTAAGTTGGCAATGCAATAAGTAATTTTGTTTAGTATAAATACTTATATGTGTACAAACATTACAGTGTTTTACTAAAATGTCAATTCTTTACAATTTAGGTTTTTAATTTGACATGTGATCATAAAAATTTCCTTTTATAATTGTTTTATCACTATATTGAAATAGAAATATCGCATAGAATCATTTAAAAGAAATCAACAACTTCTTACTAAAACTAAAACATTTTATTTAAATTGTAATTTATTTTGTTTAAATGGTAAAGTTTTTCAATCTTGGCTTTTTTTTCTTGGCTTGGGTTTACGTTTTTAACTTTTAAAAACACTGAGTGGTTTGAAGTAACTGATGTAATTTTTTTGTTTCAATAAACTGCAACCAAGAAAACTTTAAATAGATTATTAAGTATTTAATGTTTTAAAAAGAAAAATTGCGCTGTAAAAAATAAAATTGATAATATATGTTTTGTCTATATTTTAGTTAACATAACAAGATAACTGAAATTTTAAATATGCGCTGTGCAATGTATTGAATATACAGAGATAAAGAAAGTAATAACTAATTAAAGAGAAGTTAATCATAAAAAGAGTGTTCAAAGTGGTGTACACCTGTTTTTTGAGCCTGGTTTTTTACAGATGTCAGTGAGTGTTGCTTGTAAATGACTAAGTGAAATGGATATCTACAAAATGCAAAAGACTGAAAGAAAAAGAAAAAATAACACTTTATGAAACTAAACTAGAAGAGGAAATGAATTTTAGATTTTATGGATTGTTTTATTTCAGCACTGTGTTTGTAGTTGATCTTTTACTGTTGTGTATCGTATAAAATATTTTTATACAAAAAACGTTTGATAGATTGATTGTTTTATTGTTTAAGAATTAGGTGGTAATGAAAAGAGCAAATAGTTATTTTATTTAAATAAACTTATAAATAATGATAGAAATAATATTAGTATATAATTATTTTACTTAATATTAATTTTAGACTATTTAGTAAAAATAAATTTTAAAAAGGCCAGACCCCTCTATAAATAGCTAAATGTAACTAAAATCGACCAAAAATAAAAATTGACTAAAACTAAAGCTGCGGTCAGCAGAAAATTTTTAAACTTAAAACCTAACCCGCGAGAACCAATTGCCTCCCGACCCCTGTTTTAAGGTTTATTAAACATAAAACAGGTCTTTTTTATTTTTATAAAAACAAAAAAAAAACTATCATAACATAAATCATTTATTGTAGCTATCACAGATAAATAAGTTGCCTAACAGAACGCAACAACATTTTAAAACTGGAAACTTAATTCAAGTTTAGATTTCCACTGAATAACTGCAACAAAGTTATCCTGAAAATTAATCCTACAACTTCTTAATCTTGGTTCGAGGCGGAGCCGTTAGAGCTCGACGCCATTTTGACGTTAGTTGCTGAACGAACGCAATTTCCCGCGGAAACCGCCGATGATTGTCAATAATCGTCGTCATCATCAAAGTCGCTGTCTTCACCATAATCCATCTGCTCGAACTCAACCTTGTACCTCAGAAGTCCTGAAATTAAAAAAAAAATCGAATAAATTTTGCTATAGTTTTATGTTTTTAAGTCTACGTATTTTTGTTTTTTGAAACCGATTAAACATTTATACAAACAATACTTGTGTTTTCTTATTTTTAACAAAACATCAAACCTCCTATTCCTCCTAAGCCCTTTACGAACTGACTACCTTCCTGACTTCTATCAGTAACAATTTCCAATTTTGCACCGAACTTCTTGTAGTTATTCGCAAACCACTCGAGTAATGTATCACTGCTCACAAGCTCCATTTCAACTTGAGTCTGTTTGAAAATGTAAGCGTTATATTTATGTTAACAGCAAGTTTTTTTATAAATTTAACAGAGTTTCATTAAAAGTTTAAAAATCAATGTTCATTCTCAATTTGAAATCATAAATACAAATCACATTTAGATAAGAATAATAAAAATGTGCTTAAATTACTTAAACTTCAAATGTACTATTAAATATTGGTGAACAGTTTAGTATATAAGTTGCTTTTATCTTACCTTAGCATCAGCG
Organism: Thalia democratica; assembly: GCF_965202585.1. NCBI lineage: Eukaryota > Metazoa > Chordata > Thaliacea > Salpida > Salpidae > Thalia > Thalia democratica. The sequence continues at coordinate 80,547,453 of NC_139165.1, forward strand.
AAGTTCTTTGTTTCGCCAGGTTTAAGGAACCTTATTACTTCCTCTGAAAAAAAATAAATAAAAGTAGTAGTATATGACAATAATGTCTAAATATTATCTAATATTATTTATTCTAACATATGAGCATAATTAAAAACATTACTTGGTGTACCTTACTAAAAACATAGATTTAAAAAAACATTTGTTAATTTAAGAAATGCCAACTTATAAGGTTCTTATCATTATTTAGTGAATATTAATTCATGCAAGTAATATATGCTTAAAACTTTAAGCCAAAAGCTTAAAAAATTAAAAAACAAAGTTTCAACTTTGTTTTAAAAAACAGTGTTGCCACTCGTTTTTTCAAAATTTTACCAGGTTTTTCAAATTTCTTCCAGGTTTTTAAAAGTACTTTTTTTTGGGTCTGTTTTTAGTTAAAAATTAAATTTAAGGTAAGAAACTGTAAAGCTACTTAAAATGTGTTTTTTTAGAAAATATTTTTGGCAATGACTCAAATTTTTTATCTATATGATTAATTTTTTTAGTTGAACCGAAACTTTACTACTGAAGATGTTTAAGTTCTTAAAAATTCCAGGTTTTTCCAGTTTTTTTTTCAAAATTTCATAAATTCCAAGTTTTTCCTGGTGTTTTTTGCCTAAATTGTCAAATTCCAGGTTTTTCCAGGATTCCAGGTAAAGTGGCAACCCTGTAATAAACATAAAAATGGCGCTTTATACGCTTACATCCAAAACTTTTTACACAAATAGTTACATCTCAAAATTTATTAAAAATTTTGCATTCTTAAAAAAACAGTAAAAGAGGTATTTTTAAGCATTTAATAAGAACTAATGTAGGTTTTTGTAAAAAAATTTATACGTTGAATTCTAGTGTCAGACATGAAATATTTTAATTATAATACTACCATCTGCTTGATGATTTTTAAGGGCATATCGTTGTGTCTCGAGATTTTCCCAAACAATAAGAGTTTCAACAGCTCCCATCTCCAACGCCTTCAGCGTGTCATCATGACCAAAGCAATACTTTCCAGTATTTCTTGAAATTTCATCGAAATACTTGCCTGTTTGATAAAAATTCGTAAGTTTCATGTAACGGCTGAGAATAAATAGCGCTAAGCTATAATAAATTGAAGTTGGGAGTTTTAATTATTAGATTGAAACAACATAAGCATATGAGTTTATGTAATGCAGTTCAAGTATACTTCTAGAAAAAATATATTTTAAATGTTCTAAACTTTTGAAATATGTTTTTAGAAACTATAAAATCAGTTAAAATGTTCGAGGTCTTTTGAAAATTTCTTAGCTTACTACAATACAACATAATTTTCTACTTACTCATTTAGGTTACTAAAGTAGTAAATTCACTTGCAGTGAACAAAAATTTATAACATAACTAAAAATTCACCAACCAAGAAGCTTTTTTTCTTGCATGAACTTCAAATTTGCAAGGCAGTCAGAGGAAAGTTCGATGGCTTGGGTGAAACCGTTTTCTCCGCCATACGAGATATCAACAACTTTCATGATAGCTTTACGGAGACGCTGTTTTTATGTTTATGCGTACCAATATATTTGTATGACAGTTCTTTTTACGTTCATTAAAATAACTAAATTGCTATCTTAAATTTTAACTCAAAATAACAAAGACTTCGTAAGTAAAACTTGATATTACAAACTATTAAAAAAAGTTGTTAAAGATCTGCCTCTCTGATTATTATAAATACTATTATAAAAAGGTATAAGTTAATACACCACTAAGAAATCAAGAGCAAGTATGTTTTAATGTTATGTCAACTTACACCGTCAAACATGTCTGATTTTCCGAGGTCAGTCTTGAAATCAGCACTTCCGGCCAAAATGAGACCAGTGACGTTAGGACGATTGTTAGTTATAAAGTTCTGAACTGCTGTTTCGGCAACTTTTCTCACGTAATTATGACGTTTCTCCATACGAAGACGGGCGAAGCGAACAGCGGACTGACCACCACGACCTTAGTAGTACTTTTTGATAAAAAAAAAGAAACCAATAGACATCAATTAGAATAATATGCATCTATCTGCAGTTTATTAAAGCTCTTTTATTTGAACCAAGAAGTTATGTAAGAGTTTTTTCGTCATTTTTAGGTAGTTGTGAACATAAATTTTAATTAAATAAATGTAAATATTTACAGTATTTTCAAAAAGTTGTGTACGTAAAGATTCAAACGTTCACTAACAAAGTGGTTCACACAGTTTGAAAATATTTTTTATAGAAAAGAAAAAGAATTTAAAAACTAATTAAACTTAAAATTTTTACCATGCTTCTTAGGTAGATCAACAGTGAACTTTTGCAAAACTTCTCTGGTGTTTCCAGTCAATGTACCAAACAACGCTCCATTACCATCCATAATAATAAAGCCGAACTTGTTATCATCTGACAACAAGGCAGATAGTGCCTAAAATATTTGGTCTAATTATTGCTAGTCAACTTATACAGATGTACTTGTAAAACTATCAAATAATCAAAACAGTTACAACATAATATTACAAGAACATTTATTTGCTTTCATGTTTAAATTTTTAAGTCAGTAGAACTATGAAAAGTTTTCATAATTAGTAGAGCCTTTAAACTTTTTTGGTTACAGGATTTTTTTCTTTTTTAAAAACTAACAGCATATTGTAAGAACCATGCTGAGTAACCAAAAGTTCAGTATAAATTTACTTACATAAACTTATTTTTAATGATTTACTTAATTTTATCAATAAATAAAGTGAATTGTAAACATACAAATAACTAAATATGTTATAACTTTAAAAAACTGCAATACTTCTTGATGTCTTTTTATTTGTATTTGTGTAGTATAAATATGAAAATTTGTAGTTCATATTATTTTTATGCTATGTTATAAATTTATGATAAAATAATAAAAAAAATAAAATATTTGTTAATTTGCATAAAAATTTCAATAAAATCAAACAAAAAACATAAACATGTTCACCTTAAAATAGAAATTCAACTTTCACAAACTATAATAAGAGAAAATATTAAAAAAGAAATTTGATTAAATTTAGAAAAGCTCAAGATTTTAAGCTTATAAGAACCGTAAAACTAAGTTCAACAATTTTTTTTCAATATAATTTTATAAGATATATTAAAAAAAATACCAACTTCAGTATGAAACTTGTTGTCACATAAGTACAATGAGGTGTTAATTGGTTTGAAAGGTTCAAAATCGATGTTAATTTTTTTCTCTTTACCTTCATCTGTCACTATTGTTCCACAATAAAAAACTAATCCATTGGGTGGCACTATATTGAATTGTCGATATTTAGGTAAAGTTAAAAAAAAATAAACTACAAGGAAAATGTTTAATTTTAAAAAAGGTTGTGCATTAATATAAGAATTAAATTGTTTATTTTCAGCAATATCTTAACAATTCATTTAGAATTAAAGGCTTACTAGTTTAAAAACTAACAGAACTTTAAGTTGAATGTTCAATAAATAAATTATATTGACAAAACTTAAATTGAAAAAATATTTAGATTATTCATAGAACAAAACAAATTTTTTTTTAAGTTGATGAAAACAAACTAGTCATTTTTCAAATACTAGTATTTTTATTTGACTCCACTCCATATCTTATTTGAAAACTTATACAACTTTTTTTTTGACAATTCAAACAAATTCAGGAAATCTAAGTGGCATTTCTGATTTTAATTAAGATTCAAGTGAGTATAAAAGACAAGTTAAAGTTGAAGTTATGACTTTTTATGTGTTAGCTAAAAATATTGAGAAGCTTTAACTAGAATTTCGTAAAAAAAACCTCTGCTGTATTGCTTCAGCCTTTGTTGTACGCTTGTAATTGCACCAAGCACCGACAACTTGTTGACTCTAGACTTGATGTTTGAAGCTGTTCCATATTCTTCTGTCAACATTTTGTTTACTCTTGGGATTTGATCTTTAGGAGGGATAATCAACGAAATCATACTTGTTCCAGCGCTGTTGATTGTTTATTATACTTTATTGCTAGTTCTGCAGTGAATTTAACTAAATAGACATAGTCATGCAAACAGGGGTTAGAGATAAATGTTTCGAGGAATAAAAAAAAGGATATTTTTTATAAGTTAATTAAAAAAATTTACATAGCTAGCAATATTTAGTTACTTTTTTTTTTTTATTTAAACACATTAAATTTTTTAAACAATATAAAAACATAAATTTCAATTCTATTAGGTTTTCTAAAGAAGACCAATGAAAATAGACTATATAAATTAAATCTATTTTATATACAGGGTTGCCACTTATTTTTTTCAAAATTTCTTCCAGGTTTTCAAAATTTTTCCATGTTTTTGAAAGTACATACTTTCGGGTCTATTTTTGATTATGACAAACCTTTTGCTAATTTATTCTATTTTTATTTTTGAGTCAAACCAAAATTATAACACTGAACATGTGAAAATGGCAAAATTCAAGATTTTTCTAGTTTTTTTTTTGTCTAAATTGTCAAATTCCAGGTTTTTCTAGGTATTTTCAGGTTTCTAGGTAAAGTGGAATTCCTGTATACATTTATTAGGCAATTGTTTTTAAACTTTTCACCCTATTCTTACTTTAGTAATAAACAATATTAAAGTACATTTTTTTTAGTATTATGAGCAATAATATTTTATTTAATAAAAAATTACAAAGCAATTATTTTTGATTATTAGTTATAAAATTCTTTTAAATGTTAATATTATAATATAAGTTGCTGTCAATGTTTTAATTAAATTTTACAAAAATTTGAGATTATTTAAAAATAGTTTAAAGAATTTAAGGGCATAGATGAGGAGTAAATCACCCTTTTCACAATTTAATCTTTTTTATTAAGTATTAAGTAAACAACAAGTTATTTTCCACATATATTTAAAACAAAATATTTCTTTAGATATAATCTGTCAAAGTCAGAGACTACAATAGGTTTATTATATGAGTCACATACTAAAACAGTAAACAACTAGAAATAACTAAAAGTTTAATTGCTACTACGTTCTTTGAAATAACTACATCAAACTTTTAGGAAATGTTTCTTGTGACAGAATTTTCAATGTTCATTATTACACTTATTTAAAACAAAATTTCCCAAAATTTAGTATTTAAAGTAATTATGTAAAGTCAGTAATAAAATTGAATAATAATAATTATAAAAAAGTATGAAAATTTTAAGGATATATTCAAAGCAACAAACACTTAAAGGGCATATAAAAGCTATATACAAACTAGATAAAATTTTCTAGAAACAAGTTATTTTAAATTTAAAGTTAGTTATGAAGAACAATAGTGCATAATCTTGTATTTTGGAAAAAAAAAGTAATTTTTAGTATTTGACATTTTTAACTTTAATCATCTTATTTTAGATGTTGTAAATACACGAAGTCCATTGATGAAAACTTTTGAGCATTTGATACTTTTAACTTGTGGAATTATAGAAGTTAATAACTTATTATCAAGAAAGGTGATACTTGCTTCAATTTTTTATATTGTAACTTCAACAAAACTATGAAAAATTTAGACAACTTGAAGTTTAAATCAAACTTTTACCACTTAACTAGTGAATTTCTGTTTTTTAAAAAAGCTTAACTTAATTAACTTGTTAATGATAACAACTTTTTGTTTAAATTTTAGAAAACCATTATTAAAAACTTAAAAATCAAGAATAAATTACAAGTTATTTTTTTTCAAATCTAATCAAGTTTATTTAAACTATTTAAAACAAAATAAAATATTAAAATTTTCTAAAACAATTAATTCAGAATAAAAACTTACCCTTTTGCTGCTTCCAAGCCCCTGATAAGCTTTCTGATTTTCCACATTTTAACATTTTTATCTACTGTGGAATCTTCTGCCATTTCAATTTTATTTGTAATACCTAGGATTTTACTTTTATCAAAATTGAAATAATAACTATGCAAACTTTTTATAAATTAAAAAATCAAGTTTTAATTGCAAATATAGTATCAAAAATCAATTGGTTTAAAAAATATTTATATAACAGTTTGTACTATATTAAACAATTGTATTGAAGTTTAATAAAAGAGAGCTAAACAAGCTTAAAAAACAATACTCTACAGTGTGAACAATTTTATAAGCACTGAATACAACTGATCAACAAGCAAATCAAAAGGTCCATTTTAGGGTTTTTGACATTCAACTTTCAAAAATTTTACTAAAATCACCAATAATGAAGAAAAAAAATTTGAAAGCTTTGATATTCATTTTTCAAAAACTTATTTCTATCTAAAGTGCGAATTATAAAAGCAATGTAAGTGGCTAAGATACAAAACATATTAAATATAAAATATCAAAACATTCACAACATTTTTATATAAATAGTGAGATAGTAAATATAATGTACTTATATAAATAGTGGCTAGTCTTGTTTACAGTGTCAACTTTTTATCTGGAAACAGTGTAGAACATATTTTAAATTTAAATAGATTTAAAATAGGTTTAAATTTATAGAGATTTATATCATAGTAAACAGTGTGTAATATATATTATAATTTACACTGATTTTTAGTGAGGCTAGATTTAAATTATTTTCAAAAACCCCTAAATATTTAAATCTTTTAGATTCAAAAATTTCATTTTTTTCATATATTGATCACATTACACACTATTAAATAATACATATAACTTTAGGCAAGACAGGAGTCAAATCTTTTTACAAAATTAAGTTCTGATTATTTTATCAGTTTTTCTTTTAATTTTCAGAATAATACAAAATATTTAAGAAAATCTCCCGGACTTAGGCTCATTTGAACTTTTTTTTAAATTCAGGCTTGTTGATTTGTTATAGCACAAACTATTTTCTAAATAAATACCTACTTAATTCAAAAACACTGTATATGTTGATATGAAAATTATTCTAACACCCAGTTCATCTTTTACAGTACCCGAAGTTAAAAAATTTCCTTTTAGTTTTGATGATAAAAAAGCACTGTTATAATGGTTAAAGTAAATTTGATAACAGAATATGCTTTACTGCCTCAAAGAATGATAACCTGTTTTATAAGATTACAGTAACCTCTTGCTTATTTACGCACATTGTGTCTACAAAAAACAGACGTAACGATATGAGAGATCGTAAGATACGAGAGGTACCAAATATACTTAATATAATGGCTGTTATTTAATATTGCATCTAGTTAAAAGCAGACTGGGGACTTTCTAACTTTTAACAATTGTTTACTTTATTTATATATATGAAAACAAAAGATAAAAATATACTTAAAAACAAAAGATTTAGATTTATATAAAATAATAATACTTGTAAAAAAATTTTACTTATTTTTAAAATAAGTAATTTTATCTTTATATATATGTGACTTGTTGATACTTTACATTTCTATTTAGCAATTTCAATTTATATTAATCACTTTTTTAAAATTAAGAAATGGTGTGTTGTATGTATTTAAATTTGTTTCTATAGCCTTTTACAAAAATATGCATTTGGTGATGTAATGGATTTCTTCTTTTGAACAAAAACATATAAAATATATGTAAAAATTTTAATAACAATTATTTATGTTACTACAACTTTCTTTTAATTTAATCTCTTATTGTTAATAAAATTTCTGATAAACTGAAATATAAATGTTTATCAACTAGTCAAGGAACATAAGTTTATAAAGTCTAAAGATATAAAGAGGTAAGTTAGCATTTAAAAACATATTTTAAAATAAAAAATTACTATAAACCTAATTTGTGCAATAAAAAAAAAATGTTTTTTGAACTTTTTAGAATTCTAAAATGCGTAACTAAACGAGAGTGCGTAACGTCACGAACTCAAGAGTGCGTAAAGATGTGAGAGGTCATTGTACATGAAAATTGAAATACTGACAAAATAAATTCTGCTATTCAAAATTCTGCTATTCTTTAAAAAATGCTTAAAAGGCCAAAAGTACTACATCTTCAAAAATAAGTGATCTTTTAAAATAAAAACGTAAGTTTTTAAATGATTTTCCACTGGTTTTAAATCATTTAGTGTTAAAAAAAGTTGAAACACTTATCTAATAATAATTTAATTTTTTATCAAAGTATTTTGCTTCAAATCGTTTTACTATGTCTAATTGAGTATATTTTTGTAAGCTTTAGTACTTATGTCGTTCGAGTGGTTTATTAAAGAAAACCGAACAATTACTCTAATTTTTGATTCAAGGACTTGGACACGCAAAAAAACTACTTGATAATTGAGTTGTATACCCAACTTAATCAAAACTATAATGAGCTACAAATGAAAATCTACTTTACAGTCAAAATTTAAACTCTAAAACGAAAATCTCAATGAAAGATGGCACTATTAAACTTTAAAAAATTAAATGTTTTTTTAAGAAATAAAAATATATATACACACATATATCTAACATTATATACCAGGGGCGTGTCTAGGTTTTTTTCAAAGGGGGTTCACAATTGTTTTTGTTCTCAATTTGCCGCTTAAGTACGCATTTCTTAGGTATGCACTGCCAGTTTAATATGCAATATTTATCCGAAAAGCTCTGTGTTTAAAATACTATTACTCTGCCTAGAAATAAAAAAAAAACAAATAAGTTGTAATAGAAAAATATTATACTTTTTTATTTATTATACTGTATTAAATTTAGATAAATTATAACTAAAAGAACCAGAAAAGAGTTATGAATTTACAAATCGTATAGCAAAATTCATATCTGTTATTGAAAACAAAAAATTTAAAGACACAACTAACATATTCTAAGAAAAAGTTAACATTTTTATTAGGAAACAGTATTATAAAATAATTAAAACTAGAATAAGTTTTTATAAAAGAAATTTCAATTTTAAATTAAATTTAGTATAGATGATCCTCTTTTTTTTGCTTTTAAAATTAAACATCTTTACATTTATATATCTATTTAAATTTTTTTTTCAAGTAATTTAATGTTTAAAAATATAAATTTCAAAAAAATGTTTAGACTTATACAATTAAATTTAAAAAATTTATAAGAATTTATTCTAGTTTAATTATTTTATAAAATTTTTTCTTGATAAAAAAATTAATTTTTTTTAGAGAAGTTAGTAAGGTCTGTAACAGGGGCGTGTTTGACTGGCTTCTTGTTTCCCATGAACCCCCTGAACAAAAAGAAAAGAAAAAAGAAAAAACAATCTTAGAATATCATTAAAAACGTTGTTTATTGACTTTGTTTTGGTTATTTTATAAACTGTGAATAATTAATGTTGAATTCATAAAACTGAAAGATAAAAAAGTTGTAGTAACAAAAAATGCTCGTTTTTGCCCAGCTGAAATAGATTTTAAATAAAATTTTAATGGTGACGTCATAATTGGTAAAAGTTTTAAAGTAGCATTTTTTTAAGGAAACTTTTTACTAAGATGCTTTTATGTCCCATTATAAATTGTTACTTAGTGTAAATAACTTTTGATTAAGTATTATTTTTGAACTAGTAAGTACAATTTTACTTCAAAATGTCCAGTATAATCACTAAAGTTTTATTTTACTTAGTTTATTCTATATAAAAATGTTGTATGAAGCTTTTGTGCTATGTTGTTATATAATAATGTTGTGTTTGTACTTAAACATTTATATTTTTTGTTTATGTTTCAACCAATTGGGTTTTAACCTTGAAAAATTCAGTACAGAGAGTTTTCAAAGTCATCTATAGACAACTACACGACCAGGCAATTTATTGTTTATCATTTAATGGAATATTTTTATTTAATTTGTTTAATTTTTGTATATATGTTAGCCACAAAGTTAATTCTTGATTTTTTTAAATTTTCAACTGAAAGAGATTTTAAAACCATCATAGAATCCCTGCACCATCAGGAAAACATTTAAATAAAATATAAAGATATTTAATTTAATTTTATAAGTCTAGACATTTATTAGTTAAATTTCAATTTTTATAGACTAAATTACTTGAAAAGTATTTTTTTATTGTAGATAGATATATAAATGTACAGAGTTTAAATTTTAAATCAAAAAAATTTGAATTCATCTATACTAACATTTAAATCAAAATTGAAATTCTCTTAATAAAAAACTATTCTAGTTTTAATTATTATATGTTGTTTCCTTATAAAAAGGTTAATTTTTTATAGAGTAAGTTAGTTATATTTGTAATATTTTGTTTTAAATAACAGACTTAAATTTTGATATTCAATTTGTAAGTTTATAATTTTTTTCTGGTTCTTTTAGTTTTAATTTGTCTAAATTTAATACAGCATAACAGATAAAAAAATATAATATTTTTCTTTCACTACTTATATATTTTTTTTTATAAGCAGAAAAAAATCATTTTAAACACAGAGTTTTTCGGCTAAATATCGCGTACTTTCCTGGCAGTGCATACCTAAGAATACTTAAGCGTACTTAAGTGGCAAATTAAGAACAAAAAAATTGTGAACCCCCTTTGAAAAAAGTCTAGACACGCCCCTGGTCTATATTTTTGTTTTAAATAACACATTTGAATTTGTATATACAGTTTGTAAGTTCATAATATTTAAATAAAATTTAAAGACAATTTAAATTTTGATTTAAATGTTAATATAGACGGAGTTTTTACAATTCTTTTTTTTTAATTTTCAAATTTTTACATTTATTTATCTATTTAAAAATAATAAAACAATTCCAAGTAATTTAATCTAAAAATGTTGAAATTTAACTAATAAAATTTTTAAACTTATACAATTAAATGAATATATTATTAAAATTTGTTTAATTGTTTGTCTGATGGTGCAGGGATCTAATCATTGTTTTGAAATCTCTTGAGTTGAAAGTTTCAAAAAATCGAGAATCAACTTCGTGGCCAACATATATACAAAATAAAACAACTTAAATAAGAATATTAAAATACCATTAAATAATAAAAGATTAAATTGGCATGTAGTGTAGTTGTCTAAAGATGATTTTGAAAACTCTCTCAATTGAACTTTTCAAGGTTTAAACCCAGTTGGTTGACACAACAGACAATATAAAGGTAGTACAAACACAACATTATTATTTAACAACATAACACAGAAGTTTCACTCAACATTATTATATACCTTTAACTAAGTAAAATAAAACTTTAGTGATTAAATTTGACATTTTTAAGTAAAATTAAACTTATTAGTTCAAAAACAACACTAAATCAAAAGTTATTTATACTAAGTAACAATTTATAATGGGAACTAAGAGCATATAAGTAAAATGTTTCGTAGAAAAAAGTTGCTACTTTTAAACGTTTACCTAATATGACGTCACAATTAAAATTTTATTTAAAATCTATATCTGCTGGGCAAAAACGAGCATTTTTTGTTACGGAAGCTTTTTAATCTTTCAGTGTTATAAACTCAATATACATTAAAAAACTTTATCAAATAAAGAAAATAAAGTCAATAAACAACGTTTTTAGTGATATTCTAAGAATCTTTTTCCTTTTTTTCTTTCATGGGGTCACAGGAAACCAGTCAAAACACGCCCCTGATATACACATAAATATATATTGAACTCTAAGTCAAAAGGCTAAGTTTCTATGGGAAATGTTTTTCATTTTGAAATTTATCAATATTTTATAAAATATTTTAACTTTCCTATAATTTAAAGAAAAGAAAATATAAATAAAATTAAAAAAAAAAGTTTAGTAAATTATTTTGAAGTTTTTTTTTGAATATTTTTAAGAATTTAGACTCTACTATGAACTTATTGCAACTTAATAAAAAATAAGCAAAAATAAATTAAAACTATAGAATTAAAAGCAACGTAACAAATAACAATAAATATATAAAATAAAGCTGCACAAAAAAAAAGTAAAATAAAGATGTAAAAGAAAAATTTTGCTTAAACTAGATAAAAACTATAAAATATATTTATTCTTTTAATTAAAACTATTAGTTTTTACATACTTGAATAAAAGTCTAAATCTAGAAGTTTAAGTATACCAAAATAATAATGTAAACAACTACAAAAAAAACTTAAAACAGTAAATAAGTTTAAAAAAAGATAAGTACAGTAACCTCTCGCTTATTTACGCACATTGTGTCCACAGAAAAAGTGCGTAAATATATGAGAGATCGTAAAGAAACGAGAGGTACTAAATATACTCACTATAATGGCTGTTTTTTTAATATTGCTTCTAGTTAAAAGCAGACTGGGCACTTTCCCACTTTTAACTACTTGTTTACTTTATTTATAAATGTGAAAACAACAGAAAAAACTATACATATATTAAAAAAAAGGATTTGAATTTCTATAAAATAATAATACGAGTAGAAATAACTTTACTATTTTAATAATAAGTAGAAATTATCTTTATCTTTATTTATATGTGACATTTATATTCTATTCTTCTTACCAAATTCAATTTATAATTAAGCATTTCTTTACAATTATAAAATCATGTTTATTAATATATAGGGCAAGACTGCTGTATTATTTCTTTGTGTTTAAACTCTCATTATTTTAATATACTTTCATTATTAAACACAGTCATATTTATTTTAGAATTTTGATTTAATCTTTTAATGTTAACAAAATTTCTGATATACTGAGGTATAACTAAATGTTTATCAATTAGTCAATGAACATAAATTTACAAAGTCTAAAGATATAGAGAGGTGTGTTAGCATTCAAAAACATATTTTAATTTAAAAATATACTAAACCTAATTTGTGCAATATTAAAAAAAATAAAATTTTCATTTTTTGAATTTTATAGAATTCTGAAGTGCGTAACTAAACGAGAGTGCGTAACGTCACGAGTGCGTAAAGATCCGAGAGGTTACTGTAATAATAAAATCATTTATCATAAAATGATTCAACTTATTACTAGTTTTAAGTTTTATCAGTGACTTTAGCTCATGATTTAAATATTTTTTTTTCTAGTAAAAATGTATTTAGAGACTAATAATTTTATTTACACAGCTATAATGTGACTATAATATGAAATAGTTTACTAACACTTTAACAAACTACAGGAAAAATAAAAATATATATATGTTACAACTTTTTCTAAACTAGACTGGACCAATGCTATTTAAACCTAGTTAATATACTTGAAAAAATATAAATACCTACTCAGATGAAAAATGCATACTAATCTATTAGTTATAAATAAACAAAAAAAAATCTGTTCATCTTATGTAAACTTTTTTGAATAAGTTGATCATTTAAAAATTGTCTTTTCGTTTAACATGGAACCTTCCATGATGGCTTTGGTCATTTAACTTAACAGGTAAGTCTGTCCAAAGTTTACTACCTTGATAAACTAGTAATTTATGATAATTAATGCTTTTAAATCTTGGTAAGAAAAAAACTGTTTTTGAGGACCTTGTTGAATGGCTATGTATTTTAGTTACATTTTTAAAGTAACACTTAAAATTTATTGGTAAAATTATGTACAAATTTGAATATAAAAACTCTTAACTCATATTTAAATAAATTTTCAACATTTAATATTTTCTTGTTATGTTTAATCTTCTTACACTATCGTTGTCCTTTTATAATGAATGTACCTGAGTTGTTTTTTTAAGAGTACATTGATTTCATTAACTTTTCTTTTATTGGTTCTGCCCCAGCATAACAGACCATACTTTATTTATATGGCCCATAAAAAAAGAATTAAAAATTAAGTATAATTATTTTTCATTTAAAACGTACCTTGTTTTATAAAGAACACCAATTTTCTTTAATAATTTACCTTTTACGGCTTTTACCATTTCAATATGTTCCGCCCAACTTTATTATCTATTTTTAATCCTGAGTACTAGTAACTTTCTACCATGTGTACTACTGTTTTAAATATTTTAACACAAAATTTTATACTTTTCCGAAAAATTGTTTAAGCTGGATGAAATAGAATACTTCTAGTTTTACCTATATTTAATTTAAGTCTATTTTCTTCAAGCCAATTTCCGATTTTTTTCAAGTTCATAGTTAAGGTTTCACGGTATAAGAGTTTTCATTTATATCTTGCTGTTGTAGGAATTGTTTTTTTTTTTTTTGTATTTTTTTTTTTGGTTATATTATCTAATATTTTCTGAATATTGGAAATTTTTTATTAAAGATTTTAAGCATGTTTTCATAGTATTCCTTTTTTGATATTTTTTTATTTTCGTAAGTTTATCTATTTTTTGTTATATTGAATTGGTAATTCATAAAATACAAATACTTGAAAATAAGTCAACAAAAAATATTTTAAATCTAAAAAGACTGGCCTTAAATAAATAACTAAAATACCCTGAGACTTTTATAAACATTAAAACTAATTCGAGTCACCCGGAGTTTAAAAAACTCAAAATACCCTGAGCTTCTCTGAATCTTCCTGAGATTTTCTTGAATTTAAAAACAACCAGAGTTTCCTTGAGTGTGTGGCAATCCATTATATATAAGAAAAATAAACAGAGTTGATTATGTTTAACAAGATAGTTATTTATTTTAGCTCTATAACAATCCTAAGATTTAATAATGCAATCTACTGAGATGTAATAGTTGTAGTTTTGCAATGTGATGTGATAGTTATATTGATGCAATCTACTGTGATGTGATAGTTGTAATGTTGCGGTATACTGAAGTGTTGTTGTTGTAATTTTGCATTCTACTGTGATGTGATAGTTGTGATTTTGCAGTATAATGTGATGTAAAAGTTGTAATTTTGCGATCCACTGAGATGTGATTGTTGTAATGTTGCAATCTACTGTGATGTGATAGTTTTAATGTTGCAACCTACTGAGATGTAATAGTTGTAGTTTTGGAATTATCTGAGATGTAATAGTTGTAGTTTTGCAATCTACTGTGATGTGATAGTTATATTGTTGTAATCTACTGTGATGTGATAGTTGTAATGTCGCGGTATACTGAGATGTCGTTGTTGTAATTTTGCAATCTACTGTGATGTAATAGTTGTAATGTTGCAATCTACTGTGATGTGATAGTTGTAGTGTTGCGGTATACTGTGATGTGATAGTTGTAATGTTGTAATCTTCTCTGATGTGATAGTTGTAGTGTTGCAATTTACTGTGATGTATTAGTTGTAATGTTACTAGTTATAGTAATAATTAAGAAAATATAAAGATATCCGGTATGTTCAACTATAATTTAAACTGTTTACTTAAAAAATGTTTTAAGATTTAAAGCTAAGATTTAAAGAACTTTAATTACATTCGAGAGTCTACTAAGTTTAGGTTTATTCATATTTATCAAATTTTAATTTAATTAACATACTTAGGTTTTATTAACAGATTTTCTCGAATTTGGTTGACTCGGCTAAACGTTTTTTTTTCTTACTCAAACATGAATAATATCAAAAAGTTCTTTTACTTAATAATTTTAAGAATTATTTTTAGAAATAGCTTTTCTTTTTATTTTGGCTTAGATTGTTCTAAACAGTTAACAGAAAAATATTCTAACTGTTAAGGTTTAAAGTAGTGAAAAAATACTACGATATAAAGTCATATTCAACTAAAATATTTTTTGAAGAAATAAAGTACATATTTTCAAATTAGAAATAAATTTTATTTTTATAGCTGTTTTGATTACTAATTGAACAAAACTTATCTGAGGAAACATTTTATAATTGTTATTACTTTTTTTTTTTGGATGTTTTTCGAAGGTGCAATAAGCCGTAGAGCACTTAAAAAAGTAGTCCTCGAAGACCTATTTGTTTTCATCGACGTTGTAAATATGCGACTTAAATTTACGATCAAGATTATTGGCAGTGATTACAAACAACTTTTGCTAATTAAAATTGTTCTATGGTAACTGTAATTGTTACTAGAACGACCTCTCAAAGGTTTGTTACTATTTTTTTTTAACATTGTCATGTATTTCAAAACCTGGTATAAAGAATGTATTTGTTACATACATTTTATTAACAATACTAACTAATAAATGAAGGGATTTAAAATTAACCATATCACATAAATAAGTCCATTTATTCTCATTATGATAATAAGATTCTACTGATTTTAACTGTTTAAAAGTGATATTTAAGCCTCCTTTATAAATAATTTTACGTTCAAAAGCTGTACAAGCTGAATAAACTCTTTCATTTTGAAAATCTCATATTTTGATCCTTTTAATTTGTTGCTTCAAATTTATGACAATCTTCTCTGATACCCTTTTAATAACCGCCATTTACTTAACACTTTAGTACAAGTTTAATTTCAACTAAACTTTAGAACAAGCACTATAGTACTTAAAATGATTAAAAATAAGTTTCAGTGCTTTTTAACATTTTGTTTTTGCACAATATCATTTAAAAGAACACGTCCATTGAAATGTTCATCATATTCACCTAGAACATTAACGTCAGTATTTACTACAACAATTTTGCTAGAATTCTTTTCGTTACCATTGGTCTAGAAGTGTTTGAAGCCTGAAATCAGGACCTTTTAGTTCATTAATTTCGTTTTAAACAATTTTATTTTTACTATTACTACTTACTCACATAATTTTACACACATACTTTCTCTTTATTAGATTTTGAGGTAAAGTAATAGAACTTAATTTTGTTGTTATAATTATTTTTTCCACTCAGCAAACAAACATTTTAAGGTACCAACTGACATGAGTGACTTTTCTATTAAGTAAAATAAAATATAAACTAAGTGTAAACTTTAGTTAAACAAGTTAAAACTTAAAAAGACTTTATATTGATGAAGTTAATCATCACAATACCAAGACGCTTTTTTAACAGAACATATTAAATCACGACTGAACTCTATATTTTAAATAAGAACACAACTAACCATTACCTTTGTAAATATGATTTTCAATAATTAGTTCATTTAAATATTCTCTAGATTCATTTATACATTTAAACTAATTATTTAATTTTAATATTTTAATATAAAAAACAGCTATTTTAATGATATTTGTTTTTGTTTGACAGTTTGTTTATTTTTTTAAAGTCGTTATTTTATTTTATTTTTAAGGTAATTTTTTTTAAATATAGCTTAGAAATTAATTAACTATTTGTTAAATTTAAGTTTTTTGTAGTTTGTCTTATTTAAAGTTAAGTTTTGTTTCTTTTTTAATGATAGTATTAATAGTGATAAGCTTTATATTTTTTCTCTCTTGTTAAAGTTGTTTTTTTTTGTTCTATTTTAAAACAATTTCAGCCAAGCCTGCGTTTTTGTGTTGTTACCTTTTATTGTATATTTGTAAAATAATTTGCAGATTTTTTGTTACTTAATGGGTATTGTTCGTTTTTAGCAACTGTACTTTTACAGATTTTTTATTATTTTCGTTTTTAAAGATTTATTATTATTAAAAAGTGATAAAAAATTTTAGTAAATTTTATTTGTGTATAATTAAATTCTATTTATAACGAAAAAAGTTAAAAAATTTTAGAGTAATTTGTATAGTGCTTTTTTAATATTATATTAATTTATATCTTTTAAAAAAAAAAATAAAAAAAATCATAACAACTATAAACTTTTCACTTTTAAATGCTTTTAAACGTTTTATTAAAACAGCTTACTTATATTTGTTGAATAAAATAAAAGCTAATGTCTAACAACAAATTTTAAAACCTATACATATTGTAGTTATTAATTTTTAAGGAAAACAAATAAGATAAATTATCTCAAAAAAATTATAAAATTACCTTTAAGGTAAAAATAAAATATATAAGCTTACGTAAACATTTCTAATAATTTGTTATAGTAGCACTTTTATTTCTTTATTTATTATTTAGGAATATTAAAGATTCAAAGTAAATAAATAAAATAAAGCCGATTTTCTTTTATAATACATTTACTATAGCTTTTATAACGTTTACTTATGGTTAATTGGTACTATTATTTTTTTATAACTCTTAGATGTAAGATAATACGTTCGGTTAAAATATCTTTTTATAAACATGTAAACAAATATTTTATAAAATCTATATAAATTCTTTAAAACTTTCTTTTATAAATCCTGAATTTAATCAAAATTTTATAATTGTGCAGATGGTCCTGAATCGGTTTTTGATGTAACAAGTTTTAAAAAACAATTCTTGAAATAATATATGGCTAAGTTACAATAAAAGCCTAAAATAACAAATTGTTTGTACTGTTAAAATAAAATTTTATTTTTGTTATTTTAGTTATCAGTGTTTTATTAAAAAACCTACAGTATTTATTATTTGTACAATTATTAATATTTTTTTTAAGTGTGCACTTCTACCACTGCTATCAAAAGAGCGCACTTGATAAGAAGCATTCAAATGGGCTGTCGCATTCTTACAAAAGTGCTTATTTAATAGGAAGTAACCTTGAAACGCGTAATTATGAGATAGACTATCATAAAATACATAATCTTACAATTTTATTAAGTTTACAGTTTTAAACAAATTTGTTTAGTTATCTTCATGAATTTTTTATAAGCGTAGATCGAAAATTTTTAAGTTAACAAAAAATAAATAGCGAAATGAATTTCAGTCTCCAATTTTCATCTAAAGTTAGTACCGAAAAAAAAAATAGTAATTACAAATTTTTGCGGCTAGTTTTAAATTGAAACATTTTCATTGAGTTAAATAAAAAATTATAGTTGTTACTCAATTTACAGGAACTATCAAATTAACTTTCATTAATAACAGAGTCCTTTTTAATTTCGCGCTGCACCACTATGGGCGTCTTCAACAGTTTCGGTTTTTATTTTTTGTGGTGGAGAATGATGTTGCTTTCATCACATTACAGTTGGTATATTTTCATTTAATCGAAACACTCGACAAAAAGTCAGTACAATTTGCAATCTCCCTATGGTATCAATAAGTTTTAACCTTCCCCTCACTAATTGCCGATTACTTTAATGGCGCCATTACCTGCTACCCTAATTCTTTTAAGTCGTGTTGTTTTTGATGAGATTAGTAAACAGAATCTATAAATTTACTCGATTAAACCCTCCACACGCTTCTTTTTAATGTCGAAAAGTCAAGAAGATCAGTATTTTTCCTATGTTATCAAGCTTCATACGACAAAAAAAATTATGACTACTTTGAATTTTCGTCTTAGAATTTAGTAAATCAGTAAAGCTTTCTATTTGAATAAGATTTACAATTTGAAAATCCCCTCTGCGGTGAAACTGAGTAATTGTTTATTCTCAAAAATAATAAACTATTAGTTTAGTAAATCACCTAACAAAATTTATGTCAAGCCCTAACATCAAATTAAACAAAGTGTCTATATATTGCAACCCATCTGGTTACTACCGGTCCTCTTTGATTTTTCTTTTCGATAAAATCTCTGAACTTCCTTTTATAAAACTACTATCATATAACGATAAAAAAAAAAACTAAACCCTTTGAAAGCTTGATTTAAATAAAAAAAGTCTATACAGTGTATCTTTTGCATCTTTTATGTCTCCAGTACATTAGCCTTAGGTGAAGTACAAAGTATGATATTTAATCATTGTGCTTTTAAATTTTTAGGTACCGTAGCTAAATATAATTAGATTCTAAATCTACCAAAATATTTAAAGTCTATGAAGGTTAAAAATATGAAGTAGAAAAGAAACAAGTGGTCCAAAGTAGTAAGAATACAAAATGAAAGGTTTTGTTCAGTTTGTACAGTATTTAAAATCTAAATTATTGTTATCGGATTTTATATTTCTGAAAAAAATTAAAATTTTTAGAATCTTAGGATCATCATGATAACAAATGGACTAATTATGCAGATATGATTGAATCTAGATGTGATCATACTGCAGTTAGTATGGATAAAAAATGATTGTAATTGATAAAAGTGATTTAAAACATTTTGAAGTATACAACAGCGTTTCTAAAAAGTTTACATTGTTAAATGTCAAACCTCTACTAAGTCAACTTTATTTCTATTCTAGAAAACTTGCTAGCATTTAGTAATGTGGATTTTAACTTACTACATGTTTTATTTTTTTTACCTAGTCGTATTAAGAAAAAAAAAAATCAATATTAACAGTTTTGTATAAACAGCTTTTTAGAAGATTCAAAAATCTGCTTTAATTATAGACACCTTTTCAAAAGTTTAAATTTTTTAATAAAATAATGGAAAGAAAAGTATATAATGATACATGGTATAAGAAACTAACAACTTTTAATCAGATTGATTTAATAACAAAATAACTTCAAAGTGATATGATTCAAAATCAAAAGACACTTTTAATAAAGATTTAATATCAAAACTTAATAATTTTTAAATTTTATAGCAACATTATGTTTTTTAAAAACTTCATATCAAAGCTTTTAATTTTTTCAAATAATGCTAGTATCAAAATAAACAACAAATTCAAAATCTGATTTTTCTAAATTGCAATCAGAATCATTTAATAGCTGAAAAACTGTGTATTGTTACATATTATTATTCAAAAGCGATAGTTTTTAAAATAAAATACTAATTATATATCTAGTCAACTATAAATCATTAATTTCGTACTACTGGTGTACGTATACTTATATACAAATACACCTTTTGTAGTTCACTATCATTGCATTCTATATGAGTATATTTAAAAAATAAATATAATAAATCTAATATATTTATTTTTAATGACAGTTTTTCTAAAAAGTACGTTATGTTGCTTAAAATTAAATATAGTTAACTATTTTGTGCTATATTTATGCATTAAAAACTAAAAGTTATTAATAACCTTGTTTTATTTGTAGGTATATAAAAATAAACGACGTCAATTTTAATGTAAGCAACACTTAATTTTTTATATTAGTTACCGAATCTTTATTACAATACGTCTTTTATAACTTAATATTGGTTTACATGTTCTTTTTATAACTTATTAAATAGCAAACAACCACTAAACTATAAACAAGAAAAGAGTCTCATATTAAGTTATTTTATTCAGTGACAGCAAATAGTACATAGAAATACTGCAAAATATTTATAAACATATTTATACTAAATTTAAATCAAAACTAAAAAAATATTGCAAAGTACTCAAAAACAGAAGTTAGCTCGCAGCTTCTATACAAACAACTGAAAATTTCGTACACAAACAAGTGGCTTCAGAACTTTGTATACTTTAGCAAAGCTGCACGTTTCAAGCTACCCTTGAGCACAGAACAATTGAATATCAACTTGTAATCGTTAATGTTATAAGCATATAAGTTTAGCTCAGAATCGAAAATACAAATCATATCTTTTATATTAAACGCTCCAATATATGTATCTTTTTTTAAAGGGAGATAAAAAGTTAACATTGTAAATCTTCTAGAAACACTGTCATATACCTCGCAGTTTGCTATAGGACTATTATCAATAATAAACATTTTATTACCCATACTTAATGACGAATGACAGGATTTGGGTTCATTCATATCACATAAAAAAGTCCATTTGTTTTCATGAAAATCATAAGACTCTACTGACTTCAAGGTATCACAATAACTAGTTACATAATATCCTTTATTACACGTTTTAATACCTCCGGTAATAATAACTTTACCTTCAAAAACTGTGCAAGCTGAATGACTTCTCTCCGTTAGTAAGCTTGCTACATCACACCATTTGTTGTCTTTTATATCATACTTATAACATTCATTAGTACAAATTTCATCGTTAACGATATCACAACCGAGAGAGTAGTTTCTATAACAACCGCCAATTAGATAAATACTTTTCATAAATGAACAGACGACATAGTTTTTTAAAACACCAGGAGTTTGTTTCAACTCTTTCCAAGCTTTTTTCTTAGCAGAATACGATTCAAAATGAAAAGTCCACATATCATTTTTATATCCATCAAGAACATAAATATCAGAACCAATTACAGCTGTTTTGTTTGAATCTCTTTTTCTTGACATTGGGCTCATTTTGACAGTAGTTAGGAAATCAGGACCTTCTAACTTAATAACTTCATTAGTAGATACATCATTGCTTTTTCTTCCTCCACAAATAACAACATCAAATTCATCCTGATTACAATAACGATTTTCATACAAAACTTGAGACTTTCTTCTTAAAGATGTAGAAAACATTTTGACTTTGACAACCTAAATATTTAAATATATAGCCCTGATTAAAGTATATTAGCCATATTAACTACTAATAATTTAATTTAATTAATCAGTTTCTAATTTAAACAATTTAAAACTAGTGTTTTTTGATTAAGAAGAAAAAACTAAAAATAAAAAAACGTTAGTTGAAGGAAAATATTTTTTTTTAGTTTTAAAAACAAGAAAGTTAGGTTTTAAAGAGATAGTTTTAGTTTTGTCTAATTTTTTTTAGTATTCTAAAGTTTGAGTGACTACGTTTAAAATTACTTAAATTTAATTAGTTTTTAATAAAAGCTAAAAATAAAATGAATAAAAGTTTTTATAAAATATATGGAAATCTAAAAAAATTGAGAAATTATTTTAACAAAAATATTTTTTTTAAATACTAACTGTCATTAAAAGTTTATATTGCAATTTTATGATATCTAATAGAGTAGTTGAAATAGTTGTCTTTGTCAATTAAAAGTTATGATAACTAAACAAATTTTTGTTTTTTGTTTTGAGTCTGTAAATTTGTGTTATTTAAATTGTAAAATTGTTAAATGTATAACATGTAACAATTACACTAAAATTGTTTCTTTTATATTAATAAATGGTAACAGCCTCTCTAACATATGTATACGATATTAATTGAAAAACAAAAAAAAACCTGAAAATAATTGGACGTAAGACCTGTTTACTTTAATCAAATATTGAAAAACATACTTTTAGCTTAAATAAACACTAAAAACTACAAGGATTTTTAACTAAATCATATCTTAGATAAAAAAGGTGTTGTTTGGGTTGTATAAATTATAATAATTAATATAAGTTAGTTACACTCAATACAAGTAACAACAGCTTAATATTGTGAGTTAAATTATCTTAATATTTAGCTTAAAGCCGTGAACTAAATGCTTTTCAATAAAAAAATTTAAAAAATATTTTTATAAAATATGTTTTGAACATTTTTATAAATTGTAGCTAAAAATAAAACTTTTTAAATGATAAGTTCGAACACGAGCATAAAAATAATTTTATAGGCAAATTTATAAATTTTTCAAAAAACATTAAACTTTAATGTCAATTATTTTCCTTATCTTAAAAGCTATTTAATTTTTTTTTTTAAACGCATCTTTGTCTTTAATTAAAAAAATTGGTTTGTGGTTTGAATTATTTCATGGGGTCCCTCCAAAAATAATGTTTTTTTTTTTCATTATTATGGTATTAAAACCAAAAATTAATATTTTTTTATTCTATTCCTTTTATTTTTTCCCCTTGTCTGCATGTTTTTTAAACTCTTAGATGTTTATTTTATAAATAATGTTAATATCTTTTATGATTTGGCCCAAAACAAAATGATGTATATTACACTATCATTTGCCTTGGCCATTTCCTAGATAAAAAATTGATAAAAGGAAAAAAAAATAATAAGAATATGAATTACAACAAATTTAATAAAATTACTTTAGTTTAATTAGATTTTTTGTAATTCACATTCTTATTAGTTTTTTTTTCCTTTTATCAATTTTTTTTCTAGGAAATGGCCAAGGCAAATGATAGTGTAATATACATCATTTTGTTTGGGGCCAAATCGTAAAATATATTAACATTATTTATAAAATAAACATCTAAAAGTTTAAATAACATGCAAACTAAGAGAAAAAATAAAAATAATAAAATAAAACAAATTTATTTTTGATTTTAATACCACAATAATGAAAAAAAAAACCTTTATTTTTGGAGGGACCCCATGAAATAACTCAAACCTCATACCATTTTATTTTTAAATTGAAGACAAAGGTACGTTCTCTGAAAAAAAAAAAATAGATAGCTTTTAAGATAAGGAAAATAATTGACATTAAAGTTTTATGTTTTTTAAAAATCAATAAATTTGCTTATTAAATTAACTTTATGCTCGTAGTTCGAAGTAATATTTTTGTTCAATAAATTTGTTTCAACAAATGTCTTTGCTCAGAAAATACTGCAAAGCAAAACTACTACAGTGCTAAATTTAAAAGAAATGTTTTACAAATGAGACTAATAAGACTTTGCTTGTCACCAAAGTTTTATGTCAGAAAGTTTATTTTATTTATAAAGTGTCTGGGTTTAAAGTTATAAAGCTTTTTAAGACTAAATAAAACGTATTTTTTTCTTATATGTCATTTTGCTTATTTTTCTTTAAATAAAAAGTTATAAAAAAAAACATTTTAAATTGAATTAAGCAGGGATATGGTTGTGCTTATCGTTTTTACTTTATTTTAACTGTTTAAATGCATATTTCTAATATATTGTTTTACAAAAACAATAAATTTCTATAAATGACGTTTAGAATTTATATATATTTAATAAATATTATGTTAAAAATTTGTAATCAGTTATTACTTGTTGTTGAATGCTTATAATCTTTAAATTACCTTATTAAAACAAAGCTTTTGAAAATAGAGTTGTTTACACAATAAAAAGATTTACTTGTGCAGTAAATAAAACAATAGCTGTTTGCTAAAGGTTATTATAAAAAATACAGTCATGCAGGTGCAGTAAAAGCGTCTATATTGAATAATAACTATAAACTAAAACAGCGAAATCATTAAATTATACTATAACAACAATGTATGTGTAAAATTTAATCTGAAACTTAAATGCATTTTAAAATACGTTTTTTCTTAAGGGTCAACATTTTTTTATTGAAATAAAAACTTTATTAATGCTTTATTCAATGGCGCCACATGACACAACTTCTGCTGTAGATTGAAAAAAAAAATTGTTACAAATTGCAAATGTTGCAAAACCGTTAGAATCTTGACCAAATAAAAAATTCTTCATTCTGATCTTCCGTTAAACAATTTTTAAACAGAACTTTAATTTTTCGTTCAATTTTAAGTTGATAGTCCTACCAAGACTTTCAACATCTCACTATACCATTTTGTGTAAATTGTAATATTCTTAGAAATTTTTTAAATTTTCTCTTTGTTAAAGTATTTTAGGTGATAAATGTAGTAAACTAAAAACATGAACTAAAATTATGTGTTAAAAAAAATAGTTATGTTTTTTTCTATTATAATTAATTACCGGCAGTTTTTTTCTTAACCTAACAAGTTTTATTCTTGAAAAAAATCATTAACAGGCTGCAGTTAATTAAAATAAATGTATAAAACACATTGAAAATACTGTTTAAATCTATAAAATTACTACGATATGCAGTAATAAAACAATAGTGTGTATCAGGCACGTATCTGGGTACGTCTCTGCAAATATACAGAAACGTAAACATTTGTGCGAAAAAACTCGCTTTTATTTCGATTATTAAGACCTTGTTTTTTTAGCTTTCAGTATTTGTTTATACTTAGTTTTGCACTCCTGAGAGATAGTTTTTAAATTTATTTTACTCCCTAGCACTTATAGTATCGTAAATATTGAATAAATTGAATACATTTAATTTTAAATATAGTTTTTTAATTAGAACTTGTTTCAATGATTTTATAAATGCTTAGGTTAGTTAAAGTTATTATTTTTCAAGATTAATATAAACAAATCATAGTTTTTTTATAGTGTTTTTAAACTTTATTTTTTAATTAAAACTTATTTTAAAGAATTTCTAAATGCTTACCTTAGTTAAATTTTTTATTGAATTTTTTAGCTAAGTTGAAAGATTGAAATTGTATATTGTTGCCACACACTCAAAGTATCCTGGATAACTCTAGGATATTTAGAGTTCTGTATTTGAACTCAGGCTGACTCAGTATAGGTTTGTTTTATTCTATGAAAAACTAAGAACAATTTTAGGTTTGTTATTAATGTCATAACAGATGGTTTTTTAGATTTGAATGAGATTTTGCTGGCTAGTTTTAATTGACTTTTAGTTTATAACCAATTTTGTAAAACAAACAATGATAAATTTAAAAAGTTCGTCTTATTTTAATGATATTGAAAAGCATTAGGACTTTTTAGACAGTTAAAGGTTTATCCGGACAGTTTTTTTTTAATTGACATGGTAGCATTGTATGTTTAGATGTATCTTAAGCTTAACCCTAAGAGCTGATTTCACAGTATCACGTTTGATAGTGAAATTTCAAACAACATCATAATGAAATATTAAATAAATTATTTACTTATATTTTAGACAGATTTGTATAATGGCTCTTTGAATGATGTTTTCAGACAATTATGTTTTCAGACAATATAAAGTTTGTTTTAACTTGTTTTTAAATTTTACTGTAAATTTTATTTTTCTACAACCATTATTGTTTACAATATGAAGATTTTTGTATTTTGTTTTTTTCTTTAAACGTATCAAGAATATGTATTTTTTCTGTTGTTTTATAATAAGTTTATGAGTTTTAGAGTGGTTTACTAAACTTATAAAATATATCAGTTTAACTCTTTAATCTATTTTTGATAAATGATAATAGGTTTTAAAATAAGTTTTATATAAATTTTTCAATCTAAGATTAAAACGAATAAGTTAAAACTGTGTATTTTAACAAATGTATATTTGTATTATCAATTCATAACAAGTTAAAAAAAAACAATTTTAATATTGTATATGAAAAATATTTATGTTGAATATTCAAAGTTTGTGGTTATTTAACTAAGTTGTTTTATTTAACAAAATTGTTTTATAAAAGAAAAGTTTTATTCTTTTTTTACGGTTTTATTTAACAACTTTTTTTTAGTAAGAAAATGTTTTATTCTTTTATACAGTTTAAATCTTTATGCTACCAAAGTTAGTAATAACATTTACAAAGACGTGTACTCTTTATTTCTTTATAAATTATTTTTGACAATAAAATAGTAATTGTACGTCTGAATTTTATCTAATGTTGTGAACTTTTTTATTTTATGTATCTTTTGTTTTTTGTTTAAATCCTAAAATTTATGATTTTTATCTAATAAAAGCAACAACTTTTGCAAATGTTTTCTGAATTTGGGAAACTGTTTTCCAAGTTATATATTTTTTGCCTATCAGTAATAATATTAAATAATATTTTTATTTTAAATGAAAGGTTTTATAGGTTTATAAAAGTTTCAACACATAAAGAATTATAGGGGTCAAGAGCAGTACAAATTGCCTTGTATTCAGTTATTCATTATACTTCAACATTCAATTTATTTTTAAGCTTTTAACCAAACTGTATTTTTTCATAAAAAGTTAAAAGTAGTTAAAACTACTTTATTCCCGTTATAACGTCATCACACCTTATTCTTGATTTTTTTCCAGATTCGTAAATTTTTTGAGCTAGCTACGTTTCTGGTGTGTATTATTTGCTTAACTTTCAAAACTAAATGTAAGCGGTAATCAGATATTTTTTACTTAATCTAATAAAGTGTGTTTTAGTTAGTGGGCTGCATATATTTTCTTTTTGCAGTAAGCATTTGGCTTTCGAGCTGTAGTTTTGCAATCCTTGTTTTGATAATAGTTAAGAAATATGTAAATATGTAATATACTTCTCGGGAACTTAAATGCTAACTTTACACTTTTTTTAAAAACTATAAAAATATTGAAGAAAAAAACAATATTAATAAAGGATTGTTATAAGTATTAAGTAAAAGTAAACGCATGGCTTAAAATAGAAATTTACAAAAAGAAAGAGATTCTACAGCTTGTACAGTTTTCGAAGGTAAAAGAACTTCTACCGGATATTATAGGATTTCAAGTTTGAAATCAGTTTAATCATATGTTCATGTGAAAACAAATGTATTTTTTATCTTGTATGAATGAAGCTAAATGGGACTATCCTGTAGTAAGTATGGGTAACAGACTGTTTGTATTAGGAAAATGTGGTTTTACACGTTTTAAAGTGTATGACAATTTTTCTAGATCAGGGTTTCCCAAACTTTTTTGTAAATGGCCCCCTTTAAAGAGTTTGAAAAAGCAATGGCCCCCTTCAACATATAAGTTACTCCTAAACACCTTTTTTTTTGCTCTTCATCTGCAACTCAAGAATATCTAGTGTAAGTTTCTAAACTACCATAAAATACACATAAGACCTTTTTTTTTTTTTTTTGCTCTTCATCTGCAACTCAAGAATATCTAGTGTATGTTTCAAGTTATGGCCTCATGGCCCCCTAGGGGGCCACTTGGCCCACTTTGGGAAACCCTGTTCTAGATATTTCACATTGATTAATATGTAGTAGTAATCTTGAATATTAGCCTAGCAAATTTTATTTCGAAACACTTGGTATCAGCAACAAGCTAGTTGTATTTTCTGACGTAAAATATTACCGTGAACTTAAACTCAATGATTTAAATATCGATGCAAATAAATGGCTTTCTAAAAATAGTTCACTAAAAAATAGTTTTATGCTTCCGGCTTATTCTGCATTTGAAAAATACTCCAAAATTTAAACAAGCTTTAAAATGTATAAATTACTTTCTGACTAGTTTGGTTTAAACAATTATGAGACTATACAGTTGGATTTCATGTTTTATTTGTAAATATTACTTTTTCTATGAAAATGCATTTTTTTGCAATAAAATAGTTATGTTTAATATGACTTTTTATAACATTATAAAGCATTTGTATACTTCTCGAAACAGATTCCAGCATGTATTGTAACTCAATAAAATAAAGCTAATTGATAAAAGAAAAACTAATGCTTAATGAAGATAATTGTATACAAACATGAGATTTACTTAAAATAATAAGTAAATAAGTAGATTTTATGTGAAAGTATAGTATAAAAATTTTGACTTAAAGTTTTGGATTTTATTTTAATATTATGTTTTTAAAATAAAATCTAGAATTTTGTTTATAAAATTTTAAACTTCTATCTATCGTAACAAAACTTTACAAAACATGTTTATCAGGGTGCTTGTTTTTTCGGCCATGTTAGATTTCTTGGTCAAAAGGTTAATGTTTGAAAGATATTGAAAAAGCACCCTATGCAAAATTTCAGATAATTTAAAGAACCTTTCACCTCGGCTAAATCTATTTTTTAAAAACTCCTAAAAATGACCCTTCAGCTGTAAGTTTTAACATAATATTTCACGAAAAACACTAATAATTTTTAGGTAGTTTATGTTTAAGGGCTTTTTAGTAATCTTAAAATTGATATATATATTTTTTGAACATAATTTTATAAACTTTATATATAATTATGACGTCATAAAAGAGGAAAATAATAAAAATATTATTTAGCATTTAAATTTGATTTTTTAAAGTTTAATTTCGTTTAATTTGTAGAAAATGAATTAAGTTCTTTTATTATGTTATTTTTATATGAAGTATTTTATTAATTTTTAATTATTACAGTTAATAAGTTTATTTATAAAAATAAACGAGTAAAACTGTAAATAAATATCTAAAAAAATTTGCTTTATCTGGTTACTTGAAACTTCAAAATCGGAAAACTCTGTTAAGAAAAAAAGGCCTTAACTCTAAAAGTAATACACATTTAAAAGATCTAAAAAAGCGGTTGCAGGTCTAATTAAAACCTTAAAACTTTTTTTTTTTGTTTAAAACGTTTTTAAAATATGCCTAATACAGGAATTAGAATATTATTATTATATAAAATAGTGAATTTAGCCCGGGCTAATGGTTATGATATTTTGAGGATAATGTACTTGTGTCGTTTATATCTGGTTTTAAAACAAATTCCTATTAAACCAATGTATTTCTTATCTCTAAATCTAGTTTTGTATACACCCTATTAAAGGCATTTACCATCTCCAGAAATTACAAGCAACAGCCCTGGATAAACTCTTTCTAGTAAATAATATCAAGTTCTGCGAAGTTACCACTACAGTATGGTTTTAAAGACTATTTAAATACAATACAACTATCACATCACAGTAGATCGCAACGATAAAACTATCACATCACAGTAGTCCGCAACACTACAACTATCACATCACAGTAGATTGCAACAATGTACCTATCACATAACAGTAGATTGCAACAATGCAACTATCACATCACAGTAGATAGCAATGATACAACTAACACATCATAGGCATTTTAAACCGGTTACAATGTCATCAATTCCTGCTTTTGGTTCGATGCAAAGCAGTACAAATGGAAAAAGTTTGTTGCAGTAAAAAAAGCGTTATACTGTGCGGCTTACTTAGTTTTAAACGGTAATCTAGTTTTGTGCAGTTGACTCAACATAGCGATGGACGCTGTGCGAAAACTACTTAAATCATACAATCAAAAACGCTTTAATCGGTCATCAATGCCAAACATGAATAGAGCTAAAGTTCACTACAGTATGGTGAACGCTAAATAATATGTTTTTAATCGGAGTCGGGAGGTAAAACAGTTGAGTTTTGATAACAACAGCAGTAACTTTGTTTTTTGAAGTTTATCGAAGTACCCGGCAAAAACTGTTCCATTGAAACTGCCTTAGAAAATAATAAAGTAAAGTGATTGTTGTTGGCAAGAAAATTTTCATGGCATTTTGTTAAAACACGAACAAAAAAAGTTGTTTCATTTGAATTTGCTAGATGTATCTTTTATGTATTAGCTTACTTGTATAAAAAGAATTTAGTATGTTTTTCTGAAGTCAAAATGATAAATTGAAAAAATAACCTTTAAAATTATTCTACGTTAGTTTCCGATAAAGTTAAATTAACGATTGAATTGATCTAACTACCTTTTACCATTTATATTAAAAATATAGGTTCAATAGTTTGGTGTTTTTAAATATCATTATAAAAAACAACTTGATTTTTATTTTTTCGTATTGTGAATAATGATGTAACAATATGAATGTTTTTAGTTTAGAAGAACAAAGCCGTTTTTACACTAAATTAATAAAAATGTGATAGTTGCATCGTAGCAGTCTACTGTGATAGTTTTATAATTGCGCTCTACTGTGATGTGATAGTTGAAAACTTACACTAGATATTCTGGAGTTCATGGTGAAAAGCAAAAAAGGTCTTAGTCATATTTAACGGCAGTTTTTAAAAACTCAAACAGTTCTTAATTGGTATATGCTTTTAAAACCGCTCGTCAATGTTTTCGGTAATATTTTTCGTATACTTTCGTAACGTTGGCAAATTTTATTTGCGTTTTTAGTATTAGCGAATTAATTTCTCCAACTTCACTTGGAACGAACGTCAAAACTCCAAGTTAAAAACCAATGGAAATACGTAACAAATTGATACAAATAAAACAAACGTCGTGTAGCGACAAAGGTTGAGATATTGAATATTACAACTAACTTTGATTTAATAGATCAAAGTTCTATATATTTTTAATTTTACACAACATAGATTTTGTGTTTCATGTGTTAGATATATTTAATCACTATATTATTGTAGGCTTGCATAATACATGCTTTTACTATTTTTTAAACAACTAGCTCATACTTTTATTTTAAAGAGTATTTACTATATAATTTTATCTTTTCAAACTTTTTAAGTAATATAAAATTTACGTATTCCAAAAGTATTATTTTTTAAAAATTAAGTAACAAAATTTATAAACATCTAAGCCATTCATATTTCATCATAATAAGTACTAAAAAACAGAAAATAGTAAGTCTGCAACAATTGGTTATCAATTGAATATCATCACTAGCTATATATTACTTAGCTGTATACCGTTCTTTAATTTAATGTTTTTATAATTCGAATATACTTCGGCTATTGATTTATCTTTATGAACTAAAGTATTTTTATTTTATCATTTCTTTAAAAAAAAAGATTAAAACAGTTTTACTATAAAACGCTTTAACGAGGATGCGGTTGTCGCGAATCATCAGCAAACAGCCTTAATTATGTATATACTATATAATGGCTACTAATTTTTCACAAAAATCTTGTATATGAGTTCAAATTTAAGCTCATTGTGCCTGGTAAATTACATGATTTATAGGGAACTTTTTATAAGCATCTATTTAAATAAATGTAATGTTAATTTATTTAAACGAGTTTTTTAACTGACCTATATTAATTTTTTGTATCTTTTATAAAAACACTACTCAAACTTAAGTAAATCTATCTTATTACTTATGTAATTGAATTGAAGTTTTAATATTGACAAATAATTATATAATTTTTCATTCCTTTTATGTTATATGCATTTTCAATATAAATATAGTTCGGTTATAATAAAAATTTAGTTTTAATTATTGTATAGTAAGTTTAGTTTTAGTTAAAAAAATGCAGATATTAATTATTAATAATTTTATTTTATTTTGATAATTTTTCGTAAGGTACCTTGATAAATTAATACGAATTTATACAAAGTTTCTTGACATGAATACACTAAGTTGTTTACTAAATTATTTTATACATGCTATTTACTGTAAAAAACTGCTTAAGTTTTTGCTTTTGCACATTTGTTTCAACTTGTTTAAACAAAGCTTGTCTATATCGCTGAGTTTTGTTTACTTTTTTATACTTCTTCTATAAAATAAATAGTTTTTTTAGTGAAACTGTTTTAATCTTTTTTTTTAAAGAAATGATAAAATAAAAATACTTTAGTTCATAAAGATAACTCAATAGCCGAAGTATATTCGAATTATAAAAACATTAAATTAAAGAACGGTATACAGCTAAGTAATATATAGCTAGTGATGATATTCAATTGATAACCAATTGTTGCAGACTTACTATTTTCTGTTTTTTAATACTTATTATGATGAAATATGAATGGCTTAGATGTTTATAAATTTTGTTACTTAATTTTTTAAAAATAATACTTTTGGAATACGTAAATTTTATATTACTTAAAAAATTTGAAAAGATAAAATTATATAGTAAATACTCTTTAAAATAAAAGTATGAGCTAGTTGTTTAAAAAATAGTAAAAGCATGTATTATGCAAGCCTACAATAATATAGTGATTAAATATATCTAACACATGAAATACAAAATCTATGTTGTGTAAAATTAAAAATATATAGAACTTTGATCTATTAAATCAAAGTTAGTTGTAATATTCAATATCTCAACCTTTGTCGCTACACGACGTTTGTTTTATTTGTATCAATTTGTTACGTATTTCCATTGGTTTTTAACTTGGAGTTTTGACGTTCGTTCCAAGTGAAGTTGGAGAAATTAATTCGCTAATACTAAAAACGCAAATAAAATTTGCCAACGTTACGAAAGTATACGAAAAATATTACCGAAAACATTGACGAGCGGTTTTAAAAGCATATACCAATTAAGAACTGTTTGAGTATTTAAAAACTGCCGTTAAATATGACTAAGACCTTTTTTGCTTTTCACCATGAACTCCAGAATATCTAGTGTAAGTTTTCAACTATCACATCACAGTAGAGCGCAATTATAAAACTATCACAGTAGACTGCTACGATGCAACTATCACATTTTTATTAATTTAGTGTAAAAACGGCTTTGTTCTTCTAAACTAAAAACATTCATATTGTTACATCATTATTCACAATACGAAAAAATAAAAATCAAGTTGTTTTTTATAATGATATTTAAAAACACCAAACTATTGAACCTATATTTTTAATATAAATGGTAAAAGGTAGTTAGATCAATTCAATCGTTAATTTAACTTTATCGGAAACTAACGTAGAATAATTTTAAAGGTTATTTTTTCAATTTATCATTTTGACTTCAGAAAAACATACTAAATTCTTTTTATACAAGTAAGCTAATACATAAAAGATACATCTAGCAAATTCAAATGAAACAACTTTTTTTGTTCGTGTTTTAACAAAATGCCATGAAAATTTTCTTGCCAACAACAATCACTTTACTTTATTATTTTCTAAGGCAGTTTCAATGGAACAGTTTTTGCCGGGTACTTCGATAAACTTCAAAAAACAAAGTTACTGCTGTTGTTATCAAAACTCAACTGTTTTACCTCCCGACTCCGATTAAAAACATATTATTTAGCGTTCACCATACTGTAGTGAACTTTAGCTCTATTCATGTTTGGCATTGATGACCGATTAAAGCGTTTTTGATTGTATGATTTAAGTAGTTTTCGCACAGCGTCCATCGCTATGTTGAGTCAACTGCACAAAACTAGATTACCGTTTAAAACTAAGTAAGCCGCACAGTATAACGCTTTTTTTACTGCAACAAACTTTTTCCATTTGTACTGCTTTGCATCGAACCAAAAGCAGGAATTGATGACATTGTAACCGGTTTAAAATGCCTATGATGTGTTAGTTGTATCATTGCTATCTACTGTGATGTGATAGTTGCATTGTTGCAATCTACTGTTATGTGATAGGTACATTGTTGCAATCTACTGTGATGTGATAGTTGTAGTGTTGCGGACTACTGTGATGTGATAGTTTTATCGTTGCGATCTACTGTGATGTGATAGTTGTATTGTATTTAAATAGTCTTTAAAA
The DNA here is from genome assembly GCF_965202585.1 of Thalia democratica. Lineage (NCBI taxonomy): Eukaryota > Metazoa > Chordata > Thaliacea > Salpida > Salpidae > Thalia > Thalia democratica. Next base: position 80,581,657 of record NC_139165.1, read on the forward strand.
CCATACTGTAGTGGTAACTTCGCAGAACTTGATATTATTTACTAGAAAGAGTTTATCCAGGGCTGTTGCTTGTAATTTCTGGAGATGGTAAATGCCTTTAATAGGGTGTATACAAAACTAGATTTAGAGATAAGAAATACATTGGTTTAATAGGAATTTGTTTTAAAACCAGATATAAACGACACAAGTACATTATCCTCAAAATATCATAACCATTAGCCCGGGCTAAATTCACTATTTTATATAATAATAATATTCTAATTCCTGTATTAGGCATATTTTAAAAACGTTTTAAACAAAAAAAAAAAGTTTTAAGGTTTTAATTAGACCTGCAACCGCTTTTTTAGATCTTTCAAATGTGTATTACTTTTAGAGTTATGCCTTTTTATTTTAATAGAGTTTTCCGATTTCGAAGTTTCAAGTAACCAGATAAAGCAAAGTTTTTTAGATATTTATTTACAGTTTTACTCGTTTATTTTTAGAAATAAACTTATATACTGTAATAAATGAAAATTAATAAAATACTTCATAAAAAAGTCCTTTTAATAACATAATAAAAGGAGTTAATTTTTTTTTACAAATTAAACGAAACTATACTTTAAAAAAACAAATTTAAATGCTAAATAATCTTTAAGTATTTTCCTCATTTATGACGTCATAATTATATAAAAAGTTTATAAAGGTATTTTCAAAAGATATACATCACTTTTAAGATTACTAAAAAGATCTTAAACATAAACTACCTAAAAAGTAATAGTATTTTTCGTGAACTAATTTGTTAAAATTTACAGCTGAAGGGTCATTTTAAAAATTGATTAAGCCCAGGTGAAAGGTTCTGCACAGGGTGCTTTTTCGATATTTTCCAAACATTAACTTTTTGAACAAAAAAATTAAAATCGGCCGAAAAAACAAACACCCTAATAAACATGTTTTGTCAAGTTTTGTTACGATATATAGAGGTTTAAAATTTTATAAAAAAAAATTCTTTATTTTTACATTAAAAACATAATATAAAAAATACAATTCAATACTTAAAGTCAAAGTTATTATACTTAACTATACATAAAAACTACTTATTCACTTATTATTTTAAGTAAAGCTCAAATTTGTAAACATTTAGCTTTAGTTTTTATTTTTTCAATTAGCTTTATTTCATTGAGTTAAAGTACATGCTGGAATCTGTTTCGAGAAGTATACGAATGCTTTATAATGATATAAATAGTCGAATTAAACATAACTATTTTTTAACAACAAAAATGCATATCAATAGAAAAAGTAATAATTACAAACGAAAAATGAAAACAAACTGTATAGTCTGATAATTGTTTAAACCAAACTAGTCTGAAAGTAATTTTTAAAATTTCAAGCTTGTTCAAATTTAAAGTATTTTTTAAATGTAGAATATGCCGGAAGCAAAAAATTATTTTTTAGTGAATTATTTTTAGAAAGCCATTTATTTGTATCGATATTGAAATCAATGAGTTTAAGTCCGATGTAATATTTTACGTCAGAAATACATCTAGTTTCTTGCTGATACCAACAGTTGCAAAATAAAATTTTCTTGGCTGCTATTCAAAACTAATATTACATATTAATCAATGTAAAATGTCTAGAAACATTGTCATACACTTCAAAACGTGTAAAATCACATTTTTCTAATACAAACAGTCTGTTACCCATACTAACTGCATGATAGTCCCGTTTGGTTTTATTCATATCAGATAAAAAACATATTTGCTTTCACGATGATCATATGATTAAACTGATTTCAAACAGTAAATACTATAAAATTCGGTCGCAGTTATTTTACCTTAAAAAACTGTACAAGCCGTAGAATTTCTTTCTTCTTGTAAATATGCTGATTTTAAGCCATTCGTATATTAAGTAAATATGCTATTTTAAGAATTTACTTAATACTTATTACAATGCTTTATATGTAAGCTATTTCTACGACCCCAAACTACATAAATACTTTTTTATAAATGAAAATACATTATAGTAACTTCTTTTATTTAAAAAACATAAGTACTAGTTTAGATAATCATTGAAAACTTATTACAACACAAATGAAAGATAACGATATAATTATTTAGTGTCAATTTATTTAATACAATAATTAATATTAGTTAATGACACTAACTCCATAATAAAAAAAACATTTTGTTTATTAGTATTATTTTTTTCTTTAATATTTTAACAGTTTTAAAAAAGTGTAAAATTAGCATTTAACTTAAGAAGTATTTTACATATTTACATATTACTTAACTATTATTAAAACCAGGATGGCAAAACTGCAGCTCGAAAGCCAAATGCTTACTGCAATGTAAAGAAAGTATATACAGTCCACTAACTAAAACACACTTAATTAGATTAAGTAAAAAGTATGTGACTACCACTTACATTTAGTTTTAAAATTAAGCAAACAATACACACTGTTGTTATATTACTGCTTATTGTCGTAATTTTATAGTTTTGAATAGTATTTTCAATGTGTTTTATACATTTAGAAACATATAAAAAAATATTGTTATTTTAATTAACTGTAGCCTGTTGGTGACTTTTTTCAGAAAAAAACTTGTAAGTTCAAAATAAAACTGCCTGTAATTGATTATAATAGAAAACAGCACTATTTTTAACACATATTTTTAGTTTAATTTGTCACCTTAAATACTTTAACAATGAGAAAAATAAAATAATTTCTAAGAATATTATAATTTACACAAAACGATTAAGTGAGACGGTGAAAGTCAAGATAAGACTATCAACTTAAAGTTGGACGAAAAAAAAGTTCTGTTTAAAAATTATTTACCGAAAGATCAGAGTCAAAAACTTTTTCTTTGGGCAAGATTCTAACGGTTGTGCAACATTTGCAATTCGTAACAACTTTTTTTTTCAATCTACAGCAGAAGTTGTATCAGGTGGCGCCATTGAATAAAGAATTAATAAAGTTTTTATTTCAATAAAAAAATGTTGACCCTTAAGAAAAAACGTATTTTTAAATGCAGTTAAGTTTTAGATTAAATTTTACATGTACATTGTTTTTATAGTATAATTTAATGATTTTGCTGTTTTAGTTTATAGTTATTATTCAATATAGACGCTTTTACTGCACCTGCATGACTGTATTTTTTTTAATAACCTTTAGCAAACAGCTATTGTTTTATTCACTGCACAAGTAAATCTTTTTATTGTGTAAACAACTCTATTTTCAAAAGCTTTGTTTTAATAAGGTAATTTAAAGACTATAAGCATTCAACAACAAGTAATAACTGATTACAAATTTTTAACATAATAGTTATTAAATAAATATAAATTCTAAACGTCATTTATAGAAATTTATTGTTTTTGTAAAATAATATTTTATAAATATGCATTTAAACAGTTAAAATAAAGTAAAAACAATAAGCACAACCATATCCCTGCTTAATTCAATTTAAAATGTTTTTTTTATAACTTTTTATTTAAAGAACAATAAGCAAAATGACATATAAGAAAAAAACGTTTTATTTAGTCTTAAAAAGCTTTATAACTTTAAACTCAGACATTTTATAAATAAAATAAACTTTCTGACATAAAACTTTAGTGACAAGCAAAGTCTTATTAGTCTGATTTGTAAAACATTTCTTTTAAATTTAGCACTGTAGTAGTTTTGCTTTGCAGTATATTCTGAGCAAAGACATTTGTTGAAACAAATTTATTGAACAAAAATATTACTTCGACCTACGAGCATAAAGTTAATTTAATAAGCAAATTTATTGATTTTTAAAAACATAAAACTTTAATGTCAATTATTTTCCATATCTTAAAAGCTATCTAAATTTTTTTTTTCAGAGAACGTACCTTTGTCTTTAATTTAAAAAAGAATGGTATGGGGTTTGAATTATTTCATGAGGTCTCTCCAAAAATAAAGGTTTTTTTTTAATTATTATGGTATTAAAATCAAAAATAATTTTTTTTGTTTTTAATTTTTTTTTCTCTTAGTTTGCATGTTATTTAAACTTTTAGATGTTTATTTTATAAATAATGTTAATATCTTTTACGATTTGGCCCCAAAGCAAAATAGTGTATATTACACTATCATTTGCCTTGGCCATTTCCTAGATAAAAAATTGACAATAGGAAAAAAAATTAATAAGAATGTGAATTACAAAAAATTTAATTAAACTAAAATAATTTTATTAAATTTGTTGTAATTCATATTCTTATTAATTTTTTTTTCATTTTAAAGTTGATGAGTTTAAAAAACATGCTGACAAGGGGAAAAAATAAAAGGAATAGAATAAAAAAATATTTATTTTGTTTTTAATACCATAATAATGAAAAAAAAACCTTTATTTTTGCAGGGACCCCATGAAATAATTCAAACCCCAAACCAATTTTTTTTAAATTAAAGACAAAGGTGCGTTTAAAAAAAAAATTAGATAGCTTTTAAGATAAGGAAAATAATTGACATTAAAGTTTAATGTTTTTTGAAAAATTTATAAATTTGCCTATAAAATCAATTTTATGCTCGTGTTCGAACTTATCATTTAAAAAGTTTTATTTTTAGCTACAATTTATAAAAATGTTCAAACCATATTTTATAAAAATATTTTTTTAATTTTTTTATTGAAAAGCATTTAGTTCACGGCTTTAAGCTAAATATTAAGATAATTTAATTCACAATATTAAGCTGTTGTTACTTGTATTGAGTGTAACTAACTTATATTAATTATTATAATTTATACAACCCAAACAGCACTTTTTTTTATCTAAGATATGATTTAGTTAAAAATCCTTGTAGTTTTTAGTGTTTATTTAAGCTAAAAGTATGTTTTTCAATATTTGATTAAAGTAAACAGGTCTTACGTCCAATTGTTTTCAGGTTTTTTTTTTGTTATTCAATTAATATCATATACATATGTTAGAGAGGCTGTTACCATTTATTAATATAAAAGAAACATTTTTAGTGTAATTGTTACATAATATACATTTAACAATTTTACAATTTAGATACCACAAATTTACAGACTTTAAACAAAAAACAAAAACTTATTTAGTTATCATAACTTTTAATTGACAAAGACAACTATTTCAACTTCTCTATTATATATCATAAAGTTGCAATATAAACTTTTAATGAAAGTTAGTCATTAAAAACAATATTTTTGTTAAGATAATTTCTCAATTTTTTTAGATTTCTTTATATTTTATATTAACTTTTATTCATTTTATTATGTTTAGCTATTACTGAAAACTAATTAAATTTAAGTAATTTTAAACGTAGTAACTCAAATTTTAGAATACCAAAAAAAAAATTAGACAAAACTAAAACTATCTCTTTAAAACCTAACTTTTTGTTTTTAAAATTAAACAAATTTATTTTCCTTCAATAACGTTTTTTAATTTTTAGTTTTTTCTTATTAATCAAAAAACACTAGTTTTAAATTTTTTAAATAAAAAAATCAGTTAGTAATATAACTAATATACACTAATCAGGGCTTTATATCAAAATATTTAGGTTGTCAAAATGTTTCCTAATTCTTTAAAAAGAAAATCTCAAGTTTTGTATGAAAATCGTTATTGTAATCAGGATGAATTTGATGTTGTTATTTGTGGAGGAAGAAAAAGCAATGATATATCTACAAATGAAGTTATTAAGTTAAAAGGTCCTGATTTTCTAACTACTGTCAAAATGAGCCCAATGTTAAGAAAAAGAGATTCAAACAAAACAGCTGTAATTTGTTCTGATATTTATGTTCTTGATGGATATAAAAATGATATGTGGACTTTTCATTTTGAATCGTATTCTGCTAAGAAAAAAAGTTTGGAAAGAGTTGAAACAAACTCCTGGTGTTTTAAAAAACTATGTCGTCTGTTCATTTATGAAAAGTATTTATCTAATTGGCGGTTATTATAGAAACTACTCTCTCGGTTGTGATATCGCTTACGATGAAATTTATACTAATGAATGTTATAAGTATGATATAAAAGACAACAAATGGTATCATGTAGCAAGCTTACTAACGGAGAGAAGTAATTCAGCTTGCACAGTTTTTGAAGGTAAAGTTATTATTACCGGAGGTATTAAAACGTGTAATAAAGGATATTATGTAACTAGTTATTGTGATACCTTGAAGTCAGTAGAGTCTTATGATTTTCATGAAAACAAATGGACTTTTTTATGTGATATGAATGAACCCAAATCCTGTCATTCATCATTAAGTATGGGTAATAAAATGTTTATTATTGATAATAGTCCTCTAGCAAGCTGCGAGGTATATGACAGTGTTTCTAGAAGTTTTACAATGTTAACTTTTTATCTCCCTTTAAAAAAAGATACATATATTGGAGCGTTTAATGTAAAAGATATGATTTGTATTTTCGATTCTGAGCTAAACTTATATGCTTATAACATTAACGATTACAAGTTGATATTCAATTGTTCTGTGCTTAAGGGTAGCTTGAAACGTGCAGCTTTGCTAAAGTATACAAAGTTCTGAAGCCACTTGTTTGTGTACGAAATTTTCAGTTGTTTGTATAGAAGCTGCGAGCTAACTTCTGTTTTTGAGTACTTTGCAATATATTTTTAGTTTTGATTTCAATTTAGTATAAATATGTTTATAAATATTTTGCAGTATTTCTATGTACTATTGGCTGTCACTGAATAAAATAACTTAATATGAAACTCTTTTCTTGTTTATAGTTTAGTGGTTGTTTCCTATTTAATAACTTATAAAAAGAACATGTAAACCAATATTAAGTGATAAAAGCCGTATTGTAATAAAGATTCCGTAACTATTATAAAAAATTAAGTTTTTCTTACATTAAAATTGACGTCGTTTATTTTTATATACCTACAAATAAAACAAGGTTTATAATAACTTTACATGTTTTTAATGCATAAATATAGCACAGAATGGTTAACTATATTTAATTTTAAGCAACATAACATACTTATTAGAAAAACTGTATTTAAAAATAAATATGTTAGATTTATTATATTTATTTTTTAAATATACTCATATAGAATGCAATGATAGTGAACTACAAAAGGTGTATTTGTATATAAGTATACGTACACCAGTAGTACGAAATTAATGATTTATAGTTGACTTGATATATAATTAGTATTTTATTTTAAAAACTATCGCTTTTGAATAATAATATATAACAATACACAGTTTTTCAGCTATTACACGATTCTGATTGCAATTTAGAAAAATCAGATTTTGAATTTGTTGTTTATTTTGATACTAGCATTATTTGAAAAAATTAAAAGCTTTGATATGAAGTTTTTAAAAAACATAATGTTGCTATAAAATTTAAAAATTATTAAGTTTTGATATTAAATCTTTATTAAAAGTGTCTTTTAATTTTCAATCATATCACTTTGAAGTTATTTTGTTATTAAATCAATCTGATTAAAAGTTGTTAGTTTCTTATACCATGTATCATTATATACTTTTCTTTCCATTATTTTATTAAAAAATTTAAACTTTTGAAAAGGTGTCTATAAAGCAGATTTTTGAATCTTCTAAAAAGCTGTTTATACAAAACTATGTTAATATTGAATTTATTTTTTTCTTAATACGACTAGGTAAAAAAAATAAAACATGTAGTAAGTTAAAATCCACATTACTATATGCTAGCAAGTGTTCTAGAATAGAAATTAAGTTGACTTATTAGAGGTTTGACATTTAACAATGTAAACTTTTTAGAAACGCTGTTGTATACTTCAAAATGTTTTAAATCACTTGTATCAATTACAAACATTTTTTATCCATATTAACTGCAGTATGATCACATCTAGATTCAATAATATCTGCATAATTAGTCCATTTGTTATCATGATGATCCTAAGATTCTAAAAATTTTAATTTTTTTCAGAAATATAAAATCCGATAACAATAATTTAGATTTTAAATATTGTACAAACTGAACAAAATCTTTCATTTTTACTCTTACTACTTTGGACCACTTGTTTCTTTTCTACTTCATATTTTTAACCTTCATAGACTTTAAATAGTTTGGTAGATTTAGAATCTAATTATATTTAGCTACGGTACCTAAAAATTTAAAAGCACAATGATTAAATATCAAACTTTGTACTTCACCTAAGGCTAATGTACTGGAGACATAAAAGATGCAAAAGATACACTGTATAGACTTTTTTTTATTTAAATCAAGCTTTTAAAGGGTTTAGTTTATTTTTATCGTTATATGATAGTAATTTTATAAAAGGAAGTTCAGAGATTTTATCGAAAAGAAAAATCAAAGAGGACCGGTAGTAACCAGATGGGTTGCAATATATAGAAACTTTGTTTAATTTGATGTTAGGGCTTGACATAAATTTTGTTAGGTGATTTACTAAACTAATAATTTATTATTTTTGAGAATAAACAATTACTCAGTTTCACCGCAGAGGGGTTTTCAAATTGTAAATCTTATTCAAATAGAAAGCTTTACTGATTTACTAAATTCTAAGACGAAAATTCAAAGTAGTTATAACTTTTTTTTTTGTCGTATAAAGCTAGATAACATAGTAAAAATACTGAGCTTCTTGACTTTTCGACATTAAAAAGAAGCGTATGGATGGTTTAATCGAGTAATTTTATAGATTCTGTTTACTAATCTCATTAAAAACAACACGACTTAAAAGAATTAGGGTAGCAGGTAATGGCGCCATTAAAGTAATCGGCAATTAGTGAGGGGAAGGTTAAAACTTATTGATACCATAGGGAGATTGCAAATTGTACTGACTTTTTGTCGAGTGTTTCGATTAAATGAAAATATACCAACTGTAATGTGATGAAAGCAACATCATTATTCACCACAAAAAATAAAAACCGAAACTGTTGAAGACGCCCATAGTGGTGCAGCCCGAAATTAAAAAGGACTCTGTTATTAATGAAAGTTAATTTTATAGTTTCTGTAAATTGAGTAACAACTATAATTTTCATTTAACTCAATGAAAATGTTTCAATTTAAAGCTAGCAGCAAAAATTTGTAATTACTATTTTTTATTTTCGGTACTAACTTTAGATAAAAATTGGAGACTGAAATTCATTTCGCTATTTATTTTTTGTTAACTTAAAAATTTTCGATCTACGCTTATAAAAAATTCATAAAGATAACTAAACAAATTTGTTTAAAACTGTAAACTTAAAAAAATTGTAAGATTATGCATTTTATGATAGTCTATCTCATAATTACGCGTTTCAAGGTTACTTCCTATTAAATAAGCACTTTCGTAAGAATGCCACAGCCCATTTGAATGCTTCCTATCAAAAGCGCTCTTTTGATAGCAGTGGTAGGAGTGCACACTTGAAAAAAAATATTAATAATTGTACAAATTAAAAATACTGCAGGTTTTTTAATAAAACACTGATAACTAAAATAATAAAAATAAAATTTTATTTTAACAGTACAAACAACTTGTTATTTTAGGCTTTTATTATAACTTAGCCATACATTATTTTAAGAATTGTTTTTTAAAACTTGTTACATCAAAGACCGATTCAGGACCATCTGCACAATTATAAAATTTTGATCTAGTTCAGGATTAATAAAAATAAGTTTTAATGTATTTATTTAGATTTTATAAACTATTTGTTTACACGTTTATAAAAAAGATAATTTAACCGAACGTATTATCTACTTCTAATAGTTATAAAAAAATAATAGTACCAATTGACCTTTAGTAAACGTTATAAAAGCTATAGTAAATGTATTATAAAAGAAAATCGGCTTGATTTCATTTATTTACTTTGAACCTTTAATATTCCTAAACAGTAAATAAAGAAATAAAAGTGATACTATAACCAATTATTAGAAATGTTTACGTATGCTTATATATTTTATTTTTACCTTAAAGGTAATTTCATAATTTTTTTAATATAATTTATCTTATTTGTTTTCCTTAAAAATTAATAACTACAAAATGTATAGGTTTTAAAATTTGTTGTTAGACATAAGCTTTTATTTTATTCAACAAATATAAGTAAGCTGTTTTAATAAAACGTTTAAAAGCATTTAAAAGTGAAAAGTTTATAGTTGTTATGATTTTTTTTATTTTTTTTAGTGAAAGAGATAAATAAATATAATTTTAAAAAAGCACTATACAAATTGATCTAAAAATTTTAAATTTTTTTCGTTATAAATAGAAATTAATTATACACAAATTAAAATTATTAAAATTTATTATCACTTTTTAATAATAATGAATCTTTAAAAACGAAAGTAATGAAAAATCTGTAAAAGTACAGTTGCTAAAAACGAACAATACCAATTAAGTAACAAAAAATCTGCAAATTATTTTACAAATATACAATAAAAGATAACAACAAAAAAACGCAGGCTTGGCTGAAATTGTTTTAAAATAGAACAAAAAAACAACTTTAACAAGAGAGAAAAAATATAAAGCTTATTACTATTAATACTATCATTAAAAAAGAAACAAAACTTAACTTGAAATAAGACAAACTACAACAAACTTAAATTTTACAAATAGTTTATTGATTTCTAAGCTATATTTTTAAAAAATTACCTTAAATATAAAATAAAATAACGACTTTAAAAAAATAAACAAACTGTCAAACAAAAACAAATATCATTAAAATAGCTGTTTTTTAAATTAAAATATTGAAATTAAATAATTAGTTTAAATGTATTAATGAATCTAGAGAAGATTTAAATGAACTAATTATTGAAAATCATATTTACAAAGGTAAAGGTTAGTTGTGTTCTTATTTAAAATATAGAGTTCAGTCGTGATTTAATATGTACTGTTAAAAAAGCGTCTTGGTATTGTGATGATTAACTTCATCAATATAAAGTCTTTTTAAGTTTTAACTTGTTTAACTAAAATTTACAGTTAGTTTATATCTTGTTTTACTTAATAGAAAAGTCACTCATGTCAGTTGGTACCTTAAAATGTTTGTTCGCTGAGTGGAAAAAATAACTATAACAAAAAAAATAAGTTCTATTTCTTTAACTCAAAATCTAATAAAGAGAAATTATGTGTGTAAAATTATGTGAGTAAGTAGGTATAGTAAAAATGAAATTGTTTAAAACGAAATTAATAAACTAAAAGGTCCTAATTTCAGACTCCAAACACTTTAAGACCAATGGTAACGAAAAGAATTCTAGCAAAATTGTTGTAGTTAATACTGACGTTAATGTTCTAGGTGAATACGATGAACATTTTTAATGGATGTGTTCTTTAAAATGATATTGTGGAAAAACAAAGTTTTAAAAAGCACTGAAACCTATTTTTAATCATTTTAAGTACTACAGTGCTTGTTCTAAAGTTTAGTTGAACTTAAACTTGTACTAAAGTGTTAAGTAAATGGCGTTTATTTAAAGGGTATCAGAGAAGATTGTTATAAATTTGAAGCAAGAAATTAAAAGGATCAAAATATGAGATTTTCAAAATGAAAGAGTTTATTCAGCTTGTACAGCTTTTGAACGTAAAATTATTTATACATGAGGCTTAAATATCACTTGTAAACAGTTAAAATCAGTAGAATCTTATTATCATAATGAGAATAAACGGACTTATTTATGTGATATGGTTAATACTAAATCCCTTCATTCATTAGTTAGTATTGTTAATAAAATGTATGTAACAAATACATTCTTTATATCAAGTTTGGAGATACAAGACAATGTTTTAAAAAAAAACTAGTAACAAATCTTTAAGTGGTCATTTTAGTAATAATTACAGTTACCATATAACACTTCTAATCAGCAAAATTGTTTATAATCACTGCCAATAATCTTGATCGTAAATTTAAGTCGCATATTTACAACGTCGATGAAAATAAATAGGTTTTCGAGGTTTTCGTTACTTTTTAACTGTTCTACGGCTTTGCACCTTCGAAAAACATCCAAAAATAAAAAGCAATAACACTTAAATTATGTTTCCTCAGATAAGTTCTGTTCAACTAGTAATCAAAGAGCTATAAAAATGAAATTTCATTCTAATTTAAAAATATGTATCTAATTTCTTAAAAAAAATATTTTAGTTGAATATGACTTTATATCGTAGCATTTTTCACTACTTAAAACCTTAACAGTTAAAATATTTTTCTGTTAACTGTTTAGAACAATCTAAGCCAAAATCAGAAGAAAAGCTATTGCTTAAAAAAATTATTAAAATTATTAAGTAATAGAATTTTTTAATATTATTTATGTTCGAGTAAAAAAAAAAAACGTTTAGCCGAGTCAAAAAAATTCGAGAAAAGCTGTTAATAAAACCTAAGTATGTTAACTAAATTAAAATTTGATTAATGTTAATAAAACTAAACTTAGTGGACACTCAAATTTTATTAAAGTTCTTTGAATTTTAGCTTTAAAGCTAGAAACATTTTTTTAGTAAGTATATTTACAGTTTTAATTAAACAGTTTAAATTATAATCAAACGTACTGTATAACTTTATAATTTCTTAAGTATTATCAAAACCATTAAATTACAACTATTTCATCACAGTAAATTGCAACACTACAAATATCTTATCACAGTATGTTGCAACACTACAACTATCACATCACAGTAGACTGAACATTACAACTATCACATCACAGTAGATTGCAACAATATAGCTGTTACATCTCAGTAGATTGCAACATTAAAACTATCACATCACAGTAGATTGCAAAATTAAAACAATCACATAACAGTAGATCGAAACAATACAACTGGCACATTACATTTAATTACAACATTAAAACTATCACATCACAGTAGATTGCAAAATCAAAACAATCACATCACAGTGGATCACAAAAATGCAACTAGCACATCACAGTAGATAACAACACTACAACTATCACATAACAGTAAACTGAAAAGTACAACTATCACATCAAAGTAGATTGCAACATTACAACAACGACTTCTCAGTATACCGCAACATTACAACTATCACCTAACAGTAGTTTGCAACATTACAACAAGCATATAATAGTATATTGCAACTCTAAAACTATCAAATCAAAGTAGATTGCAACACTACAACTATTACATCACATTAGATTGCAATATTACAACTAGCACGTTACAGTAGATTGCAACACTACATTTACTATTTTTCTACATTGTTCTACTTATACTACTTAGTTTTTTCTACTCTCTCCTTTACTTCTACCATCACATATACTTCTTCTAACTGTTTTTCTTGTTCTACAATTATATTTAAACTTTCTTATTTAACTCTTCAATTTCTTAAACATCCTCTACTTGTTTACTTCTTTTCTTTGTTTTACCTAGTCTACTACTTTTACCTCATTTATTTTTCTTTGATGTTCTACCTTTTCTACTTTTTCTACCCCATTTTATTTTTCTTCCTCTACTTTCCCTTTTACTTCTTTTACCTCATTTACATCGTCTTCCTCGTATAAACTTTTACTTCTTCTTTATTTAAATACTTGTTATACCTCTTCTACCGCTTCTACTTTTACTATCTTATCTACTTCTCTACTTCTTCTACCTCTTTTTTTTTACCTTATATACTATCTCTACATCTTTTACTTCTTCTACTTTTACTACTACTTCAACATAGACTTACCTCTTCTACTTCCACTACCTCTTCTACATCTTCAAGCTTATCTAATTCATCTACCTCTTCTTCTTTTCTTCTCTTCTACCTCTTCTACATTGTATTGACTTTTCCACTTCTTTTACTTATTTTATCTCATCTGCTTTTTAAAACAATTTAACACTTATACTTCTTCTACATTTTCTAGTTTTGCGACTCATTTACTTTTTCTATTTGTTCTAATCTAATACTTTTACATTGTACTACTTGTTCTACCTCTTTTAACACTTCTACTTCCACTATCTCATCCACTCATTCTAATTTTTCTTGCTCTCTTCTTTTAAGCCTCGTCTACTTTTTCTATCTTTTCTACTTATTTTGCCTCATTTACTTTTATACCTCTTCTACATCATCATCTTCTTCTACCTCAACTACTTCTTTTACCTCATCTACCTCTTTGTCTCTTCTACTTCTTATACTTTTGCTACCTCTTGTACTACATCTAATTCTTCTTTTTTCTATGCATTATTTTGCATCTTTTACCTCAAAAACTTCTTTTATCTCTCTAACTTCTTCTGCCTCATATATTTTTTTTACTTCTTATACCTCTTCTACTAATTCTCTTCCTTCCACCTTATCTACTACTTTTACCTCTTCTATTTTTTTATGATTATTACACTTTTTCTACGTCATCTAAAACTTTTATTTCTTCTAACTTTCCTATTTTTTTTATATCTTTTACTTTATCTACTTTATCTGTTTCTTCTGTTTCTTTTACCGCTTTAAATTTTTGTACCTCTAGTTCTAGTTCTCATACTCATCTCCATCTTCTATTTCTTTTATCTACTTCTTTTACCTATTCTACCTAATCTACTTCTTCTACGTCTTCTACCCTTTCTACTTATTTTAACTTTTCTATCTCTTCTACCTTATTAAAAACTTTTACCTCTTCTACTTCTTCTAGATTGTTTAACTTCTTTTACTTCGTATACCTCTCTTTCATTATAACCTCATTTATTTCCCCTTCATCTTTTACCTCTTTTACCTCATCTATTATTCTATTACTTCTATTTTTCCTATCTTATTTTTATTTCTACTTTTTTTACCTCTTCTACTTATTCTAGCTAATCTACTTCTTCTATTTCGTCTACCTACTTTACTCTATTTACATTGTCTATTTCATATACTTATTTTAAATTATCTAACTGTCCTAATACTTGTACCTCTTTTACTTCTTATACCTCTTCTACTTATTCTACATTGTTCTGACTTTTCTACTTCCTTTACTTCTTCTATCTCATCTGCTTCTCATAACTGTTTTACCATTTATACTTCTTCTACATTTTTACTTTTGCGACTCATTTACTTTTTATATTTCTTTTAACACTTATACTTCTACTACCTTTCTACTTCTTCTACATTGTAGTAATTGTTCTACCTCTGTTTACACTCTACTTCCACTATCTCGTCCACTTATTCTACTTTGTCTTGCTCTCTTCTTTTATACCTCGTCCACTTCTTCTATCTTTTTTACTACTTTTGCCTCATTTACTTTTTCTACCTCTTCTATATCATCAACTTCTTCTACCTTATCTACTTCTTTGTCTCTTTTTCTTCTTCTACCTCCTTAACTTCTTCTACATTGTTCTACTTCTTCTACATCTTTTAGAACTATCACATATTCTAAGTTGTTGTACTTTTTCACCCTTTCTTCGATGTTTACTCTATATCATCTACTACCTTTACTTTTGATACAATATATAACTTCTCTACACTTACACCCCATTTAATTGTTTCAAATAATTTACCCTATCTATTTCTTCAACCTTTCAATTTTTTCTAGATTGTTCTACATATTTTACCTCTTAATTTCCTCTACATCATGTGATTCTTCTACCTGTTATATTTTTTCTACATCATCTATTTCTTCTACCTGATTCACTTCTTCTAACGCATCTGTTTCTTCTACCTTAATTACTTCTTTTACCTCTTCTACCTAAATTACTTATTTTACATTTTTCTACTTGTTCTACCTCATTTACTTCGTCTACCACTGATACCCTTTCCTTTCTTCTTAATTTTCTACTCTTTTTACCTCATCTACTTCTTTACTTCTTTTACCTTTTTTCTTTTTTCTACCTCATGTACTATTTCTACAGCTTTTACTACTTCTACCTTTTCTACTTCTTCAACATAAATTTACCTCATTTATTTTTTATTTAGAAAAATCTAAGCCAAAATCAGAAATAAAGTTAATGCTTAAAAAAAACTCTTAAAATTGTTAAGCAATACAACTTTATAATATTGTTTATATTTAAGTTAGATAAAAACCTTTAGCTGTTACATCAAAATTCAACTAAATCTATTAACAAAACCTAATTATGATATATAGAATAAAATTTGATTAATATGAATAAAATAAACTAAGTAAACGTTCGAATAAAATTAATTTTTTTTCTTTAATCTTAGCTTTGAAGCTTGAAATATTTTTTTGCGCAAATAGATTTACAGTTTTAAGTAAGAAGTTTAAATTATAACTGAATGTACCGATGTTTTTACAATTTCTTAATTGTTATCAAAACCAGGAACATTACAACTATCACATCACAGTAAATTGCAACAATACAACTATCACATCACAGTAGATTGCAACATTACAACAATGACATAACATTGGAGAGCAACAATACAACTAGCACATTACAGTAGATTACAACAATACAACTAGCATATCACAGTAGATTACAACATTAATACTATAACATCACAGCTTAATGAAATAATACAACAACCACATTACAGTAGATCGCAACAATACAACCATCGCAGAAAATTAGATTGAAAAAATAGAATTAGCACTATACAGTAGATTACAACACTATAACTATAACATTACAGTACACTGAACAATACAACTATCACATCACAGTAGATTACAACACTACAACTATCACATCACAGTAGATTACAACACTACAACTATCACATCACAGTAGATTGCAACAATACAACTAGCACATCACAGTAGATTACAGCACTTTTTTTTCTATTTCTTCTACATTGTTTTATTTCTACTTCTTAGTCTACTTCTTCTGCCTCATTTACTTCTTCTATCGCATCTACTACTTCTATCTCTTTTTATTATTCTATTTATTATACTTCAACTACTTATTTTACCTCTTTTACTTCTTAAAGTTATTCTACTTTTTTACTTCTTCTATTTGTTTTACCTAGTTTTCTACTTTTACTTCGTCTATTTTTTGTTTTATGTTCTACTTATTATAACTTTTCTACTCCTTCTTCCTCATTTGTTTCTTCAACTCTTCTATCTCCTTTACTTCATTTACCTCATTAACTTCGTCTACCTCTTATACCTTTTTATTTCTTCTTTATTTTTCTATTCGTTATACCTCTTCTACCTCTTCTGCTTCTTCTATTGCATCTGCTTCTACTTCCTGTTTTACAACTTTTACAAAAAATCTTAAAATTATTATGTAATACAATTTATAATATTATTTAAATTTGAGTTATAAAAAAAACCTTTACCTGAGACAACAAAACTCAACTAAATTTATTAAAAAAACCTAAGTATGAGAAATAAAGTTAAAATTTGATTAATATGAATATACCTAAAATTAGTATTGAGTAAACAATCGAATGTAATTGAAGATTTACTTTGAAGCTTAAAACATTTTATTTTCGTAAGTATATTTATAGTTTAAAGTAAACAGTTTATATTATAATTGAATGTACCAAATATTTTTACAATTTCATAATTATTATCAAGTCCAGGAACATTATAACTATTACATCACAGTATATTAAAACACTACAACTAACACATCACATTAGATTGCAACATTACAACAATGACTTAACAGCATACTGCAAAATTTTAACTATCACATCACAGTAGATTACTACACTACAACTAGCACATCACAGTAGATCACAGTATTACAACAATCACATCAAATTAGATCGCAACAATACAACTAGCACATCACAGTAGATTACAACATTACAACTATCACATCACAGTAGATTGAAACATTTTTAAATCTAATTGTTTAGCCATCATTTTCGAGCATTGAAGTACTCCATAAAATAGGCCATGTACTAGATCAGGGGTCGGCAAACTGCGGCCCGCGGGCCAAATGCGGCCCTCGAAGGGTAAATCTGCGGCCCGCGAGCACGTTTATGTTTTGAATGGAATGCGGCCCGCGGAAGAAAATTTTGTGGCCCGCTGAGCAAGAAAATATAAATTAAACTTGTTTTGTTTTTTTGTTTAATTTTATTCATTTCGTTTTAAGTCCCTGTTTAACATTTATAACAATTAAAAAAACTTTACAGTATCAGCTTAAAATATAAAAAGACAGATTCCACCAGTTCTTTTCTCGTTTTCTTTCTTCTTAGAACAGCAAGTTTAGATATTTTTTATATGTGTTTTAAAACTAAGTTAATTTTATAGATGTTTTATTACTATAAGTTATATTCGATAATAAAATAACATGAAAGTAAGAATAGAGGTTTATTTTATTTTGGTTTTTATACATTTTGATTTTTCTCTAAGTTTTTTTAGCACTTAAAATTACTTTCTATGCACAAAAATATATAAAGATGCTCATATGTTAATCAGCATACTGACTATTCCGACCCGCGCAAAATTCCCATTCGAAAATATTTTCAACTTGCTTTATTTATTCCTTTATTTTTTAATGTTTTTGCTTTATTTTTACTTATTATAGTTTATGTTTTACAATCACTGTTACCCCTTACTTTTGATTGGTAAGCGGTTCTCGGATTTGATCGGGTGGGAAATGATCGCGGGTTGGAAATGAATGGTTTCCATTTTAAACAACGTTTAATTTAATACTTAAATTAGATTAAGTTTAGCTAATTCATAATTTTCTAAAATCATTGTTTATATATGTAGTATCTAGGCGTGTAAAGACACATTTAAAACAATACATGATATAAATTAAAGTATTTTTTGATAGGTATACATTTTCATTTTTCAAAAAATGTTATTTTTTGACAAACTAAGTTAATTCCTATGCACTAATATACACAGTTACTTTTTTTTTTGAACTACCTATTTAATACAAACAAAATTTGGGGATGGTAAACTTATAAGGTTTGTTTATTGTTTATCAAAATAGTTCAAATTCAAGCTCATAAACAACTAAACATTGCTACATGCTTGAACTATGACTATCTGTAGTTTTCAAACCTCAAGTCAGTTTAGTCATTTTTTTAGTTTTTGGTTTGAATAAATATTTGTATACTGAAATATTAGGTTTGTTTTTGGTCATTTAAGGCTGGCTTTTTGGCTTTATGAGCGGCAAATTAAATTTAGGATGTATGTTTTGTTCAATTTACAGTGTTAGTTTGAACTATAATATGTGTTAAACTTCAAGTCTTGCAGCTCATAAAATTTGAAATATTATTTATATTAATTGTTTACATACAGGTGTGAACAATTAGTGTTGCTAAAAAACTTGAATCCCGGAAAAGCATTGAATTTGAGAATTTATGCTTTAAATTTCTGGAAAATCTTTGAATTAGAGATTTGTGAAAAAAACTGGAATTTTAAACAGCTTTTACGTGTAAAGTAATAAAATTTTGATTTGACTCAAAAAATTTACTATAAAGATATATTTTTAAACAAATTAAAAGTAGCTTAACAGTATCTATTTAGAATTGCTATATTACTAAAGACAGTTTTTTTATTACATGTGATTTAATTTCATATCAAAAAAAGAAGCAGAAAATTATACTTTCAAAAACTTTATGTAAATTCATTGCATTTTTGCTTTTTAAATGCCTTTACCTAATGTAGTGCATTGGAGCTTAACCTAGAGAGTTTTCTAAAAAATCAAAGTCAGTAAAAACACCTCTAACAAAAACTCTTAGAAGAGCAACATTTGTTGTACCAGTTCTCTCATCTTAACAAATTGATTAAAGTTCTAGTTTGATTTATGCTGCTTTATAATCTTCAGAGATTTACTAAACACGAATTCTTGTTGTCATTGAAGAAATAAACAAAAATATTTTACTACTGCCAACATAAATTCCTAAAAAAAGTTTTGAATTCTAAACGGTTTCTTCTTTTTAGTAATTATTTTTGCTACTTTATAACATGCTTTAACAGTTTTTTCTGATCAGTCTGTAGCTACTGAACTACAATAAAACTAACTGACTATAGCTTTTTTTTTGTTTCTTTCAATAACTCCTTACTAACGCTTTTTAATTTTTATAGCTCGTCTTATATTTGACATTTACTCTTTAAATACAACATTTTAATTGCAGATAAAGAATTGCTATAATGTTCAATAAAAAGCATAGCTTTTTCTACTTTATTAATGGCTTAATTCATTTTTAATTTTGTTAAAAATGTTTAAGAAACGTAATTGTCCATTCAAGCTGACTTAAGATATTATTTTTACTATATATATAATTCACTGTTAATAAACATCGTTAATTCTTTACTTTGTGACTTTATTTTAAAAAGGGTTGCCAAACATATAGTCTAGTTTAAAAATTTGAAAAATTCAAACTAGGTTAAACCTGTTTGACACATTTAAAAAAAACTCAGGTAAGCTTTTATTTAAAACACTTAAAGTAAATCTTCAAATTCTCAGAGCAGTTTTTATGACTGTAGTGTAGTTTACTAATTGTAATTTTTCCTGGTCTACTTATACATTAAGTACTTTTTATACTCAAAATATTTTAGTTAGGTATCTGATCTTGATTAATTGCAAGTTTTTGCACTTTTTTTTTAAAGTGGAAACCATGTTAAAAGCTATATAAAAACTAATACGGTACATTATTAGAGTATTCGAGCATTAATTATGTTAAAAAAAAGTACACAGTTAATTAAGGCTTAAGTATATTTGTCAATGTAAATTTTACTCCAATAAATATTTATCATTAAAATAGGCATTCTATGTGTAGCCAAACATCATTAAAACTAATAAAGTGAACAAAAGTAAAACTTTCTTTAATGAGACTAAAACTAAAATCAAAGGATTATTCAAATGTCACTAAAACTAAAACTGTGGCCCGCGAAGATTATGGAAACTTGAAATTTGGCCCGCAAGCACCAACTGCCTGCCGACCCCTGTACTAGATAGTATAGTACGCCTTTTATTAACTTTGCATATTTTTAAAAAATTATCGAATTTTAGATGACAAGAAGAATTTAACTATCAGGTACAAGTTAATTAACAAGTACAAGAAAGCTACCACACAGTAGTTAGCTACAAAGTATGAAACAGCTATAAAGTATGAGGTAGCTACCAGTTATGAGCTAGCTACCCAGTAGTAGTTATTTAGCATGTATAATTTAGCAAGCAAGTTGGAGTAAGCTACTAACTAGGAGTAAGCTTCCAAGTACAAGTTTGCTTTCTAGTCTGATTTAGCTACGAATTAGGTATTAGCTACAAAGTAGGAGATATCTTCCAAGTAGGATTTTACTACTAAATAGGAGTTAGCTTCTAAGTAGGAGTTAGCTACCAAGTATGAGAGTGCCACCATGTAGGAGTTAGCTACTAAGTATAAATTAACTACCAAATATGAGTGAGCAACAAAGTAGAGTTAGATACTTTGTATAAGTTAGCTTATAAGTTATAGTTAGCTACCAAGTAGAAGATAACTATTTAGTATGAGTTAACTACGAAATAAACTTAGCTACCAAATAGCTGTTAGTTACCAAGTAGGAATTATCTACAAAGTATGAGTTAGCTACCATGTAGTAGTTAGCTACCAATTAGGAGTAAGGTATTAAGTAGGTATTAGTAATCAAGCCTTATTTAGCTACCAAGTAGGATTTAATTATTAAGAATGAGTTAGCTACCAAGTTGTCAGCTATTAAGTAACTAACTGTAAACTACTAAGTATAATTTAGGTACTAAGTATAAATTGAATAACATGTATGATTAAGCTACCACGTAGGATTTAGCTACCAAATTTGAAACAGCTACTAGTTATAAGTAATCTACTAAGAATGAGCTAGCTACTAAATAGAAGTTAGCTAGCAATTATGAGTAAGCTACTAATTTAGAGAGAGCTACCAAGTATGAGTTAGCTACTATGATGGAGTTAGCTACAAAGTGTAGGTCAACTTACATGTAGAAGATAATTAAAAAGTACGAAAAAGCTATCAAGTATTAGTTAGCTACTAAGTAGAAATTAGCTATCTGGTATGAGTTAGCTACAAAGTAAGAGTTTGCTACTAAGTATGAGTTGACTACCAAGTATAAGTTAGTTACCAAGTTTAATTCAGCTACCAAGTTCGAGTTAGCTACCCAGTATGACTTATTTAACAAGTATGAGTTAGCTACTAAGTATTAGTTAACTACAAATTAGAAATTAGCTTAAATGTATGTGCGAGCTACCGAATAGGAGTTAAGTACAATATTTGAGTAAGGTATTCATAAAAAATGTAAATAAAAAAGTATTATTTTTCTACTAAATAGTTTTTAGCAGACATTTAAAAGTTTATAGTTACCCAAATAGTCAGCTAAAATTGTTAATCAAGCACTTATTGTTTGTGCGAAACCATTAATAAAGTTAAAAGTTTTAATTTGTTAAAGGTTTGCATAAATGTATTTCCTATTTGTCTGGTTACCAACAATAACACAAAAGTTTTTTTGTCAAATCCATGCTTTTGTCAATAACCAAAAGGACTTTTTGTCTTGTAATAACGTAAACCTTTTAAGAAAACAATAATACTATACGTTCGTTTTTGATCAATTTCAAGATTTAAGTTCGTAACCCTTACTTCAACTCTATAAAATACTAAGCAGCTCTGTAAATGTTTGAGTATGATTGCGGAAAACCGTGGTGTAATATTGTTATTATTTTAATCCACTTTGATGTGATACTTGTTGCTTTGCAAAATACTGTGATATGATAATTGTAATGTTGCAATCTACTGTGATGTGATAGTTGTAATGTTGCGATCTACTGTGATGTGATAGTTGTATCGTTGCAATCTACTGTGATTTGATAGTTGTAACGTTGCAATCTACTGTGATGTGATAGTTGTAATGTTGCGATCTACTGTGATGTGATAGTTGTAACGTTGCGAAATACTGTGATGTGATAGTTGTATTGTTGAGATCTACTGTGATGTGATAGTTGTAACGTTGGGATCTACTGTGATGTAATAATTGTAACGTTGCGATATACTGTGATGTGATAATTGTACTGTTTCTAAAATTTATAATTTTGAATTTATAATTAGTAATAAGGTTATAACAATGTGACCTACGGCAATAACAATCTGACCCACTGGAATTGTAACTAACTGACTGACTGGCGTTGTAGTCGTCTGGCCTAGTATTAGTATGAGGTGCAGGTGTACTGTCGTTTTTCATTTGAGTTAATATTATTGCATTTATCTCTAGTTTAAGCCAAGTTCGACCGTTTTATGAATACCACTTGATAGCTAAGACACTTAAAATCATTTAAAGAAGCTTTATATTTTGTTATGAGAAAAAACAACAGTTATATACATTTTAAAGTTTCTTTTAATATTATTATTGTATAAAATTTACTCAAGAACCCATAAGATAGAGTATTATTTAGTTTAACCAATACTTTTAAATATTTCTTTAAGGTTAGACCGTTTTCGGCAATATTGAAAATATTGTAGGATAACTGAAATTACTATCAACATATTAAGATGCTTTTTATTGTTTTGTGATGAGAAATAACGGTAATATAAAGTTTTATAAGTTAATTTTAGCTCTACTATATTTCTTTACCTACCTTGAGTACCCTTGAGAAATTTAAAAAATCAAAGCTAATTGAGCAAACTAAAGTTTAGAATAACGCAAAACAAAATTTAAAAGTTTAGTAATAGATTGAATCATTCTAGATCACTAAATTACGAACGTGCGATGCTAGGAAAACACGAACCTTTTTACGATAATTACGAAACTAGTGATAATGGTCTAAATAATTTTAGTGAAACATTTAAAGCGCAATATCTAACTAAAAATTTTTGTTTATTAAACTTTGTAAGAAATTCTCGAGACACAATTAGCTATTTCCAGGAGAAAATTATTAATGAAGGTATTTCTAGTAATAAAGAAAAGTAAAGCGTATTAATTGGATTTTAGCCGAGAGAAGAGTTATCAAATTATTACAAAACGACAGAACGATGTGAAAGAAATTACGGTTTCTGAAGAAACGACTTCATTAATAGGAACAATCAGTTTAAGATTTTTAGATAAAATTCCAATTTGGAACTAGTATGCAAACTTTAATAAAATACTTGGCCAAAAGTCCAGAGGAGGACAAAGTTAAGTTTTTCTTGCATACTTGATGCCCTTTTCGATCAAAATTGAAACTAGGGAGCGTTTTGATGAAAGCTTGGAAGTTTTTAAACGAAAAGGACAAGTAATATAGAATGCTTACAAAAAGAACGCGTAAGTTAAATACCTAAGCATGTTAAATACGATACACTACATCAGTATAAGCAATATCATTATAAGTTTAAAAGAAATTACCATTAGCGAGGTCGTCCTAATCATTAATAAAATTTTCATCTTACAGTTTTTGGTTTTAATCATAATTACGATTATCTTCAAATTTCAAAAATTACCAATCGATTATTAAAAAAAAGATAACCTTATACCAAGAAAATCATACAATGGGGATGGTAGTAATAAATATAACAGAGCACAATGATTGACAGGTCATTCATATTTACCCACAAAAACGTCTAATAAAGACAAATCGTCACAAACAGTCAACGAGAAAGTCAAAACAGTTACTTGTCAGGTAACAAAAAAAAAAACTATAGCTCTTAGAGTAAATGATCAAATGGAGTGGTTTAGTTCATTGTGATGTTTAGAACAGCGATATGTGTGTTGAATATACAGCAATCAACAAAAACAACCTATAAAATTTTCTTAAGGGCTCTTGCACAAGGAGAAAACGTCAAGTTAAATATTCTTGTAGGCAAGAAGCACAAGTCAAAAGCCGCAAAAATGGCAGGTCCTAAAGGTAAAAGAGTTCAAGGCTACAAGTACGCTGCAGGTAATAATTTAAACACCTTTGTTAGTGTCAAAGTATTAATTTTTTAATAAAATTGATGATTTTCAATTCATTAATACTAAATAATTTATTTAGAAATGATAAAACTTATTGAAATAAAAAAATGGCCTAAATAAAACAACAGTTTTAAAAATCAATAAAATAAAAACAAATCGGTTTGATTGGTAAAAAAGTTTATTAAATCTAATAAGAAATATTTTATCCAGGCATTCAATAGGTTTCTTGTTTTCGATGATTGTTCTCAGTGAAACGTACCTGATCCAAATGACTGTGTTGGTTTTGGTATCCACAAAACAGAATTCCCATAGTATGAGCTGATCTTGCAGTCAAATCTATTTACAGTTAGTATATTAAAAAAAGGCAAATTTCATTTAAGTTAGAACTAAATCTGATTAAATTCAAAAAAAATTACAGTAACCGTAACAAAGTTTTATACAGTTACTAGTCAGAGTATAATTGTTTTTTAACTTCTAATAAGCTTACTTTCTCTCAATCATAAATAAACTTTGTTTCCATTTTATAACCAACAATAATTTAAATCCATCAAAATTATAAACAAAACTGTTAAGTGTTGAAAACTTAAACTAAAATCTTTACAAAACAAAATATTTTAAGACTTAAACATTTTTATTAATACTATGTTTTATAAATTTAGCACACAAACAATTTTATCAATGTTTCTAAAACAAAAAAAATCATGTAAAGGTACCAAAAGAAACAATTCATACCGAGGCAATTTTGCACATTTTGTTAATCTAATGACAAGATGTATGTAAATGTAAAAAAAGGTTTAATTTGTATTTTTTTGTGTTTCATCCCTTTAAAAAATTGTTTTATTTTTTAACTAGTATTTGGATATAACCAAATTTATTTCCTGTTAGTTTGTATAATACAATCTAAAATTAACCAAATATATTACCTTAACAAATTGTATTTTACTTAAGACAAAGTAGTTATAAAAACTTGATTGAAAATCAATACCTTTATATATCATTGAAAAGCTATTGATCCTTTTCTTTAACCGTTCCGAAAGGTTACTTTTCATTCTCATGTGCTACTGTAAACAAAGTATACTTTAATTTTAAGTTGTTTATGATTTCACTATATACATTTTTTCCAGTTAATTTTTGTTATGTCTTACAATTACACTGTTAGTAAACTTAATGTTAAATAACATTGATTAAAAATCTTAGCTAAAACTCATAGTTTATTAAATAACAAAAACACGCTCAAAATATTTGGACTTGGGACGAAGAACCTTTTGATTATCGAGTCACATATCACGGATACCTTTTAACGTCTTGTCCAGGACTTAAATATAAATAAAAGAAGAATTTTAGTAAAACCTGTTCTAAGCCTTTATTTGATTGATTTTTCGTTGACTGATTCTATTGCCAATACTGTAAGTGTTGGTAAACTCAATGACTCTAATCCAATAATAAGGTAAACTGATATAAAATTAAGTTAACTTTTACTGTCGAAATTTGTTGTTAGTACCCTTATAATCAAAGTTGGTTTCTTCTTTTTTTTTTTTACTTTTTCTGTTGTAATAGTTGACAAGTTTATAATCACAAACTTATGGAAAAAATTATAAGGCAAACCTTAGCTACTTTCATTACGTTTAATTTTATTTACCTTTAATTTGAATTTACCTTTAATCGTTTTTGAAATTTAATAAAATAAGAAAATTTACTCACTAAAACAAATAGCTGAGTATAAATACTTTTTACAAACATGGCTTACGTTGTCATTAAATAAATTAAGTTTTGAGTTCTGAATTTGTATGAATAAGTTATTATAAAGACATACAATGCTAAACAAACCTTCAATTTTCATTTTGTTTATTTAACATTTTGCAACCACTGAATTTTTTGCCAAAAAAATTTATTAAAATTGAGAATTTCATCTGAAATTGTTTAGTCCTAATTTTATCAAAAATGAGAACCTCTTTTCGACACTTACAGGATTAACAACAATAAAAAAAATTACTAAAGTTAATAAACTTCTACTTTTTATTTGTGAAAATACTAACCTAGATAGTTAAAAATTATTTACGGGCTTAGCAATTTACTTTTAAGTGATTAATATGAAACTTCTCTTGAAATAAGTTAAAACAAGTAAATAAGGTAAAATAATCTGTAGCTCATCATTTTATTAGTGCTAACAGTAAAGCCATTAAGTCGATCAGAAAGTTTTAATTTAACTAAACTTATATCAGGTTTTTATAAGATTTTTAATTAATTACAACTTAACTTCCTTTAAAAAATTCAAACTAGTTAACTTACGTAAAAATGAAACATTCAATATATAAATGTCTTTTTTTTAGTTTGTATACCGTTTATACACTACTAAAACAATAAAGCTATTAGTTTATTGAACAAAAAAAAACGATCAAAGTATTAGGTTTTAGATACCTAGTGTAGGAGAACCTTTTGGTTATCAAGTTGCACATCACGAACACTTTCTAATGTCTTGTCCGCAAACTTGGCAGGTCCTAAACGTAATAGAGTTCAAGGTATCAAGTACGCTGCAGATAAAAATTAAAACACCTTTGTGAGTGTAAAAAATAAGAATATTTTTATAATTTGATGTTCTTTTTAATTCTTTATTACTAAAAAATTTATATCGAGATGATAAAACTTGTTGAAGTAAATAGAAAAACTGGTATAAATTAAACTAAACAGTTTATAAAAATCTATGATATTAAAACATTTTGGTTTAAGTTGTCTTTTTTAACGTGTTTAAAAATGTTTTATACAAGCATGCAATGAATGTCTTGTTGTCAATGATTTTTTTAAGTGGAAGACACCTGATCCAAAAGACTGGGCTTGGTTTTAATATACTCAAAACAGAATTTCCATAGAACGAGCTGATTTTGCATTCAAATATATTTACAGTTAAACATTTAATACTAAAAAACGACTAGTTTAATTTAAGTTGGAACTAAAACTAATTTAAATAAAAAAAAAATACTGATATATTTAAAATTATCAACAAAGTTTAATATAGTTACTAGTGAGAATTTTTTTTAACTTCTAATAAGTTTACTTTGTCTTAATCATTAATAAAATTTGTTTCCATTTCAGAACTAACAATAATTCGAATCCATCAAAATTTAATTTAAAATTGTTTAGTGATAAAATACTTAAAGCAACATCTTTACAAAATAAAATATTTAAAGATTTAAACTTTATAGTAAATATTATCTACGTCTAGTAGTATAAATTATCTAGTATATAATGTTTCCTTAATCATCAATTTTTTTCTAAAATTAATAGACAAAAAAACTATTAATTTTGATGAAATTAAAAAAATATCTATAAAGTTAGTAAAAGAAAGATTTTATACCAAAGCGATTTTGCACACTTTGTTAATCTAATAACAAGAGTCTTAAAAGATAAAAAAAAAAGAAGTTTGAAAATATTTTTGTTTAATCCCTTTAAAAAAACCTGTTTTTCTAAAAACTATTTTTTCGATGTAAATAAGTTTAATTAATGTTAGTTTGTATCCTAAAAACTAATATAAACCTAATATAGTTACCCTTAATAATCCTTAGTTTACTTTAACAAAATAGTTTTAGATTATCAAAATTTTATTTGCTGTTTTTAAACTTATTTTTTATCTATATGAGCTACCTTCAAATACCATCGAAAAGCTATTGATTTTTTATCCGATCCGACTGCTTACAAATAAATTTCATGTGTTACTGTAAATAAAGTAAACTTTAGTTTTTAAGTTATTAACTATTTTAACTGAATATTTCTTTTTTTCTACTAGTTTTTTGTTTTTTCTAACAATTACAGTGTTAATAAACAAATTTTAAATAAAATTGATTAAAACTGTTAGCAAAAACTTTAAGTATAAATTAACTAAACTTTTTATCCAAACCTGTTCTAAGCCTTCATTTGGTTGATTGTTGTTGACTGATTCTATTGCAAACATCCAATACTGTGTGCGATGAGATATTCAAAAACTCTAATCCATTACTAAGATAAACTGTTAAAAAAATAAGTTAACTATTACTGTCAAAATTTGTTGTTAGTACCCTTATAATTAAAGTTGGTTTCTTCTTTATTTCTTTTTACTTTTGCTGTTGTAATAGTTGGCAATTTTATAATTACAAATAGCAATACAAAGTTTTCTTGTGCTGAATTTACCTTTAATCGTTTTTTAAATTAAGTAAAATAAGAAAATTTACTAACTAAAATAATAAGCTGAGTATATACATATATTTACAAAATTGCTTATACTGTCATCAAATAAACTAAGTTTTGCATTCTTAATTTGTATGAATAAGTTTATAATTTCTTCTGAAAACATTAAGTCCAATTTTTATGCAAAATCTCCTTCCAGCACTTACAATGTTAATTGTAAATAAAAAGTTATAATAAATAAAGTTAATAATCTGCTACTTTTTATTTTGAAAATACTAACCTCTAAAGTTAAATAGCATCTATGAGCATTAGAAATCTACTTTTATGTCACTAATATGAAACTTCTCCTAAAATAAGTAAATAACAACAATAATCTGTAGCTTATTATTTTAAAAGTGCTAACAGTAAGTACTTAAAACCATTAAGTCGATCAAAAGTTTTTTTTATAACTACTTTAGTTAAGAGTTCTTAAAGTTTTTAATTAGTTACATTATAACTTCCTTTAAAAATTCAAACTAGTTAACTTATGTGAAAACTGGTTGTTACATGCATACATTGTATAAATGTAATTTTTCTAAATTTGTATACCGTTTATACAGTATAAACTTTAAAACCGTTAGTTTATTTTACGACAAAAAACAGTCAAAGTATCAGGTCCTAGATACCTGGTGTAGAAGAACTTTTTGGTTATCAAGTCGTACATAACGAACACTTTTCAATGTCTTGTCTAGGAAAAAAAAAGCATGATCATCAACAAGCGTAGAAATTTAATTGAAATGTTTCTAATGTTCTAATTAAATAGCACAAACTTTAATTATACTTATAATCATAATAAAAGAACTAACTTCCTTTATAAAGCTCAAAATTTGTATTGTATAGTGTAGAGTAGTAGAATGAACAGATTATAGTCTAAAAATTTTTCAAATTATTAGTCTGTTTTTTATGTATAAAAATACACTACAAAATTAATACAAAACTTTAAATTAGCAAACAATTTATATCAAACAAACTAAACTAAAACAGTCTTTTTTTCTATCTTATATGTTAAACTATAATCTAAGAACAGAGTTAAACATCTAATTTATATATATAGTTTTTGATATAAAAAGTATACAAATGAAGTTTTTCGTAGTCCGATGAGGCGCTTGACACCAACAAAAATCCATTTTAGAACGGAGGTAAAGCTTTAAGTAGATGTTTTGCCCATTACAGGAACGTTTTCTTGTTTTTGGCACGGGAAGCAATCCTCATACCTTTTTGCTCAGGACTTTCGCTCTTGGTTTTGTCACTTTGCCATGTTGACGGAATCCTAGCCATTTGATTGGCGTCAGTTTTAGCGAACGGGTTACAATCAGCGCTCAAACGATCAATTTTTTTTTTCCCAAATAAAGACTTCACAATGTTCTTGGTTTCAAAGGAACTGTCATTTTCCATCGTCTCGCCATCTGACGCACAGGTATTCGATTCGCCTAGTTTTAATTTCTTCGAAAAATTCCAATCACTTACATCATCTGCGGCAACGAATGAACTCTCTCGATTACACGTTCTCCTTTTGAACAAGTTTGATCTCCTTTTGATGATTGGTCGGTTGGTGTTAATCCTCATAGCTGGCACAGGGTTTAACTTCTCTCTCAATTGCTGTTCGAAGTTCATCCTTCTCGTTCTCCAGTCATGGTACTTCAGCTTAAACATGCTGACGTATCCGTCTGGTTCGCAATGTTGTCTCTGTGTAAATACTTACTATTAATGTAAACAACGTAAGTTAATGGTAAAGTTTTTAAGTTTATATTTTGTTTTATCATGTTATCAAGAGTGATAACATGTTAATGTCAATTTTGTCGTACTTTTGTACAAATAAAATGTTATGTAGGGAGTCGAATTTGAATTAATTAGCTTTTATTGCATCAGTACAAAAATGAGTGATATAGTTTTATAATATTTAACATTTAAATAACAGTTTTAAAAATCTGAATCCAACTACTGATTTCGAAACAATACTTCATATTTTTTAACTGTGCAAAATTGTTCACTTAATAACAATTTAATAATTAATAAAAATAAAGTATGGTACTTACAGCTCCAGGGGTTTTGAAAAACTTGCTGTAGCCCTGGTGTAATATATACATCTCAGGATAATGCAAATGTGGGTACTGGTTACAGTGAAGGTCAGCTAGTCTAAGTAGATCGTGCATTTTCGGTCCTCTTTCCTGGCTGAACTCACAATGGAAAATCAAAACTGGAGGCCTGTATTTTCTAGTTGGTGATTGGGTTGTCCAAAATGGTCGATTTCCTTCTAAGTATCTGTTTTTAAGTATAAACAGTTAATAAAACACTGTTCTTTACTGTTTTTTAAGCACGGTTTCCTAATAACGAAAATAATGCAGTTTTTTGGAACTTTTTTAGCTGTCGAGTCATAAATTAGTAAAAACTAGAAAAATTAAATATGTAACTAGCTATTAAAGGGTCAAATCTAATAAATGGAGGCCATGTTTGTGAATAAGAGTTTAGAAAACCCTGATATAAAATATAAATTAATAAAAATTAAAGAGCTTAGTCATTTTTTTAAAGTTCATAGTCATACACGTTTTAAGGAAATTATCAAAAGTTAAGATGCCTTAACTATTTTTCTGAGAAAGTTATCATTATAAAATGTGTTAGCATATTTACGTGTGTTATTACCTCTGTACAACTTCCATGCAGTTCCAACCATTCCAAGCACCTTTGATGTGACCACCTTCGAACTCGTAAGGATATCTGCAGTCGATTATTTCGTAGTTGATGTTGAAGTTCCCTTCCAACACAGCTATCATCTGTTTTAGCAAAGATAATTCTTTGAATTGATTTAAGTTATAAATTAGCTATTAAAATGTTATCTAGCAGTCTTTTCAATGTCTTTCAGTATTTTATGCACTCGTAGTAAAGATTATGTTAAAAAAATATCAAATTTCTCGGACCGTTTTTCAATGGATGCCCGACTATTCAAATTCAGATAAATTAAGTTCTTAAAAAGTGTTTAAAACGCCAAAACTTAGAAGTAATACATACTTAAAAAATTCAAAAAAGCACTGTATGTTGATTAATACCTAAAAACCCTTTTTTTATCAAATTTAAGTTAGTGGTGATGCTAAAATAAGTTTTAAAATATAGTAGTTTTAGTAATTTTAATAATTAAGTTTTAATATTTATACATACTTTTAACAAACATGATCTTATAAATAAGACCTACAAATGCTTTTTATTTTGAATATACATAAATTATTGAGTTGCGTTCCTTTAAAATTTTTTTTTTAATTTTGAATTTTCCAAATTGTCATGCAACCTTCAAAATCGGTGAAATTTTAGGAAAACTACATTGGTGTTATTTTCATAACTTTAATCAACACATCTTGTTATGTACTAGGAAAAATATATTTGATTCAGCAATTGATAAATCGTTTCTAAACATCTTAAAGTTTATAAAAGTGCTAACTTTAATATTGAGCATATTTATAAAGCACTATATGATCCGAAGTGTATAAGTTGTAAGCTAGTTTTAGGTTAAAAAGCTTGCTCTTATCACAAGTTTTACTGCGATTACTTTTTTTACTTTTTGTTAGAACATTTTTTTATTATTAAGCTTTTAGAATTCTATTTCCTTGTTTAAGTATTAAGTCTTGTTATTTTTTTATATATTTTTAAGTCTAATTTGTTTGAATATGAAGATTATACGATACCGATTTTTGAATAGAAATAACTTGTTTTATCACATACAAATTTAGGGTTATTGTGTCTTTATAAAATTTAAAAGACTCATAAGAAAACATGTAAAAATCTGATATTTTACATAATATTTTCATGTTAATGTCTTTTTTCAACACAAAAAACTGTTTACTAAGTTTACAACAATAAATTAATTTAATCAAAAAAACACATTTATAAGACTCACGGTTTCTGCGCTGATTTCGTTGTACTTCCTTATCGCTTGGGGATCAACAACTGGGAGCTGAAGTTCTTCTTTATCAACATCAATAGCAAGAGCGGTATTCTCATTAAATGGTTCTTCTGTTTTCGTTCTAATTTTTTTTTTTCAATATTATTTGCATTAGTAAATTCAGTAATGTTTTTTGTTTGCGCTCTTAATTTAATTGTGTCAGTCTTAATGATAATTGTGTAAATATTAAATCAATAACTGAGAGAAAATACATGTATGTAAATACCTTCTTAAACGAGCATCATCGTAAATGACGTCATTACTTTTCGATGCTTTCAAACTATAGAAATCCTGAAAAGAATCACTTTTTTTTTTAAATGTACTAAAACTAAATATTTCTTAGAAAACTCTACACTTGCTTAAAACATTTAGAAGATATTTGGCATAACTAAAACTAAGTTTTAATTTTACAAATACAACATCTATAAGTTATTTTCATCCATATTAATTAATTTAAAATATTGAACACGCAAATTTTTGACTAGGCTTTGTTTTTCACGACTAGAATATAAAACTGTTTTTAATTAACTTTCAAATAAATATAAAACAATAACCATAAGAACAGGTTCAGAAGGGCTTTTTTTGTTTGACATCTCATAACATTTCCCTTCGCCGGAACAACATTTTTCCTCTGAACTTTTTTTCGTTCCGAATCCTTTTAATGTATCTGCTCTTTTGTGACGCCCAAGTGGAGGGGAGGCTCCGAGCTGCAATATTAGATTAGGGTGATTAAAAGCAGTGATATACCATTTTAAAAACCTAATTCTCTCTTAACTATTAAATAGAAAGTATATTAGTGCAAATATCATATTCTTTAATTTATTTATGTTTGTTAAGCAGTATAAACATCTATCTTGTCAGGCGGTACTAAATAGTCTGAATCATCAGATTGGAATATTTCCTCGAGCACTTTTTTTCGTGAGCTTTCGTTAGCGGCTGAAAATTTTTATTGATTTTAATAAGCTAAACTAATAAAATTACCAAATAAATTAGTTCGTGCACTAAAAAGATTAAGTTTTTAAAGTTTTTGTTTTAAGAATTTTGAAAGTAATTCCAAAAACAATACAAAAAATATTACAGTCTATATAAAAAACATAATCACTGATCGAGAACTCAAGGCAAATAAAATAAAATTATAAAAAATATTAGACAAAATAAGGAAATATTTCAAAAATTAACTTACGTTTCAAGCTGTTTCTAATTGAATCTGCCCAATATAACTTAGGTTCTTCTGCAGTCAGACACGAACATTCCATACGAATAGTTGGTTTTTTCCCAATTAGTAGTTTTTCGTCACATCTTTCTGACTTCCTTTATACAAATTTATGTTTAGTAAAAGCAACTAAATACATCACGTAAGTAATAAAAAATAATTGATGAGTTAAGAGAATATTTCTATTAAATTTATATGTTCATAAAAATCAGCTATAAACTAAATTAGCTTGACCTTGATCACAAATAAATACGTTGACGTATAAAGCAATAAAAAATAGTATAAGATCTAAAATTTTATGTATTTTTGTTTTTGTCTGTAGAAGAAGTACTCAGTAGAAAGTTTTAAGTAAACTGTTTTGTTAAAACAAAATAGTATGTTAATTTATATATTCTAAACAGGATTTTACAGTTGAATTGGTTTAAATCAATCTATGTAGATTTTTCTTTTAGTATTAAGGTTTATTAAATTATAAAGTTGGTTCACATAACTGTTCGAATTTGTTAAAAAAGATTAAACCTGGCAGCATAGTTAAAATTTTTATGCTTAAAAAACTAGTTAAACATCTTTATAAGGGAGTATGTAAGTACTTTGGTTTATACAATTTTATGAGTTGTTTCATAACATATTTCAACATAAAAACGCATACAAGTTTAAAAACAAATTTCATTTAGGTAAAAATATAAATGAAATTGCAATGACCTAAAATTGTAAATATATTGGGTAAAAATAACCAAATTTTAAAATTATTTAAATTTAGCGAAACTAAAAGTCTATATAAAACCGTTAAATTAAACAAAAGAAGGTAAAAACTCTTTCAAGAAAAAAAAAGGATAACACGTTTAGATATGAGTTTGTTTTTAAGAAAGAAAAGAGCTGATTAAAATTAGAAAATAAGGCTTTCAACTTATACTAGTCATTAAAGTTTTACTTTCTGTTGTATAAGTAAACAAACTAAAATTAAAACAATTATCACGCTTTTATATACACTATTATAAGCGTCATAATTGTATTAATTTTAATTTGTTGACTTATAAAACAGATTTACCATTCACAAAAATGTTTTAAAGTGCAGTTTTATTTTCATACTTTTTCGCTTAAAAACTAACCTACCCCACCTTATATTTAACATCAAACACTTGAGTAAAAATCTATATTTGTGAATGGGGCAAAGAATAAAGGTGTAAATAACAAAAGTTACAACAAAATAAAATTTACTTAATATGGCTTACCAGCTAATTTAACAATATTTTCTGAAACATTTTTTTAAAATTCACACATATTGTCCAAAAAGTTATAGAAAACATAGAAGAAGCACATAAAATAATTGTAATAGCTTTTTAAACCCAAAAAAAACTTTGTTTCTGTATAATGTACTACTTAAATTTTATAAAAAATATCCAATAAAACTTAAATAGTGGTAACCGACTTATTACTAGTAGTTACTACTAAAGCAATAAATTTCATTAATTTTAGTTTAGTAAGTCATTTAATACTAATAAAGCCATTTTTTGTCAACAATTCTGTTATCTTTTACTAGTTAACTTCACATTCATAAATCAACTCTTATTTGACTTCTGTTCTGATAACTACCGTAGAAGTTTAAACAAACATGTACAAAGCTACTTTTTATTTAAAGGAGTACCATTTAAATTTTTATCGAAACAAATTAGCAAGATTGGTTCATAAAAAAATTGGTAACTAATGACCAAATACCTACGAAGTACCATTAAATCTACTTCTTATTTATTTCAAATAACTAACTTTTAATAAGTATTAATCTTTAGTTCACGTTAATTCATAGTTTAAATTAAACGTTTGTTCTATGTTTCCAAAAATAAAACTAAGTTAGGCATGCTTCTCATCTTTTCAGTAAAACAAGAATCTCGTTTAGCATCAGCTAGGTTTTTATTTTTTATATTTAAAGTCCTCTATCACTTACAGACAAAATAAAGCATTATATACGTTAATACCGATAACAGACAAGAGTTTACATTATTTTCGGTCTTGACGTTTTTGCACCAGTCATTCATTTAAGTAAGGTTTATTTGGCGCTAAGTAAGTATTTAAACTAGTCTTAAAGCTTTCACCGACTGTTATTAACTTTACTAAACAACTAGTCTGCTTATAAGTAATATATTTAATTTCGATTAAGCTATTATTAAACTCTAATTGAGTAACTAGCTTTTAATTTTAGCTAAAAATGTTAACTAAAGTCTTGTCATTATTGTAAAATATTACCAAAACTGAAATTAATAAAACACTTTTCTGCAATTAAACTTTATCAAAAAAAATGACTTATAAATAACTATTCAAAAGTTTTAAAATTAAAAACTTAACATTCTAATTTCTTACTTAAAGCTTCTTTTTATTACATTGTAAGAAGATTTGTTTTCCTTATCATCATAGCGTGCAAATACTTTATAATTTTTATTTTCTGCCTGATTCCTTAAAATAAAATAATACATGTTTTTTTTTAAGTATAATAGTAATCATTTCTCAAAATTTAAGGAGTTAAAACTAGAAACCAATTTTTAGTAATGTACAAATAGAGACAAAACTTTTTATTGTACTACAAATATTATTACTGTAAATACACTCTTAATCAAAGTAAACAAAAATTTAAGTGTTGTATGAATGTTAACAAGTACAAAATAATTTTAACAAACTCTATAAAATCTAATTGTAACACTATTACAATTATTATTACAATCAATATTTGTTACTAAAATATAGAGCTATTTTTTTATCTTTCAATTTTTTAGATACAATAATCAACGTTATTTAAGAATAAAAGTAACTCACTTCATCTTTTAAAATTGAACTACAAATTTAAATAAATATCGTGTATGATAATCTGAAATATATTTTTGTTTATAAGCTATGATAAAAAAACATACAATTGTAAATAAACAACAGTACTTTACTGGACAAACTTGACACTTTAAACAAAACTGAATATTATATTAATGTGTCTTATAATAAAGATTTTTTTATATATCTAAAAATACTTAACAAATAGTGAACACTTTTTTACAAAAATATCAAACAAAATACTTTATAATTTTATCTTAATCTTATAAACGTTTTATAAAAAAGGTTAAATTTAAAATATTTAAGCTTAAATAATGTAAAAAATAAAAAAAAATTTCTAATTAAAAAAAAAGTGTTTATTTTGTAAGTAAACAAAATATATAATAACTTTACTACAACAGCTATGTTTCTAAAGAAACTTATTGATTTTAAGTCTAACTCTTAAATTTTAAATCTTGATCATTTATACCCATATATCTATTTAAATCTGTATTTTTATGTTAAAACTGTTTAGTATTTTGTTAAGCTTGCTTAATAGACGCTAACTTGTTTTAACCTGTTAAGTAAATTTTAAATTCTTGGTTTGAAATTTAAGAACAAGTTTATTTTTAACAACCTTTACAATCTAAAGCTTGTTTAACATTTATAAAACTATGTTAAACTTATTTAGCTCCTTATTTGGATTTATGAATTTTTTTTACAATAAAGAAGTATAAACTTTAATTAATTTATTTTAACATAAAATAATAAGGTACTTATTACTACAATATTCGAGGTACGTAGTAAAATTTTTTCGTAACCTTAAAGTACTTATATGTAACATTCAAACTTTTAAGTTTAAGTTTTGTTCAAACTAATAGGGTGAAGTTATTATTGCTTTATAAGAAAAAAAAATGAAATAGCGAAGTATTAATTATTGATATACATATACTCAAAATTAATACTGATTTTAGCACCATGTTTAGAACATCTTGAAATTTAAAGACGAATCTAAAAAAATTAAATAACTTTCACTGTCTTAAAACAATTTTTCTGTTATATTCTAACATATGATAAGCACATAATGTAATATTGATTCATTTTGATAAAATACTTCACGTGGTGGCACCTTTAAAAAATTAGAAGAAAATATGTTGAAAAAAGTATTTCTTAGCAGTTAAATTTGCATTTTATAAGTGATATTACACATTCTTTTTTTTTACTAATTGTACGATCTGAAATAAATATTTAAACCTATTACAAGAAATATCTAAAGCAGGGTTTACCAAAATGGGCCGTGAGGAGAAAAAGTGCCACAGGGTTCCATTAGGTCCTAAGTTGAAACTTACACTAGATGTTCTGGAGTTGATTAAAAGCAAAAAAAAATGTTGTTTTTTTTTATAAGGGTTTTTTGAGGAATTTTATTTCATTATAAAGGGGCCATTTTTTAATTTCCTTTAAGAAGACCATTTAGAAAAAAAGTTTAGGAAACCCTGATCTAAAGAAATATCATTTTTTAGGTGATATTGAAAAATAATGTTTATACACACTTTTTGTAAAAACGTTTATAAATATTAAAACTTTTTAAGCTTAATCCAATAATCTAGTCAATTTTAAGCTATCCAATCAAAATCTCAAATCGTTTGCAAAAACATAACACATTTGGAAAACTCTATTTTTAAAACAAATAAGCTTAAATGTTTTTAAGCTTAAATTGATATTTTAAGCTTTTAATGTCATTAAAAGCTCAAATTACTATTTTAAGCTTTTAATATCAGGATATTTCATGGTTAAGCAACTATTCTTAATTTTTAGTAACACAAAAGCAAATTTCTTCTTACTTCTTAGTGATTAACTTTACCTAAGTAGCACATAAAACTAAAAAAAAATAATTTTGAAATCTAGACTTTTCTAGAAATATATAATATATGGAGTTAATTTTATTAATTATTTTACTTAATTGGATTGTTTTAAAAAACTACCTAATAACTTTAAAACTGCCTTATCCAAAGCATAAAAAATTAGAGCCATCAAAAAAATTCCAATAAAATTTTTCTCCAGTTTTTAAACGTATAATATTAATTTAGAACTTTTTTTCTTTAAAAAATAGTGTACAGTAACCTCTCGCACCTTTACGCACTCTCGTTTAGTTACGCATTTTAGAATTCTAAAAATTCAAACAATAAAAGTTTTATGTCCTTGAAATGCTATTTATCATTGTATCCGACATCTGAAAGGCACTGTCTTTTATGATCTTTCTATTGCACAAATTATTTATTATTTATACCTCAGTTACATCATACCTTCTTGCTAGGCTTCTTTATATCTTCTAGCAATTTAATACGATGCAAGAAAAATTTATCCTTATGTGGGCAAAGGTTAAATTAAAAAAAAATTGTAGTAAAATAAACAATTATTTTTTAAACGTTTTTCTTATATTTTATAACTTTTTGTCCAAAAGAAAGGAATCCATTACAGCACTAAATGCATATTTTTGGAAATGACTTTAGAAACAAATTTTAATTTAGACAGCATACCATTTCTTAATTGTAAACAAATGCTTAATTTTTTTAATGAATTAGCTAAGTAGAATAGGATATAAATGTTAAGTATCAAATAAGCCACATATAAATTAAGATAAAATCTACTTGTTTTTAAAATTAGTAAAATTTTTCTACAAGTATTATTGTTTTATAGAAAGTTTACAACCTATTTTTTTTAATATATGTATAGTTTTGTCTTTTTTTTTATATTTACATATTAAGTAAACAAATAGTTAAAAGTGGAAAGTTCCCAGTCTGCTTTTAACTAGAAGAAATATCAAATTACAGCTATTAAGAAAGTATACTTGGTACCTCTTGTATCTTTACGATTTCTTACATCTTTACGCATTTTTTCTGTAGACACAATTAGCGTAAATAAGCGAGGAATAACTGTACTTAAAGGTAAGTCTGAGCTGAAAAACCTGAGACTCAGCAAAATTTTTATAAGATTTATTTTTATTTTTTTAATTTATACTGTCTCTAACCCATTTTCCCCAAACACGTTAAGTTTTAGCTCAAAAAGTTAAGTTAATAAAATTAAAAAAATAAAATAAAAAATAATTTTGCAGACTTTAGCTCAGACTGAACTCTAAGTATACTAGCTATATCTTTATTTTTACTTTTTTCTTAAAACTTTTTTGGTAGTTTATCCACAAATTTTATACTTGTTTAAAATATAAATTTGTTAAACAAAAGATGTTTTGTTTAAAAGAAAATAAATCTATATTTTCATTTCAGAGTCATAACTTAAAACAGCTAAAAAAAATCTAATCTAATAAAACAGCAAAAAATGTATCTTTCTAATGTTAAGCATCTACCTAGAATAATGTATACTTTTTTTTTATAAAGGTGTATTCAATGTTTTGAATTTGTGGTATTAACAAAATTCTTAAAGAATTATTTTACTCATGGTAAGCTCATAGGTCTTTCTATAAATAGAATACACAGTAACTGTTACTAAAAATAAATTGAACATCAGTCCTTTGCTCATTCATACTTTCAACATTCAGAACAACTACTTAATCCTGTAATTTTTTTATATCGTATTTGTATGCTTTATATTTTTTTAATATTTTCGTCTAACTTATCATAACAAAGTTATAGACATTTATTTTTATTCTTATTAAAAAGTTTTCTTATACTTTAACTGAAACGAGTTTCAACTAGTAATATACCAAATTCAAGATTCAGACTCGGATTCGGACGAATCCGGCCTTTTTGTTTTCGGATTCGGCCGAGACATAACTTCAAAATAAGATCTGGATTCGGACTTGGCCGAATCCGAAATTTTGGACTCGGTAAACCACTTATAACGTTTTTAATTTTTTACAATTGTTTGTCAAAAGTTAAATGAAATGTGAAAATAGTTATTGATTTTACGCTATATTGGATTAAAAATGGTTTTTCACTTTATAAAAGCCTTATCAATTTTGACTTAGAACTTTGCACACAAATCTCGATACAATTTTTTCACTAAAAACAGTTACAAATCTAAGAAAACACAATTTGGTCTTAATTACTTCGAAAGGTTGATTAAGTCAATCCATTACAAAGTAGGGGAAAACCTACAGTAGCAACTAGCCTTATAAGTTGTTTACAAGCTAATGTCATTGGCAAAGTTTAAAAATATATTTCTTTTTATGGTAAAAAACATCAGT
Source organism: Thalia democratica (assembly GCF_965202585.1). NCBI lineage: Eukaryota > Metazoa > Chordata > Thaliacea > Salpida > Salpidae > Thalia > Thalia democratica. The sequence goes on from NC_139165.1 coordinate 80,622,578, forward strand.
CTCAAACTCTACCCCTTGCAATAATAAACGTTTTCTGGGGAAAAGTGAGTTTGTTACATCATATGTAGTTTTACCTGCTCCATTAATATTTAATTTTAACTATCCAAAAATAAAATAAACAAAAACTATCTTTTAAACAATTAAAAAAGCCCTTAGTGACACACCATTTGAAGAACACTAACAAGGCTAAAATCTCAACACTAAAAACTAAAATCTGTGGGAAAATCATGAAGCTCAAATCATCAAGTAAGTGTTCACCGACGCTACAATAAAAAAATCACACCAACAATCCAATCATGTGATCACTGCCACCATAGTGAACTCAAAATCAGTTGTTGAGAAAAGGCATAAAACTAGCATTATAATGAGTACATTAGCATTAAATAACTATCTTAAAGATTGATAACTAACTATTTTACTGAAATATCACTCAAAATAAATTATAAATTAATTAAAAAAACAAAAAAAAGACTATTTAGATAAATTTAGTTTCTTAAACTTGTATTGGTAGAATTAGTTTTAAGTCTAATAAAAGAAAGAAGAAAAAATTAAAATAAATAAATGGTTTCAATGTTGGTGAAACAATAATAAAACTCAAATTATAGACAATTTATTTTAAATTTTTTTTTAAGAAGAAACAAAACAGTTGAAAAACTTTTAAAACCCAATAATAAAATACATATAAAACAAAAAAGTAAATGACAAATACTTGTGAATCTGCTGAATTTAAACTAAAAATGAAGTTGTCTGAGGGTTTTAGGGTCTTAATGATAGAATTATTGAAAGAAAAATATGAACGCTCACAACTATGGTCAATGGATTGGTGTGAAGAAATACCTTTTTGTCATCAAGCCTCACACCATATATTTTATAATTTAACTTTATTTAAAAGAAACTTAAGATCAACAAAAATCAAAACTATTTTTAATTATTATAATAATTTTTTATTAAAGTATTGTATTTAAATTAGCTCAAACAAATTTATTTTTTTAAGAAAAAAATGGTATGGACTCTTTTTTATACTAATTTCTGCCAATATTGACTATGGAACCATAGTCTACCATGGGCACCACACAGTATCCTCCCCTTAGATTTCAATTTTTACAATGATGTACCTTCACATTTTTCTTGCTGCTCTTTTTACAAGACCAACCACATAATTGCAATATAAAGTTCCATAATAACATAAAAAGGGAGAATTGTTAGAAATCAGTGAAAAGAAAACCATGTATCTCATCTTTAGATATATAATCAAGAATAAACATAAGTATAAAACAAAAACTGTAAATCATACTATACTTGAAAAATATTTGTTATTTTTTTTAGTATGTGCTTAAATTTATCTAAAGAAAAAAAAAAGTACTTTTAATAGGTGTTATTAATCAAATATGATTGCTAATTCTCATATGATTGCTAATTCTATAATTGTTGTAAAAACTCAAGGCAATGTAAATATCTACCAAAGAAGAAATCATACTTTTTGATGTACAAATAAATTTTGAAGTAAACTTAACAAATAACTGATAAACTTTACATAAACACCAATATCCCTGAATTCAAAGTTGCAAGAATAAAAGCCAACACATCAGAAAATATATAGATGCTAGTTTGTGGTTACCAAAAAAAAGACTTTGTGTTACTCAGAAACTCCCTTGTTATACAATTTTTTTTTGTAAATGATGATTTATAAACAAAAAATTGTTGTTTAATATCAATAAAATTACATATTTAATGTTATAGTTATGGTAATTATTTTTTTAAATCAATTTATTTTTCTGTGTTTTCAAAGTTTTGTTTGGGAGATGATTGTTTTTATTTACATCTTAATTAAAGAGTATGATAAATTAGCGACTATGTTAAAAATGTTTAATAATATATAAAAACATTATGTAATATCCTTTAAACTAGTTGTTTAAAAAAGTCTGTTGTAAAAAACTATTTTAATAAATTTACATATTATAGGTTCTTCTTTTAGTGATAAAATTTTGCATATACTTTTTTTTAAACTGTTTGTACTGCATACCTTTTTAAAAAGTAATTTTTGTTAAAATATTATCTGGTAAAGAGTGATTTGCATACTGTGTAACTTTAGCATTACCCACCTAATATTTTTTTTTTGAAAATAAAACTTAAAATTATATATTAAATATATTAAGTAAAGTTTTTGTTGTATTAAACGCCAACTAAAAAGTAATTAGTAATAATTTATAGATGTTAAAGTTAAAGCAAAGGACAAAAATATATGTGAACACCATTGCAGAAGGTGCTATAATATAAGAAGATGTAAGTTCAAAAAGCAATGCCCTGTCATAAAGTGTAATCTAAACTGTGGTAGAATTTTCCATCAGTGCAAATTGAAAGAACACTTAATTTTGTGTGTAAACGTCAAAAGACCCTGTATAAATTCCCAGTATGGCTGCAGATTAAAACTCACTGCCACACAGATGAGAAACCACCTTGAAAAATGCCCGGCAAGCACAGTTATTTGCACAATGGAGTGGAACAGAAGACCACTAAAACAAACAGACTTGAGTTGTAAAATGGAATGCAGCAAAACAGTTTTCAAAGAATTTAGTCTTAGTGTTACATTCAAAGACCAGCAGACACTGTTTCAAAGTTCAGAGAACTACAGCAGCTTCAACAAGTATGTGAACTTAATTGTTGATGGTTCAAAGGTGATGAATGGTGATGATAAGGAAAACAAACCAGATTTATTTGACTGCAGTCTTGAAAGTCCAAGCTTAGATGTGAAGTCTTTCAAGAAAAAAGTCATTGAGCTGCACTTTATCTATGGACCAAAAGCAATGCAAAAAGATTTTAAAGACTCCACAACTGACACTGTTGATCTGGACTTTGATAACAAAAAATTTCAGTCCCTTTACCCTCAAGTAAACTTTAACAACCAGGAACATTACCTTAGTACTCTTTTCAGCCTGCTTAAAAATGAACGCTTCCACACCAAAAACTACATTTCAGAGCCTGAATCCTTGAACCACTTTACTAGAATGTGTGGAACACAAACCTACCCTTGCGATGTGCTTGAAATAGACTGGAGCAAGATTTTGAGTCCATTGAAAGAGAACTTCAGTGCAGAAAACTTTAATGGCATCTTGACAAGAACTAACAACCCTGTCTTCTCTTCCGCGTTGGTTTTGGATCCAACAATAGAATGCCTGTCAAGAGTGGTCACCAATACAAGGTAATAGTTTGTTTTACTTCACATATACTTATTGTCTTAAATTATTGAAGTTTGTACCTGTAGCAGTAATGTAGCTTGAGGCAAAGTGGTATTGCTTTAATTTCCTTGAAGAGAACTTATGACTTATGTTTTGCTTAAGGTAGTTTTAGTTATCTAAAACTAACTAAAACAAATTTTATAAACTAAAAACAAAGTTATTTATTTTTAAAAAAACTAAATCGCATCAGCTTTATATCAAGTTAAATCCCTGACTTTAATTTTAGAAACTTTATATTATATTGGTTTTTCTAAATTATAGAATGGTTGTAAGAATAGTAAATTATTAGAAATTCTTGTAAAAGTTTGTGGCCACTTATTATATATTCAAACTTAATAGTATAAGTTTTTTGGCATTTAATTTGATACTTACAGAGTTGCCACTTTACCTGGAAACCTAGAAAAACCTTGAAAAACCTGGAATTTGACAATTCAGGCAAAAAAACCTGGAATTTAAGAAGTTTCCAAAAAACCTAGAGTTTTAAACAAAAATCACTTAAAAAATCTAGAAAAACCTGGAGTTTTAACAATTTTCACATTTTCTGTAGTAAAATTTTGATTTTATTAAAAAAAACTTTTATATAAACAAAAAAAAATTGTCATTATCAAATTTTTTTTAGTAAAAAGCATATTTAAAGTAACTTTACAGTATCTAATCAATTTTTTTATTATTTAACGCAGTTTCTTACCAAAAACTTAACTTTAAATTAAAAATAGACTCAAAAATGGTACTTTTAAAAAACCTGGATGAAATTTGGAAAACCAAGAAAAAATTTAGAAAAACTGAGTGGCAACCTTGTACTTATTTGAATTTATATATTTTATTAGAATAAGCTTTATTGCTTGTATGAAAGCATAAGCTGTAACTTCATACTTACAAAACAAAAATACTTTTGTAAGTTTTGAAATGTATTTATTTGTATAAAACTTTTAAAACAGTACACAGACAAGAAATAGATACCATTTTACAATTTACTTATTCGAACAATTTTTTAGACTTTAAAAAAAATGTCTGTGGCCACCTTCATTTTAAAAGTTATTATAAAAAAGTTTAAAAAACATTTTAGATGCATGTTTGTACTAAGTTTATCTTTAATTAAACCATACTGTTAGTTGCAATGAAAGTAAATTTTAGATAAAAATACTGCTTAAAATCCTTAATTTTCTTCTATCTAATCTAAAACAGCATGTTTTTGGCAACATATACGTTGACTGACCCTTGGTAATATGAACTTAGTAATATGAGACACTTAAAAGTTACTAAAAATAAATCTGTAGTTATTTTTCTTAAGATAGATAGAGATAATTAATCTTCTTAAAATATTTATTTATGTTTTAAAATTTTGAAATACACAGTTTTCATACAAAAATAATTTTTCTAAATCAAATTTTATGACTAACATAAATAACTTTATAATAATAACAATAATAAATAAATTTTATGACTTTAAAAAGAAAAAAATAATAAAAGAATATTAGGTTTTAGAATGTAAACAACTACATATTTTAAATGGAATTATTATTATTTTTAAACTTGTAATAATCCATAGCAGACTTTTTTTAAAGCTTCTTTTAATTTTATTTATCTTTTAAAAAACTTCTATCAGTTCAACTAAAAATTTACAAAATTAGGCTTACATGTAAATTTCTTTTCATAAAACGATCATAATAGCTGGATTGTTTTAGTATTTCACACCACAGTCCATTTAAATCTAATTTGATTGAAGCCAAAATAAAATCATGGTAACTATATAATTATGCAGATTTTTTGTTATAACAAACAAGCTCCAAATTGCTAAGTTTGAGCTATAAAGTTATAGTTTATTGAACGGTAATTAAGACATTCAAAATGTTTGGTCCTAGGACCTGGTGCACAAAGAACCTTTCATTTATTTGCATTTTGAAAAAGGCATTTTTTCCTCAGTCACAATAATCACATATTCCTTTTTTTCTACAAAAATGTTAGTTGTCTTAACTTATAGGAATTGTTCAACTTGTAAGCGTTTTCTGTAAACTTGTCTGACTTGTTTTGAAGTGCATTTGCATAAGTTAGCATTTTGTTTCTATTTACAAATATGTTTCAACTTTACAGGAACATGTTCAGTTACATGTGCGGTCAGATATTCAGAAGGGATCAGTTCAGAGATCACTACAAGAGCACTCACTGTGATTTTTACGGCGGCCTGGACAACTGGATCGAACAAAAGTGTCCTTACAGCTCACTCGGTTGCAATGAGAAAAGACACAAGTTTGTATAATGAACATACACTTTATTGAAGATAAAAACTACATTTTATTTACAATTTAGTCAATTTTGAAAAAGTTTCAAATAAGAATTTGGGTACCAAAACTTTTCTCTTGCTAATTTTCACTGATATTTTGTTAAAAATATATTTGTTTTTTATTCAAAGCTAGTAATCTCATGTTTGTTCTAAAGTTAAGTTTCATATGAAATAAATATTTAAAACTTTAATAAAAGAAGCGTGTTTTTATAAAAAAATATTTAAAAAAGTTTTAGTAAAGTTTTTTAAAATGAAAGATTAAAACTTAAATATATAAAGAATACTGGCTTATAATTGTAGGACATTATATGTTTTTATTGAAATAGTATCTTTTGCTTTTTTATTTAGTGTATCAATATAGACACTGTACAACTTAATAACTTTAACCATTTTTATGCTTAGTATTATATTTTTTGCTAATATTCTAAAATAAAAATAGACACCTCAAATAGTGTCATAGTATTTGTTTTTATTTAATGTATTTATAAAGTTTAAGTAAAATCAAAATGTAAATTTTATAGATCGTTTTTTACATTACTTAAATTATCAAGTTTTTAGTTTGCAAAGTTAATTTAGAAATCTTATGTAGTAAATTAAAATATTTAGAAAAAAAAGGAAAAAAAAATAGTATAAAATGTGTTTTTGTATAAAGCATTTAGTAAGGCTCTGCATTTGTAGTTATGTTTGTTGTATTTAATATTGTTGCACAGAATCAACATATATGTAATATTTAGTTTTTCTAAAAAAATTTTTGATAGTTATTACAGGGTTACAAAACACTCAGGCTTGTTTTTTTTTTTTTTAATCAGCCAAACTCAGGCTAGTATAAGCTTTTTTGAAAAACTCAGGCTGACTTATAGGCTTGTTTGAGTTTTATGTAAAACTTATACAAGTTTTGACAATTTTCCTGCAACATTTACTAGTTTTTATAACTCTAAACCTATTTTTCATAAGAATTTTATCCTTTAGATAGTATGTCACATTTTTTATTATTTATTTATTTTTCTAAATGTTAAACTTAATTTTTATATTTTTAAATTTTGGTTTTTACTATTCTTTTTTTGTCATAAATCTAGACTACTTTAATGTAAATCAGGCTAGTTTGTGGTCACATCTGTTTTTTTTTTTTCAAAAATTGATACTTTTCATAGTCTAAAATAAAATAATTGATCCAATGTTAAAGTAAGTTTTTATATGTTTAATAACAACTAAGAATCAGAACAAGTATAAAAATTATTAATTATAACTATTTTATTTATTTTGTTACTCAGTAATGTGTTTTATTTATTCATGAATAAATGTTTCATATATGTAAAAAAATATTCATCTAAAAATAATATTAAACAATTTCAACACAGGTTTGCACCAAAGTCCCATGACCACAAGCTTGGCTTCGATTTTGAAAGGAGCTGCATATTCACAACGAGCAGCAGGCCACCTGAAAGAATATCACCAGACCAACCCAACTTGCTAGACCTGCCAACAGAGATGATAGAAGTCATCGTATCACATCTGGACAGCTACTCTGTGGGCCAGCTCATGCAAACTTGTTCATATCTCGATGATGTTTGTCAGACTTTCCTCCATTCTAAAGGTATAGTTGAGGTTCAGTGGGAAAAATTGTGTTATAAAGGAATGACAACTTGGAAAATTTCAGGTTAATATAATTTTTTCTTGCTTAGGTTTTATATTTGCTTAAGACTTTAGTTTCAAGTAAATATTTAAAATAAAGAACCTATCTTCTCAAAGTTTATATTACTCATTGTAATAAAAAATTTTGTAAAACATTTGTTCATAAGTCCTTTTTTACATTTTAAAATCTAAAAGTCTATTTCTTAAATTAAGAGTTTTATGAAACAATTTTTACAAGTTTTTTAAACTCTATTCTTCTTTTTAAATTGAAACAAAGGTGTTGTCAAAGATCTACTACTTGTTTATTATTATTGCTTAATTGTTGCATGCTGTACTAATTTATTTATATTTGGTTCTGTATTATTAACAATAAAAAGAAATACTTCTTACAATTATCATCAAAGACATTGAATATTCTAACAAGTTTAATAAAGTTTAAAAAAAATTAAAACAGCATTAAATATTTCAGGCTACAATTGGGTGTTCAGTAACAGCATCGATCCCATAGAAACGTGGTTACCTAGCAACAAACCAGTGATAAACAATCATATGTGCAACTGCCCATACAGTAGAAAAACCTACCCGGGTTTGGAAGAGCGCGTTAATGTACTTAACTTCAAATAAGCCTTACAAAAAGAATAAACATTTCAACCTCAATTCTATTAGTATTTAAATCTATTCTTATTGATTACTATAGCGTTTTATCAAGCTGATAACAGAGTGTTTTTTAAAGAGTATATTGCTTTTAAAAGTATTTTAAATATCAAACTCTATAGAGTTACTTATTTTCTTCTTGATCTTAAATGAGCCTTAAACAACTATAGCAACCTCAATTCTTCAAGTTAATTTTGAAGTAGTTTTTTATGGCTTTTAAAGGTTTTAAATTTAGTTAAAGCTATTTTTTAAACTTTTTATCTTTCTTAGAATCTTCAAAAATACTGCTTTAACTTTTATATATATTGTTGTGTTTTATACTTTTTTAATTGATACAAATTTATTTTATTACAACATCAGTTTAAGTCCTTTTGTTTATTTTGTTCTTTTAGAAATTTTGATTTAAATTCAGAATATATAGTTTGCAAATTCAAATACTATATTATCTTCGCATATTGACAGCTTCTAATCTTCTGTTTTTTGTCAAACATTGTAATTGATACGTCAAATGTAAAATGTTACTGCTTTATTTATAAAGTCGATTTAGTAAAAGTTTATAAATAGTCATAGTACTATTTTTGAATATTTTATTTCAGCTTACTGTTTTATATTAATCAAAACTTGAAACTCTAAAATCATATTTTAGCACTGTTATTGATTTACAAAGTTATTTATATTTTTTATTTCTTGAAGTTTACATTTTTAAAATAACATATTTGGTACGTTAAAACTTATATTGTTTAAATTTTCAATAAAGATATTGCTTTATTTTAATTTTATTATCTTTATTAAAAATTATAAGTTTTCTGTAAGTGTCGAACAATTTATGCCTTAGTTATTCTGATCTGTTATAATTAAAGGTACTTTATTATCACTTTTTTAATTATTTTAAAGTATATTTTCTTTAAGAAGCATAGCTTAATTGTATTGCAAAAATGTATGTATCTTTGCAAGACAATTAAGTTTAAAATTATCTTCACTAAATAGAAATTAAGTTTAAATTTAATGCAAGTAGTTTTAAGTGTTTTTAGTTTTTTTTTTAAAGCTTTTAAACTTAAGTTTTAAATTTTTCTTTAAAAATTTTATTTCTTTATATGCATTGATACACTTTAAACATTTGAAGTAACTTTGAGATGTTTAAGTTTTGATTGTTAAAGTTGATTGTTTATTTGGATTAGCTTAGTAGTATATATATATATTCAATTTAGTTAAAGGTAAAGTTAAAATCTAAGTGAGTTTAAGTTTAAAATAAAATTTAATTTAAATAGTTTTGTTACATATAGTAAAACTTATAGTGTTATAAAAGATAGCAAACTTTCTAAAATACAAAAAAAAATTTATCAAACTTTAAAACATATTTTTAAAAATAATTAACTAATTGAAATTTAATTTAGTACTATTTCTCTTCATTTTACCATCTATTAAAAGTAATCAATTTTTGTATTACTTTTCTAGCTACTACTATTAGAGTTTTAAAGTGAACTGATTGTATTGCTAACACTTCTTTGAAAACTAGTTTCCTGTTTCACAAAATAAAGTTTGTCGAAATGTAAAATAATATTACACTAATGTTTTGTTTAAATTCTATTAGTGTTCAAAGTTCTCTATATTTTGTTGCATTTTATTTAATTTTAAGAAATTTTAAGCCTGATACTTTTTTATCAAACGAATTCTTTACACAAATGTGTTAGAAAAATGTTTTTTTTTAACTAATGCTTTTAAGTTTAGAATAATTACCTTATGCAAAACATCAATATTATAATGAATTGTTGAATATTAGTCAAAAAACAGTTAAGTATTTACTTAAAACACTTATAATTTTTTTATTAGCGTTTTCTTTGTAAGTAAAACTTTGTGTAATACAGAAAAGTTAAATTTTTACAAAAATTTTAGAGTTTTTAATTTTTTTAAAACACATTGACAAAAGTTTAAAAAACATGTTTGTTTTACTTTACATTTTTTTTTACAAAAGTCTTAGTTAATTTAACAAAGCTAAAATATGCTTAAATTAAAATTTTATACAGGTTCTACACATATTTAAAGAAACTCTTTTTAATTAAATATAGACTATTTGTGTTTAATCAAATAAATCTATTTTATAGCTTAAATAAACGTTAAACATCTATTTTTAACTTAATAAAAGTTTGTATTTACTATTTAAAAAATAATAGTTTACAGAGGAAAATGTTAACATAATTGCTTTGTAACTTTAACATAAAAAATTTATGCTCTCTGTAAGTTTTTTACCTCAACAAACACTAATATTTGTTTTGCGTTGAACAAACGTTTAAAAGTTTTTATTAAAATAAACTTTAGTTTTGTCTTACAGTATAAATACATAACACCATTTACATTTATTATATTAATGCTTTTAAACTATATACTTATACTAATAATTAATTAGTTAATAAGCTAAACTTACTAATTAAAAACTTCAACTTAAAATTGACTATCTTTTGTTATTGTTCACACTATTTTTAAGTGTTCAGCAGTTTTGTTATTAGCAAAACAGGTTTACCGAAATAAACCGTAGTTTTGAGCAATTACACTTAGAAAACTTTACAAAAGTAAATGAAATAAGCGTTATTTTTCTACCAAATCAAAATAAAATACAATTTTTTTTAGTTATCAATTTCAATTGTCTTTACAATGTATTTAATATCTAAAAATATGTTAATTACCATACATTTTACATGTATGTAAAGAAAAACATGACAAAAATAATAAAAATTTGTAAGAAGTACTTTATACTAAAGGTCAGTATTGTTTCTATATTGTTTGATCAAAAAACGATTTCATTTTACATATTAAAACAAATTAATTGACTGCCTTTTAAATAACATTATAGTTTAGGTGTCAGAAATGCACGAGAGGTTACTTTTGCACGAGTAGTCAATTTTGCTCATATTGATACTTTTCAACAGATTTGTTTTGTCTTATTTTTATTTTATATTTTTTTACTATTACAGTTGACGTAGCACTTAAAACTTGGTCAGTAACTTTTTTTTTTAAATCGAATTTAAAAAGTTACTTTTTACTCTCCCTTACCCTTGTTCGCTTTTTTTCTAATTTTTTTTTCAATATACTTTAATTTACTACCACTTTTACCCCTAACCCTCGCTCGGTAAGCGGTTACTTTTATCGTGCAAAACTTTCACTTCTGCAAAACCCTCCGTTCGAAATCGACGGATTCCGCAAAAGTGACTCTTCGTGCAAATGTGTCTTCATTCAAAACTGACCCATCTCGACTATTAAGACATCAAGATCCTTTTTTAAAATTCATTTTTATAAACTTTTTTGTATGAATTTCTGTACAATTTTAGTCTTTAATACTGACTCGAATACTTCTTTGTGTTTGTTTTATATTTAAAAGTTTGTTTTCTTAATTCTAAATAATTTATTTTTATCTAAGTTTCAAGTATTTTGTAAAGGATTGTATGCAAACAAATTAACAACAAGTAACTTAATTTAACATTTCTAACGAATTTATAAATAGGTAACATGACAATTCAAATTGTTATTTATTTGTCATCGTTTATAGTGTAGGTTTAAATTACACTCTAACCATACAACTATGTTAAGCAACCCACACAATATTGTTGCACACATATAAACGACTGTTCTTATATCGAAAAGAAAATAGTGCAAGTAATTTGAAAAATTATAACAACATTTTAATTACATTAAAAAAACTGTTGACCTAAAGCAGCTAAACTTTTTAAAGTACATAACGAAAAGTAAAGTTTAGTCAAACTTGGAATATAAGTTGTAAAACAACATTAAATAATATTTAATAACATTTAATAATATTTAATAAGAAGAACAATTATCTAAAGTATGTAATAAATATCTAAAACTATTTTAAAACAATTAATAACTAAAAAACGTTTAGTCAGATTTAGCTCTACAAATAAAATAGTAACAAATAAAGCATTATTTTTAGTAAAATTCAGTATAAGAAAATTAACATAAAGTGTAAATAAGTTCGAGAATATAAAAAATTAAAAAAAGAAAACCCATAAAATTTGGAATTTGAAACAAAAATAAAATCAAAAGTATGTTAATATTTATTATTCAAGTACAAACTAGAATTCTAATTATAATTAGATTAAGCTTGCAATACAATTAACAAACAAAAAAATTATGTAAAAGTTCTCAATTTGCAAACCAACATAAATAATGTAGTAAAATAGTTTGTAAACATTAACACCTAATAACAAAAATACTCATCAAAAACTTTTATTTTTTCTATAAAAGAAATTTAGCTTTTAATACAAGGAATTAATAGATAAAGCAAAATTTGTGTAATAGTTTAATTTTGCAAACTAAAAATCTATAGACTTCATATTTGACCACAAAAAATATTTATCGATAACATCATTTTTATAATAAAATAATGTAAGTAATTGACAGAAAAACAAATATGTATCAAAAGATTAAGAAAGGCTAAGTTTACCCTACAAATTAAATTTTTCACCTATTTAATAAAAATTCATCCTTCTCTCCTTAGTGTTTTTAAGTGCTTAGCAAAAACCAATGCAAAGATTTAGTAAAAGTTTAAATATTTTTTTCATAATTAAATGATAGTCTTTAGATATACTTGGTTACATAACTATACAAACAACTACATTTAAAGTTTTAGTAAACATTTTTAGGGACCAATATCTATGACGTCAAAATAAATTAGAAAAAATACGAAATTATCATGTTGGTTATTGGTTAAGTTCTGAAACATATGATTATATGAGAAAAAAAAAGAGTTATTAGAATACTCATTATACTTAAATGAGCCATATTTAAGTAAGTTTTAAATTTTCTTTAAGCCATATAACTAAAAATGGTCGTCAAAAAACAATCATGTAAGTCTAATTAAAAATATTTTGGTGGTAAAGCTATGATTTATTGTGTATACTAACATTTCTAACCCGCGTTCAATTCCCGCCCACACGATTCCCACCCGGATCAAATCCCACCCGAATCAATTCCAACCCGATCAAATCCTATTTGAATCAATTCCCACCCGATCATTTCCAACCCGAATCAATTCCCACCCAATCAATTCCCACCCGAATCAATTCCCATTCGATCAAATCCAACCCGAATCAATTCCCACCCGAATCAATTCCAACCCGATCAAATTCCATCCGAATCAATTTCCACCCGATTAATTCCAACCCGATTAAATCCCACCCGATCAAATCCCACCCAAATCAAATCCAACCCGCACAATTTCGACACGAATTAAATAGCGGCCAAATCAATTCCCACCCGATCAATTCCCTCACGTTCAATTCCCATCCAACAATTTTTATATATTTTAAAAAGTCAAAAAAAAAAAAAAAAAAAAAAAAGAAAAAAAAAAAGAAACTTTAAACTGGTGACAAATATTGCTCTATGTAACGGGTAGAAAACATATGGCTCAAGGACCGGACACGTCAAACATTTTTATAAGAATTTTGATTATATTTAAAACATAAAATATTAGAAAAAAAACAATTTAGCAGGGTTGCAAAATGTTTTTTGGCAATTTCTTTTAGGTGTTAAGTATATCTTTCAGGTCTTTAAAATTACAAATTTTGAGTTATATTTTTAGTTTAAAACTAAGTTAAGGCAAAAAAAACTGTTAAATAGTACAACGACATTGAAAACGTGTTTTAATGCTTCTTGAAATGTTTTTTTTTAATGTTGAGGATGACAAAAAAAAAATCTTTATAATAGATATTTTGTGTTAAATCGAAATTTCACTACTTAACATGTAAAGGTTGCCAAAACTTCTAAGGTTTTAGTGACCTTAGTTTAAAATAAGTGACATATGTTTAAAATTCCATTTTTTTCAAATTTCTCAAGTCAAGGATTTTTAGACTAAATTTTCAAATTCCGGGTTTCTTTGCAACCCTGAATTAAGTTGAAAACAAATTCACCATAAAATATTTACTAAGATGATTGAAGTTTTTAAAAATAATCTGTGATGCTAATTTTATGTTTTGCTCTTGTACTTAAATGGTTATAAAAAATCAATTCAATTTTGATTTAATAAAGTACGACGCTTTGCATATGACCTACAGACTGAAGAAGTTGCAAAACAATGTTTATTATTCAATCTATATGAAGTATTTATTTTCCAAACTATAACTCAAGTTACGTAAAAAGCTAACGACTTAAATTAAATTACTATACGGTAGCTACAATATTTAACAATTTTACGAATTTTTAAGGCAAGGGTCAGCAAACTGCGGCCCGTCGGCCAACTGCGGCCCTCTAAGTGTAATTCTGCGAGCATGTTTTTTATTTAAGTGAAATGCGGCCCGCAAAAGAAAAAGCTGCTGCCCACGATCATGTAAATTTGGCGCGCTAAGCAAAACTATATTTTAAATTGCCATTTTAAAAAGAAAAAAAATATTTTTATTAGTTTTGTTTTTAATTTCCTGGATATCATTTAAAAATTTTTATTATCTTTACTATGTAAAATGATATATGTAAAAAAGACAGATAGTAGTTTTTGCAGTTTTTCTTTAAAGTTTAGACTTTGCTTTTCCTTTCAAATAACAACATTTTGGTGTGTATATAAAAGCTTTCGTACTTAGATTGGAGTGTTTCATAGATTCAGTAAGTTGGCAATGCAATAAGTAATTTTGTTTAGTATAAATACTTATATGTGTACAAACATTACAGTGTTTTACTAAAATGTCAATTCTTTACAATTTAGGTTTTTAATTTGACATGTGATCATAAAAATTTCCTTTTATAATTGTTTTATCACTATATTGAAATAGAAATATCGCATAGAATCATTTATAAGAAATCAACAACTTCTTACTAAAACTAAAATATTTTATTTAAATTGTAATTTAATTTGTTTAAATGGTTAAGTTTTTCAATCTTGGCTTTTTTTTCTTGGCTTGAGTTGACGTTTTTGACTTTTAAAAAGACTGACTGGTTTGAAGTAACTGATGTAACTTTTTTGTTTTAATAAACTGCAACCAAGAAAACTTTAAATAGATTATTAAGTATTTAAAGTTTTAAAAAGAAAAATTGCGCTGTAAAAAATAAAATTAATAATATATGTTTTGTCTATATTTTAGTTAACATAACAAGATAACTGAAATTTTAAATATGCTCTGTGCAATGTATTGAATATACAGAGATAAAGAAAGTAATAACTAATTAAAGAGAAGTTAATCATAAAAAGGGTGTTCAAAGTGGTGTACACCTGTTTTTTGAGCCTGGTTTTTTACAGATGTCAGTGAGTGTTGCTTGTAAATGACTAAGTGAAATGGATATCTACAAAATGCAAAAAACTGAAAGAAAAAGAAAAAAATAACACTTTATGAAACTAAACTAGAAGAGGAAATGAATTTTAGATTTTATGGATTGTTTTATTGCAGCACTGTGTTTGTAGTTGATCTTTTAATGTTGTGTATCGTATAAAATATTTTTATACAAAAAACGTCTGATAGATTGATTGTTTTATTGTTTAAGAATTAGGTGGTAATGAAAAGTGCAAATAGTTATTTTATTAAATAAACTTATAAATAATGATAGAAATAATATTAGTATATAATTATTTTACTTAATATTAATTTTAGACTATTTAGTTAAAATACATTTTAAAAAGGCCAGACCCCTCTATAAATAGCTAAATGTAACTAAAATCGACCAAAAATAAAAATTGACTAAAACTAAAGCTGCGGTCAGCAGAAAATTTTTAAATTTAAAACCTAACCCGCGAGAACCAATTGCCTCCCGACCCCTGTTTTAAGGTTTATTAAACATAAAACAGGTCTTTTTTATTTTTATAAAAACAAAAAAAAAAACTATCATAACATAAATCATTTATTGTAGCTATCACAGATAAATAAGTTGCCTAACAGAACGCAACAACATTTTAAAACTGGAAACTTAATTCAAGTTTAGATTTCCACTGAATAACTGCAACAAAGTTATCCTGAAAATTAATCCTACAACTTCTTAATCTTGGTTCGAGGCGGAGCCGTTAGAGCTCGACGCCATTTTGACGTTAGTTGCTGAACGAACGCAATTTCCCGCGGAAACCGCCGATGATTGTCAATAATCGTCGTCATCATCAAAGTCGCTGTCTTCACCATAATCCATCTGCTCGAACTCAACCTTGTACCTCAGAAGTCCTGAAATTAAAAAAAAAATCGAATAAATTTTGCTATAGTTTTATGTTTTTAAGTCTACGTATTTTTGTTTTTTGAAACCGATTAAACATTTATACAAACAATACTTGTGTTATCTTATTTTTAACAAAACATCAAACCTCCTATTCCTCCGATGCCCTTTACGAACTCACTACCTTCCTGACTTCTATCAGTAACAATTTCCAATTTTGCACCGAACTTCTTGTAGTTATTTGCAAACCACTCGAGTAATGTATCACTGCTCACAAGCTCCATTTCAACTTGAGTCTGTTTGAAAAAGTAAGCGTTATATTTATGTTAACAGCAGGTTTTTTTATAAATTTAACAGAGTTTCATTAAAAGTTTAAAAATCAATGTTCATTCTCAAAAATCAATCATTTGAAATCATAAATACAAATCACATTTAGATAAGAATAATAAAAATGTGCTTAAATTACTTAAACTTCAAATGTACTATTAAATATTGGTGAACAGTTTAGTATATAAGTTGCTTTTATCTTACCTTAGCATCAGCGAAGTTCTTTGTTTCGCCAGGTTTAAGGAACCTTATTACTTCCTCTGAAAAAAAAATAAACAAAAATAGTAGTATATGACAATAATGTCTAAATATTATCTAATATTATTTATTCTAACATATGAGAATAATTAAAAACATTACTTGGTGTACCTTACTAAAAACATAGATTTAAAAAAACATTTGTTAATTTAAAAAATGCCAACTTAAAAGGTTCTTATCATTATTTAGTGAATATTAATTCATGCAAGTAATATATGCTTAAAACTTTAAGCCCAAAGCTTAAAAAATTAAAAAACAAAGTTTCAACTTTGTTTTAAATAATAGTGTTGCCACTCTTTTTTTCAAAATTTTACCAGGTTTTTCAAAATTCTTTCAGGTTTTTAAAAGTACACATTTTTGGGTCTGTTTTTAGTAAAAAATTAAATTTAAGGTAAGAAACTGTGCTAAATAGTATAAAAAGATTTAAAAGATACTGTAAAGCTACTAAAAATGTGTTTTTTTAGAAAATATTTTTGGCAATGACTCAAATTTTTTATCTATATGATTAATTTTTTTAGTTGAACCGAAACTTTACTACTGAAGATGTTTAAGTTCTTAAAAATTCCAGGTTTTTCCAGTTTTTTTTCAAAATTTCATAAATTCGAAGTTTTTCCTGGTGTTTTTTGCCTAAATTGTCAAATTCCAGGTTTTTCCAGGATTCCAGGTAAAGTGGCAACCCTGTAATAAACATAAAAATGGCGCTTTATACAGTTACATCCAAAACTTTTTACACAAATAGTTACATCTCAAAATTTATTAAAAATTTTGCATTCTTAAAAAATCACTAAAAGAGGTATTTCTATGCTTTTAATAAGAACTAATGTAGGTTTTTGTAAAAGAATATATACGTTGAATTCTAGTGTCAGACATGAAATATTTTGATTATAATACTACCATCTGCTTGATGATTTTTAAGGGCATATCGTTGTGTCTCGAGATTTTCCCAAACAATAAGAGTTTCAACAGCTCCCATATCCAACGCCTTCAGTGTGTTATCATGACCAAAGCAATACTTTCCAGTATCTCTTGAAATTTCATCGAAATACTTGCCTGTTTGATAAAATACGTAAGTTTCATGTAACGGCTGAAAATAAATAGCGCTAATCTATAATAAATTGAAGTTGGGAGTTTTAATTATTAGATTGAAACAACATAAGCAGATGAGTTTATGTAGTGCAGAACAAGTATACTTCTAGAAAAAATATATTTTAAATGTTCTAAACTTTTGAAATATATTTTAAGAAACTATAAAATCAGTTAAAATGTTCGAGGTCTTTTGAAAATTTCTTAGCTTACTACAATACAACATAATTTTCTACTTACTTATTAAGGTTACTAAAGTAGTAAATTATCTTGCAGTGAACAACAATTTATAACTTAACTAAAAATTCACCAACCAAGAAGCTTTTTTTCTTGCATGAACTTCAAATTTGCAAGGCAGTCAGAGGAAAGTTCGATGGCTTGGGTGAAACCGTTTTCTCCGCCATACGAGATATCAACAACTTTCATGATAGCTTTACGGAGACGCTGTTTTTATGTTTATGCGTACCAATATATTTGTATGACAATTCTTTTTACGTTCATTAAAATAACTAAATTGCTATCTTAAATTTTAACTCTAAATAATAAAGACTTAGTAAGTAAAACTTAATATTACAAAATAGAAAAAAAGTTGTTAAAGATCTGCCTCTCTGATTATTATAAATACTATTTATAAAAAGGTATAAGTTAATACACCACTAAGAAATCAAGAGCAAGTATGTTTTAATGTTATGTCAACTTACACCGTCAAACATGTCTGATTTTCCGAGGTCAGTCTTAAAATCAGCACTTCCGGCCAAAATGAGACCAGTGACGTTAAGACGATTGTGAGTTATAAAGTTCTGTACTGCTGTTTCGGCAACTTTTCTCACGTAATTATGACGTTTCTCCATACGAAGACGGGCGAAGCGAACAGCGGACTGACCACCACGACCTTAGTAGTACTTTTTGATAAAAAAAAAAGAAACCAATAGACATCAATTAGAATAATATGCATCTATCTGCAGTTTATTAAAGCTCTTTTATTTGAACCAAGAAGTTATGTAAGAGTTTTTTCGTCATTTTTAGGTAGTTGTGAACATAATTTTTTATAAAATAAATGTAAATATTTACAGTATTTTCAAAAAGTTGTGTACGTAAAGATTCAAACGTTCACTAACAAAGTGGTTTACACAGTTTGAAAATACTTTTTATAGAAAAGAAAAATAATTTAAAAATTAATTAAACTTAAAATTTTTACCATGCTTCTTAGGTAGATCAACAGTAAACTTTTGCAAAACTTCTTTGGTGTTTCCAGTCAGTGTACCAAACAACGCTCCATTACCATCCATGATAATGAAGCCGAACTTGTTATCATCTGACAACAAGGCAGATAGTGCCTAAAAACATTTGGTTTAATTATTGCTAGTCAACTAATACAGATGTACTTTTAAAACTATCAAATAATCAAAACAGTTACAACATAATATTACAAGAACGTTTATTTGCTTTCATGTTTAAATTTTTAAGTCAGTAGAACTATGAAAAGTTTTCATAATTAGTAGAGCCTTTAAACTTTTTTGGTTACAGGATTTTTTTCTTTTTAAAAAACTAACAGCATATTGTAAGAACCATGCTGAGTAACCAAAAGTTCAGTATAAATTTACTTACATAAACTTATTTTTAATGATTTACTTAATTTTATCAATAAATAAAGTCAATTGTAAACATACAAATAACTAAATATGTTATAACTTTAAAAAACTGCAATACTTCTTGAAGTATTTTTATTTGTATTTGTGTAGTATAAATATGAAAATTTGTAGTTCATATTATTTTTATGCTATGTTATAAATTTATGATAAAATAATAAAAAAAATAAAATATTTGTTAATTTGCATAAAAATTTCAATAAAATCAAACAAAAAACATAAACATGTTACCTTAAAAAAGAAATTCAACTTTCACAAACTATAATAAGAGAAAACATTTAAAAATAAATTTGATTAAATTTAGAAAAGCTCAAGATTATAAAAAAAAGCTTTAAGCTTATAAGAACCGTAAAACTAAGTTCAACAATTTTTTTTCAATATAATTTTATAATATATATTAAAAAAAATACCAACTTCAGTATGAAACTTGTTATCACATAAGTACAATGAGGTGTTAATTGGTTTGAAAGGTTCAAAATCGATGTTAACTTTTTTCTCTTTACCTTCATCTGTCACTATTGTTCCACAAAAAACAACTAATCCATTGGGTGGCACTATATTGAATTGTCGATATTTAGGTAAAGTTTAAAAAAAATAAACTACAGGGAAAAATGTTTAATTTTAAAAAAGGTTGTGCATTAATATAAGAATTAAATTGTTTATTTTCAGCAATATCTTAACAATTCATTTAGAATTAAAGGCTTACTAGTTTAAAAACTAACATAACTTTAAGTTGAATGTTCAATAAATAAATTATATTGACAAAACTTAAATTGAAAAAAATATTTAGATTATTTTTAAAACAAAACAAAAATTTTTTAAAGTTGATGAAAACAAACTAGTCATTTTTCAAATACTAGTATTTTTATTTGACTCCACTCCATAACTTATTTGAAAACTTATACAACTTTTTTTTTGACAATTCAAACGAATTCAGGAAATCTAAGTGGCATTTCTGATTTTAATTAAGATTCAAGTGAGTATAAAAGGCAACTTAAAGTTGAAGTTATGACTTTTTATGTGTTAGCTAAAAATATTGAGAAGCTTTAACTAGAATTTCGTAAAAAAAACCTCTGTTGTATTGCTTCAGCCTTTGTTGTACGCTTGTAATTGCACCGACAACTTGTTGACTCTAGACTTGATGTTTGAAGCTGTTCCATATTCTTCTGTCAACATTTTGTTTACTCTTGGGATTTGATCTTTAGGAGGGATAATCAACGAAATCATACTTGTTCCAGCACTGTTGATTGTTTATTATACTTTATTGCTAGTTCTGCAGTGAATTTAACTAAATAGACATAATCATGCAAACAGGGGTTAGAGATAAATGTTTCGAGGAATAAAAAAAAGGATATTTTTTATAAGTTGATATTAAAAAAATTTACATAGCTAGCAATATTTAGTTACTATTTTTTTATTTATTTAAACACATTAAATTTTTTAAACAATATAAAAATATAAATTTCAATTCTATTAGGTTTTCTAAAGAAGACCAATGAAAATAGACTATATAAATTAAATCTATTTTATATACAGGGTTGCCACTCATTTTTTTCAAAATTTCTTCCAGGTTTTCAAAATTTTTCCATGTTTTTGAAAGTACATACTTTCAGGTCTATTTTTGATTATGACAAACCTTTTGCTAATTTATACTATTTTTATTTTTGAGTCAAACCAAAATTATAACACTGAACATGTGAAAATGGTAAAATTCAAGATTTTTCTAGTTTTTTTTTTGTCTAAATTGTCAAATTCCAGGTTTTTCTAGGTATTTTCAGGTTTCTAGGTAAAGTGGAATTCCTGTATACATTTATTAGGCAATTGTTTTTAAACTTTTCACCCTATTCTTACTTTAGTAATAAACAATATTAAAGTACATTTTTTTTAGTATTATGAGCAATAATATTTTATTTAATAAAAATTTACAAAGCAATTATTTTTGATTATTAGTTATAAAATTCTTTTAAATGTTAATATTATAATTTAACTTGCTGTCAATGTTTTAATTAAATTTTACAAAAATTTGAGATTATTTAAAAATAGTTTAAAGAATTTAAGGCCATAGATGAGGAGTAAATCACCCTTTTCACAATTTAATCTTTTTTATTAAGTATTAAGTAAACAACAAGTTATTTTCCACATATATTTAAAACAAAATATTTTTTTAGATATAATCTGTCAAAGTCAGAGACTACAATAGGTTTATTATAGGAGTCACATACTAAAACAGTAAACAACTAGAAATAACTAAAAGTTTAATTGCTACTACGTTCTTTGAAATAACTACATCAAACTTTTAGGAAATGTTTCTTGTGACAGAATTTTCACTGTTCATTATTACACTTATTTAAAACAAAATTTCCCAAAATTTAGTATTTAAAGTAATTATGTAAAGTCAGTAATAAAATTGAATAATAATAATTATTAAAAAGTATGAAAATTTTAAGGATATATTCAAAGCAACAAACACTTAAAGGGCATATAAGAGCTATATACAAACTAGATAAAATTTTCTAGAAACAAGTTATTTTAAATTTAAAGTTAGTTATGAAGAACAATAGTGCCTAATCTTGTATTTTGGAAAAAAAAAGTAATTTTTAGTATTTGACATTTTTAACTTTAATCATCTTATTTTAGATGTTGTAAATACACCAAGTCCATTGATGAAAACTTTTGAGCATTTGATACTTTTAACTTGTGGAATTATAGAAGTTAATAACTTATTATCAAGAAAGGTGATACTTGCTTCAATTTTTTATATTGTAACTTCAACAAAACTATGAAAAATTTAGACAACTTAAAGTTTAAATCAAACTTTTACCACTTAACTAGTGAATTTCTGTTTTTTAAAAAAGCTTAACTTAATTAACTTGTTAATGATAACAACTTTTTGTTTAAATTTTAGAAAACCATTATTAAAAACTTAAAAATCAAGAAGAAATTACAAGTTATTTTTTTTTTCAAATCTAATCAAGTTTATTTAAACTATTTAAAACAAAATAAAGTATTAAAATTTTCTAAAACAATTAATTCAGAATAAAAACTTACCCTTTTGCTGCTTCCAAGCCCCTGATAAGCTTTCTGATTTTCCACATCTTAACATTTTTATCTACTGTGGAATCTTCTGCCATTTCAATTTTATTTGTAATACCTAGGATTTTACTTTTATCAAAATTGAAAAAATAACTATGCAAAATTTTAATAAATTAAAAAATCAAGTTTTAATTGCAAATATAGTATCAAAAATCAACTAGTTTAAAAAATATTTATATAACAGTTCGTACTATATTAAACAATTGTATCTACTTTTTAAGTAAAATTTTACCTGACATGTATACTAAATTTTTTTAATATAGATGTAAATTTATAGTGAAGTTTAATAAAAGAGAGCTCAACAAGCTTAAAAAACAATACTCTACAGTGTGAACAATTTTATAAGCACTGAATACAACTGATCAACAAGCAAATCCAAAAGTCCATTTTAGGGTTTTTAACATTCAACTTTCAAAATTTTACTAAAATCACCAATAATAAAGAATAAAAAATTTTGAAAGCTTTGATATTCATTTTTCAAAAACTTATTACTATCTAAGGTGCGAATTATAAAAGCAATGTAAGTGGCTAAGATACAAAACATATTAAATATAAAATATCAAAATATTCACAACATTTTTATTTAAATAGTGAGATAGTAAATATAATGTACTTATATAAATAGTGGCTAGTCTTGTTTACAGTGTCAACTTTTTTTCTGGAAACAGTATAGAACATATTTTAAATTTAAATAAATTTAAAATAGGTTTAAATTGATATAGATTTATATCATAGTAAACAGTGTGTAATATATATTATAATTTACACTGATTTTTAGTGAGGCTAGATTTAAACTATTTTCAAAAACCCCTAAATATTGAAATCCTTTAGATTCAAAAATTTAATTTCTTTCATATATTGATCACATTACACATTATTAAATAATATAGATAACTTTAGGCAATACAGGAGTCAAATCTTTTTACAAATTAAGATCTGATTATTTTATCAGTTTTTCTTTTAATTTTCAGAATAATACAAAATATTTAAGAAAATCTCCCTGACTTAGGCTCTTTTGAACTTTTTTTTAAATTCAGGCTTGTTTATTTGTTATAGCACAAACTATTTTCTAAATAAATACCTACTTAATTCAAAAACACTGTATATGTTGATATGAAAATTATTCTAACACCCAGTTCATCTTTTACAGTACTCGAAGTTAAAAAATGTCCTTTTAGTTTTGATGATATAAAAGCACTGTTATTATTGTTAAAGTAAATTTGATAACAGATTATGCTTTACTGCCTCAAAGAATGATAACCTGTTTTATAAGATTACAGTAACCTCTCGCTTATTTACGCACATTGTGTCCACAGAAAAACAGACGTAAAGATATGAGAGATCGTAAGATACGAGAGGTACCAAATATACTTAATATAATTGCTGTTATTTAATATTTCATCTAGTTAAAAGCAGACTGGGGACTTTCTAACTTTTAACAATTGTTTACTTTATTTATAAATATGAAAACAAAAGATAAAACTATACTTAAAAACAAAAGATTTAGATCTTTATAAAATAATAATACTTGTAGAAAAATTTTACTTATTTTTAAAATAAGTAATTTTATCTTTATATATACGTGACTTGTTGATACTTTACATTTATATTCTATTCTATTTAGCAATTTCAATTTATATTAAGCACTTTTTTAAAATTAAGAAATGGTGTGTTGTATATATTTAAATTTGTTTCTATAGCCTTTTACAAAAGTATGCATTTGGTGATGTAATGGATTTCTTCTTTTGAACAAAAACATATAAAATATGTGTAAAAATTTTAATAATAATTATTAATGTTACTACAACTTTCTTTTAATTTAATCTCTTATTCTTAATAAAATTTCTGATAAACTGAAATTTAAATTTTTATCAACTAGTCAAGGAACATAAGTTTACAAAGTCTAAAGATATAAAGAGGTAAGTTAGCATTTAAAAAAATATTTTAAAATAAAAATTTACAATAAACCTAATTTGTGCAATAAAAAAATAATTGTTTTTTGAACTTTTTAGAATTCTAAAATGCGTAACTAAACGAGAATGCGTAACGTCACGAGTGCGTAAAGATGTGAGAGGTCATTGTACATGAAAAATCAAATACTGACAAAATAAATTCTGCTATTCAAAATTCTGCTATTCTTTAAAAAATGCTTAAAAGGCCAAAAGTACTACATTTTCAAAAATAAGTGATCTTTTAAAATAAAAACATAAGTTTTTAAATGATTTTCCACTGGTTTTAAATCATTTAGTGTTAAAAAAAAGTTGAAACACTTATCTAAAAATAATTTAATTTTTTTATCAAAGTATTTTGCTTCAAATCGTTTTACTATGTCTAATTGAGTATAGTTTTGTAAGCTTTAGTACTTATGTCGTTCCAGTGGTTTATTAAAGAAAACCGAACAATTGCTCTAATTTTTGGTTCAAGGACCTGGACACGCAAAAAACCTTTTAGTAATTGAGTTGTATACCCAACTTAATCAAAATTATAATGAGCTGCAAATGAAAATCAACTTTACAGTCAAAATTTAAACTCTAAAACGAAAATCTCAATGAAAGATGGCACTATTAAACTTTAAAAGATTAAATATTAAAAAAAAAAATTATATATATACAACTATATATCTAACATTATATACCAGGGGCGTGTCTAGGTTTTTTTCAAAGGGGGTTCACAATTGTTTTTGTTCTCAATTTGCCGCTTAAGTACGCATTTCTTAGGTATGCACTGCCAGTTAAATACGCAATATTTATCCGAAAAGCTCTGTGTTTAAAATACTATTACTCTGCCTAGTAAAAAAAAAACAAATAAGTTGTAATAGAAAAATATTATACTTTTTTATTTATTATACTGTATTAAATTTAGATAAATTATAACAAAAAGAACCAGAAAAAAGTTATGAACTTACAAATCGTATATCAAAATTCATATTTGTTATTGAAAACAAAAATTTTAAAGACATAACTAACATATTCTAAAAAAATTAACATTTTTATTAGGAAACAATATTATAAAATAATTAAAACTAGAATAAGTTTTTATAAAAGAAATTTGAATTTTAAATTAAATTTAGTATATATGGAGTTCTTTTTTTTTGATTTTAAAATTAAACATCTTTACATTTATATATCTATTTAATTTTTTTTTTCAAGTAATCTAATCTTTAAAAATATAAATTTCATAAAAAATTATTTAGACTTATACAATTAAATTTAAAAAATTTATAAGAATTTATTCTAGTTTTAATTATTTTATAATATTTTTTCTTGATAAAAAAATTAATTTTTTATAGAGAAGTTAGTAAGGTCTGTGTTTGACTGGTTTCCTGTTTCCAATGAACCTACTGAACAAAAAGAAAAGGAAAAAGAAAAAAACAATCTTAGAATATCATTAAAAACGTTGTTTTTTGACTTTGTTTTGGTTATTTGATAAACTGTGAATAATTAATGTTGAATTTATAACACTGAAAGATAAAAAAGTTGCAGTAACAAAAAATGCTCGTTTTTGCCCGGCTGAAATAGATTTTAAATAAAATTTTAATGTTGACGTCATAATTGGTAAAAGTTTTAAAGTAGCATTTTTTTAAGCAAACTTTTTACTAAGATGCTTTTATGTCCCATTATAGATTGTTACTTTAGTGTAAATAACTTTTGATTAAGTATTATTTTTGAACTAGTAAGTACAATTTTACTTAAAAATGCCTAGTATAATTACTAAATTTCTATTTTACTTAGTTTATTCTATATAATAATGTTGTATGAAGCTTTTGTGTTATGTTGTTATATAATAATGTTGTGTTTGTACTTAAGCATTTATATTTTTTGTTTATGTTTCAACCAACTGGGTTTAAACCTTGAAAAATTCAGTTCAGAGAGTTTTCAAAGTCATCTATAGACAACTACACCACCTGGCAATTTATTGTTTATCATTTAATGGAATATTTTTATTTAATTTGTTTTATTTTTGTATATATGTTGGCCACAAAGTTAATTCTTGGTTTTTTGAAATTTTCAACTGAAAGAGATTTTAAAACCATCATAGAATCCCTGCACCATCAGGCAAACATTTAAATAAAATATAAAGATATTTAATTTAATTTTATAAGTCTACACATTTTTTAGTTAAATTTCAATTTTTATAGACTAAATTATTTGAAAAGTTTTTTGTTATTGTAGATAGATATATAAATGTACAGAGTTTAAATTTTAAATCAAAAAAATTTGAATTCATCTATACTAACATTTAAATCAAAATTGAAATTCTCTTTATAGAAAAATATTCTAGTTTTAATTATTATATGTTGTTTCCTGATAAAAAGGTTAATTTTTATAGAGTAAGTTAGTTGTATTTGTAATATTTTGTTTTAAATAACAGACTTGAATTTTGATATTCAATTTGTAAGTTTGTAACTTTTTTTTGGTTCTTTTAGTTTTAATTTGTCTAAATTTAATACAGCATAACAGATAAAAAAATATATTATTTTTCTATCACTACTTATATATTTTTTTTTATTTATAAGCAGAAAAAAAATCATTTTAAACACAGAGTTTTTCGGCTAAATATCGCGTACTTTCCTGGCAATGCATACCTAAGAATACTTAAGCGTACTTAAATGGCAAATTAAGAACAAAAAAATTTTGAACCCCCTTTGAAAAAAGTCTAGACACGCCCCTGGTCTGTAATATTTTTGTTTTAAATAACACATTACAATTTTGATATACAGTTTGTAAGTTCATAATATTTAAATAAAACTTAAAGACAATTTAAATTTTGATTTAAATGTTAATCTAGATGGAGTTTTTACAATTCTTTTTTTTAATTTTCAAATTTTTACATTTATATATCTATCTAAAAATAATAAAACAATTCCAAATAATTTAATCTAATTTTAAAACTGATTAAGGACTAAAGATCTTTTTAAATAATCAAGTATAGTTTTATTTTCAAAACAAGTTGTTTTAAAGTTTTTGAAAAATGAAAATTCGAAATGACAATGGTTTTAACTTATTTAAATGACAGAAAAATTGATGACAACTAACTTTCAAAGAAATCATAGTTGAAACTGAATAATTGTTTACAAATTAAATGTTAGATATAGAAAATTTAAGTATTATTTAAGTGACCTATTAATTTTTTCTATTTAGTTAGAATCTAATTCCTTTCTATTTAAAGGTTTTTTGTTCATTGAGTGAAACATTTTAGAGATTTTTATATATAAATGTTAGAAATTCTTTTAAAAAATAATAATTCTAGCATAAACTTTAGTATTAAAAATAAATGATTAATAGAAACTAAATTTTTCTAGTTAAATAAAGTTTTAAACAAAATATTGAAATGTTACTTCATTAATATCATTGTCAGAATTTTAAGAACAGTAAGACCTTGGGAATCTAATTTAACTTGACCCATTTGATTTAAAAGAATAAATAAACCAAACTTTTAGTGATTTTGTTCAAGTTTACCTTAAGCTTAGGTTATGATTTTTTTTAAACGATTCACTTGAGTCTTTTTTGGAGTCAACCATTGAAAAGTAAAAAGAGAAACCTGAAAATATATTCACTAAATAAATTATAAGTAAAAAACTAAAGCTATGTTAAAACAAGTACTTGTGGTACTTAAATGTTTTTTGAATAGTGAATATTAAAATAACAACAGGATATAAAAGTTTAAAGTGATTATAATACAATCTGTTTAACTAGTAGAGCTTGAATCATTAACATTTGTATAGGGTTAATTAAAAGTTAAATACTTAAATTCATTTTAAATTTTACAAATCTCAGGGTAACTCAGGCTAGTTTTTTTTTATTATTTAGGATGACTCGGGCAAGTATAGTGTTATTAAGGAAATTTCAGGGTAATTTTAACAATTTTAAAAAATCATAGTCCTTTAAATCATAAGTAAGATGTTGTTGTTCCATATATAATAAATTGATATTTTAGGCAAAACTTGTACAAAACTTAATTTTCATTGATTTAAAAATTTCTAAATAAAAAATAAAAAACTCTGCATTACCTAAAAACGATTAAAAAATTTAAGGATGACTCAGTCAGTCTAAGGTCACTCAAGATAGATTTAAGCAAGATTGCCATATAATCTGGATACTCAAGAAGGTTTTAATTTTTCGGAAATTTCAGAACTACGCAGTTTAACTCCTTGTTTGAAATTTATAAACCAACTTTGGATAATTCAATTCAATTTTGTCATTTTATAAAAAACTCAGATCATTTTAAATACTTTTTAAAATATCAAGCTAGTTTATTAGATCTTAAAAAGACTAGTCGTATCAGTTTCAATATTTTGTATTTTTTTATTAAATTTGTTTAAGAATTTAATGTAAGCTTTAGAAAAAAGTTTTAAATTTAAAATTTATTGCAATATCAAAATGAAATATTTTTAAACTAATAATTTAATGCTCGAATAACTGAGTGGCGATTTTATCATAGAAATTTGGCAACTATCAGGGTTGCCACACACTCAGGGAACTCAGGGAACTCAGGGAATCTCAGGGAATTTTCAAACTGTAGAAAATCTCAGGGAAATTCAGGGAATCTCAGGGAAACTCAGGGAATTTTGGCATTTTTCTTTTAACTCAGGGAAACTCAGGGAAGTTTTGATTTTTTCTCTAAATTTCAGGGAAGTTTTTGAAAATCTCAGGGAAAATTTTTTCTAGATCTAGAATGAGGTTTAGTTAATCCAGTTTCAATATTTTCTTCAAAGTAGTAATTTTTATTACTAAAGTGGCTATTTAGAATTTTTTTAGCCTTGCGGCTAGTTCTTCAATATTCTTAGTATTAACATTGTAGTTTTTTTAAGTTTTAAATATATATTTAAAGAAATTGTCAGCATGAAGATACTAAAAGCAAAAGAGGGTGATGACAGCATTAATCAATACATTGATTTGTTAAATTCTTCTAACACTCAAATACTTTTTGAAAATTTTCTTGAAAAAAGTTACAGTTTTGACACCTTTTATTTTGACACACTCGATATCCCAAGCAAGTGTAAAGATTTAACAAGAGTCCTTGAGGCTGTTTTTGTGCTTCACAATGGCCAGGCAAGTGTTGAACGGGACTTTAGCTTAAATAAGGAAGTAATATCAACTAATATGGGAGAGATGACAATAAGGTCCCGAAGAGTGATCAAAGATCATCTATATGCAAACAGTCTAGAACCAAGCACAGTTGAACTAAGTTCTGAATTGTTAAAATTTGTAAAATCTTCTAGGGCCCAATATTTGGCATATCTTGAGCAACAGCGCTTTGCTAAAAATGTTCCAAATAAAGATGATGCTTTGAGCAAGTTAGGAGAACAAAAAAGTAAACTTACAAAGCAACTCAAATGTTTGAATGAAGACTATGACAAATATACTGCAGATGCCAACAAACAGTCTGATTTAGAAGCAATGAAAGAATTATTAGCAAGAGGAATAGCTGCTAAGGACAATGCAAATAAACTTAAAAATAAAATTGAAACTATTGATTTAGAAATTGCATACTTAAAAAAACAGTATTAAGATTTTCTTATTAGGTAATGTGAAATTGTTTTAAAATCAAAATTATGTTTTCAGTTATTTAAAATAGATTGTGTATGAACATCTAAAAGACATAAAAAAAATTTTAATTTTATATTATTTTGTATCAATTGTTAGGTATTAAGTTGTACTTTGATATGAGATATTTCTTTAGCTATTTCTTTAAACTTTCTTTTTGCAGGTATTTTTACAATAATGTTAAGCTTTTAAGTTTTATTTACTGCATTCAGAACAGTTGCTAGAAAAGACATAAAAGTCATAATGAAGTTATTATGTATGCATTTAAGTGACTTCTTCATGTGAAATTATTATTATAGTATAATTAAATTTTGTCAATTAAAATGTCAAACAAATTAAACTTTATTCTTTTATGTAGAAAGTTAACTAACAAGTTTACACAAAGTTGTGAAAAAATTTAGTTTTCAATTTTTAATTGGTTTAAACCTTTTAAGAATGAGTTTTTGAAAACAGTTTTTTTCATAAATTTAATGCAGAAGCATACACATACAACCTTCCTT
The DNA here is from genome assembly GCF_965202585.1 of Thalia democratica. Classification (NCBI taxonomy): domain Eukaryota; kingdom Metazoa; phylum Chordata; class Thaliacea; order Salpida; family Salpidae; genus Thalia; species Thalia democratica. The sequence continues at coordinate 80,652,971 of NC_139165.1, forward strand.
TTATTATTAAAGAAGAAAAATGAGAATGAGGTATTAATAATTTGTGTTAGAAGAGAAAGATTTTTTTTTTAAGATTTAAAAAATACTCAGGGAAACTCAGGGAAATTTAAGGTTACTCAGGGAAATTTTTGGTCACTCAGGGAAGATTTTTTGGCTCAAAGAGTGGCAACCCTGAACTATGGTATAAAGGTACGAATATTCTCGACACTTTTGGTATTTTACAGATTTTTTGAACTGTGAATATTGAAATAACAAGATATATAAGCTTTATGTCCTTACAATAAAATAAGTTTTAACTCATTAAGAGTTAAGAGCAACATCATTGAATTAGAATAGTTACTAACTTTAACTCACATATTTTTTTTTTAATTTTGGAATAAGTTTTGCTAATTCAGGTTAATTTAGTTGTCAATAGTCTCAGGTTAAGTTAGTTTCTGTTTTTCAAAAGACTCAGAGTAGTTTTCAACAATCTCAATCCTTATTTTCTAAATATTGAATGAGATTTAGTTGTTCCATATTACTTATGTTCATATTTTACAACCATACTGTAAAAATTTATTTTCCTTTAAGTTAGTTATCAAAGTTTTATAATCTTTGTGAGGTTTCTATACAACTTTTAAAATTCATACTGACTCAGAATAGTTTTTGGTCACAAAGTTCACTTTTTGGACTCAAAGAATGGCAATCCTATCAATTGTAAAATTGATAAAAGTAAGAAGAAAAGTTCTTCAAGGCTGCGTAGAATTGAAAAACCTATTTTTTAGGAAACTATTTTAGAAAATTTATATAGACCAAAGCTGTAATAAAATGCCATTTTATAACTAGTGCTGTGTACTAAATCTTATTGAGAGCGTATTTCAAATTATTTTATACAAAAATTTCGATTTACACTTTTTTGACAAATAGTTTTAAAGTTATGCATGAATACCAGGCCAAAAACTCTGGTTTTCAAAAACAAATTATTTGTATGTCAATCGTCTTTACTTAAGTAAAACCTATATTTTGATAGTATATAGTGTAACAGGATATCAAACTGCATGTGATAACTAATTAAGTTAGCTGCAAAGTTTTGAGTCGATATTCTTTTCATCTAAGTGTTAAAAAGAAAGCTCGCAAGGCTACGTGTTATTCTCATGCAAGTTTAGATAAGGAGAAAATAAAGAGCAGCCATGAGTTCACTGATGAAAGTTTGCATTACTATATTACAGCCATATATAAACTCTCAACAGTTGGAGCAGAAATGCAATCTAGCCAGTCTGCTGCAACAAATATATCATTCCAGAATGAACGTGTGCATCGTTTTCATGTATTATAATTCAAAAAAAAAAGATTTTTTTTTTATTACATTTATTTATTCTAAGTTGTTAAATCTGATTTTGTTATATACATTCCTAAAATATATTCCTAAAATATATTCATGTTAGATTAAATCTTGTTTAAAAGTATCATCCACACTTAAGGTATTTTCTAAAGTATGGTTATATATATGTTTGTTAGTGTTATCACTTGTTCTTTAACACAATATTTTTGGCAAGAAAAATTCAGCCTGAATAACAAAAAACTAGATATTCAACAAAAAACAACCTGAAAAAATGTTTGGTATGAGTTATAAAAAACATTAAAACTTGTTAATGTAAAACAGTTACAAATACAGTCCCAAAAGTAAGATGTATAATTACAGCACAAATTTTGTTGTAAATCTGGTTTAAAAAAATAACTAAAAAATATGATAAAACTTATTTTTGTATAATACGATCTGTAACTTTTTATTTATTAATAATTTTCACATATTATCTGTACAGGTATTTTATATATTACAAAAAGTAAAAAGACAATGGTACAAAAACAAAATTTATCAGAAGATTGCAAAGAGGTTCAAACTTATACAATGCAACAGAATCTGAACAAAGTTTATCAAAAACCACTATGTAGCACAAACTACAATCCTTTTCACTTTACGAAGATATGCAAAGAAAATGTATACAAACCTTGTAATAGTAAAAGTTTTTCTCGAGCAGGTAAAAAACTACTAGCTGTTAAAAATATTTTAATTAACAAATTGCTACCAACTAATAACTTTTTTGCTAATTTTAGTAATTTTATAAAGTTTAACAAAACATAGCAATTATTTCAATTTTTTTGAAATTTAAGGTGTCAACAGTTTTAAAACTTGACTTTTTTCATTTGTGATAATAGTTTATTTACACTGTCAATTAGTATGAATACCTATAAAGTATTAGTACATTGTCTAATTTACTATACATCATAACTAATTTATTTATAAAAAAATTTGTATTTTTTCAAAATGAGCAATTAGGAAATAATCAAAAGTTGTTAATCATGTTAAACCTAATTAACCTAATTAATAACGAATAAATGTCTTAAGTTAAATTTTGTTTTTAAAATTTATTTAATATTACAGGAAATACGAAAAATTACGAAGAATATTTTATAACAACCTTAAAAGCAAACATAATATCGCTGGATGATGATCTGGGCAATGGTACCGTCAATAAACTTGGAAAGAAAATTACATTCAAAAAAGTGACTCTTTTCTATCAAGTAGCAAATCACTTTAAGTCAAAAAATTTTGATGCTAGATGTTTTAGCTACATTAAACGTTTTTTCACTTCAGTTTGCAATGTTACTAATTTTTTAGAGCTGGAATATAAACAGATTGCAAAGATTATTTCTAGCTCTGAATTACGTATTGATTCTGAGCTAGAAGTGTTAAACGCAGCTGATAGTTGGATCAAATATGACTTTGGAAGGAGAAGAAAATATGCAAAAGACCTTTTGTTAAAAGTTCGTCTTCCTGTAATACAGGAACAAAGTTTGAGCAATATTGCGAAAATGGATACGTCTTTTAATAAAGTTGATGATTGTGTTGCATTACTGAGAGAAGTTTCACAAAACAGAAGACATTTTTGTCACGCAAAGCCAAGTGGTTTTAATTCTAATAGACATTCTAGTCTAAACTCGTTTGACATAATTGTTAGCGGAGGTTATAAACGTAGAGAATACTCTAAAACAGTTCAAAAAGTTGATTGTAATGACTTTTCTGCTGTGAAAAAAATAGCATCAATGAAGTCAAGTCGAAACAATCACAAAACCGTTTACTGTGGAGGTAACATCTTCGTGTTCGGTGGATTTGATGAAAACAACAAGTTTGTAAAGCCTGTGTTTAAATATTCTTTAAATTCTAATAGATGGGACAATAAATGGGTTCAAGTAGCTGAAATGAATAATTCTCGATGGAACTTTTGCGTATGTTCTTTTATGAATCAAATATTACTTATCGGTGGTTGCAAAAACAGTAATACTACAATTAGAAATAATAATCGTTTTTATCATCATTATTATCAAAGAAATAATAACTTTGATCTTACATCGAAGTTCGATACTAAAAGTTATGAATGGAGCACAATTTCTAAAATGAACGAGGCAAGATCACTTGCAGCTGTTGCAGTTTTTGAGGGAAGAGTTGTAGTCACAGGCGGACATAACAGTGAAGGTCGTTTAAATACTGTTACGTCTTACGATCATTTATCTGACAAATGGACAGCAATGCCAAACATGATTGTAAAAAGACACGGGCATGGTTCAGTAGCTAGAGGAAGCAAATTGTACGTCATCGGAAATACTTATTATTCTCGGATGGAAACTTGTGAAGTTTTCGATTCTTTTTCTAAAAAGTTTGTTGCTTTTAAAATTTTACCAGAAAATGCGTATGGATGTATGTGGTTAACTGAAGTTTTTACGTTTGGAAATAAACTCATAATACTACAGAACTATTCATCGTCTTCAGCCTACGTTTTTGATTTAGAAAGCGAGAAATGCTCTAAGGTAGAGTTTAAAGGAGCTATTAAAACGATGTGTTCCAGTCGCACCATCATTCCGAAGATACAGTTTTAAATTTTATTTTTGAATTGTATACGTTGAGATCAAGCGTTTAAACCTAAAAATTTTCATGCTAAAAATATAAGTAATAAACTTTAACTTTAGAAAATTAATATTTTTCTTGGTCTTCTAAGTATAAATAAATACATATAGAAAAAAATTCGTTATTTTTGTTTGCGTTCTACTAAATCTTAAATTTTATAATAAAACTAAAATAAATAAAAAATATACTACTAAATAAAAAACACTAAAAAAGTTTTCAAATTTTACTAATCAAATGTTCAAACCTTTTCTATGAAACTTCTAATAGAGTTATGTAGAACTACGATAATGTTGTTAAAAAACAAGTTAATGCTAGAAAGCTTTTTTAATAATTTCACAGTTTATCCAACATTATTGAATAATTTTTCTGGTAAGCTGAAGATAAAAGTCAATTTAACGTGAAAAAAGTTACAACAAAAAAGACACATTAGAAACTTGAAAATTTTAAATTGCTAAAATAACAAATTTTAGTTACTATACATATACTTACGTCACAATAAGAATAAATAATTAAAAACATTTTGTAAAAAAACTTGCTCGGTAGTTGGGTGATAAATGCAACGACAAAACAAACATAAAAAACACCTTAGGAACTCGGAAGGACTTTTTATGGGTACTTTTAATTGCAGCAGTTTTGCAAAAAAAAAGGCTCAAACATTTTATTGACGTCATAATTTATTTTGGGTGGTATTCTTTTAGAAACTATTCAAAAAAGTTACAAAAATACGTCGTACTGAAAAGTAAATTGAACAATTTTACATTAAAATTTCTACATTAAATGGATCATTAAACGTAGTACCGCTAGTTTTAGAAGTTTTATTTTTGTAAACATAAGAATAAGCTTCTCCGCCTATTAAAAACACACTTTCTATGTGTTTTATAATTGTTAAAAAGTAGAACCAAATGCATAAAAAAAAAGAAAACTACTTTTTAGTGTTTCACTAAGTTTTAATAAAATGCAATAATAGTTATAAAGTCGGTTTTTTTTAACTTATGTGTAACTTTCTTTGAGTCATGGGTACTTTTATAAACTTATTACTAAGTTAGAATTAAAGAAGTGAGAAGAATACTACTTAATTACTAATGATTTTGAAATTATATACTTGAAAATTATATTACACAGAATAGTATGACTTAATCTATATTATGATTTTCTTATTAAAATATACTTGACTAATTATTATAATGATTAAAGGCATGTTTGTGTAAAGGTAAACTAAAATAATGAGTTATCATACAATTTAGTTTTGAACTAAGTTTAAAGAGACTACTCGCACTGTGTTTAAAAAACAAAAACTAGTAGAGTGTTGAATTGTTGTAAGCCGTTTATCATGTTTATTTAATTGATACTTTAAAAAAGCCATAAAAGATCTCAAATTTTTTTCTTACGACATTTTTTACTTACTCTTTAATGAAAGCGTAAGTTAAAACTGGAAAACTATTCTGTTATAACTATTACATTTTATTACATATACTACTTACTATACATCAAATTAAAAGTTATCTTTAGTTGTGTAAAAGTTATACATCTTCTTTTGTTTTAGTTAAAAAACAAATTGTTGTATTTTATTAAACTACGTTTAAATTGTAATTATTAAATTCTAATCTAGTAATTAAATTATTTAATCTATGTTATTAAATTAAACTAAGTTTACAATAAATTTACAATTAAAAATCGTGTTTAGTAATTTGGCTGTAGTATCACCTGGACCGTTTACATATGGATAGAATGTATTAATATATACATTTTTAGTGTCATTGCACTGCATGCAAAGTGAGCAACTGCCATCCACATCACTTACATTGTAAAATAAAATACTTAGTCCATTATGAAATAAATGTACTTTTTTCTTATTTGTACAACCAGATCTTTTATTTGAACCATCCATTAAACAAATATTAAAAACAACTTACAACAATTTAACACTTTAGTAGGTTTTTATTTTAAACACAATGCGAGTAATCTCTTTAGACTTAGTTTAAAATTAAATTGGTTGATTAATACCTATACACATACATGCCTTTAACCATTATATTAGTTGGTCAAGTATATTTTAATTAGAAAATCATAATATAGAAGAAGTCTTTTTGTATCATTTTAGACAAGTTCCAATTATGTCAGTTTAAATTTATTAGTAGTTACAGTTTAATTAGCGTTTTTTGTAGTTATAACTTATTAAAAAAGCTTATAAAAGCTTAACTATAGAAAATTACAGATAAGTTAAAAACGACCAACTTTATAATATAGTTTACTGAACGATGAAATAAGCGCTCAAAAAGTTTGGTCTAAAGTTTGGTGTACAAAGGAACATTTCAGTTATCCAGTCGTACACCACAATACATTCTCAAAGCAAACTTTTGACAACTAAAATGACAAAATATTCGAATGAAATAATATAAATCTGAACTTAATTTATACGTCATAATATAGAAGTAATTTTTTCCTTTTAATTTATTTTTTTTTTCCTTATAATTATTATTGCATTTTTTTAAACTTAGTTAAACATTTAAAAGTGGTTTTATTGTTACGTCTATGCAATTGGTTGTATTTGTTTACAATTAAAAATCACATAGAAATTGCGTTTTTATTGGTAGAGACGCTTATTCTTGTGTTTACAAAAATAAAGCTTCAAAAACTAGCAGTACGACTTCTAATCAACCCAAATTGTTCAATTTACTTCTCAGCAAAATGTATTTTTGTAATGTTTTTGCATAAATTTTAAAAGAAAACTTCCCAAAATAAGAATTGACGTCATCAAAATACTGAAGCCTTTTTTTTTTGAAAAATTGCTGCAATTATACACAATAAAAAGTACCCAATATAGCTCGATAAGAAACTACCCAAAAAAGTCCTAAACATAATTTCATAAAAATTCTCTGAGAAAACTTTTGAAAAGTAAATTGATAAAATTTTCAAACGAAAAAGCATAGTTCTTAACCGAATTCATACGTAGTAATATGTAAATATTTTTACTTATAATTTGTTAAATCAAAATGTGTCATAAACTTTAACTGTTTACAGCCTAAAGTTTAAATTTGGTTAATTATAGTTTTCAAAAAGGCTGTGATTACGTTTATTTCATGCTATATGATCGCTGATATGAAAAAGAAGAATTGAAGATATACAAAACATTCAAAGTTCTGCTCTTCCTTACAAAAAAAAAACATAGTGCTAAATAAACTGAAAAACATTATATTAAGATGTCAGAGTTTCTATGAGAAACTGATTACTAATAAGAGTAAAATAAACAGTTTTGTTTTATGTTGCACTAATAAGAGTAATGACACTTACAGAAACGTTTTGTAACAGAGTTCGTTATTTTTTATAACTAATTTTTCAGAGACTTAAGAAGCTGACTTACTCTTCAAAAACAAATAAAAAGTACTAATGTTTAAAATGATGCATTTGTGAATGACTATGTTGTAAAAAAATAAGAGACAAGAATAAAGTTTAGCGGACAAAAGTTAGATGATTAAAGATTATAACTTTTTTATTGGTAAAGCATTAAAAATGTTGTAAAATTATGACATAATAAAGAAATAACTTAAACTTTCGAATTTAAAGTAATAGTTAAAATAAGGTATCACCTTTATATGTTCATTCACAAAGTTAAGTAGAATTGAGCAGATGCTTATTCTAACATGAATGATAGTGCTTAATTGTAACGTCCACTTGCATATATAATAATATGTAAGAAACTTAATAAAATCATCTTTTTCTCTAAACAATAAAAAAAGCACTAGTAACGACTACGCTAAACTTTTAAACGTTAAAATATTATATATTCAGTTTATGACATGCTTATTTTTTTTTTACATGTTACTGGCATCTAAAATATGTTTTAAATATTATTAAACATTTACAAACAAATTTTTTCCTTAACAAAAGTATGTAAAGCTATTTTGCTAAAACCAAAAGGAGTTTTAATTTTGAATATAATTTTTTATAAGCCAAATCTATAAACTAGACATAATCTTTAGGAAAACTTTGTTTTACGTTCAATTAAAAGTTTTATATTTTGAAACAAAAAGACGATAACTGTACATATGAACATTTATAGTTTTTTTGTTTAAACGAAAACGTAGTTTATAGAATTAAGTAACCTTTTTGAACTAGAAAGTAAATTCTTTGTCAGAACTTTCTTAATAAAACAGAATGACATTAAAATACTTTGCAAACCGATCAACAGGTATGTGTCATATTTCTTACCCGTTAATTTAAACTTATTTTCGCATCTCAAATCAGATTTTTTTTTGTTATCTCATAAAACTCTTTAAGAATTGTACTTGTAATTTCAGTTAATATCCTTTTGTTTATGTATTATTTTTTCCTTAAAATACTTTTTTAACAACTCTTAACTAAATTAAGTTTTAAAACAATATATACTAGAGCTTTTTAAGTTTTTTGAATTTATTTTCAAATTGAGTCAAACTATTTTCTGTACATTTATTACTTAAATTTGTAAAAGCTTTAAAAACACAGCTAATTAATTTTAAAGCTTAGTAAAAAACTAGACTTTTAAAAGTGTTTATTAAAAAGTAATTTTGGACTATTATGCTAGTAATACTAAAAATAACAGAAAATTAACAAAACTGTTTAAGTTTCAATTAAATAATTTTTTCTCGAAATTTATTTTATAAACGTAATTTTCATCGAGAGAATTAGAAAAAAAACTTACATAAATTAAAAATTAAATGAAGCCTGTAAATGTAAAGTTGTAGTCTTAATTAGTAATCTCAATATTTAAATAAAAATATTTATATAACGATGCAAAAAACAGAGTGCCTCAACTGATGGTTCTTAACATTAGTCACAATTTTCTCAAAGACAATTATACCTGCAGTTTGGGCATTGAAACTTAGTGCTATTCGGAACGCTTTCTTCTATGTCATGCAGGGGAAAATTCTAGTCAGAACCGTCAGAACTAGATGAATCTGAGCTGTACAATATCGATCGTATAGTTTCGCGCAACGATCGAATTTCTTCTCTTTCAATCGGTGAAACAGACGGACTTCTAACACTGTTTACACGTCTTAATCTATATTCCCGTCTAGATTCAGAATTTCTTCTATTTTCTCTTGTGGAGTTTCTTCCTAATAATGCCCTTCTCATTCTTAAAAAATCAACGTCATCTGATTCTGATAAGCTTGAACCTTGAGGTAAAAATCTCCTTTCATTTTCTGCTCTAAGCTCAATCGGACTAGCGGAAGAGTTTGCTAAAATTTCATTTCTACCTCTACTCTCTACTGTAAATTCAGAATATCTTTGTTGTGCTGTCCCCATTGTAGCAGATAAATCATCACCATCTTCAGATGTACCTGTATCATAAGACATTCTGCTATTTCCATGTTCTGGCTCTTACTTCTAAAAACCGTAGAGTTTTCATCTCCAGGGCCCCTTGACCTATTTACTTCTCCCATCTCGAAATTAATTTCTGGTGCAACCCTCATTATGGTATCAAAATCACGCCAACTGATTCTGATGAGCTTGTAAGCGATCTTGCTTGCGGACTCTGCCCGTCTTCAGTCTCATTCTTACTTCTCAACGAAGCTCTGGAGGTCTGGTTTGGTCTATCTTGGCTTTAGAAATCTTCATAACTACTAGAGTTTTACGAGCTCGAGTCCATGAGTGAAATAGACATACGTCTAGGCACGTTTGATCTACCAGAATTTGTTGTACCTCGAAGGTACAGCGACCTTTCAGTTAAACCAGAAGCTAAGTTTTGATTAGCTTCATTTTCCTGGTCAATACCATCAAAAGTAGGTAAACTCAATGACACCTCTGAATCTGTTGAAGAGTCTATGCTATAAAGTTCGTTTATTAATTCATCGCCTATTTCTCTTTCATATGCAGCAGGATTGTTTTCAATTTTTTTCGGTATGAACCAATTTTGGATGCACTTCTTGTGAAAGAAGTGGTTACACGGCATTCTGCAAAGCTCTTGACCATTTTTGTAGGCTTCTTGACAAATAGTGCATTCTGTGTCTGCAACCATTTTTCTCGTGCATTCATCGCAAACAAACGAAAGGTCTTCAATTCTTTCAACTGAAATGACATTTCTCATGTATCCTTGATTTCTTCTCTCGATGATTTCTCTGGGCTCGTTGTATGAACACTTTGTTTGTTTCCATTTTTGGTCTGTCGAAAAAGAAACATTTCGGAAATTTGACATTTCTTCTGAGGTGATTTCATTTGTTGCTTTGTTGAACATCTTTGCCAAAAAATAGAATACTTCGATGGTTCAATAAGGATGATAGGCAGGGGTTCCTCTATTGAAGTTTTCTTGACAACTGTTTCTTCTTCCTTTTTGAGATAAAAATTGGCATGGTTTTCTTGAGACGAGTACTTCTTGTACAATGCCATTTTTTCCATGTAAATTTTTTTTAAATCTGCAAAGTCGATAAACGAGTCAGGCGAATCCAGATCTCCAAAACCAAACCCGCACAAAACAACATCTTTCATACTGATGTTGTACACCTGAATTGAAATAAAGTCTCTGTGCTGCTTCACAAACTCAAGCATGCCTGCACAGATTTCATTGAACTTCCTTTTGTTGATGTCCTTTGTGTTAGAGCACTTACAATACTTTTCAGTGATGTTGCAAAGAAATTCTATGTACATTGTTACAATTTTTGAAAACTCTTCTTTTAAAGCATTCATGTTTTGAGTTGTAACTTCAGTGCTACTTTGATTTTCCATTTCAAGTTTACAAAATTTAAACTCTACAGATTTTTTTTTAAGTTTAAACTTAGTTACTGTAATTTAAAAAAACAAAACGAAGAATTTATATATGTAACACAATTATCTCGAGTAGTATTTTTGTTACTTAAAATGATATTTCTTATAAAAAGTTACTTTAGCATACCTAAAATAGATACATACTTACAAATACTTAACCACTAACGTGACAAAAATTAATTCAATAACAGAAGAAAGTTAGATAAAAAAAAACAAACAATGAATAGATAAAAGTATAAATTCTTTCTTAATTCAAGAAACAACAATTTATGCTCTGTTGTCAATTTAAGAAATACTTAAATAACTAAAGAGTTTTAGTTTTGCTGTAAAATAATAGTATCACAATTGCTACATAATTTTGATTATGTTTTTCTTTTGTGACTGTTCTTCAATATATACAGGGATGCCACTCAATTTTCAAAATTTTTTCCAGGTTTTTTTAATTTCTTTTAGATTTTTAAAAGTTCACATTTTTGGGTCTTATTTTAGTTTAAAGTTAAATTTAAGGTAAGAAACTGTTTTAAGTAGTATAAAAATATTGAAAAGATACTTTAAAGCTACTTAAAATGTGTTTCTTAATTAGATAATTTTTTGTGAGACAAAAATTTTTATCTATATGAAAATTTTTTTGGGTCGAACCGAAATTTTACTAATGAATATGTTAAATTCTTAAAAATTCCAGGTTTTTCCAGTTTTTTTTTTCAAAATTCAAGATTATTATAGTTTTTTTTTTCAAAATTTCTTAAATTCCTGGTTTTTCTAGATTTTTTTGCCTAAATTGTCAAATTTAAGGTTTTTCTAGGTTTTTCAAGAGTTCCAGGTAAAGTGGCAACCCTGTATATATATAGAAGTACAAAATTCATAAGTATTAGCTTAAAACAAAACTTGTAATAAGTTAGAATTTTTAGGGCTACAACTAACAACTTTTTGTACATATTACAATAAACTGACAAACTTTTAATTTAAATCCACTGAAACTAATAATGACTTAATTATTCTTTCATACATTGTGAAAAGGTAGTTAAAGTTATATATAAAAGACAAAAAAATATATGTATAATGCGTAGCATAATAACTTTTTAATGATATTCACCAACAAATATTGTAGCTCGTTATGTAATACTTTTAAAATATTGCTTTAGCAGGGTAGTAAAAAACTTTTGATTTTTTTTCACAGTTTTGAAATATACAAGTTTTTTGTCCAATTTTAGTATAGAATTAAGTTTAAGGTAAATTATAGTTTTAAATAGTTTGAAATTTTTAAAGATATTTTGCTTCTTTAAACGTGCTTTATACTAATATAATTCAATATCATACAAAAATAAAAGTTTACGATTTATATTTTGTTTTCTAATTAAAGTTTCATTATTTTACGTGTAAAACTGATTTAAATAGCAGGTTTTGAGGGTTTTTAACGAGTTTTGCTCAAAAATCTTGGTTTAAAAAAAATTTTAATACCCAGGGTTTTCATGTATTTTTGCCTATATTTTAAAATTTTATTTTTTCAGCATTCCAGGTTTTTTCGACAGTCCTTTTATATTAATTTACTAGTGCATTAAAATTGAAAAGAAATCTAAAAGATTAAATATATATTATCTTGTTTGATAGCTTTGTAGCTGATTAATGAATGTTATTCTAATTTCGTCATTAATAAAAATAGAAATATCAGCCATATTGTAGCTGGTCTAGAAAGCCTCTAATGTAACTAAATATTTCAAAATATTTTATAAGGGATATAAACTTTAAACATATAACTATAACCATCTGACCTAATATTATAGTTATCTGACGTAGGGTCATTATAGCTAAAAGGTCTATAATAGTTACGAGGGGTAAAGGACATGTTAGGAGAGCGAATAGGTGGGTTATAAATGTTATAACTTTATTAATGCGTTACTAAAAAATAAGTAAATATAGGAATGAAATTTTAATTCATAACTTGTATTATAACTTATAATAAGGTAATATAAGGTCTTCGTGGCAAAATCGATTTAATTTTAAATACCCTAAGAGTAAATATTAAATAACTTTATTAGTATTAGAAAACTAAAATAACTTTAAGAACAAAGAAATACAAAATTTAAGAATAACAAAAAAAATAACTTTAGTTTTTGAGCTAATTAAAAAACTTATTTTAACTCAAACAAATATGTGTTAAATAATTTTCAAAGAACAAAACAGTTCTTGCTATTAAAAACTATAAGTACTAGTAAAGGTTTTATACTTACGTTATAGCAAATTTAAAAGAAGTAACACACACTAACAAATTTATTAAAAAATTATAAGAAACACTAACAATACACTAGAAAACTATATAACTACTTACAACACACTTAAAACGTAAAAATAATACCAGCTATCTTTAAACAGTTAAAAAAGTACAAAAACAAGCTTTCTAACTCAGAAGTTGGCTAAACTCGATATAGAATACATGATACACGGTGCAATTGACCACTGAAGTACGTGTTGAACTTAAGGTGACCGTCAAATTGCTCGACTGGTTATTCCGAATGCCGATATTAAATATAGAAGATTTGGGACTTTTTTTGTGACTGTTGAAGTATTAAGTCGGCGTAATTGAAGCTCAGTATTTAAAAGAACGCCTAGACTACTCAAAACATAAAAACCTTCTTGGTTAAAGCTAATGCGTAGCAAAAACTAAAGCAGAATTCAGATAAACGTGTCGTATTAGATAATATACTTTTATGAATATATACTACCGTACAACTTTATTTCTTGTTCTTAACATAAATCATAAACATTATTTTTGTTTATACTTCTGTGCTAGTTTCGGTTTTATCGACTTATTTACAATCTAAAATCAAATAACCTCTTAATAACTACAACTTGTTTTTAAAGTGGTTTCTTTTTTGATAAGCCTGGTGAGGCAGCATTTTGTTTTTATTGTACTTAAGATTTTTTAAAGTTATTTAAGTAATAAAAGTAAGTTGTAGTATTACAATTTTTATTTCAGCTCAACATTTTGCTATTAATTTATACTATGTCATACTTCTAAGATTTTATTCAAATTTTTTTTTTAAACCGCGGGCATCGATCTACTGACAGACTGTATGATAACAAAATAGAAAAATAGCAAATCAGACGTCCTTTACTTTATAATAAACAGTTATTAATCCAATAGTTATTTAATAATTTTAATCAAAAATGGTAACAGTAATATTTTAAAACAGAAATAAAACTTAAAATTCCTGTCTTTGAATACATTGTCATTGGCAATAAGTTATTCTACTTTATTTGATGAAAACTAGGGCATGTCTAGGCATTTATAATGGGTCAGTACAATTCTTCATGTTAATTAATAAAGTATTTTCGTGGTATATTTTATTAGCATGTTAACGACTGAACTGTCTGTTCTACTACTTTGGGTAGTGAGTTATTTTTTTGTTTTGATTTTACTTTTAAAAATAGTCATGCTTTTTTTATTAATTGAAACGTAATCCCGGAAAAAAACTAAAATATATACTAAAACAAAAATTATACTTATAGTTAGTTTTTATTAGGTTTTAAAGAAAAACCAAACAAACATTACAAAACTACAAATCTAACAGCCTTCAAAATAGAAAAATTTGTAATATATAGTGTCATATTTAAGCAAATTTTGTTGGATTTTAAACTAAAACTAAATTACAATTATTTTAATTCTTCAAATTAAATACAATTTAACAACCATGCAAAAAAAAAACAATTTAATTCTTCATCATTAGTTTGAAGATAATTTGTTTTTGTTAAGTACTAATTATTGATGTATATTTTTTCAATTACTCCTACATTATATTAAAAAAATACTAACACTACTTTTATGTCTAGTATTGTGCTATTTTATGATAAATTTAAAAAGAAAGAACGATGATCAGAGCTTTTAAACTTTTAAGCTTGTTTCTTAACACTTACAAGTAGAAATAAATTTTTAAAAAACTGCTAGTTTTATGCGAAAGATAACAAAAATCATTGATAACTAATAGAAGCCTAAACTTATAAATAAATTCATAATATTTTTATAATTATTTTACCGTAAGAAAAGATTATATTTAACTTAAATTTGTATATAAAAATAAGACGACTTTGAATTAAGCATCCAATCTATAATAAAAAAAGGTTTATATTTCAACAGTATTTAGACAGTATTAGAACTTTATAGTTTCAAAATATACAAATTTAGACGTAGAAAAAAATTATCTACAAAATTATTTTAATTTCAAAAGACTCTATAAAAAATTTTAGCTCTGATAAAATTTAAAAAGTAGACTACCACATTATATATTTAATATTTATTAACAATATACTTTAACTCCAGATATTCAAAACGACAGAACTTGTATTTTTTCTATATGTGAACAAATGTTTTATTTTTTTTAAGCAAAAGTTTTATATGACTATTGTAACTTATAACAATATTTTTATAATGTTCTAACCAACAAAACACAATATTTTCAACTAAAATCAAGTATTCTACTTTTATAACTAGAAAAAAAAGTACTTATAATTTGATAACAATGTTTTTTTAAAGGTAGGCAACCATAATTTTTTATAAACTGCAATTAATTTCTAATTAATTAAACTAAAATCTATTTTCTAAATCTGGTTTTGAGAGGAGCTTAATGGATATTTTTCTGGATTATTCACTACTTCATTATAACATGGCAATTTATGTGTTTCTTCTACTTCTATAGTAAATTCATTCGTTGTAATTGATGCAAACTCTAAATTTTCTGCAAATTTAAGTTTAATTAATGACCTAAAATACTAGAACATTTGAATACTTTTACACAATACTATCCTGTCAACGTATTAAAGTAACTTTTCTTACTTTTAAACATTTATTGTTTTACTTGTTAGGTTGTTCTGATATATATACAAAAATGCTGGTATTTTTAAGTAAAAAAGAAAAAAAGTCTTTTTAGTTTTATTTTATAGTCTTTTTTTTCTTAAAAAATAAATCAAAATATTCTAAGATATATTTCGAATAATTAAAGTTTATATATATCAGGCTAACCTTGTTGGTTGTGTATTGCTCTGTTTTTCAGTACCATCCAAGTAACTTTTAATAGTCTGTGGACTACAAAGAATGCACCAAATACAATAAGGATATAGATACTGTTTTCGAAGTGACCCATTCTGGTTTTAGTTTTTACTTCGTGATCCTATTTAGATCTAGAAACAAGTATATAGCACTTTTGTTATAAAGATGAGGCTTCAAATCTTAGCGAAATTAACCAAGCTTAGAAAATTTAAATTAACGTATAGGCTAAATAAAAACAAGTTTAAAAATTAATATTAAAAAAAAAAAAATTTATATCTTATGAATAAATATTTTTTAATCTAGCTTGTAAAAAATGTAAAATATACTGTTTGCTGCAATGAAATTAAAGAATCTCTAAAAAAATTGTCTATTGTTTGTAATAAACACAATAACATAAATAAAATTAATATTGTACGTAACTAAACCTATAACTTTACATATTTCAGGGAAAATATTTTGTGTTTCTGTAAAACGACCAAGTCTAGTTTCAGTAAAAAATAAAGACTTATCTTATAATTTTATTCAAAACAATTATAGCAGTTTAAAGTTTTTATTTATGCCAAATTTACATCAAAATGTAAATTTTACAATGTAGTTGTAAAATGAATACAATTTTTTTTCTTTACAACAAACTTAAAAAAAGACTACAGCTTTCACTATAAAAAACTTTTCTGTTGTTATAAACTATTTTAAACTACTACAATTCAAAAAAGTATAACAAGAAAAAAATAAATAAAATTTACAAATTGATAACTGGTTTATTACAATGCATGACTTACTGTCTAATACAATGTTTATACTTTATAATTAATCTATAAAGATTTTCTGTAGTATACTAACTATTAAATTTGTTTTAAATATATTTTACTATCTAATGAATTATAATCTGTTAGTCCAAATATCATACAAATGCAACTGATTAACTTATTCAATGCATTTAGTTTTAAACTGTTTAGTAATTTTTGAATTACTTTAAAATCACTACAAGAAATAATGAAAACTTAATTATTAAAGTCTTCTTAATTAAATAATTAGTCCAACTGAAAAATAATACCGAATAATTATGATTAACAACGGTTAAACCCACAATCAATTATTTTTATTTTAAGTATTTATGATAAACTAAATTAAGTAGTCCATTACCTTAAGTCTTATGTTATTTAAAGATTCAGTTTGTGTATCTAAATATAGTATATAATCTTTAAAACTATATTTTTTTTTTAAATTTTAGCAAATAAAATTTTAGAATACCAAAAAAAAATCATTTTCAATAAAGTTTGATCATACCAATTCGATCATTAGATCACAAGACTTCCGTAGACTGAGACCGGTTTCGTCCTTTTTAGGACTCATCAGCCAGCGACAACCAAAAAACTTGTAGTTACCAGTATACAAACGGGTTATAGATATAAAACAAAAACCAACCGTGTTCTAGTATTGATCAGTGACGTCATTATTGTCTTTTACCGTGCAACGTTTATTAAATTTTCAACACCACCATAACCTTAGCCTAGACTTTCGTATGCCGTAAGACAACTCAAATTTAACATAAAGTTAGATCATACCCATTCGGTCATCAACCACAAGCCTTTTCTTATGCATACGGAATTCTATGCTTAGGCTCTGTAGACTTTTGCCGATGTTTTTATTGATCGTATTCAAAACAAGCGTAACAGATGTCTTATCTAGTAGATCTTAACGTTACCTGGCAAAAGACACTGTTGACGTCACTGATCAACACCAGAAAACACTTGATTCATGTGAAAGCATCATAAACCGTTTGTGGATTGGAGACTGCAGGTTTTTGGTTGTGGCTGACTAGTAAGTCCTAATAAGGACGAAAGCGGTCTCAGTCTATCGAAGGATTGTGGTCTGATGATCCAATTAATATGATAGATTTTAATTTGAACTTAAGTTGATCCACGGCTTACAAAAGTCAAGGCTTAGGCTGTTTAGACTTTCGCTGATATTTTCGATGTTTATTTCCAAAATGTTTTATTAAGAAAATGTTTTGTACAAAATAACTCACTATTTTTATAAACGAAACAACTTCATAGTTAAAGTTTAATCAGTATACTGCTTTAGGTTATAGAATACAAAACGACTATACAATGATTTGGCCTTTTGTCTTGTTATCTTTGTACAGTATTAAAATTTAAAGAACATTACTTTAATAAAGAAAAACATAACGGGTCAGCCTTGATTAAAATAATTTAAATGTTATTTCTACTTATAGTAAAACTGCGATTGTTTTAGTGAGAAAGTATTGATAAAATTAATAAACAAAAATAAATAAGGATACTTTTTTGTTACAAAGAAGTAAAGTACGTCTTTAAAATTATATACTAGTTAAAAGTTGGTTTTGTAATTGATTTCTTTTGTTAAATTTATCGTTTAAATCACCGTATAGATTTACCATCTTGAGATACATATGTATCATATTTAAAACAAAATATCAAGTTCAGTAAATTTTAATTTAGTTTTTAGTTTTTTATATTGCAAACTTTGTACTATCACATGTCATTTTTTTTTTCTGAAAATCCTGTACATTTATTTGAATAACCTGACTATTAAAACAAATAAGTTACAGTTTTTGTTAAGTAAATGAATCTATTATTTTCATGAAAAAACCCTAAGCATAAATAAAAGTAGTTATAGTTGTTAAAAAGTTACAATCAATGTACTTTATAAAGTAATTTTATTTTAAATAATAGACTTTCTTTTTTATAAACAAATTAATGTAGTTGTTTTATAAAATAGTCTTACAAGCGTTTAAAATTATATTTATATATTTTTTAAATTATAAATAATCTGTGCTTTCGAATAATTTACTATGCGTCGCAACTGGTCAGTATTATATTAAAACATTTATTGTTATAAATCAGGGTTTTCCAAAGTGAGCCATTGGTATCAGAAATTTAGTAGAAATTATATGCAGCAATGGTGACAAGTAGCCGCATGGGGGAACGATTTGGTAATAACTTAACCTAAACTAAATATTCTGGAGTTGACAGTGAAAACCAAAAATAAGTCTCATGCGTATTTAAAGGTAGTTTTCTGAGAAATCTAATCGGAGAGGACTATATCTTTTTTATTTCTTTAAAGGGGAACTTATAAAAGTATTAAGAAACCGTTTTACTGTTAGACTATAATTAGTTAATAAAGTTTTATAAACTTAAAAAGCTATTAGTAGTAAAAAAAAAACTGATATATATTATTTTTAAAGAATAAACTGAATGTAGTAGTTTTAAATACTTATTATTGTACTTTGCTTGTTTTTTTTCATTAAGAACCTAATAATTGTGTAGAAAATATAATTTATACTTTTTAATTTTAACTGTGCTACTTAAATTAAGAAAAGCATTCACTCCGTATCTATACTATGACATGTTTGCTTGTATTTCATACGTACTTTTATGTTAATTCCTAATGTTCCAGAACGTTTTCAAAGGTTAAGAAAAAATCTAAAGTTGTTTTAAAATAACATAATGTATTTATAATAGAAACGTAAAAGAAGTATATTTAAAAGTTTAGTTTTTTTAATTCTTTTGTAGACTAAAATATGATAATGATTAAATAAAATTATAAACAGTTCTGGTCAAATCTCTATTTCCAATAATTCCTTTTACAGTATAAAAAACTTAGCTCGAGCTGAAAGCAAATCGTCTATAATTTAAAAGTCAACAGCATAACAGTTTTTGAAAAAAGTCTTCTGATAAGATTAAACCTATAAGGATGATTCAAAAACTAAGGAGTTTTTTAAACTTTTATAAACACTAATATACCTAACTTTTAGGTTTTTAGACACTTGTAAATATATCAATGCTATTATAGCTTCTTAATGAAAGTTTTTTTTTTTATAAAACCGAATTTAAGTTTGTACTTTCTAATATTGGCAATATTTAGCAAAAAGAATAAATGAAGGTATCTTAATTAGTTAAATAAAATTTACCAATACACTGTTAGTATTACACACCACTCTTTGTTTGTAACATGTTTAGTTCAAATCATAACTTTCCATTATTACACTAAATTTAACTTCAGAACTTTTATTTAATGTTTTCTATAAGAAACATTTTATATAAAAAACAATAATTCATTAATTACTCTATTTAAAAATTTTATAACTCTGTTGTACAACATAATAGAATGATTTTAAGCAAAATACTTGGGAAATATATTGTTTTAGTATTTTAGTTGTTTAATCAGCATAAATTTTTTTACGCAGTTTAAAATATTATGACTTACGTTTTTTAAAAAGAATCCGAAGTCGGTTGACCACTACTAACAACAAGCAAAAAACAACTTATAAATGTTTCTTCAAATAAATAAGTGTTGTATAAGGTTTAAAATTTACTTGTTATAAGTAATTTTGAACTAGGTGGAGTTATTAAATTGACTAAAGATTATAGAACAAAATACTATTAATTCATTTTAAATAAGGTTATACACATGTTATGGCTTTTATTATAGTATGGACATAAACATAGATAAATGAGAATTTTAAGAACAATTGACAACTCTTAAGGGAAGCACTTAACCTGTGAAAAAAAACTATTTTTTTGTTAAAACGAATGAAGTTTAACGAAAGTGATGATATATGTATATAACAGTTTTTAAGTACATTTTTTTTATAACATTCAGAAATAAACTAAAACAGATTAAATTTGTGCTAGAAATAAGTAGATATTAGCTATTTTTTGATTAAAAGCAATCATTTTTTCTAAATGCAAAGCATTATTTTGCATAAGGCTATTTGTTTGGGTTCATGTCTCGTACCTTTCAATTTATTTCAAGTAGTACAAGTAGCATTAATTATATAAAATAATTAAAAAATAAACTTTTTTCAAACAAGATAAGACTTGTTAAACTGTTTGCTAATAAAGCTTTCAAACTTTTTTTTTAAATTAAAAGAAATCTGTCATAGTTGTATTTTAAATTTATTAAACGACAAATAAAATAAAGCGCTTTAAAAACTCATTACAAACAATTTTACCCATAACTTAAAATCTTATAAATGTTTTGGTTAGTTTTGTTATTTTAAAAAATCTTTTAATGAATATTTTTACAGGTTTTTGAACACTGGATGGTTAATTTTTTTTTTTTAGTTAAATTGAATAACCAAGTTTAACAAAACACTTTAAACACTTTTTTAACAAAATAAAATATTACAAACATAAATAAAATATAGTATCTCGAAAAAAATTAAAAGAAAATAAAAAAGACAAAAACTGTGGTAGAATATAAATGTAAACACTGCAAAAACCGTACGTAAAAAGTTAAAAAAAAAATAGATAAAAAAACTATAGTAAAAAAAATTTTGAAAGTTTTCACAAAACTAAGATATAAATTTAGTACTTTGTCGACAACATTTTTTGTGCTCTGACATTAAAAGGTAGACCCTATCAGACATTTAGACATATCATTTATTGCTTTGAACACTTTTTTAGTTTTAGTTAAAATAATAAAATTAAGAAAAAAGAAAAAAAAACACGATGACAATAATAATTTTTTTTATAATTTTTGAGTACAAATATTTAAATAGCTTTGTATAAAAAAAGAGAGTAGTAGATTAATAATATCTCGATATCTAAAATTAAAAAAAATTGTTATAACTTCTAGCAAAAACATAATTAGACTTAACTCTTTTAAAAAATAGTTTACACCTACAGTTAATAATTGCCTGCTTCAAATTAAGAAAATACTCAAAATTTCGCTTATATTAGCATGCTTTTTAAATTAAATGTATTTTAATATATTTTTTTACACTTTTATATTTACAAATGAATAAAAAAGTATTCAATGATGCTTTAGTCGTCAGCACTTAGAAATTTTTACAAAGCAAAAAAAAAAAAAAAAGAAACGTTGATTCAGCAGCAACTAAGTTTTTTTTTTTACTTAAATAATTGTATATAAACTTTATTATTCTTTAGAAAACACCTAACTTTTATTGTATTTTAAAATCCCTCTAACCTAATTTTATAAGTACTTTAATGCCTGTACTTTATTCAAATACTAGTTAGTTCTAGCTACTGTTTACATAGTTTAAATATAAATAGTTTTTAACATATTTGCTAATATTAGTCTATCTACTTACTTTGAATAAATATTATGTTACTTAGTAAAGGGTTAAATTTTATCATGACACATTTTTAAAAGTAAGTTACTCAATTAATTAATTAGCAAATCATTTTTTTATTTAAATCTAACTTAAAGTTTTTTATATGATTTAAGTTTTTAATTTTAATTAAGAAATTTTAATTTAACTTTAAAAGAAATAATTTCTTAAGCTTTTTTAGCTTGATCTTTTTCTTTATCAAGTAAAACTAATTTTTTACAACCTTGTTAGCAATTCCTAAATATATTAATTTATAAAGGGTGTTTTTTTATTTAAAAGGTTAATGTACCAAAAAAATATATAGTTATATAAAACATTAGAAGTAGGTTAGATCAACCTAGTGTAAATTATATTTAAAAAATCACACAGAATTAGTATTTGAAAACATAATAAACTATAAGAAAAGTTATACTATTTTTCAAAATAAAAAGCATAATCATAACTTTTGATAAAACCAAATAAAAAACTATCGATGTAAATTCAAATATGCTTGTAGAATAAAAGTGTTAAAAATTAGTAATTAAATATAGTTCGTGTAAAGAAACACTAATTGTCACATAAAAAGCTGAAAATTTAATTTTTGTTTTTTGAGTGTAGAGCTTAATGTTTCTAAGTTTTACAATAAAAACTAATACTTTGACAACTATTGACATGCAAATTCAAAAATTAATAATTAAAATCGATATATTTTTAGCAAAAAAAAAAATTACTAAAAGATAAAGTAACATGTTAACTACACTGAAATTAAAAATATTTCAGTTCATGAACGACAAAAACATAAAGGGTTTAAAAAGTTTTGCCAAAGGACCTACTAAAATATTTTTGTTCTAGTCATACACCACGGATACAGTTTAATGTCTTGTCCAGGACAATCGTTGCATAGTTGCGTAAATATTTACATTATAAAGCTACTCATTCGGTTTTTAATAGTTAAGACTCTAATTAATTAGACTCTAAGTTCCTAGAAAAAGCTAGCTTTAAAAACTAAGTTAGTACAAGTTTTTATGAAAAACAAAAAGTATAAAAAGATATATAGTAATCAAATAACAGTAAAAAATACTACATAGTCACAAAAAAAAACAAACACGCATTTTGTTGTTGAAATTTGTGCATCAGCGTAAGTAAAATATTTGCTTTTAGAAATTGGTTTTTATATAACTGTTACTTAAACTGTTACCTATACACAGTTAGTTTCTAACTAATATTTTATATTTAAGTAGAATAATTTGTAGATTAACAACTTAAGGTTCTTACTCAACATAAATAGTTTCAATGTTTTTAGATAAACTAATGTCTACTAATTTGTAAGCCTAACAATACCAACAGAGAATACACATGTATTTACAGTTCTAAATCAGTATAAGTTATATCTTAATATGTGAAATAATAATCAGATTGGTATATATTTACTTAATTAAATTAATGAGTAAAATATTTTGTTGAAAATAGGTTAGTAAAATGTATCAAAACAGTAAACTAAAACAAACTAGAAAAAAAAACTAAAAAGAACATTTTAGTTAAATGCTTTATAAAGTGCTGAAAGTAAATAAACATATTTAAACCGAATTAATTATATTCAATTTTATTACTTTAATATTACTAATTTAAGATCATCTTTTACAACAAACAAAAAATAAAAAGCCATAAGTGATCTATTATTTTTTATTAAAGTAAAAACTTAACTTGCAATATTTATAACATTTTTAATTTTTTTTTCTATACAATAACATCTAAGAAAAATAAAAATTAATGTTATAAAAGTATAGAAGTCTAAAGAACTTTATAGATCCAAATAATTTTCACTTAACAAACACATGTAAAACGTTTAAAAAAAAGATATTTAAAAATGTTATAGTTTTTTACTTACGTTAAAATATTATAAAAAAACAAAGTTAAATACTATTAGATAAACATAGCGCTGAAAAATCTATCAAAATGAATAACAACAAAATATTTAAAACGATAAAATTAAAAAAAAATCTATTAAAACTAATAAAAATTTATTGTTGACAAGAACGCACTAAAACTGTAACAACTAAGAAAACATTTTTTGTAAGACGATACAATAAAACAAGTAAGAAATTATACGCATTGAATTGGTATACAAAAGTATTTATACGCATTGAGATTTATTTACTGTAAATAAAGTTAATACAAATTTTTTTATTTCATGCTGTATAGTGTCTAATTGTGATCAAAAAAGTATTGAAATTCTTTATAAACAAATACTATACTCGTGATATATCAGCTTTCTACTTTTTTTCAATAAAAAGCTACTAATGAATAAAAACATAAAATATAACAGAATACAAGCATAAACTTTTTTCAAAATAATTTAAGTTTCGCACTTCACATCAAATAAAAACTTTAAAATCAAAAAAGTTAAGATTTTAAAAAATAAAAACTTTTTTTTGTTGAAAGATACCACTTAAATTAGTTATAAAGTAATGGTATAATAATTAAGAAAATAAATGTAAAAATTATTGTACTATAAGTTTCATAAAATAAACTATTTTGATGAATGTGAAGAGGTTACAAAAATTTTGTTTTATAAAATACAAAAATTCCTCAAGGATAAAAATTAATATAAAAAAAAATACTGTATTATTGTTTAATTTAAAATTTAACAAGTATTAATACAAATGTTATATTTAATTTTGAAAGTGTAGTAAAAACAGTACTGGCTATAAATTAACACGAATAAAATATAAACTACTAATATTTGATACTTTAAAGTTTATAACCATAGAAAATTAAGCAAAAACATAAAATAAGGAGTTTGTTTTTTTTGTTAGAAAACGAAAGAAAAATGAGTTAATATTGACATTTTAAAATTAAAAAAGTCATATATTAGTGTTTGAAAACTCCATAGGTTTTTTATTTCCATATCAAAAAATCTAGATTCTTAGAAAATGAGCTATTTACTTTTAAACTGTTTAAGCATGAACTAAAATAACATTTACAATTGCATAAAAATATAAAGGTTTTAGCATAAATTCCAAACTATTAGAAATAAAAAAGTAAAATTTACTCTAAAATATTTCTTTTTTAAATTTATCTCAAGACAGAAAGTTTCATCTGACACAAAAAGATAGATCTAATTCAAATGTAAAAAAAACTACAAAAATTTTGAAGTTTTTGAATTTATCGTTATAAAACAAAAAAACAAACAATAAATCATAATCATAGAAATTAAAGTTAACTGACTTTATAAGTTTAATGCTTACAGTTTTTAAAAATTTCTGTGGCGTGTATTAGTGTAAAGAGTTACGGAAAACACTTAACAAGAAAAAAAAGAAACTTTGTTATAGCAGATTTAAGAACAGGTTTTAATTTTTCTAAAGAAAATAGTTTTTATATTAGTTTTATTGGCTTTTATAAAACCTAAACATTAATGTAACAGTAGTTAGCTCGAATCAATTAATTACCATAGACGATGAAAGCAGTAGCGTCTTTAAAGGTAACTCTACAACCTAGATGACTCAAAATTAATTTTTAAGAAAAGCTACCTTTACAAGAAGAAATTTCATCAGATAAGATAAGAAAAATACGTTGGTACTATGAATCAAAGCTAAATTTTGTAATATTCATGATGACAAACACAATGAGTATTTAGTTTTAAACGGAGAGATTGACTCAGCAGAAATAAAAGCTGCTGATGTTAAGTCAGCTTCATAAATGTTTTGACACCTTTCAAAATGTTAAAAAAAACTAATCAACAACAAATAGTGCCTGCTAGACCTAAATGACAACCTACTATTAAGATATGGTTTTTAAAGAAGCTACTACAAAGAATAATTTTATAATACTATCGTTTAAGTTTTTTTAAAAAATACTTATATTTAGACTATTTAAATACTTTTTGTATTTAAATAAATTTTGTAATTAATGATTGTAAGGTACACTATATTTTTTATTAATTGAAATAGTATCTAATTAAATTTGAGTATAAAACAATTAAATTATTATAATTTTATTAAGGCTTATCGATAGTCTGTTTTTATTTTTTTTTTAATCTATTTCTTATTTAGTTTATCTATTTTAATAATATTTTTGTACTTTTGTTAACATGTTTTGTTTATTTCTATGTATTAAAGAGTTTTATTTTTTTAGAATTATTAATAAGTCGTCGT
This sequence comes from Thalia democratica, assembly GCF_965202585.1. NCBI lineage: Eukaryota > Metazoa > Chordata > Thaliacea > Salpida > Salpidae > Thalia > Thalia democratica. The sequence continues at coordinate 80,678,944 of NC_139165.1, forward strand.
TAAGAATATTTGTTTCAATACCTAGTAAACGAGTACTTTGAAGTAAAGCTGAAAAAATACATATATTTTTATAGTAAAATGTGCGAGCTCAACGAAAAGTTAGTGAAAGTAAGTGCTAGTGATAGCTGTATTTATATAACACAAAAAATAAGTGTAAACACAAATAACTACAAACATGCAAAATAAAAACATGAAAAATATTTAGAAGGCATTACTAAAAGTCATTATTTTTTTAAGCTTAATTTTTTATTGAAGTTCTAACATTAAAAGTTCACATGATACTTTTTTATATAATTATGCAGCTTTGAAAGTAACTATAAAACAAAATACAACAATAAGTGTATAAACTTGTACAAATAAGCAAAAAAGACCATGATTTTTTTATTTAACAAGCTATTTAAAAAAAAGTTTTGACATAAAGTTATAAGAACTATTTTCGAAATACGAAAGCTGTCTTTATTTTTGCCAGTATTTGACTTTCAAAATTTCTCATAAGGAATTAAGAGTTTCTAGAAGCAAAGTTAAATTACAAAAAAGTAGATAGAAAATCTATACAGAAACAGAATAAGATAAAAATACAACAGTGTATAACATTTGTAACAAAAAAAAAAGGTTTAACAGTTTCAATAAAAATTAACATTCACATATTAAATGATTATACAAAACACAAACACAAAAAAAAAGTTTCGCATAAGCTAAATAATAAATTAAACTATTAAAACCTTTAACCATATAAGAATGATATACTTTTGCTATTAAAATAAAAAAAAAAGAAATGTTGCTGTCTACCTAAATTATTTTTAAAAGCATACATTATTACTAAATGCAAAAAAAAATGTAACACAAGGTATGAATACTTTAACAGAAATATTTAAATAAAAGTAGAAATGCCAAAACTAAAATAAAAGAAAAAAAAATTAACTTAAAAGATGTAAACGTAATAAAATTAAAAAAACTTATTTTTTTGATTTTAACTATGTTAATGATTTGAAGTATTAGACATTTTTTAATTAGATTTTGCTAACAGATTTTTAACAACTTACAAAAATAATTTTCAAAACATTATTAATTTAAACTTGCACAATGTTGCTTCTTTTAAAATAAATTGAAAACTTTTTACTTTGTAAAATAAATTAAAAACAAATTGTTTTCTAAAAAGATATAATTTGATTAATTAAAGCAGTTAGCTTAAACTTAAACCTCAGAGAATTGAAAGATATAAAATTAAGTTAACAACATTAGTAGCAATTTTTTATTAGTACATCATAAGCCTAGACATAAGAATTTATTAATTTAGCAAAATTTAAAGACAATTATATAACAAAAAAATGTATTTTTTAAGTTTAAAAGAAAAAGCTTATAAGGAGTAAATAAAACTGCTGACTTTCTTTATAAAATTAAAGTTTAAAACGATCAAGTTGTAGTTATTAGTTAGTTTATAATAAAATTAAACTGTTGCAAACTAAAGGTAAATAAAGAAAAAATAAATGTTACTATTAATTATCTAAAAAATATTTTAAACTATTGCAAAAAAAGAAAAAAAAAACAACAAAATAATTGATATTGAGTTTCTAGAGAAAATGTTTCGATGAGAGCATTTAAAAAATTAAATTTTAAGTTGTATCATTATTTAGATATATATTTTTTCTCCTTTTTTAAATTTAACATTTCTTATATTAGAATGATGAAAAACAAAATCAAAACCAAAGTTTTACAACAAGTTTGAGTGTACTCAACTTTCTTATATTAGAATGATGAAAAACAAAATTAAAACCAAAGTTTTACAACAAGTTTGAGTGTAACGAATAAATATAAATTGAAAATTACTTGAACCAAATTTGATATAATAGTAGCTAATTATAAAATTAAAGTACTTCTTTTTGATGCGATCAAAATTTTTATTTTTAATTTTCGAAACAGCATTTAAGAAAATAACCTTATATAATTATTTAAGTTAAAGGTTTTATGTTTAAAATACTATAAAACTCATTAAAATGTAAAACTTTGTAAAATTCATCTCTATTTAAAGTAGTTGAAAAGTTGATTAAGGTCTGGTAGAAACACAATAATTACTTTTTTAAAAAATACTAGTTTACATTTTAAGAGTAAAAGTATTTCTTAAATTAAAAAAAAGATTGATTAAATTTCTTAAAGAGTAAATTTTACTAAACCTATAAAAAAACTTATAGACATCTTAACTTAAATGTTATAAAAAAGTTATAATATATATTTACAAAAGATTATTAACTTTTCTCAAAATTTATTTACTACAATCAAATTATAATAAAAAACTATTTTATAAAAACCATTCAATGTAAAGTATTAGTAGTAAATTAAATTTAGTAAATTTGGTTATCCTTTTCAACAAACAAAAACTTTGAAAGAAAAAAAACCTTATTTAAAAGAAGTTTGTTGCAAATAAAAAACAAATATGTTTTAAACAAGTAATTGAGAAGCTAAATTTGTTTCTTATATTATTTTTGTAAAAGTTTAGGGTAATTAATCTAATAAAATAATAAAAATTTATGTAATATAATATAATAAGATAATTTATCAAATAACAACAAAGACTCAATTTTTACTATACAAAAATCATGAGAAAGTTATTTATGGTTTTTCTAAACTGAATAATAAAAAAAACAAGATAGAAAACTGTTTGGTCGTCAGTTTAACTTAGAAGTCTACAAACTAAAAGTTATAAGCAAAATATTTATAAAAACAGTCAAATGAATATTTACATATAACATAATTATTGAAGAACTGTTGTGGTTAAACTTCCAAATCAAAAGTTTATTGAAATAAATATTTATATTTCTGAAAACTTTTTTACTTTATTTATAATTTATCGACTGATTTTTTCTTTACTTGTGTTTCATTAAGATATTTTGCTTAATCAATCGATAGCATACACTTAAAAACAACAATATTTCAAAATTGTAAGTTAAAACAAAAAAAAAAGTGTCAATAGTGTACAACTATCTTCAAGTTAAATACAGGTATATTAAATACGCACCATTTTCTATATTGAGTTAAGTTTAAATACTTTTATTGTTATTGAATAAAAGTCTACTGTTAAAATATAGAGTAAAACAAAACTTTTAATATATATTTATTATGTTAATGACATGCTAATAAATAAGCAGTAAACTCTTTAAATTTTAAGGAAAATAATGAACAGCGCAGTGTACATTTTAAGTAGTCAAGATAGAAAAAAATACATTTTTATGTGATAAAACCCTTAAATATACGGTAAGTAAGTATTATCTTATCATTTACAATAAATATGTAAGACCAAATTTCATATTTTAAGAGTTGTTTTATGCAACATGATTCACCCTTTAGGGCCCATCAAGGGCGAACCATAGTTTTATACAACAATTCTACAAAATATGACAATTTTACATATTTCTTATAACTTAAGTAATATTTCGTCTAAACTAAGATTTTAAGTTTGCCTAAAATATAAAAAGGCTGCAATTATAATACTTTCTAAAAATAATCTAGATATTATTTTAAACACCATATCAAACCATAGGTAATATAGCATTAAATTTTGAAGAATATACTTTTAAAACCCTATTTTAATAGTAGATTTTAAATTAGGTCTAGCGAACACAATTTGTTGTTGATAATTCTACTTCTAACATTTTGAAAGATATCAAAAAATTTATGTAACAAACCATAATTCTCCAAAACAGCAACTTTTACTTCTGCTAATCAATTATTTTTCTTAAATTTCGTTAGCTGACCTTCATCTGATGAAATGTATCCTTCCAATTATTATTGCTGTTCTTAAAATCATGGTTTGCCTTATCGAGAATTTACTACTGTCATCGTCTATGAGTACAAATGTATTTAAATTTTCTAATGCAACTTAAATTTAAAACTAATATAAATAATTTAAAAGTTAATTATTTTTAAACTGTTATCTTTTAATCTTTTAAACATATTCTTAAATTTACCTTTACAGTTAATTTTTGATAGTATTTTTTCTAATGAATTTAAATACAACTAACTAAAAAAAGCAATGTTTTAAAATAAGATTTGTTTTTAAAGTTTGTTATATTTAAAAAAATATGCTAAATTGGTTACATATTCTTAAAAAACTCAAAAATTAATAAAATATTGTTTTATTCTAAAATATTATATCTAAGTGGTTATTTTCAATTATTATACATTTTATTCAAAACAATATAAATAATTTTTAATTTTAAGATAAAATTTAAAAGATGTAAATAACTAGTTTTTAAACAAATAACAACTAACTACGTTAACTTCGTTAACTTCGTAAATTTCTAAACTCTTGTTCCATTAACCATTCCAGTCATAGTAAAATCAAAATAAATTTACTTTAAAAACCATAAAAAAGCTTAGAAACATACTGTTTTAGTGCAAAAAAAAAAAAAAACAATTGAAAAGCAAAAACAATAGTAGCCATTAAATTCAAACAAAACGATTAACTAAATTCTTAGTTTAAACTTGTAAAAAGTAAAGAGCATTTTAGCATAGTTAACTAAAATCACAATTACAAAACTACAATATTTATACAAATAAAAAAACCGAAGAAAAGCTGAAAAACAAAAAACAACCAACAAATCCTGACACATACACACAATAACTATAAATTCGCAAAACTTGATCAGTTTGTTCAACTATATTAAAAAAACTATTAACTGTTACAAGGTTTTAGCCTAGTCATAAATATTAATTACTATTCTTGTACTATTTGTTATTTTTTAAGTTATTGAATTTATTTATACAGAGAAAAAAAGATAAAACTATAACAAAAAGCTTATGTACTTTATAAAATATTTGAAAAGTTGTGAAGTATTAGCTGTTATTTTTAAAAGTGTTTTAAAACTGTATATTAACTTGTGGTTCTTAAAATAATATCTAAAAGATGTATTGTACAAAAATACTATTTAGTGTAGATATTAACAAATTACCTTTTTTAAATTCGTAAAATTTTAAAATCTTGGTGCAGTTTACCACTTTAGTGAATATTTAAAATAACATTTGAAAAAAAAAACATATAATTATTAGTTGAAGTAAAGAAAAGTATCATTAAAGATAGTAAAAATGATTTTTTTGAAAATTCAATAAAACTAAAATTTTAATTATTTTATAATAAATAATATGAGGATTCGTTTGACTGATGTAAAAAAAAAGTTTATAAATTAAACAAAACTAGAAAAATTATTCAACAAATTTTAAAAATCAAGCAAAAAAATACTTAAAAGACCAAAGTTTAGTTTAATTGGAAAAACAAAAACTACGTCGAGGTTTTAAATTAATTAAAACGATTAATAAACAATCATGAAGTAAAGTTAAACTAAGATATTGATAGAAATATGTACTGGAATTGAACACAGTTTTATGCAAAAAATAACAAAAAAGCTATTTAAATTCTTCAATTTCAAAGTCTTGTTGTAGTAAACTATTCTAGTTATTAGTAAGAACTAAATAAATTTACATTTCAAATAACTATCATATATAATGATATATTTTATTAAAGTAAATGTTTTTTAAGCCACTAAAAGTAAAACTTTTCTTGAAATTTCAATAACAATTAATGTATTGTCCTAAACAAGACGTTAAAAGGTATTCAATTGGTGTGCAACACGATAACCGAATGGTTCTTTCTTGCATTAGGTTCAAGGACCAAATAATTTGAGCGCATATATTTGTCGTTCAATAAACTTACTAATAAAATATAAAACCAAAGCTTAAATTCACACTTATAAAAAAGTATAAGGGTAGAGTTATATTGTTTTGAAAACGTATATAAATATTACATAAAATTATGAAAACTAATCAACAAAAAGAAACAAAACAATCAAAACATCAAAATACAGCCTTATTGAAAAAAAAAACCGCATGGACATCAGATTTTAATAAAAAGTATAAATAAAAAACTTAAAGTATAAATATTTTAGAAAATTATTGGAAATAATTATTAAAATCATACATTATATTAGAGAAAAAATAAACAAGGATATATGAATGTTATTTAAAAAATCTTATCGAAAATTGTTCAAAACCATGTTATTAAGTTACCGAAAGAAAAACTTAAATAATAAATCAACAAACAAAAAATATTTGATAGCTTTCAATCAGTGAACAAAATCATTTCAACAACCTAATATTTAATAAAACTTGTTTAATTATATCAAAAACTGATATTTAGAATTAAGAATAAATTAAGTTACATATTAAAAACTAGTCATTTATTATATTATACATTGCATAATTGTATAAAGTAAATAAAAAATGTATGCATTTTTTAGTTTACTATCTTTTAAAATTATGATTTAAAATTACTTTCATTTCAATTAGTTTTAGTTTATCAAATTTCTATATAACTTTTTTACGATTTATAAATACTAAGCAAATTTTTAAACTATAAAACGAAACTCAATATTGTCTCAACTTAAAATGTTTAATACATATTCTCTATTCATATTCTGTTCACAAAAAACACTTTTTTATTTGCTAATGCACAAATTTCGATAATGCTTTGATTTGATCTCAACTATTATGAAAAATTACGTGAAAAAAAAAACAATGAACGTTACTATTTTTAAAACTAAGAAAGCATTAAATAAAAAAATTGTCATAAATACATAAATTATAAAAAAAGTAAACTATACTTCGTATTTTAATTTTTTTTTTCTTGTTTTTAGTATTTTCTTTTTCAACTAACAAAAAACTAATAATACTAGTAGTTAGACATAAATTAAAGTAATATTTAAAAAGTTATCGAGTAGTCTATTAAGCTGTTAGTAATAAATTACTAAAAAATAACCTAAAAACTACCGTAATCTAAAAAGAGGAGTTATAGAAAGAATTACCAACACTATGTATAAAACAAGTATAATATTTTATAACAAGTATATCATAAACGAGTCTATTAAAGCTCTAGAACGTATTTACATATAGATATGTTTAAGTTTTGATTAGACATTAACTTATGGATTGTAGCTTTTGTTTTATTCCAGTTAGTTTATAACTTGAAACTATTTTGTATACTTTTTTGTCAACAAAAATATTCTAGAAAATATTTTTTGTATAGAATACACTTTGCTAACAAGGTTTTTAAAAGTTATATACTTTTTAATAATTATAAACTAAGCAGTAATCTTATTTTTAAATTACAGTTTACTAATATTATAGATAGCTTTAGTGGTAGTTTAAATTAACATAGTTTAAATTAACATAGTTTTAGTTTTAATAACTAAAATAATTTATTACCTAATAATTTAATATAAAGGTGAAATTACATCAGTATTAACACTATGTAACGATAAACGTTATAAGTGAGCCAAAAAACAGTGTACATCATTTGTATTTTATTTGTCGCTTTTAAAAGTTACTTACTATATAAATAACTCATGAGCGACTAGTAACAATATATCAGTACAAATCTCTCTCTAAGCAACGATAAACTCTGTTTTGGTTTTTAAGAACATCATTTGTAAATTCACCTTTTAAAAAATAAGTTTTAAGTATTTTGTTTGAACTTTAAATGTCTATCTATTACAAATGAATCTGTATTGTGTCATATATAATTAAAGCGGGGAATTAAAAATCTAAAAGTTAGGCTAGTTTAACTGTTTTTTTATTAAGAGTTATATAATTTAATTATTAGTTGCTGCTGAATATAATACTAGTTAACTAACATTTTTGTATAAAAGTTAAAATCTACTAACTGCATAACCAAAAAAAGGCAGGAACTTTTAATTCTTTAACTTTTTCTGTGTTGTTTCACTTTGTTGACATTTTTCGTTTCGTAGCATTTTTTATTAGCATTTCTGCAACCGTTTAGATTAGAAGTTTAAAATTTATTCGTTGATCAGTAAAAAATCAGTATATCTAAAGTATTTTACTTTTGAAAAAACAAATAGTTGCTTAATAATTAATGATAAAAAAAAACTCACTTTCTCTCTTTTCTCGTTCTGAAGCGGAAGATTTTGTAGCCGAAAAAGTTTTGAATTTTTCTAAGTCTTTTTGTAGTGTTATCTCTTTTTCTGTTAGCATTTAATTTAGTAACTAAAAGTGGGTTAATACTTTATAATAAAAAAATTATCTAATATATCTTTTTTTTAATTAATATATTATAAATTCTATAAAATAACTAAATAATTAAGTCATAAACTAACTGTTTTCTAGTTCTGAAGTTGAAAGTTTCGTAGTCGAAGAATTGTTGAATTCTCCTCGTCATCAGTGGCTCCTTTATGGGTTTGTAAGTTAAATGTTCTTTACGCGGACTTTTATTTATTTTGTATGTTTTCTGTACTTCATTGTCTTTGTCTTCATTGTTCTCATGTGTTTCATTTTTCTGCGAAATGCCTTTGTAATTGTTTTGGTTCTGCAGAAGTTTCTTTGTTTCTCTACCAGTTTTCGTCGCACCGCTTAACTTTGTCTGACTCTCCTTATGTTTAACGTGAAACTTTATCTTTTCGTTTAGAACAACTGGGTTACTGTTCTTTAATTTCTTCGGTTCTACAAGCTGCGCTTCGTCGAGTTTGCGTTTACATGACAAGTTGTTCACTTTTATATCCTTTTTAACAGGCAAGCACGTGTATGTAGTCGGCTTCTTCTTCAGTGAAACAAGTTGTATCTTATTCGGTTGCACTGTTGTTACACTACATGATTCTCGTTTACGCGATGGCTCTTTCTCTGTTAACACGAGAGGCTTCTTCTCTGGAGTCCTTGGAGCTGCATTTTCGAGTTTAAAATTCTTCTGTTGCTGAACTTGAGAATCACTTGACTTTCGTTTACGCGGTGCCATCTGCGTTTCGTTGTCTGCGGTCGGCAAAAGTTTGTTTACTTCGGGTTGAGTTTGAATTTCCTGATGACAAGATGGTGTTTCCTTTCTTCGCTCAGTCGTTCTTTCTTTGTTATAAGTTGTAGGTGCACATTTATCTTCACTGATGGTAATAACAGGCTCCTCAACGACTTTTCTCTTGCAATTCGTTTTATTTTCAACTCCTGCTTTGCTCTTGCTTGCGGTTTCTTCTACTTTTCTTAATTTGTGTAGTTCAGGCTTTCTTGTGACAACTAGATCTGAGAATTTGTTTTTGCATGCAGGCAAAAGGTCAATTGTAGATAATTTTACTTTTCTTTTTATCTCGGTCGAAGACAGTTTTATTTTTTTTGGTAAAACTACGACGCTTTGCACCATCTTTCGTTTTAGTTGTTTTTCATTTACACTGTGTCTAAGCTTATCAACTTTATTTATGTTTTCATTAGGTTCAATACTGTGTTTCTTGGATCTTTTACTTTGTGAATCGTGGAGTTTTATAAACTGTTTTAGTTTTCCTTTTGTTTCGTTTTCTTGACGAGTTAAGTTCTTGTTTTTAAAGCCTTCTTTTTTATTAGTATTATTTCTTTTCTTTGATGAGTTTGTTTTAATTTCAGTAGATTTTCTTTTTCTTTTACAGGTTTTCAACATTTTAATTTGCCTAATAAATTTTTCTTTATTTTTTCTTATTCGTTTTCTCAAAAAGTTTAGATCAGCGTTTATTCCAGCCTTATCGCATAACATTTTGATCAGCTCTAATCTAAAGTCTTCACGACAAAAGGCCTGATTGAGATCTTCCTTGGTCAACTTGACGGAAGATTTTATTTTCAAAATTTTCCGAAAGAGCATTACTTGACTTTCGCTCAACCCTATAACGTTCAAGTTGAGGCAGGTGCACACTGAGCAGAGTCCGTCGACCAGTAGAGGGCATTGCAGACAGTGTGCCCTGTTGCACGCGTAATTGCTGCAAATGATGAGATGGTCGCTTTTGTCACCGCACCTGGTGCAGAACTCGCCTTTTCCAACTCCGCTTATCTCCAACTCTCGAGCGATCCTCAGGCGTTTTTCGGCCAGCGCTTCCTTTTTGAAATCGAGCTTTTCAAAATCGGGTTGTTTGTTTGATTTAATAGAAGACAAAACTTCTTCGAGAAATTTGATGCAGCATATGCCGCAGTTAAAGTTGTCCTCTTGCATGGGGTGCGAAGCTGTTACAGGAGTTATCTCTTCTAGCTCGCCCCACTTTTCTTTGACGTTTAAAACTTTGTTCCTTTCCTTAAAGTACTTTGTCAAGTTTTCAGCAAATTTCGAAGATTCTTCAAGCTCTCTTTCGGGAAAAGCTGGGTCGAGCCACAGCAGTACTTTTCTTTTAGCGTCAAAATAAACGAAATTAAAGTGTTTGTTTTTAAGCATGAAGGCTACAAAGCCATCGTATTTGTCCAAGTTTTGTTTCCTAAATATCTTGAAATTAAACTCTCCTTTAAATATTTGTAAAATATACTCTGGCCTAAAGTATAATAAATTACTGCACTCGTACTTTTTAATCAACATTTCAGCGTACGGGTTCATATTGAAAGTACTCATTTCGCTTTTACCGATAATTTTGCTGAAGTCAACAGAAGAGACATTTTCAGGTGTTTTAAAGATTATTGACTCACAGTTCTTTACATTACTTAGGTTTTTGTGAATTTTTTTGTTTTTTAGGTATTCATTTGTTATTTGATCGAATTGTTGTCTTATGTTTGTCTTAACATTGCAAAAATAAAACTTGTTGTTTGGCTTTGCAATCATTTTCAAGTATTTTTCAAAATCTTCTGCATCAATCTTTTTAAAATCTTCTTCCTCGTCACTGGAGACTATTATATTTGTTACGGTAATGTTTTTTATATTTTCATTTGTTTCGCCTTTCTCATATTCTTCGACTATATTGTTATGTTTGATTTCTTTTTGTTCTTCTAAGTCATCTAAAATTCGATTGGCTTCTTCATTTTTTTTCTTTTGTTTTTCGATGTTCTCACTGTAAATATGTTATTAAATAAAGTTAAGAGTTCGGGAACGTTTTTTTTTTAATTAAAGTTTTAGATAGTTTGCATTTTAGTTTTTGCTGTTTTATGACCAAACACACAAAAATAAATGATTTATTAATTAAATACACTATCATTTTGCTTTTTGAAAAAGTTACGTTTAAACACAAACTTTATAACTATATTATATATTATTATTTTAACTATAAATCATTTACTGAATTTACAAATTAAGTCGTGACTCGGGTCAGAACAAAATCTAGTTAACTATTATTTCAGAAAGTTAAATAAATAAAACTTTAGTTGTTCTAAAAAAGTATCTAAATTTATAATAATTTTTTTCGTAATATTTTTTTCTTTATTATTATAAATTTTGTTGCAGTTTTAATTTTTTTTGTAAGGTTTTTACTTTTATATGTACTGTAGTGTTAATTATTGTTGGTATTACGTTATGTTTAATTTTATACAGCCATTTAATCCATTGAAAATGTCAATAAATGAAAAAAGCTTCAGTTTAGTTCATTATTTCATTGGACAGCTTTGTTTTGAGCTTTATTTTTTAATTATTTTTTATATCTAAGTACTAATTAGTTAATTGTGAACACATGTAAAAAGATCTGTTCATTTGGTAGTTCGATTTACAGAAAACTAAAACAATTAATGAGAAGTATTAAAACTGATTTAATAAATCAAGTTTGTATTATGGTATATGTTATTCAAATTAAATAAAATTAACAATGAATTAAACTTATGACTGTTTGAAATCTTGATTATTAATAAGAGAGAACTATTTAAATTTCTAAATTATTTTCAAAAATGTTATACTATAAATATTACTTTTTTTAGTTGTATAATAACTAAGAAATATTTTTAAACTGTATATTTTACATTTAGGAATTTTACTTTAGTTGGTTTTTTTTATCTAAATTGTTGTTTTGTAAGCGTTTTGTAGGAATGTAAAGTTAGCTTTTCACACATATCAAAAGAATCTCTTAACTAGTTTGAACTAACACTTTAAAATATTTAGTACTATTAATGACACATCCAAAAGCAATAGTTTTTTAGTGCTTTTGGTAATTTTTTTTTACTTATTTTTTTATTAATCAATCAGCATTGAAATTTGTTTATCAAGTAATAAAACTAATTTATTGTAATTAAACATAGTTGGTTTAAAAACAAACTAAATAAAAGGTAGTTGAAAAACAGTTTTATTTTTTTTCATATTATAGTATGTTTTGAGTACAATACGTTAAAAAAATAGGTGTTAGGTTTAAAAATATTTAAAGTTTTATTTGGTTTGACTAAATTTAAAATGATGAAGTTTAAAACTATTTCAGACCAAAACTAACTTACAGCATAATTACATAAACTCAAAACACTTAACTTAAAAGAAGCTTAATTAATTATATGGAAAAAATATATAAACTAAAATACTTAAGTAAATAAACTTTTATACCACAAAAATCAGCTCGTGACTATTACTTTATTTGGCATGCTTCAAATACTAAATTAAATACTAACGTTTTCAAAACATCTAAAACGTCTAAAATGACTTTTGTGTCTTCATTTTCTTTCTGCTCGTTCGTTTTAATATATTTTTCATTCTCACTTAAATTTAAAACTAAAACTCATCAAAAGTAAATAACATTTCATGTAACAGCCACGTTACATCAATAAAAAAAGTTTTTTTTAGTTTTTTTAACTTTAAATTTTCCAATTTAGTACTTTGAAAGACTAAAACTGTATAGATAAAAGTATTTAACAATGTTTTTAGTCAAAAAATGAATACTAGTTTATATAACATCATGCCCACTAAATAAAATGTTTGTTTTAAACCAATAATCAAATAAACTTAAGTTAATTAATTAAATCTACCTTTCCATGCAAAGTGAAGCGACTTCAGATTTTACAGTCTGTTTCTCTTCAACAACCTCTTCATCCAGAATCCCAGTTGGTTGCTTTTTGGTGAAGTCGAAACCGTCTTCATCAGAATTAGAAGAGTCAGACAGGTAGAATCTGCATGTTTTTAAGAATTTGAATAAATAATAAGCTCGATATATATCTAAACACCACGAGTTTAGTAACTAATAACATGTTTTAAGATAATTCAAACTAAATATTTTTATGTTTTCAACTTGGTATTAGTTATAAAAAGTTAAAATTAAACTTAATTATTAAGTCATTGCAAAAGTTCTCTTCTGATGGTTTTTTATATAGTATTTTTAAATTAAATGATAAAGTATGATTTTTTTTTTGCAATAGGTAGTCAAATTTGTTGTGAAAACTAAAAAAAATAGTTAATAAACAACGTTATACGTTTTCAAAACAAATACAAATACTTTTTATAAGTACTTCAATTGTAGTATTAAGGAAAGTTAAACAAAGTTTTACCTGAAATCTAAAAAACTATTACAAAAGTATTAAAAAAAGTATTTCAAAATCTAAACTACTAGTTCTTTAAATTTTCAACTTAGTTCGATTTGTTATGAATTTAAATTTAGTAAGCAATAGATGTTTTTTTTTTGTACTTCAACTTAACTTTGATTAAGCAGAGACTAAATTAAAAGTATGATTTGATTCAACTCACTTGCTTGACATGCTTTTAAAAAGTTTCCTAGTAGTAAATCCAACTCTGTTGTCGAATGTTTTCTCAGAAACTTGTTTCTTATTTGAACACTTTGTGCTATAAAAAAAAATAAAACAGTTTTCCGAATGTATCTAAAATTTATACTCGTATATATTTATTAGTAAAGTTACGTATAGTCATCATCTTTCCAACCGTTTATTTAAGCTTTAATAAATAAAATAGAAATTTGATTTTACGTTTATTAAATAAAATTTATGTAAAACTGTTTTTCTTTATAAAAAGTGAAAAAACATAATATAAATTTCACAATGATAAAATAATCGTGTTAAAGTCTTTTTAAAATTAGCTTGAAATAGTAAGAGCGTATAAATAGTATTATTATCTTTGCATTAAACTTTACACTGATACAAAACAATAATTAATGTTGTCTGGTTTTAAAAAAGTAAAATAACGTTAAGAATTTTAATGTGGACTTTAGATCACTTTTCTTAAGGTAAAACAGTATTACACTAAAATTCACAATAATTTATACTGCTTTATATAAGTTTATTAAATTATTTACAATGTAAAATTTTGTTAATTAATGGTTATTGTATAAAATTTTTCGTAAAACACTGTTTATTTTCTTTGTTTTGATATATAGCAATTATTACACCTTTAAAAATAATTTAAGCAACCTTTTACAGAAACTTAACAAAATTTAAGTTTTTTAAAGTCTTACTTTAAAACTTCTTGAACAATAGTATAACTTTTAACTCTGATTAATAATATTGATTTATATTACAAAACAATTAAATTTTGTTAAAAAAAATACTTTTTTTAAAATAAAGTATAAACAAAAACTATTGCAAAAAATACAATATTGCTTCTACTATCTTTGAAAAAATGAACAAACACACGTTTTTCTCTTACTAGTGCTTTTGTTTATTTACACGTTTTCAGGTAATAAACAGCTTAAACTGTTTACACATTTAAAAAATTTATAAAGTAAAAAAATTAAAATTAAAAACAATTTTTTTTAGATAAAAAAATTCATAAATGAAATCCATAATAAAAATAAGCTAGTTGCCTTATAAATAAATATTAAAAACTAAGATTTTAAGAACTAACAACTTCAAACGCATACAAGTAAACAAACTAAAACACCATGTACAAAAATGTTCTTTTCATAAAATCGTAAAATACCAGGCTCTAAATTTTAGTCCTCAAAAAATATTAAGTCCCACAAATTGTCTTATCTAAGTCAATAGCTGCATTTTTTATATTTTGTTAAAAAAATATGTTGCTTCCCTTTTTGGCTAGACAATTAAATGTGTTGAGCAAGAAAAGTTAAGCTAAACACATTTAATTGTATAGCCCAAAATGGAAGCAACGTACTTATTTATAAAAGCAAAAATTGCAAAAATTTTATATTATGCGGAAAACATTACAACTATAAAAACATTACAGATGAAAGTAATTACATAAAAACATTTGAAAACAGAATAATATAAAAACCAAATTTAAACTCTAAAAGTTTTAGAATTTATTCTGCAAAATGTTCAATATGCAACGAAATCTATGTAGGTCAGACTGAAAATAGTTTTAATTAAAGATGGAACGTATATAAAGATAACTAGCAAATATTATAAATAATACTAAACTCGAAAACGATTTAAATTGTAAGCAAAATTTACAGTAAATAAAAAAAACATTGCAGTAAGTATTTTTTGTTTTTGTTGTTTGTAACTAAATAGTGTTTTTGTTAATTTTACAGATAAAACTTAATGTCCTTTTTTATTAATAACAAAGTTTAAACACAGTTAAATTGAATTTTAAAGAATGCAGTTTGTTGTTTAAAAAACTAAAAAAATTTAACACATTTTTTTTCCACCTCTTTTTTATAGTTTAGAACTAATAGAGTAAATTGCTTGTAAACTATTTTTTATTTAAATGTACAATATTGACTTAGCTTTGATTTGAAGTTTAAAATTTAGATTTTCATTAAAACATGCTTATAAATTAATTTATAAATTTTACAGTTAAGAGTCAGAGATAATAAAACAAAGCTAATAATTTGGTTTTATACACTGTTTAAAATTTATTAGTAGCATAATCGTTTCCTTTTTCAGAAAATATTTCTAAAATTAAATTGTAAAAGAAACATGACAAAATTTTCTGTTGTTAAAGCAAATCTTATATTTAGTTTAAAACTGTTTGTAATGTAATAGTTTTTTAACTATTTTAGTGTTGCTTTCTTTAATAGTTGAATAACATTAAAGCACATTTTTGACTTAATTAAAATACTTTTTTAAGTATTTTATTGTTTAACGGATTATCTTTTTTGCATATAACAAAACATTATAAGTCTTATATCAGAGTAAAATACAAGACATATTTTTTGGTTTGAAATTATTAACAAAAACATTGACTTTTCTGAAAAGATTTATAAGTAGTAAGTTGATATACAATTATTTTCAAGCTGAAAATATACTATACTAAACAAACATTTCTTACGATTCTCTCAAAGTTAAACATTACGTACAACTTCTTAATGGATTAATTTAATACAAACTTAAGATGTAATAAACTAAATAATTGTTAAAATAAGATTAGAATGTTAGTGAACTACAAAATAATTATTTAGTGCTAGAATCTAATTTTCATTACTCTTTGTTTAAAAAATGCAAAACAAACTTCAAAATTAAAAATTTTAAGTAAATATTTAGGTATTTTTGATTACTGTAAAAGTATTTTATCATTCTATTTGAAGTATTTTAGTGTTTAACGGATTATCTGCTTTTGTAAATTGCAAAACATTTTAAGTTTAGAATCATGAATAAAATAAAATATAAATTTTTTTTTTGTTGCTAAAGATCCTTTTATATTTAGTTTTTTTTTCTTACAATGCGTAAATTAAAAATTATAAAAGTATAAACTCTTCATAGAAAATAACTTACTTCTTATCAACGTTGTCAGCAAAAGTTTTTCCGGTTTTTCTATTAAGCTCCTTTTCTCCTTCTAGAACTATTGGGACAATAACATCATTTTGTACTTCTTTTCCAACGTCCACTGTTTTCTTTTTTACAGATACAGAATCAACATTTTTTCTGAACCTATTTTTATAAAAACATTTATTAAGTTAAGGTTGGTAAAGTTGAATCAATATTATTTCAAAAGTTAAGGTACTTTATACTTAAACAAAGATTTATACTTACGATTTATCACCATTTTCAAAAGTACCAGTCATTACCGATTTTTGCGGCTCGTCGTCAAAAACTTTTAAGTTCTCAACAAAAAATTGACTTTTCTTAAATGATTTATAAGTAGTAAGTTAATTTTACAATTATTTTTCAACTCAGTTTATACTATACTATACAAACATTTCTACACGATTCTCTAAAACTTGAAACATTACGTACCAACTTCTTATTTGGGTTAATTAAATATAAACTTAAGCTAATATAAATTGCATAACTGTTTAAATAATAATAGAATGTTAGTGAACTAATAAAAATATTTAGTGCTAAAGTCTAACTTTCATTACTCTTTGTTAAAAAATGCAAAACAAACTTAACAATTAAAAATTTCTAGTAAAATTTTAGGTCATTTTGATCTATGTAAATGTGTTTTGTTATTGTTTTTAAAGTATTTTAATGTTTAACGGATTATCTTTTTTTTGCACATATCAAAACATTTAGTTTTAAATCAAAAATAAGATACAAAACATATTTTTTGGTTGCTGAAAATCCTTTTACATTTTAATTTCTTTTTTTCACATTGAAAAATTCAAAATTATAAAAGTATAATCTCTTCATAGAAAATAACTTACTTCTTATCAACGTTGTCAGCAAAAGATTTTCCGGTTTTTCTATTAAGCTCCTTTTCTCCTTCTAGAACTATTGGGACAATAACATCATTTTGTACTTCTTTTCCAACGTCCACTGTTTTCTTTTTTACAGATACAGAATCAACATTTTTTCTGAACCTATTTTTATAAAAACATTTATTAAGTTAAGGTTGGTAAAGTTGAATCAATATTATTTCAAAAGTTAAGGTACTTTATACTTAAACAAAGATTTATACTTACGATTTATCACCATTTTCAAAAGTACCAGTCATTACCGATTTTTGCGGCTCGTCGTCAAAAACTTTTAAGTTCTCAACAAAAAATTGACTTTTCTTAAATGATTTATAAGTAGTAAGTTAATTTTACAATTATTTTTAAACTCAGTTTATACTATACTATACAAACATTTCTACACGATTCTCTAAAACTTGAAACATTACGTACCAACTTCTTATTTGGGTTAATTAAATATAAACTTAAGCTAATATAAATTGCATAACTGTTTAAATAATAATAGAATGTTAGTGAACTAATAAAAATATTTAGTGCTAAAGTCTAACTTTCATTACTCTTTGTTAAAAAATGCAAAACAAACTTAACAATTAAAAATTTCTAGTAAAATTTTAGGTCATTTTGATCTATGTAAATGTGTTTTGTTATTGTTTTTAAAGTATTTTAATGTTTAACGGATTATCTTTTTTTTGCACATATCAAAACATTTAGTTTTAAATCAAAAATAGGATACAAAACATATTTTTTGGTTGCTGAAAATCCTTTTACATTTTAATTTCTTTTTTTCACATTGAAAAATTCAAAATTATAAAAGTATAATCTCTTCATAGAAAATAACTTACTTCTTATCAACGTTGTCAGCAAAAGTTTTTCCAGTTTTACCATTAAGTTCTTTTTTTCCTTCTAGAACTATTGGGACAATAACATCACTTTGTACTTCTTTTCCAACGTCCACTGTTTTCTTTTCGACAAAAACAGAATCAACATTTTTTTTGAACCTATTTTTATAAAAACATTTATTAAAAATAAATAAGTTACGGTTGGTAAAGTTCAAGAAATATTAGTTTAAAAGTTAAGGTACTTTATACTTAAACAAAGATTTATACTTACGATTTATCACCATTTTCAAAAGTACCAGTCATTACCGATTTTTGCGGCTCGTCGTCAAATACTTTTAAGTTCTCAACAAAAACATTGACATTTCTGAAATAATATATAAGTAGTGAGTTCTTACTAAAAATTTTTTAGCTCAGTTTATACTATACTAAACAAACATTTCTACACGATTTTCTCAAACTTGAAACATTACGTACAACTTCTTATTGGTTTTATTTAATATAAACTTAAACAAATATAAATTGCATAACTGTTTAAATAAGCACAGAATGTTAGCGAACTACAAAAACAAATTGATTAGTGCTAAAATCTAACTTTCATTACTCTTTGTTAAAAATATGCAAAACAAAACTTTAAAATTAAATACATATAGTAAATTTTAATGTGTTTTTTATTAATTTAATAATATTTTGTTATTTTTATTGAAGTATTTTAATGTTTAAGGGATTATATGTTTTTGCACATAACAAAAAATGTTAAGTTTACAATAAAAAATAAGATTAATTACAACACATATATTATCTTGCTATAGATCCTTTTATAATTAACGTTCTTTTTATACATCGAATAATACAAAAACTATAAAAGTATAAACTATTGATAGAGAGTAACTTAGTATATCAAATTAAGAATAAACTTAAAGGAACCGTATATAATCTCTATATTATCGCTTTAATTATTTTACAATTTGATTAAAAAGGACAATGTTTGTTCGAAAAGAATTTACCAAAGAATTTTTAGTTTATTTTGTTTCATGTTTTGCTTTAGTTGTATATATCTATAATTTTTTGTCATCATTAGTTAGTTAAATTAAAGCTAAACTAGTAAGAATTTACTCAAAATATTATCTGTTTGGAAACAAAAAACAAGTATAATAATATGAAGTCATAAAGTTGCTAAATAACACAGTAAAAAATATTGTGTTTTGATACGATATAAACCTTAAAAAGTAAAATGGATACACAATCAATTCGTTATTTTTGAATATTTTAAACATTTAAGTATTGTTATTAAAGTGTTTTTATTAAACTAAGTTTTACATTGTTTGCTTTTAAATTTAACAGAATTTTTTGTTTTTTAAACAGAAGTTTTACTTTTAAAAAGACAACAATAATTTAATTAAAACATTTACTATTTTGCTAAATATTTTTCTACTGATTCAGAAATTTGTCAAAGTTGCTTAACAAGTTACCCACGTCTTATAACCATTGTCAACAGTATCGCTTTTCTTTTCTACGTCCTTTTTCAAAGTTTCAAGCTTTTCTAACCTAAAATATAAAAGCATTTTAATATTTTATTTAATCCAAAAAAAAAAAAAGTTATTTATGATTTATCTAGCAAAACAAAATAAATTTTTAAGAAAATAACTTACCATGGTGATCAAGATTAAAAAGGCTTAAACAAGTAATAACAGTATATACAAATTTTTAACTTAAACAATTTCTAAATTTATAAGAAATGTATTAGAAATGTAACACGATTTATTATGAAAATAAGTAAGTACTATTTAACTAACATAACTAATTTTAAATACAAATTTTGTAAAAAATTAAGCTTTATTAATATTAAACGACAATAATTTGATAGTAAAACTACAATTTTTTTGTTAAAGATTTATTTCTCAAAGTAGCTTAAGTTTAAGAAATCTAGCTTGCACAAAAATATTTTTACAAACAAAAAAGTATTTTTGAGATGTATATTTATCTTCAGTAAAATTAACAATTTTGTTTCGATTAAAACAACTTTGTAAACTAATTTTTGTTCAATTTAAATCGCTCAATGTAATGATTTGAGGTTTTAAATTAATTTTGTGTCTTTTTATCTTTTATGAAAATTATATACTATAACTTTAAAAGTTTTTTGAGATCAAAACAAAAACTAACAAAACTATACAAGTAATATCTTGAATATATACACTCATGGTTTTACAAATACATTAGAAATATATAGTTTTTACTAAACTATTTCAGTAACAGTATAATTATATAATTAATATACAATTGACATATTTGTATTGCAAGACAGCTTTAACAACAACAAAAGTACAAAACATTATATTAAAAAAGGGAAAAATATTTGTTGAGATTTATATATAAATTAAAAAGTACTTGAGCTTTTAAATATAAAGCGGATTTGTTTTAAATTGTAGCTAACTTTTATAATTTTTTTTTTAAAGTACTTCTGTTTTTACCTTTGTAACTCCAAATGTTTCTGATAATCTTCTTCCAGTTGCGCCTCAGTCTTCTTGAACTCTGGGGAGTTGAAGTCGACAAAAAAATCATCCAATAGATCCTGATTACTCATATTTACTTTAAATCTTAATTGAGTTTAAGATCTAAAAAAAGTTGATGATATATAACGTTTTAAAATAAAATACTAATATTTCTTGTTACAATGAAATACAGTTTATTTTAGTATAAGAGCTACTTTGATTTAATACAACTTTATTTCCTCAAAAAACCTCAAAGGTTTATAACAAATAAACTAACTTTGTAAGAAATAACGTACTTAAAAAACTTACTAAAAAAAAACAAAGATTTGTAATTTAATACTCGTATAAAAAGCATTTTTTACTACTTGAATACTTGTATTTTAATATTTTGTTTCCACTTTATGTATGCAAAATATTAAGTAAAAAATGTTATAAACAGATAAGTTTAAAAGATAGACGCTTGTATAACACTGTTTTAAACTTTTTTAGTTATTGATTTCATTTTTTTATTAAGTACAGATTAAAGTATAAAAAACTTAAACAACTTTAAGTACTATTTATAACTAAGAACTATTTAGGCTCAAAATAAAAATAGCTTTTAAGTAAAACTTTATTTTTACAAAATGCTAAATTAAAAAGCATAAATTCAAAAAAATTTGTTTGGTGACATACATACTATGTATGTGTTTATAAAAACATGACGGTTTAAAATAAATTACATATCCATTAAAAAATTAAACACATTTGATAAAAAAGTTCATCGGTCAGGAAAAAAAAAAACTTTTTTTACAGTTATAACAAAAAAAAAAAAACTACACAACTTAAAAATATAATATGTCTACTGGTGCTAAAATTTCGTTTGCATATTAATAAAAAACCATTTAAAATTTAAACGAAAACTGACACGTACTTCTGTTAAAAACAATATAAACAGTCGAATAAACGAAATTCAATTTTTATGGATATCGTTGCAGCAAAAATGAAAATACCAAAACATTTTGTTTGAGCAATGAGCCATATTTAAAAATTAAAAATTGCAAATACATACAGCTAAATTTTAGTTAAACAGTCAAATAACACACACACACACATATAACAATGAGAGTTGATAATCTGCATAAAAAGCATATTTACAAACTAAAGATTAAAACTTTGATTTTAATTAGACTTACAATAAAATAGTATATCCTAATTAAAATCATTTAGAAAATAAGTATACTTCAATCTTAACAAATTAGCTTTATTTCAAAGTAGTTTAAATTATATCTACAATGTAAAGATTAAATTAAGTTTTCTAAATAATTTTTACCACAAAAATAACTAATTTTTTGAAATCAGAATTTTTGTTTTTATACAAAATTTAATATATAAAAGCAAAGTTAACTAAAACTTTCATTAAAAACTTTTATGGTTTTTTCATAAGTAAATTTAATAGAACCTTTTTAGCATATAATGGTTTTAAGAAAACATTACTTTATAATAAAAAGATAAAGTAATTCTTAGACTAACTTTTTTTAAATTTTTTAATTGAGTTAGAATAAATAGTCATAACAAAAACAGAGTATAAACAAATTATAAAGTATATACAGTAACCTCTCGCTTATTTACGCACATTGTGTCCACAGAAAAAGTGCGTAAAGATATGAGAGATCGTAAAGAAACGAGAGGTACCAAATATACTCACTATAATGGCTGTTTTTTAATATTGCTTCTAGTTAAAAGCAGACTGGGCACTTTCCCACTTTTAACTATTTGTTTACTTAATTTATAAATATGAAAACAACAGATAAAACTATACATATATAAAAAAAAAGGATTTGAATTTCTATAAAATAATAATACGAGTAGAAACAGTTTTACTATTTTAATAATAAGTAGAAATTATCTTTATATTTATTTATATGTGACATTTATATTATTTTCTACTTAGCAAATTCAATTTATAATTAAGCATTTCTTTACAATTATGAAATGGTGTTTATTAATATATAGGGCAAGACTGCTGTATTATTTCTTTGTGTTTTAAACTCTCATTATTTTATTATTAAACACAGTCATGTTTATTTCAGAATTTAGATTTAATCTCTTATTGTTAACAAAATTTCTGATATACTGAGGTATAACTAAATGTTTATCAATTAATCGAGGAACATAAATTTACAAAGTCTAGAGATATAGAGAGGTGTGTTAGCATTCAAAAACATATTTTAATTCAAAAATATACATTAAACCTAATTTGTGGAATATTAAAAAATATGAAAGTTTTTATTTTCTTAATTTTATAGAGTTCTGAAATGCGTAACTAAACGAGAGTGCGTAACGTCACGAGTGCGTAAAGATCCGAGAGGTTACTGTACCATCTATAACTATAATTAAATAGACAAACTTAGCGAAAGTGTATAAAATACATTTCCTAAGCAATAAACTTGTAGAGTTATTTTTATATTTATATTTGTAAAAATATCCTACTAAGCAACAAGCTAACTATTCTTTTGGCAAAGTATGTATTGCCCAGATTTCATCAGTGAATGATGTATAATTTAGAGAATAGATTAAAAAAAGTTAATCTCTTTTTTAATGAAAAAATTGACTTTTGTACAAAGACCGTCTTCCGATAACATCAAAGTTTTTATTAACTTAATTTGATATTGTATTTATTATAATAAGATAAATTGATTAACATTGGAAACAAATGATGATAAATCTTATATGTAGAAAGCATAGCTGAATATACAACTAATTAAATTTTTATAATTAAAATTTTAACAAAAACGCAAAACATTTTTGTTTAAATTTTGCTATTTTCTTTAAGAACTGTTGTTAAAAATCACTAAGTTAGTAAATGCAGAACAATTATTCTGTTCACCGTTTGATAAATAGGTGACTAAAAAGAAAGTTTACTAATTTTTTTCGTTAAATTTGTTGTAATAAACAAATTAAATTTTTCTTTACAAACGAATTTAAAGTATTAATGTGCTTATCGAACATTACTAAATTGAAGAAGTTAGAAAATTATTACTGGAAACAAACTGTATACTGACATAATGTTTTCCTTTAATACACATATACACAGTAAACTATAAAGTACTAATATGCGTTGAAAAAAAAAAAACAATATCGCAACTAATCTGTGTTACGCTTAACAAATGTGCTTTATTAAAAATAAAAAGCTTTTAGTTTCTACAGCTGAATAATAAGCAATCGTTACAAAAAAAAAATAATTTGGAAAAAAGCAAAGTATTCCTTTAAAACTATAATATTTTAAATTTTATTGTAACAAAATCTATTCGTTCTATAACTCAAACCTTTTAATTACAAAGTAAGTAATTAAAACTAGTTAGTTTTTAAGTGCACTTAAAGTTAAGCAAATTAGCGTTTTTTATAATTGATTTCAACTTTATTACAACATTGTTCTAAAATGCAAATTAAACAACAAGTTTATGACAATAAAGTTTTATGCTTAAGTTTCTAACGTGAAACTGTTATACAAATGTTAAAATAAAAAAAAAAAATTAACAAAAGTCGAATAAAGTTTAGTTTTTATAATCTTCACACTCAGTGTAAGAGAGAGTAGCACAGAAAAAGGTAACATTACTCTTTTATCGAAAAAATGTGCCGAAACTATGATTTTTGTATAACATTAATATTAATTTATAAGTTTTGCTTAAGTTTGATTCAACTTTATTAAAAGGTAATGAGAAATTTTGAAATAGAAAAGTACATCTTAGTTTAAAACATATTAAATTAAATGCATAATAATTTTGTCTTAAACGAAAAATTACGTTTTGAACAAAAGTGTGCTTAGATGAAAAGTTTAAATACACGAAAATAGAACATAAAATGACTCGAGGCGGTAGCTAATAATAAACGTAAAATTTTACTATTTTGTCTCGTCACATTAATCAAAATCAAGATAATAAAAAGTTTCATGTGTTTTTTGAAACCACTTATAATAAAAAAAGCTCACTTTTACTACTTTAGTAACAACTTTACTTTGATTTTAAGCTTTGAATTTTGTTTTATAAATGTTCTATTTGACCTACAGTGAATTTAGTTATTCTTATAACAAGTAATAAACGTAGCTGTCAAGTACATCAAAAAAAAATTCACTAACGGCCAAGGTTTAAATAACTAATTAACTAAATTGTTTTGCTTTTTTTAGTCAAACAATTATTAGTATAATATTTAACTAAAATACTTAATAAAACACAAAATTGCAAGTTTAGTTGTTTTTCTTACTAAGACTGCGTACGTTAGAAGCTAAAGTCTATTTAAGAATCAACAATAACCTCGCCTAAACATGTTTTCTAAACAAAACATTGTTTACTTTTTTTTGAGTTTTTGTATAGATCTTTTCTAAGAGGTTTGGTTTCTTTACTTTATATATAACTTAATTGTCATGCGAAGTCTTTATAAGCAAAGAAAAACATAAGCTAAATTGGATATATGCTTACCTTTCATTTCGCTTAAGTAAAACTTGTAATAAAACATAATTAACTTTAACCGTTAAGACTTTAACAGTTTAGACTTTAACAGTTTAACTTTAACACTATTTATTAGTACAGTCAGTATATCCTTTTTTGGTTGCGCTGTATTTAGTTATTACTTTTCAAACCATATATTAAAAAAAATAAATTGTAGTAGCATTTCAGCAACACTGATAGCTTTTTATTTTTATTACCTTTTGCAAAACAAGGATAGGTACCAAAAGTTACAAACTAACAACGTACCCAAATCAAAAAAATAACCAAAAGCCTAATATTCTTCTGACTAGTATCATAACTATTTAACCTTGTTTAACAAAGCTAAAACTATTATATCAATTTTAAACTTATGATAGTTGTTAGTGTTAAGCATGGACATCATAAACAAAGTAAGCATTTGTTCTTTTTGTTATATTACGATAAAAATAGAATTGAAACACAACTGTTTGCAAAAACTTCAGTTTTTTCTTACTTTATTTGAGCTAAAGAAAATTAACAATCAACTAATTAAACAAAATAATAACTTTTATATAAATATAATATAAACTTAAAGCACTAAAAACCTCAACTAATCAACAATGACCATACCACATAAATGTTTGAGTTAGAAATTGAAAAACACACACACGTTATGCCTTTTTCCTTGGTATTCTATCATATGAAAAATAATCAACAGCAAAACTGTTTTTTGATGCAATCCGTAAGATTTTTTTTTGGTGTTCAGCTTTATTAACCCTCTTTGTTTTTTAGAGTCTTCGGTTATTTAAGTCAAGGTTTAAGTAATCAAAAATAAAGAAATTCGACTCAATCGTTTAATAAAAATAATAAGGATAATAAAGTTAATCCTTACCACTAGAAATTTGTATTAAGTTTTAAATTAAATGTTAAAGTACGCGCCTTTTTCTATGAAAATCTTCTTTTGTATGTATTCAAACTTTTGACAGGTGTAGGTGCTGTTACTAACAATTTACTGATGCGTTTCGTAATAATCTTTTGTTTTAATTGTAAAGTATATATAATAGTTAATACTTAATTTAATTAAGTTTAAAACAACTTTGTAAAAATAAAAGGTTGAATTAATTTTTTATTTGAGATTGAAAAATGTTAAAAATTAACTTTTAAATTTACATACAAATAAATAGTAGTTTAGATAACATAATTCTACATTATTTTTTGTGTTTAAAGCTTTACAAAATCTTAACTAGTATAAATTAACTAATTTACTTTAAATAGATACTCTACAGGGTATATACTACGTGTAAAGCAATTAAAGTTATGATAAAAATACAGATGAGCTTATTTTACAATCCTTCCGATAAACTGACTTCTTACTTTTAATTTAAATTTACAATTTCAAGATGCTTTTATAACTTTTTAAGCACCACATTAAAATTTTCGTTTGTAAAGTTCTATTTTTTGTAAGCATGTAGTTTAAAGCGAACGTAGGCTCATAAAATTAAAACACGGGACAAAATAACAGGTATTTTAACTGTTTATGCTTTTTGTTTCTTTTCTTATTTTTATAAAAAGAAATAAAAATTCAACACTAAACTTATAGTGTATCCATTCTAACCATAATTTTCTACTTTAGAAAAATAATAGTTATGAACTAGTAAGAGTATTTATTAAAATAACTTAAACTTAAACTGTTTTAATCAACAATGACCACAGCAAAATAGAATTCGAGTTGCGAGTTTAATATGCGAATACGCTTACACAGTATGCCTTTTTCTTTGTTATTCTATCATTTAAAAGGTGATTTACAGAGAAATTTTTATACTGATGCAATCTTAAGAATTTGTTTAGTTGTTGTTTCGCGCTATAAGGCTTAAATTGTCTATTCAAAATTATAAGTGTAAAGTTTTTTTACTTAAGTTTTATGTCAAACAAAAAAGAGATTTATTTTTTTAATTAAAGTCTAGAAAAGTTGACAAAACTTTGCATGAACTTTAAATATGAAAAACATATTATTTTTATAAATTTAAGTTATTAAGTTTTTTTTTGTTAAATGTTTAAGTGACTTTTAGTTATAAATAACTCTTATTTAATTTTAAAAAATTTATAATTATCAATGACACATTGTCATATTTTGTTCAAAAAATTTATTTTCTATAAACTCCAACTACGAAAGCATTAATAAAAAACTACTTTTTTCAAATAAAAACATAACAAACACCTTGAAAATTTCAATAAGCAATATAAAATTTGCATCCCACCACTTACTAAGAAATAAAGTATGCGTGCAAATTTTGTGAAACATGTAGGAAAATACTAAGCTTGTAATAGATGTTATTAATTATAAAACTTTAATTTTTTTGTAAAACTAAACAATTTTTTTCAAGTAAAGTTAATAAACAAGTTTAATTGTTGAATAATGTTTTGTTTTTCAGTTATCTTACTTTTACAACTTAATTTAGTAAATTTTTATTTAGTAAAATAATTAAAAACATTTTCTAGCATAAAACGAGTTTTAGTACGTATTGAATACACTTCGAACTGAATTTTTTTGTTTTATTTGTATATTGATTATTTAAAACTCATTTTACTTTGGTGTAAACCTAAAGGATATTAAACTTTGCTACTGAACTATAACTAACTTTCGAAAACATTCATTTATTGTACAAAATACTAAAATGAAAAAAATATCTAAATAACAAAGAAACAATCAAACTTTTATTGACTTCTTTTCAAATCAAGTATATAGCTGGTTATACTTATATAATTAACAATCAAGATGTATATTGAAGCTGAAAACGTTTCTATTTTTTTATAAAATCTAGGAAAAGAAAAAATGTATAAAAAATATCTCGCAAATATTTTTAATACTGTAATAAACTTCATAAAATTTTTCAAACAGTAAAACACAATCATTAAAGAGTTATGAAACTCGGTAAAAGTAAAACTAAGCATAAAGTAAATCTAATATATGCTTGTTAAGTACATTTCACTATTAACTTAATGCTGTAAACAAAATAACTGAACCGTTAACACAGTGAGAAAAAACAAAAAAGAAAGAAAGAAAGTGAAGTAGTCTCTTGAAAACATCATCTTAGTTATTAATATAAATTAAATAAAATTAACGTTAACTTGAAGTAATTTAAAACAATAATGCAACTAGTTGTAAATAAACAGATTAAAATTTTTGTTAATTTCTTTCAATTTTATAACAGTCTTAACCTCAAAGTGAAACTAATCTATAATTTTATGAAAGTAAAGTATATAAAACTATGTTGATAAGCTGTACTTATGTTTAAAATATAAAATAGAAATATAAAAACCTGTTTTTATGAAATTTGATAGATGTATCAAATTTTTGTAACATAAATTTTAATTGCAATGTATTAAACCAAGCATGTTTTAATACAGTAATTTATTTTCAGTAAAAAATAATGTTAACAGTTTGTACATATCTTTAAGATATAGCTTTTATTTCTATAATTAAAATTTTACTTTATAAAAGACAAACAATATTATCATTAATCAACAGATTTTTAGTGAATATGCGTTGGATATAAAACATATAGAAGCTTTAAAAGTATGTTTAAGCTCGACAAATAAAATGCGTATTACTAAAAAGTGTAAAATTTACATTTTACTAAGTTCACAAGAAAAATGTATAACTTTTTCCATTATTAAAAATTTAACATTTGCCGAAACTCAGGTTTCTATAATGTTAAAAATCTATTACTTTGTACTACATAAATATTGTAACTTAAAACTGATTGAAGCAAAATTGCAAAAGCTTAAACTGTTTTTTTAAAGCTAATCAGAAACCGTCAATGAAAAAAAAAAGCTTAACATAACCTTATTTAAATTTATAGACATAAAAATTTCTTGTAAATAAAAAATTCGATTTAAATTAGATTTTTTTTATATCAATCGAATAAAGAAAAAACACTGAAAGTCATTTATGCAAAACTATTTTGGTTCACATTATTTTCACACATGAAATAACTCGAGGCGGCAGCTAAAATTACACGTGAAATTTTACTCTTTTTTACGTCACATTAATCAAAATTATGGGGCTGAATATTCTACACATGTGTCGCTGATTGGCTGATCTATTTTCATAGAGATAAAACTATCCAACCGTAAATTTTGATGCTATTTATCATATTTTGGAGCCACAAGTTGTTACAAGTTAGCAAAAGACTTAGTTTAAAATTCAATAGTCTGTTCTCAAACATTAAACCTTACTAGTTTCAGAAATTTGTATACAATTTAACTGTAATACATCTGTAGGATGAAAAAAATTTTAAATAACAATTTAACTTAGGATTATTTATTTTTACTTCTAATATAAGGTTATGAGTGGTGGGGTTTATTATTTTGGTTTAGAAATTCACAGTAATTACCTAGGATGAAGTTGCACCAATGTCAAGCTTAAATTATATTGAATTTAATGTCTTTCTAACCATTATTTTAGGCTAAAAATCAATGTTTTATGCTAACTATGTTTAGCCTGAAATATATATTGTTTTAAACAAGGTTTAAATACATAGTGAGAATAAAATTTATTTATGACAAACTAAAGTATTGGATTGATTATGTTTTACAATATCATAATCAATGAAGAAAATTGAAAAGATTTAATTGCTTTATATTGTTTAATAAAAGCAATTATATATTTAAGTTTTATTAATTTATGATATATAAATCAATTTATGTACTTATAAATATAAATTTTTAGCCAAAAATTATAGTTAAGAATACATCAAATACAATATAATTTCAGTTAGATATTGGTGCAACATCATACTAGATAATTATCAAATTCACATTGGCTTTTATGTAATAAAATATATATAGGATTGCCACACACTAATGAGCTCACAGAAATTTCAAATAATAGAAAATCTCAGGGAAACTCACGAAATTTTTTATTTTTTTTAACTCTGGGAAACTCAAGCAGTTTTAAGATTTTTAAGAAAACCTCAGGAATTTTTTTTAAATAGTTTATTAAAAGTATTTAAGGATTTAAAAAAAACTCCGGGAAGGTTAAGGTTACTCACAGAAGATTTTATGACTCAAAGAGTAGCAAACAAGTATATATTAAGATATAATTTATACTATTTCTTGAAGTATTAGCTTATAATATTTACAGTTATAGTTAGTTTTAATTAAGTTCAGTTTAAATGTATAAAATAAAGTTCACAGGGTAACTTAGGCCTCTGATTGTTTTTATAACTTTGTTTTGGATCTAAAACATAGTTTGAACAACAGATATCTAATTTGCCACAAGAACTTTTTTAAGGGTATAGGGGGTTAAAAGCCAATCACTTCCATGTTTTTGTTTATTTATATAACTATGATTCTTCCACTTAATGACCATAAGGAAATTACAGTTGAGTCCAGGGGGTTACATCCATGTAAGATACTCACTAAATTTTTAAAACATATATGTTATATATTTAAAGGGTATCTTTAAGAAGTATGCATCCGTGTAAAGTACGCTTAAATTTTTCTAAATATTTATCTATTACATTCAAAGAGTATCTTTAAGAAGTATGCATTTGTGTAAGGTAAGAATAAACTTGGGGCATAGGGGGGTTAAAACACTTTTTTTAGAAATATATATTAGTTAAAGGTTAGTTAAAGGTCAGTTATTCATTAAGAAAAAGTGTAACCCACCTGTAAAAATAAATTTAGGGGCATAGGGGGGTTAAAACACTTTTTTCGTAATGTGATCTTGTTTTGTATAGTTTTTAATAAACTACAAGTTGCTTTTTACAGACTTTAAAAATTCAAAATAACTTTTGAGATATAGCCGGTTAAATTCAGAGGCAACAATAGGTTCCATATGGGAGGCACAACTAAAACAGCAAATAACTAGAATTCACTAAAGATTTATCTCCTAGCATTTTTGAAATTACCATCACAAAATTTTAGGAAATGTTCCTTGCAATATTTAAAAATACTGGTGCAAGGAATTATTAAAATTATTAAAAAAATATATATAAAAAATAAAACATTTTTTTTTGTTTTTTTGTTATAAAATTTTTATTTGTTTTCGCAAAAGACTTTTCTAAACATTGCAAGGAACATTTCTTAAAAGTTTGAGGTAGTTATCTCAAAAAACCTAGGTGAAGATATATTCTTAGTGATTTGTAGTTATTTACTGTTTTAGTTGTGCCTCCCATAAAGAACCTATTGTTGCCTCCGACTTTGACCGGCTATATCTCAAAGATTGTTTTGAATTTTTAAAATCTGTAAATAGCACCTTGTAGCTCATTAAAACTATATAAAATAAAATCACATTCTAAAAAAAGTGTTTTAACCCTCCTATGCCCTTAAACTTATACTTATCTTACACGGATGCGTACTTCTTAAAGATACTCTTTGAATGTAATAGATAAATAATAATTGGCTTTTTATTTATTTTTTATAATTATATGTGGTTACTTACATAATTATATAAATAAATAAAAATATGGAAGTGGTGGGCTTTGAACCCTAACACAGGTGTTTCTGAGCAAAAATACACTGCCTTAACTACTCGTCCATGTTACCTGTGATATAGCAGCACATTTTGCGTTAACTAATGTAAAAATTTTAACAAATTTTCAAAAGTTTTTGCATTGAAATTTATTCATAAATATTAATTCAATAAAAATATGATAACATAATTAATTATGTACCTATTTTGTTAACATAACAAAACAACTAAATTAATATTTAAATTAATTTAATCATTACATTTAATCAAGTATAATACTTGCTATTTAAAAAAATACAAAACAACAAAACAAAAATTATACGTAATACACACAACAAATTAATACACAAAACAAACAAGATAATTGACTTACTTAAACTAAATAAAAGTAATAGTTATATTAATTTAAACTGTTATGCCTAAGTATAAGCTTAATATTTAACCTATAATTAATAAACTTTTTTGAATCCTACGCCTACCCCTTACACTCATTTTATTTCTAAACTAAATGGATCTTATAAAATTTACTCCTTTATTAAACTAACTCTTAACTATTTTTAGAGTTTTGTTTTTCAATAATTTTAAAACTTTTTCATTTATACTTTTATGTTTATTTTCGCCAAAAAAAAAACTATTTTAAGTTTATATTAAAAACTTGCTTGAATATTTTTTTACTATTTTTTGTTTATATGTGATAAATATCTCGCAAGATGTTTTGTAAGCGTTTTGTGTTATTTTTTATTTAAAATTTTGTTTTCTCTGAGTGTTTTTAATGAAAATAGCTTAAATACAAATGAAAAATATTGTTTTAAAGTACAAAGAATTAATAAAATTCATTACTAAACGGGTTATTAACCAATGAGAATTTGAAATAAAGTTTTTGATTGTACGAACCTTGATTTAATTCCTTTGGTAAACCTGTTTTGACCATATATTTAATATTCTATCATTTATGCATTAAAGGGTTATAAGTAGAATTCAAAATGTTTTTAAAGTGTATTGTTGTCTCTTAAAACGTGAAATCTTATTTATACTTAATTTTTCTATAAACTTCTCATCAAACCATCTTTTAATAATATTTTGATATTTACATACAAAAAATTGATCTATACATGACGTTTAAACGACGTTTTGTTATTTATTTTATATACAAAATGTACTAAATACCATTGTTTTTATTGAAACTGATTAAGTTATAACATTTTTAGGTTTTCTTATTTTTTTCTGAGTTTTAACATAAAATTTAATCACTATTGATTTTATATATTTTTTTACCCAAAAGTACGTTTCTTTTAGTTGTTTATTTTAAAATTTACGTAAATTTGGTTTTTTATAGGTAATTATTAAAAAAATTATTAATATTTAGTGGTTTATAAAAACACTATGTAAACACTACTTATGTTCGATGTCATTTTTAACCATAATTAGAATTTTTTTTTATAAATTATTGAAAACTAACTGTTTTATGTTATATTACTTAAATTAGTTATTTTTCAAGTTAAGTTAAAACATCTAAGTTTTAGATTTTTTATTAACAATATGTTTGCTTTTTAATGTTATCGCATCATTTTGTCCCTGGTTTCGTAATAATTTAAAACTTTTTTATGCTTTTTAGCGCTACAAATTTAAAACAAATCAGCGACGCATTGGTGGAATATTCAGCAGAAATTATGTGTTTGAAAAAAGTTGTGTAGTCTATGAAACTCATTTATAATCAAATTGAACTCACTAGTAACAGTCTAGTAATAAATGTTATTTTTTTCTAAAGGTTTAAAATTGGTATTTGTGTGTTTTCGTACTACTACTCGCTGATAGAGTCATTCTAAGAATACCAAACACATCTAGCTTGTATTTTTGTTCAAAAACTTTGGAGTTTGCATTAATTAAAAACATTTTTCCTACTCTCATTAAATTTAACTTGTATCAATTTACCTCATTGTTATAGACTTTTTACCTAAAATTTTAATGTTAGAGTCTCTCCACCTAAAATTGTTAAAAAAACAATTTAATATTTAAAAACATAGTGTTCTAACTTCATTTAACTTTATTAAAACCATTATAGCAATTAAAGAATTATAATCAGCTCGTTTATGATTAGCACCCAGTGGCAATTCTCTTCGTTTTTTATATTAATATTAAACAAAAAAAGAAAAGTTACGAACAAGTTATTTTACACTACAATTATTTTGAACTTACTTCAGCTAAAGCTAACGATCAATCTAAAACTATTAAATATAACAAATAAGAGCTAAACAAAATAAAAAATTAAAACACTACAGAGTTAAACTGCATTAATCAACAATGACCACAGCAAATTAAAACTTGCAAATCGAATATGCAAAAAAGCACACAAACATGCCTTTTTCGTGAGCATTCTATCATTAAAAGGTGTATGTGTAAACAAAACTTTAAGAAACTTCGTAAAAATATAAATTTATATTTTAGTTAAACTTTATAATGTTTGGTATACTTTAAAACTCTAAAAGCCGTTTAATTTAAGTTTGTACAACACATATGTACATTTTTCTCTATGCTATTTTCAGTGGTATCTCAATATATTAAAGTTATATGTGTAACAAAAACAAATTTCTATAAAAATTCTAAAACTGCTATAAACGCGTGTCTTTCTGAAGCTCATACATGCTTTTTTAATAAAAATGCAGAAAAAAGTTAAGCTTATAACAAACTTATAAAATGAAGAGCAAAGAAAATTATTAAGAACAAATAAAAATTCAAAGTAAACTATTTTTTAGTCCTAGTTTAGTATAAATGTAGATTAATATTATTATTTAAATAATATTACATGTTAGTTTAAAAAAATATATAACAACAATAAACTTAATTTTTTTAGTTAATAAAGTAAAACTTAAGCTATTCTACCAATATTCTTAACAACAATTTCAATAGATATATTAGAAACAGATTAAAAAGATTAAATGTCTTTCAGCAGTAAGCTTAAATATCAACTGATCGCGGTAAGAGGATATCAAGCTGTATTAAATATGCACATACAAACAATAAATTATTGTCGTTTTTCAAATAAGTATTTTTGTTAAAACAGACTATGAAAACAATTTTAGTTTGTTATTTTTAATAGTCAAATCATAAAGAAAAACTTGATATACAATTTAACCTTTTCTAAAGCTAGTTAAACCTGTTAAAGTATAAAAGTTAAGCTAAATGCTAAATAATTCAAATTTATATTCATAAAATTAAGTTTTAATTTATAAAGTTCATAGTTAAACTGTTTAAGCGTTTTTCGATGAAATAGTTTAAAGTCTGAATAACTAGTAAATACAACCGCAACTCTTTTGTTCTTTATGTATTGTGTTCAAATAAGAAATAACTCGAGGCGATAGCTAATATAGACGTGAGGTTTTACTATTTTTTCTCGTCACATTAATCAAAACCATCAAGTTGAAAATTTCATGTGTTTTTAAAACTCAGTTGTATTCAAATTTGACTCACTTGTAATAGTTCCAGTTAGATCTATAAGCTATAAGATTTATTTAGTATATTTTGATACTATATTAAGCTAATAGCATTTTTATTATGAATACGGAACTTGTAATTTTATTATTTTTGACCTTAGGTTTTTTCACACACTTCATAAAATTTGTACTGTTGTAACACAGTTTAATTAAAACATAAAATCAAAAATAAATCAGCTAACAAAAAAAAAACAGAATATTTGCATAACATTAAAAACTGAAAGTACATTTATTTTCTGTTATAAACTGGGCACATAAACTTCTTTATACATACAAAAAAGATAAGTTTAACTCGCGTAATTATATATAACATTGTGAAATTTTCGCTTCGAATTAAAATAAATGCTTTGTAACTCGTCCTCTTAGATAAAGTAATTTGATTATTTGTTATATTTTTAAAGTGCTTTAGTTTCTTACATCTCGCTTTGCAACTAGTATTGACATGCAGTTAGTGTAAAAGTAGAAAAAATATAAATGTAAAAATAAAAAATGCTCTTTAACCAAATAACGTATCTGCTCCCCTGAATAAACAATTTTTAAGGTTTATTTATTTGTTATAACGTGGTTTAATTTATTGTGAAACAAAGCGTAAGAATTGACAGGTTTATTAAAAACTTATACTGTAAATAGTAAATATTTTCATTTAAGCAAGACTGAATTAATCTGTTAACTTTTTTTTTTTACTTTTATGTAGAAAAGTATAACGTAGAGCATTTTAAGTTATTATTTTTTTTTTTTTTTTACTTTAACTAGAAAGTAATGACTAACTTTAATTATTCTACTAAAAGTATTTAGGTAAAGAAATCAAGAAAAACTGAAAAATTAAAATCAACTTATTTTACAAAATTGAAACGACTTGCGCAAATTATATGGTATATGGTAAGTATTTAGCATGCAAACTTAGTGTTGGTTCTTTTAGCGTCTATACCATTACAAAACAAACCAATATAAGTTTTATTATAGGGTTATATTCAGATTGTTAATCCTTGTTTTAGCTTAAAAAATGTATTTTAATAATCAACCATAGTAATAATTAAGACCGAACATACTGTGAGCTTAAAACTACAAACCTTAACTGGGTTAACCCATAATGACCGTAACTTTAAATTTGAGTTGTAAATTGAATATGCAACACACATAGTTTTCATTCGTTAGTGTTCTATTTATTACTTGAAAGGTGATCAACATCAAAATGCAATCCGTAAAAAATAATTTGTGTTCATTTCATACTTTTTTTATATTTCCGATATTTTTATACGCGTTTTTTATAAAAAAAGAAGAAAAAAATTTAAGCTTATAAAAAACTTTCAAAGTAAAGCTCCAAGTAAATCTAATTAAATTCAACTTACTTTAAATTAAACCTTGTAAAGATTTTTTTCTATTTAAAAATGTAGTTTTATATATATTTTTTTTCATACACCAAATGTAAGCCCTAGTTGTTATTGAATTATTAGATATATAATTATTTTTTCATAAATCACTAGTAAAAACATTTTCAACCCAATTTCTTTTTGAGCGATGTTACAATTAGATTAAAGTTAGCCTTAAACCTAATACAGTACACGTAAGTTTATATTTCTTCAATTTTCTAACTACAATTAATATAATTCTTTCCACCAAAATAAAAGAAATAGACTGAGTTATAAAATTATGAACATTAATTTTAATTTTTTCTTTGAAATAAAGTAAAAATAAGCAAATCAAAACAGTATCTTTTAGCAATCAGCTCCATAACTATTAATTGATAGAGTGAAAACGTAGCAAATTATGTTAATTATTTAAAAAGTGTTTGTTATGCACACACACACACAGTGAGTACAGGTAAAAGTTATATCATAATTTTTTGTTACGTAGACTTAAAAAAATTAAGATTTTTGTGACCGTAGTTTTATGATTAAATAAGTAAAATTAGTTGGAACAATGTTGCAAAAGTAAATGTATGTGTTTGAAAGTTATTGAGAAATGTGAAACTTAATAATAAAGCTGTACGTAATATATTATAAGTTTATTTTGATTTAATATATGTTTTGAATAAACCTGTTTAAACGTTTTTATACGAAATAGTTAAATATACAAGTATTTAAATATGCAATGTAATTCTTTTGTTCAAATTTTTTTACACATATAAAATAACTCGAGACAGTAGCTCATAATACACGAGAAAATCTACTCCGTTGTCTTATCACATTAATCAAAATCTAAATGTTGAGAAGAAGATAATCTTTACTATGAAAATAATTTATCACATAAATAGACTCAATAACTTGTCACAACTATAGTAAAAACTGTACTTTATTTTTCGAATAAAATTTTAGTATTAGGTTGTTTAGTTATCTAGTATTATCAATATCTTGACACATTTTAACAACAAATAAGTGTTTATATCAATTGTTTTAATAAACTTTTACGTTGTGAATAGATATAATATTGAGATGCGCTAGATAGATTTTGATCTTAACAATATCTTGAAATAATAATACTTTATAATTAACATACAACTAATCAGATATTTAAAAAAAAAAAAATGCAAAACAGAGTTCGTTTAATCATAGCATTTTTTTCAATAAAATATTTAAACTATAAAAAAAAACGGTTTACTACTTTTACATTGTTATAACGTTTTCATTAGTATTGTTTATGTATAACATAGTAAAGCCAGTAATATTTATTAAATGTAATAACGTTTAAGTTACTAAACGAAGCTTTACCCAAATAAGATGCATGTATACTCACTAAAACCATGTGAACTTTTAACAAGTTATGTAACAAAACAGTTTATTTTTACTTTCTTTAATACTTATAATGTAAAAAAAAAGTGTATTAACTTTTATACTTGTTAATTAATTTCTAACTTTTTCCGATGTAATTTTTAGTATAGAAATGATTTTTAATATTATAAAAACATTGATCTTACTTTTCGTTCACCTAAATTGAACGAGTGGAGAAGTGAAGAATTTGAAAAAAGTATATCTAAAAAGAAACACATTATTAAAAAACGAACACAAATTACCTTTATTTTATGCTAATACACTAAACTATAAGTAATAAAACTGTTTCAAACTTATGATGAACATTAAACAATCGTATTGCAAACTTAGTGCTCAAGATTTATATGTAGTTGGAAAGTTTTGCTATCTAGTTCGTTTTTGTTATAGTAGAAAAAAAAGCTTAGTTTGAAAAAAATTTCAAGTTATTTAAATTTATTTTCAGAAACAAAATTAAAATCAAATTAACTTTTGAATAAATCTACACGAAATCAGCAAACGCAATCACAACTTTTTTTTGTTGACATTCTTTTAAGATGTTAAGTAACTCGAGGAGGTAGCTTCTAGTTTTAATTCATGAATTAAAAAGTTTTATTTGTTTTAAAAGACATATTTTAAATCAAGTCAAATTATTCGTAATAATGTAGGAATAAATACATTTTTCAAAACACACAGCTAAAATCAAGTTTATTAGAGTAAGGGACATAACAGCTATTACATTCAACTTAAATTTTTACATGTTGAGTTAATAGATTATTTATTGTGTTGTTCTTGATACTTTATCCTTTATAAAAGATTCTAAATTGTGCTAATACATCTTAATGAAAATCAACACAAACAAAAAAGTTAAACATAAAAATTTAATTTGTAACAATTGAAAAAGACTTTCAGTATAAAAGTACTCCTTTAACTCTATTATTTTAAATACTTTTGTATTAAGTAGATTAAGTACGCGTTATTTTGTTTAAGATTGTTTAGTAATTGCTTTGTTTTATTTGAAATGCTTTTCTTATTGTTAGTTCAAATATAATGAGTATTTGTTAAACATTATTTTTACTGCTTTAAAGTTTTACACTAAACAGAAAATCGTGACGAGTTAAGTTAAAAAATAAAAGTCAATATTAAAATTGAAACATTACTTAAAATACATAGCAGTTTGCAAAAAAGAACTAATCATGAGCTTGGAAATAAATCTGTTTTGAAATATAAACTAAATGAAAGACTTAACAGTTTTTTTAACTTTTGCATTTCCATTTTTTCTTATATAAGGAGTACAATTAAATATCGCTAAAACTTCAATTTTATTGTTATATTGTAGGGGTGGGCAACGTACGGCCCGCGGGCCGGATCCGGCCCGCGGAGTGAAAACGACCGACCCCCAAACCATTTTTAAGTTTAAATGGAATCCGGCCCGCGGACAAAATTTATCCGGCCCGCGAGTAGGTGATCCGGCCCGCTAGGCATTTTTAAAATTTATATGAAATCTGAAAAGCCAATGTAATAATTACAGAATTTTTGCAAAACCTCTTTTTAATTGTTTTTACAGAACAAAACTGTAAGTCTTTGACTCTGATAACGGTTTTAAAAATGGCTTTTTATTTTTGTGGTGAAAAAACACCATTTTGTTATGGTATGATATTTTGGTTTAAGTCAGTTAAAACAATCCTTTCTCAAATTACCCCATAAACATTTTTATGCTGTAACAACTTACTTGATGATGCAACCTACTATATTCACCTTCATAAAAAATGGACGTGTAAAAAATTGCTATCCAACGCAGATGTGCAGTGAGTTGATTTTATAAAAGTTAACTTTTTTTTTTCATTTAGACATTGACAATTATTTAAAATTAAAGTGCTTAACTTTACATTTTAGTAAAATATTCCAAGTTGAGATAACAGTTTGCACTCTTTTCTGCTATTGATTTTTAACTACGGACTTTTTAATTAATTGAATGATTAAATTTAGTTATAACCAAATTATAACAATATTTCAAAATAATATCTCATTAATTTCAAGTATGATTTGTTTGAAAATTTATTTGTTTATGTTTGTAGTAGCAGTTTACAATCTAGTAACATTTTGAATAATAGTTGTTAAATTCTAAAAGTAAAGTACAATAAAGTTTCTTATCTATTAATTTTACTTTTGAAATAATTTTTCATGTTTTGAGAAAGGTTGACTCACACTAAGACTACTAAATAACTCTGGCTAGTCTAAAATTCTATAAAAGCTCTGCCAACTTAGGATATTATTTATATTTTTATAAATGGCAGGCAAAATTTTATGGTTTGGTTATTATAACTTTCAATTTTATTCTTATTAAGTTTTTTATTATTATTTTGATGTTATTAGGTATTTAAGATTAGTAAATGGTTAATTTTTCAAACTTGGATGACATCAAATTTTTATTTGACTTTTCTTTTAAACTCAGACTTATTTTTGTTCAACAAGTTAATTTTTTTTCAAAAAGATCAATCCTATTAT
This sequence comes from Thalia democratica, assembly GCF_965202585.1. NCBI lineage: Eukaryota > Metazoa > Chordata > Thaliacea > Salpida > Salpidae > Thalia > Thalia democratica. Next base: position 80,719,187 of record NC_139165.1, read on the forward strand.
AATGTAGAATAAATAAAACATATTTTGCAAGATGTTTAATATTTATAGATTTGTTTTATCTCCTTTAGGTTGTAGTATCAGAATAGATATTTAATATATAATATTGAAAGAACCTTGAACTTGAAAATTTTGGCAAAATTTTATTGCCAATAATTTAGTACTTAAAAAATAACAAGATAAAACCTTAACAATTTTTACATAAAATGATGAAATTTAGATAAGATAAAAAATTTTGTATATATGTTTTTAAATTTTTTAGTTTTAAAATATATTTAGTATCTTCATTAACTCTATACTATTAAGCACAATTTTTGACCTTAATTGTAATTTTTTACTAAAAACAAATAGCAAAAGTTGTACTTTTAAAATTCAAAAAGTCCTCCATAACCTCAAGATATCTACACAATCAGGATATTTGGTGTACTCAGGATATCTTTTTTATAAATTTCAGGATTACTCACGATAATTTAAAATTCAAAAAATAAACAAGATTTTCTCAGGACCTGTTTAGCTTTAAAAAAAAAAATCAAATTATTATTTTATCATTTTTAATAATCCCAGTCCAGTTATTTTCTAGATTTTGAAAAAGGTTTAGTTTCAATATTTTCTTATATTATCTAAGTTTAACAGTTTTGTAAATAAGTTGATAAAAAAATTTAAATCAAACATATAATTTTTGTTGTTCTTAGTAGATTTTTAGATAGATTTTATGTACCATTGAGGAAGCCAAAGTTTGTCAACTTCAAAAGATGACCATGAAACCAGTTGTTTTGTTCGAGACTTCATACATTTGCAGACAAACATTTCCGACCTTAAAAATCATTAAGGACTAGCTAATTTCATACCAAATCAGTATTCCAGTGCACTTGCAGATTTTTCCAAACCGTCATGCAACTTTTAAACAACTCTAATACATTATCAACCTTAAGTGTTTCATCTGCATCATTTAATTTTTTTCGATTTTTATGGTAAAACTGTTTATTATATAAAAATTTTTTGTTCTTTCGATTCTTTTATACGTGCAAAAATATGTAATGAATCTTTATAAGTTTATTTAAATTAAAAGGTAGTAGTTTAACACCGTATTGTAAGTAAACTTCTGAATAATGTTATTAATGTAAACTCCAGCCAAGGATTGTCAAAATTAGATAGTTTCGAATAGTTAATTTTTTTTTAATTTACAGCTTGAAATGTTAGGCTCGAGTAACTTTTAGTGAGTAAATTTTTAGTTTTATAAGATTAAGTAGTATTAGTTCGGTTCAGAGTTAAAATCAATATAGAATTAACATAAAATTTCACACTTAATTCAAATTCTAAAATACTCGATCAATTAGCATCCAGCCGGAACCCAAATCTTTTTTTGAATTAGATTCTATTCGGATCCGGAACCTTGTCTAAAAATAGTATTTTGCCAGATCCGGATAATATTATTAAATAAGGATCTATAAAAGGATCCAGCTTGATCCGGTAAATCACTTACTCTAAATGCTCCGGCCCGCTGAGGCTTAATTTTTTTTGGTTCCGGCCCGTCAATTATTTACGTTGCCCACCCCTATTATATTGTAACTAATTTAACTAAATTAGCTAAAAAAAAAACGATTAAAATTTGATAAAACGCATAACAAACATAAAACTCATTTTCTATAATTACTAATCAAATTATTTTTTGATTAGTACATTTTTAATTTTCTTAAGTTATATATACAACTACTTTTAGATGCAGTTGTTATTTAGTATATTTATTCTAAAATCATTTTATAAGTAACACAAGTTTAAATATATAATATATATAGTTCGAAACAAATCGTTAAGTTTTAAGTTAGTTTAAACTTAGTATAGTTTTTATATAAGCTTAAAAGACGTGCTAAAATATTAAACCTTTTAGTTGAACCATAATTAAATTATTAACATTCTTATTTTGTAACGAACCAGTCGTTACACTTACCGTTTCGTTTTATTAAATCATTACAAAGAGTTAAAGTGGGAGAACTTTAAAGCCTTACTCGACGTCACTATTCGTATAGAAAGAGGTTAAAAGAACGAAGCATGAGTTAATTTTGAGACAAAGAGTTTAAAATTTGTCTTGCAGACGCGAGACAGGGGGGATACGCGAGACGCGTTGAGAACGCGCACAACGACGCAGAAAAAAGTGGAGCCGGAAAAGCGATTGAAGCACATTAAAGGCGTTTTGTTGTCAAACGAGTGTAGGAAACTTACATGGTTGAGTCTATTTTGTGGCAGTGTTAATATACAGTCAAAAGACTGCTTCGTTAAGTGCTTAGTAATGGTACCTACGAAACTCAATTCAGCGGTTGTTGGTAACACTTTTATTGTATTTTGTTTTCCATCACTTATTTCACGATGTGTTTATTAAACTTGGATATATAAGTAAATCAAGTAACTAATAAACAGTTTGAATACATTATTTTTGACATTCCTTCTATTCGTTTGTAATACTTAAAATAACCATTAGTATTATAATGTATATAAGCGCAGCAATAACCTTACAAAAACCCAACTAATCATTATTAAATACAGCTATTATTTATGACGGTTACATTTCATTTAATGTTAACTTAAATTTGACAAAATATTTTAAAAATATTTGAACATTATTAGCCAATACCATGTGTACCCAAGTTCTGTCTCTAAACAATCTTCATTTTGTTAATGAGGTGAAATAGACTTTTACAAATTAGAAACATAATAACATTTTAAGTTCTTCTATCTAGAAAAAATTAAAATTGCTGGTTATATCTTAATAAATATTAATAAGAATCTATAATGAAGCTAAATAAAAGTATTCTATCATTCCAAAAATTTTTTTTTACTTGTTTATATTTTAAAAGACAATCTAAACAGTAAAACAATGATAAATAGTTATGAATTTAGTCGAAGTAGATCTGAGCATCAAAAAAAGTTTATAACGAATAAATTGATTTTTTCTCTTTAATACAGACGTTGATATTTTCAAAACACTGATTATGTACAATATAAAGCTTATATATCTTTTAGTTTTGAAAATTATAAATTTATAGATTACTTTAAACTAATTTCTAAAGACTAAATACAAGTTTTTTTTAAACAAATTATAATTGGTGGAGTTATCATTATGAATTTGAACTTAAAAACTTTTTTTTTGATGAAACATACATTTTGATAAAAATAAATAAAACTTCTTCTTTTTATAAAAAAATTTGAAACATACAAAATTAATACTTGCAGATAATTTTATTTTCATTTAATTTTTTTCACATATGAAATAACTTGAGTCAGTAGCTAACATTAATCGTGAAATTTTACTATGATGTAATGTCACATTTATTAAAATTAACAGTTTGAATATTTTGTATGTTTTTGAAAATTATTTGTAATCAAAAACTTTATTTTACTCCAATACACTAAACTATAAGAGTGAAACTGTTTCAAACTTACGATGGACATAAAACACGCGTATTTCAAACTTAGTGCTCAAGCTTTTTAAATATATATATAGACGACTGACTACCGGGATGTGAAGCTCAACTTGTATGATCTCTCCTATATGCCTTATAAAAAGCAAAACACAAAAACTGTGTATATAAATAAATGTTCTCGCCATCCAAAAATATTATAAAACAAGCATCAAATATAATTAATCAACGTATAAATAAAAGATCATTTAAAGTTTAAAACTTTTTATATACAAAGCACGATTACAAATAAATAATGAAAAGATGCAGCTACAATGAAAAACTTTCATTTGAAACAACGGAGCAAAAACTGAAACGAACGACAAAAATAAAAGAAAGCGAAATACAATTTAGTATAACCCCCCATTCTGTAGTTCAGTCAAAACAAAAATCGGCAGAGAAATTTTAAGTCTAGTAAACAACATTTCAACAAAAATAATGTATTTTTGTTGATTACTATGATTTTTAATCTTCGAAGTCTAAACATTTTACTTTATGCTTTTAGAATTGTATTTATTCTATCAAATCAACCCTTAGGGTAAAACAAGGGTTTCGAAAAAAATTGTTTTAGTTTAAAAATAAATGTTTAATGTATTCATTAAGACGTAATTACAGTTTTATTTTTCATTGATTTTGAATAAATTACATAATTTAAAAAAATTAAAAACTATACAGTTATAACTAGTGTTAATTAATGAAAATGAAAACCCTTTACAAATACAGTAATAGTTTTAATCAACATTTTGACTTTTTATTATTTTGATATTTATTGGTTATGAAAGAAAATATTATACATTTTTGAAATTCCTGAAGATTCAATTTCGTTTTATACACTCGAGTGTTTAAATTTTTTCAATAACTCATGTACAATACATATAAAAACTCATTTATTTTTAATAGATTTTTTAACATTCATTTAAGCATATCAGTTATAAAATAATTAATGTTTGCATTATCCTAAAAATATGATCAGCCCTTTAAATCAACACAAACTCTTTTTAAAATTAAATAGTTTAGTATTATTGTAATACGTTAAGTTAATTATAATGGTGTAAGAATTTTTTTTTGAAAGTGAATATATTTAGTGAGTATTATATGTTCAAAAGATGCTTAAATTAGCGTGTCAGTTGTTGGTTGTAAAATATTTACAAAATAGACGTTTCAGTTATGCATAAATAAACAAGCGGTTGATTAAATCTATCGAAAAAAAGTTAATATCACAATTTAAGTATTGAGCAAGAAACTTGTGGAAATCTGTTTAATATAAATATTAAGTTTATGGTTTTAGTAATATACGTAACTAATTTTAAATATAACTATTTTAAAACATTCACCCATAACAATATTTAAAACTTTTACAATTTTGGTTTAACTTGTTTTATTTTGAAAATTTATGTCTAGAATATCAAGTTTAGTTAAACTATGAAAATTCTATGACAAAAACTTTGCTCCGACCGTTTTTAAATACTACTTCTAAGTTATATAAAAACTTTATAAAAAATTGTATTTACTGATTTATTATATTATATTCAATTAGTTTTAGTTTATATTAAATTAAGAAAGTTTGAAGTTAGTTTCAGTAGTAATAAAAAGTAATACTAAAGATGGCCATTTGCCTACTAAATTTTTGATACATGAATTTTTTAAATCCTAAGCTCATAAGCCTTTCGACAATCTATTTTATACTTAAATGTATTAAGCTTTTAGTTTTATAGTTAGAAAGTATATTTGTAATTTTTTATATAGAATAGGTTAACATAGTTAGTCATGCTTTAAATTGATTTAGTTAGTTAAATACAAGCACAAGTAAAATATTTGTATGCTTACCATATACATAAATGGTAATTCGAAAAATGTTTTTGTATGTGTAAGTAGTAATTACAATCATTATAGCTAAATACATTTATATTATTTTACTGAATTTTTATAAACTTTGCTCTGTTTTTAAAAGGCTTGTGATCGAATTTGGAATTGTTTTGTATTTTAACGTGCTTATAGCTACCATGATTAGTTATTTTTGTTATAAAATAAGTAGTTAGAGATTTAAAAGCATACAAAAATTTTAATACATCGTAAAATAACTTTTAGTCACGTAGTTGTTTATAAAATATCTGCTGATCTAAATTATATTTTAAAGTTTTTAAAAAAATAGTAGCCTTGGTTGTTAAAAATTCTTATTGTTATCACATGTTTTTTTTACAATACGTCATAAACAAGGCAATTAAAAGTAACAAAGCATATCAAAAAAATTCAGTTAGAATTTTTATCTACTAAAGAAAGGTTTTTGTTTGAATAATTATAGAACATTTAATTTCCCAAATTTTCTTAGAGTTATTAATTATTAATATGGATGATTGTATAAAGGATTTTCTACTCATTTTGTTACTACTCTGTACCTTTTACTGGTTTTACAGACGTTGGCAAACCAGAAAACGAAACAAACGACCTCTGCTACCTGTGACTACGTCTGATAGTTAGTTTAACATGTTTTTAAATATCTAATCACGTACAATTAACTGGTATAAAAAAATTGTATAAACCTTTAGCAATAAAAACTGATAAAATTCATCTTAAAAGTGTTTAAGCATGTTACAATTTTACATTATTTTAAAAAGTTGTGAACTTTTTTTTTTAGTTTTTCATGTCTGCTTTTAATTTTTTTTACTACGTTTTATTACTTAAGTTACAAGTATTTTTTCAAGTCTAAAAATGTTCTCTACTAATATGTTCATCTTAAAATTTTTAAGTTTAGACTGTGTTTCCATTTAAATTTTCTTAGACTAGTTTTTTAGTGCATTATAAAACTTTCTGAAGTAAACACATAACTTTGTTAATTTTAGTTCGATTATTACTTTTTATTGTCTTATTTCTTAAAGTTTAAAAGTTAAGATTGAATAATTAAATTTAGATCGTAAGAAATTGTAAAAGTATGTGGGGTATGACTTGATAAACGAAAGGTGTTTTTGTTTACAAGTTTTTAGACCAAACTTTTTGAACGCTTATTTTATCGCTCAGTAAACAATATTTAAGTGTAATTTTAAGAAAAAATTATCTTTGACAAAAATGAGGTAGGTGTTTGCTCTTAATTAAGTAAATTCAAAGCTTAAAAAAAAATTAAAATGTATATTTAGTTTGTGTGATAACAGTTTTTTTAGTTAACTTAATTAAAAACTAGCTTAACATCAAATTATTGGTAAAAACTTTTGAATTTAGTCTGTAAATCTGACTTTTGTTGTGTACACTGTGAATTTTTTTTTAGTTTCGTAAATTTATATAAACATTTTTTTATAGAATACAATTCTCAGTTAGGTTAACCGAATATATTTGATGCTTACTAAATTTATATTGGTATTTAAATGTAAAATACGTTTATTAGTTGCCACACATTAGTTCGATTTAAATATTTTTCCAGTTCCTGCAATTTCAAGCCAACAACACGGTCTGCCATCATACGACGATATTGTAAACGAGCCTCATAGATATCCGTTGAACAAACCATCAGCGAAACCCCCAGTGAATCCTGAACCAGTAGTTAATCCTGAACCAGTAGGAAATTCTGATGATGTAACAGAGGAGCCTCTACCGACTTACTAGCAAGCTTTGTTGATGTAATGTGTTAAACAGTTTTGTTAGAACTACTCAGATTTTAATAAACTTTTAGCACCAAACTTTCTTTATTTATTTTAACTAAGCAATAAAACTCAAACTAAACTTTTGATCTTTACAGCTTAAAGAAATAAGATATTAAGTCAAAAATAAGCATTATTTCTGTTTGTTATATTTGTTTAATACTATAGACTGCGATTTTTTTTTAAAGAAGGTTGAAATAGTTGTTAATTTGATATTTTGAAATATTTAAAAATAAATTCTGAATATACATACAAATAAATTGTTGTTTAGCTAAAGTAATTCTTCATTATTTTTACTGCTAATATTTTAAAGAAATAAACTAGTGTAGATTGTTTTTTTTTACGTTCAAAAATAGTTTTTAATAGTTTTACTGATAAATGTTACGTATAATGCACTTAAAATCATGATTAACATAGTATCTACAGTTTACACCTCTTTTACAAGCCTTACTATAAACTATATACTAAATAGTTCTTACACTCAACATATCTTTATACTTTAAAGATGTTTTTTTGTTTTTCGAGCACAGTGTTTAACGTTTTTTATAAGTTCTATTTTCTGTAAATATGTAACTTAAAGAGATTGTAGTTACGAAAAAAGCTTATTAAAATAATACACGGGACACAGTTTTCCAATTAGTAATAAAATTTCTTTGAACGCGCGTATAATTAAAGCTGCTTGTCATTCAAGAAATTTATACCAATTTAACAAAAAAAATCAAGAAAGTTGTAGAAAAAATTAAGCTTATTAAAAAACTTATGAATTAAAGCGCGAAAATAACTTAATCAAAATAAACAAAGTTATAAAACAATTTTAGTAAACAGTTTTTTTGATGCTTTTTTATTTTGTATGTATAGAATGTTTGAGTGTACTTGAAATTTAAAAAAAATAGCTTCTAGTACATAAACAATATTAAACTGATTTAATAATAAAAAAACAGTTATTTATTAAACAAAAACCAAACTGAATATTTTTGTATTTTTTTGTTACAGTTAGTTTTAAATTACAACACTTTTTTTAGCGATTAACTTCACTATCAAATGATTGCAGTAAAAGTATTTTAGTTAAAAGTATTATTTTGTACTCAAACATAATAATAAAAATGGAAAGAGTTGCAAATTTTTCTTTTTTTTTTAAGTTAATTTTCTTAAAAACACCGCTTATGAATTATATTAAACTTTTTAACTTTACTTTTGATAATTAAATTTCTTAGGAAAATTAATAGAACACTTCGAAAATTTAACTTAGCTAGATAGTAGCTGTAAATGATAGTGAAAATAGGTCATCTTAAAACAATTAAAGTTTGTATTTCAAAAAAATCTTGTATTAAATAAAAATATGTTAACCATAAAACTTAAAGAGAATGAATAAAATATTTTAAACTACACAAAATTATAAATGCAATCAAATTTCTTTTGTTCAACATTTTTTTACATACGAAATAACTCGAGGCAATAGCTATGAATAGACGTGAAATTTTACTCTGTTTCCACGTCAAATTAATCAAAATTAACAAGTTGAAAAGTTTTATGTTTACTATTAAACTCAGTCATTTCCAAGTTCAACTCACCTTAATGATTAGTATAAGTATAATAACATCTGTATTTTAACTTTTTGCTTTGAATTTTATTTTATTGTTGTATAGTACTATAACAAGCTAACACCGTTTTTGTTAGAAAGTGTAAAATGTAAATCATATTCGAACTTAAACTTGTACCAACTGCGTTATTAAAAAAAAAAAAACGACTCTCATTACTTTTCAATTAAATATTTATCAAGTTGTTTTAATAAAACATGACTTAAATAAGTATAATCAAACACAACGTTATAAAATAACATTTCTTAAATAAATTAACCATAGATACATACGATAATTATAACTTATTTGAAAATAATAACTTGTTTCTAATATTGGCCATTATTTATAAAACTAACTTTATTATCCATTGTTTTGTGTTTTGTATAGTGTTTAACATTGAGGAATGTTAATTCTTATAGTTTTTAATGTGTTTTGTCTCATAACTAAATCATTTGAATATTTGTAAAATTAGGTTGCAGTTAGTCGTGAGAATCTGAAAAAAAGTAAATAAAAACGGAGCTATACAAAATGGTATGTGTACTTGTCAATAAAAATAACTATTAGCTTATAAGTTTTGAATAATTTTTCTTTAAACTAGTCATTGTTTTAATATAGATATAGCCTCAAACTTAACATTAGTTAAATTTTTGCATTAAAAGGTTTTTTTGTAAATAGTAAGTATTATCATTTCTGCAATGCTGAATTAATCTGATATCTTTTTTAGGTAAATAATATACTTTACATAACAGTAGAATTTCAACATAAAAAACAACTTCTATATAACTTACTACAAAAAGAAAATCAACTTTAAAAAACACAAGTTTAAGATTCTAGCTAAAAAAAAAACAAAAACTGAACATGGTAATAACACCGACAATACTATTTTAGTCTCATTTAATTCAAATAAATTTAAAACAGATATTTCAATTGTTAAAGCTTTTTTATTTCTTTTGTTATTCTTATATGAAAGTTCTGAAATTTTAACAGTGTGTTAAAACTATAGTTATTCTATCCTTGTTGTAATCAAAGAAAATACTTAATCTACTTTATTAAGTTAATAATAATGAAGTGAAAAAATATTGATTTAAATTGACAATCGTAAACAGCGCTAATTTAAGATGACCATAATTATGTTTGAGTTGCAAATTGAATATGCAAATATGCACAGGTAGTATGCCTTTTTCATTTGTATATTATAATTAAAAGCAAAATTGCAAAATTTTCTAGGACCAAATTTAACCGGTCTCTCAAAATTTGAAAAACCGGTTAAATTTGGTCCTAGAAAATGCCCTGTATATTTGAGATTGCCATATCTCGGTAAAGTAGCAACTGCTCTAGAAAAGACTGTAAAATACACTGTAAACTCCACTTTTAACTCTGTACAACTAAGAATCAGTCATGCTACAAGAAAGCCCTTAAATGGAATTTGCAAAGACCGTACTGCCGATCAGGAAAAAAGCAAAATTATTTATATGTACAAGTGCCACTGTGACAGTGAGTACATTGGCAGAACGTCTCAAAGATTCCATATTAGAAGGGACCAACACGTCTTTAATTCCCTCAGAAGATGGATGGACACTGGTTTAAAAAAACCATCTAATAGATCATCAGCGATAGCTGAACACTTATTAAACAATTCAGATTGCGCAAAGAACTATAGTGATAGTAACTTTTCAATTTTAAGTAAAGCTCGTAACGATTATCACCTTAGTGTTTTAGAATCTCTATTTATAAAAACATGTAAACCTAAATTGTGTAAGCAACAATACGTTTATAAATCTAATCTTTATAAGTTGTTATAGATTTTATTTGAATTTTGTCGCTTATTTTTATTTTATTTTTATTTTTAATGTTGTTTATCTTAGTTAAATTACTGATAAACTGTTTTATATATGCATTTATGAATTGTGAATGTCTAATTAATTTTGCTCAATTATGCTAATTAGTGTTAATTGATTTTTCTGATGTAACCTCTAACTATTTATATACTCAAAATTTAATCTTAAAATTAGTTGCTAACTAAAGTAATTGAAAAGCGTTAGCCGAAATCGATTTTACTTGTTTGTTGCTTTAATAAAGATGTTTTTGAATAAATTTTGTCTTAGATTTCTGTACAAGATATGTAGTACTAAAAAGTTATAAAACTGTTATTTTTAACTTAAAACATGACAAATACCTTGAAAGTTTGATTAGTGACTTAAATACAAATTTCTTTTAAAAAATGTAGTTGCAGTCCAGTGTTTACTAAGAAACTCATTAGCATATAAATTTTGTGAAAAATGTAGGAAAAATCTAAGCTTGTAATAAAACTTATCGAATATAACTTTTTGTAAAAATTTGGAAAAAAAAACAATACTTTTTTAAGTAAATTTAATAAAATAATTCCATTTTTGAATAACTTTTTTTCAGATATCATATTTTATCAACTAATTTTAGCTGTAGCTGTCATTCAGTAACTTAACTATAAAAACATTTTCTAGTATAAAACTAGTTTAAGTAATTTTAAAGTCTTATGTGACGTCACGATTCGTATTGGAATAAAAAAAATAGAAAAAAGGAGCATGCAGTAAGTTCGAAATTTGTCTTGCAGACGCGAAACGGGGGGAGAACGCGCACAACGACGCTGAGATGGGTGGAGTCGACCAAGCAATTGAAGCACATTTAAGTGTTTTGTCGTCAAACGATAGGTAATTTACACCGTTGAGTCTATTTCATGGCAATGTTAATATACAGACAGAATGTTTAGTTAAAAGTTTAGTAATTGTACTTTTAAAACTTAATATGGCGGTTGTTGGTTACACTTTTATTGTGTTTTGTTGTTTATCACTTAGTTCACGATGTGTTTATTAATCTTGTATAAGTAAGTAAATCACGTGAACTAATAACTAGTTTGGTAACATTATTTTTAAGCCGAGATTTCGTCTGTACGTTTGTAATACTTAAAGGACGGTTAATTAATAATGTATATAGGCACAACAATAACCTTATCAAAATTCAATCAATACTTTTATTAATGACGGTTAAATGTTACTTTTTAAATTATTAAGATAAATAGACATTTATAAATTAGACACATATTAAAATTTTTAAGTTTTTCTATCTAAAAAAATTAAAGTTGCTTGTTATATCTTAATAAATATTAATTAGAATTCATATTGAAGCAAAATATAAGTATTCTATCACTTCAAAAATTATTTAAAGCTTATTTATACTTTATAAAACATTTTAAACATATCAATGTTTAATAGTATTTAATCAAAGTAAAATTAAGCATCAAAAGAAGTTTAAACTAAAAGTTCAAACTAATTTTTAAAGATTCAATACAAGTTTTTTTTAAACAACAGATAAATTGATGAAATCAAAAACATAGCTTAATGTATATCATTTTGAATTTTTGATAAAACATATATTTTGCTAAAAATAATTAAACTTGTTCGTTTTGAAGAAATACTTTTAAATACACAAAATTAATAATTGCAAACGTTTTTCTTTTGTTATCATTACTTTTCACATATTAAATTACTTGAGGCAGTAATTTAAATACTTTAACAAACATCATAAAAGTTTGTACTGTTCTGACACAGTTTAATTAACAAACAAAATAAAGAAATCAAAAAAAAAAAAAACTGATACCGAAAAAAAACAAAACAATCACGCAATACTATAATTTGACAGCACATATGTTTTTTGGTATACACTTATAAGAAAAGCTTTCTTTATATGTATAAAGATTTTTTTAATACGCGTAGTAATATATAGCATTGTGAAATATTCGTTTTGATTTAAAAGAATTTTTTTATAGTTCGTTATAATTGTAATATTCTTAAAGTGCTTTAGTTTTTTACATTTCGCTTTGCAACTAGTATTAACATGTAATGACGTGAAAAAGTTGAAAAATTTAATTCTAAAATTAACAATAATCTTAAACCCAAATGACGCATGCGTGTCCCCTTGAAAAAACATTTTTATTATCCTTTGATCAATCGTAAACATACCTTAAGACTTAAAAGGTTTTAAGTTTTTTCATTATAAACTTAATTTGTAATAATTAAACATTTTCATTAAGGTAATGCTGAATTAATCTGTTATTTTTCGTATTTTGTGTAGAAAAGTATAATATAAGTCATTTTTATTTGTTTACTTTTCTTTTTACTTACTTTAGTTAGAAAACGAGAAGTAACTTTAATTATACAACTAAAATTAATTACGTTAAAAAATCAACAAAAACTTAATAATTAATCATCTAATTGAACAAAACTAAAACTAATTGAGCAAATTTAATCATATGTTGAGTATTTAGCACGCAAACTCAGTTTTGTTCCTTTTTTCTGTCTTTCACCATCATTATAAACCAAACTTATAACATTTTAAATATAGGGCTATCTTGTGGTTTTTGGATCCTTATATTAGCTACAATAAATGATTAATAATTAAGACAGTATATACTATTAATTCAAATAACGTCAAACGTTAATTGGGTTAACTCACAATGACTATAGCTTTAAGCTTGAGTTGCAAACTAAAAATGCTAATACGCACACATAGTTTGCCTTCGTAAGTGTTTTATCATTTGAAAGGTGATAAACAGCAAAATTGTTGTTATGACGCAACTCGCAAGAAATAAGTATTTTTAGTGTTCAACTTTATTCACTTTTAAACGATTTATTAAAAGCTTAATTTGCCTTTCTTCAAGTCTATGATTAGTTTAGTGAAAGTTTAAATAGTCAGAATTAGAGGTTAGACTCAATTGTTAATTAAAAATTAAAACAAAAGGCAATAAAACTTTTCCTAAACTGTAAATATAATAAGAATATCTTTTATATAAATTAAATGAATCAGAACTAATTTTAGTGCCCAAACGTTTTACATAATTTGACAGATGTAGGATTGTTCTTACAACATGATAGAGTACACATAAGTTTAAATTTATTCAATTTAATACTTACAACTAATATAACTATTTCCGCTAAAATAAAAAAATAACCGGAAATATTAAAATTTTTAACATTATTTTTCTGATGTCATTGAACTGAAGTAAAACTAAGCAAAAAAAATTTGAAACATTGTCTTTTAGCAATGAGCTTCATAATTATAAAAAGAACAAAGTGAATGCGTAACAACTTGTTTTACTTATTTAAACAGTGTTTAATATGAACATACACACATAGTAGGTACAAAATAGATATATATTAATTTTTTTAAGTAGATATCCGTTAAAACACATTTTTGACTAAAATTAAAGTTTTTGTAACGTTATTTAAAAAGTTTAAAATCAAATTAGTTGAAATAATGTTGTAAAAGTTATATATATATATTTAATATATGATCAAAACTAATTAGAAAATTTTAGACTTAATATTAAAGCCAAACGTATAACATTATTATTTATTTTTAACCAAAAGTTTTTTTTAATAATCAGTTTAAACGTGTTTCTATAAACTAGTTAAAATATAACTAACTTAGAAATGCAATGTATACCTATGTTCGAAACTCTTTTCGCATATGAATAACTTGAGGCGGTAGCTTAAAATACACGATAAAATCTACTACGTAGTCTTATCACATTAATCAAAGTCAAAATATTGAAAAAACAATAATATTTGATACGAAAATTATTTATTACAAAAACTGACTCAACGTCTTGTAATAACTATAGTAAAAACTGTACTTTATTTTTTAGCTATATTTTATATATTAGGTTGTCAGTTACTAGAGTCTAGTATTATCACCATCTTGTTACGTTATTTTAACAAAAAATAAAGGTAGATATCATTGTATTTATAAACTTTTACGGTCTTAATAGATACAATATGGAAATACGTTCAAAAAGTTTTAATAGTATTATCTTAATAATTTAAACACAACTAAATAACTACTAATAAATGAATAATAAATGATAAAAAACTTAGTTTGCGTAATTGTAGCTATTTTTCAACAACATATTTGAAATATTTTCTTTAAAAAAAATCCGTTTATTATTTTTACATTCTTATCAATTTTTTTTGCTGTTATTTGTCTGTAAAATAATTAAGTCAGTAGAATCTTAACTATATATGAAAACGTTTAAGTTAGTAAACGAAGCTATAACTTATTAAGTTACATGTATATTCAAACACTACAGTTACATGTATACTTTAACACTTATAATAAAAAAGTATATATTAACATTTCAGTACTTGTTAATTAATTTTTAACATTTTCTGATTCATTTTTTGGTATGAAATAATGTTTTGTAAAATCAAAACATAATTTTTATTTTTCTTTAGTCCAGTGATGTATATGAAAAAAGAAAAATATATTTATCCAAGAAAAGGATGCAACATTAAAAAAAAAACACAGATAAGTATAAAAATATAAAAAAAAGTTTTACTAAGTTTCAAGTAATATAATCGTTTCAAACTTACGATGAAGATTAAACATGCAAATCCCAAACTTAGTGCTGAAGCTTTTTATCATTTTTTACCTATTAAAAAACTTTAGTATACTTATTTATATATATAAAATTAAAAGTAAGTTGATTAACTTAATAAATTAAATCTTTCACACGCCCACCTTAAATGTTTTTATAATATATTGCCGTTCAGAGAACTTAGTTTACAGGGCCACAGTAAACTCTGGCGTTGAGACGAGGTTCTATGTCGGCTTGTGCTCGAATCAGTTTAGATTCAAGTATACCCATCATAAAAAATCTTTTAAAGCTGGAGAATATGAAATTGACACTGAGCTTTAAAATGTTTTAAATGTTTGTGGCTTAAAGCGCAGCGGCATTGACTTTGAAATATCCTGGTAAGTTATAAAAAGAGCACAGCCTATAGCTGTACAACGACCACGCAAGTACATAAAAATGCAATTAGCTGCTAGCACTCTTGTTAGCGCGATGTGCATTAGACTGTAAACCTTGTTAGGTCGTTTTTTCAGAGGGAGATTCTAATTCCACTGGGACGTGAACTTAATACGCAAGACAGCCAGCTAAAATCAAACAGGCAGGCTGTCCAGCGCCCACTTTTTTTTCCTTTCATGTCTCTTTCTGATCAGCAACTCCTATTTTTTCACACAATTTGTATATAAATCTTACACTTTTTTCATTGTTTTTTTTCGCAATTAAACTTTTTTACATTAAATTTTGAATATAGATGGTTTTTATACTGTAATTGGAAAAGAAAGGCGGGCGCCTGTATGACCCAGGTAATTCCACTGGGACGTGAGCTTGGTACGCAGGACAGGCAGCCGAAATCAAACAGGCAGGCTGTCCAGCGCCCACTTTTTTGTCCTTTCATGTCTCATTCTGATCAGCAACTCCTATTTTTTCACACAATTATTATATAAATGTTATACTTTTTTCATTGTTTTTTTTTTTGCAATGAAACTTTTTTACATTAATTCTTGAATATATATGGTTAATATACCCAAATTAGAGTAGACAAGCGGGCGCCTGTATGGCCCAGCAGTTTGTTTCTGCGACTGCCGGCCCTGCGTCCCGAGTTCGAGCCCCGGTGGTTGCCCTTTATGGGTACGACCACGCCAGTATATAAGAATGCCATTAGCTGCCAGCACTCTTGTTAGCGCTATGTGCATTAGGTTGTAAACCCTGTTAGTCGTTTCTCAGAGGGAGATTGTAATTCCCATTGGACGTGAACTTGGTACGCAGGACAGGCAGCGAAATCAAACAGGCAGGCTGTCCAGCGCCCACCTCTTTGTCCTCTCAATGTCTCTTTCTGATCAGTAACCCTTTTTTTTCACACTATTTTTATATAAATCTTATACCTTTTATTTATAAATTTCCATTAAAATGAAACTTTTTTAGATTCATTATTAAATATAGATGGTTTATATACAGTGATTAGAGTAAACAAGCGGGCGCCTGCATGGCCCAGCGGTTTGCCTCTGCGACTGCCGGCCCTGCGTCCCGAGCCCGAGTCCCGGCGGTTGCTCTCCATGGGGACGACCACGCAAGCATACAAGAATGCGATTAGCTGCTAGCACTCTTGTCACAAAGTATTATGTGTGGTAGATTTTAATAAACCTTTTAGAAGTTTTCATGAATGTCTATCATACAATTGTCTAAAGTTTTCTTATCTAAATAAATATTTTTTACTTTCAAAAAAAAAACTAATTAAACAGAAAGCTAACATCGCGCTAACAAGAATGCTAGCAGTTTTTTTTATCTGATTTAACACATTTATACATGCAAAAAATCGTAGATAAAGTTTTTTAATACGTCTTATTATAAATCAAACCTTGTTTTATCCTTTTTTAGAGGAATAGTGAAAAACACAAATACTTGGCATTAAAAGAAATCCAGATTAAGAAACTAACAGATACAGTTTATATTATTAGAAATTCAAAAAGTTAACAAATGTATACACTATGTAATTATAATTATATAAATTGCTACTACATTTTGTGAATTTTTTTTTTGAATAGTTTAATTGTTTAAATTTAGTTACTAAGTCTTTTTTTATTATTTCAAAACAAAACTAAGTTATGTGTCTAAAATTTTAGTTTACAAATTGTATAAATGACTTATAAATACTTAGCAACAGTAATCAACAAATTTTGACTTGTTAGTGTTATAGAAACAAGTTTTTGTATTGGTATATTGGAACATAATATCTACTGTTTTTTATTTTTACAAATTTAAATTAAAACGGTCGAAAAAGAGTTTAATAATTTGCAAATAGTCTAGTTATAAGTTAAGTATAATATCTTAAAAACTGCAAATACTCTTTAGAATTTCATTAATACTTTGAAAGTTCGGCTTTTATCTATTTAACTCGATGTTCTACTTTTAAAACAAAACTTTTAGTAAAGTTCTTTTTTATAGTTTGTAAATGTCTTTATTATATTATAAAAACAAAATAATACTCGTATCTTTTAGATGAAAAAGACAAATTAAATGTCATAAAATTTTTAAAAGTTCGGAAAAAACTTGACTATTCTTGTAATTAAATATTTTAAAAGATTCAACCAATTTAAGTCTTTTATCTATGCGATATGTATTTTTAATTTGTTTCCACACTGGTTTATTAAAAAGCTTTTTAAAAAGCGTGTCTGTCATGTCAGTTTCAATGAGTGTAGTAGCTTTAGTGTATTAGCAGCCCCCATTATGTTCAGTTAAATATACAGCTAACAAACGAATCTTTCTTGTCATCTTTTGGTTCAGCAACAATTTCACAAAAGTTTCAGCAAAGGTGACCTCTTAATTTACTTAACTTTAAGAAATTTTAGAACATATTCTTAAATTTTCAGGTCTTTTTACAGTTTAGTAGCAATGCTGAGTTTGAATAATATTAGTTCCTTACAGTAGCTACAATTTAAAAAATAAATGTTTGAATAAACATGTTAACTTTAAGGTTGTAGTGCAAACAAAAAGGAAACTACCACAGTTTTTTCTGTTACTTTCAAAACATATAAGACAAACACGCTATCAAATAGATTCATATAGACATGATTTACCTTTTTGAGTATGAATCATTAAGAATTATACTACTTGTCAAGATAATTTTTAGTTTCAAGTATATATATTTATAAAACTTAGTTAAATAAAACAACTTAAATTAATAAGTGTGGGAAAATATCTTCTAAAGTCTTGAAGTTTTAGCAAAAAAATAAAAAGATACAAGTAAATTTGATAAATTTTTTATTTACGAAAATTACTTACAAACTGAACATTTTTTTAAGTTGGTACAATTTATTAATAATAAGTAATATTTAAGTATGCGGAATTTCACGAACACCTTTCTAAACAATTTTAAGTTTTCACACAAAGTTCACCTCAACTGGGAAACTTTAGCGCAACCGAACCACTTGCTGGACTTTGTCCATTCGCACGACTCCGACGCCCACGTTCCATTGACGACGTCATAAAAGAACACTCTACTCAAACGACTGTACAGCACGACCAGTCTGTCGCCGATCAAAACGGCTCCGGAAGGCAGCACCATGTTGCTGAAGCTTTCTTCGGGCGCCTTCAGCAAAACAAACTTTCCGCAGTTTGAATCGAAAACTTCGCTGCTCGTTTGCCACCCTCCGACCGCGAAAAGCTTGCTCCTCGCCGCAACAGACTTGTGACCGCACCTCGGTTCGACCATGCCGGGCATCGGCGACCAGGCGTCGGCCGCGTGGTCGTAAGCCTCAACAGATTCGAGCGTTACGCCGTCGTGCCCGCCGCTGACAACCAGCTTTCCTTCGAACGCGCAGCACGCGGAGAGCGGCCTGGCCCGGCTCACCTCCGCAACGCCCTTCCACCTCGAGTACCTCGTGTAAAATTTCCAGCACCATCGTCCTCGCCACCCGCCGCCGACAACGTAAACTTCGCCCATGAAAGCGCACGCGCTGAAACCGCTGTTATCGTCGGGCATTTCGCCCACCTTCGCCCACTCTCCCGCTCCGCCGAGCGGCGAGAACCTTTCAACGGAAAGAATGTTGTTGCCGTCGGCGCCCTTGCCGCCGAGCACGAAAAGTTCTCGGTCGACGCAAACCACTTGGAACATTGTTCGACCTTCCCTCATCTTCGGCATGGCGGTCGGTTCGTTCAAATTGCTCGCGTTGACCTTGTGAACGTCGCTGACGACACGATCTTCAATGTCAACGCCTCCGCAAACTACAACGTCAAATTTGTTGTGGTTGCAGTACCTGCTGGCGGAAGGGGAACTTTTCAAGCCGACTTTGTCACTTTTGAGTTTTTTTATGGTAGAAGCACACTCATCGTTGACGGCAAAGCAAAAATTTACACTCAACAAACTGCTCAATGCATGAACCGACAACAATGAACAACGGACTGCGAACAAAAGGCGATTTGCGTATTTGGTTCTTTTGCTGAACTCGTGACGCAGCCAACTGTTTGCCGCGCTTGCCACTTGCAGCTCCGAATCAACGTTCAAGCGATCGCTGGAAAACACTTTGACGACGGAAAGGAAGTCCAGCTCTCGAAACTTTCGCGAGTGGGCGATTGTGGAGAAGCGGTGTTCTAAAAAACTCAACGATAGTTCTGACAACTTTCGGAGGTGGTAAAGCCGTGACACGAAGTAGGCTGCTGCTGCGTTGCTTTCGTTGATTTTGTCTTCGAAGTGGATTTCGTTTTCCAAGCCTTCGCTCAGAAAAATTTTGTTTGCTTTCAAAATTGGCATAGATTTGTGCTGTTCAATTATCAGGCATCCTAAATATGGTTTTATGAAAAAAATTTAGATATCGAATACACTCATCAGTATTTTAAAGAATTTAAACAAATAGATTTTCATTAATTGTTTTTTTTTTTCATTTCATTAACAAATCAAAAGAATTAACCTAAATTACGTTAAAATAGTTTATGTCGTTTCTGATATTGTATATATGATTTTTAAATTTAGTAGAGTAAATTTGATACAGTTGTAAAAAAAACAATTATGCTGACAATAAGTAATTTCATGAAAGTGTAGTTTTTATTTTTTAGACACAAAAGAAAAAAAAGTCTGTATTTTTAGTAAAATAGAAATGTAGTCATATCTCGATGTGTTAAAAAACCTTAGACCAAATTAAAATTAGTTGTAACTTGACTTCCGTTAACTAGCAAAGATTTAAAAAAAAACCTAATTGGTTTTTAACTAACAGAATGTCAAGACCTACCTTCGGAATAGGAATTGTTTTATTTATTCAGTGTAAAAAAACTTACTTAAACTTTTAAAATTTTATTCTTTTAATTGCTCAATTTGCACAACAACCATTAGCATTTTCACAATTCTTTTTAAGATTCTAGCTTAGCGGTTCATAACTTTTTTTAGGGTGCATGACTATTCAAATTCGGACAATTCAAATTCCGACAATTCAAATTCTTGAAAAAAAATTCAAACGGCCTAAATTAAAAAGTAATGTATATTTGTCAAAAATAAAAAATACATATGTAGGTCGTATTAATATCTACCAGTCATTTTTTTTTTGAAAAAAACTAAACATAATTTAAAATATTGTTTAAATAAAGTAAAAAACATAGTTATTTTGAGTAATTTAAAAAAAAACTTAAAAGAATTAAAAATTTTTTAAAAAAAGTGGCTTATAGATAATAATAAGATCTACATAAGTTTTTTTTTTCTAATTCAATAATTTATTGAGAAATAGATATTTTTAAATACTTTTCCAAGAATTTGAATTGTCGGAATTTGAGTTGTCCGAATTTTATTGTCATGTAACACTTTTTTTATTTTTTTTTTACCTCATTGTTGAAAGTAATTGATAAAATACCCTTTATTAGAAGGTAAATACCGAGTTTACCACTAATATACCAAACATTGTTTTTTTTTTATAACTAGACTTATTGAACTTTAAGCTTACTAAGTACAAAAAATCGTAAAATTTAAAGAGTTTACTCAATTTAAAAAGGATTACACATAAATATAAATTTATATAGTAAAAATAGAATAAATAAACTTTAACTTACATTACTTGTAACAAACAAAATTTACCCCAGTAAAACAAGGGAAATTACCCTCAGGAGTAAATTTACCCTGTTCTAGCGCATTTGTAATTTTAAACCAAGTCTATAGATGCTGTTTACATAAAAAATTACCCAGGTAAGGCGCAAGTAGGCTTGAAAAGTTTAAGAGTAGTTTTAATAACAAATCAAATGTTACTGTAATAACCTTTTAAAATGTACATTTTGTTTTATTTTGTATATCTCATTACTTATTACTTAAAGCATTTGTTTTGAAAATAAGTTTAATAAGTCTAATTAGTAGTTTTTTAAAATATTTTTGAGTTGTATAACGTTTGTTTCGTCACCAATCTAGTAAAAATAAGTTAAAGAAGTTCCTATGCAAGCTCGACATATGCATTTAAAAAGTTTTGAAAACATTACACTAGTTAAATTTTTGCAAAACTATGTTTTTGTTAAAAGTAATTTTTTCAGGTAAAAGTTCAATTTTTGTTATCCATGAGTAACTAAATAAGTCAGTAAGCTGAAGTTTCGCAGAAATTTAAAATCAGATGTTCGCATTTTTGAATTTTTATTCGATATAAACAAATGTTCGTAAAAAATTAATGGAACTTATAATTCTTATTAAACTTCGACAAAAAAATCTTAAACGATTTGTCTTGCTTTGTAGATATTACATTTTTGGTTTAAATTGACTAAAAAAATCGAAAAACGTTTTTTTTTTTGACCTCAAAGTTCAACTAATTTTTTTCTTCGTTATGCTGTATAAAACAACTAAGTTTTATAAAAAAATAATTGAGCAATAAAACACAAAACTATAATACCTATTTTAAATCATATTTTTTCTACCGTTTTTAAAAGTTGTGTAAAATGTTAAGTAAAAATATCATGCTTATACTTTTGCTATTTTAAACATTATATTTTTACTCATACATCATAATAGACTGTTACTAATAGTGCAGTTCTCATAATTTGAAATTTAACTAATTCAAAAACCAATCCTTCATTTACTTTCTATTTTAATGACTTGACTAAGCTTAAGTTTCAAGTTTAAAGAAAGATATACTAAAGATTGCTGACAAGCATCTAATGAAGCTATTAAAATATACATGAATCGTTTAAGATGATTTTGTCTAAGTTTAATATGAATTGTGTGCTTTATTAATTTTTTACGAAACTTAGTTGTTTTATATACAACAAACAAGAAAAAAAAATTGAACTTTAGGTCAAAAAAAAAAAGGTTATTTTTGTTTAAAACCAATCTAAACCAAAAATTCAATATCTTCAAAGCAAGATAAATCGTTTCGATATTTTTTGCTAAGTTTAATAACAATTGTAAGCTCCATTAACTTTTTACAAAACTTAGTTGTTTTATATAGAAGAAATAAGAATATAAGAATAAAATTAGTTGATCGTTGAGGTATATAAAAAATAAATGATTTGATGTTTTTATTCAATGTAAACCAAATATATAATATCTACAAAACAAGACGAATCGTTTAAGGTGTTTTTTGTATAAGTTTAATAAGAATTGTAAGCTCCATTAATTTTTACGAAACTTAGTTTGTTTATATTAAAAACAAGAAAAAAATTGGTTGAATTTTCAGGTAAAAAAAAAAGTTTTTTGTTGTTTTTATTCAATCTAAACTAAAATTGTAATATCTACAAAGCAAGAAAAATCGTTTAAGATGTTTTTAGTCTTAATTAAATAAAAATTGTAAGCTCCATAATTTTTTACGAAAACTTGTTTATAGCGAATAAGAGTTCAAAAAAGCGAATTTCTGATTTTGAATATCTGCAAAATTACAGCCTCCCCAAAAAGTCGAGTTCTCTGCAATTCTGGTCCACTGAGTGAAAACTTATATTAAAAAAAGTAGACAAGTTTTAATATTAATAATTTTTTATTTCAAAATGAGCAAGCTTTTAAAAAGTTTTAGTTTGGAATTTTAAAAAAGTGTAGGTTATATGATTTAACTTCTGTTTTTAATACGGTTAAATTATTAATAAACAATACATGAGCCTAACCTTCAGTTTTTTCGGTATAGAATAAAAACAACCTATAAATATGATTTAATTGTGAAGTATTTTTGCATAGTTGATTACCTACTGGTCAAAAAAAAAGCAATGTATGTTATGTTACTTTTAAATATAGAACTTGTAGTGTTTTTGAAAATAAACTATTTATCAGAATAAGTATAACTATGTTTTAAGTTTAAGTTTACTCATTTCAAGTTATCATTATTTATCATATATGTTTATGTTTTTTTTTGCTACATTATAATAAAACTGACAGTACATACAAAATTAACATATGATTAACCTTTTTCGAAAAATCTAGTTTTTTTTCTGGTGTTTTTTTGGCATTGGGAGACAAAACAAAGGCATTCAGTACTTGCACCAAAGTTTTTACAATAATTTTGGATTTTTTGTTTTTTCGTACTGAAGTTTTTAAATGGATTAACTGATGATGTTTGTTGATGTCCGACATTTACCTGATTCATATTTAAACTATAAATCTATAAAGTTCTTTACTGAATATATTGTGAATGATCAATAGATATCACTGACCAGTAACCAGTAGCATGGTATTTTTTTAGGCGGTTCAGATAATGAAAATATACCCTGTTTTTAAACATTTTTTATTGTTAGATGAAGAATTTTCGAGTACAACTACATTAAATTGCTAATGTAACCTAGCAAACTTTTTAAAAATAAAAATATATTGAAGAAAATATTTTGTAAAAAGAATGAGTAAAAACTGAAATTAAAGTAAATATAAGAATTTAGAAAAATTGTATCTTTGACCAAGTATAAAGACTCAAAAGTATGTGAGATTACTTATGGTTACTTTTTTAAAGCTCTATATTTAAATCTAAAAGTAGAATAAAATTTAGATAAAACAAAAGTATAAAAACTTTAAAAGGTAGCAATTACTTTTATCAACAAAATTCTTTTTAATTACATATGATGAACAAATAAACACTTTTAATATAAAAATAAAAATAAAAGTTATAAATTTCATAGTAACAGGGCTGCCACTCTTTGAGTCAAAAAACTGCCCTGAGTGACCTTAAATTGCCCTGACTCACTCTAAAATTTTTCATAATCCTAAAAATAAATTAAAAATTGTCAAAATCACTACAAATTACTTTTCAATATTTAGTTATGAAATAACAAAATATTTAAACTAAATAAACTTAATCTCATTTAAAACCTATGAAAAAGTTGTCTGGCGATTTGTAAAAAATCTTAAAACTACCCTGATATTTATTAATTATTAAAAATTTAAAATATTAAATAATTCCCTGAATCTCTTTGTGTTTTTAAGAAAAATAAAAATATTCTAAGTTTTCCTGACCCTGAGTAATTTGAGTATGGGGCTATGTTAAATATAGCTAAAAAAGTTTTAAAAATTTTTTAAAGTAAAGAATTTAATTATATTTATAACTTAAAGGGTATTAAAATGATTTTATTGTATAAACATTATTCCCATAAAGATAAACACAACTAAATATTTGCTATACCTGAAGATATAGCTTTGCTTTTTACATCTACTCTAGAATAATTTTGCTGAACTTATATTATATAGTTTTGATTCAGCTTTAAGTTATTTTTACCAGATTAAAAAACCTCATATTAATTTTTAAGATAATTAATAGTTAGAGTGTACAAAAGAATCTTTATTAAAAGGGAAAACTGAAACAATAACCAAACTTTTTGAAGTAAGGCACCCAAAATATCTATATGTTTCTTTTAAAACATAAAGTATATTTTAAAATATATAAAAAAAAAACTAACAAAAGAAGTAAAAAAAAAATTAAATAATAATATATACTTTTACTTAAAAATTTGAAACTTCCCACCAACAATTCATAAAATTTTGTAAAGATTAGTCTGTAAAAATATGAAAGCAATTAATCTAAAAATGTAAGAAAATATAAGTTGTCAGTAAATAGTATTTTGTTGCTGTTTTAGTTTGCTCCTTTTTTTATAAACCTATTGTACTTTCTGACTTTGACCGGATGCAACTAAAAATTTTATTTGGAAAAGTGTATGAAAAAGTAACTATTATACTTTTATAATAGTTATTTATATTATATTATATTATTATTCAATATACTGTTAAAAGATTTAAAATAAGAGAAACATGTAATTTTTTTTATTAACCTCCACTCTTTACCCTTCACTATTTTGCACAAAATGTTTTACAAAATGTTGTATCTTAGTTTATTTTTTAAACTTAATGTATTTTAGTCAAGTTTTTTTCAACATATAGTTGTTTAGGGGCTCAATATTTTATAATAATATTTTTTCAGGTCCCTTTTTTGTATGTAAGTTATGTGTTTTTATTTTGATGACAGTCATTTTCTCAGGAACGCAACTTTTTTTTAGTACAGTTGGTGAAGCTAATGAAGTTTTTAATATTTTTGAGGATTTTTTAAAATGTCAGACTAATTGTAACTCTGAGGTGAAGCACCAACTTTAGATATAAAATTTAAATTGTCTTATTAGAAATACTAAAACTTTAAAGTTATACAGTAAAATTATCAGTGTCCAAAACTTTTAATGTAGATACAATAAAAAAAATTATGTGACAAAAATATTTTTACTAGCATTATTATTTGGCATATATGAAAAATAGAGCAAAACGTGGCCATATATGGCAAATATAGCAGAAAATGGCAAATATGTTAAAATATGGCAAATATGGTAAATTTTGGCAATTATTAGCGAATATGGCAACTCATGGCAGTTATGGCAAATATATTGGAATTGTAGCAAAAATAATAAAGTTAGAAAAAATATGGCAACTTTGGAAAAATATGGCAAAGTATGTCAAATATAGCAAGTTTTTGTAAATATTCATAACATCTACAATTGTTTTTGTCCCTGATAATATAATTTAATTTACTTATTATACATTTCAAGTACTTGTCCCTAATATGGTAGTTAGGATATCTTAACTACAACCGATCGTTGTTAACGTATTCAGTAAAAATAGTGCTTTTGAAATAGTATAGATTTTTTTTATTGCTGCAAACAAAAAGTTCTACTGTTGAGCCCTTAGAAACTGAACTTAAATAAATTCAATGCTCTATTACTTTATAAATATAGTAGCAATATGAATTGATATTTAGTTTCATTACGTTTTATACTTCTATAAATTTAAATTGTGTTTAGGAATAACACCTTCTTGGTAAAAGTAAGTGAGAAAACAAAGTTTTTTTTTAACACAAGTATTTTGTTTAGATTTCTTGTAAAAGGGTCTACAGAAAGTTTAAGCTATTTTGTAAGAAATGTTTCGTTGTAACGTTTATCTACATGTTATAAAAACATTTTAGGTGCGTATAGTATTTTCACACTGGTTTTATTTGTCTTAAATTTCAGAATTTTTAAAAAGTTCTGAAAATAATTTTTAAATTTGATTTAAGTTTTTTTAGGTTCTTCATCTAACCTCCTAACTTTCGTCAAATAAAAGTTTCCTTTTGTGATTTAATTAAGTGTTTCAAGTTGAATAGTATAATTTTTTTTTGCTAACGTTTTGATTTTCTGACCTTTACTAAATACAGCAAGTGATAGTTTTGTTTTATAAAAAGGTTTATACTGGAAAATTTGTTGTAGACTATTTCCATAAAACCAGAAAATGTTTAATAAATTTTTGTCGTAGTAATGAGCCAACAAAACACGTTTATTTAATTTTGTTTGGCTATTTTATGGTTTTAGTAGTACGAAAAAACAAAAAATATCTGATAGTCCTAAAAAATACGTTACATGTAATACATTGTAAACTTTGTAATACTACAGTTTTAAAGTTTTTCATAGTAAGTATAATTTTTACTTTACTAATTCTTTTAATACACAATAATTGTCAAGGATTTAACTTTTTAGATATAAAACTTTTTGTAAAGTTAAACAAAAGCTTCTTGGTTTTTCGAACATATAAAACATATTAGATATTTAACTTTTTAACTTGTTTGTTTGAAAAAACAAAATTACTTATATTTTGTTTATATTTCCAACCTAATAAGCGCTTAACAAGTTTGGTCTAGGGAGCTATTATACTTAAAAACCTTTAGATTATCAAATCATACTCCACAGATGAACTTTAAAAGTAAGTTAAACAGAAGTTTTCAAAAAGTAATAAAAAATATGATAACCAGCAAAGTTTTGAAACTAGCTCAAAAAGTTTTTAGTAAAATGCAAACCTTTTTTATATCATATGAAGACAATAAAATTCAATTAACCACCTAAAAGATCAAGTCATCAGAACTCAAGAAAACATTCCTCCCTATTTTATTAGATATGCAATTCCATCAATATTTTTCCGCTTTCATTGGTTTTCCATAGTGCTATAAAATATGCTGAAATACCAAAACAATGGAAAATGTCTTTATCATTCCAGTTGATCAGAAAGGTAACAAACACAACGCGTTAAACTATAGACTAATATCTTTAACTAGTGGGTTCTCTCAAACTTTAGAACATATTATATCTGTAAAAAAATTGAATCACTTTTTTGACTACAATTTACTATCTAAAAAACAATTTGGTTTTGTCCCTAACCGCTCTTAAAACATTCAAATATTAACATGCGTGCATTCATGGATAGTTCCTTATCTCAGAAATGAATTTATCAAAGTAGTTTACACTGATATCCAAAAAGCTTTTCATTCAGTATTACACAAACGATTATTAAAAATACTAGTATGGACCACATAAATCCTTAGTTAAGTGGTTCATAATTTTTTAATTGGGATATCACAAAGAGTGGTCATTAACGATACGCTATCACACCCTTTATCTATATATAGTGGAGTACCACAAGGTGATGTAATTCGTACCCTCCTTTTCTTAACTTACATTAATAACATAAGTTTAAACATTGATATTAAAAGTGATATGAGTTTATATGCAGACGATACAAAGATCTTTAGTGAGTCAAATATCTCTTTACAATCTACTCTAAATAATATTTACAAATTGTTGAAGCCAGAAAATTCGATTTAAATCCTACTAAATGTAAGGTTCTAACAATTAAGAAAAACAAGTAGATTGACACGATTGACCTATTTATCAATTAAACTAACCAACTTTTAATGTATATAAGAATTTAGGAATAAATATCTCCGAAAGTTTAAAATGTAAAGAACACATAGAACATTTTCATAATGTTGCAGAAATTTTATCCAATTAACTATTATAAATTTATTTTAAAACTATCTCAGCTACTATTCAAACAAAGCTATTTAAAATATATGTCCGTCCCAAGCTTGAATACAATACACAAATTTGGTCATCCTATTTAAAAAAATTATTAACAAAATTGAATCTGTGGAAAGAAATTTTACCCAGTTGGTATGTAGTCGTTGAAACACATCCAGTTCATCATATAATGAAAAATTGGTTAAGCTTGGATTGAGGTCTTTAGTGTATAACAGATTGAAATTTGATTTATTTATGATTTACGAAATTATTAATGGGAATTATAAGAAAATTTTTTAGTTTTTCCCATGATAAATATCAATTAAGAGGAATTAAAAAAAAATAAAATGTAAAAATATTTTTAACAACTGTCAGTAGCAAGGTTCATTTTTTCTATAAAGTAGAAACTATGCGGACCAAATTACCACCGGATGTAGTATCGTGTGAGAGGGTAGAACATTTTCGATTGAAACTAAAAAGGTTTAATTTGAATAGTATAAACATCAGTAAAATTCATTAACATTAAAAAAAAAATACAGTAAAAAGTATAAAGATTTGTATTACATTTATCTAATTTATATTAGCTTTCGATTTCTTCATTTTCCTTCAATATTAATTAGATTTATTTACCTACGCCCCCATCCCCTGACAGAAATTTATTTTAATATAATTATTTTTTTACAGATGTCTTTGTGGGTACTAATTGCTTTTTTTTTTCAAATTTAGTTTAACTTTTATATTTTTTTACTTTACTGTATCCAGTTTTTTTGAATTAAACAGTAGTTAAACATTCATATCAAAAAAACCTAACATATATTTTTAAGTTTCATTTTAAGATATATTCACAAGTTTATATTTGTTCGTTTTGTCTATCAAGTAGGCAACATTTAATTTTATTAAAATTTATACAACTCTTATCCCTCCTACTTACAAGTATTAGTTGAATATTGAATAATTTCAAAATGAAACATGCTGTGAGTGTTATGTTATTTTATTAATAACTAATTTGCTAACTAAACTATGTGAGATACGGAACAAATGCAGTTATAGCCAGAAAAAATCCTAAGTCAGACAGTTTACTATGTAAAAGTTTTAACTATTTAATTTAGTCTATTTATAAGTTTACCTAGCTAGTATTAAGTTAATCGTGTTACATAATTTTAGTATATTAAGCTATACTTATGAGGGTTTCCACAAGATCAAGAAAAGTGAAAAAAAAACTTAAACAAATGACAAAAGTTAGGAAGAGTCTGGAAAAATAGGGGTTTTTGAAAACAGTCAAGAAATTATACATAATTTTAATAAAGGTTTAATTTATTCAGTTCAAATTTGCATTTTTTTCTAAGCTTTCAAATGTTTAAAAATTAATTAAAAATCTTTAAAGTCAGACTAAAATTGCAAAAATTTTCTAGAAACTTACAAAATTACTTAAATTTCAAATTTGAAAAAATTAAAAAAAGGTCCTATAAAAAAATGCAAAATTTTTCTATTAACATGTAGAACAAATACCCTACTCAAACAAGCAGTTTTTTTATGCTTTTTGTTATTGATAATCCATGGCAAGGACACTTACATTACATAGTGAAACTGTAATATATACACAAAAGTTAAATCTTGCAGAGTTTTAAAATCAAAGTGTTTTTTGTTTCAGTAAATAAATAAGTTCTTTATATTTAAGATCTAAATTAGTATTTTATGTAACAAGTTTATGTGTACACTTTATAATACTTACTTATTTATAATTTTTTAAAGTTCTTAAAATTAAAAAAAAAAAGTTATAAGACAGGGTTATTGAATGGTTAAGTTAACTGCCTTGTAATTTTTGTACAATGACTGAAGTATTTAAAACAAGTACGAGTAGATTTATTTATTTTAAATTTTATACTTAGTGTTAATTGGAAGTATAAGCTTTATAAAGTTTCAAGTGTTGAATTATATACCTTAGAATAAATTTAAACTAGAATTTGATTAGGAAAAAGTCAAGAAATTTTTAATAAAGAGTCTTGTAAATAATTTTACTCAGCTTGATCTGTGGAAACCCTGATTTAAAGTAGATGTTATTTTTAAAGTGAAATAAATCTAATTAATGGTAATGAGTTATTTTCATTTTAAATGTTGTTTAGTACTTTACATTTTTTCAGCTACGTAATTTAACTTAACTAAAAACTGTAAAGTGGATATGCTAAAAACCTAAAGAATATAAAATGTGTTTTTGTTATGAAACTAAGTTTTGACACAGACTTGTAAACTAATTTCAGTCCTTTTTTCAAATTTAGTATAACAATTGTACAACTTAACTGTATCCAGTTTTCTTTGAATTGAACAGTTGTAAAAAATTCATATCAAAAAATACTTAAGTATATTCTTATGTTTCATTTGAAGATATATTCACAAGTTTATATTTGTTTGTTTTATCCTTTAAGTAGGCAATATTTTATTTTCTTTAGAGTATATACAACTATTATCCCTCCTATTTACAAGTATAAGTTGAATGTTGAATAATGTCAAAGTGACACATGCTGTAGGTGTTATATTAGACTTTCAGTAGAATGGTTGTAAGATTTCAAAAAATTGAAAGCCACAAACTATTCTAGCCCAAATTTTAAATCATTACAAAAGTTATATTATTTAGTTTTAGTTGGTATTGCTGTGTAAGATAATGGGAAATTTTCTCACTACCATAATTGCTCTAAGCATGAAGCTGTATACAAAGTTGTCACTTAACCTGGAAAAACCTTGAATTTGACAATTTAGGCAAAAAAAAACCCTAGAAAAACCTAGTACTTTGATCAAAAATCACAAAAAAAAACTGAAATTTTAACAATTTCAAATCTTCAGTAGTAGAATTATAGTTGTTTTTTAAATACATATAATATAAGTTTAAAAATTTGTCATCATCAAAAGTTAAAAATATACATATATTTAAAGAATTTTACAGATTGATTTCAATATTTTATATTTTTTTACACAGTTTTTTACTATTAAATTAGCTCTAAACCAAAAACAGACCCGAAAATAAGTACTTTTAAAAACCTGGAAGAAATTTGGAAAGTTTGAAAAAAAATTGAAAAAACGAGTGGCAACTCTATATTTATGATTCTAGTTCAAGCAATATTTTTAATAATAGAGATTATTCCATGTAAAATTATTTTTTAGATTGGTTAAAAAAAAAAACTTAATAAGCAATCAATTTATAATAAGATTTAACTATACATGGTACTACAAGGTTTTACAAATTTGAAGTTTAAAGTATTCTTAAATGTTTAAAATGTATGGGGGAATTAGCAAAAAAAAAAAACTAAAACTTCCTCTAAATACGTAACCTAGGACATTTTTAAGATTGTTTTCATCAGTCATGAATGAATTGAATAATAGTATCTTATTGTATTTTAACCATTTACTAAAAAATATTGACATGTATTTATTTGTGGTAACTTAAAAACATGATAAGTCACAAGAGAATAACCAATTATTTTTAAGCGTATTTGATTATTCATTAAAACAAAGAAATAAGAAATTTTGGATAAGAATATTTTTAGTATAAATCTGTATTTAAGCAGAAACAACTCAATATAATCATTTTTAGCTAAGAGAGCAAATTGAACAGCTTGGAATGTTTAACAAAAAAATATATAAACCAAGTGTCTTTCAATAAGCTGTTTTAGTACATCTAGTTATTTATTGAACTATAGCTAATCAAGTATTTTTATCAGGAATATTTTGGGAGTAAAATTGTATTTATTAATTAGCAATCCAAAAAACTTATTTGTAGCTTACAGAGCCAAGAGTAACAGGTTAGGTTTCTACACTAAAAATAATCAAGATTATGATATTAATTAATAACAAGTTAGATATTTTTGTTAATTCAAATTTTCATCTAAAGAGAAATGTTATAAAAAATAGTTTTACAAAGTGTAACATAAAAAAATTCTATGAAATTGAATAATTTGAAAGCTTATTAACGCATGTAAGATAGAAAATTATAGGTTTTATTAACAGTTTATTCCCAAAATCTAGTTTGGTTGGAGTTAATGTGCAATTAAATGCTAAATAGGACTTTTTATAAACCTCATGTCGGTTCTAATTGTTTTTTAAACTTTTTTTTTTCTTTTATTGATAACATCATTATTTTAGTATTCAATTAAACAACTTATTTTTGGCGTCTAGTACAAAATTTAACTACAAGCAATTTAGGCTGGTAATTTTTTTTAAAGTTGAAATTTGATAAATATAAAAAATGCTTTTTTAAATAGCCTTTAATATGTTTTAAACTAATTGTTACCTGCGACTAAATAGGTAATTAACTTATAATTAATATGAAATAAGAGAACAAATTAGCAGAAAGAATATTTTTAAAATATTATTATGTAGGAAAGATAGTTGTAATAGATATAAATTGACTGAAAAATAATTGGATGAAGTTAAGTTTAAGTTTCAAGTTTGTCTTTTATACCTTTTTTTATTCATCTCAAATCGCAAAATTTTTATTATTTCCATTATTACTAAATATTTCTCCTGCCAGTTTACAACAATTTCTGCATTTTTGTTTGTACTTAACTTACTTAAAACTAATAATTTCTTAACTTTTGTTCTATTTTAAAACGATTTTTTTCAATTTTTTTATGTAATCTGTCAATATCTAACTTTTGTATTTGAATAGTTTTTTTGCGTAGAAAATCTAGTAAAATGGATACTGTTGTATATATTAACAATATAGACAAAAACATTGGCCTAAGTATCATCGAGGAATTAATGGAATCTCACGTTGGAAAAGTGAAGAGTTGCAAGGTAAGTTTTATTGAAATTTATAATTAATAACTAATTATTTAGTCTTCCTCAATTACAGATAGTATTTTATTTTGATTAGTTTTTAATTCATAATTAAAAAATGTAGTAAATAGTGACATTATGAACAAACAAACTAAAACTTATACTAAATGATTTCATTCCTAACAATATAATAACAGATAGCAAAAGATAAGGATGGAGTTTCTAAAGGGTATGCTATCGTGAATTTTCATTCTATAAGTGAAGCAAACATGTGTGTTGAAAAATTTCACAACACTATTTTAGATAACAAATTGGTTAGTTTTCTAATTAAATTTAACTGAATTAAAATATTAAAAGTTGAGATGAAGTTCTAAGTAATTTATACTGGTACATAACTAGAGGACAAAAGCACTTAATAAGTAATTGTATTCAGAAGTATAATTGATGGTTTCATTCTCCTAGTAATAAAATCAAATTTTAAGTTTAAGTTTAAAATAGCTTTTAGCAGACTTGCTTGCCACTGAATTATAAGCAAATACAATATTTTTTAGTTAAATTATACACATTTTACAGGTGACTGTGTGTAAGTACAAGTCAAAAAAGGAACTAGAAAAGGAAAAAGAAAAAAGAATATACGTTGAAGTATCAGGAGATATGACTGAAAATGATTTTGAAGAAATTTTCAAGGTAATTCTAAACTGTATTTTGTATTGGTCAAATTTATTAAATTGTTACTCGATCAAATTTGTTAGTTTACCATAGTTGCAATGTGTTTACCGTAGTTAGACATTTAACTAAACGTTTTTTCTTTAGGAATACGGTGAGGTTGAAAAATGTGGTAGAAAGCAGGACAAAGTTATGATTCAGTTTGCAGAAAAGTCATCAGTTGACGCTGTGCTTAGCAGAAAATATAATGATAAAAAGTTAAAAGGTTTGACTATGATAATTAGGTAGCGACTATTAATAACCTTGAAATTTTACGCATAAGCAATTTTTCAATTCTATTTTTAATTTATTTTTTTGAAAACATATTTTTTTAAATAAAAAGTATGTTAAACTTAATATATGTGAAAACATTTCCAACAAGTTTACTCTTATCTGAGTCATGTTTTGATATTTATGTAATGGAATAAGTTTTTACAGTTACTTTAATGACAATTAGTTTTTTCTTCTTAAAGTTTTGAACCTAAGGCACAATGGTATTTTGACCATAAGTATCTACTTACAAACTTGAATTATTTTAGGACTGGAAATTAGCAGAGACTACAGCGTGAAATCGGAAAAGCCTTTAGCTCCCATCATGTATTACCCATCTCTACCTACCATGCTATCTCCCCTTCAATCAGCTATCATGCGACCCCTAGCCCCCATGCAAACTTCCGGTCAATCGGCTCCAATGCCGACTTTTGTTCCAGCGGTTCGCATGCGACCTTACAATCAAGCAGTTCCCATGCAACATTTTATTACGTTGGGTCCTATCCAACTTTTCAATTCATTGACTCCCACACCATCTCTTCTGCCATCGACTGCCAATCACGCACCAATGCGTCGTGAACCGGGAACCAGCGTATACGTCAGAGGCCTGGCTAAAAACGTGCGTGTTGATCTTCTGAGAGAAGAATTTCAATCGTATGGTAGCATCGTTCTTGCAACGGTTGGTTTTTAGTCTAACCAATTTGTTCATCTGCTTAAAATTTTGTTTAGAAACTATTTTAGTTTTATTATATTACTATCGTTTTGTTCTACTGCTAAATTTTTTCCTAGATCTTCCTAAAGTTGCTCACATACATTAAAACTAACTGTATGGTTAACTAAATGTTTATAAGACAGCTATTACCTTGTGTTTTTGTTCTCAAATTTTATAATAAATATCTGGTTTAACTACTCTAATCTTATCTGGAAACTGTTTAGTTTTTGTGGTGTAACAACTTAAAAAAGTAACCCAATAAAAATTAAAAATCATTACAGGTATGCCTCCATCCTGACGGAAGATCCAGAGGTCACGGCTACGTTCAGTTCGCCACCAAGGAGGAGGCAAATGAAGCTGTAAGGGGAACTAACGGCACACAAATGCTCGGCTGCGACAATATTGAGACGAAGATCGCCATCCCGAAACACCAGAGGCAAAAATAAACAGACCACCATAGTTGCCACACTTCAGTGATTTTTTGTTTGTGTCAATGTAAATTACATGCTAATTAACAATAATCTTTTAAATGTGGCAACTATACACATCAGGGGTTCCTAAATCATTTTTATCAACGCTCACTTTGGGAAACCTTGGTTTATAAACAAATATTTTTTACATAAGTACGTTATTGACTGACGAGGTTTCGCTGCTCGTAGAAAAACACTTGCTATGTTCAGAATAGAAATTTCAAAGCAGCGTTAAGTCGTCAGTCAATAAATTATGTTTGTACAAAAAAGTTTTGTTTACAGTCAACAGCGGTTTTTCTTATTTTTTCAGCGGCCTCTGCTTCTTTCGATACTTAGGATTTAAGACTTTAAAAAGATTTAAATCTTAATATGTACATGAAATGTTTTTGCTAGAATATAACAACTTGCATGAATTTTGTATGAATTTTATCGCCTAATAAAATGCCGTTTTATTTAGTTATTATCTTTATCTTAACATTTATAAGCTACTTAAATAGTTAAAAAAAATTAGTTTTAGTTTCGTTTGAATTTCTTGTTATTTTAGTGTCCAGCTACTAGATAAGTTAGTTTCGTCAAAAAAATGTTTTTACGAGTCCTTTGAGTTTGTCTTTTATTTTTTGCATAGGTGTTACGTTTAGGTTAGCAGAAAAAATTCAAAGAGTTTAAACGGACAATAGCTAACACTAACAATGTGTATCATCAGTCAATTGCAAAACGCTATTGCTTTAGATCTTAAAATTCTCCACTGGTTAGAGTATCAGTGTGTGTTAGTGTGGCAAGGATTGATAAACTTCGGCCCGTATACCATAGACCAAAAACTTGTGGTTTGCGAATTACTTTTAAGCTATAAATATTCTTTTTAAACCAACCAAAAAAAATTACTGAAACGTACATTTCTACTTTCACTTTATATACTACTGGTGATGTGTTAAAATAGCTTTTTTTTCAATTTCATATTCTACAACTATTTTAGTTAACCGCGGCAAGCAAAAGAATTATTAAACTAAACTTTGCGAATAAGGGGCAACTATTATTAAACAAGATTGGCCTTAGACTTAAAAAGGCTGCCGGTTTATTCCAAACAGTTTAATTAAAATTTAAAAAAAAAACTAAATGATAAATAACTTATTTTCTACTAAAACGAAATTTCAACGCTAAGATATAATAAAAAAAGTTTAATTTGAAGTATAGTGTGCAAGAAACAATACGTCTTAAAATTAATTAAAAAAAGCAAAATTGTGAAACATAAAATTTATCCAACTCTTGCTTTATAATTTAGAAGACTTTTAAGTAACTAAATTAGATACATAACGATTATAAAACTAATTAAACACAAAATAAAAAAATAACTGATTTTAACATTTAACGACAAAATCTTTTACGTCTGAATAATTTTAGACTTAAAGATTTTTGTTTGGTAATTACTTGCTTATCATGATAAAATACAAATTCAATGTTCATTTTAGAAAAAGCATATATATATATATTTTTTTAAAGCAAAATATAAAAGATAAACATTAAACTTAACTTCAAATTTTATTTCTTTTAAATACTCGTACAACTAATTTTTATGCATCAAACCTGCCATATTAAGTATACTTAATTAAAACATAGATATGTTTTAGAAATTCAGTAAACGATCAAATTGTATAATTTTCAATAGTTTTATTTATCCAAAAATAACTAAACAGAAACAACATATTGTTATTAAGTGTTATATATATTACCATTCTAACAATTTGTATTTGCAGTTAAACTTTGAAAATTATAAAATACGTTATTCCCCATTTATTATCTAAAATAATCAATTACTTAAACAGTATATAAAATATACTTCAAAATTAACAGTGGTATTTTACTTTAAAAACGTCCCAAAACTTTAAAGTACACATTGAAAATAAAAAACAATTTACTACCTTATAAACGTTTTAACCAAACTTCTAACTTATAATGTTAATACATCAAAGTCTTAATTTTAACGTATACTATAAAACTTACATCAAAACTTACCGTAAAACTAAGAAATTATAAAAAAAAAGATTTATCCTAGATTTGGAACAGTTCTAAGACTTTTTAGTACTTCATGGTGTTACATTAAAGACTCATTTTAAATATAAGAAAAAATAATTTATATTATAATCTTCTTAAGGCACTAAATGGTTGCACAATTATGGTACTACTTCCAAAATTTCCCACCATAATGCACAATCTAATACTCCATAAAGTAGTTATTCTTGTTCGCTTCTGTGTTCTTATTTCTCCTCGGGTTGTAGTTCAACTTAACTGGTATCTGCTCTCTGTATCATAACAACTTTAAAAATAAAACTATAACTAAACCTAATAAATTTTTTCTAACAAGTACTGCACCAAAGCATTGCACAATGCACAGTAGTGTACCAGAAAACTTTTTTATTGCTTACAAGTAATGCTACTTTAAAATGTCATTTTATAGAAACTATTGTTGAGAGTTTGGCTTAAATAAGTAAAAAAAAATCTTAGACAATAACTTTGATAATTTTATACATGTTTAGGAATTAAAAATGTTCTAAAAAACATTAAATAAGAATTAACTCGGATAGAATATGATTTGGGGGAATTGAGCAGGTGGGAAATAATTCGCATGGGAATCGTGTGGGCGGTAATCGTGCGCGGGTTGGAATTGTTAATATACCGTATAAAACAATTTTTGACCTAAAAAAAACTTTTACTTGAACAACAAAACAAGCACTATTTATAGCAAACATAAAAGTACGTTTAAAATGAGTTTCAACTTCTATAAATAAAGTAAAAATGAAATAAGATGGAATAAATTTACTGATTTTTTTTTTATTAATTTACGCTATTAGTTTAGTTTGTTTTTTATATTGTTATTTAAACAGTTAAAAAATATTTATTTAAATGATATGCAAAAAATAATTAAATATTGCAATAAGTAAGCAAAATAGTTCCAAAATATATAAAGAATTGAATAAGCTGTTCGATTTTAATAACCCTATGTTTTTACTTCAAATACTTATTAACAATTCCGAATAAAGTAGCAGAATTAAAAATTACGAGTTCTTCTTTTCTGAAGGATAGTACTGTAGTTAATAACTTTTTTAGTTCTTACGTTTTATGTTAAAACTAACTTGAACAATTTGACTACGGAATTTATAAGAAGTCGATAAAAATCTTAGTAAGTTTAAACTATTACAGAATTTAAACTGTATTACTTTATTATTTCATTTTGCTGACATAAAAAAAAGTAATAAAAAAAAACTATAATTTACAGTTTTGTGAATAAATAGCCGAACTATTTTATTTATCCTTAAAGTCAATATTTAAAATTTTATGAAAATTTTAAAGTATATTTGTCTTTTAAATCTACTTTCCCGATTGGGATGTGATACTGCAAATTTTATCTGATAAACGAGGTGTTTAAATGTACTTTTTCTATAAATTCTATATATACAATTGAGTCCTAAACTGAAATCTTGTGACTAATAACAGGGTTTCCATAAAACCTGGATTTTTGAACAAAAATTACTAATAACATTGAAATGAGTATTAGATGCAACGTGTCCATCCTATTTTTTTTTTTTGTACTGTTTAAAATTTTATATATTTTAAAAAACATTTAAAGTAGCATTACAGTATATTGTTATAATAAATTTATACTATTTAATACATTTTTATTCACGTGTTTTCATATTTTTTAAATGGTTTTATTTTTCTCAGCTTGTTTGTCAAAAACTCTATGTTTTGTTTTTTTATTCAAACTGAACTTTGGAAACGTATTTTTAAGTAACGTAAGTTTCAAAAATTATACTTAAGTTTACTTACTATCAGAGTAGTTGTTATATGTAAAAAACTGTTTTCATAAGTAAAATACTAGATGGATTTTGGGTTTTATAAAACCTTCAACAGTAACCTTTCACTAAAAAAGAATTTTAAGCTCAATCTACATACACGTACGCAAGCGAAATGATAACCTAATAAGTAGTTGTCTAAATGTAAAAGTATATTTTCAGATCAGGTTTTTCTGCCTAAAAAAGCGTACTTAACTTGAATATTACTGGTATTTTCATCGGAACGTTTTGTAGAAGATTACGATCTTGTATGGCTAATAAAGTTTTTTAGTACTGGTTTAGCTTATAACGTTTAAAATGTTTCTTAACCAAATACTCAATTTAAAAACAAATAGTTTATAAAAAAATATTAAATATACTTTAACCGACATAAATAGTTTCTAACTTTTAATGTGTCGTATATTTTTACAAGTATAAACTTAAAAGTTTACAACATTTAGCAAACTTTAAAAAATTTAATACAAAAGAAACAGTTAAAATAAAACTTTGTTTTCCTTAAAAGAAGAAAATAAATTTTATTTTATCATATCAACTGTTTTTAGTGACTGTTTCAAAAGTACTCTTGTTTTTTTGTGTTTCTACCTAATCTTACTAATTATCCTACATAATAATGTTGGTTAAAAAAACTGAAACATAGTTGAAAAGTAGTTTCAGCAAATAAGTTTTTTAAAGTATGTAGTGATCCTTAATTGAATTTATAAAAGAGATAAGTGATTTTAATAATTTTTAAGTTAGTTTTAATTTTTTCATGTCAAATTAGAATCTTTTCTAAGTATGCATTGTAAGTGTAGTTAGTAATTTAATAACTAAAAGATGTCATACTTTACTAATCAAATCGATTGTATACTATTTTTAAAACTTTTTTCATACTTAGACAACCATTTTTATACGGTTTCAGCAATCGTTTCAACTAATGAATTAAGAAATGAACACTGATTTAATTACTGAGGGTACTTACATTTTCGACTCAGACTTATTGGTGAGATATATATATATATATATATATATAAAATAAGGTTAATGTTTAAACTTAAACACTTTCAACTGAGCCCACTTGAAGGGCTTTTAAATAATTTATTCAAATGGCGATTTTAAAAATTCTGGAACATATGTTTCACAAAGCTTTAATTTTTCATAAAGCTTTGATCATCAGCCAGTTAAATTCAAAATACAAAGCACTGTACTAAACAAAGATACAAAAGTTATGCAAAAAAACAAAAAACAGCATGACGAAATATTGTACATTACAAATATTAAGTACAAAACCGATCTACCTTCTAACTATTTAAACAACTAAAATTAACGAAAACAACAGTTAATTGACTATAAAATGCTTCAAAATTTGTTGTGTTTTAAGAGAAGCTTTTTTATATGTCGACAAGACGATATAAATTCGCTTCTCTTATTTAAACAACCTTCCTTTTTTAACGCATACATAACGGATGTTGATTCTTTTAAGCACAGCCTACAAACAGGGTTGTTACCATCTGCTATTGGCTGTGCTCTTTTTATCACCTCCCAAGTTAATGTTCCTTGACCGGCAATTGCCGGTCAGAGAACATTATTTACAGGGCAACAGTTAACTCTGACCTTGAAAAGAAGTTCTACATCGGCCAACCATAAAAAATCCTTTAAAGGTGGTGTATACGAAAATGAAACTGAGCTTT
Source organism: Thalia democratica (assembly GCF_965202585.1). NCBI lineage: Eukaryota > Metazoa > Chordata > Thaliacea > Salpida > Salpidae > Thalia > Thalia democratica. Next base: position 80,759,899 of record NC_139165.1, read on the forward strand.
CGAAGTATGTTTGCGGCCTTAAGCGCAAAAACATTGATTTTAAATTAACTTGGGAGGTGATAAAAAAAGCACAGCCAATAGCAGATGGTAACAACCCTGTTTGTAGGCTGTGCTTAAAAGAATCAACAGCCGTTATGTATGCGTTAAAAAAGGAAGGTTGTTTAAATAAGCGAAACGAATTTATATCGTCTTGTCGACATATAAAAAAGCTTCTTTTAAAACACAACAAATTTTGAAGCATCTTATAGTCAATTAACTGTTGTTTTCGTTAATTTTAGTTGTTTAATTAGTTAGAAGGTAGATCGATTTTTGTACTGAATATTTGTAATGTACAATATTACGTCATACTGTTTTTTGCTTTTTTGCATAACTTTTGTATCTTTGTTTAGTACAGTGCTTTGTATTTTGAATTTAACTGGCTGACGATCAAAGCTTTATGAAAAATTAAAGCATTGTGAAACATATGTTCCAGAATTTTTAAAATCGCCATTTGAATAAATTATATATATATATATATGTATATTATACTAAACATTCAATTTTTTATATTTAAGAAAGTTTTATTAGTTTTACTACACAAAACACAACAATTTTATTGTACTTGATAAAAGAGAATTAGAACTGACAGTCTCTTGTTTTTTAAAGGGTTATGTAGAATTTGCAATTGGACTACTTCCTGAGGGATACCGTTGTCTTTGCAGATTGAGATGGGCGGAGATGCATACGAGTTTTATTTTATAATACCTCCTGGTGACCAGTATTATAGGATAGTAGTATTAGTTGATTTTTTAAAAGTTTTCTGTGCATATTAATTAAATCAAATTATGATATATAGTGTAATAGCTTGAATGAGCTGATTTTGTTGTAAGTTTAATAACAATTTACAAGAAAATCCTTTCTTTTTTTATTAAAGTTTTTTAAGAGCTTTTGTACAATGTATTTCAATCCATATAATATCATAATTAGAAAAATATAATAAATATGTTTTATTTTAATAACCTTGCTTAATGTTAAATTAGAAAATATTTGAAAATAAAACTGTGAATTATAGTTTTTTATTTTTTTTTTACGTTATTAAAACAAAATAATAATAAAAAAACAGTATAAGTTCTTTAAAAGTTCAAACTTATGTAAGTTTTTATAAAGTTTTTACAATTTTTGTAGTCAAATTGTTCATAAAACAATTGTACATAAAACGGAAGAACTAAAATAAGTTTGTAACTAGAGTACTAGGTTTTGAAAAATGATAGCTTGTAGTTTTGTATTAACAGCTAAACATATTTATAAAAACTAACTTTTACAGGAGTCTTACAAACTTTGTTAAACACAATCCAATCATTGATTCTCAAATAATTTGGAAACACAAACCATCACCAAACTATGTAAGAAATCTTAATATAGCTGAATCAACAAGTATTTATGAATATTACGTAGATCCTCAACAATACGGTAATGTTGATATTTCTAAGTTATTGAATTTGTGCAAAAAATCACCCGAAAACAGCGAAAAGCTAAAGACATTTTGAATTTCGGCTATGCAACAGTACTATTAAAAGGTTTCACACTTTTTATGAAAAACATTGTAGCCTCTCTTCTGCATTAAATAAACTGCTAAAAGTGGGTCAAGGTTTAAAACGTAGAAACAAATTTCTAAGTGTAAATACAACTCATGAAATGCTAGAGAGAATAGAAAGAAATGAAAACGTTCAGAATTTACAGTCTGTGCAAGTACGTCGACGAAAGCCCGTTTGATGACGTCATCAGCGTGATGGAAGAAGTTGTCATGCAACCTGATGAAGTTTTATACGAAAACATGTTGGGTTCCATCAAAAAACAATAAGTACTTGATAGGAGAATAAAAAATGGTACAGTTGAGTTGAAAAGCAACTTTGTTGTTTCGAACAAAGGGATCACGAAAGGATCTGAAAAAAAATGTCATGAAGAGATTAAAACCAGCGAAAACGAGAAACAAGAAGTGGAAATTGGTAATAAAAATATTTCTGTTGACGTAGAAAATGTAGCGAAGCAAAACAGAATTGGTCTAAGAAAAGGGGGTTTGTGGCTTGACAAACTCGGACAACTCATGCTTTATGAACTGTGTACTCCAATGCATGTTTAAAACGGTTGAACTGGCAAAGTATTTTAATTCCAATGACTACAAAAAAAACTTGAACCAAAACAGTAAAACAAATGGTAGACTTGCACAATGTTTTGCCGTTTTGTTGAAAGGAGTTTGGAGCGGTCAATATAGCTATCTAGAACCAATAGAATTCAGAGATTCCTTTGAAGAATTATTTGTAGAACCTAATGGACGGTGGTCCGCAATGTGCTAAACAATTCTGTGAGTATTTTTTAAATGACGGTTTGCACAATCATCTAAATTCAGAATTTGATGGCCGTGGTGAAAATATTACGTCTGAAATCCAAAGAATTTTTCAACTCGTAACAAACAAACCTTGTCTTGGTGATATGAATGGAAATTCAAACATGTTTGTGAGACTTATGCTTGATGGAACAAAAAAAACAGGTGAATATTTAGACCTAGAACATATGTTAGCACTAAAATATGGTGATCAAGAAAGTAACCATAAGACCATCTCACGACTGCCGCCAGTTATAAATTTTTTTGTTCCTCGGACAAACATAACTGACCAAGAAAAAATTAAGTTCCCTGTGAACGGTCTCGATATGAACGACTTTTACGAAGGATATGATGAAGTTGACAAGTACGATTTGTACGGTGTATGCAACTTCATACCACTGGATGGAGGGATATATCATTACACTGCCAAATGCAAGAACGTGTCGAATGGAATTTGGTACAAGTTCGACGATGATGAGTGGTTTGAAGAAGATGAGCCTTGTTTTCGCGACAGCGGTGAGCTTTATATATTATGTTTTACACAAATACGAAACGCCCGGATTACGAAAGCCATATTCTAAGCAGGTCTAATTCTGTGGGATGAATATTTTCTCCTTTCGTTTATATATTGAAAAATTACTCCAAGGTACTTTAGAAAGTTTTTGCTTGTACATTCTTTACGTATTACAAATGTTAATTTTCGTTTCTTATTGTATTACTATTTTAATAAATTTTAAACACAATTTTTGATTCAGCTTCAGTTTAAACTTTGTTTCAATTGAATTTATAAATAGTTTTATTCTTTCTTTTACTTGCTGCAGCCGTTGTAAATGAATAAACAAAGTACAAAATTAAGTTTTTTTCGATTACTTTTTCATAGAATGAGCTTTAATCTGAGTTAAACTTAATCAGTTTTATGCATAAAACTCCGTCAATTTTAAAGTAAAAGCTTATAGATTTAATTAAATTGCATCGAATTGAATAACAATTATAAAATAATATCCTTAGCTTCGCTACTTTTTTGTTTAACAACTGCGAGACAAGCGTTAATAAATTTAATGCAAGTGAGAACTTGTTTTAATCAAAAACAGTAAGCTAAGTGAGATTTATAGTTTGTTTTACCATACTGTAGTGAAATTTAAAGCGTCGTTAATTTTAATTTTCTGTAAATAAAATTTGCTTCGTTTGCAAATGCCAGATTCACAACATCTAAAAACGTTGATTGAAGGTGAAAAACGTCCTATAAATATACTACAAAAACTACCCGCTCTGTTTTATAGTAAAATATTTTTTTTAATTTTTGAGTATTTTCAAAAAATACAAGGTTATTAACATTTCGAACACTTACACAAGGCCGAATTATTAGCTCGTAACACAGTATATCTTTTTAACAGTTAATTATGCAATTTAAAAAAAATCAATTTTTTTTTCGGAACACATTTTTAATAAACAAAATTAAAAAAAAAACAAAATTGTTACTGCAACTTTTTAATCTTTTAGTGTGATAAATTTAACATTCATTAATCAAAGTTTATCAAATAACCAAAACAAAGTCGATAAACAACGTTTTTAGTGATATTCTAAGAGTTTTTTTTTTCTTTTGTTTTCTTTTTTTTCAGGGGGTTCGCAGAAAACAGGAAACCAGACAAAAAACGCCCCTGCAAAGAAGTAAGTATAAAAGTAAACTACTAGTTTTAGTTCATTTATAATAAGATAAAACAAGATTTCAATAAATTTTAAGTGACTAAAAAAGCAATGCTTAAATAACTTCATTTATTTTAGGCAACAAAAAAAAAGGTCATTAAACAAACTTACAAGCATTCTTTATTTAGATTTTTTAAGTGTTCTAATGATTGCAAAATACATGTTTTACTTCTAAGACATGAAAAAATTGTATTTATTCATTAAAAAAATTAAAAATATATGCAATTAAATAAATACTTTTTAATAAACGACTTTTGTGAACATTTTAACATCTAAACTGCCTAAATTAATGTACCTATCCGTCTTGTTTTTATGTCGGTTATAATTTATCAATGAAAAGGGATGTGTATAGAGCCTAAGCCAGAACTTCAAAACTTTTTTTCAATGACTTGTAATCGATGAATCATTTGTAAACCAATTCGAATTTAGTTCTTGAACTATCTTGTATCATAAGTGTTACTTGCTTTCAATGTTTAATAAAAAATAAGTTCAAGTTTGGTCAGTTGATGTTGATAGCAGAATAAGTTTTTTGCAATGATGTCTTCAATATTCAAAACTTTAAAAAAGTATTAAAAAAGATTTTTTCTAAGTTTACTATTTTGCTCTTTTAGATATTTTACGCACATGCTTAGTGTAGTTTTATTTTTATAGTCACGTTGTTATTCTGTATACAGATGAAAAGACGTTATTAATTTCTGAAAATGCAAAATAACTTATTTATACTTAATTATTAATAATATCTTAATTCTAAATGTCTTTTTTAAATCAAGCTGATACTTGTACGGTGTAAGAACATAGTAACCGGATTTTAATCAGATAATGCTTACGAACAAAACATTTTATGTTAAACATTTTCAAGTATTCAGTTAGTATATTAACATTAGCTAGCCTGCAACTCTGCGTAAAAGACATCAATAAAACGAAAGCTAGAAAGGATTTTTAACATTTTTTTTTCGACCTTTTGATGAATATCTCATATACATATAACTAGTCATTATAAATAAATTCATATCTCTGGATACAAACACTTTTATATAGCATATAATTTATCATAGCCGGAAAAAGTACTAAATATTATTAGCTTTAGTTTGTATGCTAAAATCTGTAGCAAAAAATATTTATTATAAGATATAACTTTAACATTGATTGTTTAGTATATTTTAATATCTAAATACATCTGCCTTTTTACAACCCTATATGTTTAATTTTTTTCAAAGAATAGTTTTTTCTTCTCTGAACTTATTCTAGGACTTTACTTATCGACAAAACCTTGTATACAATTTAATTCAAGTAAGGTATTAGTTTAATAATGTTCAAATTTAGTTAAAGCAATGAATTTTAATTTTCTAAATATTTTATAGCTTATTACTGTATTAGAAAAAGCGTTTTTGAGTTGCATAAACCTAATATAAACACAGTACACAACCTAAAAGAAAAAACATATAATCTATATACTTTTATTTTATTTGATTTTAGAAGATTTCTATTCAGGTTGTTTTTAAACTTATGCATGTGCATAACTTGAAGCTTTAAATTACGGAATTTGTTTCTAACAACTTGGATAAATGACTCAGTATTATTTGTTAATTGACTTTTATCTGGTCTAGAGAAATTTGGAACTTTTAATTTGTGGCTCAAATTACAATTAAAATGATTTGTTTCAACTAAACTTTTATCTTTATTCATGAAGACATTTTTCCACTCTATTGCTCTTATGTGTTTTAACAGATTTTCTTTTTCTAAATGAATAACTTTATTTTCCCACTTTGGCGTTGGTATGAATTGGGGCCCACAAGATAAAAGCTGTAAGTTATAATTGTTAAGATTTACATCTGATTTATTTCGAACTATTTCATTATTTGATTTGTTAATTTTGTTTTTCTTTCTGATTAAATATCGTTGTCGGTCCTTTTTGTTTTTAAAACTTTTCTTTTTAGGGTAAAATGTTTGATTTGGTTTGCAAAGTCTTCTTTCCTCCTTTTGTTTGTTAAAAAGTCAAGAATTTTTTCTTTTGTAGTGTTGTTTTTGTTTATGGCAAGCTTTATTTACAGAACTTTTTTGTTTATTTGATAGTTGGTCAAAATATAATTTATTATTGTTTGTATCTTCTTCAATTGTAATAAATTACAAAGATTATATTTCATTAATTACAAAAGCTCTAGATGAAAACTACGTGGAACTGCCTTACAATGAGAAAGAAATATTGATAAAAATGACAAAATTAAAAGAAAATATTAGTCAAATTTTAGTTAATATGTGGAAAAAGAATTATTTAGACGATAACTTGCTATTTATCACAAGTAGTATGAAAAAACTAAAACTGGTATTTTAAGAAAAGTCTGTGGACCATCTGCGAAATACTTTACTAATAATAACTGCGGGTATATATATCCTTTGAAGAAAACTCATAGGTTAAATCCAGATATTCTCAAAACTTGCAGTATTAAACATATACCAACTAGAATAGTCCAAGCCGCTGGTAATACATATCTAAGTAGGTTGACAGCTGTACTCAACCTAATATTGGAACCGATTAGTGTTATTTATTGAAAAATTGAATAAATGAATTTTTTAAAGATTCAAAAAGGTATTTAGAAGACTTGGAAACTTGGAAAAAGTCATATTATAATAAAAATTGTATTTTAAGTACAGTTGATGTCGTAAATTTGTATCCATCATTATCAATAGATTTAGTGAACAAAGCTCTTGTGGAAGCTTTAGAATTGTGCTCAGATTTTGAGACACCGATGATCAAATACTTAATAATGCTATCAGAAATAGCTTTACGCAATAACTTTATAGTATTCTCGGAAAAATATTTTAAACAAAAGAAAGGTATTATTACAGGTGACAACAACTCCGTTGTCATAGCTAATATTTCTTTACATTATATAATGACAAAAGCTTCTAAATTAAATAAATCACTATTTGTAAGACGTTACATTGACGATATATTATTGATATCAGAGAATATTTCAGTATCAAAAGAAATAATAAAAGATCTCAAAAAACATTATAGAGTACGATCTAGATTTGACATCAACAATAATGTCGGGTGAAAATGAGGTAGATAAGTTACCTTTCCTAGATATTGAGCACATTCTTATTGGAGTAAACGAAAAAAGTTTTTTCTATACCAGAAATTTTACAAAAACTACCGCTGTAAATTCTACTTTTTTGAACGGAAAATCATTCCACCCACTGAACATCTTTAAAGGTATAATTAAAGGCGAAGAAAAAAGATTGAAAAGAATAAATGAAAGAAAAGAAGATTATTATGAGAGCTTGAAAAAACTTAAAACTAAATGTTTAGCATCCAATTTCAATGCAAAATTAGTAGAAGACCAATTTAAGAAAATTTATTGCAAAAATGAGAATAACAACGTTCCAATTGAACAAAAAGACATAACTATAAACGAAAATGTATATTGGTATACTCAATTTAAGAAGCTTCTAAGTTTCACTAAAGAGGAAACAAAACTTTTCTCTTTAGGTAAAATATATTTTACAAAACCAGCGAGCCTAAGAATCAAACAGTTTTAGTCAGATTGCAAAACAAAAACAAACGAGTGCTAAATTAAGCAAAAAATGTGAAAAATGCGCACTATGCGGAAATCATGGCAAACATAAAAACATGGTATTTGATAAAGAAATTTTAAACATTCAGGGTAAGACAATAAAATTGAAACCGAATATGAACTGCAAGAGTTATGGAATTTACGCAGCTATATGCACAAAATGTAATAGCAACTATGTAGGACAAACTAAAAATAGCTTCAGTACAAGATCGACAGCACATAGATATAGTTGGAATAGATCAAAGTCAAATTTTAACTTAAAAGATATAACAGATGAAAATGCCTTAAATAGACACTATTATGTTAAACACAAGAACGATCTACAGAAAGAGTGTTGTTTTGATGACGCGTATAAAGTTGCTTTTTCGGAAGAACCAAATTTTAAGAACCTTGACTATAAAGAATATTTTTGGATAAATAAACTCAAATCAAAAATTAATTTAGCTAAAACACAATAGAGTGATTTATAGGGGTAGAGTAGTTAAAGTACATATTGTTAGATGCATCTTTTTTGTATATTTTTTTGTATATCTTTGTGTTATTTATTAGTTCTTAACATACATTTACATATTAATTACATATGTAATTTTATAAAACAAAACTCTTTTTAATGTTATAGGAATAAAATAAATCTGCTTTTTATTTAGTAAAATTTTATTATTTAAAGTATTTTGTTTGCTGTTAATAGATGTCATTTTATCAATTAAAAACATTTATATATATATATATATAAGATGTAACGTTATAAGGCGTTAAATCCTGGAGATCCTGATAAGCTAAGCTTATCGGAATGTATATCACAGATGTTCTTGTGCCAAAACTTTATTTCAACTAACGGCGTTTCACTGCTCTCAAATAAATTTAAGAACAGATCTACGGAGTCTCAAAAAGCTCTAAGAAAAGAATAATAAATATTCTTAGAGCTTTTTGAGACTCCGTAGATCTGTTCTTGAATTTATTTGAGAGCAGTGAAACGCCGTTAGTTGAAATAAAGTTTTAGCACAAGAACATCTGTGATATATATATATATATATATTTTATGTTTTAATTTTTGTTTTTACAGCCGTATTTTTGCATTGAAAATGTTCTAAATAAAGGACGAAAGCTTTGCAACTAAAGTGTTTTGGTTATTGTTTCATTATAAAGCTATTTAAGAACTATTTTTTAGCTTTTTTGTATTTGAAAATTTAAGTATAGCTTTGTCTGAAACAATAGTTAATTGGAGTTGTTTTTGGACCCCGGAGTACGGCTTACCTGTTTTCTTTATTACTTAGAAAGTCATTCTAAACATTATCTTTAGTAACTTTCTAACGATTTTGTGATAATAGCGCGTTTAGCCAGTAATTGCCAGGCCCGCGTATAAATTAAGTAACAATATTGACTGACCAGTTCATGACAATTACTGAATAAAAAGTTAAAGTGGTGATATTCTGAAGTTATGGTGGTAGCAATAACAACTTTAAACGTGTATAGTACTTGTTAAAATGTAACATATACTCTTTTAGTAGTCAATGTCGTCGTTACAAAAATTTCTAGGTGCAAAAGTTTGAAATATTTTGACAGTTTTAAGATAATTGATTTGGTTCAATTTATCAGTTTTTCGTACTGTTTAATTTTACATTTTTTATTTTTAAACGATGATAGATATTATCTGGAAATATTATACAAGCATATTTTGAACTAACATTATTTCCGCGACGTCTGAAATAATGTTGGTGTAGCTATAAATATCAATTTTGCTCTATGTGCTGTATAAGTTACAAATAACCTTTCTTAGCTAGTCACCTTGCTTAACTTAATAAAAAAATATTTTATTTTATACTTTTACGTAAAAGCATGACACATTAACCCTTTGCTTTATTAAACACTTTTTAATAATTAAAATCCTAGTTATATAAATATATAAATAATGGTACTAAATAGAGATAGAAACATTGCAAAACAGTAATTAAAAATTTTAAAATAAATTAATTTAAATTTATTTAAAAAAAATTAAAAAAAAAAAAAGGAATTTAAGAAATTTTAAATTACTTTTTAAATAATCAACACTAAAGAACTTGTATTTATACTTTATTAAAAGTAGTTATACATACAGGAGATCAAATTTAAAAAAAAGAACAAATTTAAAAAAACAAAAATAAAAGATAAAATAAAACTTATAGCCAGTCGAAAGTTAAGTCAAGTTTAATTGTTTTTAGTAAAGCAACAAAATAAATTAAGTTTTATATCTTCTTATACAAGTTATGCCGTTTTAACTGGTAAAACAAAACTATAAACTTGTAATAAACAAAGTAAAATCATTATTACAGATTTAAGTTATATAAAATAATTTTGTCAAAGTGATAAAATTAAAAATAAGATTTAAAAGTTTTAGAAGAGCAAAGAAAAATAGTTTGAATTTAAGCATCTAGTCTATAATCATAGCAAAAAACTTAATAATAAAATAATAGAATTTATGTATTTTTCTTTAGCACTTTTTATTATACTGTGTAAGTATTTTTAAGTTAAAGAAAAAAAAAAAAAAAAGGATACTTAGTAAGATTCTAATTTGGTTAACATTTTTTAAACTACAAAGTACATAAGTTAATTAAAAAATTGTAAATAACTTTTTTTAACTTTTTTGTTTCAAAAACACTTATTTGTAACAACTTTAAGCATTAGTATAAAAGTTGTCTATTAAATATCACTTCTGTATAAAATTAAGCAAAAATGCTAGAACTTGAGAAAAAAGAATGGTGTATAAACTTTTTTTCTCTTTTTTAGTTTAAATGCCATGCTTGACTACCATACTGTGTATGTTAAACAAACATTTTGTACCTATACGTTTTCCTAAGTTAGGTTTCTAAGGACGACTCAGTAAGTTAGTGTGTTTGATTGTATATGTTAAAAAAAGGTAAAATATCAAGCTGTTACTGTATTTTTAAATGTAATAAAAAACAGTGTACATGGTGCATAATAATTTATCAAACAAGTTTTTCATAAAAGATTTCTTTTTTACAAAAAATCATCGGTATTTTTTTTTTTTGTTTTTTTAGTTTTCTCATCGACTTGTTAATTTTTAAAACATATAGAAAGTTAAGCAATTCTAATTAGTACATTTACGTTTCTATAATCTTGAATAACTTAAAAATTATTGCGATATAGGTTGAAAAATTTCTATTGGGTTTCTAAAAAATTAAAAATCATATTTTAAAATGAAATTTAAAAAATTATATCAGTACTTTACCATACTAGCATTTACACACACTTTGTCCTATCTTTAGACTTTAGTTGCCTTAGTTGAAAGAAAATTTTAAACTATGAATATTGAATACTTTCTTAAGTTTAAGGTGTCATGGTGGAATAGCTTATATTAATTTGATCATTGGCAATATGACTACTATAATTCAAATGTTATCTTTAGTGTTATTTTTTTGTTTTATTGTTTGGTATATAGGTTAATCCTTAAAACTTTTTTGTTTTCGATTATAAAATTTTTAGAACCATTCTAATAAATATAAAGAATATAATGAACAAAAAATACTGTATTTATACTGAAACTCTAAATGTAATAAATATAAACTAATAGATTTCAACTCAAGTTACTATTCAAATAGAACTTCTATAATTTCATTAAAACAAGTCTATTAAAAACAAAGACATTGGTTATATTTTTATAAAGGAATTTTTGGTTGAATTTAGTTAATTAAATAAATATAAATAAATCACTTTTTTTAGTAAAAGTTTAATTAGATATTTATGGTGAAGCTGTTTAAGAAAAGTTTTTAATTAAAAAGAATTAAGTTGTTTTTTAAAATCAAGTTATGGTTTCTAGAAGTCATAATTGTTTTGTTATTAAACTGTGTCATATAACTAAAATCAAATAACAATTGTAAAACTGAAATTTTAAAATGATATAGAAAATATGTGTTGACCACAGGATTCAGGTCTTGCAACATTCAACTAAGAGTGTTTAAAAAGCTTCATTACTTGTTATTTTTTTTAATATAACTGCAAATTTTTTATTAAAACGTGTGTATTACAAAATGAAAAGTCATTTTATTGTATTTACGTAAAGGAAATTGTGAGATGAATTTCAAGACTCTTGATATAATTTGTTTACTTAAGTATGCTTTTTACAATTACTTTTTGTAATCACAGGGTGGCCACTTTACCTGGAATCCTGGAAAAACGTGGAATTTTGAACAAACCTGGAAAAACCTGGAATTTTAAACAATTTTAACATGTTTAATAGTGAAATTTCGATTTGACAAAAAATTCTATTACATAAATAAATTTTTTTTGTCATAATTAAATTTTCTTTTATATAGAACAAAATTTAAAGTAGCTTTACCGTATGTTTTTAGTGTTTTTAAACTATTTAACATAGTTTTTTACCATAAACTTAACTTTAAACTAAAAATAGACCAAAAAATGTGTAATTTTAAAAACCTGCAAGAAACTTGGAAAACCTTAAATTTTTTTGAAAAAACGAGTGGCAACCCTGAATTCAGCTAAAGTATTTTATGGCCAGACTGTTTTTATTTATCTTTTAATAAAATAAGAGTTTTATTTAAAAAGAAAATATTTCAGTTATGATAGTTAAAAGTCATTTTGAAATTGTAAAAATTTTGTTTAATTAGTAAACTGTTTCATATGTTTTAAACTAGCTCAGAGCAATATAATGATATTTCATTGTATATGTGTCGACCACACATTCTGTATCTATAGTAAAAAAAAGTAATGCTCATTTTATACAATAAAACTCAAATTAAGGTAAGGATACTTAATGTATAAGGTATAGTTAAAGAAAATTATGATAAATGTTGCATAAATCTAATAGGTTAGTACAGGTTCTTAGTACTGAAAATTAGATTTATTGATTTACTAACTGTAAAGTGTTAGGTGTAAATTTTTTATATAAGACACTGAAGCATAGTCATGTTTTACAACATGCACATTGCAAATTCTGTGTTAATTGTGATTGAAAATAGTTTGATTAAATAAAATCAAGCCAAACTTTTTTTTTAGTCAGAAATTAAGATAGTTTAAATATAAATATTTTCTAAATGTGTTTTTTCCATCTATATTTCTGAATAAAAGTGTTAAGTGACCTTAATAAAGTTTGAACAAAAGCTAAAAGGGAATAATTTTAACTTAGATACTAATCGAGTTGTGTAGTTAGTTTCTAGTCTAGTTCTAGCTATTTAACTTATATTTCAATATAAAGAATGTTATAAACGAAAGTGTTTAATATTATTATTTCTCTCTTGAAATTTCTTAGTTAAACTTAAAGCCGAACTTTATGTCGAAAAAAATTATTAATCAACCAGTGGTAACATAATACTTTTTAACTAAAACTAATGTTGTTAGAGAGTAGTTTAAGTGATTTTAGATTAAATTATTTCTGATAAAATAAACTTTTGTATTTAGTCAAATTACTTTTAATAATTTTTAAACATAGGATTTGTTTAAAGCAGTTTTTTCAAAAACAACTTGTTACCTGTTCACTGTACATAAATGTACAATACAATTTAGGGAAGAGTGGTTTAAGAAATAATTATTTATTTTGTTACATATTTTTAATGTGTTTATTTGTTGATTATTTTACCTTTTAATTTTAAAACTTAATCATTTCTTTTTTTAATTTTTTTTTTATTTCTTTCTTTAAAAACCCTATTTAATCTAGCAAATCATGTTTACCCTGAGGCCTAAAACTAGTGTTTTGAAAAAAATATTTTTCATATAAAAAACAAAATTCTAATTTATTGCATAAGATATTAAGTACAGTTTTTTTTTCATTGTTTGTGAATTAATTGATAATTTTGAATAATACAGACTAGATAAGTATTAAATATATAAAAATTTAAACACTTTATAAAAGTTGTATTTTCTTTAATCAACATTTAAACATTTAAATTTTTTGATAATTGTTTCTAAAGAATAAAAAATTTAATAAATGTTTTTAAATCCTGACAATCCAAAGTAAATTATAGACTTAAGTGATTTAAATGGTTTTAAATACTTTTTTAGACTTTAAAAAAATATAATTATTTTTAATTTTACTCTATTTTAAACGTTTTGTTAAAAAATCATTCAAGCGTATCGGTATGAAAATTAATTAATTTTTAGCATTATCCTAAAAATATGGTCAACCTTTTAAATCAACACATACTCTTTTTATGCATCAGTCGTTTAAAATTATTCTAACCAGTTAACTAAACGGTAATATTGTAATAAACTTTGAGTATTTGAGAAAAGATGCAAGTATACATATATAAATAAGTGGTTAGATAGATCTATTAAAAAGAAGTTGAGTATAACAATTTTAGTATGGAGCAAAGAAGTTTGTGGAAAACTGCTTAATATAAATATTAAGTTTTATGTTTTAATTTTGTACTTAACTGAATTTTAAATATTTTTTTTTTTTAACATTCACCCATAAAAATATTTAAAACTTTTGCAATTTTGGTTTAACTTGTTTTATTTTGAGGATTTATGTCTAGAATGTCAAGTTTAGTTAAAGATAAAAACACCATGATAACAACATTGCTCCGACCATTTTATTAAATACTACTTCTAAATAATATAAAATATTTTATTTTACATTAAATTAAGCAAGTTTAAATTTAGTTTCAGTAATAACAAAAAGTAAGAATAAATATAGTCATTTGCCTACTAAATTTTTCCAACAAGAATTTTCAAAATCTTAAGCTACTAAGCTTTTAAAGAAACTATCTTGTTCTTAAAAATTTAGAATTTATAGTTTTAAAGTTAAAATATATGTTTTATAAAATTTTGTAAAGAATAGGTTAACATAGTTAGTCATGCTTTGAAATGATTTGGTTAGATATGAACATAACAAATATTATATTTGTATGCTTATAGTTACATATAAAACATTTTCTTAAATTTTTGTATATATAAGTAGTTATAATTATTAGAGTTTAATATATCTATATTATTTCATTGAATTTTTTTAAACAAATTTTGTAAGGCTGCTTTGTTTAATTAAAAAACTTGTGAACAAATTTGGATTTGTTTTGTGTTGAAACATGCTTATTGCTACTATAACCAGTTTTTACTATTAGAAAATAAACATTTACAGACTTACCAGCACATAAAATATTTGATATATTGTAAAATAACTTCTATTCACATAAGTGTTTATAATAACTCAGCTGATCTTATTTAACTTAAAAAATATTTCTAAATATAATACTCTTGGTGTTAAAAGTTCTTAAAGTTATTACAAGGTGTTATTTACAATATGTTAAAAACGAAGTAATTAGAAGTAACAAAGCATACCAAAAAATACAGTCAAACTTTTTATCTACTATAGAAAGGTTTTGTTCACGTAATTGTACAGTATTTGTTTTGACAATTCTTTTTACAGTTATTAATTTTTAATATGGATGCATGGATAAAGGACTTTGTACTCATTTTGTTACTACTCTGCACCTTTTACTGGTTTTACAGATATTATAGACGTTGGCAAACCAGTAGACAGAACCAGCGACCTCTGCTACCAGTGACTACGTCTGACGGTTAGTGTAACATGTTTTTAAATATAATTTCATATAAGATTAACTGATACAAAAAAAATATTAAATAACTATAAATATGTAAAAAATAATAAAATTAAACGTAAAAGAATTTTATTTTATTAAAGTTTTACCTTATTTAAAAAAATTTGTAACCTATTTTTCAAGTGTTTTCATGTCTGTTATTAATATTGTTTACTTCGTTTTGTTAAGCCTAATGCCTATACTTTTATTTAGGTTTAGACTGTACTTCTATTTTTATTATATTAGACAAGTTTTTGAGTATGATATAAATAAAACTTTCTGGAGTTAACAAATAACTTTGTTAATTTTCGCTGATTTATTTTTGTTTTTTCATTGTATTGATATTCTTTTTTCTTTTGGTCTGAAAAATTTTATTACATAATTTAGCTCATAAGAAATTGTTTAAGTATTTCAACAACACGATAACAAAAAGGTTTTTTCGTAAACTATGTCTTTATACCAAACTTTCTATGATTTTTTCATCATTCAGTAAACAATTTAAGAATATACATAAAAATAGAAGTAAAAACAAATTTTGACAGCATTGAGGTAGGCGGCTGCTCTTTTTTTATTACATTTAAATTTATATAAATGTTTTTGATATATTTTTTTACCATAAACTATTTTTTTCACTAGCTCCACATCAACTTAGATGTAAAAATTTTTGAGTTAAGTCTCAAGTTGATTTCTATACTTTGATTTTTTAGTTAGTGTCATAATTTTAATATAATTGGTTTTTAATGCAATACAGCTCTTAGTTAGGTTAACCAAATTATTTGTTGGTTAATAATTTATTATTGTTGGTATTTAAATGTAAATACGTTTATTAGTTGCCACACATTAGTTTGATTTAAATATTTTTCCAGTTCCTGCAGTTTTAAGCCAACAACACGGTCTGCCATCATACGACGATGTTGTAAAGGAGCCTCAGAAATACCCGTTGAACAAACCATCAGCGAAACCTCCAGTGAATCCTGATCCAGTAGGGAATTCTGGACCAGAAGGGAATTTTGATGTTGTAACAGAAGAGTCTCCACCAACTTACCAGCAAGCTTTGTTGATGTAATGTGTAATTATAATTGTGTTATACAGTTTTGTTAAAATAAATTAGTTTCTAATAAACTTTTGACACCAAACTTTCTTGATTTATTCTGGTTAAGAAACAAAACTTAAGTTAAATTTTTAGCTCTTACACCTTAAACTAAACATATATTAAGCCAAAAATAAATGATACGTTTGTTTGTAATATCTATTTTTTTATACAGACTAGGATTTTCTATACTTATATCAAAAGGCATCTTTTAAGCATTTTGGGATGTATGGCCCAATCTAAAAAAAAAATCCTCTAAAAACTATCAATAGCTAAAACTTTTTCTTTTGCTCTTCTTCATTAACTCCATAATACCAAGTGTAAAAATTAAATTACGACATCATTCCTCTCCTGTGGCCCCGTTACTGCTCATGGTCCGCTAAATTTCTGTAACGGCCCCCAACGGGCCCACTTTGAGAATCCCTGATATAGACTAAGCTTTAAAAGAAAATTATTAATAAAATTTATCACTGCCTTGCAATGTCTAGGTATACAGATTATAGATAAATTATGGTGAGTTAAAAACTAGTGGAACTGTTTCTTCAACTCAAATTTCTACATAATTGAGACTTAAGTAAAGTTAATTCCTAATTATAACAGAATATTTTTTTATATAAAATTTAAATGATTTTAACACACTGAGAAATAACTAAACATTGGATTAAGCAAGTGTATTGAAATATTATAACCATTCTTAACGAACCATATTGGTTAAAATACTTTTTTAAAATAAACTTTATCAAAATTTTTAGTTAACTGTTTGCTAGTAAAAGTCCATCGAGATCAGTTTACTTAAATATAGAAGACTAACAAATTTGCACTCTTTCTTTATTAAACTAACGCATGTTTCTGTATATTAAAAAGTATTCACATTTCAACGGAGCTCTGTAAGATGATAGTTATGTGAGGAAAAAATAGAATTTAAAGTAGGTTTATGTGTAATTTAAGAACAACTAAAATAATGACAATAGATGATTGTAGAATAATGGTTAATAATATTAACAATGTATAGTGTTATATCAGGCTGTTATAATATTATACAACATTTATTATTATTAAACTTAAGAAGTTAAATCTAAATTTTAATAAATATAAGTAGAATACAAATAAATTTAACAAATGAAAGTATAAGCTACAAAAAGTTAAAGAACTACTAGTTCATAAATCTAAATATTTGTTAACTTCGCGAATACTTTGATTGTTAATTGCTTTACAATTTGTTGCTCCAATGCAATAACATTTGAAACGTTCCTTTACCTTGCATTCTAAGATACTTAATCTATTCTTCATGTCTAGAGAAAAACAGGAAGGTACTAGAAGCAAACAAAGTTTTTCACACTATTTTAAATACATATTAATTCAAGAAAACGTGTTATTTAAATTATAAATCTATAGATTGAAATTAAAGCAGTAAAACAACAAAGATTAACTACTGAATTACTAAATAAATAAAAAAAATAAATGAAATACTGCAAAATAAAGTATATTTATCATTTAATTACAAATTAAAGTAATTAATGCAATAAAAAACACGGAGTAAAATATATCTATAAATTGTTAGTTATGATTAAATCCTAATTATGGTATAAGTTAGTGGTCTTCAAGGTGTACACTGGTGCATACTAGTGTACATTAAATTTGTTTTTGGGTACACGAAATATTTAGGGTGCACGAAACTAGTTTAGCGTGTATGAAAAAGTTAAAGTTTATTTTATTTGCTTGATTTGAGCGATAACTTCATTATTAAAGCCAAATTCAGCTATGAAGCTTTATTTTAAATTTACTTTATTAACTGTTCTGCTAACTGACCATTTTAGTATTCTGGATGCTGGGGTCCGATTTTAAAGCAAAGTTAATTCCCCTAATGTTAGCTGAATCATCAATTAAAGTTTTTTTTTTAAATATTTATACACTTATCTCTAACCCACCTTACCCAAACATATTAAAAACTAATTAAAACATTTTTTTAAATTTTTTTATACTGAGTCATCAAATATTAGGGGATTTATGTCACATTATTAAAAGGACTATAGGAGGCTGAATTCAATTTAGTTCAAAAATTCTTCTCTAGTATAAACAAGACAGATGTAATGATAATAAAAAATAAGTACCCTCACTTAAAAATTGTCAAAACATTGGTGAGGTGAGGAACTTTCGATAATCAGCTACAAACAAGAGTGGAACCATGAAGCCTATTGGATATCTAAAATGTTAGTTAGTTTTCTCAACTAATATTCCTGTTAAACATTTTAATAAAGTTTAAATATCGTACTAGTTAACTAGTTCAAATAAATTCAAAATCAAATGCGTTAAGATAAATATATTTATAAAGTTATAAATATTTAATTTCCAGTAACATCAGGGTTGCAACACACTCATGATACTTAGTATACTCAAGAAAATTCTACACAGTATAAAATTTCTCAAACTTTTATTACAACTCAGACTGGTTTAAAAGTATGTACAAACGCAACCCAGCGTTTTTTTTACTAAACATTGAAGTTATTAAAAAGGCTTTTTAAAGTATTAAGCTATTTTCTTTGTAAATTTTGAGTATGATTTAGTTGTTCCAGTTTTGACATTTTATAACCAACCTTGTTCAAAAATTTATAATTTTTTTGTTTTAAAAAAATGTTCAAATTTTTTTTCAGCTTTTGTTTTAAAAAAGATTTAAAAAACTCTTGCTGACTTGAGACAATGTCATTGCATTCAATGCATAAAATGCAGTTTTTGTCTCTATTTTTTTTTATATTGAAGAGTGGCAACCCTGTAAAATTTTGAAAAAATATTTCTTAGTATCATAGCTAAAACTAGATGATATATTAATAATGGATATATATATTATAAGCTATATATATTATTAGCTATCAGTATAATAACATTCTTAAGGTTCAAATAGTTGCACATGTAGTGTATTTTTCTAATGTTTCAAATTAGCTTATCTTTCCATAAACATATCACTAAAATTTATTTTATTTATATGATTTTCATTATTTTATTTTACTTGTAAATGAAAAAAATTGAAAAAAAGCCTAAGATTAAATTAATACTAAGTCGCCACAACTTTATACCAATCTGAACTTTTTAATACTCTTTTAAAGAATAATTTAGGTTGGCTAAGTTTTATTTTTAATTTTTGTAAAACTAAGCTAGTTAAGAACTTTTTCTCAAATTTCATGATAGTTTTTTTAGCTTAAAAATATAGTTTTATAGATTTAATGAGTAATAGTTAGTTTTTAAATAATTTTTTTTATAAATAATTTTTTTAAATTTTTAACCTTAAGAACTATGTGAATTTCTATTTTCTATTTTTCTTAAGTACTATTTCAATAACTACTTCTATTGAAAAATCAAGTCTGATAAAATTATAAATTAATAAATCTCAATTAAAAATGCTTTGATGACTGACCTAAAAATCTTTTTTTGAAACTCAAAAAGACATTTTATATAACTATGACTTAAAGATATTTAAGTTAAAATAACCTTGCCATAGAAAAAGTAAGATAATTAAAATGTGCTTAATTAATTGAAAGTAAAACTAGAGGGTTGAAAATAACTAAATTTAAGCACAACTTTTTTACTGCTAGCTGTTAACTTTGGAATTTTTATAAACTTCATTAATTAAGATTAAAGTGGGTAAAGATGTGTATTTCATATACAAAACAGTTTGTAACACATTTGAGGATAATTAAGGCTAATTAAATTATTTAAAAAAATTAATGCTGACATAAGCTCGTTATTTTAATTTTTTGTAAACAAGCGGTTAGCTTTGACAGTTTTTTGACTATTTTTAACATCATTTGTATTAAACCTTTAAAATTTTGTATTGGAAAGCGATGCATAGAAAAATAGTAACTTATCTATTTATTAAAGTACCTTTAAAAGAATGTTAAAAATTTTATAAATTCATTGTTTTTGTTAGTAATCTTTTTCTTGTAAGTACTAAAGTTGTAAATGTAGTTCAATTTAGAATAATTAACTTTGATAAGTTCAAGTTTTTTATTCTTCTAAATACAATAATTGTAAATTTAAAAATTTAGGATGCGGAATGAGAAGCATCATACCAGCGCAGAATCAAGTAAATAGACACTGGCGCAAAATAACTATGAAAATCACCAGGATATCCGGCTTACAACAGATTCAATTTTTCTAATGCTACATTTCGTTTTTTTTTTTTTTTAAATCAAATAATAATCAACAAAAAAAATTGTAGTTCTTAGCTAATAATACACATTAATTAAAATGTTATTGTTAAGCAAATATTTAAATTAGGGGTAGGCAACATTTTTAGTCGGCGGGCCATATTAAGAAAAATTTTGCAATCGATTGACATAATTTCATATTTCAAATTGGATTTAACATTTCAAATTCATTTAACACACAAAAATTATTTAACTCTATTTGACAAAGTGCTAATTTTATCTGACATTTTATTACTATGGAAATTTAATTTATCCTGTAAATTAAGCTTAAGACCTTTTAATGCACTAAACTTTTATTTCCAGAATATCTATTGTAAGTTTGAAAATTTGGTCTAGAGAAACAGAATTACATTCTCACGGGCTAGAGTTTTAACAATTTCGGGTATCGAAATAAATGTTGTACAAATTGGCGGACCTAGCGAGCGTAAGAACAAAATTTTTGTAAAAGTTAGATTGAAACAAGACGTCAACTGAAAAGACAAAAAGTGCAATCATATAAGCTTTTTGAAGTTTTGTATATGTAAATAAAATCTAAGTTCAATCGACAAAGCGCATAAAATGCTGCAGTCTCAATTAAACGATTATAGTTATTTACGTGTTCATTTTCACTAGAGGCGCTAATTTATTCAATTTGGGGTACACAATAATTATTTTTTAAGTTTAGTGTGCACAGCTTTCTATCAGCTTGAAGACCACTGGTGTAAGTGAAGTGATACAAAATTTAAAATAGCAAATCAAAATTTAAATTACTTACACGCAGAGCTGAAAAATGCCAAAGCCGGAAACTAATTTTGTTATTAAGCATTCAGAGCAAAGACCAGTAATTACGTTTCAAGACCATTGCACTTTTGTGTGCATAAAATTAGCACTACTTAAACTACATATAAATTACAAATTAAGTAAACTTTAATACATCTTAATAGTTATTTTTATTTAAGAAAAGAGCATTCGGGTGTTATATTTAAATCAATATTATACAAATGTTTTAAATATAATTGGACATAGTAAATAAAAAGCATGGTTTATCTGTGACTTTTATACAGGCTTCAAAATGAATTTGAACTTAACCTATAAAGGAACGTAAAAAATATATAATTGAGTGAGAGGTAAAAAAAAAAGACTAATGCATGGAACGTTAAATATGTAAAAAAAAAAGACTATTAAAAGATAATTTTTATTTGTTTATTTTTGAAATTATTATATTGTTTGCTTATTTGCGTATATTGTTTATTTATATTTTTTAATGCTTGTTTTTTATTTTAATTTTTTAATAAATAGATTTAAGAAAATTCTTTACTTGTTTAGTATTTTAAAAAATTACGAAAAACTATGTTTAAATTCAAATACCTGTCTGTTTTTTTTTCTAGACATAAAGAAAATATTATATATCTTACTATGCAAGTTAGAGGATTTTCATAAAATTTAATGCCTTAGAACACAAAATAGTGAGACAATTATAAGTTTTTTTTCTTGAGAACTAAATGACCATTTAGTCTTATGAATTAGTATTTCTTCAATTTTCATGTTAGTAGTTTATACTTTGATTCGTTACTTTACTTATTTGTTTACTTTACTTTATTATAATTTAAATTAGTTTATTACAAATATTATGTAGTTTTCTAACAGTCGTATTTAACAATATATAATGTTTCTATTATTAACCATTAATGTACAGTTATCTGTAGTCATAATTTTTTTTTAATAAACAAGTTATAAACATTTGTAATAGTGTGGTTACGAGGGGTACCGGACAAGATGGAGAAGAGAATAGGGAAAAGTTAAATATTATAATATTATTAATGCGCTACCTCAAACTAAGTAATTGTATGAACACTTTTTAAATCAAAACTTTAGAATCGGCTTATGATAAAATGTAATAAGTCTTTGTAACAAAATCAATTTAAATTAAAACACCCTAACAGTAAGTTATTAATGACTTTGATAGTTTTAAAAAGCTTGAAAACTAATAACGCTAATTTTCGATCAAGATAAAAAAAATATTTTGACTTAAACAATGTATATGTTACAATAACTTTCAAACAGCAAAACATTTAACTTAGGTGATATAGTTACGTTACAGCAAAATTTAAACAAGTACAACACACACTACAATTTATTACTACTTTTTAAAACTACGGTAAAAAAGTAAATGTATATGTTACAGTAAATTTCAAAACGACTAAATAACATACACAATAAGTAATAACCGTTATTGCACCGACTAAGTAAAACTATAAGAAATCCACGAACTTTGAAAACAATTAAAAGTAATTGAACACTAACTATTGATTGGACTCGGACAAAGAAAAAGAGATAATATTAGCCGAATATAGAACGGTTGCTGCTAAGTCGAGCGAAGATTTGTGCATCGACTGAAACAATGAAAAGGCGACGAACGATGACATGATAACTGAAAACTTCGTAAAAAAGACTCAATACTGGCAACTTGGCCCTTTGAATTTTGTGCACGACTGATTCGAAAGAATATGCTTTTTTAGGGGAAATTTACACTTGCGCGGAAACTTCCTACACTTTTATTAAGTGCTTGTGTAAATAGATATTTAAAAAGCTGAAAATCTCATTTCAAATATGACGGTAAATACTCGCAAGAATATTTGCTTATCAAAAGGACAGACGAAGGACACTGTCCTTACAACGTATATACGCCTACTTTATAGTTTATTATACTTTATTCTTTCCTTACTGCATTTATTTATTACTGATCTCCGTTGAAATGTTCTAATTAACAAATTTCAATTGCTGAAAATTTGTAAAAAAAAACATACCTACCTAGCCTGAGATTTATAAACGAATTTATGAAAGCCTGAGCCAGCCTTATTTTTTTCAAAAACTCTTTGAAAAGTTCAAAGTAGCTTTGGTGTGTGGCAAATCTGTATTAGGTTTATGCTGTACATATTTTGTAATTTTATATACTATTGAATTTATTGTTAAACAAATCATGCAATCATTGTTTAAGTTCTATTTTCGGAACTTAAAATTTTGGCTTAGAACTTAATTTTACTATTAATATGAATGTTTTCAAAGATAAGTGTAAATATACTTGAACAATTTTAATCTTAATTAGTATTTTATACATTATGTCGTACATAAAGTCTAGTCGAAAACTATTCAGGATATGCAACAATGTTCTTTAGTGAAAAATTAGGCTTAAAGATGTTTTGCACTGGATATGAGAGGAAAAATTTTAAATTAGATATTTTATTTTTATAGAACTTTCAAGGTTTGAGTCAACAAAATTATGTTATTATTAGTGATGTACCGGACCCACAATTTCGGGTCCGGCCGGACCCGGATCCGGACTTTTTTTTCAAACTAGAATCCGGCCGGAACCGGATCCGGACTTTTTTTTCAAATTAGAATCCGGCCGGAACCGGACCCGGACTTTTTTTTCAAGTAAGAGTCCGGCCGGAACCGGATCCGGACTTTTTTTTCAAACTAGAATCCGGCCGGATCCGGATACCAGACAAAAATGGCAATATCCGGCCGGACCCGGATAGTGAGTCCGGTACATCACTAGAATAAACTAGCCTGAGTCAGAATGAGGTTTTTAAAATTGAAAAAAAGAACTTTAATCTAATAATAAGTAGAACAACTAGCTTCAAGGTTTACAAATTTAGGTGTTATTTACAATTAAAAATCTGAAATCAAGTTCTTGAACAAAATACACTAGAAAATTACAAAATATTGAAAACTGGATCAGCTCAAACTCATTCAAAATCTAAAAGAAAACTAGCCTGAGTTTTTATAAAAAACTAAACTAGCCTGAGGCAGTCCAAGATTTTCTAAAATTCCCAAAAATTTTCAAACTAGCAGGGTTGCCACTGTTTAAGTCAATAAAACTAGCTAGAGTGAGTATAAACAAGCCTGAGTCAGAATGAGGTTTTTAAAATCTGAAAAATTAATTTAATCTAATAATCAGTAGAACAGCTAGCAAAGGTTGACAATTTGGTAGTAAAGTTATGGACTGATTGTGGTACACTTAACTTATTAGTACTACCCATCATAGTTAAATCCTACCTTATTGAATTAATATCTAACAAATACTAAATTCTAACTGAGACTACTTTCTATAATCAGACACGACAGTTTTGAGTGATGAATCTTTTATATAAAACAAAACAAGAAATACTAGCATATACAAAATTATTAATTACTATGGTAACACTTTAAAAACTGGAAGCTCTTTAAATCTATACCAAAAGACTTAAAACAAAAAACTAAAAATTAAATAAAACTTTTAGTAAAAAAAACTGTAAAATTTATAATAAATTATTAAACTATAAACCTGGCTTAAATATTTAAACAATTAAACACCTGTTGAAATATTCACTTTTAAGACAAAACACTAGTTACAATAAGCATTCACAAAAACGTTCAAGATATTTTGTTGCTTCAAGCTGCCCACCAAACTAACTAACTGCTTACATATAAACTGCCTGTCATGTTCTGATGTTTTGTTGCATCAGTATTTAGTTTGAAACATTTCGTCATATGATTCTCATTGGCTCGTACATTCAACCGTATTAACTCTAAATATTCTCTGAGCTCAACTTTAAACAATAAATAATGCAAGTATTCATTCCAAAGTTTTCAATTTTACAAAATATGTAAAGAGTTGCATTTCATGAAATGTTTATTTATAGTTTAAATGTAAACAAATGTAAATTAGTCACGTGTACAAAATGAGCCAATCATGGTAGGTGTTTAATTTTAACTGACGAAAATGACTCTGATCAATTTACAAAAGGTTTGTTTTTGATTAAATACTTTTCAGTATGCTCTTTTTTACTAACTAGATCCGGGTCCGGCCGGACCCGGATCCGGACTTTTTTTTCAAACTAGAATCCGGCCGGAACCGGACCCGGACTTTTTTTTCAAATTAGAATCCGGCCGGAACCGGATCCGGACTTTTTTTTCAAATTAGAGTCAGGCCGGATCCGGATATCAGACAAAAATGGCAATATCCGGCCGGACCCGGACCCGGATAGTGAGTCCGGTACATCACTAGTTATTATATGTTTTGGTTTCAGAAAACAAATATAGAGATCTCAACTACTGGAAAAAATGAGTTTATTCTAATCAAGATTTTTTTTTTCCAAACTAAGTTTCAGTCAAAGACCTCGTCAGTGCTTAAATAAATCTAAAAAGATATGTGACAGTCATGGAAAATAGCATTTAAACAATTAGATTAAAATAAAAACAATTTTTATTCAAAGTTTTCACTAAAAAACTAAACAAACTAAATTTAAATATTAACATTTAGTTTAAGGTAAAGTTTAAGATTTAGTTAATTTCTAAAATCAATATAACAACAATAATAATAAAAATGATAATAAAAGCTGTAAGTGGCTATCTTTTTTTCTAGTTAACTTTCAAAGTAAAATTGCTTAAGCAAAAATGTAGTTAATAAAGTTAGCTAAATTGTGACGTATTTATTGAGAATTTAAACAATTTTGTACTTGTAATAGGTATAAAAATTTAATATCCCGCCCGAATGCTTTATATAATAACTTTTAGCTAAAACAAAATTTAATCTAAAAACGAAAGAAGCTAAATTATAATGATGAGATTGAGTTTGTGGCAAAGTTTAAACTTTAGTTAAGTTTTAAAATCAAAGAACAACACAAATAATAATAAAAATCTGTATGTAGCTTTCTATTTTCTTCTAGTTGATTTTCAAAGTAATAATTGCTAAAGTAAAAATGTAGTAAATAGTAATAAGTGAGCTTAAGTTAAGATGCATTTTATTCAAGCTAAACTTTTGTTATCACTTGACTATTGAAAACTTAAATAAATTTGTGCTTGTAATGTATTATGTACAAAAATTTGAAGTTTTGCTTGAATGATTGAAAAAAAAATTTAGTTTAGAAAAACAAATAGCTACTCAAAAATTTATTAAAAGCATGCATAAAACCTGTATTACAGTCAACTTAAGTTTTAAAGTGGAGTTTTCGGAAGTGCGGGCAGAAAAGGTGGCGACTGGCGATCGTTAAACAGACAGAATTGACAACCTAAATAAACGGTACGAGCTCTTTTATTCCTGCCCGTAATAATAATTAAGTTGCCCTTAATAAAGGTTGCCACTTGGCTAACTTTGGGAAACGCTAGTTTGGAGCATTAATATATTTAAAAAAGAAAAATGAGTCTTGAATTTTTACTATTGCTGTTTTATATTTGAAATTTTAGTGTTTTCTAACTAACTCAGATAAAAATAATACTGTTTTAATGTGATTGATTCACAAAGCTGCTTAATTTTGCAACAGAAACACTAAAATGCTAGGCTTGAGTGTCCGAGTATTTTTTTTCCGAAATTTTCAAATAAGGTTTTCCATTAATGAAAAGCAATTAGTTGATGTTTAATTAAAAGTTATGTGACTCCTTTTACCACTATTGGATTCAACATATTATTGAAAATGCTAATGGTTTTAAGGAGTAGAGAAAACAAGGTTTAGAAAAATTCTTATCATCAGAGCGTAAATAAGTTAATAGATTAAATTTGACTGTTAAAGATTTTGTTTTTTTATGTTATAATGTTAACTTGAAATTAATTTAAACTATGTTTCTCTCTGTGTTTTAAAAAGTTTTTGTGTAACTATCATTCTTCATCTCTTCGTTATACCGCTTTAAATTTAAGTGGCCTAGGTTTTAATACCTAGATCTATCGTATTGACAATAAAGTTAAAATAATATATTAGATTTTTGAACTACTGATTTTAATTTCAAAAATCAAGGACCTGTTTAGGCGTCTACTTATTTGACAATGCTGTGTACTGTAAATTTTAGTTAGCAGCATAGGCAATTAGTTTAATAATACTTTTGATAATTAGAAACTTTTCCGAGAAGTTTTGGTATAGTATAGACAAATTTATCTTTCAACTAGCAACCTAAGTATCCTCATAAAGCTTTAATTTAAAAAATTGAATTAGTAAGTTTTGTGCCTATAGTTTATTGACAAACTAAATAATTCGAACAAAACTTAAGCAAATATATATATATATATATATATATAACTAAAAGTTTACATATCACATTAACAAAGTTTGCTAGTAAGTCGGTGGAGCTTCCTGTGGTGCGCCATGAGAATTTCCTGTCGGATCAGGTTTCAAAACAACTATATCAGGTTTCACTTTAGATTTCGCTGAAGGCTTGATCAAAGGATACCTATAAGGTTTCTTTACAACATCGTCGTATGATGGCAGACGATCCTCTTGGCAAGTAACTGCTTGAACTGGAAAAATTATTTGAATTTAAATTTCTGTGAAAATTTTAAAAATATTTCCTATATAAATACCACTCAAATTTAAGTTAGTAACAAATATGCTTGTTTATCTAACTAAGTTTTGCAGTTTATGTATGAAAACATATTTTACAGAAGAAATATTGTTTTTAACTAACTAAAACTAAAATAATATTTACAGTGTACTTAACAATTTTCCGACTAAACTCAGAAATCTATAACAATTAGTTGATGTGAAACGAAGGCGAAGGTATAAAACCCGTTGAACAACAAAAAAAGATACTATCTATCCAGACTTAGTTAAAGTTTGAATTGCAACTAAAACTTTATTAGTATTTAAAAACAAGCTAATGCCTAATACAAAACTGTTGGGAACTAATTATTAAGATTATAATTAAATGCTTCATATACAAATTCTACTTGTTTGAATAGACTATTTAAAACTAGCTCCCACTCACCGTCATACGTAGTCACTGGTAGCAGAGGTCGCCGGTTCTGTCTTCTGATTTGCCAACGTCTATAGCATCTGTACAACCAGTAAAATGTGCAGAGTAGCAACAAATTGAATACAACATCCATTATCCACATATCCATAGTATTTTACTACAACTGTAAAATACTTACTAAATAAATGTTGTAAAGTTATGTAAATAGAAGTTATTTTAAACGACATTTAAGTTTTGATATGACGGTACACATGTAACTGGTAGTTTTTAAACATATAAAAAAATATATTTGTGGTAGCTTTAAACACGTTTAAGTACACAAAGAGTTTTAATAAACGTTAGAAGATCATTAGTATTCTATTTGTAGTTTGATTAGTACAATACTATTATAGTTAACAAAATAATATAAAATGTACTTCTCTCTAATATATATAACTACTTTTTCGTAGGTGAGACAAATGTTTTTTTAAGTTCCTTTTTGTTTAATCAATAATCATGCAATTATGATTAGTAATATTTATGCTTATTGAACCACAACTTTTTAAAGTATGATTAACTATTCAAAACAATCTATAACATGTTTATACTTGTCTAACAACTAAACAGTTTATAACATCCATAATTAGATCTAAAACTTTTATACATTAAAGTACAAAAAGTTTGTCCGAAAATTGAAAAAAAAAATTTTTAGAAAACAAATGTTTAACAGTTGTTTTATGTCTCATTTTCATTTAAACTACATTTTACAAGTTGTTAATACAAACACAGATTGTTTAAGATGAAGTGCATAAAAGTATTTTTTTGTCTTTTATTAGAAGTTATATAAATTCAACAAACTCAACATACCACGCTTTGAAAATAGACAAGACATCATAAGTTAAAAATTAAACTATTAGCACTAACCATTGAAAATAAACTAAAAATTCTATAAATGGTAAAAAACAATGTGCCAAAGTCTTTTACAATGGAGCAGTTTAACATAGACAGGTCACCTTTGTCAAGCATTTTGAAAAGTGAAAAAAAAATTTAAAGTTTAAAACAGAAATATAAGAGCTGAGCTTTAATAATTTATCATGGATTATATAATATACAATAATTATATTCTTTTTAATTTGTACTCATCCAAAAAAATGCTTATCCTGACATTTAAAAAAAAAAATCTTGACCAAGCTGTCAAGAAGCACTATAGCAGAATTTTAAAAAAACTATAAAAACACAATTAGTAGTTGATTTTGGGCACTAAACGTACTAACTAACTTAGATAAAATTTTAATAAAAATATTTTTCTATTTATCTGGTTGAGCTGTACTAATGAAGAAGAAAAAAAAAAGAAGGCTGTCTTAGTTCGTTGTTTAGAAAACTTGAATAAATATTCTAAAAGAAAAAACAAAAAAAAATTAATATTTAAATCATGAGCTTAAATCCATAATAAAATGTGAATTTAGTACTAGGTTGATTTATTTTATGATTATAATTGTTTTTTACTTTTACGTCTTTTTTCAAAGAACAAACTTATTAATTATTTTAAGTGGGTATTTTGTTGTTTAGACTAATATTTTCGTTTAATTAAACTCCTATATTTAAACATTTATTCAAGTTTGTAAATACAGATAGTTTTAATTAAAAGGATATATTTACAGTAACCTTTCGCATCTTCACGCACTCATGACGTTACGCACTCTCGTTTAGTTACACATTTTAGAATTCTAAAAAATTCAAAATATAAACATTGTAATTTTTTTTTTAATTGCACAGATTAGGTTTATTGTAAATTTTTAGTTCAAAACATTTTTTAAATGCTAACTCGACTCTCTATATATCTTTAGAGTTTGTAAAAGTATGTTCCTTGACTAAATAATAAATATTTAGTTATACCTCAGTATATCAAAAATTTTGTTAACAAAAGTATTAAAGATTAAATTAAAACTCTGAAAGAATTATGACTGTGTTAAATAATGATAATATAATAAAATAATGAGAGTTTAAAACACGAATACATAATACAGCACTCTTGCCCTATATATGAATAAACATCTAAAAAATATATCTAATGAAACTTCCTAGCAAAAATAGCAGTGATAGTTAATAAATATAGAGCTTACACCTAACACAAATCTCAGTTGTTTTTTTTGTAAATATATCACTTATTTTCATTTGACATTATGTTTTTAGATTGAGTTCTTCTTCTGTAACACTTGCTTTGCACAGCAAGCGATGAAATTTTTGGACGTTGCCTTCAATTCTTCGTAATGCTCACCAGCACTACAAGTATTTATAAACAAAGCAAACAAATTGTTTAAAGTGAGAAAGTCCACAGTCTGCTTTTAACTAGAAGCAATATCAATAAACAGCCATTATACTAAGTATATTTGGTACCTCTCGTATCTTTACGATCTCTCGTATCTTTACGCATTTCTTCTGTAAACGCAATGTGCGTAAATAAGCAAGAGGTTACTGTACTTTATATTTTTTATTTACTTAAAACCTTTTTTCCTTTTTTTTAATAGGTAAAATTTATTTACTTATTTTTTTGAATATTAGAACTTTAATTTATTTATTTATTATTCCTTATTTTTTAATAAAAAATCAAATAAATTTAGAATCTAATTTCTTAGACTTACTTAAAAGAAAAACTTCAAATTTGTTCTTTAGTATGATTTGTATATATATATATTTAAAATTATATAAAAGGTTGATTTATTTGCTAAATATATGGATAAATTTTAGAAATAAAAGAATTTCAAATAGAAAATTTACCTTTTAACGTAGAGTTTAAAATATATTTTATGTTAATAATGTTAGATCCTACTATATAAAAATTCTTATTATTTTTTGTATACTTTTTTTTTGAAAAACACTTCATATTTTAAACTTTAACAGTGTTATTTTTCATAGAGTTTAATTTTTGACTGTGTTTATTTTATTTTTTGTTAAATTTATTTTTAGCTTATTATAATTTTTATTAACTGGGATAAGCAAATTGATGACCGAGAGGTCTTTTTGTATTTTTAGGTCCTTGAACCATAAAAATTTAAGCAGTTTTTCGTTTTGTTTCCAATAATCCATCACTGCTTATTATTTTTGATCAAAGTTTGTGTAGGAATATGCTTAAAACTTCTACAAATAAATTTTATTTTTGAAATGTCAGAGTTCAAATAGCCTTACACATCATTTATAGGACGTGGTGGAATCTATTTTAATACAACCCTAGATTCAATTGACTTATAATTATTAAAATTTGCTTGATATATATTTGTTTTCTACAAGTAAAAATCTAAACATTAGTAATAAAAGATTGACCATTTTTGAAGTGTATACATGAATAAGAAAGACTATAATTATATTGGGATGAGTCAAATACTGACGAAGAAGCATTTGTACAAATGTTCTATTTTGCACGAGGGGTCATTTTTTAGAAACGTCTTCACAAAAATCAATTGTGCCCGGAAAAAAAAAACAATAGCAAATAAATAAAAAACTACAGATCAAGGGTGAGGGTTAGGGATAACAGTAATACTAAAAGTACAATAATAAATAAATTACCGACCAAGGGTATGGGGTAATAGTAAAAGTAAACATACAAAAAAAAAATAACAATCAAAATATTATATACAAAAAAAACCGACCAAGGGTAGGGGGTCAGGGTTAATAGTTTAGTAAAAAGTGAAATAACTAACAAAAACTAAAAAGTTTTAACACGTGGAAATTGACACTTTAACCAAAAGTGTCTTTGTGTAAAAGTGTCCTTTTGGGCATATTTGAAACCCAACTCACTTATTTACCTAAATTGATTTCTTCAACTTTAGGCAAAATATCAAAGAGTTTACTTTTAAAACGTTATTTAAAATATATATTTGATGTGAAGTGTGAATTTTAGTTATATGAGTGTGTTTGTTTTAGTTTTTTTAAGATTATTTAGTTTGACAATAAACTTTAGCCACAGCACTTACTCATTCTTAAGCTATTTATAGTTATATTAAGCCCTAAAAGATTATACAAGTTGCTAATTGAAAGATTAAGGTTTTATTATTATAACTTCTCGAAAAAACTTCTAGCCATCAGCATGTACTATTGAATTAAATTATCAAGGTTCTAGTACACAAAATTTCTAACTAAGTTGACGCCTAATTAGATTCTTGTTTATTTTAATGTTATAGAGTAGTTATAAAATGAGCATTGTAATTTTCGTTAATACGATTGACCCCGGCATCTAAACCTAGGTCACTTCAACTGAATGACACATAAAGAGAGATGAAGAATAAACAAAGTTGTACAAAAAGTTCATAAAACATAGATAAAAAAATATATTTATTCAATTCCAAATTTATAGATTAACAGAAAAAGCAAAATGTATAAGACGATAACTTACGTCTTTTTCCTCCTACAAGTAATTTAAACATAAGCACTTAATATTATTTGTTAGCTCCAACCGTGATAGAAAAGAGCTACACAACTACCCATTAAATAATAACTACTACCTTCTGAATAAAAGAAATCCTTAATGTAATTTTCAGCCAAAATATACTTGGGCACTCAATCAATTACTTTAGTGATTTTGATGCAAAATTTATCAGCTTAGTAAATCACTCATTTCTACATCAAAATATGATTACTTTTATACCAAACTAGACAAAATTATTATTTTAAATATAATAAAGCAAAACTAATTCAAGATTCTTTATCTAATTTTTTCTTTAATTTACTTCAATGCTATACATACGCAAATCAATACTATCAATATTTGGTTTTGCACAATAATTAATACAATTGAAACGTACAAATCTAGAATTTAAGCACAGAAAATCGTAAAATAAAATATAAAACATTTAAATGCATTGACTTGCAACAAAAATAAAAAACGCAAAGCCACCAACTCATTAATATTAGAATGTTGCCAGTCAAACATTCATCGAACACATTGAAAATTTACTTATAATTAACAAAGAAAAGGCGCTACTAATAAAATCGGACTATGGATTAAGTTGAATCATAAAAATAAATAAATGGTTGATAAAAGTAACTTAACAATTTTACCTATTTTGGTGAGTAAGGTAGTCTTTACCTATTTTGAATTTAATTGTTTGATATACACAATATGTTTATAAGTTTTAGGTTTTTCAGCTTCAACATATGTAAAGTAACTATTTTAGCTAAAATCTTAAGTTTTTAAGTTTCATATAAAATAACTACCTTGATTATCTCAGTGATGATTAACAGCTGCTTAAAAGTTGTAATTTGAAATAATATTGTGAAGTCTTTTCTCTTTTGAACGTTATTTAAATAATATGAGTGTATCTTTCCTTAGACTATTTTATTGCGGACTAATTTGATTACGACCTCTTTGCAAATAGTTCTTTATATTGGTGTGTTAAGTTTCAAAGACATGTTTTTTAATGTCAAATTCTTTTAAATGTCACTTTATAATTACTTTTGTGGAATCTAATTTATTATGAGTCAATATTCTTTGATATTTATTGTTATTTTCATTTATTCTCAAAGTTCAGTTTAATAGCTTGAAATTTTTAAAATAGCCAATGAAAACTTATACTCAAACATAATTTATTCATGTTTTGACTCAAGTTTAAATTTTTGATAATTTATTAGACTTAAAACTTTTATAAAACATTTTAACATTTAATTTACCTTAAATTAGTTTTTAATATAATAAACAAAAATATTTAAATGTAAAAATATACTGCAGGTTTGCAATAAGAATAGTTAAAAACAGTTTTCATCACAAAAAATTACTTTTGTAAACTGATATCTACAAGTATTGTGTTAGTATCTAGACGAAGGAAAATCTTTAACTTTAAACAATAATTAGATAAATCATCATAAAAATATGTTTAATGCTTTTTGAAACTACTAAACACTTTTTATAACAAGTTAGTATAAAAATGTAAATGTAAATTGATAAAGTAACACTAGTTTTGTTGAATAATGTTTAATTTTAAGTATCAATAATATAGTTAATTTCTTTTTTTTGTTTTAATCTTACTTTATTTTGAATCTACTAATTACTTACTGTAAATTAGCTGAACTATTTTAAATTAATTAAGCTAAATTTCCTTTTTCATTCATACTTTTTATAGTGTTTATTAGGTCTTCTTTTTCTTTTTTTTTTAGTTATTCTTAAACTATTAAAAATAGGTGTTTGAGTCTAAAAACTTTTTAAATTAAGTAATTTATATGAACATGTTAATATGTTCGTTTTGAGTTACTTGTTAAAATATTAATGCTACGCTCGTAATACTAAATATACTGACTTTTTTATATAGAGTTATGTAAAAAAACTCGGTCAATTTAGTTAGTTAGAGTAGTTTTGTAAAAAAAGTAATAAAAAGTTTACCTGAAAATCTTTCGAAAATGGCTATCAAATTTGTAATTCTTAGTTTATTCCTTAGTTAATTTTTTGCTGTTGCTAAACCAGCAAAAATACGTGTTCAAACTAGTGTTCAATTAGACATCGTGGAACTTTTAATTAAGAAAACACGTTTTAAAAGTAAACTCTTTGATACTTTGCATAAAGTTAAAAATATCAATTTAGGTAAGTGAGTGAGTTAGGTTTCAAATATGCACGAAGGGACATCATTACACAAAGACACTTTTGTTTAAATTGTCATTTTTCACGTGTTAAAACTTTTTTTTTGTTAGTTATTTCACTTTTTACTAACTTATTAACCCTGACCCCTTACCCTCGGTCGTTTTTTTTTTTGTATATAATATTTTAATTGTTAAGTATTTTTATTATTTTTTGGTATCAATGTTATCCCTAACCCTCAACCTTGATCTGTAGTTTTTTTTTTCCTATCAAATTATTTTTTCGGGTACAATTGACTTTTTCTGAGGTTGTTTCTAAAAAACGACCCCTCGTGCAAAATTGAACATTTGTGCAAATATTTCTTCGTCAGTATTTAAATCATCCCAGTATAATTATATTGTTTCTTATTTTTGTATTAGCTTTAAAAATGGTCAATCTTTTATTATTAATGTTTAGATTTTTACTTGTAGAAAATAAATAAATATGAAGCAAGCTTTAATAAATATAACTGCATACCCCAGTAAATATAGATTATAATAAGCTAAAAATAAATTTAAAAAAAATAAAAGAATACAATAAAAATTTAAACTCTATGAAAAATAAGACTGTTTTAGTTTAAAATATTAAATTATTTTCTAAAATAAAATATCCAAAAATAAAAATATTTTTATATATTTGCATCTAACATTATTAATTTTCAATGGTAAATTTTCAGTTTGAAATGCTTTTATTTCTAAAATATGTTTAGCAAATAACTCAACATTTTATACACCTTACAAAAATAGATATAAATCATATTAAAAAACAAATTTAAAGTTTTTTTTAAGTATGTTTATAAAATTAGATTCTACATTTATACAGTTTCTTTTAATAACGAATAAGTAACAATGAATAAAATAAAGTTCTAATATTCAAAAAGATAAGTAAATAAGCTTTATCTAATAATAATAAAAAAAGAAAATGTTTCATCTAAATAAAAAGTATAAAATAAATATATCCTTTTAAATAAAATTAACGGTATTTTAAAAATTGAATAAATGTCTAAATATGGGAGTTTAATTAAACAAAGTTTTAGTCCAAACAACAAAAATTAGCTTAAAATAGTATATAAGTTTTATCTTTAAAAAAATGTTAAGGTAAAAAACAATAATAATAATAAAATAAGTCAACCTATTACTAATTTTACACTTTATTAGTGCTTTAAGCTCATGATTTAAATATTAAACTTTTTTTGTTTTTGTATTTAGAGTATTTTTTTAAGTTTTTCAAACAACGAACTAAGACAGCCTTCTTTTTTCAATTTTTTCTCGTTAGTACAGCTCAACCAAATAAATAGAATAATATTTTAATTAAAATTTAATTTTAAATTAGTTAGTACGGTTAAAGCCTAAAATTAACTACTAATAGTGTTTTTTCTAGTTTTTTAAAATACTGCTACAATGCTTCTTGACAGCTTAGTAAAGATTTTTTTATAAAGAAAACAGGGTACGCAATTTTTGGATAAAATCAAATTAAAATGATTTAAACTACTGTGTATTATGTAATGCATGATAAATAATAAAATATCAGCTCTTATTTTTCTGCTTTATACTTATAAAACTTTTCTTCATTTTTCAAAATGCTTTACAAAGTGGACCTGTCTTTGCTAAACTGCTCCATTGTAAAAGACTTTGGCACATGTTTCTTACCATTAATAGGTCTTCTAGTTCATTTTCAATGGTTAGTGCAAATTGGTTAATTTTTAGTTTATGATGTCTTGTTTATTTTTAAAACGTGGCAATTGAGTTTGTCGAATTTATATAACTTCTAAATAAATAAAAAAAAAGTTATGCACCTCTTCTTACTCAATATGTGTTTAAATTAGCAACTTGTAAAACGTAGTATGAATAAAAATAAACTTTTTAACATTCGTTTTCCAAAAACTTTTTTTTTTTCAATTTTTGGACAAACTTTTTTGTACTTTAATGTATAAAATTTTTAGATTTTAATAAGGATGTTTACAGACGTGTTATAAATTGCTTAGTTGACAGACAAGTTTAAACGAGTTATATATAGTTTTAAATACTTAATCATACTTTGAAAAGTTGTGGTTCATCAAGCACAAGTATTACTAATCATAATTGCATGATTATTGATTACACAAAAAGAAACTTAAAAAACCTTTTATCTCACCTACGAAAAAGTAGTTATATATATTAGAGATAAGTACATTTTATATCATTCTGTTAACTATAATAATACTGTACTAATCAATCTACATGGCTTTAATAAAATACTAATGATCTACTTACGTTTTTTAAAACTCTTTGTGTACTTAAACGTGTTTAAAGCTACCACAAGTATATTTTTATAAGTTTATTAACTACCACTTACAAGTGTACCACCATGTCAAAACTTAAATGCCGTTTAAAATAACTTCTATTCATATAACTTTAAAACATTTATTTAGTAAGTATTTTACAGTTGTAGTTAAATACTATGGATATGTGGATAATGGACGTTGTATTCAATTTGTTGCTGCTCTGCATATTTTACTGGTTGTACAGATGCTATAGACGTTGGCAAATCAGAAGACAGAACCGGCGAACTTAGCTACCAGTGACCACGTATGATAGTGAGTAAGAACTAGTTTTAAATGGACTTAGTTCCCAACAGTTAGTTTAGTTACATTGACCAAGTATATTTGTCGCTAACTTAACTTTGAGTGGTATCTATATATGAAATATTTTCCAAAGTTTTCACGGAAGGTTAAACCTAAAAATTTTTTCAGTTCAAGCAGTTTCTTGCCAAGAAGATAGTCTGCCATCATACGACGATGTTGTAAAGAAACCTCTGAAATATCCGTTGAACAAGCCTTCAGCGAAATCTCAAGTTAAACCTGATATAGTTGTTGTGAAATCTGACCCAGCAGGAAATTCTCATGGGGCACCACAGGAAGCTCCACCGACTTACTAGCAAGCTTTGTTAATGTGATGTGTAATATTTCAGTTAATATATATATGTTTGTGATTTAGTTTTGTTCAAATTATTTAGTTTAACAATAAACTTTAGGCACCATTCTTATTTATCCTTATATATTCATACTCTAGTAATAGTCAAAACCCTAGGCTATTTGCCCTTTGGCAAACTGATTAAACACAATTCATTCAGCAAAAAAATAAGTTAATCTACTTATTAGTTGTGACAAACTATTAACTAAAACACAAAATTCAAGTGTTTAGTCTAAAGATGATTTGGAAAGTAAAAACCTTTAACTAATACAGTTATTTAATTTGTTGAAGGTATTTAATTGTTATAAAAAAATATTACACACATATGTCAAAGAAGCAAATATTTTTTTATACAACAGATGTATTTTACCAAGTTCTTACTCTATATAAATTTCATTAGTGAAAATTCCAAATTACTCATGAATATGAAATTAAACATTGTAAGTCTTTAAAATTTAAAACATCTTATTTTTAAAACTTGATAAAGATACTGATCCAGGAGGGAATTCTGATGACGTACCACAGAAAGCTCCATAGACTTATCAACAAGCTTTGTTAATGTTATGTGTAAATTTTCAGCTTTATATGGACATATATATGTGTGTTTTAGTTATGTTTGATTTATTTAGTTTGTCTATAAACTTGAGGCACCATACTTACTTATTCTTAAATAATTTTAAGTTAAAGCTTTAAGGATACTTAAGTTGCTAGTTGAAAAATAAATCCGTTTATATTATAACTTCTCGGAAAAACTTTTAGCCTATGAAAGTGATATTAAACTAATTTACAGTACACAACATTATTAAATAAGACGCCAAAGCAAGTCCTAGTTTTTTTAATTAAAAAGAATAGTTAAAAAGTTTAATATATTATTGTAACTTGAGCCACTTAAATTAGAAAAAGACATAACGAAGAGATGAAGAATAAAAGTTACACAAACACTTTTTAAAGCAAAAAGAGAGCATATTTTAATTTAATTTCAAGTTAATATTATAACATAAAAAAAAATATCTTTGACAGTCAAATTTAATCTATCAATTTATTTACGCTCTGATAATAAGAATTTTTCTAAACCTTGTTTTCTCTCCTCTTTAAAGCCATTAGAATTTTCAATGATCTGTTAGATCCGACAGTGGTAAAAGGAGTTACATAACTTTTAATTTAAACAACAACTAATTGGTTCTCATTAATAGAAAACCTTATTTGCAAATTTCAGAAAAAATATACTGGGACACTCAAGTCTAGCATTTCTGTGATTCTGTTGCAAAATTAAGTAGCTTTGTGAATCACTCACGTCAAAATAGGATAACTTTTATCTAAGTCAATTACAACACATCAAAATTTTAAATATAAAACAGCAATAAGAAAAATTAATGACTAATTTTTCTTTTTAACATACAATAATGTACTATACCAGCGTTTCCTAAAGTTAGCCAAGTGGCAACCTGTATTACGGGCAACTTAAACTTTTAAGTGGAGTTTTTGGAGGTGCGCGCAGGAATAAAAGATCTCGTACCGATTATTTATGTTGTACCTTCTGTCTGCTTTGGCGACCGCTACCTTTT
Organism: Thalia democratica; assembly: GCF_965202585.1. Classification (NCBI taxonomy): domain Eukaryota; kingdom Metazoa; phylum Chordata; class Thaliacea; order Salpida; family Salpidae; genus Thalia; species Thalia democratica. The sequence continues at coordinate 80,799,182 of NC_139165.1, forward strand.
CTGCCCGCACTTCCGAAAACTCTACTTTAAAACTTAAGTTTACTGTAATACAGGTTTTATGCATGATTTTAATAAATTTTTTTGTAGCTATTATTTTTTAGAACTAAAAGTTTTTTTTTTAATTATTCAAGCAGAATTTCAAACTTTCGCAACTATTACAAGCACAAAATTACTTAAGTTTTTAATAGTCAAGTCACAATAAAAAATTAGCTTGATTAAAATGCATTTTCACTTAAGCTCACTTAATACTGCTATTAACTACATTTTTACTTTAGCAATGTTTACTTTAAAAATCAACTAGAAGAAAATAGAAAGCTACGTACAGATTCGTATTATTGTTTGTGTTGTTCTTAGATTTTGAAACTTAACTAAAGCTTAAACCTTGTCACAAATTCAATCTTAATATTATAATTTCACTTGTTTTGTTTTTAGGTAAAAAATTGTTTTAACTATTAGTTTTTATATAAAGCATTTGGATGAGATTTCAAATTTTTATAGCTATTACAAGCACAATTTTGGTTATATTTTTAAATAGTTACGTCACGATTGAAATAAGCTGCGTTAAAATGCACCTAAACTTTAAGCTCGATTTATTAACTAAATTTTTGCTTAAGCAATGTTTACTTTGAAAATTAACTAGAAGAAAAAAGAAAGCCACACACAGTTTTTATTATTATTATTATTATTGTTGTTATATTGATTTTATAACTTTACTAAAATTTAAGTTTTACCTTTAACTCAATGTTAATTTCAAAATTTATTTGGTTTAGTTTTTTAAGTAAAAAGTTTTAGTTAAAAATTGTTTTTGTTTTAATGTAATTGTTTAAATGCTATTTTCCATGACTGTCACATATCTTTTAAGATTTATTTAAGCACCGAAGAGGTCTTTGATCGAAACTTAGTTTGTGAGAAAAAATCTTGATTAGAATAAATTAATTATTACCAGTAATTTAGATCTCTCTATTTATTTTCTTATAACCAAAACATATAATAACATAATTTGTTTGAGTAAACCCTTGAATGTTCTATAAAAATAAAATATCTAGTTTAAAATTGTAACCGTCATATCTAGTGTGAAACATATTTTAAGCCTCATTTTTCACTAAGGAACATTGTTGCATGTCATGAAATGTCTTTGATTCGACTTTATGTACGACATCTTGTATAAAATACTAATTAAGATTAAAATTATTGAAGTATATTTACACTTCTCATAAAAAGATTCTTATTAATAGTATAATTAAGCTCTAAGTCAAAATTTTAAGTTTCGAAAATAGAATCTAAGTAATGCAATGTTGCATGATTTGTTTAATAATAACTTCAATAGTATATAAAATTAAAAAATATATATGAGCTAAAACTGAAACAGAGTTGCCACATCCACACCCACACACCAAGGCTAGTTTTAACTTTTCAATGGGTTTTTGAAAAAATCAGGCTGGCTCAGACTTTCTTAAGTTGTTATGTAAATCTTAGGCTAGGTAGGTATGGTTTTTTATACAAATTTTCAGCTTTTCAAATTTGTTTATTCTTATTTAATATTTTTTAAATTATTTTTTTTTCTACATACTTAATTCAGTTAGTTAAACAAATAATAAATGATTTATACATTATTAATTGTATAATTTCATGTTTTTGAATCCGTATTATAATATTTTTTTTGTCAAAAACTTGGAATGACTAAAGGTTAATTGGTTAATGTATTTCAAGCTATATTTTTTTACGATCAGTTAAAATACCTGAAATAAAAAATAGGCAACACTGCTAATATCCAGTTTTGTAGTTTAAGGTTGAAAAATAAGAACACTTTAAAGAATTAAAAAAAAAATCTCTTTGGTATTTTTCAAGATATTAAATGAAAATTGTTTTGATCTAGTTTTAATATTCTGATGTTTTATAGTCTTTTAGAGTTTCAAAAATTTCGGATAATTAACTCATGACAGATTTTATTAAATAATTGTTTTTGTTTTAATGATAGGCAACCTTGCTCATGCTAACTCTTGGTTACTTAGGCTGGTGTTATTTCAGATTCAAGTGAGGCAAATTTTATTTTTACTACTCTTTTTAGAATCAAAAACAATTTGGATTTAATTTGAACTACTAACTAGGGATCACATTTTTAACTTAATGCAACTTTTAATGCTTGAAAATATAAATTTTATACAAGAAAATTTTTAATAAGAGAGCTAAGAAAAGTGGTTATTTCTTTATATTGTACAAACATTTTTAAAATTGACCATACAACTTTTTTATGTTCTTTAGCAATATACTAGTCTATGACAACAAATGAAGTTTTGATATCTTTGAAATATAAAATTACTTATTAATCTTTTAATTAAAATTTATTTTAAAATAGTTAGTGTATTTTTTTTTTCTTCAAATGTTTTCAAATATGTTATAGTTTTTAAATTTATTTTATTTAACAAAATTTTAAAAAAATAAACTTTTTAGCTGTTTATTTTTAATTTGAACAATATGTTTTGTTGAATGTTGTTAAGAGTTTTATTAAAACTTACACTATTAAAAATTTTTTGAGTTTTCATAATATGTAGTTCGGACAATTTTTTATGGACTTAAGACTAGTTCTTTTTTTTATTTACGACCTTTAATACATTAGAAAATATGTTCTAATTTATTTACAATATGTGTGTTTATAACAACTATGATATTTTATGTAATCAATAAGGTTGCCTCACACTCAAGATATTTTGAAACTTTTTAAAATGTCAGTTAAACTCAGCATGACTCAAAACATTTTGAATTTGTTTTTTGAATTCAGGTTGGCTCATGATAGTTTATTTTTAACTAAGATAGTTTTAAATGATTAGACAAATTATTTATAGAACTAGAATGCAGAGTAGCCACTAAATAAGAATACTATATAAACCTAGAATTTGATAATTTAGTTTTAAAATATATGGAATAACCTGAAATTCGAGAAAAATTTTCAAACTCAGTAACTATAAACATTTTTAAAAGTTAACCAGTTAATTTTTGATTTGACACGAAAAATCTATCATATAAACAAAATTTTTTGTGATCACCAAATTTTTTTATTAAAAAAAAACTTTTAAGTAGCTTTACAGTTTGTTTTCTATGTTGTTACACTACTAAACACAGTTATTAACCTAACTAAAAATAGATCAAAAACTGTGTACGTACTAAAACCTAGAAAAAACTCCCAAAAACCTGCGACCACCTTTAAAATGAAATTTAGATCATTCAGTTTCAATACTTTGTTATTTTCAATAAATTTTGTTGAAAAGCTAGCTTTTTATTGACTTTAAAAAGTTTTAATTTAAAAAACAGTTTAAGGTCACTCAGGGCAGTTTCTTATTGATCAGAAAAGTTTTGACTTAAAAAGTGCAAACATGTTTTATATTTATTAACAATGTCTTTTTTTACTGCTTTGCTTTTACTAATAAACCTTATAAAAGGATTTTTGGTTTAAAAAGTAGCAATTACTACAGTTGTTAGTACACTGATGTTAATACAGTTAAGTTTTATGATAGTTGCAATTTATTTCAAATTAATTTCTTATATTTATTGCAAATGACAATTTTTTTATATAAAAGGATTTGGATTTTTTTGTTAATTTATTTATTAGATTTTTGTAAAATTTAATACAACTACAAACTTAAAATTATTACAGTAAAATGTTTAACTTACTGTATAAAACCAACCTAACACTACTGCATTGTTTTAAATGTGCTTATTCATATTCTAAAGAATAAAAAAAAAGGACTTTTTAATAAATTAAAATTTAGCACAAATTTTCTACTGCTAGGTATTTAATTTTTTTTAGAAACAATTAGATTTAAAGTAGTTATGGCCATTTAGTTGCTGTAAAAAACAGGATTGGCACACAATAAGACTACTCAGGACAAATTTAAGGCTAGCTTGAAATTTTTGGAAACTCAGACAAAGAATGAACTTTTTGAAAAAAATCATGCTGTCACAAGCTTGTTTAAAATTTTTTTTAAATATTATATTATTTTTGATGTTTTTCCCAAATATGATGCTATTATAAACTTAAGATTTATAATAAATTGCGTATTTGTTAAGTTTATGTTATGTTTCATACACTTAAGATTTAAAATTTTGCTTTTTTTAGTTTGGCCAACATTATAGTAAATATTTTTGATTTGTACTAACTTGAAAAACCTTGGTTTTTGAACAATCAGGATGATTTTCGACTTCAAAAGGTGAAAACACTTAAAAAACTCTAAATGAAATTATTACATAAGTTATTAATTTCAGACGGAGTTATTTAAAATAATTTTTTAATTTTTTTATTTTTATGAAAAAATTCTGTCTTTATATATGTCTAAAACAAAATAATTTTTACCTTTATTTTCTTTAACAGAAGAAAGTGATAATCTTTTACAACTCTTAAAATTGAATGCAAAATTATAAGTATAAAATGAACAATATCAGCATCAGATACGCTAAGAAACACAAAAATATTTGAACCCAAAAAATATCGTACGGAGAGCAACACGATTTACATTGTTTTGAACTTAGCTGTTTTTGATTCTTTTTAAATTTATGTCGTTTTCTTTTTGTATATTTTCAATTTACAAAATGTAATCACTAAATAAAAATCATAGAGTTAATTTAAGAATGATACTAATATTTGGTACAGCAATAAAAGATTTTGTAGGGATCGTGGAAAAGTTTTATTTTAATAAGTGTGTTCTAAAACCCGATATAAATAAAACATCATTGTGAAACTAAGGTAAAATAAATAGAATGTATATACTATATAGTAGAGAGTATATTTACTAACATTAATATTTATAAATTTCAGCTATAGTTAATATAAGGTTTGTATGTAGAAATAAACTAAGTTAATTTTAACAAAAATTTTGTCTTTGGGTGCACATACTTTTTTTGTGTAGTTTGGTGTACACAGATTCTGGTTAGCTTGAAGACCACTGTTTTAAGACCAAAGTGCTGCTGCTAGTATGTTGTTTAAGTAGACATTTGCACTACTTGTTGTTTAATGTAAAGTTTTTCTTTAAGCAGCGATTTTTATTATAAGCTTTTGTTTGATTAAAAGTTTAAAGGAGATATATTCAAAATTATTTGTACAACTTTTTTAATTGTTATCTTAATTTTAGTTGTGTTTAAATGTTATAACTCCGCTTATTAAAAACAGTTTTTTTTTGTTAGTATTTGCAACTTTTTTTAATACAACATCTTTATTCATGTCATGCCTAATTTCATATTGAGTAGCCCTAATAATAGTGTGATTATAATACTAATTGAGTAGTGTTATTATTTATTTGGTCTATAACCTGGTTGGTAAATATGTTCTAACGTTACTATTTAACATCTAAGTAACCTACACCAGAGAGTAGTGTTAATTCTATTTAATTTTATTTATTTTATTAGTTCATTTACAATAAAAATGTGAAATGTTTTTGGAAATAAACATAATATTTTTTATTTTAGTTAATTTATTTATAGGCAGTAATTTAGATAATTATTTCTATTTTACAATAAGCATGACTGCATGGTAAAAAAAAAGAACAATTTTTAAATAATAGTTTAATGCGTAACATTAAAAGATAAGTGTTAATTCGCCACATCACAAACACAGTAAATTGATTTTATAAACCAAAATGGCTTTTTTGATGCAAAATTTACTTAGTCACACTGACTTTGCATTTGTCAATGTTAACAGTTTAAAAAATACTTTTATTACAGTTGTCTTAGTTTTCTTGGAATATAGTTGTAAACTTCAATTTTTTTTTACTTTTTAAACTTGAAATATTATCTTCAGTTGAAAAAAAAACATGACTTTAAATTCTTCTTAGATTAGAGAACTATATTAAAAACTAAATTTTAGAGCTAGAGTGTTTTGTAAAGATATTATAATAATACTATAAAGTGTTTAGAGTGTTCTTCCTATAAGCGATTGCTGTTATATTATGGAAACAAACTAAATAAAAAAATATTATTAAAACTATTTTAGTTTTTGTTATAATTCAAAATCATTTAAATTATGTTTACAAGTTTTTTTAAATTAATTAACTCAAATTTTTTTAAATATTTTTTTTAAATTCCTTAAAAAGCTAAATGCTTCATATGAATGTGTAAAATTGATAAAGCATAGAAATAATTCTTGTTTATCTTTAAATTAATTTATTTTAAAATATTTGAGCAAATAGTTAACAAATATAATTTAGTTTAGTGTTTAAGTTGTTACATAAACTAGGTTTTTTAAAATGAAGGTAAAACTTAATAAAATAAACTTAAACAGCATAAACTGAAATGCAATAATTACTTATTACTAAATTTGATAGTATGAGGATGTAATTGTGATTTAATAATATTCAATAATACAATATAAAATAAAAATACCTGTTTTTTTAATAACTTTTATTACATTGTTATAATTTATATAAAAGTTAAATGTTTTTCAAATACTATAAAATTCCTATAAACTTACTAGAAATTTAGAGACATTTCTTAATAAAATACTTAAATTTACATTTTCAAACTAGACTAGTCCAGTATAAGTCTTCAGGATAACTATAATTTGTGCAAACTAATCTTGGATAATATAATTTTAATATCTCAAATCTAGATAATTCTTCAAAAACCTAATACGTAGTTTGAAAACTTTCACTTAACATATATTGTAAAACATGTTTTAAACCTCGTATTTTTACTAAGGAACATTGTTGCATGTAGTGAAGAGCACTGGATTAGGCTATGTGAAAATTATTTTATTCAGATATCAAGGTCTATTTAAGTTGATTATTCAAAATTCAAAATTTGTGAAATAATTTTATGAATTTACCTTTCAAAAAAAATAAATTAATATTTTGACATGTTTAAAATGTTTTTTAAAGTTTCAATTGTAGTCTTTTTTTAGTATGCAGCTTTAAAAAATTAAGCAACCCATTTTGATTTTTATAAAATTATGTGTCTACAACTTTGTTCCTTTTTTTAAAGGTTTTTTGGTTTATTTCTTACATTCATAGGTGAAATTAATCAGGGGTAATAAAATTGACAAAAAAATTTTAAAGACATTTTAAGTATAGATTTTAAATATTACTAATTTTATCACCTTATCTTATTTATTACAACTTAATTTTCTCAAAAATTTAAAATTAAAAAATAAAGTTTGCAATAATTCAATAAATAGCTCATATTTTTTATAAATGTGTAAAATTAATCACATCATTTTATTTTTTTAACTTACCTTTTTCTTTTAATGATTAAGAAAAAAAACTAAAATTTAGTTAAGTGTTTAGGAAGTATAGATAATTTAAAGGATTTTTTTCTGAAGGCAAAAGTTAATAAAATAAATCTAAATTGTATAAATCTAAACACAATATAATTACCTATTACTAATTTTCTTAGTACAAGAATATCTTCATGATTTAATAATATTTAATAACACAAACATAAAATACCTGTTTTTTTTACCTAATTTACAGAAATTTCTTGATAAATTACCTGAAATTACATTTTGAAACTAGACTAGATCAGTAAATTTCAGGGTAACTATAATTTTTGAACACTAAGCTAGAATAATATAGTTTTGTTAATTTAAACCTGAAAAATTTGATAAAAATAAAATAATTGGTTTAAAGTAAAAATTTTCCCTTAATATCCAGTGTAAAATACATTTTAATCCTTTTATTTCACTAAGGTGCATTGTTGCATGTAGTGAGCACTGTATTAGGTTAATAAAAGTAAATTTTTTTTCAAAAAAAACGTAGTGAAATACTAAAATTTTAATATTCTAATTTTGAAAACTAATTAGATTTTTTTTTTACTTGTTAATAAAAAGAAATATATGTTTTAATAGTTTTAATGATGTAATTAGAATTGAAATGTTTTATTAAAATATAACTTAAAACAATTTTAATCAAGGCATTTTGATTTTTATGAACTTATTTGTCTACAACTTATTTAAATATTACAAATTAGCTACTGTCATATCATATTGACTAATTTGCACAAAACTATTTGTAAAAAAAATTCTAAAACCTATTTAGTTCAAACAACCTTAATATCTTTCAAGTCTGTTAGACAAAAACTATTGCTACTATTAGTTTTAAATTATCTTTCAATAAGGATTATCAATGGTTTCTCACCATAAAAAAAATATCAGTTATAAAATTGATTTTTTATTTATGCATACAACAGTGTGTATAATTTTATTTAATTATCTTTTAATTAATGTTTTTTTCAAAGTTTTTAGTTTAAAGTGTCAAAAGATTTTCAGTTTGGTTATTAAACAAAGACAATGATTTTAAAAATGATTAATAAAGAAGTAATAATCAAATAATAAAAGATAAATGTAAAACTAAACAAATGTTTTTTGAATTAATACAAAACTAAAACTATCGAACAATAGATAAGCAAAACAATACTTAAATATACTGATACATATTTTTGTCTAAGCCTATTTTTAAATAGATAAGATGATGTAATTGCTTTTTGCTTAATCAATTAATTAATCACCTCACAGTCTCTATTGCTAAACAATTATAAAAGTTCAGCAATAATGAACAAACTACATGCATACATATCTCTAAAAACTATAAGCTTGTATTTATCAGCATAACTTTACTTTGTTTTGAGTGATTAATTATGCAGGTAATATATAAAGAGATTTAGAGTATTTTAGATGTATAATAATAAAAATGAGACAAAAATATAATCTTCTTTTAATTACTGTACTTAAATTTTAGTCAACAGTAAAATAATTATTATACACTATACTGTGCACAAGTTCTAACCTGGAAAACCACTATACTCTTAAAAATGTTTAAATTTAAAACCGTCTTTATAGAAACTTTTTCTTCTTGAAAATAAATTATAATTACTTACAAACATGATTTTAAAAACCTTAAGATATTTTAATTTCTTCAAACACTTTATAAGTAGGAAGGGTTTCCAGCTTATTAACTTTTTTACTTTGGAATGTCAAACAAGCCTGTTTTAAAAACTTTAATAAATTCACAAAAGATTTTAGTATAATATAGTTTTAATGAAGTAACTTTAAACACAGTTGTAATAACTACTATTTTGTTTATAAGCCATGCCAAAGATGATAGACCAGTCCCAATACCATAAATTCATTCAAAATGGCACTGATGACTTTGAAGATCAAGTGCAATCCTACAAACTATCGGAAATAAGTGAAATTGCCATTTGTCACTTGTGTAAAGGTAATTATTCATATGAATAAGTATTATATATAATTTTTTTTCTATATTTCAGATTGTATAGATTTTTCTACACTACACACATAATTCTGTGTTAAAAATTCTGTGTTAGATAGCTCAAAGTTTTTTGAACTTATAAAAATTGAATTGTTAAATAAGAACAAAAATGTTGATTTTCTAGTTAATTATTCTTTTGCTTATTTAAAAAGAAACATAATAAACCTTAAAAATGTTTTATACTTAATCTATCATAATATGATGTTTAATAAAAACTAGTATAACCATACTAAAATGTGCAAAAAGCTCCACTTTTTTAAATAATTCATTAATTATAGTTTATAGTTTAAGCTTGTACCAAAATTTTTGTAGTAATTAATTAGTATTTAACTAAAATATATAAAATACTATCAAATATAATATTTTTTTATACTATATACTTTGCATGTAAAAAATTTTTAAACAACTTTTTTTCTATAATTTGATAAATATTTTTAAGTCCTCCTCAAAACTTCGTTTTTTATGAATACCATGCTACCTATGTATCTTTACAGTAATTACAACTATGTTTACATTTAAATTAAACTAAGTTGTATAAAACTAAGTTATTATATATTTATATTATAAGTTAGTTATATCTAAATAAAACTAAGTATATTTTAAGGTAAAACTAAGTTATATTTAATATTTCTTATATATTTTTCTACAATTTATTTCAAAAATTATAAATTTATTTTAATTTCAGTATAAAAAGTAAGTACTTAGCATATATAATGATTGCTATTACCTATACTTACCAACAGTGTACTGGTTTTAATAATATCTAGATATAAAATATCTTACATAACTAATTCTATATCTAGAAATAAAATAACTTTCTTAACTTTTATTTCTGTATCAAACTAAACAAGCTATATTTAAAATGTAAATTTTAAGGGTTAATTTTTATCTTGATAAAATCTTAAATTATACTTCAAGTTAAACTAGTTGATAATTGAACAAAAACACAAAATTTCAGAACAACTAAATATACTTCAATTACAATACAAACATTTCTCACCAGTAGAGCATAAAGTTAACAAGAGATACGATCTTACAAACGTGTATAGTAACCAACTAGTCATAAAGTTATCGAAAGATTTACAAAGACACAAGCTATTAGTATCAGTTAGAATCATTTAAGTTTACTTATATAGTTTTGAGCAAAAGGTTTTACAAAATTCGAACCTTAGAAATTATACTAAAAAATTAGCACTAGTCTTCTAACTACTTAAATAATAAACTTAAACTTAAATGTTAGAACCTTTAATTCGTGTACTACTAGGTCTTATCCCCAGTGAGTGTCAATTAAACTGATAATTTTACCGTTGTTGCATAAGTGGTTAAGTGTCTAATACAAAGCATAGTAACTATATAATTCAAAGACTAACCAAAACTAAGCACTTGTCTTCTAATTACTTAACATACTAAACTTTTTATTCTTTTACTACTAGGTCTCGTCTCCACTAGATGTCAGTTTTATTGGTCATTCTACCGTTTTCGTGTAAATGGTTAAGTGCTCAATACAAAGCAGCATAATTACTATATAATTTAATGTTTATCCAAAACTTAATACTTGTAAATGGAAATGAAAAATTAAATTGACACCCCCTGGAAACAAGACCTAGTAGTACACGAATAAAAAGTTTCAACGATCTTAGTTAAAGTTTAGTATGTGAAGTAGTTAAAAGAGTGGTGCTATTTTTTTACTAGAATTTCCAAATTTCGAAATTTTTAATAACTTCTTGCTCATGTTATAATAAATCTATAGTAGAACTATACATTAATACAAAGAAAACAGTATTTATAAAGAATCACGAAAATAAATAAAATGCAATATCAAAGTTCATCTGCTTACATGAAACAGGTTTCCTTGATAAAATGAAGAGAGCTTCTAGTTTAATCAAATCGAAATCATTAATACAAGTTTTAATAATTTTCGTGGTAATATTCTGGAAAGATTATTAATAACTTAATAATTAATAATATCAATATTTTAAGGTAAACTCTTTTATGTAAGCAAAATAAAATTGACAGTTCTGTTCTGTAACAGATCTGTAGTACTTTAAAGTGTTATTTTCATTATTTTGATGTTTACTGTAGATTAATTACAACCTAAGTAAACTTAAATAACTTTAATTGTCACTAATTGCTTATGTCATTTATTAATCTTTTTTTTTTATTTTATAACCACTTGGTTTTATATAATTTTCGAAAAATTTTATCTCTTGTTAGCTTTTTACTCTACTGCTGAGAATTGCTTAAAATGTGTTTTGTTTTCTTGAAGTTTTTTGTTCTTTATTACGTATTGTATACTAGTGCACTTAAATATTTTCTCAATTATTACTTAACTATTAAACTCTGGTTAGTATTGATCATTACAACTCAATATTGTAATACGAAAATGTTTATTACTACTTGAAAATTTTTGTCGATATTGCTGAATAATTATTTGACACTTTAATCATGATATAGTTAACTTGAAAAAAGGTAGTTATTCACAATAAACTTTTCTTTTTTTAATATGTTAAAATCTAAAAACAGGTGGAATGCATTTTAATAATATTTAGTTATTTTTCGTAGTTTTCATAATTATAAAATTTACATTTTTTTTTTTAAACTAGTAAAGTTAGCTAAACGACTAAAACATAAAACAGTTTTTTTTCTTTCCGTATATAATGTTCTAACAAATGGCCAAACAGTTAGTAAATCATTTAGTTATTATTATCAAAAGTTTAATAAAACTTTTGAAACTTTCGTTTAACAATGGTTTTAAACAGTTTATAGTTTATACAATCATAAATATATAGTTTATAGTAAATCCTATATCAGGCTAAACTAGCAAAAACTTTTTACGAGCCCACAAGACCTTAAAAAATTCATTGACTTAGCTTTCATAGCTTTCAAAAATAAAAAATTACTATACTCAATGGAATTTTGTTCACAGGCTATCTAATTGATGCAACTGCAATTAAAGAATGCTGCCATGCTTTCTGCAGAAGTTGCATTTTGCAATATTATTATTCGGGAAAGAAGGGATGCAATAACTGTCCTAAATGCGATGTTAATTTTAAAAATGATGCGGAAGAAGCTTTTTGCAGCGACAATGTTTTGCAGGAGGTAAAAGATATTTTTTTATTTAATTTTATTTCGAAAAAATACTTTTTAAATTTCAGAGGTTTATTCATAATTTAGGAAAATAGAAACCAATGCTAGTCTTTAAAAAAAAAAGTATTAAATGCAATGTTATATTAGTAGTTATATTTAACCCTTTTTCGGTTTTAAATTTAATTTATTACAATTTTTCATAGTGTTGTCTTTGTAAGATAATAGAGTTTAATCTAAATATCAAAGATTACAATATTTTAAGTTATAAGCTGATTCTGTTAGATTGGCTAAAATAGCCGTACTCTTTTTTATAGCAGATATTTCCATAACAATACTTAATCTTTTTCTTTATAATATATAATATTTTTAGCTGAGATATTTTATTACTAAACATGTGTAATTGTGTATTAAAGTACTGTACAACACATATACTTTTTTTTTTCTTTGATTTTTTCTTTACTTATATTAAATGTTTTAACTAACGCAAATTATGCATAAGAAAAATCTTGTATTAAAATTTTACTTCGCTAATAATACTTAAATTATACAGATTGTGTACAAAGTTGTTCCCGGGCTACTTGAAGATCAGCTAAAAGAGGAAAAAGAATATTGCCAAAATCAAAGCGTGAACTTCAATAACTCCGGATCACATCTTTTAAAATTGTCCAAGGTCCAGAAAATCTTGAAAGAAGAAGAAGAAGAACTGAGACGCAAAAGGATAGAAATGGAAAAAGATGAGAAACGTAAAATGGTTTGTTATTAAATCACAACCCATTTGTTAGAAAAATCTACTTTTACTTATTTTATAATTTTCAAATAGTTTCAACTAGTTTTAGTTAATATGTAAATAAATTCATAAAATAAACTAGTACACTTCTGCATGAATAAATGCAATATTTCAACTTTATCATTGAAATAATAATTGGTATACTTATGACAAAATAAAGAACATACGATTTAATTACTTAATGTGTTATAAATATTAATTCAAATATCTAGCAAAACTACTCATAGTCTAAAATAAAAATTTATACTGAACAGGTATTAACTAAAAAACATTCTCACAGAAGGAAAATGTACTGAATAACGAAACCAATGCTCAGCAGGAGCGTAATAATGTAAACTTTGCTGATGAAGTGGTATTTGTATGCAAACAAATGCAGAATCTTTACATGGATAGATTTCTAAAGGTACCAAAGGTGTGCAAGGCGCGCGACATCAAAAGAGTTTTGGCATTAGTAAGTCCTTAAATTGAATTAAACACGACTGAGTATATATTATAAAATTTTACCATATATTAAAATGGTCAAGTATTAATTACAATTATTTTAACAGATTTAAGGTTTATTGTACAACGCTAGTTTAAACATACCATTTTGAAAAATAACGAGTCATATTTGTTAAGTCATAAATAAGTACTAAGTAAGAAGGCTGTTATTTTTTCTATTATACTGTGTTTATGAATTTACTGTTCAAAAAATTTCTTATTCTTACTTTATTTATTTTTGTAAATAATAAATTTAAATATGTCTTAAAAATGTTAACAATACACATTTTTAATAATTATTATACAACACTTACAACTATGACTATTACAGGAAATCAACTCAAGGAAGATAACAGCTTCAAACATAACAGCTTCAAACATAAGCTTCAAAAAGATCAAAAATAACCAACTTTCCGTTGAAAAGATGCCAGGTTTTCTTGAGCAAAGCAAAAACGATGAGTCGTACATTCTTGATTACGAGTTGGTCTGTGATTAAGTTTATAAACCAAATATACGTTTGATATTTATTAATTTAAGAAATTTAAACATTTAAAAAATACTATTAAGAGGCAGTGTAAAATTACTTAACATGGTCTCTTTTTTTTAATTTAAGTAAAACAAAACAAATATTTGTTTTATGTTTATTTTTTGTTAGTTAGTCTAGTTTAAAACTTTTCTCAGTTGTTTAAAAGCATTTTTATAAATTCGCTTTAAAAATTTATTTTTTATATTGAAAAGTTGAATTTTTGAACATTTTAGTTATTGGGTATTATTTGTTGTTTAATAAACTGTTATAAAATAGTAAAGTAGAATTAATTTTAATATATTAGTATTATAGTTTTTAATATACAGAATAATTAAAACAAATAGATAAACTTGTAATAGTATAGTTAACTAAAACAAAAGATTCTGATTTATTTTTGACCATTTAATTTTTTTTTTATTTTCAGTTTTTTAATTTAGGTGTATTAAACTGTATTAAAATTACTAAAAAAAAAAAAACTAAATTTTATAACTTTATAAACAATATCGGTAGGTTTTTATTTGATAACTTAGAAACTTTTCAAGTTATAAAAGTATTATAACTTAATCGTTTTTAACTTACTCGACTAAAATTAAGTTTAATTTTCACTAACCTTACTTTAGTTTATGTTTGTAATAACGTAAAACTAAATGAAGAGAAAATTTCTTTAAATATAATTTGTTATTTTCGGAATAGAGTTTTCAAGTGGGCCCTGTAGAATGTGATTTGGTATATATAATCACCTTATATATATATATATATATAGTTTCTTAAAATAGTTTTCGTCGATAGCGCTAAATAATGTGAATCAAAGCTAATTTTTTAGTTGATTGTATAAAAAGAACCATTATATACGACCGTTTTGTATATGAGATATATTACCTCTTAAACTTATTAGCTTTAAGCTTACGCTTTTTAATAATTTTCAACAGAAATTTAGAAATTAGTAATTTTATTAATGTTATGACGTAGTAATAATGAAACTTTTTGTACAGCAAGTTAAGTTTAAAAAATACGCTGTTCTTGTTAGTTGAAGAATTTATTCACTTTTAATAGTTTGGAAAGGTTGTACTAGGAAAATGTTTTAAAATGTTCGTGTTCGCGGTTTAATTTTACTTTGATTTAATGTTTTGTTAATTTTTTTTTGCTTAAAATGTATTTCTGGTAATGAATGCGTATAATTTCTTTTTTTGCTTTTATTGTTTAGTATTGTATTATCGCCTGATTTATCAATTTCTATTTTTACTAAATTGAAAATTTTGCAATCAAATACTTTTCTCAAACTAAACAAGCACTCAAAAACGAGTTCCTATATAACTTCCTCCACCATAACTTATTTTAATTAATATTAATTTAATATCCTTTTAATATTATACACTTATAATCTAAACCACCTACTGTCTAATTAAAAAATTATTTCGAGAAAAAATAAAGAATATTAACATTAAAACTGGCGGTCTAAGACGAATTACTCGTAAGACACAAAATTATCGTACTTCCTCTCCACAACTTGTTTTATTCTTTAAATATTCCTTTAATATTTCGTACTTATAATTTAATACATCTCTTCTGTACGCGAAAAAGGTTTCGAGAAAAAGTAACGAGTATTGACGTCATAATCGACTGTATAAGACGATATACTTGAAAAACACTAAGTTATCCTACTTACCCTCCATAACTTATTTTAATCTTTAAATATCCATTTAATATCTCGTAATTGTAGTTTAACACATCTCTTTTGTATGCTAAGATGATTTTGAGAAAAAGTAACGATATTGACGTCATAATCGACTGCATAAGACGAAATACTTATACTAACACTAATCCGTCGTACTACCCCCGCTTTAACTTACTTCAGAGTTGACAAAATTTTTAGGCAAACTTTTTCTAGGTTTTAATAATATCTTCTAGATTTTTAAAGTTACACGTTCTTGGGTCTATTTTTATTTTAAATTATTTTCAAGGTAAAAAACTGTGTTATATAGTATAACGATATTGACATATTATCTTAAAACTTCTTTAATTCTTTTTTTAAAACTCTTTTGGTAAGGGAAAAAAAATTACCCATACAGTCAAAATTTTATTACTTAACATGTAAAAATTGTTTATAATTCCAGAATTTTCCTGCATTTTTAGAAATTTTTGTTTAAAATTCAAGTTTTTTTTTTTAATTTCTGAAATTCCAGGATTTTTAGCCTAGATTTTTATTTTTAAGCTTTTTTCAAGTTCAAAGTTTTTGGAAACCCTGTTAATTTTCTAAAGCCGCTATTTATAAAATCTGTCCTAAAAAATACTTTTGCACAGAGTATAAAAACTAGGTCAAATCAATTTTTCACACTCTTAAATAAAATTAAGTTCCTAATTTAGGCTTTTAATCTCAGCTATATGCACAACTGCCAACGCTTTTTCATAATACACTTAGTTTATCACTACAGATTTTTTATATTTGCTGGAGAGCCTATTTCGGTTCAAATTAAATTTAGGCTTTTTTCCTACAAAAATGTAAAATAAAAAGTTATATTATTATTTTTAGAATTCATTTAGTTTAAATGTAATAGATTTTTTATTCATATTTTAGTGAAAAATATGTGACGAAGAAACTTTTTTATTGCTCTAGTTTTATTTATTTTTTTTAAATACGAAAAATCTTGTATTTTTATATTAAACTATTTAACTTCATTTAGTGAATTTTTGTGCGATTAAAATTATTTATTTTTTATTTATGATTAATAAACTAATAAAATAGTTTTAAGTTTTAAACCAAGCTATAAAAACAAATGGTATTTTTTACTAAAAACATTACTTATACTTAAATAATACTTTTTACTTGTTTGAAATGCTAAATATTAACATCATAATGAAAGAAAAAAAACAAATAAACAATATAAAAAACGATTTACTTAAAATGTTTATAAGTGTTTTTCAACTTTTACATTAGCTTCTTCAGTTTAAAGTTTTGGTTTGTCACACATTCCTAAACTTACCTGAGTGAGTACAAACCGGAGCTCGCGTTTGTGCTCATTTTTACCGGAGCTAAAATGATCACTGCTGCTTTTTTCTAAAACACGTCAGTTCCGCATGCGTTTGCTGGTAAGAACATCTTGTGATTTTTAGCCAATTTTTTGCTTTTAAACTGTACATGTTTGCTTAAATTAAAATACATATAATGTAATATTAGCAGCTTAAAAGTTTTTTTTTTGCATTTTGACATTTTAAACAACTGTTTATTTTTTATCTACATATTCTAAACATTTCATTTAAATTAAAATGGTTAACTTGATAAACAATTCTTTTTCTTTTAATCAATTTGTTAATACAAAGATGAAACGTGCTAAATAATTTTCCCGATATACCTGTTTTTATTAAGTTTTTCAATAAATACAATACATTTTATGAATTTACAGCCGCAAAAGCATGAAAATTTTTGAATTAAATGTTTATTGTAATTTTGTATAAATCAAGCTTTCTGTGAAATAACTCATCAATTTATTAGTCAAATAATTGAAGTTTAACAGCCTAAAACTTAAATTACAAAAAGTAGGTGAGGTTTTAAATTTCGTACTTGTGCAAACTTTGCACTAAAGTACACATTATAAATAAATGTTCTTATACTTACATTTTATGCTGCAGCAGTAATGTATACATTTTAAAATTTTACCAAACCTGATAAAATTTCTAAGACTACATAAATTAAATCACAAGAAAAAATAAACATTAAATTAAGGGATGGGCAACTTTATTTTTCGGCAAAGTTTTTATGTAACTTTTATTGTTTGGCGGTTAAGAGAATCTAAACTTCATTTAAGTCACAAAACTTATTTAATTAATTTGTTTATATTATATAGCTCAGTGGTAGAGCAATCGACTGCTGATTAATAGGTCTTTGGTCCCCTCTTTTGTCATCCATTACTAGATATTAAACTTTTTTCGAAATTGTATGTATGACTTTATAAGCGAAATAGACTTTTGTACAAGTTTATACACAAAATTGTAAAATTCTTAAATATGTCTACTTTTTTCTTAATGTTTTTTTTGTAAAGTGCAGTGTTTTTTAAAAACGAAAATTGAGTTAAAATAATTTCAAACTTAAGTAATTTTTTCTTTTAAAAATTTGTATTTTTGCCAAAGTTTAACAACGTTTTTAAAGGTAGTATAACTCAAATGCAGTAAAATTCCTTCTCGTTTTTTTTTAAGAATTAGTTGTTATTAAATTTTTAAAAATCACAGGACCATTTTTTTAAAAGTGTTTGAGAGCTATACTAAGAAGTCCAATCAAAAAGTAACTATTTTTTTAATTAAATTTATACAAATTTCAGTTATTTAAAAATTATAGAAAAAACAAACATAGATAAGTCTTTTGAGTAAATTTAGCAAGTAGTTCTAGTTTCATTACCTTTAAATATAAAAAATACCAAGACAAGTTAAATTAAAGTTGTAGAGTTTCTGAAATAATTAAAAACAATCAAAACCAGTTCGAACAACAAAATTTTTTGATACAATACTATATACAATCCTTTTATATTTTCATTTTTAGTAAACACACAAATCTCTGCATTATCCTTTTTTGGGCCAAATATTTACTGCTTCAAAATTATAATATTGGGACGGACTAAAAACTACTTGATACAAAATAAACCAATATAAGTAACATAAAAATTCAACTGTAGCTTACTTAAACTTTTTAAAATCGTAATTCTTTTTTGCGATAAAACGCGAGTTTAATTATTTATTAATTTTTGCTAGTGGACTTTATTTTCTTGCTTTATATCTAATTAAATATATAATTTCAAGTCGAAAATATTAACAGTTTTCACTTAGTTTATTACTTTATTTTCCAATTTTGTAAACTATTATTAACGTTTGAAGATCTAATCTAACTTAAAATGACTTAGTGTTTTATTTTTTTTTTCGTCTGAAAATAATTTATACCCTAAATTGATTATTATTTTAATGTAGTTACAAAAATAAACGTATCAAAAACTTTTTTCCACAAGTCTTTGTTCTAAAAAATCTAATAATTTTTCTAAAACCTTGTTTAAGTATTGTCTACTGCCGTATGTAAAAATTTAGTTTTAGTTAATTTTTTGAGGTATAACGCAGCATCAACCGGACTCGGGTTGTAATCATTTTTACCGAAGCTAGAAGTTTATAAAAAATACGCTTTATATGTCTACTATATTGTTGGCGTGATATTTCACGTATTAGTCGTAAGGATCATCTTGCTTGTTTATATGCTTATGTAAAACTCTACTTTATCTTTGCGTTTTTGTGTTTTTACTTTTGATTTACACTAACTATTTTTGAAAATTACCTCACATAATAGTATGCAAATTGAAGTTTTTTTTTTTTTTTTTTGTTTGATATATATCAAAAAATATATTTATAATCTTTTATAAGAAACGTTTTGCTTTTATTTTAAGAAATATTTTTCATTACAAGTTAAATAAAAATATTTAAAACTTTATTAGCAAAATTAAATAGCATTTCTAAATATCATATCTATCCATTATTTATACCTTTTAGTGAGTTAGTTATATAATGATTTTTTTTTTCGAGTAATAACGCAATTTTTACGCAGCATAAAACGGATTTCGCGTTTTTTCTTATTCTTACCGGAGCTAAAACGTTTGCAGCGTTTTGTTTGAGCGATTCGGTACGCTTAAAGCTATTATTTGTTCGTAATCGTATACTCAACTTTCACTTTACTTATGAGTTTTTAAATTGCAACTGTGTGCAAAAAAATTATAGATTGAAATAAGGTATTTTTATTTATAATATTTTCGTGCTTAGAAATTTATAACAATCATGTTTAGTAACAAAATTTAGCGTCAAATTCACTTTTTTGTACTTTTTATTTTTAATTAAAAGACTAATTTGAATAAAAAATGTTTTCACTAAAAAACATAATTAAAAGAACATAAATAAAATTGATACTTCAACACTTAAACTTTTTAGTTCTTAACTTCGTAGGACTTATAAAATATATAAAAAAATAACTTAGTAACAATTTTATTTTTTCAATAGATTTGATTAAAGCAGCATTATTACAATTATTTTTTTTTAAAGTACTATGGTTTTTTAAAATTTATTCCTTGACAAAACAACTACAGAGCTTCATAATTTACATTAACTTTTAGGAGCCTAAGTAAGCAATGGGCTAAATTAACTTTTGCCGTGTATAAGTTTTTATTTTAGTTATTTATTTTATATTTTAACTCGACTTTTACGCAGCATAAACCGGAGCTCGCATTTGTGCTCACTTTTACCGAAGCTTAAAGTTTCTAAAAACTACGCTGTATTTTTTTTTTGCGCGATTAGTGGTAAGAAATCATCTTGATTGTTCGTACGCTTATGTACAACTTCTACTTCATCTTTGCTTTCTTAAACTGCATTTTTTTACAAAAAACATATAAAAATGTGATTAGAAACTCATGATTTATAACAGTCTTTATATTTTAGTTTTTAGAAATTTGTAATAATTATATTTTAAGCTGTAGTTTTTAGTTATAATTTTTTCTTTCTTACTATTATTTTTTACTAACTTTTTTCTCAGTTACTCAACAACATAGTATGCAAGGTATAAAGTTTTTTTTTTCCTGAAAACTTTGATTTATATCAAAGAGCTGTCTTTTGATTTTATATAAGAAATGTTTTGCTTCTAATTTAACGAGTATATTTTATTTATTAGCACTGACAAGACTTTGACCAAAAGTTAGTTTGCATAATACAGTGTTAAGAGAATAAAATTACATTGTTTTCTCTAGAAGTTGAGATCTTTTGATTTGTTTTCTAAAAGTCAAAACAAATAATAAGTTTGTTTAACAACAAATTAGATAAAAATAATTTAAGTTATATTAGCAAAATTAAATATTATCTTTTGTTGAGCTTTAAATTTTTGTTATAATTTTGATATGTGACGCAACTATTACGTAGTATAAAATAGGATTTCGCGTTTGTTTCATTTTTACTGGAGCTAAAACGTTTGCAGGGCTTCATTTGAGCGATTCTAAACGCGAAAGAGCTTTTATTTGTTTGCAATCGTTTATGCAATTTTCGCTTTTTGAAAATTGAAGTTGGGTGCATAAAAAATTATAGATTGAAATAAGGTATTTTTATTAATAAAATTTTCGTACTTAAAAATCTATAACAATCATGTTTAAAAACAAAATTTAACTTTAAAATAAACTGTTTTTTACGTTTTATTTCGAATTAACAGACTAAATTGAATAAAAAACATTTTCATTAAAAATTTTAACTTTAAGAAACATTATCTATTTTTATTATAGCACTTAAACTTTTGAGCTTATATTAAATGGTTTTTCGAACTTTAACAACGATTGTCTGATTATATTTTAAAATATTTAAACCTCTGTATAGGTCTATTTATTTTACTTTTTATGTTTTTTTATAACGAACTTGAAATTGCTAAGTTTAATAGTAGAACATTGAAAAGGTATTCACCTGAATCAAGCAAAATTGCACACTTTCCGTAAAATGCATAGTTTTCTTTTTTATGGAAATTTTACTTTTTTTCTACCAACAGCTAATATCTATTTATTTTTAATAAAAGTACGGACTTCTCTAATTTGTTTTTGAGCTTTTATATCAGGGGTCGGCAGGCAGTTGGTGCTCGCGGGCCATTAAGTTTTCTAAATCTTCGCGGGCCACAGTTTTAGTTTTAGTGACATTTGAATTATCTTTTGGCATTAGTTTTGGTCATACCAGAGATAGTTTTACTTTTATTTACTCTATTACTTTAAATGACTTTTAGCCACAAAAAGAATGCCTATTTAATATATAAATATCTATTGGAATAGAATTTACTTTGTCAAATGTACTTAAGTCTTAAAAGAGTATGTACTTTTGTAAACACTTAATGAGTTAAACTTAATAAGTTTTTTTTTTTCAATCTAACTTTCCATAAAAACCGAGCTTGAAAAAACATTTATGTTTTAAAGTTAAAAGTTAAAATAGCTAAAAACTTTATGTTAATCAAGCTTAAATACATAACTAAAATATAAAAAAATATAATAAAAATAATTTATAATAAAATAATTATTATAAAAAAGCACAATATGTAAATAGTCAAAAAAAAAAACAATTAGTAAGCTAAACTACAGTCATAAAAACTATTCTGAGAATTCGAAGATTTATTCAAAGAGTTTTGAATAAAAGTTTGAGATACACCTGAGTTTAAAAAAATCTTCTTAAACAGCTTTTATTAGTCTGAGCTTTTAAAATTTTTAAACTAGCCTGCCTGTTTGTATTGCAACCCTGTTTGAAATAAAATTCACAAAATAAATATATATTGAAGTTTATTAATAATTTATTAATTATATAACTTAAAAATTATTGTAATTTGGCTTAAATAGACAATTAAGTTTTTAAAAATTCGTAACACATATATAAAATTTATTAAGCTATTAATGAATTAGAAAAACGTATTTTTTATTGTGCATTCTAGCAATTCTTTATCTGCAATAAAAATATTGCATTTAAAAAGAGCGAATTTGAATTATAAGACGAGCTATAAAAACTATAATACGTTAGTTTTGAGTTATTTCGAAAAACAAAAAAAAAACCGCTTAAGTCAGTTTCAACAACGCACATGATTATTTTCAGTAACTACAGACTGATCAGAAAAAAACTGTTAAGGCAAATTAGAAAGTAGCAAAAATAATTTCTAAAAAAAGATAGCGTTTAGAGTTGGAAACTCATCTAAATATTTTTTGTTGGCGTTAGTAAAACATTTTTGTTTATTATTTCAGTATCAACAAGAAGTCGTGTTTAGGAAATGTCTGAAGATTATAAAGCCGCTTAAATCAAATCAGGACTTAAATTAATCTGTTAAGATGAGGAACTAATACAACAAATATTGCTCATTTAAAAAAATTATTACAGATAGTTTTACCTATTTTGACATTTTAGAAGAATTTCTAGGTTTAGTTCCAAAACAAAGCATAATAATAGGTAAAACAATTTAAAAGCAAAGGTGCAATGCACCAACAAAAAGTTTTTAAAAGTACAAATTTTTGCTTTTACTTTTAGTATAAAATTAAATTAAAGGTAAAAAAATGTCTTTAATAGTTAAGAAAAATTTAAAAGATACTGTTAAACTGCTTTAAGTTTTTATTACTAAAAAGTAATTACGTGGTAGATTTTTTGTGTCAAATAGAAATTTCACTACTTTACATGTAAAAATTGTTTAAAATTCAAGGTTTTTTCAATAATACTCAAATTCAAAGCTTTTACTAATTTTTTAAGTATAAATGTCAAATTCCGAGCTTTTACGGGATTTTTTTGGCAACACTAATTGTTCACACTTATATGTATACAACTAGAATAAATAATGATTTAAATTATATCAGCTAAAGGAATTAAATTTTAAAAATATACGTTAATTCAAACAAACACTGTGCATTGAACAAAACATACAGCATAAACTTAATTTACTACTCTTTAAAGCAAAAAAGTCAGTCCGAGTGATCAAAACTAGCCTGATATTTTAGCATAAAAAAAGCAATTCAAACCCAAAACTGAAAAATGTCTAAATTGGACTGAGGTTTGAAGTCTTCAAACAGTCATAGTCTGAGTGTGTGGCAATTTTTATTTGCTTATTGGATCGAATTTGAACTATTTTGGTTAAAAATGTATAAACATAATAAAATATTATTTCTCGTTTAAAAATAGCAACTATATATATTAGTATGCAATGCATAAAAATTAATACTAACTTATTTTGCCAAAAAACACTGTTTGAAAAATCAAAAAGTATACCTAACAAAAACCTTTTTAATTCATGTCATATATTGTTTTGAATGTGTTAGTACATGTTTAGATATTACATGTAGAAACAATAATTTAAGAAATATATGCATTATATAAAGTTAGTATCGTTATGTATTAAATAAAAAGTGGTTTCAAATGTGAGCATCTTTGTACATTAGTTTGCATAGGAATTAATTAAAACACAAAGAAAACTTATAAAAAATTAAAGGTGTCAAAACCAAAATAAAATTGACCTTATTTTTTATTATTATGTTATTTTAAATGTTTTTGCGCACACTAAAATATAACATTTAGTAATAAAACACATCTGTAATAGAAACTTAGATATAAAAAACGTGTAAAAAAAATTAAACTGTAAAGAAATTACATTTTAATTAATTATTGTACATTACTTTTGTACAAAACGGAAAGCATTTAGTTTATTTACAAAATAGGTATCATATAACTATTTTACTAATTTAAAGAACTTTTTATTCTCGTTTTTTAGAAAATAATTTGCTGTTGTAAGAAGAAAGTTATTATGAAATTAAGAAATAAAACTAGTGGAATGCTAATCTTTCTTTTTCACATTTTAAAACTAAATAAGTAAAGCTTTTTAGTTGTTTTAAAATGTTATACAGGGACTTAAAACTAAGTTAATCAAACAAATTTAACTAAAAACATATTTTTGCTTAGCTGGCCACATTTACATGCTCGCGGGCCGCAAAATTTTCTTTGGCGGGCCACATTCCATTCAAAAAAGTAATGTGCTTGCGGGCCGAAGATTTACCCTTTGCGGGCCGCATTTGGCCCGCGGGCCGCAGTTTGCCGACCCCTGTTTTATATCTTTCTTTTTAGTTGTTTCGTTAGATATGCATTAATTACTATTAAAAACATGTTTTTGTTCGTTTATTTTCGTTCTTTTTATATATATATTTTTTAATTTTTTTCTTACTTTTAATTATATTTTGGAACTTAGTTTGTATCTTACGTGATTTTAAAACTTTTAAATACATACTTTATTGATTTGCCTTTTGTTACATTTTCTTATAGAACACATTCAACACGATACTTTTGGACAAATTTATCTTTTATAAATTTAGAATCGCAAGCGTGTTCTATTTTGTTCGTCATATTTTTTTTTCTTTTTTATACTAGTTTTTTACAAAATTAGTTGTTAATTTATTTGACGAGGTATGAAAAATCTATAAATTTAAAGCTATAATTACAAAGGTATTTAAGTTTAAATTTTTATTCTTATATTAATCTGTACAAAAGTTTATATCACAAATGTAAAACCTTTCCTGTTCATTTTATGGTGTTTGAGTATATAATACTTATGAATTATTAAGTAAAATTGTCTTATTTTTTGTTTAAAGTATAAAACTAAGCAATCATGCTGTTTTTATCTTTTTTTGTTTAACTTATAATTCTTACACTAAGGTAAATTATTATAAAATATTATAATTGTGTCTACAATATACTGACAAATATTATAACTTTCTACTTTATCTATAGAATTTTACTATTAATCTGACAGATAAGTATCAGTTATTAACTCAGTCATACAACAATTCAGATTAGATAATTTAAATTACTACAATTTAAATACAAAAAATCAAATTTTGAAAATTCAAATTCGGAAGATCAGATTCGAACAATTTGAATTCTGACATTGAATCGTTGAACACTTCTATCTAACTCATAAATACAGAAAATTGCCACAGCGGTCTTTCAAAGGCAAAGGGGTGTTTGGTATACTTTTATACTAGCATTGAGTACAAAAACCTAATTATTTATCAGATTCAGAACTGCCGTTGCGCAAATCTTTGGTAGTTAGATTTTAATTTTGGACGTTTCAAACTAAAAATATTTTAATGATGTGTTTTCAAAAAGGAAAAAAAAAATTAACATTTTTTTACCTTTGACTTTACTGATGCTTAAAATTATTAGATAGAGTTTCAAAATGTTAGCTAATGTTGTTAGAGAATGTTAAGGCTGACTGAAAAGTGAAGTTTAGTAAACATCTGTTTTTAAGTCTTACGTAAACTTATTAGGTAAAATACTGAAATAATGTTTAGCCCGTTTAGTCGATATAGAATTAATTTTCATCTTGTTTTATGTTTTTTTTAATTAGTCTGTATTGACTTTTTTTACGTTGAGATTGTATATTTCATGTTGATAACTACTAACGTAAGAAGAATAATTTTTAAAAGTATACAGTTTTTCCTACAGTTACAGTTTTATAATGTTTTAAGTTCTCTTTAATCTATTAAGAGCAATTAAATCTTTGATCTAAAACATGAAAGGTATTAGATTTTTTTTTATTTATTGTTTTTTATAATAAATGTTTTTTATAAATTTTGTTAAAAAGATAAAAAAACTTTTAAAATTTTTAAATAAAAAGTAAACAACGTTAGAAAATAAATTACTTAGTATTAATTTATTTCCATAAATTACCTTTCTGTTTTAGCCATTTCTTTTAGTTTCAACGCAACTAAAAGTAGTCAATACTGGAGCTCGTGTTTGTGTTCATTTTTACCGGAGCTAATGTTTGCAGTAAACGCGCAATATACGTTTGCTGGTTAGTTTGCCTAAATTTTCACTCATCAATTGTTTTTGTCATTATTTGTTTAGAGCAAATTGTCTTCATTAGCTTATGTGGAACTTTTGCTTTAACATTGCGTATTTAAGATAAATTTTTGTGCAAAATTTTATACAAAACGCTATAAGAAATTTATTATTTACAAAGTTTATGTACTTTAAAGAATTTCAAGCGTTCTACTTATAAATATACCTTAGTTTCAAAGCACACTTTTTTTTGCAAGTTTTATTTTAATTTCATAGACGAGTTTAAACCAAAAATTACTTAAACCAAATAACATAACTACAAAAATTTTCTTAATCTAGAATTACATCATTTAATCTGTAAAGCTTACCGGTCCAAAAATTTAAACTAGTATTTTCTGAGTTTTTAAAGATTTTAAAATACTAAAATCTGTTATATTTATTCTTTCAAAAATTTATTTTGCAAACTAAGACCTCGTCAGTGCTTAAATAAAAACACATAATATACTAAAATTTGTTTCAGATTAAGAACTTGACTTTTTTTTTCAATATGACAATTGTTATCGTACGGAAATCGGTACGGTAAGCACCTTGAATTCAAAAAAAAAACGTGTTAAGTGCGTTTTAGGACAGGTTTTCAGTGCTGTCCTTTTCTCACTAGGTAACAGCAAGGTTTTAGTTATTATAAAATACGGTTTATTTTATTTTTTTCCATAAACTTTGTGATAGTTCCGTTATAAAAATAAAGTCTATGTTTTTTTTACGTAACTTAATTCTTTTTATAAAGCTTTGTTTATTTTTTATTGTACGAAGTTTTATTATATTTATATAAAATAAAAATTTTATCAATGAACTTCTGCTCTTACATTCGAGATCTTGTGTTTACCTTGTGTAGCCTACCTCTTAAAGAATTTAAACTATCCCTAGACGGACTCCATACTGTACTCATCTTAAAAAATTCTTAAAACACAGTTTCTTATTTCGGACAATAAAAATAATAAACTCAAGTGTTTAAAAGTGTTTAAAGGGCCACAATTTTAAAAAGCAAGGTATGTTTAAAAAAACAAGTTATACGTATCTAGGTGCTGTTTACTACTTACATACACTTATTTAAATTTTATTAAAAAATATTAAAAAAGAATTTTAGGAATTACTAAAAGTAAGTTTACTAACTAACTTAATTTAGCTTTATCTCATTTTTTTTTGATAAAATTTCAAACAAAAAAGTGTTTGCAGGTAGTAAATAGCGTTTTTGATTTGATTACTCTTTGAATTGTGGCCCTATGATTTTTTTCAAGAACTTGAATTATTGGAAATTAAATTTCTACAATTTGAGTTGTCGTGCTCCTAATAACTTAATAAATAGTTTCAGATTGTGAAAATTACTTTCGAAAAATTGATAATGACAGTAAACTTCAACTACTTCAGATTAAAGTAACAATTATATACTTTAATATAGTCATTGATTTTCTGTTTTCCGGTGTTACTACTAAACTTTAACTTGACACATTAAAAAAAAAGGTTAATTTAGCGCTAATAGCATGGTAATAATTCAAGTATGCAATATTGCGCCAATAGCTATATCGGTCTTACAATTAGACAGCAGAAAGAAAAAAAAGGTCAAAGAACATATTCCTGCATGCATTGATAAATTTTTTAATTTAGCTGGAAAAGAAAATAGTTTAAATAAAAATATGTATGCAATAAAAAGATCTGCTATTATGGAACATTTGGTGAACAATCAGAGATGTGCTGATAAATTCAACTTGCAGATATTTAAGATAATTAGAAGTTGTTTTAGCGTGAATTTGAAAAAGTTAAAATAAATGAAAAATTATATGTACATTGAAAGATAACCTACTCTATGTAGACAAAAAAATTGACTATATTGCTTTATTTAATTGATGCTCTTTTGGGTGTTTATATATTTGTAATTAATTACATTTAATAATTAGAATTTTGATTTGTTTTGTGTAATTGATTTAGTATGTAGTTAAAATTTATTAATGAAAAATAAACTGTTACTGTACAATTTAAATTTATATTTTATTAAATGCTATGTATAAATTGATAAAAATAGCATAAAATATATTTCGATTTTGCACTGAGTGACTTTTGTATATTGATAAAAGAAATTAGTTGTTGAAACAAAAACATGAATCAAAGTTTTGATTGTCTCTACTTAGACATAACATATTGAAAAATATTAATATAAATAATATAAAGACAATATAAGTTATATTTAGAAAATTAGTTTTTAGTACTCTGTGCACACTCAAACAATTTTTATACATACTAGTGTGCACGATAACAAATGATTTTTTAAGTTAAATATGTATATTATGTAACTTACAAGTATATGTCATCAGAAATTTTCCAATTATAAAATTTTTATAGCTAATGTTAACTGTTCTAGGGTAATATTTTATCAAACTGACTGTTTAAAACTTGTGAAAAATCTTAATAAACAATTCTACATTAAGTTTAAATATAGTTTAAATGAAATAATAATTTATAGTAGTAAAGTAAAGTTAAACAATTATGCCTAGGATGTTAAACCAGAACCAATTCAAGAAAAACACTCCAAATGGCAATAAAGATTTTGAAGATCGAGTGAACCCTATAACTTATCAGAAATGAGTGAAATTGCCATATGTTACTTATGTAAAGGTAACTGTTTAAATTAAAACTTTTTTTCTACTTCAGATGTTGTTAAGTTTTACCTGCACACATTTGAAATATGTAAAAAAAAGTTTAGTTAACTCAAATATTTCTTACAACTAAAAAAATTAGTTTATTGCTTAAATAAGCTTTCAACTATTAAAGAAAAAATAAAAAGTAGAAGCTTTGAATTATAATTTTTATTTTTAATATTCTATCATAACATGATACACTATAAACATTAGTATAATCAATTGAAAAAAGGTGTGCAAATAAACTCTGAATCCTTTTTAAGTATTCAAAATGCATACATTCTCTAAACCTTAACTTTTGTAGGAATTGGTAAGTATTTAAGTAGTAAGTTAACAAAGATGAAAAATAGTAACTTTATTAATTTCTAAATCTATACTATTTATTTTACTTCTTATTTTAAAGTTATTCAACAATTCAGTAAAACATTGAAGTTTTCACCAATACTTCTGTTTTCTGTACATCCTTTTCTCTAAGCATCTTTACAGTACTTGCATATAAAATTATATAGAAACATAACAAAGTTGTGTTAACAGATTTAATGTGTTTTCCTACAAAAATGATAAAAATGAAAATATTTAGTTGGTGTATTTTTTTCACTACTTACTATTCTTTTAAATCTAGTAAGGTTACAATACAGTTAATTAAAGAAAGTTTCCCAATTGCACTGAAATGACATTATAGTAATAATAAAAAAAGAAGTTTAAAGAAGTTATTAAATTACAACTTGATAATAATTTCAACAGCTTATAGTGGATGTGACTAAAACCAAAATATATAACTCAAAATAATTCTGAACTCAGAATAAACTAAGTTAAAAAAATGATTTATGCAAGTAGTACCTTAAAGTTATAATTGACTTTATTTTTATAGCTTTTAAAAGTAAAAAGCGCTGAACTCAATATTTTTTGACAGGCTATTTAGTTGATGCAACTGCAATCAAAGAATGCTACCATGCATTTTGTAGAGGTTGCATTTTGTAATATTTTTATTCGGGAAAGAAGAACTCTAGAAATTGCCCTAAATGCGGGGTTCAGCTTAAAATTGATGCAGAAGACAATTTCTGCAGTGACAATGCATTACAAGAAGTAAAAATTATATTTTTATTCATATTATATGAAAAAAGTCTTGTTAAAAATTTTTATATTAGGTCGATAGATAAATGAATAAGTAATTTTAATATAGTTAGATTAGTGTAAATTTGACAATGTTTCTAACTTTCTTTTCATTTTAGACTTTAAAATTTTTTTACAGGTATCTTAAAATAAGTTAACAATGTCTAATTTACATAAAAAAGTTAATAAATTTTCATGTAATGATTCAAATCTACAAATCTTTTATTGAGATTAAAAATGTAGTTATAATAGGAAGTTCTCCTCTTTAGTTTAATACCTATAAGTTAGTTAAATATTTTATACTATTTTTAGTATTTAATACTTGTAGTTATATATTCAAGAGTTTTTTATTAACTTTTTTTTTAATCTTTACTAATCAACTACTACACATACAAGCTAGATGGAAACTGTATGTATTGTAACTCTAATATATAATCAGTCTTCTTAATATACTTAAACTATATAGATTGTTTACAAACTTGTTCCTGGATTGCTGGAAGATCAGTTGAAGGAGGAAAGGGAGTTTTACAACAAGCACAATGTGAACTTCAACAACTCCGGATCCCATCTTTTGAAGTTTGAGAAGGTACAGAAAATCTTGAAGGAAGAAGAGGAGGTTAGACAAAGAAAAGTTGAGGTAGAACTTAATAAGAAGAGGAACGTTAAATAGTTTATCTTTGCAGATATTGATCATTATGTTAGATCTAATCTTAATTTTATCATTAATTGTAACAAAACTTGTTTAGTTACTTCAACTATTTATGATTAAAAAAAGATTGTGTTACAATTTCAATCTCTTGGTTAAAAAATACAAATATTTTTATTGAGTTACATATATTAATTTTATTATTTACTTTTAATGTAATTTCATATAAATAATGAGTATAACTACTGCATCAACTTTTTTATAAAACACGATTAACTGTTAAAAGACTACAATGACTTAAAGTTTATTATTTAAATAATAATATATATCAAAATGTTTTATTATATTAAATTATCTAATAATTACTTTTTGGTCAAAAGTTCAACAACTATTATTGAACTTTTTTTATTATCATATAAAAATACTAAATTTAATCATTAAGGTTGGTAAGATACTTGTTTCTCATTACTAGCAAAATTATTTATAGTCTACAAAAATGCCTATATTGAGTAGTAACATAAAGATATGTTTTACAGAAGGAAAATGCACTGAAGAACAAAACACATGGTCAACAGACGAGCTATGATGTTGATTCTGATAAACATCTAATGCTACAGTGCAACCTAGTAGAAAATAAAAGAATAGTTAAGCAGGAACTCCTCCGCGTACATAAGGATGCTAAAGTACTTGACCTTAAACAAATTTTAGCAAGCGTAAGTTTTCAACTAATCAATTTCTAACTTAAATCTTAAAATACATAAATATATTTCAAGTTATATTTAGTTAAAAATATTTAACAAATTAAAATAAATTCGTGCTTAGTTTCACAGTAGTTAGAAACTAAATATATTAAAAAACAGATAATGAATCAGTAGAACAAGTAGCCTGTTTTAAAAACTTATTTTTATAAAATGTTTAGTCCAATTATAGCATTATTTAAGGTAACAAAAAGTATTATAAATATTTCCTTTTGTAAACAATTGCAATAAATAAATAAAAAACAACTATTTTAAATAGTTTAAAAAAAGATTAAACTATTTACAACTAATAATTTTAAAGGGACTTAATAAGAAACTAACGGCCCAAAACATAAACTTCGATATGTATAACGATGATTTCACGATTGAGGAAATGTCCGGTTTTCTCGTGAAGAATGAAGGAAACCCACATTATGTATTGAAATATAAAGTTATTTTATTATAAGTATGTATGTGAATTAAATGAAAAGTTTTAGATTATTTGACATTGCAGCTGTTAATAAGTTGTTTTCGTGGCAATGTTAAATAAAATATTGATTTTTTTTTTATCTCAGAAAAAGAACTATTAATTTAAGAAATTTATGTTTTTATTATTTTTCGTTGTTTGAGCTACTCTTAAAAATGTTTTGTTTTTCAACTACTCACAAATATTTTTACTCTTCAGTTTTGATTAAAAAAGTATAAATGTTGTAAACAATAAACTAGCACTAACTAAGATTTTTTTTATAATAAAACGCAATTTTAAACTAATTTGTTACATAAATGTTAAAATAATTTCATTGTTTTATTATTTATTGTATAAACAAACATTAAATATATAAGTATGATAAACAAATATAAAAATGTATCTTTGTAAAATCCTGTTGCCTTATTGGTTTTACTTTGGTATATTAAAAGGATTGAATTGTAGGATAAATATTTTACTGATATATGTTTGAAATCTCAGTTTTTCAAATTTAGTTCAGTTTTTTTGTCAACTTCTGTAAGGGGTCTATTTTGAAATTTTTCCAACTGGAAAACTTTTATGATCTAACTCGACCAAAAATAAAGGCCACTATATTTCAACTTAATAAAAAAAATTTCAAGTAGTGTGAAGACTAAATACATTTTATTTAATTATCATCCCCACGTTTAATTAAAATAAACATTTTATGTTAGTGCTATTTTAATATCTAAAATTGGTCTCAGTTATAGGTTGAAACAGTTTTTTTTTTTTCATTGAATAAGTTCTGTTTTATATTTTTTTAGTTTTATTTTTCTCCAACAATTTCTATACTCAGTTAAACTATGCTTAAACTCTAAAATTAAAATTGTAACAAATTTAAGGTTACCTAAAATCGATCTAAGTTGTTAAAAAAAGTTTTAAAAAGATTCGAGTGACTAAAATCTAATTAAAAATTATCAAGTTAGAAACGTAACGAGCAAGAAAATATTAAGACTGAATAATAACGATTTGTAAACATTGTTAGAAACCTAAGTAGTATATGTAAAATAGAAATAGTTTTAAATATATATTTATTTTTAATTTTATAAATAGCTATTACTTACTCTTTTCTATCTTTAATATTTAATTCTACACTTCTATTCGATAGTAAAAGTTAGTACCAACCAGCAAAGTAATTTTTAACAAAAAATGGACGGAGGTGCTGTTTAAAATTTAATTTTTGACAAGTTTTACAAAATTTTAAGCTAAACTACAGATAAAATAAGTTTTAGTTAGTTAAAAAAGTGATAACTATTTTGTCAAAAGTTAGAACTTTAATTAACAATATAATTCATATATATATAATATAATATATATTTAATAAAAATGTTTGACTGAGGATCAGTGAACTTGTGTATTTCTTCCTTTAAAATTAAATTGAGCAAAATAAAATTCAAAGTTTATACATTCAAAATGCAGTCTAGATCGAAGAGAAACCAAATAAAACTATTACATACTTTTATGCTTGAGAAGTTTTCGATGTCGTTTTACTTTTCTAAAGAAAAGTTTATCAAGCTTGGTTAAATTCATATGGAAATCTTGAACTTCTCTTTTTGAACTATTTTAAAAAACTCAACGTAAAGCTTCTAAACAAGATTTTTAAAATAGTATCAGTTATTTTTCTGATAAAGTGATCATCTTTTTAAAAAGCAAAGTCTTTCTTAAGATCTAGATTCCAAAAATGTACTTCAAAATTTGTTGTCATTTGCTGAATGTGGGTAATAAATTTTTCAGTGATCATTGTAAAAAGTAATTTTGTAGAAGATATCTAGCACCTACTTATTTTCAACTAAGTATGGACGTTGCTTGACATGAAGTAGATGCTCACGTAAAAAGAATTAGAAAATTGTTATAGTATTATAAATATGTTTTATTTTATTTTTTTTAATTATTTTTTAGCGAATTTTTCTAATTGCAGATTTTTTGACATACTCGATTAGTTTTAAAAAGAAAAAGTAAAGGGTTTATTTAATGGTTTTAAATTTACCACACCCATTTAGAAATATACTATGTGTCGCCTTAGACACTTAATTTAGTTTTTTGTCATCAATAAACTCAACTTCTGTTACCATGTTTTTCTACACATTATGCAATGCTACTTTTTGCTGGTTGTAATATAATTCTACATAAATTTTTAAACTAAACTCAAAGATTAAAAGTAGTTAAGAACATTAAAAACATATAAAAATTACTTACCAAACCGCTAAATTAATTTAATATAAATAGTATAAAAGACTATAATTTCAAGATAAACTTTATACAAAATGTTTTTTTGCTCAAATAATATATGTGATATTTTAACAGCTTATTGCATGTATTATCATTTTTTAGTAATAAGTTTTTAAACTTTTAAGTAAAAGTTTAAAATTGAATATTTTTAAAACGGTTTGAGCAACGTTTTTTATTTTTTGAATTTCATGCAAAAATATGTTATTATATCGAACGTCGTAGTCTTACTTTATCTACGTGGTACTTATTACGTAAAAAGTAACTACAAAAAACTACATTCGGGTTTTTCTCACTAATTTTGGTAACCTATGATTTAGCTTTTACTCAGTAAGATTTATAGAAGCCTTAAAAAATGTTTGGTATGTATATTTCACAGTATTTTATTTGTATAAAATTTTTGGTTTTATGTGTAGATTTAATTTTTTTGCTGATAAATTTTATTATTAAGCAAGTTGTGTATAATTTTAGTGCTTAAATATAACAGTAGTAGTTTTATTTTATGTTGTAAGTTACATGTTAGTAACTTACTATAAATCTCAAAAATCATAAAGTTATATTTTACACTATAGATTTATTTTAAGGATAATCACATACATATGAGATTACTTAAAACAAAACTCTGTATAATCTACAATTCAAATTATAGCAGTTCATAACAAAAGCTTTATGACTTTACGCAACTTGAAAAATTTGAATTGAAAATACTATATATTTAAAAGATAAAGACTTAAGTTTTAGTCTCAAAAAAAAGTAAACTTATTTCAATAAAGTTTTGCTTAAATACAAAGTGGGCTAAAAAGGTGGGTCAAGCAGCCGTTTATTCAGAACAAAAAGCTTTAGTGAAAAGAAATTGATATCATGGTTTATAAAAAGTTAAACAGAGCTGGGTGTATGGTTTTCAAAAGTGTTTTTTTCCTTTAATTACTGTAATTAGTAATTAGTAAGCTTAATTACAAACTAGTTTTTTCTATTTTTCAGATGTAAAATTTAAATAAATTTCAAATTGTATATTCTTTAAAATAAAATTTTAATAAAACTCCTTTCAAAGGCTTTTATACTGAATATTAAATCTGTCATTGCAATTTGCAACAAATAAAGTTAGGTAACTAAAATTGTTTCAATTACATTAACAAAAATTTAAATTCAGATGTTTCAAATTACGGCAGTTTACTAAAATTAGATTATCTAGAATATATACTAATAAAATTAAATTTATATCAGTTTCTAAGAAATCAACAAAAAAATTAGAAAATTAAAATTCTTAAAATTAAATAACTATACTCAAATTCAGACAACTTAAATTCCGACATTTTAAAATTACACAATTTAAAAAAACATAGGCATAAATTACCTCAGAGTCGGGTTTTAAGTATAATTTTCAATAAACGCGTCTCAGAGAAACCTCATTAGTTAAGTTATCGCCATTGCGCAAATTTTCGAAAGTAAAAATATTCTATATTGTAAACTTAATTTAAATTATATACAAACATATGATTTAGACTAAGTTAGCGAATAAAATTTGAAAACAAGAGTTTATATTTTTATTTACAATTACTTAAACTACAACTTTACTTTACTTGAATTAATACTTTAAACTTTTTGAGATATAGAGAAAGTTAACTTTAGTGTTTGTGATTACGCTTAGTTTTCAGTCTTAACTTTTATCCGGGATATTTTTACTAAACATACTTATAATCAGTAACAAAAAATAACATTCAAGATAAGTATAAAAAAGTTGCAGTTTAAATTGTGAACAATACTTTAGCTTAATATTTTTAGCTTTAACCTTTTCAGAGTAAGTATAGTAAATAGCTTCTACCTTAATATTAAAAACAAAAAAAATCTAAATTAAAGTACTACAAAAAAATTACTTAAATATTCCAACTTTAGTTTTAGCATTTGTTTTTTATTAGTTCAGCGCAACTTTTAACGTACATTACATAAACTCCAGTTCGCGTGAGTGCTCATTATTACCAGAGCTAAACGTATAGTAAAAAACGTAATAAACGTTCATTGTCTGATTTGCGTAATTTTGAACACGTTTTTCAAGTAAAAATTTTGTTTAGTTATAGCTTTTGTTCAATTTTTACTTTCTGTTTTTAAACTGCTTTATTTCAAATAAATTTTTTGAAATGTTAAAACAAATTAATAAAAAATAATCTTTTTAAAAAAGTTAATACTAAAAAATGTAACTCAGCTCAAATGATATTTTCTGTACATTTTGTTCTAAAAAAAAATTTTTGAATAAAAGATGTTTTCTCTAAGTAGCTCGACTATAAAAACTAATATCAAAGTGTTTTTACTTATTTAAACTTTAAAGTTTAATAAATTTTTAATACTAAATTTAATTTAATTTCTTTTTCCTAATTGTTAAAGTACTTAAACTTATTTGTGCTTAGGTCTAAGTTTTTTAGTTCTTGTTTTTGTTTTCAAAAAATATAAACTCTATTGTGAAATATTAAAGTAGATAGGGTCGTCGAAAAGGTAAGCACATATTTAAAGAAGAATTGGCACTTAGTTTAATTTCTTGTTACTAAAAATAACTTTTGTTTGACTTTCTATATTAGTCAACTATGTAAGCTTTTTTGTTTTTGTCAACTTATTGATTTAAAAATCTTTTGAAATAAACTTTAATTTTTAATAAGGTTTAGCTGTAAACATTAAATTATTTTTAAATGTATTACCAAGCCATAAAAATTAATTTAGTATCATTAAAATTAAAAATATTGTTAAACT
Source organism: Thalia democratica (assembly GCF_965202585.1). Taxonomy (NCBI): domain Eukaryota; kingdom Metazoa; phylum Chordata; class Thaliacea; order Salpida; family Salpidae; genus Thalia; species Thalia democratica. The sequence continues at coordinate 80,836,305 of NC_139165.1, forward strand.
AGATAAGCTGTATATATTCTTTGTTTGAAGAAAGAATTAAATGAAATACGTTAATGGCTTTTTTGGTATAACTTTTTTATTCAGTTTTTAAAATTTTGTTTTTAAGAATTAACTTTATAAACGGCTTGTACAACGTTTTTTTATCTCAAAACTCTTTTATGCAAGTAATGGTTGTTTTATATGAGACTTTTAAAATATCAAAATAAATATGTATAGTATTAGAAAACTGTTAAATTAGTCTAATTTGTACTTTTCAACTGAATACTGACATTGAAATTTTGTTTAATAGTTTTGGTTTTCTACACTTTTTTATTTACTTTTGTAAGTTTTTAGGTTAAATCATTAAAAATACATTGTTTTTAAATACAAAAATTTTTATAATTAGTTTCATAACTAAATATTCGGTTGTTAACTTTACATTTTTACTTTACAACACTCATTTTTTTAAATTGCAGTATTTTAGCTTATTTCGTCTTACTAAACATTTTAATTTACCTCGTTTAAACAAGTACTTTAACGCTTTAGGTCAATTGATCAAAAAAGTAAATTGAACTTTAACTACTAAAAACTATTAAATTTTTATATATAAAATTAAACAAAACAGTTTGTATAATTGAATCTTAATTTTTGATCTGCAGAATTTTACTGCCTTACTACTTAAAACTTCATTTAATTACTTTTAACTATTCTGGTTTAAAAAAAACTATTTTTTCTTGATTTATGATTTTATTTTTATTTTTGTAACCTAGTATTAGAGTCTAAAGTTAATTTTTTTGAATTAAAACTGTTTTAAAAAAAACTTATGTGATTTTTATTTACTGTAAAATTTGAGGTTTTGGTTTTAGTTAGTTTTTTGAGCTTTAACGCAACTTTTAACGTTTGAGCATAATATAAGGCAGTAAGCAAAATACGGAGCTTGTTTTAATGCTCCTTTTTACCGGAGTTAAAAAATTTACTGTTTATATTAAGCAGTTCTGCATGCATTAGTTGTAAGGAGCATCTTGTTTGTTTATAAACTTATGTTCGACTTCTACTTTACCTTAGCTTTTTTAAAATGTATTTATGTGCAAAAAATATAAAAAGTTTATATACGGTTTGAAAACTGTAATTTATCAGTATTAAGTATTTTAAATAATTATATACAAAAATAGATAACTTTAAAAGCTTTTTTTTTTTTCAAGTGACTTCTTTGAAAAGCATTTTTTTTTTGTTTACTAAAAAGTATTGTCTACAAAACTTTACTAAATTAATGTTAAACATTTAAACATTATAGCTAAAACTTTGAAATTCTTAAAACTTTTACACTTAATGTTTAGCTGAATACAGCCACTGAATGCTTTTGAAAATACATAAACCGGTGTCAGGTCTAAGCATTTTATCTATATACTTTATAAAAATGACAAAAATTTTACTACTTAATAATACACTTGAAATATTGAGAAGTACGCATTTTAAAACAAATCAAAATTGCATATACTATCTAAGACCGTTTTTACCCTTCTCGTATCGAACATCAGCTATCCACTAAAAACTAACAGTAATCCACTAAAATTTTTTAAACTCTGACTCTTCAGTAATATAACCTAAAAGTTTTTTAGTACATCAGGTCCTTGAACCAATTTAATTGAGCGCCTTTTTTTCGTCAATAAACAATATTCTAGTTAAAATTAGAGGTGTAGATTGTAACACTTTTGTATAAACTTAAGTTAGCTTTACTAACACCATGTTTTTGCTTAATAAACTGCATTCTTTAAGAAAGTGTCTTGAAATTCTGTTGTTTTTCTAAACCTTTTGATTTAGATATTATTTTAAGATTTAGTGCGTTCCTTATTCGGGTTTATACATCTTAAAGTGTGTACGTTAAAATTGTTCTAAATGTAAGTTTTTTTTTAACATAGAACCCTTGGATAATTTTTTTTTTAATTGAAACGGCAAAATCAAAAGTTTTGTCTGTCATATTTTTTATGTTATTTATTGTATACTATCTTTCTTAAAAAATACCTTGAAAATAACTTTTCTAGGTCTTAAACATATTAAGGTATTAAACTAGTTGTTAAATTTGTTTGAAGTTTTTTTATCTCGTACTTAAAGTAGTTTTCTATAATTTAAGTAACTAAGCCTCAGGTTCGAGTTTAAGTGCAAATAGAATATTTAAAAATTATAAAGTATAACTAAAACGTTTCATAAAGATGAACTTCAGAACATGATTGCATGACAAAAATATTTTAAAACTTTAATTTGCGACAATACAATATATAATAATTTTAATTCCTTTTGTTAAATTTTAACAATTCTCAATTCGTCATTTCAAATTCTGAAACATTAAACGTTAGATAACGGAGGCTAAAGCTACAACGTATCACACTCCAAAGATTTGAAAAATGTCTTTTCAAAAGTCAAAATGTAAAGTCTGCTGTATATACATATCTATATAGACGATATTTCTTTTACATTTAAGACAAACGATAGTATAAAAAACAAAGTTTTCAATTACAACTTAATTACTTTTATTTAGTTGTGCTGTTAAAAAGTAAACTTTAGTGTAGCGATTCTTAACCTAGGGATAATTTACCCCGGGGTAAGCTTCCTTATTTTAGGGGTAGTTTAATTCATTACAATTATGTAAATTAGTATTTATTTATAGTAGTTTTCTTTTATACAACCTTCTAAACTTAAATTAAACATGAATAAGTTCTAAAAACCGCTGCTCTAGTGCTTATTACTGTAAATATAGTCAGCTTTTGTTTTTGGATGATATACTTTTTTATATGAATAATAAAAGTTAAAACATGCTTTTTAGTTGTGTCTTTTTTAACAAGTTTAGATAAATTATATTTTAAGTTTACTTTGATATTTAAACTTGTTGATATTAAACTTTGAGTTTAACATATAACTAATACAAAACAAACACAGGTATACTTAATTTTGAAAGAGATATTTAGTAAATAAATTGACAGAAGTTTATTTTACTTTAAGTATAATCAATTATTCGTGGAAAAATACTATTTTTAAAGTAAGTAAAAAAAAATAATTAAAACATGCAAAAAAAATATTAAAAAACTTTAACGCAGTTTACCGTAATTATCTAAATGGCTTAATAAAATTATATTCTAATAATGAAACTAAGAATTAATAAATTTTTTATTAACAGAAATTGCATATTAAATTGCTTGAACTGAGATTGGTATTAAAGTTTGAATTTTTTGCAAAACTTTTGTACTAATTGACGAGAATCAATTTGTTTGCTTTATATTTTACCTAAGATTATAAAAATGCTTGTACTCATTTATAATACGCAGTTGGCTGACAGGCAAATACTGAACTATAAATAACAAAAAAAATAGGTCGAAGTGTAAATAAACAGTTTTGTAGGACTAAGTTATTTCTTTTCTAAACTTTGTTCGATTTTTTTTTAAAGTGTTTATAAATCATGTAAATTAAACTGCTGATTTTTTTTGCTACCTTCATGTAAAACATAATTGGCAACAATATATAACTTTGGTCAAAATTAAGGCGTGCAACAACTACACAAAATACTGATACATGTATATACTTTTTAATTTTTCTTAGTATTAGTAAATAGTACATTTAAACAATTTTTACATTGCTAAAAAGCTTAAAATACATATTTACTGCTTTTATAACAAAAATTTATTTTCTATAAAAATCGAAATAGAATTTTATGGTAGTTGAAGGTTTTTATGTGGTCTGATATAACTATTACCTAAAGCTAATGTTTGCCTAGATTTTTATAATTTTAAGTACGAGTCTGATATTTATCTGTTTTCTTTTATAAAACATGAGTATATTCTTAATATTTTACTCATTGAGTTTTTTTTTTCATTGATCCCTTACACAATTTATAACAAAAGATATTACATATTCAAAGTTTTTATTTTTCTTAGTACTTTTATAGTTATCTTTAATTTTGTAATCTATAAAAAGTATTAAACCTTTAAACTAAGCTTTAAAGAGTTATAGTACTTTTGACTAAAATTACTTTAGCTTGTGTTCATTTTAATCGGAACTTTAACAGTAAAAAATAGTAAAAGCGTAAACTTTTACGCATTTTTAGATTTAATGAGCATTATGCTTTGTCACACGTTTATGTGCGTGCAACTTATACTTAACGTTTAAGCAAAAGGATTATTTTTGTTCAGCATCAGTTAGCCGAACGTTGCCTACCTCAACTATATTGTAGTTAAAATTATATTAATAGTTTTTTAAAGTTTTTAGAGTTTTTAAATTATTTTCGGAAACTAGCCATGAGTATTGTTTCTTTATGTTTTAACTGTAATAATCTTAAAAACCTATTCTTGTTCGAAAATCTTTACATATGTTTCGTATTTATGCCTAGCTAAAAATGAATCAACTAGTTTTTAAATAAAGTTTTTAAAATAAAGATTTTTTTTTATAAACTGGTAACATTTATAATAATAACTTAGTTTAATCATTCAAAGCGTTTATTTTACTGAGTAGATAAATATTTTCTTCAATAGAAAAAATATTTTTGATAAATGATCATTTTAAAGTTTAGAGAATTCTTGATTTGCTATTAATCTTAGTTATTTTTAATATGTTTAGATTAAATTTAACTTATAAGTTTTAGAACAGTACGCAAAGGACTTCAGGTTGAAGTAAATGCATAACTTTTGGAGTTATAAATTAGAAATTAAATATTATAAGATCAAGTGTGTATGAAATAAAAATAAAATTAATGTATAAACTGTAAGGGTCCCCTCGCAAGCAAAAAACAAATATCATATTTGTATTCGAAAAAGCTTAACTCTAATTCTACACTGTTAGTTAGTTTAAAGCTAAATACACGTCATGTTGATGATTTAGTATATTTTTTTAATTTTATAACTTGTTATTTAAGAGCTAAACAGAGCTTTTGTTTAAAGAAAAATACCAACATTAGCCTGAACTTTAAGCTGTGAATAGTTCTAAAACTTTTTATTCAAATTCTATAGTTTTTGTTCAAAAATTAAAATTTTAATTAGTTTGGATTCCTAAATTTCAAATTAAAAAATCTAATTCCACGAAATTTCAAGTCCGTTAATACAAAAATAATTTACGATAAATAAAGCTACAACAGTTTAGTTTAGCAAAACTCTAGTTACAAAAATTAGATTTTATAAGTTCAAAATACTATAACTAAAATTTCGACAATTTAAATTACAACAGTTCAGTTTTCTAGAACTGTAACTATTCAAAATTGTTATTTCATGTTTCATGTTTTCATTTTTGAGTTTAATCAAAGAGCGTAAATTTTCCAAAAATAGCTCGAATATTTTTACTTTTTATTTTATTTAAACTTTACAACATATTGATTTAGATTTTGTTTTACTCATAACACTAGTATTGTATTAAGTTTAGCACTTCTACAAATTCCAAAAGTTAAAAAACTTCAAAAAGTTATAGGTTTGTTATAAAGTCTATAATGAAACTAATGTAAGTAAATAATAATAACCTACAGTTTATGCTTTAATTTACTAAATTTTTAAAACTTACTCTTGATTAAAACGATCAACAAAATCGGCGAAAGTCTGCAGAACAAGTCCGGACTTTCGTTTGCCGTGAGACAAGCTCAAATTTAACAAAAGGGTTGATCATGCCAATTCGATCATCAGACCACAAGTTTCGGTAGACTGAAACCGGTCTCAGTCTACCGAAACTTGTGGTCTGATGATCGAATTGGCATGATCAACCCTTTTGATTAAAACGATATTATAATTTTTTAAAATGTAATAAATAACAGATACATATGTGTCTGTATAAATTTAACAAGTAAGTTTTACTCTTATACATTTTGAGTACCGTTAAAACTAAAAAGTATCAAAAATGTGGTTGAAATTAAAGTTTCACTAATTTTGAAATACGTAATTCAAAACACCATGAAAACTAATTTTGAAATAAAAATACTTCTACACAGCTATTTATTATACTTTGACAGCTTTTATAAATAAGCTTTTTATAAATAAGTAAATAACTTAATTTCTTTAATACCTATTATAAGCCGACTGTTTACTGTTTCCAAGTTTTCTTTATTAGTATTAGTAACTATAAATCAATAAAATTTATGTACAAAGTATATTTGTTGCTTACTTTAACTTTAAAAAAACGACTTTTTGTTATGTACCATAATAACGAATATGATTTTTCTAATTAATGACTTTCTTTTTCAGTTTTTTAACCTAGTATTAGAGTTTGAAGTTCTTACTTGACCTAAATTGACTTATTTTGTACTTTTTTATTTTTGTCTAAAAAATCACTTATACTCTAACATATGTATTATTATAATAAAAAACTAAAAACTAAATTTAATGAAAATTTTGTTTTAAGAAAGTTTTTTCTACAAAATCCAATAGACTTCTTAGAAACATTTTTTAGGTATTATGCATTTCCGTATATAAGTTTATATTTTTAGTCAATTTTTGGAGTTTTAACGCAACTATTACGCAGCATAAAACGGAGCTCGCGTTTGTAATCAGTTTTACCGGAGCCAAAACGTTTATACGGCTTTGTTTGCGCGATTCTTCGTGCATTTTTTTAATGAGCATCTTGGTTGTTCGTAAACTTATTTACAACTTCTACTTTAACTTTGCGTTTTTAAACTGCATTTTTGTACAGAGTACATATAAATGTGATTATAAATGTGATATTGTATTTCTAAATGTATTTAGAAATTTAAACAATTGTATTTAAAAATACAAGTTAACTTTTAAACGCACCTTTTTCGATATTTTATTTTGGTTTACCAAATAATTTTAAACTACATTTTTTTACTTAACAACAGAGTATAAAATATAGTCAGATTAAGAGTTCAAAATATAAACTTTGAAAGTCACTAAGTACAACATTATGAATGTGTTAATTATGAGTTAAACAATTATTTCCGAAATGCGTTTTAATATTTTCAAACTTGTTTTTAATTCTAAACATTATTATTTTTAGTTTATGCTTTATCACAACAAAAAAAAACATATTGTTCAACATTACAGTAGCGACACATCGGTAAGGTGATTCTTTTGAATTCAGGCAAAATTGCGTGAAGTGCGTTTTTAAACAGAATTTAGCCAGTTCTCAGTAAATAATATCTAATGTCTACTTATTAAAGGAAACGGCATATTATAGTTAGTTATTTTTTTTGTCACTACATTTCCGTTAGCTTTATTAAATTTATATTTTGTTTATTTTATGTGTTTAATTGATAAATTAATTAGTAAAAATTTTTAAGTTTAGTAAAAACTTTTTGATTCAACTCATTTTCGAGATTTAGTGTTTACCTAACCTTTTAAAGTATGTACCATATCTTTAGATGAACCCCTACTGTGCTTCTTTTCAATTGATCTTTGAACACAGTTTTTTAAATAAAACTAGCTTTTACAAACTTTAAGCTGCAATTTTTATATTTATTTTTCATTTTTGTTTCGTACTAGTTTTTTAATGTTTAATTAATTTTTATTACTTAAGAAATTAGTACGTTAGGTATGAAGCTTTTTTGTAAATTTTGATTTACATCAAAAAAGAGATTTATAAGTTTTTATATGAAATTTTTGCTTTCATTTTAATAGGCATATCTTTTAAGAATTAAATAAAAATAATAAAAATTTTATTTGAAAAATTATAAAATAATTCAATATATTTTACCTATTGATTTTTTATATAGTGGTGTTTTAATTTTTGTTGTTTTATTAGTTGTAACGCAACTATTACGCAGCACAAAATAAAAATGCTCGCGTTTTTTCTCATTTTTACCGGAGCTACTTTTACCTTTTGCAGGGCTTTGTTTTAGCAATTCTGTACGCGTAAGAGCATTTATTTGTTCGTAAGCACGTATGCAATTTATACTTTACGTATGCGTTGTTAAACTGCAACTCGGTAAAATAAGATATAGGGTTTAATAGGCTATTTCTATTTATATCATTTTCGTACTTAGAAGTTTTTAATAATCATGTTTAAAAACAAAATTTAGCTCCAAATTGCATTTTTTTTATGTTTTATTTTGAATAAAATGATTAATTTACATAAAACACGTTTACACTAAACAATATAACTAAATAACCATTATCAAGCTGAAGTTAAAATAATTATACTTTTAAGCTTATAAAATAAAAAAAAATGTAGTTTTTTTTTCTAATTTGAATAAAGATTGCTCGATTGATTTTTTAACTTTTAAAAACCTTTGTCTAGGTCTAACTGTGTTACTTCTTATTTTTTTCATAATGAAATTAAAATTGCTAAATATTTCGACATGGACATTGATGAGGTATGCACCTGACTTGTCTGTTAATAATTACTTCAAAGTAAAAAGAAGAATTTTGGAAAGTATAAAGTTGTTTCCTGCTATGACGATTTTAAAAAATCTTCTTAAATTTCTGATTCTAATATGAGCAATTAAATTCCTGACCTAAAAAAATGAAGCTATTAGCATTTTTTAATTTTTTTTATTTGTAATTTTTTTTTTTAATTCAGCTACAAAAAAAGTAAAAATGTTTAAAAGTTTGTTACAAAAAAACAAATAAAGTTTATAAAAAACTTACTAAATTGTCATTTATTTATTTATTTCCGTAAAAGATCTTTTAGTTTTAGTCAATTTTTTAGTTTCAACGCAATTATAACGTAGTCAATACAAACCGGAGCTCACGTTTGTGCTCATTTTTACCGGAGCTAAAATTTTGCAGTAAACACGCAATATACGTTTATTAAATAGTTTGCGCTAATTTTCACTCGTTGTTTATAATGAGCATCTTGTTTTTATAAGCTTATGTGCAAATTTTACTTTAGTTTTGCGCTTTTAAGCTAAATTAATGTGCAAAAATATATGTAAAACGATATAAGCAATTTATGATTTATGACATTTTGGTAATTTAACTTGTTTGTCAGTTTTACTTAAAAATAAGGCTTAGCATCAAAACGATTTTTTTTGACATTTTATTTTGCTTTCAAAGACCAGTTTAAACCACGATCTGTTTTAACTAAATAACGTAACTATAAAAAGTTTTTTAATCTAATTTTACATCATTTAATCTTTAAATACTACCTAGTGCGAAAGTTTAAACGAGTTTGTTGTGAATTAAGCAATTTTTTTCTTTAATGTTTTTTTAAAATACTGGAATTTGTTTTTAGGTCTAAAAATTTAACTTTTTTCATATTAAAAAATATGTAGAGTATTACAGTAAGGACATCGCTAAGGTAAGCACCTTGAATTCAATACGAATTGTGTATACGTGAAGTACGTTTTAGGACAGGTTTTGCCCTTTCCTCACTAGATAAAAGCTAATATCTAATATTGTAAGTTGACGGTTTGTGTCAGTTTTTTCTATTAATTTTGTGTATTTCGGATATTAAAATCAAGTTTTAATTACTTAATTCATTTTGTAAACCATTGTTTATTTTTTATGATATAAAGCTTTATTTTTATATTTTATAAAGTAAACATTTTATCAATAAACTTCTGCTCCTACTTACTTTCGATATTTAGTGTTTACCGATTAAATTACTGTTCAAATTCTGACAATTCAAATTCCGACAACTAAAATTCGGACAATTTAAATTCTGACAATTCAAACTTTGAGAACTCAAATTTGGACAATTCAAACGACAAAATTTCAAATTCGAACAACTTAAATTCCGACAATTCGAATTCTGAATCATCCAAACTTTAATATTTAAAATGTGGAAACTCAAATAGTGGCATTTTATATTTCGATAATTCAAATTCGGACAATTAAAATTCGAACAATTTAAGTTTCAGAAACTTAAACTCCGAATTTTTAAACCCGACAACTTTAATTTTGACAACACAAATGCCGATAACTAAAACTCCTATAAATAAAACCAACAACATAAAATATAGTTTTAAGAACTATTTATTTTTTAGCAAATAACCTCTTTTAAGTTTTTGCTATTAAAGATTTGACAGCATTAATTGTTTTATTTATTATTATCTTAAATAATAGAGTTAAATTTTAAAATAAATAAAAAAGATAAACAAAGTAAAATTGTACTTTATAAAAAGTTTATCAATAAAAATTTATTTTTATCGTAATTTTTAATTGTGTATTACCGATCTTGTGGTTTTTTAGCGATGTGTTTTTAAATCTTTTGAGTTTTATTTGGAAGTCTTTAAGATGTTGTGTTGGCTTTTAATCTCCTTTTGTTATAGAGTAGGAATTGGCAACGTAAAGCCCGCGGGCTGGATCTGGCCCTCAGGTGAAAATGACCAGCCCGCTAAGATAAACATTACAAATTTTTTAATAAAATTTGTATTATAATTTTACAAAAAAAAAGGAAGAATTTGACTTTAAAAAACGTATTTTACCAATTGAAGCTAAATTTATGTATAGTGGTAAAAACAACGTTTTTCGTCGTAACATTTTGTTTAGTTCAAGATCAGAGGTAATATTTTTATGATATGCTTATTATATATACGTGGTCCTGACGGTTACTAACTATAACGCATTATTAAAATGATATTCTTAGGTAGTTCTACGCTACTTTTTAGATTAATCTCGTTAATTAATAAAGTAGGTGTATATAAAATAAACTAGAACTATACTATTAATCTAACAGATTATAAGTGTTGATTGAACCTAAACTACAGTTAATTAAAATAGTTTTACAAAGCAGTTAGATTACTTAAACTATAATTTATTGAAGTAGTAATAATGTGTAATAGCTCATAAGAAACTTATAAGCATGTGGTGTTCGACTCGATAACCAAAATGTTTCTTTGACCCAAGGTCTGTAGACCAAACTTTTTGACTGTTTTTTTGTCTTTTAATAAACAAGAACAATAACGATAATTTATATCCTTACAAAAAAATTATACATGATGTATAAGAATACTTAACTTTTATGTCTAAAATTATTCAAAATTATTTAAATATTATCTATTTAGTCGTTTATATCATATACATAATTCTATATCTAATAGTTTTTTCTTTTAGCAAAATGTATATATTTTTGGTAAATAAAAACTAATTTTTAAAATACTTTAATATCTCATACCTAAAAAGCAACATTTGATATTTTTTGTAATTTACATAATATAATATATTGTAACATTTGTGTACACTTAAGTCGTCTTATTTAAAATGTTCAATTGTCGTAGTTTGAATTATCCGAATTTGAATTGTCGTAGTTTGAATTGTCCAAATTCGAGTTGTCGGAGTTTAAATTGTCCGAATTTAAGTTGTGGGAATTTGCATTGTCGGAATTTGAGTTGACGAAATTTAAATTATTTGATTTTGAGTTGTCGGAATTCGGGTTGTTCGGATTTAAATTGTCAAAAATTGAATTGTCGGAATTTGAATTTTCTAGATTTGGTTGTTGGAACATGAATTGTCCGAATTTGAGTTGTTGGAATTTGCATTATTGGAATTTGAGTTATCAAAGTTTGAATTGTCTGATTTTAAGTTGTCGGAATTAAAGTTGTCGAAATTAAAGTTGTCGAACTTTAAATTGAAAGAATTTAAGTTGTCGAGTTTGAGCTCTAAAAATTTGAAATGGCTGAATTTGAGTTGTCGGAACTTAAATTGTCCGAACTTAAGTTTTAGGAAATTAAACTGTCCGAATTTGAGTTTTCGAAATTTAAATTGTCCGAATTTAAGTTGTAGAAACTTGCATTGTCGGAAATTGAGTTGACGAAAATTGAATTATTTGAATTTGAGTTGTCGGAATTTGGGTTGTTCGGATTTAAATTGTCAAAAATTGAATTGTCGGAATTTGAGTTGTCGAAATTCAGTTATTCGAATATAAGTTATCGGAATTTGAGTTGTTCAAATTTTTGTTGTCGAAATTTGAATTGTCGGAAAATGAATTGTCTGAATTTGAGTTGTCGGAATTTGCATTGTCGGAATTAGAATTTTTGAAATTTGAATTGTCCGAACTTAAGTTTTTGGAATTTAAATTGTCCGAATTTGAGTTGTCGGAATTTGAGATGTTAAAATTTGAATTGTTCAATTTTGAGTTGTCGGAATTTGAGTTGTCAAAGGTTGAGTTGTAAGAATTCAAATTGTTGTTTGAATTTTATTTGTCGAAATTTGAATTGTCGGAATTCGAATTGTCTGAATTTGAGTTTTCGGAATTTGAATTGTCTAAATATAAGTTGTCGGATCGAACATTGTCCGAATTTGAGTTTTTGGAATTTAAATTGTTCGATTTTAAGTTGTCGGAATTTGAGTTGTCGGAATTTGAGTTGTCAGAATTCAAACTGTGGAGTTTGAGTTCTCGTAATTTGAAATGTCTGAATTTGAGTTGTCGGAACTTGAATTGTCGGAATTTCAGTTGTCAAAATTTGAATTATTCAAATTTGAGTAATCAGAATTTGAACTGTCCGAATTTGAGTTGTCGTAATTTGAATCGTCAGAAATTGAGTTTTCCAAATTTAGCTGTCCAAATTTGAATTATCAGAATTTGAATTGTCGAGTTTTAGCTGTCGGAATTTGAGTTGTCGAATTTGAATTGTCCGAATTTTAATTGTCAGAATTTGAATTGTCGAGTTCTAGCTGTCGGAATTTGAGTTGTCGAATTTGAACTGTCCGATTTTTTATTGTCAGAATTTGTATTGTCGAGTTTTAGATGTCGGAATTTCAGTTGTCGAATTTGAACTGTCAGAATTTGAAGAGTCTTGCACCCGTGTTTATCTTATTTATGTGCCTACTTTTTAAAAAATTTAAATTATCCCTACACAGACTCCCTACTGTACTTATTTTCAAAGAACTCTTTAAATACAGTTTCTTAGTGATAATTTTTTTTTTCAAAGTTTGAATAATTTTTGATTACAATTTTGTTTTTATTATACGTTTTGTTTCATACTAGTTTTGATTTATAATGCTTACAAATTTTTTGAATATCAGTTACTTATTTGATTTGATTTTTGTAAATATAATTTATGTAAGTTAAACGCTAAATACAATAAAAATATTTAAAACTAATCTGAAAACAATAAAATAAAATAACAAAATTTCACTTGACCATAAGTTAATGACGCAAATGAGATTTTAGCTACAATAGTTTTAAAAGAAAGTAAAAAGTATTATAAATTTTGTTTTTTGTATATATACGTTAAGGACTATAAATTTTTGATAATTGTACTAAAAAAAGTTTAAATTAAAGTTTCGTTACAATTTGTTGTATATTTTGGTTTTATTCATAAATATGTTTGATAAAACATTTCTATCTAGTTGCAAAAAGTTATAAAAGTTAAAACATGATTGTGATCTTGTGTTAGTTTTATGTAGTTAGTCTATATTGACTATTTTACGTCGAAATCTTATACTACATGTCTGTTTATAATTACTTCAACGTAAAAAGGACAATTTTCGAGAGTATACAGTTGCTTCCTACTATGACAGTTTTAAAAATTCCTGATATATTTTTTAATATACTAAAAGCCAAAATATTTTTGACCTTAAAAAATATAAGCTATATGATTTGTTCAATTATTAACTTGTTTCAATAAAGTATTTTTTCATAAATTAAAAAACAAAAAAAAAAAGATATTTAAAAATTTTATTATCAAATACTAAACTATGTTTATGCAAAAGTTATCAATTATCATTTATTTCCGTAAGCAACCTTCTAGTTTTACAAATTATTATAGATTTAATGCAACAACAATGTAGTCAATACAAACCGGAGCTCGCGTTTGTGCTCATTTATAAAATGTATAGTCGTTTACTTATATTACATAATTTTATATCTAATAATTTATTTATTTTTTGCAAAATTGTATAGATTAGTTGTTAACTAAAAAAATGATTTTAAGAGTATTTTAATATCTCAAATCTAAAAAACAAGATTTGATTAATTTTAAAATTCACATTATGTACTATAATGTAACATACGTGTACATTTTAGTCGTCTTATTTAAAAAGTTTTGAGTTGTCAAAATTTTAATTAATCGAATTTGAGTTGTCGAAATTTGAATTGTTCGAATTTAAGTTGTCAGATTTTGAATTGTCGGAATTTCAATTGTTGAATTTGAATTGTCATGATTTGATTTGTTTAATTTGAGTTTTCGGAATTTAAATTGTCAGAATTTGAGTTTTCGGAATTAAAATTGTCCAAATTTGAGTTGTCAAAATTTTATTTATTCGAAATTGAGTTGTTGGAATTTGAATTGTTCAAATTTAAGTTGTCGAAATTTGAGTTGTCGGAACTTAAATTGCCGAATTTGAGTTTTCGGAAATTGTACTGTCCGAATTTGAGTTTTCGGAACTTGTAGTGTCGAAATTTGAGTTGTCAAAATTTGAATTATTCGAATTCGAGTTGTCGGAATTTGATGTTCGAATTTAAGTTGTCGGAATTTGAATTGTCAGAATTTGAGTTGTCGAATTTGAACTGTCCGAATTTTAATTGTCAGAATTTGAATTGTCGAGTTTTAGATGTCGGAATTTGAGTTGTCGAATTTGAACTTTCAGAGTTTGAATAATCTTGCACCCGTGTTTACCTTATTTATGTGTCTACCTCTTAAAAAATTTAAATTATCCCTTGACAGAATACCTACTTTACTTATTTTCAAAAAACTGTTTAAATATAGTTTCTTAGTGATAATATTTTTTTACAAGCTTGTTGCAATTTTATATTATAATTTTGTTTTTAACATACGTTTTTTTTTACTAGTTTTGATTTATATTACCTAGCAAATGTTTTGAATAACGTGACTTATTTGGTTTTATTTTTTTAAATATAATTTATATAAGTTAAACGCTAAATACAATAAAATATTTCAAACTTTTTCTGCAAACACTAAAATTAAATTACGAACATTTCACTTGACCATAAGTTAATGACGCAAAAGAGCTTTTAACTTTGATCAATCAGTTAATCAATTAAGTTTTTTACGCAATGATTACGCACTCAGCACAAACCGAAGCTCAAGCAAACGCTAATTTTTACCTAAGGTAAAACGTTTGCATGACTATGACCAACTCTCACGCGTTTGCTTTCACCACATTATGATTTAAAACAAGCTTGTACAAATTTTTGTTTAACTTTTTCACCAAGGATATTTTTAAAACTACAATAATTTTAAAAGAAAGTAAAAAGTATTATAACATTTTTTAGTATATATACTTTAAGGACTAAAAATTTTTGATAATTGTACTAAAAAAAGTTTAGATTAAAGTTTTGTTACAATTTGTTGTATATTTTGGTTTTATTCATAAATATGGTTAATAAAACATTTCTATCTAGTTGCAAAAAGTTATAAAAGTTAAAACATGATTGTGATCTTGTATTATGTTTTATGTAGTTAGTCTATATTGACTTTTTTACGTCGAAATTTTATACTACATGTCTGTTTATAATTACTTCAACGTGAAAAGGACAATTTTCGAGACTATACAGTTGTTTCCTACTATGACAGTTTTATAAATTCTAGATAGAATTTTAAATCTAATAAGAGCCAATATACTTCTGACCTAAAAAATAAAAGCTATATGATTTGTTCAACTATTAATTTGTTTTAATAAAATATTTATTCATAAATCAAGTTACAAAAAAAGTAAAATATTTAAAAATTTTATTACCAAATACTAAACAATGTTTATGCAAAAGTTATTAATTATCATTTATTTCCGTAAACAACCTTCTAGTTTTACTAATTATTATAGATTCAATGCAACAACAATGTAGTCAATGCAAACCGGAGCTCGCGTTTGTGCTCATTTATAAAATGTATAGTCTTTTATTTATATTACATAATTTTATATCTAATAATTTATTTATTTTTTGCAAAAATGTATTGATTTTTTAACAACTAAAAAAATAATTTTAAAAATACTTCAATATCTCAAATCTAAAAAGCAAGATTTGATAAATTTTAAAATTCACATTATATATTATATTGTAACATACGTGTACATTATAGTCGTCTTATTTAAAAAGTTTTGACTTGTCGAAATTTTAATTATTCAAATTCAAGTTGTTGAAATTTGAATTGTTCGAATTTAAGTTATCAGTATTTTAATTGTCGGAATTTGAGTTGTCGAAGTTTGAATTGTCAGAGTTTGAATTGTCTGAATTTGAAATGTTGAATTTGAGTTTTCGGAATTTTAACTGTCCGAATTTGAGTTTTCGGAATTAAAATTGTCCGAATTCGAGTTGTCAAAATTTGAACTAATCGAATTTTAGTTGTCGGAATTTGATGTTCGAATTCAAGTTGTCGGAATTTGAATTGTTGGAATTTTAGTTTCCGAAATTTGAATTGTCAGAGTTTGAATCGTCTGAATTTGAGTTCTCGTAATTTGAATTGTCAGAGTTTGAATCGTCTGAATTTGAGTTCTCGGAATTTGAATTGTCTGAATTTAAGTTGTCGGAACAAACATTGTCCGAATTTGAGTTTTCGGAATTTGAATTTTCCGAATTTGAATCGTCGGAATTTGCATTGTTGGAACTTGATTTGTCGAAATTTAATTTATCAGAATTAGAGTTTTCATAGTTTTAATTGTCCGAACTTGAGTTGTCGGAATTCGAATGGTCCGAATTTGAATTGTAGGAATTTTAATTGTCCGAATTTGAGTTGTCGAATTTGAACTGTCCGAATTTGAGTTGTCGGAATTTTAATTGTCTGAATTTGGATTTTCAGAATTTGAACAGTCCGAATTTGAGCTTTCGGAATGTAAATTGTCCGAAATTGAGTTGTCGGAATTTGAGTTGTCAAAATTTGAATTATTCAAATTTGAGTTGTCGGAATTCGATGTTCGAATTTAAGTTGTCGGAATTTTAATTGTCCGATTTTCAGTTGTCGCAATTTTCATTGTCTGAATTTGAGTTGTCAAATTCGAACTGTCCGAATTTGAATTGTCGAGTTTTAGATGTGGGAATTTTAGTTGTCGAACTTGAACTGTCAGAATTTGAATAGTCTTGCGCCCAAGTTTACCTTACGTATGTGCCTACTTTTAAAAAAAAATTAAATTATTTCTAGACAGACTTCCTACTGTACTTATTTTCAAAGAACTGTTTAAATACAGTTTCTTAGTGATAATTTTTTTTACAAGCTGGTTGTAATTTTTGATTATAATTTTGTTTTTATGATACGTTATGTTTTATACTAATTTTGATTTATACTACTAAGCAAATTTTTTGATTATCGGTAAATTATTTAATGTAATCTTTTTTAATATAATTTATATGAATTAATGACCAAAAATATTTAAAATAAATCAAACTTTTTCTGAAAAAACTAAAATAAAATTACAAAAATTTCACTTGATCATAAGTAAATGACGCACATGAGCTTTAGTTAATTAATCAAATAATTGAGTTTTTAACGCAATGATTACACACTTAGCACAAACCGGAGCTCAAGCAAACGCTAATTTTTACCGGAGGTAAAACGTTTGAATGTTTAAGCAACTCTCACCTGTTTTGCTTTCATCAAAATTCGTTTTAAAACAAGCTTGTGCAAAATTTTTGTTTAACGTTTTCACCAAGTTTTTTTTTTAAACTACATAATTTTAAAAGTAAGTATAAAGTATTATAAGTTTTTTAAACTTAATATGTTTTGTTGATTGTAAACGTTTGATAATTAAACTAAAAAAACTTTAGATTAAAGTTATTTTACATCTTGTTGTAAAACTTGGTTTGATTGAAAAGTATGGCTAACAAAACATTTTTACCTAGTGGCATAAAAATATTTGTTATTTAACATGATTGTGATCTTGTATTATGTTTTATGTAGGTAGTCTATATTTTTTTACGTTGAAATTGTATACTACTTGTCTGTTGATAATTACTTTAATGTAAAAAGAATAGTTTTCGAGAGTGTACAGTTGTTTCCTACTTTAACAGTTATATGAACTCTGCTTAGATTTTTGAATCTAATAAAATCTAATAAACTTCTGAACCAAGTACATGAAAGCTATACAACTTTTTTTGAATATTTAATTTTTTTAATAAGATATTTTTCATAAATATAGTTACAAAAATAGGAAAAAACTCAAAATTTGTTATTAAAAACTAAACAATGTTTATACAAAACTTACTAAATTGTCATTTATTTTCGTGAATAACCTTTTAATTTTAGTAATTTTTAAAAATTCAATTAAACTACAACGTAGTCAATACAAACCGGAGCTTGTTTCTGTGCTCATTTTTACCGGAGCTAAAATATTTGCAGTAATCGTGCAATATACGTTTGCTGATGAGAATGCGCAAGTTTTAACTCGTTAGTCGTAAAAATCATCTTGTTTCATAAGCTTATGTGCAAATTTTACTTTACATTTCTTTATTTAAGTAAAGTTTTTGTGCAAAAATTTGTAAAAAACTCTAGAAAAAATTTATGAATTATAACATTTTGGTACTCAAACAACTTACAAACTGTTGTATTCCAAAATGTTATTAAATGTGTGTGTAAAATTTATACAAAACGTTATAAGCAATTATGATTTATAACATTAAAGTACTTAAAAAAAAAGATTTATACTTAGAAATAAAGCATAGCTTCAAAACGCACTTTTTTAAACATTTTATTTTGTTTTGATAGACACGTTTAAACCACGAACGGTTTTAACCAAACACATAACTATAAAAAACTCCTTACTCCTATATTACATCATTTAATTGGCAAAAATACTGAAGTTGCTTTTTAGGTCTAAACATTAAGTTTTTATTGTAAAAAGTATGTAGAGTACTATAGTAGGGACATCGGTAAGGTAAGCACCTCGAATTGAAGTAAAAATGCGTGTTTTACGTGAAGTGCGTTTTAGAGCATATTTTACCGTTGTCTCACTAAATAGCTGTTATTTAAGTATTTTTAAAAACAGTTATTACTTAGGTTAATCATTTTAAGTTTATGTTTTTTTACTTGACTTTGTTTATTTTATAAAGTATTATAAAAACAGTTCATCAACAAACTTTTGCTTCTACTTTTCGAGATTTAGTGTTTGTTTACTCTACGTAGGTATCACTATTTAAAGCATGTCGCTTATCTCTAGATAGGCTCACCTACTTTAATTATTTGTTAATAAACTTTTCAAAGAAATTTACTTGTATATAATAACTTTTTATAAACTTAAAACAGTATTTTTGATTTTAACTGCAATAAGTTTATAAATATTATAAGAAAATTTGTTTACTATGTTTTAAGCATTAAACATTTTTAATAATTGATCTCAAAACAGTTTACATTAAAGTTATGTAACATACTGTTGTATATTTTTACTTAATTAATAGTTTTAATTGGCAAAAAAATATCACTAAGTTACATAAATATATAAAAGTTTGTCAAACTAATATTGAAAAATCTAAGAATTTAAGTTTATGTATTTTTTTTTGTTTTTAGCTGAAGAACTACTTCATGATTGCTTTGACCTGTACCGTAGTCTATTATTATAAAAAGAGCTTTAGTTTTATAATATCAATACACAAAATTAGCTTCCCTAAAGAATTTGCTGTTAGTTTCTCCACCTGTCATTATGTTTGTACTATAAACAAAACCTTTTGTCCTATTACTTGAGATATATGTAGATCATTTTGTTCTTGCATTGCAAAAAAAAATTATAATCTTAAAAGTAACAACTATATAAGACTATTTTTTGTATTATTATTTTTGAGTATTGACTAATTAAACAAATATAACGATAGTATACCCAACTCGCAGTGCGTACCTAAGAAAATTTGCTCGTCATTTAACTGCGTTAAATCTAATAAAGACATATTAAAAGCCACTGAAGTTTCTGATGACTACTATTTCATAATACCATTTTCATTGTTATGTTTTTGTTACCCATTAGTGTTGTATTAACTTATTAATATCAATTATAAATTGTCGAATAGTTATCTCAAGTATAATGTATATTTTTATACGTTTTTAACAACACTGTTTCAATCATGGGGTATGTAAATTTTAGTTTCACTTTTATTATTTTTTTATTTATTTAAATAAAAATTATTTTTTATGGCTTTTCCATTTACGGTTCAATCATGAGGTGTGTAAAAGTAAATGTTTAATGTTCGGCAATTAGCTAAAAGTTTGCGGCAGTGTAGTGAGCTAAGTTGGATTTTTGTGAGAGATCTTTTTCTCAAAAATTACTAAAGCGTTATAGATACTCAATTTTTCGTTCAAAATTAATAGGTGGTGCAATTGCGGCAGTGCAACACCCCAGGCGACGCCCCTGTTTCGGGTAATAAATTAAGTTTATGTTTTTGTATAGCTAAGTTAATTAATTTTATAAAGCATTGCTTATCTTATTTTCTATAAAGTTTTTATTTTATTTTTATTAAGTTAACATTTTATCAATAAACTTCTGCTTCTACTTACTTTCGAGATTTAGTGTTTACCTTGCGTAGCCTACCTCTTAAAAAATTTAAATTATCCCTAGACAGACTCCATACTGTACTTATTTTTAAAGAACTCTTTAAACACTTATTCTAACTTATAACAAATTTTTACAAACTTAAGATTAATTTTTAGTTATAATTTTTTTTCTACTATGCGTTTTGTTTTACACGAGTTTTTATTGATACTACTTAGAAATTTTTTTTGTTTTTCGGTAATTTATTTTATTTAATTTTTGTAAATATAATTTTTATAAGTTAGTTGCTAAATACAATAAAAATATTTTAAATTTCGTCTGCAAAAACTAAAATTAAGTTACAAAAATTTCACTTGACTATATAATAATGACGCAAATGAGCTTTAGCTTTAATCATTCGATTGAGTTTTCAACGCATAGATTACGCATTCAGCACAAACCGGAGCTCAAGCAAACGCTAATTCTTACCAGAGGAAAAACATTTGCTTGACTATGACCAACTCTCACGCGTTTGCTTTCACGACATTATGATTTAAAACAAGCTTGTACAAATTTTTGTTAACGTTCTCACCAAGAATATTTTCTAAACTGCAATAATTGTAATAAAAAAAGTTTAGATTAAAGTTATGTTCCATATTGTTGTATATTTTGGTTTTATTTATAAGTATGGTTGACAAAACATTTTCGCCTAGTTGCAAAAATCTATTAAAGATTAAACATGATTGTAATCTTGTATTATGTTTTATGTAATTAGTCTATATTGACTTTTTTACGTTCAAATTGTTACTACTTGTCTGTTGATAATTACTTCAACGATAAAAAACAATTTCCGAGTGTATATAATTGTTTCCTACTATGACAATTTAAAAAATTCTGCTTTGATTTTTAAATCTGATAAGATCTAATAAACTTCTGACCTAAAAACATGAAAGCTGTGTGATTTTTTTTTTAAATATTAATTTAAAACCCTAGGTCTGTACACCAAACTTTTTGACTGCTTTTTTTTTGTTTTTCAATAAACAATGATAATAATGATAAATTATATACTAAAAAAAACTATACATGATATATAAGATTACTTAAATTTAAAGTCTGAAGTTATTCAAAATTTTTTAAATAATATCTGTACAGTCATTTATTTCTATTACATACATAATTTTATATCTAATATTTTTTTTTTTTTTGCCAAAATGTATATATTTTTTGATAACTAAAAAATGATTTTTAAAATACTTTAATATCTCAAATATAAAAAGCAAGATTTGATTAATTTTTTAATTTACATTATATAATATATTGTAACATACGTGTAAACTTTAGTCGTCTTATTTAAAAGTTTTGAATTGTCGAAATTTGAATTATTTAAATTTGAGTTGTCGAAATTTGAATTGTTCGAATTTGAGTTGTCAGAATTTGAAATGTCGGAATTTGAGTTGTCGAAGTTTGAATTGTCAGAATTTGAATTTTTGAATTTGAGTTTTCGGAACTTGAACTGTCAGAATTTAAGTTGTCGGAATTTGATTTGTCAAAATTTGAATTATTCGAAATTGAGTTGTCGCAATTTGAATTGTTCGAATTTGAGTTGTCAAAAATTGAACTATTTGAATTTGAGTTGTCGAATTTGAACTGCCAGAATGTGAATAGTCTTGCACCCGTGTTTACCTTATTTATGTGCCTACTTTTAAAAAAATTTAAATAATCCCTAGAAAGACTCCCTACTGTACTTATTTTCAAAGAACTGTTTAAATACAGTATCTTAGTGATAACTTTTTTTTTACAAGCTTGTTGTAGTTTTGGATTATAATTTTGTTTTTATTAAACGTTTAGTTTTATACTAGTTTTGATTTATACTACCTAGCAAATTTTTTGAACATCGGTAAATTATTTGGTTTTATTTTTGTAAATAAAATTTTTATAAGTTAAAGCCTAAATACAATAAAAATATTTCAAACTTTTTCTGCAAAAACTAAAATAAAATTACAAAATTACATTTGACCATATAATAATGACGCAAATGAGCTTTTAGCTATCAATCAATAAATCAATTACGTTTTTAACGCAATGATAACGCATTCAGCACAAACAGGAGCTCAAGCAAACGCTAATTATTACCGAAGGTAAAACGTTTGCATGACTATGACCAACTCTCACGCGTTTGCTTTCACGACATTATGTTTTAAAACAAGCTTGTACAAACTTTTGTTTAACGTTATCACAAAGAATATTCTTAAAACTGCAATAATTTTAATAGTAAGTTAATAGTATTATAAGATTTTTTTTGAGTATATTTTAAAAACTATAAATTTTTGATAGTTGTACAAAAAAAAGTTTAGATTAAATTTTTGTTACATATTGTTGTATATTTTGGTTTTATTCATAAGTATGGTTGACAAAACATTTTCGCCTAGATGCAAAAATTATAAAAGTTTAAACATGATTAAACATGATTATTTTTAATGTATTTAGTCAATATTGACTTTGTTACGTTGAAATTGTATACTATTTGTCTGTTGATAATTACTTCAACATCTAAAAAACAATTTTCAAGAGTATATAATTGTTTCCTACTATGACAGTTTAAAAAATTCGGCTTTCAATTTTTGAATCTGATAAGAGCTAATAAACTTCTGACCTAGAAACATGAAAGCTGTATGATTTTTTTTAATTATTAATTTAAAACCTCAGCTCTGTAGACCAAACATTTTGACTGCTTTTTTTTGTCTTTCAATAAACAAAAATAATCATGATAAATTATATACTTACAAAAGAAAAATTTACATTATGTTTAAGATTACTTAACCATTATGGCGAAAATTATTGATAATTTTTTATTTAATATCTGTATGTTTGTTTATTTCTATTACATAATTTTCTATTCATTATATTATTTATTTTTTTAGTACATTGTATATATTTTTTGATAATTAAAAAAAACAATTTTAAAAATACTTTAATATCTCAAATCTAAAAAGCAAGATTTGACAATTTTTTCAAATCACATTATATAATATATTGTAACATATGTGTACACTTTAGTCATCTTATTTAAAAAGTTCAATTGTCTTAGTTGGAATTGTCCGAATTTCAGTTGTCGTAGTTTAAATTGTTCGAACTTGAGTTTACGGAATTTAAAATGTCGGAGTTTGAGTTGTCGGAATTTCAGTTGTCGAAATTTTAATTGTCAAAGTTTAAGTTGTCGGAATTTGAGTTGTCGGAATTTGAATTGTCCGAACTTGAGTTTTCGGAATTTAATATGTCCGAATTTTAGTTGTCGGAATTTGTATTATCGGAATTCAAGTTGTCAGAACTTAAATTGTTCGAAATTAAGTTGTCGAAATTTGAGTTGTCGAAGTTTCAATTGTCAGAGTTTAAATTGTCGAGTTTGAGTTCTCGGAATTTGAAATGTCTGAATTTAAGTTGTCGGAACTTAAATTGTCCGAGTTTTATTTTTCGGAATTTGAACCGTCCGAATTTAAGTTTTTGGAATTTAAATTATCCGATCTTGAGTTGTCGGAATTTGAGTTGTCAAAATTTAAATTATCCGAATTTGAATTTTCGGAATTAAAATTGTCCAAACTTGAGTTTTCAGAATTTGCATTGTCGGAATTTGAGTTGGCGAAATATAAATTATTCGAATTTGAGTAGTTGGAATTTAAATAGTTCGAATTTAAATCTTAGGAATTTGAATTGTTGGAACTTGAGTTGTCGGAATTTAAATTGTCGGAATTGAGTTGTCGGAATTTGAGTTATCGAAATTTTAGTTGTCGAAGTTTGAATTGTCGGAATTAGAGTTGTCGGAATTTGAATTATCCGAACTTGAATTTTCAGAATTTAAATTGTTAAAATTTAAGTTGTCGAAACTTTAGTTGTCGATTTGAATTGTCAGAATTTAAATTGTCGAGTTTGAGTTCTCTGAATTTGAAATATCTGAATTTAAGTTGTCGGAACTTAAATTGTCCGAATTTGATTTTTTCGGAATTTGAGTTGTCGAAATTTAAATTATCCGAATTTGAATTTTCGGAATTTGCATTGTCGGAATTTGAGTTGGCGAAATTTGAATTATTCGAATTTGAGTAGTCGGAATTTAAATTGTTCGAATTTAAATCTTAGGAATTTGAATTGTTGGAACTTGAGTTTTCGGAATTTAAATTTTCGGAATTGAGTTGTCGGAATTTAAATTGTCGGAATTTAGTTGTCGGAAATTGAGTTGTCGAAATTTTAGATGTCGAAGTTTGAATTCTCAGAATTTAACTTGTCGAGTTTGAGTTCTCGGAATTCGAAAGGTCTGAATTTGAGTTGTCGGAACTTAAATTGTCCGAATTTGATTTTTCGGAATTTGAATTGTCCGAATTTAATATTTCGGAATCTAAATTGTCCGAGCTTGAGTTGTCGGAATTTGAGTTGTCGAAATTTAAATTATCCGAATTTGAATTTTCGGAATTAAAATTGTCCGAACTTGAGTTGTCAGAATTTGCATTGTCGGAATTTGAGTTGGCGAACTTTAAAATATTAGAATTTGAGTTGTCGTAGTTTGAATTGACAGAGTTTGAGTAGTCGGAATTTGAGTTGTTCGAATTTAAGTTGTAGAAATTTGAGTTGTCCGAATTTTAGTTGTCGGAATTCGAATTGTCCGAACTTGAGTTTTTGGAATTTAAATTGTTCGAATTTAAGTTGTCGAAATTTTAGTTGTCGAAGTTTGAATTGTCAGTGTTTAAATTGTCGAGTTTGAGTTCTCGGAATTTGAAATGTCAGAATTTAAGTTGTCGGAACTTAAATTATTCGAATTTGATTTTTTTTGGAATTTGAACTGTCCGAATTTAAGTTTTTCGGAATCTAAATTGTCCGAGTTTGAGTTGTCTGAATTTGAGTTTTCGGAGTTTAAATTGTCCGAATTTTAGTTGTCGGAATTTGAATTGTCCGAACTTGAGTTTTCGGAATTTAAACTGTTCGAATTTGAATTTTCGGAATTAAAATTGTCCGAACTGTCAAAATTTGAATTAATAATTTATTATTTTTGAGAATAAACAATTACTGAGTATCACCGCAGAGCGGATTTTCAAATTGTAAATCTGTAGTAAAATAATAATGTTAAAAATGACAAATAAATAAAAATTGGTTTGAGTTAAGTTTATATACAAAAAAAAAATTAATAAATAAATTAAAAATTTTATTGATGCAAAACAACCTTTAATTTAAAAACTATTAAATTATAGTCTACAAACAATACAATTAAACTATAGTATACAGTGGGGTATTGATATCTAATGGATTTAAAAAGACAAAAACTTTTACAGAGTTAGAAGTTATGGAGTAGTAGATATATATTATTAAGCACACAGTTCTAATAATAAATTAATAATGTAATAATGTTCAAAATAAAACCAGGGAGTAAACATTAAAAATTTTATGAAAGCATTGTTGTTGTTGTTGTTAACACAGTTGTATTATGATGACAAAGAATAAAATGGCTTTTTGTGAAAAATATTAAATAAGCGAAAAATAGAATAGGGTTAAATTTCAGATGTTAAATTAAAAAAATAAGATAAAAAACTAAATATATTTAGTTGAGAGATAATCAAAGAGAGTATAAACTACTAATAAACCTACTCAAAAAAAAAAAATTATACTAATTCTCCAATAATTATGATTTACAACTGGAAATGGGTATATTATAAGGCATGCACAATTTATTTTATATTTTAATGAAATATATTTAACTAATAAACAGACTTGAAAAAGAGAAAAAATAAAAATAAAATATTATAAACAGTTATGACTGAGAATGAGAATAATATTATAATACATGCACAAATAATAAAATATTTTAATAAAATTGATACCTATGTGAGATATAAATTATAAATATTCATTTAAGTAATGTGGGCATTGGGTTATCAGTTCGTTTCTCTTGTTTAAGGTTTTTGTTTTGTCTGCTAGGGCTATATGGAGTCTTTCTAGGTTACATAAAGTGCACATGTTAGTATGGTTTGTGTTAGATTTTAATAATTCTACTATTTTCCATTCAATTGAGTATTTTATATGGTTACTGTATAGATCCCGTAAGTGATTTGCAAGTTGGGTACAATTTTTGGGATTGCTTTTAAAAGGTTTTGGGAAAGAGGTTTTGTGTTCATTATATCTAGACTTAAATGTTCTTTTGATTCAACCAATATAAATTGTGTGGTCATTTACGGATGTGGAAACTTTAGCTTGGTACATGACATTACATAGGTAACACTTGTTATCAACGGGGCAGTTTGTTGTTGTTCTACAGTTACAAAGTTTTTCGTTTTTATCTGATTTTTCGTGAGTTTTTTGTTGTGTGAGTTTATAAGAACCATAATATTTGGTGTGCAGCAGAAAATTTGAATTGTCGGAGTTTGAGTTATCGGAATTTGAGTTGTTCGAATTTAAGTTGTCGAAATTTGAATTGTCTGAATTCGAGTTTTCGGAGTTTAAATTGTCCGAATTTCAGTTGTCGGAATTTGAATTGTCCGAACTTGAGCTTTCGAAATTTAAATTGTTCGAATTTAAGTTTTCTGAATCTAAATTGTCCGAGTTTGAGTTGTCGGAATTTGAACCGTCCGAAATTAAGTTTTTGGAATTTAAATTATCCGATCTTGAGTTGTCGAAGTTTGAATTCTCAGAATTTAAATTGTCGAGTTTGAGTTCTCGGAATTCGAAATGTCTGAATTTGAGTTGTCGGAACTTAAAATCTACGAATTTGATTTTTCGGAATTTGAATTGTCCGAATTTAAGTTTTCGGAATCTAAATTATCCGAGTTTGAGTTGTCGGAATTTGAACCGTCCGAATTTAAGTTTTTGGAATTTAAATTATCCGATCTTAAGTTGTCGGAATTTGAGTTGTCAAAATTTAAACTATTCAAATTTAAATTTTCGGAATTAAAATTGTCCGATTTGAGTTGTCAGAATTTGTGATGTCGGAATTTAAGTTGTCGAAATTTTAATTATTCGAATTTTAGTAGTTGGAATTTGAATTGTTCGAATTTAAGTTGTCTGAGTTTGAATTTTCGGATGTTGAGTTGTCAAAGTTTGAGTTTTTGGAATTTAAATTGTCTGAATTTGATTTTTCGAAACACAAATTGTCCGAATTTGAGTTGTGAGGAATTTGAACTGTCCGAATTTTAGTTTTTTTGTAAAAAATTGTACGAATTCGAGTTGTCGGAAATTAAGTTGTCGGAATTTGAGTTGTCGGAACATAAATTGTCCGAATTTGACTTTTTGGAGTTTAAATTGTCCGAACTTGAGTTTTCGTAATTTAAATTGCCGAAATTTGCATTATCGGAATTCGAGTTGTCAAAATTTGAATTGTTCGAATTTAAGTTGTCGAAATTTGAGTTGTCGAAGTTTGAATTGTCAGAATTTAAATAGTTGAGCTTGAGTTCTCGGAATTTGAAATGTCTGAATTTGAGTTGTCGGAACTAAAATTGTCCAAATTTAATTTTTCGAGATTTGAACCGTCCGAATTTAAGTTTTCGGAATTTGAGTAGTCGAAATTTAAATTATCCGAATTTGCATTTTCGGAATTAAAATTATCCGACTTTGAGTTGTCAGAATTTGTATTGTCGGAATTTAAATTGTCTAAATTTGAATTATTCGAGTTTGAGTAGTTGGAATTTGAATTGTCTGAATTTGAGTTGTCCGAAAACAAATTGTCCGAATTTGAGTTTTGCGGAATTTGAACTGTCCGAATTTGAGTTTTCAGCAATAAATTGTCCGAATTTGAGTTGTCGGAATTTGAGTTGTCAAAGTTTGAATTATCCGAATTTAAGTTGTTTCAGTTTAAATTGTCCGAATTTGAGTTGTCGGAGTTTTAATTGTCTAAATTTGAGTTGTTTAATTTGAACTGTCCAAATTTGAGTTGTTGGAATTTTAATTGTCCGAATTTGAGTTTTCGGAATTTGAATTGTTTGAATTTGAGTTGTCGAATTTGAACTGTCAGAGTTTGAATAGTCCTGCACCCGCGTTTACCTAAAGTAACCTACCTCTTAAAATGATCAAATTATTCCTAGACAAACTCCCTACTGTACTTATTTTCATATAACTGTTTAAATACAGTTTCTTAGTGATAATTTTTTTTGCTAGCTTAATATTGTAACTTTTGATTATAATTTTCTTTTTATTACACGTTTTGTTTTATACTAGTTTTGATTTGTTACTTAGCATAGTTTTTGATTATCAGTAACTTATTTGATTTTATTTTTTAAATATAATTTATATAAGTTAATGGCTAATAATATTGAAAAAAAATCAAACTTGTTTTGCAAAAACTAAAACAAAATTTCAAAAATTACACTTGACCATAAGTTAATGACGCAAATGAGCTTTAGCTTTAATCAATTAATTAATTGAGTTTTTAACGCAATGATTACTCACTCAGCACAAAGCGGAGCTCAAGCAAACGCTAATTTTTACCGGAGGTGAAACGTTTGCGTGTTAAAGCAAATCTGACGCGTTTGCTCTCATGAGAATTCGTTTTAAAACAAGCTTGTGCAAAATTTTTGTTTAACCTTATACCAAGAATATCTTCAAAACTACAATTATTATAAAAGTAAGTAAAAATTATTATAAGATTTTTTTTCTCACTATATTTTAGTGATTGAAAGTGTTTGATAATTTTAATAAACGTAGTTTAGATTAAAATTATGTTATATATTGTTGTATATTTTGGTTTTATTCATAAGTATGGTTGACAAAACATTTTCGCCTAGTTGCAAAAAATTATAAAAGTTTAAACATGATTGTGATCTTGTATTATGTCTAATTCAATTAGTCAACATTGACCTTGTTACGTTGAAATTAAATAGTACTTTTTTGTTGATATTAACTTCAACGAATAAAAAACAATTATCGAGAGTATTTAGTTGTTTCCTACTGTGACAGTTTTATAAATTCTGCTTTGATTTTTTGATTAGAGCTAATGAACTTCTGACCTAAAAACATGAAAGCTATATGACTTTTTTTTAATTATTTTTTTTTTTCAATAAGATATTTTTCATAAATCCAATTACAAAAGAGTAAAAGTATTTAAAATCTTATTACCAAAAACTAAACAATGTTTATGCAAAAATTACAGAATTATCAATTTATTCCGTAAACAACCTATTAGTTTTACTAATTCTTATAGATTTAACGCAACTATAACGTAGTCAATACAAACCGGAGCTCACATTTGTGCTCATTTTTACCGGAGCTAAAATCTTTGCAGTATTTGCGCAATTTAAGTTTACTGCTCACTTTGCGTAAATTTTCACTCTTTATTAGTGCTAAGCATCTTGTTTTTATAAGCTTAAGATCAAATTTTACTTTACTTTTGCGAATATTTTCAACTACTACTGAAAATATAGTACAAGGCAAATGTCATATACAGAAAAAGACTCAGTTGATAAAAATATTTTAAACACGGCACATTGACATTTCAAAAAATGCAACTTAAAGCACAATTATATTTATTTTTAGAAGAATTATTAAAAGTAAAATAAAATTTTGAAATGCTCAATTTTCTAGTCACGAAATACTAAAGATCCACTTGTAAGTCCACTTTGTAGTGATGCCTTACATTAACCAACTTTAGAACAAAACTATTTTAAAACGTTCAAGTAATAATTTTATTTTTAATACATCACTTTTCAGTTTTACTTTTAAGGTATAGCATGAAATTTTATAAATTTATTTAGTTTAATTCTCAGTTTAATTTTCAATTTTTCAAATAAGAAGTCTCAAACTTTAACAGTTTTCGCTTCATAGTAGAGTCATACTCATATTTCTTAAAACATTTTAATTCATAAAAATATCAAATAATAGTTATAACAAATTTATAAAATTATAAATCTATAAATATACTTATTGTAAAAAATGGTTTGGTTTAGCAACATTTAAACAATAAAATAAGGACTATCTAATAGTTTTTCTTAATTAAGGTTTTTTTGTAATATTTCAGTTTTATCACGCTTAACACTCAACAAGCATAGTCAGCACAAACCTTAGCTTGCTTTTACGCAAATTATTAACCGGAGCTGAAACTTCTCCGTGATGCTTTTTGCACGAGTTTGGAGCTAAAACGTTTACTGCTTTGTTTAAATTCCGCGATTCTGCTGAACGCGTTTATTTAAACGAACTTCTTGTTTTATCATAAGCTCCACAACCTTTGTTTTACCTATTTGCGGTTAAACTATTTGTTCTCAAAAAAAATTAGTATTAAAATTATATTTAAGTTTAAAATAGATGTTTGTGTTCTATTTAATAGGTTTAGTATTTAAACAACAAAATAAGTTTGAATAAATGTACTGCAATATAAAAAAAAAGTTTTTAAAAGTATTTTTCTTTCATTTATATTATAAAAAACTAAAAAGTAGGTTTTCAATCGAAAATCTTAATAATAGAACTATACTTCAGTTTTAAAACTAAAAAAGTTGCTAAAACAGACACTAACAGATTTTTTTTTATTTTTAGGACGTGTATCTTTAATTTCTTTATTTAAAATTGTAATCGTTGTGTAAATTTACTTGTTAAATATATTCTTTAATACTAATTGTTTTGTTTACTAACTATACAAAAAGTCTGCCGCCTGTTATTAAAAACGGGCTGATTTTAGTATAAAAAAAAGTGGTGAATTTTTTGTAAACTTTTCTATAAATAATTTATAAGTAGCTGTTTGCTGCTTAAGTACGCAATTTTGGGCTTAAACGCGTTTTTTTTTTTATTAATCTTGTTTATTTTTATATGAACCTTAAACTCAACCATTGAGTTCCAGTTTATAATACAAATTTTTAAATATTTCTATTTTTTACAATTAATTCTTCTGACCTTTATGGTAATAGTAAGGGTAAGCATTCAGCAACGTACAGCAAGAACTAAAGTTCGAAAGTTGGGATTTCTGAAAACTTAAACTCGACAATTTAAGTTTTGACGACTTAAATTCTGATTATTAAGTTGCAACATTACAAACTTAGACAGTTTGAAATTGACGTTTTAAATTTTGAAAGCTTAGACTCCATCATTTCAAATTCCGACATTTAAATTATTAAAAATTTAAATTGCGACAGCTCAATTTCTTTCAATTAAGATGCAACATTTTAAAATTAGAAACTCCGATAATTTATTTGTGGACAACTCAAGTTTCAAAAGTTTAAATCCGAAAACTTAAGCTCATACAATTCGAATAACGACTCTTAAATTTGGACATTTGAATTGAAAAAATGTCAGTTCTTCCACCGACAAAGGGCGGGGTATTGGGTTTTTAACTACCAATAAATGAACGTCTGTAGCTGCTACACAAACTTCCCACAACTCAAATATGCATTTGTTAGTCACATTTCAATTGTTTTTATTTATAGCATTTTAATTGTTGTTTAAGTACCGTAACTTAATTATTTAACAACAATTAACTTTTCAAACAAGCTTTAG
The DNA here is from genome assembly GCF_965202585.1 of Thalia democratica. NCBI lineage: Eukaryota > Metazoa > Chordata > Thaliacea > Salpida > Salpidae > Thalia > Thalia democratica. The sequence continues at coordinate 80,868,002 of NC_139165.1, forward strand.
CATTTTTTTATAGTTATAGAACTTATAGTGTACTATTTATTTAGCATTGCAATTGGTTCAAGTTTTGCCTAAACAGTAAAAAAAGACCATTTAACAAAATTGTCTTGATTTTTAAACTTACACTAAAAATTTAAAAATTTAAAACTGATTTAATTGTGAGTGAAAGTTTTTTTAAACTTGTATGCATTGTCTACCTGTTTAGACTTATTAGGTCTTGCTAAATAGGTATTGTGTTTTAATTTGATTATATAAAAACCTTTTAGTTAAATTTTATCATTTCAAAAGATTTTCAGGCTTTTTACAAACTCCTAAAAGCTTGAAATAAGAAATATTAAAAAAAAATTACAAAATACATTAAGGAAATCAGACCTGATATTAAGTTCAAAAAACGTTAAAAACTCTAATTTCTAACACAAATTCATTTTAACTTTTTATCTTCAGAATTTTTTTTCACATCATACTATTTAAACGAATCGCTGACAAATTTCAAAACAAAAAACTTATTTAATCTAACCTCTTTGCGTGCGTTCTTAGTTTCTCGTTTAAAATTCTTACAATCTCCTAGGTACTTGCAAATATGCTTAGGTTTAACAACTCGTAAATAGTTAGTTTGTCTTTCTTCTCCTAAAGGGGACAGTTTGGAGCACCTGGCCGCATAATACCAGCTGTAAAGTGCTTCATTTTCAACGTGAAGAATCTGTAGAAGTAAATGAGAACTTATGGCTTAAGTTTATCAGTTTACCAATGCTTAACAAATTTATTTTGACTTCCTCTTAAACTAATGTTGTGATAAGGAATCTTTCAAGAACATTAAAACATTTTCTATTGCAGATTAATTAAATTGTGCAACCACATTAAACATTAAGTTTTGTTGGCTTTTTAAATGGTACATGTTTTTCTATAGCAGACAAGTAGTATCAATCAATAAGCATATCTTAAAATACACTTATAATGTTTTTAGTAAAAAATCAGTCATTTTTCATATAATTTTTTCGTCAAACGTAAATTAGAAGTAAAGAAACTTGTTTATAAGTATATCAATACTTTTCCAGTATATAAACTACATAGGATAAGTCACTTTGTCAACTTTTTACTACACTTTTTTCTCTTTACATGAAACTACTACCTAGTTGTTGTAAAGTATATACATATATACCAAAGTAGACAAAAAATTAGTTAAATTATAGAACTTAAAAGATTAGCTGCAAATTCTCCTTCTCTTTAGTTATTAAAGAGCTCTTATTTTACATATTCTTAGTCTTACTTTTAAATTAGCATCAGTTCAAAACAGGTTTTCTGCATTAATTCTCATGAGAAGGTTCATGTTGAGTTTTTTAATTGAAAATTCTGATATTTAATCAAATTATTTATATTGGCAGTTTAGATAAAATTCATTACATTAAATGTTCTTCTTAAAACATAAAAGTACTGAATAGTCAAGTACGCTTACCACAAGTTACTTAAAAACATTTTGTACAAACTATGTCTTGTTTAAAGCACTTAGACAAAATAGCTCACATAACAAATAGTTGTTGAAAGGTAATAAATTAACTATGAGGTCTAGCTTTTAATTAATTAATTAGCACCCTTAAAAAAAATAAAGTTGGTCAGTTTTTTTTTAAAAGTTCTGTTGAGTTTGTAGGAAGTTGATAAATTAATTTTAATTTATAATAACATAACAATAGAACTTCATCAAAACTTTTCATTTCACTGAATTGGCTTCTCAAAACGGCTAAGCTTTCATTAGAGCAGGGTTTCCCAAAGTGGGCGATATCGCCCCCCTGGGGGCGATTTTAGTAAGTCGGGGGGCGATAAATAGTAAGGGGGCGAAAAGGGGGCGATTTTGAAATTTTGGGCTGTCATAAAATTTTTAATTTTTAAATTGCTAATTTACTAATTTTAGCTTGCTAGTAAATATTTGACCCTGAAGTAAAACTTAAACAAAAAAAAGTTTGTTTTATTTATGTAAAATATAGAGAAAAAAATCAAGTTCTTATGACTCCTACTTTCAAGTAAATTACATATTTTCATTCATATATTTTCTTATTTAACAATTACATAGATCATAGACGATCGGAATCCCTCTCACCATTTTATAACCTGACATATATGTTATTTGGGATCATAAATTGTTAATAAAAATCTATGTTATATATTAATAAGTTTCTGGGTAAATTGGCAACCCTGTATAGTTTTATTTCTTAGTCTAACTTAGTGACTTTTCAAAAAACAATTGGAAATATCAAGAGGTGATAGTTATATCCCCTCATGATATTTCCAATTGTATTTTGAAAAGTGACTGACCTTGAACTAAAAGTGAACTTTTCCAAAGAACGAAATGAAAGCTTTGGACTCAACAAAAACTAAGGCCAAAGTATCTAATCATTTGAGAGTAATATAGATTATTGTTTATAGTTTTTCCTTCTAGCTATGTTGTTGAGAAAGCTTTCAGATCAGTTATCAACATCTTGAGCAAAAGATCTAATCTAGATGTTTGTAAAGGAGGCTTTTTTTTACTGATTAAGAATCATTTTACTGATTAAGAATCAGATTAGAAAAACTTGCAAGCAGTCATGAACCTGATCCTACACATTATATTAGACGTCAGTAGCAGATATTATTTTATGAATTTTTTTTTGTTTTATTTAATCTTTTAAAGTACTTTTTATTTAACCTGGTTTGTAATGTATTTAAATAGTCTTTTTATAATAAAATTTTATTAAGTTATTTATTCTACAACAGGTTTGCATAATGCCTAATAAATATTAATTACGGTAGACTTCCTCTTGAGTTCGCACTTTTTAACCAAAAAATTGCAAATTCATGTTTTCTAAAATTTAACTTAAATAAAGCCTATTACTAACTAAGTATTAATAAAACAAAAAATCATAATATTTAATATCTTATATAGATCTACTTTTTTAATGAATGTTTGTTTTATGTTATAGTTGATTTTATGTTTATACATAATGTTATTGCATATAACATATTCAAGTTTATCATTTTGTAAAAAAAAGGTAATAATTTTTGAGTTTGCACTTTTTTATTTCGTTCAAAGTGCCAACTCAAGCGGAAGTCTACTGTATTTATTAAATCATTTATGTTTTAAATCTGTTATTAATTTTATTTTGACCTGGTTATTTTCGTAGTTTATATTTCGTATTACATTACATTGAAAGTTTTTATAGCATAGTGATTAAAGTGTTTGTTTGAAAGAAATTTATTTGAATTATTTTTGTTATTACTTGTTTAATCTGTATAAATAAATAAATCTTGATAACCATTTAAGTTTTTATTTTAAGTTTTTTTTTGGTTTTAAAAGATTATAGATTTAAGGTCTCTATTTGAAATTACTTCAAATTTTTCATTTAAAAGATTCTTTAACTCAAACTTGATTTGTTATTGTTAAAAAACCTATACATTAAAGAATTTTAAACTATTAATACAAATGTTTTTTGTTTTATCTTAATTTTTAATATATTAGCAATTAGAATGTGTTGTTTATTTTGTTAGTTAAACACTAGCTTTTCGTTTTTCACTCTTTTCTTCTGGTAAATTATTATAGGCTAATGATTAGAGAAAAAATAAATTTAAACAGTACTAAATAAGCCATTAAAAGACTGCTGCAGTTACAAAACAAAATTTTCAGCTAATTAAAAGAATTTTTTAATCGATTGCTTTCTGTTCACAGAATTAACTGTAAAACTTTTGATTTTTTTTTTAATTTAAACTAAAAAAAAAGAAAATGTTAAAACTAAGGTTTAGTTTCCTAAAGGTTATTCCAAGTCAAATACTGTTTAATGGTATTCTATTACAAAACATGTAGTTTAAAAAGTTTAAAATTAAGTTTTTAACTTTACAAACTTACTTTTTAACTTACTTATAATATATCTTAGCATAGAAATTAATAACTTTACTACATTATCTGAAGCTGTTGATGAAACCACTTTTCATGTGAGATAATCAACCAGTCGGTCAAACTTCCTTAAACTAGATCAGAAATTATGTTTTATTATTTATTTTATTATGTGTAAAATTAACTGTTCATTTTTTTATAGTTTCTTAATCTCTGGTATAGTAATTTTAGAATATGCCTATTTATAAAATAATTTTAGTACTTTGTGCGGTTTAAACAAGTTACTTAGTATTAACTTCTAAATGTCCGAAATTCGTTATTTGAGAGATTATTATAATGTCAGGTTTAAATTAAGATTTCAGATGGTTAACGTACGGTTAAGATCCAGTCAAATATCGACATGCTAAGTAACTTGGAAGCTACTTGTGCAAAAGAAACAAAATTTATTTTTTTGATACTAAATATTTTGAAATACACTTTCAATTTGGTTTTTAGTTCACAATAGTATTTCCTAGATCACAATAATACTAAATCATTTTATTACAATTTCGCTCGAGTTTTTTCAATTTTCTTATATGTTATTTTTTTAAGTTATGCAGCCCGCAATTACATTTTTTAAACGAGTTGAAACTAGAAAAGATTTTTTAGTAAATATGAATTGCTGACTACAAAAGTTGTCCACCACTACCCTAAAATTTTCATTAGTTTCAAAACAGTTCATATCTAAACAGGATTAATTACAGGTTACACAAGACTTTTTAATAATTAAATATTTTAATACACTTAACTGGGCTTATAAGAAAACAAATGTAACTTATTTTCTCAAGCCCTGTAAACTACTTTGAACACAGCTCAAAAGTGCGTGCATAAGAATTACCAGACTAAATTACATTTCGAACACAACTTTTTCGGCTCAAAAGTTTCCACTCAAAAGAAAAACTACTTTGTAAAATCGTGGGGGGCGATTATTTTCCGAATTTCTGGAAAGGGGGCGATTTAGAAAATGAGTTTAGGAAACCCTGCATTAGAGAGTACATGCATCATAAATTACATTTAAAATATTTCATAAATAATATAAAATGTTTACTTCTCTCAAAGGCGCATTCAAGTAAGTTACTTCTAAAATTACTTATGTAGCAAAGTTATAGCTTGAAATTTGTTATATTCTTATTCAAATATACAATATTTCAGTCACCATTTTTAGTTATTATTTTGAACAATTTCTATTTTAGTCAAAATATTTTTTTACTAGCGTTTAAGTTTTCATTTTTTACATTTAGTGTTTGTAGTGTGCTTTAAATTAAAAAGGAAATAAGCAAGTTGATTTATTGATTAAAACTACGATAATAACAGGTGTTTAAAGAAAGTTATTGTAGTAAAGTACATAATATAAAAGAAAAACTTTGCTGTAATACTTTTAATTTAGCATATAATTTCTATTTAACCTCATTAAAAATATATTAAAATTTATCCTGAGATTTAAAAAATTTCAAAACACTATTTGGTTGTAAACAATACAAAAGTAAGTGAATCTGCCAGAATATAATAAAAATCAAAACATCCTGAATTATCTTGAGCTTTTCTGATTCATCCTGATATTTTCAAAAATTTAAAAAACCTGAGTTATCCTGTAAAGTTTCAACTCTGTTTTTGACTACAATAATCAATATTTGAAATGCTGTTGAGTATAATTATTTGAATATTGACATATATTTGTAAAAACGTAGTGTACTCTTCTTAATAAACAAAATTAAAATTGTTAACAGAATATTTTGTTAAAATTTATAATTAAAAATTTACTTATTCATATTTATTTATAAGTACACCCAGGAGCGTCGCGTGGGGTGTTGCACTGCCGCAATTGCACCACCTTTTATTTTAGTAAGAAAAAATTAAGTATATATAAGGTTTTCCTTATTTTTTAGAAGAAAATCTCTTATAAAACTCCAATTTAGACAACAACCGCTTTGCGCACTACACTGCCGCAAATGAACTAAAAAAAGCAAAATTTATTAAAGAATTACCGCAAAATCAATATATTGCGGTAACTAAGCTAAGTTGAAAATTACCTAAAACAGTACAGGCTTAAGTATCATTCCACAAGATATTGTAAACAAAAAATGAAAACAAAGCTAAGCAGAGTAGGGGCGACTCGAGCACAGGTGATTCGAGCAGGGACAACTAGAATAGGGACAATTCGAGTAGAGACAAATCGATCACCGGCAACTCGAGCAGGGACAACTAGAAAAGGGACAAATCGATCACCGGTAATTTGGATATTTTTTTCTGCACCACCTAAGAAAAATACCACGCGACGCCACTGATTACACCTTCATAAATGATGGCTTCCTAATTTAATTGTTTTTACTGGTTACTTTATGTTTTAAAGTATTAAGTGTTAAAGTAATTAAAACAAGTATCATAGAGTGTGTAAAAAGAAAAAAAAACACATTTTTGTTATTCAACTGTGTTTATAATTAAAGCCATAATGATAAAGTTTTCACTTTTCAAATATTATACTTTAGAGAGTCATTTTTGTCCAAAAAGCTTAAAAGGCAAAATGACCTAAACATAACAACAAAACAAACGTAAGGGAAAAAAAAGTTGTAAAGTATTGCAACTGGTTCTGAAAATAGTTTTTAAATTAAATCTTGTTTAGCATCAATATAGTTCTTAATTTAGGGATTTTTATTTATTTTTTATTTTTTTATTTTTTGTAAACAAACTTAACTCAATTGATTTTAAATTATTTATCATTTTAACCATTATTATTTTAATACAGATTTAAAATTCGAAAATCCACTCTGCGGTTAAACTGAGTTATTGTTTTTTCTCAAGAATAATGAATTTTTTATTATCAATAACCTTTGTGGATTTGGATTGTGCCTTAATTATTTGTTTTAAACTATATATTTTTTTAATAGTTACCTTAACGAAGGTTTTTTAGGTGTAATATTTGAGTTTTAACACACTTAATTTCAACAGCATAAACTTAAGCTTGCTTTCACGCAAACTTTAATGTGTTGCATTTTGCACGCATTTGGAGCTATATTTAATTTGCGCGGTTTTGCTAAACGCGTTTGTTTAAACGAGCTTCTTGTTTTATCATAAGCCCCACAACCTTTGTTTTACCTTTTGGTGCATAAACTGTTTATTCTCTAATATAATTAGCTTATAATTTTTTTTTTTAATTTTAAAGTAGATGTACGTGGTCTGTTTAATAAGGTGTAATACTTAAACTGCAAAAAAAATTAAAAATAAGTTCTGCAATATAAAAAAAAGTAATTTTTTTTATTTTTGCTTTTTTGATATTAAAGATAATAAAATAATAGTTTTTCAATCGAAAATCTTAGTAATAGAGTTATACTTCTGTCTTTTTTAAAATAATGTGAATTTTTAATAAAGTTTTATATAAATAATTTATAAGTAGTTGTTTGCTGCTTAAGTACGCACTTTTGGGCTTAAATGCGGTTTGTTTATAAGTATACCAATACTTTTCCAGTATATAAACTACATAGGATAGGTCACTTTGTCAATTTTTTACTAAACTTTTTTCTCTTTACATGAAACTACTACCTAGTTGTTGTAAAGTATATATATATATCAAAGTCGACAAAAAAATACAAGTTCAATTATGGAACTCAAAAGAGTCAGCTGCAACTTCTCATTATCTTCAGTTATTAAAGAGCTCTTATTTTACATATTCTTAGTCGTACTTTTAAATTAGTGTAGTCCTTTTTTGAAGAGGATTATCACTTTTTTGAAGAGGATTTTGAACAAGATTATTACCCACCCGAGGACGCCATTGTGGGCTACTGGTGTTGGTGACCCAACATCTAAAGCCTCAGTTGGGTCAGGGTGACTTACTGTGGGCAGATAGTCAACCTGACCATTTTGTTCATACTTTTCCTGCAAGCGGGGTGACCTTCTAACAGGCTTATTTTCAGAACCCGCTGCAGGCAACTTATCATTAATATTCTCTAAGTTGGACATAGTACTATAACTAATTTATAAGTGCTAATTTGTAATTATCAGTGGGCAATATATATAAAACACTTAAAGCTACTCTAGGCTACTTTATATAAATCAGACAGACAGTTTTAAGTGATGAATCTTTTATATAAAACACAACAAGAAATACTAGCATATACAAAACTAAAAATTACTATGACAAAATTTTTAGAAACTACAAGCTATTTATACTATTTAAAAGACTTTAAACAATAAACTAAAAATCAAATAAAATATTTGTAAAGAAGAAACTTTAAAAGATTTAAAAAACTAACAAACTATAAACCTGGCTTAAATATTTAAATAATTAAATACCAGTTGAAATATTCACTTATAAAACAAAACAATGCTTACAATAAGCATTCAGAAAACAAGTTCAAAATGTTGTTGCTTCCAGCTGCACACCAAACAAACCAACTGTTTACAAATAAACTGACTTTCATTTTCTGATGTTTAGTTGCATCAGAATTAGTTTGCAACACATCAGATGATTCTCATTGGCTAGTGCAATGAAGCGTATCAAACTCAAAATATTCTCTGAGCTCAACTTTGAATAATGAATAATGCACGTACTCATTACATTAGCATCAGTTTAAAACAGATTTTTTACATTAATTCTCATGAGAGGGTTCATGTAAAATGTGTTAATTGGAAAGACTGCTATTTAATCAAATTATTTTTGTTGGTAGATAAGATAAAATTCATTACTACTTATCTGCAGAAGTAAGAATTTATGGCTTAAGTTTATTAGTTGATCAATGCTTAACAAATATATTTTGAGTTTCTCTTTAACTAATGTTGTGATAAGGAAATTTTTAAGAACATTCCAACTTTTTCTATTGCAGATTAATTAAATTGTGCAACCACATTGAACTTTAAGTGTTGTTGGCATTTTTAAATGGTACATGTTTTTCTCTATTAGACAAGTAGTATCAATCAATAAGCATATCATAAACTACACTTATAAAGTTTTTTGTAAAAAAATAGTCATTTTTCATGTTAACTTTTTGTTAAACGTAAATTAGAAGTAATAAAATTGGTTTATAAGTATATCAATACTTTACCAGTATATAAACTACATAGGATAAGTCACTTTGTCAATTTTTTACTAAACGTTTTTCTCTTTACATGAAACTACTACCTAGTTGTTGTAAAGTATAAATATATCAAAGTAGACCAAAAAAATACTAGTTCAATTGTGAAATTCAAAAGAGTCAGCTGCCATTCTCCTTCTCTTTAGTTATTAAAGAACTCTTATTATACATATTCTTAGTCATACTTTTAAATTAGCATCAGTTCAAAACAGGTTTTCTGCATTAATTCTCATGATAAGGTTCATGTTGAGTTTGTTAATTTGAAATTCTGATACTTCATCAAATTATTTTCATTGGCAGTTTAGATAAAATTTATTAAATTAAATGTTTTTCTCTAAACAGAAAAATACTGAATAGTCAAGTACGCTTATCACAAATTACTTAAAATCATTTTGTACAAACTATGTCTTGTTTAAGGCACTTAGACAACATAGCTCACATAACAAATAGTTGTTGATAGGTAATAAGTTAACTATAAGGTCTAGTTATTGATTAATTAATCAGCATCACTGAAAAAAAAAAATAAAGTTGTTCAGTTTTTTATTTTGAAAGTTCTGTTGAGTTGGTAGGAAGTTGATAAATTAGTTTTAATTTATAATAACATAACAATAGAACTACATTAAAACTTTTCATTTCACTGAATTGGCTTCTCAAAACGGCTAAGCTTTGATTAGAGAGTACATGCATCATAAATTATATTTGAAACATTTCAAAAATATTTCAAAATGTTTAGTTCTCTCAAAGGCGCATTCAAAAGAGTTACTTCTAAAATTACTTATGTAGCAAAATTGTAGCTTGAAATTTGTTTTATTCTTAATTAAATATATAATGTTTCAGTCATCATTTAAAGTTATAATTTTGTACAATTTGTATTTTAGTCAAAATATTTTATTTACTAGCTTTAAGTTTTCATTTTTAACATATAGTGTTTGTAGTGTGCTTTAAATTATAAAGGAAATTTGCAGACTGAGTATATTGATCAAAATTACTGTAATAACCGGTGTATTTAGAAAACTATTGTTGAAAATTACATAATAGAATTGAAAAACTGTGCTACAATATTTTTAAAATAGCAGAATAATGGTTTTTAATCTCATTCAAAATCTATAAAAAATATTTTATATTTGAAAATAATATTAAAACTATATTTAGTTCTAAAATGAAATGAGAATCAGCCAGAATATCATAAAAATCAAAACATCCTGAATTATCTTGAGCTTTCCTGATTCATCCTGATATTTTCAAAAATTGAAAAACCTGAGTTATCCTGTAAAGTTTCAACTCTGTTTTTGACTACAATAATCAATATTTGAAATGCTGTTCAATATAATTATTAGAATATTGACATATATTGGTAAAAAAATAAGTGTACTCCTATTATTAATTAAAGTTAAAATTATTAACAGAATATTTTGTTAAAACTTATAACCAAAAATATATTTATCAATAATTATTTATAAGTACACCTTCATAGTTGATTGCTTCCTAATTTAATTGTTTTTACTGGTTACTTTATGTTTTAAAGCATTAAGTGTTAAAGTAATTAAAACAAGTAAAATAGAGTGTTTAAAAAAACATTCTTGTTATTAAACAGTGTTTATAATTAAAGCCATAAAGTTTTAACTTTTCAAATATTATACTTTAGAGAGTCATTTTTGCCCAAAAAGCTTAAAAGGCAAAATGACCTAAACATAACAACAAAACAAACGTAAGGGAAAAAAAGTTGTAAAGTATTGCAACTGGTTTTGAAAATAGTTTTTAAGTTAAATACTGTTTAGCATCAATATAATTCTTAATTTAGGGATTTATATATTTTTTATTTTTATATTTTTTGTAAACAAACTTAACTCAGTTGATTTTAAATTGTTTTACATTTTAACCAATATTATTTTAATACAGATTTAAAATTCGAAAATCCACTCTGCGGTTAAACTGAGTTATTGTTTTTTCTCAAGAATAATGAATTTTTTATTATCAATAACCTTTGTGGATTTGGATTGTGCCTTAATTATTTGTTATAAACTCTAAATTTTTTTAATAATTACCTTAACGAAGGTTTTTTAGGTGTAATATTTGAGTTTTAACTAGTGATGTACCGGACCCACAATTTTGGGTCCGGCCGGACCCGGATCCGGACTTTTTTTTAAAATTAGAATCCGGCCGGAACCGGATCCGGACTATTTTTTCAAATTAGAGTCCGGCCGGAACCGGATCCGGACTTTTTTTTCAAATTAGAATCCGGCCGGAACCGGATCCGGACTTTTTTTTCAAATTAGAATCCGGCCGGATCCGGATATCAGACAAAAATGGCAATATCCGGCCGGACCCGGATAGTGAGTCCGGTACATCACTAGTATAAACTAGCCTGAGTCACAATGAGGTTTTTAAAAACTGAAAAAAAAAAGAAGTTTAATCTAATAATAAGTAGAACAGCTAGCCACAAGGTTTAAAAATTTAGGTGTTATTTACAATTTAAAATCTGTAATCAAGTTCTTGAAGAAAATATACTAGAAAACTACAAAATATTGAAAACTGGATCAGCTCAAACTCATTCAAAATGTAAAAGAAAACTAGCCTGAGTTTTTATAAAAAACTAAACTAGCCTGAGGCAGTCAAAGATTTTCTAAAATTCCCAAAAATTTTCAAACTAGCAGGGTTGCCACTGTTTAAGTCAATAAAACTAGCTAGAGTGAGTATAAACAAGCCTGAGTCAGAATGAGGTTTTTAAAAACTAAAAAAATTACTTTAATCTAATAATCAGTAGAACAGCTAGCAAAGATTGACAATTTGGTAGTAAAGTTGTGGACTGATTGTGGTACACATAACTTATTAGTACTACCCATCAGAATAAAATCCTACCTTATTTAATTAATATCTAACAAATACTAAATTCTAACTGAGACTACTTTCTATAATCAGACACGACAGTTTTGAGTGATGAATCTTTTATATAAAACACAACAAGAAATACTAGCATATACAAAATTATTAATTACTTTGGTAACACTTTAAAAACTGGAAGCTTTTTAAATCTATATCAAAAGACTTGAAACAATAAACTAAAAATTAAATAAAACTTTTAGTAAACAAGAAACTGTAAAAATTTTAATAAACTATTAAACTATAAACCTGGTTTAAATATTTAAACAATTAAACACCAGTTGAATTATCCACTTTTAAAACAAAATACTACTTACAATAAGCATTCACAAAAAAGTTCAAGATATTTTGTTGCTTCAAGCTGCACACCAAACTAACTAACTGCTTACATATAAACTGCCTGACATGTTCTGATGTTTTGTTGCATCAGTATTTAGTTTGAAACATTTCGTCATATGACATATAATGTATGACATATAACATTGGCTCGTACATTCAACTGTATTAGCTCTAAATATTCTCTGAACTCAACTTTAAACAGTAAATAATGCAAGTATTCATTCCAAAGTATCAATTTTACAACATATGTAAAGAGTTGCATTTCTGAAAGGTTTATTTCATACTTTAAATATAAACAAATGTAAATTAGTCACGTGTACAAAATGAGCCAATCACGGTCGGTGTTTAATTTTAATTGACGAAAATGACTCTTATTAATTTACACAGGGTTTGTTTTTGAAAAAATACTTTCAGTATGCTCTTTTTACTAACTAGGTCCAGGTCCGGCCGGATCTCTGTTAGGATCCGGCCGGAACCGGATCCGGACTATTTTTTCAAATTAGAGTCCGGCCGGAACCGGATCCGGACTTTTTTTTCAAACTAGAATCCGGCCGGAACCGGATCCGGACTCATTTTTCAAATTAGAATCCGGCCGGATCCGGATATCAGACAAAAATGGCAATATCCGGCCGGACCCGGACCCGGATAGTGAGTCCGGTACATCACTAGTTTTAACACACTTAACTTCAACAGCATAAACTTGAGCTTGCTTTCAAGCAAACTTTACCATGTTGCATTTTGCACGCATTTGGAGCTATTTTTAATTTGCGCGATTCTGCGTTTGTTTAAACGAGCTTCTTGTTTTATCATAAGCCCCACAACCTTTGTTTTACCTTTTTGCGCATAAACTGTTTATTCACTAATATAATTAGATTAGAAAAATTGTTTAGTTCTAAAGTAGATGTACGTGGTCTGTTTTTGATAAGTTATTATACTTAAATTGCAAAATAATTATATATAAAAGTTTGCAATATAAAAAAAAAGTAAAAGTCTTTTTTTTGTTTTATTTATATTGAAGATAATTGATTCTATTAAATAGAAAATTAAAGATAATTGAATAATAGTTTTTTAATCGAAAATCTTAATAATAGAATTATACTTCTGTCCTCAAACTATAACAGTTGCTAAATACAGACATTGTAACAGATTATTTTTATTCTAGGACGTGTATTTTGAACTTTTTATTAAAAATTGTAATCGTTGTGTAAGTTTACTAATAGTATATTAACCAATACATCTTTTAATACTAGTTGATTTGTTTAGTAGCTATACGAAATGTTTGTCGCTAGTTATTAAAAACAGGCTGATTTTACTAAAAAAAAATTGGACTTTTAATATTGAATATGAATTTTTTATATAATTTTATCTAACTAATTTATATACAGTTGTTTGCTGCTTGAGTACGCACTTTTGGGCTTAAATAAATTTTGTTAAAAATTGTTTGTTTTTACATAAACCTAAAAGCTCAACCGTTAAGTAACACTTTATAACACACTTTTTATAAATCTACCTACATTTTTACAATCAGCTTTCTGGTCCTAATGGTAATGGCAAGGTTAGTTATAATAGTTATGATATTAGTACTAAAAAATATAAATTTTTGGTGCAATAATAGTTTTTTTTTTACTTGCAGCAGACGACCTTTTCTAAAAATAGCGTGATCAAGTAGTTGTTATATAATTTAAAAGGTTAAATTTACGCTATATTATAATGATACATCTCGTCAATAAACTTTAACAAAACTAAATATTTTTCTATCATAGCACAAACTGTTAGTGGTTTATTTTCGTAGAATAAGAAATACGATGCAAGAACATCAAAAACAAACATTGCAACGGACAAAAAGAGTCTTTATTTGTTTTCTGTAAACCTTTTCTTAAGTATAATTCTGTTTTGTTCAGCCGACAAAGAATTGATGCAATTTTTAACAGATTTAGCACAATAAAGCACGATTTTTTTTTTATAACCCAGAAAATTAAAAGTCGTAATAGAAAGTTTATTGGAAAATTTTATCAGTTAAATTTGCTTTAAGTCCACACAGTGACTAAATATGCAAATACAGTGATCTAAAACTAAGTAAAAACACTAATCAAGTGTCATAAAATATTATTTTTTGTTATTTAAACCAATTTACCAACAGAAAACTAATGTATTACTTTTGTAAATTGCATTTTAATAATGAAACTTAGTACCTATTAAACACTTTAAAAAATACAAATAAATTAGTTTTATACTAAGTTTGATTTATTTAAGTCTGAGTTCTTACTTACTGCTTACATGACTAAAATTTTTTTAAAAATCAAACATATTTCAACTAAAATACTGATGTTTCAAATTCCGACAACTTAAACTCAAAAATTGTAATATTGACAATCTAAACTCGACAATTCAAACTTCGACCACTTAAATTCTAACAATTCAAGTTCTCCCATTACAAGTTCAAAAATTTAAAATTCCAATAGCTTAACTTTTAAAAGTTCAATTAATGAAAATTAAAATTACGACAGCTCAAATTCTGTCAATTAAAGTTCCAATATTCTAAATGCAACAATTCAATTTTGTTGATTGAAATTCTGACAGTTATGAACGACAACTAAAATTTTAATTTTTAAATTTCGTAATCTATGTGCGACAATTAAAACTCGACACGTCAATCTTTTTAAGTTCCATCTCAGACAATTAAAATCCGATATTTAATTTAGAAAAAACTCAAATTCCGACTACTAAAATTTATACAATTCAAATGCAACTTTTAAATTCGAACAAGTAAAGTTGCAAAAGTTTTAATCCGACAACACAAGCTCATACAATTTGAATTACGACATTTTGAGGTTGAACATTTTCAAAATATTGTTAAGATGTCTGGTAACCATCTTCTGGAAATTGCCTCAGATTCAGGTCTTTAACCGACAATGGGCGGGGACGCAGGGTATTGGGTATAGTTTTCAACTAGCAATAAACGCACCTCGGGTAAACCTTTTTAGCTGCTGCGCAAATTTCCGACTTAAAAACTTACACAACTGAGTTTGTCAGTTTCATTTCGATTGCTTTTAACTGCTTCTAAAGTAACATTTCTTAACTGTTACTAATCGACGTAAATAAAAGTGTTTGTTTCCAGTTTTTTTTTTCTCATCACTTTCAAACTAATTTACATCCAATACAAACCGGTTTTTTAAGGAAAAAAAAACTATTTGTGATTTATACTATTTTAGTATTAAGAAATTTAAACAGTTGTACGAAAACAAATTTTAGCTTTAAAACGCACTTTTTCATAGATTTTATTTTGATATAAAACTTTTAAAAATAAAAATTCAAAAAACTTATGTGATTATTATCTACTGTAGTATTGAGGTTTAAGTTATAATTATGTTTTAAAGTTTAAACGCAACTCTTAACGCACACAACATAAACCGGAGCTAGCATTTAAGTTCATTTTCACCGGAGCTCGCGTTAATGTACATTTTCAACGGAGCTAAAATAGTAATGCTTAGTTTGCGCAATTCTCCACGCGTTTGTACTAATGAGCATCTCGTACTAATAACTTATGCACAACTTAACTTTATCATGTGTTTTTGAATTGCATTTATTGCTTAAAGTATATATTAAATTTGATTAGGATCTAATAAGTTATATTCTTTTGTTTTTTTTTTTTTGAATTTAAACTAGTTATGCTTGATTATAAATCTAACTTGAAAATTTATGATACACTTACGTACATTTTATTTTCCTTAAAAGAGTGGTTTCAAATACAAAATGTTTCCATTAGAATAATAACAAAATCTTTATCAAAATGAAATCAAAAAATTTGATCTAAAAGCTAGCCTTTTACGGAAAATTTGCTTAAATAATTGTAATTTAAGTTGAATAACTGTTTTCTTAATGCTTTTCAAGTTTATTTACCTGTTTAAAGTATATAAATTCATACTTTATTAAGATAACAAAAATTACATTGTGAAACACTGCTGCAGGGATAAGCATCAAGGTACGCATCTTGAAATCAAGCGGAACCCTATTAAGACTATTTTTACCTTTTCCTCACCAGGTGGTAGCTAGTTTCTGCTAATATTTATTAATGATAAAATCTTTTTTAGGTTAAAGTTAAACTTATTCTTTTATAGATTTGTCGTATATCAAAATAATAACAATATTTATTAAAATTTTTGGTGTAATTAAATGACATGAAAAAACTTTTTATTTTTATTTTTTTATTTTAATTAATTTCAAGATTTATCCTTTACAAAAGTGAATTTAAAGTCTGATGTTCTTACTATAAATAATATTTTGTAAAAACGTTAAAACAAAGTGTTATTAGACAAAAACGTTTTTTACGTAATTAGGGTTGCAAAAGTCTAAAGTTCAGCTGTTACTTTTGTTCTTTTAAATTTTTCGCATATTTACTTTTTAATTTACTTTTCAAGATCATAAAAGTTACGAAAAAAAAATTGCTTGGAACTCAAATTACAAAGCTTTGTTGTAGTTTTTCAAATTTAAAACTCAAACTATTTGAAAAAAAAAACATCATACAAAAATATCTTTCCATGTATTTTTTTCAATTATGACACAGCAACTTTTTGCGAAATGTGAAATATCAGTGTAAGTAGAATTTATTTATAATTAATTAATTGAATTAATCTTACAGTGTAACTAAGCTTCTTAATAGCTTGTGTTATAATATTTTTTTTTATTAAAAAAGAAGAATATTTTGCCGCACGTTGTTTTATAGTTATAAACGTATTGTCTATTCAAGCACTACAAAATAATTTACTCAACTAAAAGTCAACGTAAAGTGAGATATTTCTCCACATCAATCAAGGGTTTGCAGACATAAAGAGGTCGCGGACCAGTCATTAAATTAAAAGTACCCGCAGACTGAAGTTTTAGTTTTTACGCTTTTTCGGAATATTTATGTAAGATAATAAATTCCGTTAAAATTGCATAAGAATTTTTTGCCGTTCATCTTAGATCACATTACAAGTAAATTAAGGTACGTTAATGCCAACTAGGGTGAATCTAGGGTGAGTTAAGCTTAGCTTGGTTTTTTGTGCGTGGAAAATCACATAAAAAGGCAGCACAAAAAAAGGTTTCTTCATTAATTCTCATGAGAAGGTTCATGTTGAATTTCTTAATTGAAAATTTTGATATTTATTCAAATTATTTTCATTGGCAATTTAGATAAAATTCATTATATTAAATGTTCTTCTTAAAACATAAAAGTACTGATTAGTCAAGTACGCTTATCACAAATTGCTTTAAAACATTTTGTACAAACTATGTCTTGTTAAAAGCACTTAGACAAAATAGCTTACATAACAAATAGTTGTTGAAAGGTAATAAATTAACTATGAGGTCTAGCTTTTAATTAATTAATTAGCACCACTTAAAAAAAAACAATTTTAAAGTTGGTCAGTTCTTATTTTAAAAGTTCTGTTGAACTTGTAGGAAGTTGATAAATTGAGTTCATAATAACATAACAATAGAACTACATCAAAACTTTTCATTTCACTGAATTGGCTTCTCAAAACGGCTAAGCTTTGATTAGAGAGTACATGTATCATAAACTATATTTGAAACATTTCAAAAATAATACAAAATGTTTAGTTCTCTCAAAGGCGCAGTCAAAAAGAGTTACTTCTAAAATTACTTATGTAACAGAGTTGTAGCTTGAAACTTGTTATATTCTTATTTAAATATACAATGTTTCAGTCATCATTTTTAGTTATATGTTGGACAATTTGTATTTTAGTCAAAATATTTTTTACTAGCGTTTAATTTTTTTATTAAACATAAAGTGTTTGTAGTGTGCTTTAAATTAAAAAGGAAATTAGTAGATTGACTTTTAATTAAAATTATGTAATGACTGGTGTATAAAGAAAGTTATTGTTGGAAGGTACATAATATAAATGAAAAACTTTGCTGTAATATTTTTAGTTTAGCATAAAATTTCTATTTAACCTCATTAAATATCTATTAAAAGTTGTCCTTAGATTTACAAAATATTAAAACGATTTTTGGTTCTAAACAATACAAAATAAAGTGAATCAGCCAGCGTTTCATAAGACAATCTAAATTATTTTGAGCTTACCTGATTCATCCTGATATTTTCAAAAATTGAAAAAATCTGAGTTATCCTGAATAAGTTTCAACTCTGTTTTTAACTACAATAATCAATATTTGAAATGCTGTTGAATATAATTATTTGAATATTGACATATATTTGTAAAAACGAAGTGTACTCTTCTTAATAAATAAAATTAAAGTTGTTAAGAGAATATTTGGTTAAAATTTATAATTAAAAATCTACTTATCCATATTTATTTATAAGTACACCTTCAAAAACGATGACTTTCTAATTTAATTATTTTTACTGGTTACTTTATGTTTTAAAGTATTAAGTGTTAAAGTAATTAAAACAAGCATCATAGAGTGTGTATAAAGAAAAAAAAACATATTCTTGTTATTCAACTGTGTTTATAATTAAAGTCATAATGATGAAATTTTAATTTTTCAATAATATACTTTAGAGAGGCATTTTTACCAAAAAAGCTTAAAAGGCAAAATGACCTAAACATAAAAACAAAACAAACGTAAGGGAAAAAAATTGTAAAGTATTGCAACTGGTTTTGAAAATAGTTTTTAAATTAAATATTGTTTAGCATCAATATAATTCTTAATTTAGGGATTTATATTTATTTTTTATTTTTTGTAAACAAACTTAACTCAATTTATTTTAAATTATTTTACATTTTAACCAATATTATTTTAATACACATTTAAAATTCGAAAATCCACTCTGCGGTGAAACTTGTTTTTTCTCAAAAATAATGAATTTTTTATTATCAATAGCCTTTGTGGATTTGGATTGTGCCTTATCTATTTGTTTTAAACTCTATATTGTTTTAATAGTTACCTTAACGAAGGTTTTTTTTAGGTGTAATATTTGAGTTTTAATACAATTAACTTCAACAGCATAAACCTAAGCTTGCTTTCACGCAAACTTTACGGTGTTGCATTTTGCACGCATTTGGAGCTATATTTAATTTGCGCGATTCTGCTAAACGCGTTTGTTTAAACGAGCTTCTTGTTTTATCATAAGCCCCACAACCTTTGTTTTACATTTTGGTGCATAAACTGTTTATTCTCTAATATAATTAGATCAGAAAATTTATTTAATTTTAAAGTAGATGTCATGGTCTGTTTAATAAAGTGCAATACTTAAATTGCAAAAAAAATTAAATAGAAGTTCTGCAATATAAAAAAAAGTAAAATTTTTTTATTTTTGCTTTTTTATAATATAGATAATAAAATAATAGTTTTTCAATCGAAAATCTTAGTAATAGAGTTATACTTCTGTCTTTTTTAAAATAATGTGAATTTTTAATAAAATTTTATGTAAATAGTTTATAAGTAGTTGTTTGCTGCTTAAGTACGCACTTTTGGGCTTAAATGCGTTTGTTTGTAAGTATATCAATACTTTTCCAGTATATAAACTACATAGGATAGGTCACTTTGTCAATTTTTTACTAAACTTTTTTCTCTTTACATGAAACTACTTTCTAGTTGTTGTAAAGTATATAAATATCAAAGTAGACAAAAAAAAATACTAGTTCAGTTATGGAACTCAAAAAGTCAGCTGCCATTCTCCTTTTCTTTAGTTATTAAAGAGCTCTTATTTTACATATTCTTAGTCATACTTTTAAATTAGTGTAGTCCTTTTTTGAAGAGGATTATCATTTTTTTGAAGAGGATTTTGAACAAGATTATTACCCACCCGAGGACGCCATTGTGGGCTACCGATGTTGGTGACGCAACATCTAAAGCCTCAGTTGGGTCAGGGTGACTTACTGTGGGCAGATAGTCAACCTGACCTTTTTGTTCATACTTTTCCTGCAAGCGGGGTGACCTTTTAACAGGCTTATTTTCAGGACCCGCTGCAGGCAACTTATCATTAATATTCTCTAAGTTGGACATAGTACTATAACTAATTTATAAGTGCTAATTTGTAATTATCAGTGGACAATATATATAAAACACTTAAAGCTACTCTAGGCTACTTTATATAAATCAGACAGACAGTTTTAAGTGATGAATCTTTTATTTAAAACACAACAAGAAACACTAGCATATACAAAACTATAAATTACTATGACAAAATTTTTAGAAACTACAAGCTATTTATACTATTTAAAAGACTTTAAAAAATAAACTAAAAATCAAATAAAATATTTGTAAAGAAGAAACTTTAAAAGATTTAAAAAACTAACAAACTATAATCCTGGCTTAAATATTTAAACAATTAAATACCAGTTGAAATATTCACTTATAAAACAAAACAATGCTTACAATAAGCATTCAGAAAACAAGTTCAAAATGTTGTTGCTTCCAGCTGCACACCAAACTAACCAACTGCTTACAAATAAACTGACTTTCATTTTCTGATGTTTAGTTGCATCAGAATTAGTTTGTAACACGTCAGATGATTCTCATTAGCTAGTGCAATGAAGCGTATCAAGCTCAAAATATTCTCTGAGCTCAACTTTAAATAATGTATAATGCAAGTATTCATTACATTAGCATCAGTTTAAAACAGATTTTTTACATTAATTCTCATGAGAAGGTTCATGTAAAATGTGTTAATTGGAAAGACTGCTATTTAATCAAATTATTTTTGTTGGTAGATAAGATAAAGTTCATTACTACTTATCTGCAGAAGTAAGAATTTATGGCTTAAGTTTATTAGTTGATCAATGCTTAACAAATATACTTTGAGTTTCTCTTTAACTAATGTTGTGATAAGGAAATTTTTAAGAACATTCAACATTCTACTTTACTTAAGATTTAAGAAAAATTTTCATTCTATTAAAAATACGAACCATGTAAATAAATATGACTCAAACATTCTTAATGACAGTATAAACTTTGTCTTATATAAGTAAAATAAAAATACCTAACATATAAGCCAAAATTATCACTTTTATTTCGAGAGTTTAGAAAAAATTAAAACTCGTTAATAAAATAATGGTTACTAATTATACTTTTTAGAGTTTTGTTCAGTCTGTTTTGGTAGTTTTTAAAAATAATTTGAAAAGCACTAGTTCGGCCCGGCATGCGAAAAATTAAAACATTTTGAAATCGACTTATTCAAACTATTGGCAAACATTAAAATTACAAACTATATATCCAGATTCAAAAAACCCTAAAAAACGACCTAAAAAATATTCTATCAAAAAACAAAATGATACTATTTGCGGCCAAGACTAGAAACCTCTACCAAACAGACCCGAAATTCTACAAAAACTTGTTATTGACAACCTCACCAAAAACAATAAGGTCAAAAATGATAATTTAATTGACATTATAAACTCTGATTCAAAAAGGATCATATTTGAAAAAAAAAACAACAAAATACCGAAATACACAAATTCCGATGCGTTTGTCACTATAAAAGACCACAGACCCAAATTTCCGTTTGAAACAGAATGCAGAACATTTAACCTTCGAAAAAACCAACTTGGACTGCTAAGCAAAGTAATACTAGAAAGAGTTATTAATGACAAAAGATGGAAGTCGGAACTAACCCAATGGAAGAACTCATATGAAGTGTTAGAATGGTTTAATAATATTGACAATATAAAAAATAAGTACTTTGTTAACTTCGACATTAAATTTTTTATCCTAGCATCAGTCATGAACATTTATCTGAAGCCATAAAACTCGCAAAAAACTTCACAGAAGTAAAAAACGAAAACATAAAGCTAATAGAACACACATGTAAAACAATTGTCATATATGATAGTACAACTGAGTTGCTCCTGCTCGAGTTTTTTTCTTGAATTGCTCCTGCTCGAGTTTTCCCTACTCGAGTTACCTCTGCTTGAGTATTCTCTCGTCGATATTCTTATGCTCGAGTTTAACTTGTTTTATTGTTCTCACGTAGAAGTAAATTTTAAACAACGATCATGATTTAATTCACATGGTGCTGAAAGCTCATGCAGCTCCAAACTTCAATTTTTCAAAAGTTTTTTATCGAAAACTTGTAAACATTTAAGATGCAGCTGACACAGATTGAGCTTGCAGAAAATTTTAAGAACATTTTCAACTTCAAATATACATTTGAAAAAGACTAATTTAGCATGGAAATTAACGACGTTCATGTACACATTTGGCTGTATGTTTCGTACAACTCTATAATAACATAACTTTCCTATTTTTAAAGTATTGTAAAAAAAAACATTATATCATTTTAAAGCTCATTTTCTCAACTTTAAATAAAGTTACTTTGACGTAGTTTTGGGTTGTACAGCTGAAGCAGGGGCACATTCAAAGCAGCGTGTTTAAAGTAATAAACTCTAAAAATAACAAACTAATTTAGCATATTTCTTTATTTTTTTTAGTTGAGCTACAGCTCCAGCGTTCCACCCCACGCGACGCCCCTGGTATTAGTGGTAGTTATCAACTAGCAACAAAAGCACCTCGGATAAACCTTTATAGATGCTACAAAAGTGTTTGACTTTAAAATTTACACAACTCAGTTTGTAAGTTGCATTTCAACTGCTTCTAAAGTTAATTTACAAAACTGTTATTAATTTTCATAAATAAAAGTTTTCGTTTCGAGTTTTTTTTTGTTTTAACACCACTTTTAAACCAATACACATTCAATACATGCCGGTTTATTAATCTGAAACTATACACACAAATATATAACGTAAAAAAGCAATTTATGATTTATATTGTTTAAGTATTAAGCAAGAAATTTTAAACAATGGTACTAAAACAAGTTTTAGCTTAAAAACGCCTTATTTTTTGTACATCTAAATCAATTTAAAACTTTTTGATTAAAAAAAAAAATAAATTGAATTGTAATAAACTTACGCGATTATTATCTATTGTAGTGACTGAGGTTTTAGTTATAGTTAAGTTTTAAATTTAAATGCAGCTCTTAACGCACGCAAAACAAACCGGAGCTCAAAATGATGTTCATTTCAACGGAGCTCACATTAACGTTCATTTTTACCGGAGCTAAAAGATTACTCCTTATTTTGCGCAACGCTTCACGCATTCATTTAAATGAGCAGCAATAGTGTTTGTTTTACAGCTTATGTAAAACATTTACTTAACCTTTGCGTTTTTGAACCCCATTCATTATTAAAATTCTATATTAATTTTTGTTAGTAGTTTATAAGTTGTACTAATTTTGCTTTTATGTTTTAGTCAATTGTGCTTGAAAATAAAATTTACCTAGTAATTTTATGATATACTTATATACACTTTATTTATATTTATATGAGTGAATTTAAATACAAATATTATTAACTATTAAAATAACTATCAAAACAGTAGCAAGATAAAATTACAAAATGTGATCTTTTTAAACTTTCGTTTTACGGAAAGCTTGCTTAAATGATTGTTTTTTAAGTTAAATAATTTTTTTCTTAATGCTTTTCAAGTACTTTTACCTGACTAAAGTGTATTTATATTTCGTTTTATATTCGATTCAGAATAACAAAAGGTACATTGTGAAATACTACAGTAGGGATATGCATCTTATAAGGTTTGCACCAAAGTATGCATTTTGAAACCAAGCCCATTTGAGTACCTTAAACTTTTGAGACAACTTTTAACTATTCCTCACCGACTGGTAGCTAATATTTGCTAATATTTATCAATAATACAATCTTTTTTAGGTAAAAGTTGAACTCATTTTTTAATAGATTTGTCGTATTTGGGTAGAATATATTAAAATAATGATAATTATAATCAAAATCTTTGGTGTAACTAAATGTCATTGAAAAACTTTTTATTTTTATTTTTTAATTTAAATTATTTTCGAGCTTTATCCCTGACAAAAATGACTTTAAAGTCTAATATTCTCACTGTAAATTTAGTTTTGTAAAAATTTTTAATTAAAAAGTTCTGAAACAAAATGATCTTTTACGTAACTAGGGTTGAAAAAGTTTAAAATTCAGCTGTTACTTTTGTTTTTTTACACGTTCTGCTAAATTACCTATTAATTTACTTTTTAAGATCATAAAAGTGAAAAGAAAATAATTAAGCTTGAAACTCAAACTACAAAGCTTTTTATGAAAAGCTTAAACTATTTTAAAATAAGTACATCTTTCTAATAAAAGCTTTCTATGTAATTTTTTTTTCAATTATGATACAGAAACTTGTTGCGAAATCTGAAATATTAGTTTTAAGTTAATATATTTTTTGATTGATAAATTGAATAAATTATGTAGTGTTACTAAGCTACTTATTAGCTTGTGTTATACTCAAATTTTGAATTAAAAAAGAAGAATATTTTGTCGCATGTTATTTTTTAGTTATATACGTATTGTCTATTCAAGCACTACAAAACAATTTACTTAACTAAATCTCAACGTAATTTGAGATATTTCTCCACATCAATCAAGGGTTTGCAGACATTAAGAGGTCGCAGTTCAGGCATTGAACTAAAAGTAAGTAAAAACACGCAGACTTAAGTTTTAGTTTTTACGCTTTTTCGGAATATTTATGTAAGATAATAAATACGTAAAAACTACATAAGACTTTTTTGCTGTTCATCTTAGATCACGTTACAGTAAATTAGGGCACATTAATGCTAACTAGGATGCATCTGATGCCCCGACCTTAGAGTTAAGCTTAGCTTGATTTTTTGTGCGTGGAAAATCACATAAAAAGACAGCACAAAAAAAAGCTTTCTAGTTTTAACTACTGTCGTGCTGTTTTATCTTTTCCGAATACAACCCCTTCGTAAAATATATGGAACTTTGAAATTTAGCATCTAGTTTTTCGCTGAATATTTTTTGACATGTAGCAATCATCACAGAAACTAATTTTACGCTTTTTCAGAGTACTTGAAGAAAGTTTTGTGGATGCAATTAAAAGCTTTTGTACTTTTTTTATTTTTTTATTATTTTTAGCTTTTTTGAGAAAATCAAGATGTTCATTAATGAAATAATCTTTAAACCTTCAGAAAAAATTTGTTCATATTTGACATTTCAAAACAAACTAGATCCTATCCTAAAAAGCAGTCAAACTTTAAATAACTAACTTTATGAAAATTACAAAATAAAACACATTTTAAACTAAAATAAAAAAAAATAAATTAAAAATTGCTATTGAGAACTACAGTTTTTAAAAAAGAAACTAAGTTTCAATATACTTATATTTTTCTAATACAATTTAATAAAACTTTCTTTTTACTAAATACACTTTTAGGGACAAATTCAGGGTAAAAATGTGTGTCCAGCAAACTTAGTTTCATAATACTTATAATTTTTTTAAGTTAATTCAATAGAACCTTCTTTTTACTAAATACAATTTTAGGGAAAAATTTGGGGTATAACTGTATATCCAGCAGAGCAGACTATGTATTAAAAATTTATATTACTATATTTTCGTTTTTTATTAATTTTTTTATATCAATCATTTTTTCATAATAATAATAGCTTTAATTTTCTACATTAGTTTTCTACATAATAAACAACTTTTTAATGTTTTGAAAATATTTTTTTGTTTGATATTTGAAAAAAAAAGCATTTTTTATAAAAAATCAAAAAAAATGTTTTACATTTTGTTATTTGGTCATACATTTATTGTAATTTGTATTTTTAATAAAGTATTAATAAAGGTCACATAATTACATCACAATTTTAATTCAGCTTTCCAAGTTAAAAAGCTAGTCCAATCAAAACCTAGTTAGTGCTGGTTGTGCGTAACTTTTAAAAAAAGGTAGTTTACAAAACAGGAAAAAGTTCATAAAATTTTGACCAACATATAATTTGAAAACTACTTTGTTTCTGTTTCTCGTATGAATTTTAAGTCCCATTGCTTTTGTGCTGTTACGATTTTAATTCAACTTCTTGTGTGGATCAATTTAGTCAATCACTTAAGAAAATTACACTTTTACAAAATTTGCTCTACCAGCTTTTAAGTTGTTTCATTTAGCTCCAGCTCCAAAAACACCGGAGCCAGATTTTCTAGAATGGTGGCGCCATATTCAACCGGAGGTGCTTGACAACACAATTCATCTTGTAAACTTAAAATGACTTTTTAGGCAACTGAAACAATCTGAAGTCAGATTACAGTTGAAGGTAACTTCTGGACCCAGACAAGGTTAGTTTTTATACACATTGTAACATTTTAAATTTTATTTATCATGAATTTATTTATTATCTTATTATTTGTCTAACATTAAATTACATAGTTTGTAGTAGTAGTCTTCAAACTTTCCAATAGTGGTTTACACAAAATTACTAATCAATAATTTATGCGCACCTTAAATTATTAACAACAAATAACTTTTATAAAATACTCTTTTTTTGATAAAAATCTTAAAATGTAAGCAAGATACTGAAATCTATCAATTTATGTTTTGTCCAGCTTTTTGTAGAAAAAAAAAACTTTGGAAATATTATTTTAATAGTATTTTTAACTCTAGAACATATTCTGAGCACAGTAGAATAAGGTAATTTCCTAGTATGATGTCGCACCAATATCAAAGTAAAAGTATTACACAAGATAAGACAAGTATAGAGTTGAAAAGCTCTAAACCAGGGGTTGGCAGGTCAAAAAGGAACGTTTTTTTGTGCTTTAAAAAACATATTTAAAGACAATTTTTTTGAACAAAAAAATCTAGGCGATAGAATATCCTTTAAATATAACACTAAAATTTTATTTTTTGTTTTCGAAAATATTAGTATATTAAACTAGTTGAATAAAAATTTTAATGTGGCCCCCGGGCCGCAGTTTGCCTACCCCTGCTCTAAACCTTAACTAGAATAATTTAATGAAAGAAAAAAGACCATTGGTCTGTAGTACAGTGTTGAGTAACATATATACATAATTTTTAATTTGAATTCATAAAAAAATGTTAATTTAAACTTAATTGTAAAAAAACTATTTTGACACATCCTTGTTCTACTTAATACAAAAATTATAGATCATCACTATGCAATTAAAAGCAATAACCTGAGTATTAAGATTTTTTTCAATCAAAATTAATTTTCTTGTTCCTAGGTATATTTTCTACGTAATACAGAGTTGCCACTTTACCTGGAACAATGGAAAAACCTTGAAAAACTTGAAATTCATTAATTTAGGCAAAAATAACCTGGAAAACCTGGAATTTGAGAATTTTGATAAAACCTAGAGTTTTAACAATTTTCACATGTTCAGTAGTAAAATTTTGATTTGACTCAAAAAATCTATCACATAAATAAAAAAAATTTGTCATCATTAACACTTTTTTTGTTAAAAAACATATTTAAAGTAGCTTAACATTATCTTTTTAATTTTTTTATACTATTTATCACAGTTTCTTACCTTAGACATAACTTTAAACTAAATATAGACCCAAAAATGTGTACTTTTAAAAACCTGGAAGAAATTTTGAAAACCTGGAAAATATTTGAAAAAACAAGTGGCAACCCTGATAATAGCATCATTAACTTTTTTTCTAGTTCTTTTAAAAACTAATTATAATATTATAAAAAAGTTTTTAAATGCATAGTGTTAATTTTCTTTTTGTATAAAATAGATAAAGTAGGGGTCTTTAAATTTTTAAAACAAGTTTTGTTTCAAAACTAAGGGGGCCATGGGGAGTTAGTATTACCTTATTGGAAAAACATTTGTTTTGTGTGAGAACTTAGTTCTGCATCAATGGTTAAATTGCCTAAATGTGGTTTACAATGCCTAATTAGAATATTATATATAAAATGTAGCTTTAAAAGTTGATTAAATTTAAATTATTAATTAATTTGTACTAAGTTTAATAAAAAAATACATAAAAAAGTTAAAACTAACCTTAAGTTAAATGAAGATATATTCATAAAATAGTATACAATATGTAACCTCTTCAAAAATATAAAGCAAAAAATAAAAAGTGAAAATATTATCTTTGAAGTAATACTTTATTTAAAACTAAAATTTTTATTCAAACATGTATATTGGGTTTCAAAATAACCTTAAATCTGAAAATTTAGACAAAAAAAACCTGGAGTTAGCGATATAAAAAAAAAACTAGAACTTTGAACAAAATCTATAGACCTTGAATTTTCAACTGTTTTTATATGTAAAGTAACAAACTTTTAATTCAATACAAACATCTGTCAACAAGTTAAACTTTTTTTTGATTAAAACTATTTAAAAAAAACACACATTTAAACTAGCTTTACAGTATCTTAACAATGATTTTATACTATTTAAGACAGTTATTTTACTTTAATTTTAAATTTGATCTAAAAATGGATAAAACAAACTTATTTTTTAAAATCTTGGAAGAAACTTACATTAAACCTTTTTCAACCCTGTTTATAAGTTTATTATTTATTTACAAACTGTAAAATCATAAAGAATACTGGTTTTATTTGAACATAAAAGATAAACTTCTATTGTTAAGGTCTTTTTGTTTTTAGTTTTGTGCTTTTAGCTATCAAAAAGTAGTAATTAGAAACTTAAATGTTTGATGTCTTATAATTTATTTTAATTTTTGTTGGTTAAATTGGTATGATAGGTTGAAAAAATTAAAAAATCAACTTTATCAGTATCAACTTTAAACAAGGTTGCCAGATACATACTAAGTGTACTCATAACTCAAGACAGTTTAAAAATATCATTATGACTCAGCTTGAGTCAGGCTAGCTTGATTAAAAAAACTCAGGCTAGTTTTTTTCTAGAACTTAAATGAGATTTAGTTGTTCCAGTTTGATATTTTATATTTTATCACCAATTTTTTTAGTAATTTTAAAAATACTGTATAAATAAAAACAATTGTTTTTGTTTTTATGAACTTAAAAAGTCCTAGAATGATTCAGGACAATCTAAAGTCACTAAAGACAGTTTTTAGTAACTTAAAATGGTTTTTTGACTCAAAGAGTGGCAACCCTGTTTTAATTGTAGCTTAAATTTAAGTAGAGTTTGTATTGTTAATTATTTAAAATAAAACATTTATACAGAAACTTTCAGGACTAGTTTTAAGATATTAAAATTAAATCAATCAATTATTTTTTTTTTTAAGTTGTCCAAAACTGAGATAACAAAAATTTTTTTAAAACAGAAATTAAATTTAAATTTTTAATTTATGCTGTTTACTAGAAATGTATATAAGAAATAAACTACAGTCAATAAAATAATATTAAGTAAATACAAAAAGTCAAGCAATACAATTTTTTTTGTTACATAATGTTTGCATTTAAAAAAAAAAACATCTTTCAAAATTTTTGTTCATTGTAATGTTTTTGAGTATACCATTTCTTATCTTTAGACTTAGTTGGGATTTAGTCTAAAAGTTAATAATAATTACTCAGGGTTGCCACACATTCAGGATACTCAAGGATAACACAAAATACTGAAAAAAAAAATTCTTAAGATAACTCAGGATAGTTTGATTTTTTTAACTCAGGATGATTCAAGCTAGTTTGATTTTTTTAATTAAAGATGACTCAGGCTAGTTAAATTTAATATAAAAATATCTCAAGATAGTTTTTAGATTTAAGTATCCCAAGTAGGTTTTTTGTAGATTTTCAATGAGACTTAGTAGATTTATTATCAATATTTTGTTTTTTTTTTGTAACTAAGTTTGTTGAAAAATTGAAAGTATTTTTTTAAGGACTTTAAGATCTCAGGGTGACTAAGGACTGTTAAAAGCCACTCAGAACAGTTTTTTAAACTCATGGAAAGGCAATCTGTTACTAATAAAAATAAAATGTTTTGGTTTTCTTGAGTAGTGTATTGTTTGTAATATTAATTATAATACATTTACAAACTAAAAGAAGTAAATATGTTTAAACTCCTATATATTTTTAGTTTTATATTTTAAATAAGTACACAAAAATACATACCTGGTAGTTTTGCTGTTTTTAAATTGATTGATAATAAAAAATTCCATGTAACAGTTATTTTAATAGAATTGTAACTGGTGGTATCTAAGACAACTATGAAAAAATATTAATAGTAAGTTTATTAATTAGAAATATAATAAAATTATGAAAATAATTAAATATTAAATAAATCATATTCTAATTTTATATTTCAAATTATAAGTTTATAAAGTTAAATGTATTAAAATTAAAACCCAATATTTTATGGTCCTATAAACTGATAAAGAGTTAGTAGATTATTTATCTAGATAAACTGCTTCAACATTAGTACAAAAGGCAGATACTTGATTCATCCTCAAGTTTTTAGTCATGAAATGTTTTGATAAATTTTATATTAAATTTTCAAGTTAATGTCTAAAAATTTTATTTTAGCCTAACTACACTTATACATGCTTTTAATTTTTAAATTGTACTACATAACTTAATTTTTTTTTCAAAACCTGTTGCAATACTTTACAACTTTTTTTTTCCCTTATATTTGTTATATATATTTCCCTTATATATTTCTAACCCGCTATCATTTCTAACCCGCTATCATTTCTAACCCGCTATCATTTCTAACCCGCTATCATTTCTAACCCGCTATCATTTCTAACCCGCTATCATTTCTAACCCGCTATCATTTCTAACCCGCTATCATTTCTAACCCGCTATCATTTCTAACCCGCTATCATTTCTAACCTGCTATCATTTCTAACCCGCTATAATTTCAACGCACTATCATTTCTAACCCAGTATCATTACTAACCCGCTATCACTTTTAACCCGCTATCACTTTTAACCCGCTATCACTTTTAACCCGCTATCACTTTTAACCCGCTATCACTTTTAACCCGCTATCACTTTTAACCCAATCACTTTTAACCCAATCACTTTTAACCCAATCACTTTTAACCCAATCACTTTTAACCCAATCACTTTTAACCAGATCACTTTAACCAGATCACTTTTAACTAGTGATGTACCGGACCCACAATTTTGGGTCCGGCCGGACCCGGTTCCGGACTTTTTTTTTAAATTAGAATCCGGCCGGAACCGGTTCCGGACTTTTTTTCAAATTAGAATCCGACCGCAACCGGATCCGGACTTTTTTTTCAAATTAGAGTCCGGCCGGAACCGGATCCGGACTTTTTTTTCAAATTAGAATCCGGCCAGATCCGGATATCAGACAAAAATGGCAATATCCGGCCGGACTTGGATAGTGAGTGCGGTACATCACTAGAATAAACTAGCCTGAGTCAGAATGAGGTTTTTAAAAAATGAAAAAAAAAGAAATTTAATCTAATAATAAGTAGAACAGCTAGCCACAAGGTTTACAAATTTAGGTGTTATTTACAATTAAAAGTCTGAAATCAAGTTCTTGAACAAAATACACTAGAAAATTACAAAATATTTAAAACTGGATCAGCTCAAACTCATTCAAAATCTAAAAGAAAACTGGCCTGAGTTTTTATATAAAACTAAACTAGCCTGAGGCAGTTCAAGATTTTCTAAAATTGCCAAAAATTTTCAAACTAGCAGGGTTGCCACTTTTTAAGTCAATAAAACTAGCTAGAGTGAGTATAAACAAGCCTGAGTCAGAATAAGTTTTTAAAAACTGAAAAAATTACTTTAATATAATAATCAGTAGAACAGCTAGCAAAGGTTGACAATTTGGTAGTAAAGTTGTGGACTGATTGTGGTGCACTTAACTTATCAGTACTACCCATCATAATTAAATCCTACCTTATTTAATTAATATCTAACAAATACTAAATTCTAACTGAGACTACTTTCTATAATCAGACACGACAGTTTTGAGTGATGAATCTTTTATATAAAACACAACAAGAAATACTAGCATATAAAAAATTATTAATTACTTTGGTAACACTTTAAAAACTGGAAGCTATTTAAATCTATATCAAAAGACTTAAAACAAAAAATTAAAAATTAAATAAAACTTTTAGTAAACAAGAAGCTGTAAAATTTTTTAATAAACTATTAAACTATGAACCTGGATTAAATATTTAAACAATTAAACACCTGTTGAAATATTCACTTTTAAAACAAAACACTACTTACAATAAGAATTCACAAAAACGTTCAAGATATTTTGTTGTTTCAAGCTACACACCAAACTAACTAACTGCTTACATATAAACTGCCTGTCATGTTCTGATGTTTTGTTGCATCAGTATTTAGTTTGAAACATTTCGTCATATGATTCTCATTGGCTCGTACATTCAACCGTTTTAACTCTAAATATTCTTTGAGCTCAACTTTAAACAATAAATAATGCAAGTATTCATTCCAAAGTTTTCAATTTTACAACATATGTAAAGAGTTGCATTTCATAAAATGTTTATTTCATAGTTTAAATGTAAAAAAATGTAAATTAGTCACATGTTCAAAATGAGTCAATCAGGGTAGGTGTTTTATTTTAACTAACGAAAATGACTCTTATTAATTTACTCAGGGTTTGTTTTTGAAAAAATACTTTTCAGTATGCTCTTTTTCACTAACTAGATCCGGACTTTTTTTTCAAATTAGAATCCGGCCGGACCCGGACTTTTTTTTCAAACTATAATCCGGCCGGAACCGGATCCGGACTTTTTTGTCAAATTAGATTCCGGCCGGATCCGGATATCAGACAAAAATGGCAATATCCGGCCGGACCCGGATAGTAATTTCGGTACATCACTATTTTTAACCCGATCACTTTTAAACCGATCACTTTTAACCCGATCACTTTTAACCCGATCTTTTTTAACCCGATCTTTTTTAACTCGATCACTTTTAACCCGATCACTTTTAACTCGATCACTTTTAACTCGATCACTTTTAACCCGATCACTTTTAACTCGATCACTTTTAACCTGATCACTTTTAACCCGATCACTTTTAACCCGATCACTTTTAACCCGATCACTTTTAACCCGATCACTTTTAACCCGATCACTTTTAACCCAATCACTTTTAACCCAATCATTTTTAACCAAATCACTTTTAACTCAGTCACTTTTAACCCAATCACTTTTAACTCAATCACTTTTAACCCAATCTGTTTTAAAGCGATCACTTTTAAACCGATCACTTTCAAACCGATCACTTTTAAACCGATCACTTTTAAAGCGATCACTTTTAAACCGATCACTTTTGACCCGATCACTTTTAAACCGATCACTTTTAAACCGATCACTTTTAAATCGATCACTTTTAAACCGATCACTTTTAAACCGTTCACTTTTAAACCGATCACTTTTAAACCGATCATTTATAACCCGATCATTTCTAACCTGATCATTTCGAACCCATTCTACTTGTTTATTTTTATTTTTAATCTGGATTTCACGCAAAAACAAACTAGTCTTAATAAAGTGAATGAAATATTTCTTATTTATATTTATAGTTTCTGTATAACATTATGATTATCATGTGTTGCGTAAAAAACATTGTTAGTATAAATTTTAATTTTAGTATGAACTTAACATAAGTTTAATTATTATTTTTTCCTCATTTTTTGATATTTAATCATACACATAGTTTCAATTTTTTTTTCATTATTTAATTTTTTTTCCTTCAATCTACTTTAACAGACGTTTTTCGTTAATCA
This sequence comes from Thalia democratica, assembly GCF_965202585.1. Lineage (NCBI taxonomy): Eukaryota > Metazoa > Chordata > Thaliacea > Salpida > Salpidae > Thalia > Thalia democratica. Next base: position 80,901,656 of record NC_139165.1, read on the forward strand.
TATACAATTAAGTAAATAGTTTACTTTACAATGTTTTAAACTACTCTTTGTAGGAATTTAAAGTAAGCAGTTATAACTATATTTAAGTTTGATCTTATACTAATTCATGTGACTATAATAACTTTTACAAAAGTAAATTTTAAAAAGTAAACCTTTACCATTGTAATATTTAGGTACAAAATCTCTATATTACAGTCTAAAAACTACATTTAAGTCTGTTGTAAATGTTGTATTATTGCTGACTAATGTATTTACGTTTTATAGTAGGTTAGTTTTAAGCTTCATTTTAATAACTTTTACAAACTGTTATACAACTTGCCTATTAAGATAATGGAATTCAAACATACACTAGGAGAATTTATGTACTTTTGTTATATTAAGTGGAAAAGCATGATTTGTAGTCAAAAACAGAGTTGCAACTTATTCAGGATAACTCAGGTTTTTTAGTTTTTGAAAATATCAGGATGAATCAGAAAAGCTCAAGATAATTCAGGATGTTTAGTTTTTTAAAAAATCTGGCTGATTCACTTTTTTTTTGTATTTTTTAGAACTAAATAGAGTTTTAAGATTTTTTTTAAATCCCAGGATAATTTTTTATAGATTTTGAATGAGATTAATTAGCAATATTCTGCTAAACTAAAAATATTGCAGCACATTTTTATTTATATTAAATAGCTTTCTATATACACTGATTATTATAGTAATTTTAATCAATATACTTAATCTGCCAGTTTTCTTTTTAATTTAAAGAACACTACAAACACTTAATGTTTGATTAAAACTTAAACACTAGTAAAATATTTTGATTAAAATACAAATTGTACAAAAATATAACTTTAAATGATGACTGTATATTTATTATAATGTAATGAAACATTGTATATTTAAATAAGAATAAAACAAATTTCAAGCTATAACTTTGCTACATAAGTAATTTTAGAAGTAACTCACTTGAATGCGCCTTTGAGAGAACTAAACATTTTGTATTAATTTTGAAATGTTTCAAATATTATTTATGATGCATGTTCTCTCTAATCAAAGCTTAGCCGTTTTGAGAAGCCAATTCAGTGAAATGAAAAGTTTTAATGTAGTTCTATTGTTATGTTATTATAAATTGAAACTAATTTATCAACTTCCTACCAACTCAACAGAACTTTTAAAATAAAAACTGATTAACTTTAGAATTGTTTTTTTAAGTGGTGCTAATTAATTAAAAGCTAGACCTTATAGTTAATTTACCACCTTTCAACAACTATTTGCTATGTGAGCTATTTTGTCTAAGTGCCTTAAACAAGACATAGTTTGTACAAAATGTTTTTAAGTAATTTGTGATAAGCGTACTTGACTATTCAGTACTTTTATGTTTTGAGAAGAACATTTAATGTAATGAATTTTGTCTTATCTACCAACAAAAATAATTTGATTAAATAGCAGACTTTCCAATTCACAAATTTTACATGAACCTTCTCATGAGAATTAATGTAAAAAATCTGTTTTGAACTGATGCCATTTTTACAGTATGACTAAAAATATGCAAAACAAGAACTCCTTAATAACTAAACAGAAGGAGAATGACAGCTGACTCTTTTGAGTTCCATAATTTAACTAGTTTTTTTTTGGTTTAAAATGTATACTTAACAAAAACTAAATAGCAGTTTCATGTAATGAGAAAAAGAGTTAAATAAAAAATTGACAAAGTGACTTATCCTATGTAGTTTATATATTTGTAAAGTATTTATATGCTTCTAAACAAACGCCTTTGCTTCTAATTTACGTTTGACAAAAAGTTTACATGAAAAATGACTGATTTTTTACTAAAAACTTTATAAGTGTAGGTTATGATATGCTTATTGATTGATACTACTTGTCTGTTATCTGTTATTTATAGAAAAAAATATACCATTTAAAAAGCAAACAAAACTTGATGTTCAATGTGGTTGCACAATTTAATTAATCTGCAATAGAAAATGTTTTAATGTTCTTAAAAATTTCCTTATCACAACATTAGTTTAAGAGGAACTCAAAATATATTTGTTAAGCATTGATCAACTGATAAATTTAAGCCATAAATTCTTACTTCTGCAGATACGTGGGAAATGACGCACTTTACAGCTGGGATGAAGCGGCCAGGTGCTCCAAACTGCCCCATTTCGGAGAAGAAAGACAAACCAACTATATTTGAGCTGTTAAATTTAAGCATATTTGCAACTACCAAGGAAATTGAGAGAGTGTTGAACGAGAAGCTAAGAACGCACGCAAAGTGGTAAGATTAAAAAATTTTTGTTTTGATGTTTGTTAGCAATTTGTTTGATTAATATGATGTAAAACGAATTACCGAAGAAAAAAAGTTGAAAAGAACTGCTGTCAGAAATTCGAGATTTTAAGTTTTTTTGAAAATAATTTCAGGTCTGATTTCCTAAATGTATTTTGTAATTTTTCTTAATATTTCTTATTTCAAGCTTTTAGGAGTTTGTAATAAGCCTGAAAAGTTTTCAAATGATTAAATGAAAACACAATACCTATTTAGCGAGACCTAATTAGTTCAAACAGGTAGACAATGCATACAAGTTTAAAAAAAAACTTTCACTCACAATTATATCAGTTTTAACATTTTAAAATTTTTAGTGTTAGTTTAAAAATCAAGACCATATTGTTAAATGGTCTTATTGACTATTCAGGCAAAATCTGCATCAATGAAATGGCAATGCTAAATTTTAAATAGTTCACTCTTAATTCAAGTTTGTTAATAATAGTTAAATGTTAATTTCTTAAACTTGAAGTCACAACTTTCAACTTGGCAGGACGAAGGAGATTCAGCAGATGGGCAAGATGTTCACCGACCCCTACATCCGGGAGTGGTACGGAGTGCTGACCGATTTCGACGAGTTGGAGATTTACAGGCACCTTTCCACTTCGATGGGCACGATCACTCAACCGAAACAGAGGCACTTGCAGATCGCATTGCAGGAATTCAAGGATAAGGCTGGAGAGGTTTGTTGGAAAATGTATTGGTCTCATGTGTGAAGGCTAAGATCTTGAATAATTTAAAGTTTTTGAATTGTTTAATTCTAGTTTGAAGTTAATTAACAAAGATGTTCTTTTAACTTGGTAGAATTTATTGAGCTCAGTTGAAAAATTATAATATTCTTTTTTAAAGGTCAAAGTTGAGTGAAAATTGAATTACGTGACTAACATTTCTGTGTAGTTTAGGTGTAAAATCAGCTTGATAATCAATGCAACAAGTGTTACTGATTATAAATTCATTCTTGGTGTTTAAATTACCTTAGAACGTATTATTTATCTGTAGACTTTTACGTTGCGTTTGGTATCGCAATGAGTGATCTAATAACGCGTTATGATTTCTTTTTTCATTAAAAAATTCCCACCTTCCAGATGTGCGGCCGACTAGTGAGAAAGGACGCCACCAGACTGGGCTGCGCGTTGGAAGACCTGTACTTGGGATCGCAGATAAACATGTCGATAAAGAGGTACGTCGCGTGCTCTTGCAACAACGGATTCGTGGACAGAAGGTGCGACTGCATCGTGAAGGGAAGGTTAGATTAGTTTTATTTTGAACTTGTTTTTTCAGTGTTTAATACCCTGTCTGAGACTTGATGCTAAGTGTGAGGCTGAATGTACTAACTCCGATTGTATTAGTTTAGTAACAGCTTACAATATAATTGGTATAATTTTGGGAACGGGTCTAAATTGCACGAAGACTAAAATGCACGAGGTTACTAAATTGCGCGAGGGAACTAAATTGCACGAGAACAAAATTGCACGAGGGAACAAAATTGCACTAAGACGATTTTGCACGAAGGGTCAATTTTGCACGACTTACATTTTTGCACGTGAGGTAAAATATAAATTTAATAAAAAAAAAACTAAATATAAAAAATAATTTAATAAAATAAAAAGTTACTTACCGAGGGTTAGGGTAATAGTGACAGTAAAAATAAAAATAGATAAATAGCTAATAAAAACTATAAAATTATAATTTAAAAAAAAAAATAATTAAAAAAAAGCTACCGACCGAGGGTAAGGGTTAGGGGTAATAGTGATAGTAAAAATAAAAATTGAGCTAAATAAAATTGTAGTAAAAAATTAAATAAACAAAAAAAAAAATAAGAAAAAAAAAACTACTGAGGGTAAGGGTTAGAGGTAACAGTGATAGTAAAAAAATAAATAAACTAAATTTAAAAAAAAATTATAAAAAGATAAAAGAAAATAACCCGTGCGAAATTGTCTTCGTGCAAAAGTGACCCTTCGTGCAAGAGTAACTTCGTGCAATTTTATCTTTGTGCAATTTTATCCTCTCGTGCAAAAGTGTCTTCGTGCAAAAGTATCTTCGAGCAATTTTGTAAACTCGTGCAATTTTGTCCCCTCGCGCAATTTTGTACGCTCGCGCATTAGATCTTAATAAGCTTAATCTTATTAGATAACATTTGTGTTCTTATAACCTGTTAGTGTTGCAAATGCTTTCAACTCAAAAATATCAAACGTTCCTGTTTTAAAGTCTTATATGTTTCAACTGAACATTAGTTAACCACACTTCGAAACCCGACTAACACACCCCCCTTTGGTGTTTATGAACCCGTAACACAAAACAAGCTAAACGTGAACAAAACTCTTTATCAAGACGCGGAATTCGTTGCAGGTGCCAGCGGTGCAAGGGCAAGGGGAAGCACTCGGTGGCGTGCCCCCGGTGCGAGGGACGAGGCAACGTGGAGGAGAGGATCCAGGTGCCGCTGAAGATGCCGGCGGGGGCGCAGGAGGGCCACACTGTGGTGCTGCCGAGGGCGGGGAACAAGCTGCAGAGGTACAGGGACGCCGACGACCTGTTCATCAAGCTGGAGGCCAACGAGCACAAGGTTTTCAGGAGACAGGTGGGAATGAACTTTTGATTTGTTATTTGGTTGAAAATATTTCCATGTGGAGTTTGAAGTCGTTTAATAATAAATGTAAACTAAATAAATAATAGTAAATGAAAGCACTATTAAATTTAACTTTAATTTAATTATTGGTTATCTAGAATTTAGAACTTTAGTTTCAGTTTTTAGTTTTTTTGTTTATAGATTTATAGTAAAACCGTTGGTACATGTATGATAAATAGTAATGTTCACATATATTGTTAAAAATTCTTAAACATACATTACTTGAACATTTAACCTTGGAGTATGGTAAAGTTTTTAAAGCTATGTTTGACACAAATATTTGGAACTATTACTTTTAAGTGGATTAGTTTATCGTAAGTGTCCTGGATAAGACGTAAAAGGTATCCGTTGTGTGCGACTCAATAACCGAAAGGTTCTTCATTCACTAGGTCCTAGGACCAATTAGTTAGAACGTTTTTTATTTGTTGTTCAATTTCATATCACATTTACTAAGCTAGTTACTTTAATAAATAAAAGTTAACTTAAAAACCAAATGATTCTTAAAAACTATTGAAACAAACTGAACAAAACTTTATAAAAAGCACATTCCTTTACAACTTACCAAAAATACTAAAACATAAAATATTTATACTTTCAACAGGGATTCGACTTGCACATGACTAAGACACTCACTGTGTCAGAACTCCTACTAGGTCATAAATTTGTCATCACGACTCTGGATGAAGAGAAGAAAATTGTCGTCAATACGAAAGGGAAATGCATTCAACCAGGTAAGTGTTGTGTTGATTAGAAGTTCTGGTTTGAAAACTGTTATATTTTAGAAATCGTTGTTATTTGTTTAATGGGTATAAGCAGAATCAAAGGAAGTTAAAATAAATGTGTTTCAACCACCATTAACAACAGTTCTTGTTTCTAGTCAATGAAAAGACATTGTGTAAATTTTTAACACAAAATTATTATTACCTAATCAATAATTCAAAAATTGTTTATTCCAGGGTCCACGATGGTGATCAAAGGAAAAGGGATGCCTGTCACCCCAACAACAAGGAAAAGATTCGGTGACATCATAATTCATTTCAGGATAGAGTTCCCCAAGTCGATGAGCCATTTAGAGAAAGGAGAAGTAGATGAATTAAAAACACTGCTGCCTGAGCCAGATTACCCGTTGGTTTTCTTATGTTCTTTGTAGTTTTAAATTCATAATTAAATTGTATGATACCAAACGTTTGCTGTAGAGTTCATACTTTAATTTACACAAGAATCAAAATATTCCTCATTACAGAACAGCAGCACCAGAAGGTTTTGACGGAGATCGCGCTAAACTTCAAGAGCTTCAGCATTCATCGTCTGCTAAGCTCCCGCATCCGGTATTTATTAATACTTATATAACAAATATTAAAACGATTATTGTTCGGTTCTTTTAAACATATTCTTACTGTGATGTTGAAAGTTCTAAACTACTAGTTTATGTCATGTTTTGAAGGTTAATAACTTGTATATTTACAATTAGTTTTGTGAAAGCCAAGTATTTATAGAAACGTATATTCAGGTGTTTGACGAAAAGTCCATCAGCAAGCAGAGGCTCATGCCCAAAGTGCTTCCCCAAGAAGTTTTCAATTTGTACAAAGATGACAAGAAGAAAGTGATGACCAATGGATTAAATGGGCACTAAGTGAGAAAGTAATAAATTGGCTTTTACTGTGGAAGCAGTTAGAACAATTCATTTTTATCTTTAAAGTGACTTTGTTGAACTTTGTCTTTGAGACTTTTTTATGTCTTCGGCAACAGTTAAGATTAGGAAATTTTCTATACTCTCAGCCTTTATAAGATGTTTAAATTTGAAGAAAAATATAAGCTGGGTTTTCTATAAAAGGTTGAAAATTTAAACTAAATACTGTCGGTTATTTTATTCGCACCAGTTTTAAAAATTTTTCAAAACTCTCGAAATAAAAGTGATAATTTTGGCTTCATACTTTAAATTTTCGTTTTACTTTTATAAGATAACGTTTATACTGTCATTAGCAATGTTTGAGTCACATTTATTTACATGGTTCGTATTGTTAATAGAATGAAAAGTTTTCTTAAATTTTAAGTAAAGTAGAAAAATGTGCTTTTATCTTCAAGTACATAGCTGAGAAGAAATAATTTTGCATGAAAAATTTTGTTAAGGTAAATTAAATAGAATGTCTAAATTTGTTCTAGGTAGTATACAAAATTGTCTTAATTGTATTTTAGCTTTTTTTCTGCCTTAAAAATATCTTAATTGTTAATTAATTGCTTTAAATTTTTTTCGAAGTATTAAACAAATAAGTGTCAGTAGTTTTAACATATATGTTTGAAATTTCTAAATATGCAAACCATAAGTTTTTTTTTTCTTTGTGATAAATTTTTTAAAGCTTATATATATTAGTGAATAACATTTTCTGCTTTCTGATATTTAATTCTACTTGACAGATATATAAAACAAAAAAAATTGTGCGCTATTTAAATTTAATGACAAATTTTATTTTAGAATTTACCTTGACTTTTGTTTTTTTGAAAATTATATTATTCACTGCTGCTTTTGAAAGTTTAAATTGTTTCTTTGATCACTTAAAATTAATGTCAATAATTTTGCTACTAGTTAGATATAGAATTATGAGTAGTTTAAGTTATTTTGTTGAAGTTTTAAGCTGCTAAAACTGCTCAGTGAGTTATAACTGTTATTACATTAATGCGTGTTGCTTCGTTTATTTTGAATTTATGGAAATATTCTTCGAAATTAAATTTTTGATGAACGAAGTAATTGTGGTTGTATCTTCGCATGCAAAATAAATACTAAAAAAATATCTAGATGATTCAAAAATATATACTTAAATTTATATATAATGATAATGATTATTTGAAGGTTTTGGAGGAAGTGATTAAAAATACATATAAAAAATCTAATGTAAATCAGTTAGTTATGCAAATAGGTATTGATGTGTAAATAAGTGTAATTTTCTAATATGTGGTGGTTGTCAGAAAAATAATGTCAGAGTGTATATGAGATCAATTTAAAGGAATTGAAAAGTTTTAAAATTTTACCTTCAATGATAAATAAGCCAAATTTTTTTGAACCAGTTTTTATAAAAGATGATGGCTTTTTACTTGATAGCTCTAATATTAATACCAAACATGTAACATATGTTCTAAATACTTACACTCAACTAAATTATTTTTGGTAGCGAGAAAAAATACTCTATTAGAATAATTGCACTTAATTTTTTAGGTCAGTGGTCGTCAAAGTGTACACTGGTGCACACTAGGGTATATAAAATTTATTTTAAGGTGCAAGAAGTTTTAGGGTGTTTAAAAGAGTTTAAGTTTATTTAATTTGTTTAATTCATAGGATTTAATTCAAAATGAAAGTTTAGTTCAGCCCTTTATTTGTTTTGCTTTTTATTTAATAACCAATCTACTCTTTTGACAATCTCAGTATTCTTCTCAAAACATCAAAGCTTTATTACAAACATTCTTCTAAAGTAAGCAACTTTAACGTTAGCTGAAAAGTTTTGAAAGCTCATATTATGGTCAATGGACTGATACTAAGAATGATCTCTATGTGATTTTAGCAACAAACATGAAGTGGAACCAAAAAACCTAAGGGATATCTACAAGTTAGTTAATACTCTTCATTATTGCTTTTGTTAACAGCTTGATAAAGGTTTTAAATTATTTGTTTGTGAAATATTCAAACTAATTTGAATGCAATAAGTTAAAAGTTTATAATGTTAGAAATATATAATTTATAGGATCGTCAGGGTTGCCACACAAGCATTTTTTGCTTCTAGCCAAATCAAGCTAAAATAAAAAAACAAAACCTAAATATCCTGTAAATCACCAAATTATTTTTTGAATAATTGATTATAGAATAATATTAAAAAAAGTTAAGAACTTTGCCATAGTTTAAGTAAGATATTTAATATGACTGTTGAATACGAAAAAAAAGCTACTACTGTTTTGTCTTAAGTGTGCTTAGAAAATTAAAGGGAAAACTATAAAGATAGTTTTAACTTAATTCAAGCACAACTTTTCTACTGCTAGGTATAAACCTCAGAATTTTATGTGTTAGTTAAATTGATATTTAACTTGGTATTTGGTAAAGCCATATATTTTATTTATGAAACGCATTGAGTGTCACACATTTTGGATAATAAGGCTATTTAAAATATAATTGAAAATTTAAGGCTGACATAGGCTTGTTTGATTTTTTATGTAAAACAGTGGTTAGATTTAATTGTTTTCAAAAATATTAATGTATTTTTTTTACTAATTTTAACTTTATTTGTATCAAGTTCTTTTAATATTGTTTTAAAAATCAGAGCACTAAAAATTAGTTGCTTACTAATAAACCTGTAAAACAATGTTAAATGTTTTACAGGTTTCTTAAAATTAAAAAAAAAGAAAATCTTATTAGTCAACTTTATTTTTAAATTTCCTGAAAAACATAAAATTATTTAAATTTATTTTTTTTAATGCAATAATTGATTTAGGATACGAAATGAGAAGCAACATATCAGCGCAGCAACAAGTAAACAGTTATGTGCAGCTGACCAGGAAATCAAGCTTTGACTGATTCAATTTTATTTAGCTGCTAATACTGTGTTTTTTTTCGCTTTTCTGAAATAATTAAGTAGTATTCAGCAAAAATATTTGCGTATAGTTTGTTAAATTAATTTTTAAGATAGGGGTAGGCAACGTTTTTAGTCGGCTAGCCAGATGTGAAAAAAATTATCAATAGGTGGGCTGTAGCATTTCAATATTAATGCAAAATATTTACTCAATTAATAATTTCATTCTACAAAATGCTATTCTTTTGACTTTTTAACACTATGAAAGTTTTATATCTCCCATAAATTAATCCTAAGACCTTTTTTTGCAATTTAGGAATAATTGGCGTATGTATCAAAACTTTGTCTAGCAGGCCAGGTTCACACGCTCACTTACTGGTTTCCAGATAGTTCTTTTAAAAATTTGCGGTCCCTCTCTCCGCCGACCTACAGCGAGCATAGAAATAAAACGTTATTGAGAAAATAAGGTCACTGCAATAAAAAAACAAATGGAAATATAAAAAAAAGCAATCAATGTAGCTTTAGTTTGTGTGAGTTTTGAATCTAAAATAAGCAGGGTTCAACAAACAAAGTGCAGAAATTGCTGCAGTCTCCTTGTAAAATTAAAGTCAATGACGTATTTTGTTACGACTATAACATCACAGTAGATTGCAACGATACAACTACCACATCACAGTAGAATGCAACGATACAACTATCACATCACAGTAGAATGCAACGATACAACTACCACATCACAGTAGAATGCAACGATACAACTATTACATCAAAGTAGATTGCAACGATACAATTATCACTTCACAGTGAGTCGCACGATACAACTATTACATCAAAGTAGATTGCAAAAACATGACATTCACCATACAGTAGATTGAAAAAACACAACTATCTCATCATACTAGAAAAGTCGCAGCACTTTCCTGATCTGTTTCACGTTTACATATGTATCTGTTAAATGCAGTCGGCCTAGGTTATTTAGAAGGCAGGATCGAAAGCCAAAATTCTTAATCAAACATTTTAGCGATTTAATATTAATACGACAACTAATTACAAAGTTATGTTATGTCGAACCTTTTCTTTTAATAATTTGATTTGAAAATCAACAAATGTTCTAACTTTTTATAAAAAGATATTTGAAGTAAGTTGATATTAGTGCACAAACAGAAATATAACAATTATTTTAGTAGTTTAGAAATAATTGTTCTTAATATAATATAAAAACTTAATTTTTAGTTAATATTGATGAATTTGAGTTTTTTAAAATAATCAAAATAAACACATTTCATTTGTTTAGTATTTAAGATAAAAAAATTGGTATAATTAAAACCTAAAGTTTTAAAAATTATTAAAATTACGCATAGACCATATATTAGTGTACAAATTTTTATAACTATTGCCCTCAACACTATAACTGTAGACTATAGAGTCTAAAACAATGTTCATAACACTATGGTGTTAGAATTATCACACTTCTGTTTGTTAATTATTTAAGAAATGAGCCTTCGTCGCATCTATTTGAAAAACTCAGTAGTTTTTAGATTTGTTATAAGTTTACACAATTTTTTTTCTTAAATGCCTGGTGACCAATTGTAACGCAAAAAGTTTTGCGAAAAATAGGTCAAATCCTGGCTCATTCACCAATCAAAGGACATTAACGCTACTTATTTGTAATAAAGTAAAACTTTTAACGAAACAATAAAAGTATACGTTCTAATTTGGTTACTTTTAAGATATAAGATTAAACTTTGATTCAAATCTTTAAAAAACTAAGCAATTCTATAAATGACTAAGTATTTTGCAATCTACTGTTATGTAATAGTTGTATTGTTGCAATCGACTGTGATGTGATAGTTGTATTGTTGCAATCTACTGTGATGTGATAGTTGTAACATTGCAATATACTGTGATGTGATAGTTGTATCGTTGAAATTTACTGTGATGTGACAGTTGTATTGTTGCTGAAACTTATAATCAAAAATTGATCTTAACATTTAAATTTATGGGCATCACTGGTGACTAGTGACAAAACAGCAATGAAAAAATTGTTTGGTTGTTATTTTGATTAACTTTAATCTTCAATAAAAATTTTTACTCAGCTAACTAATCTCTGTATAAATATTTATTTGTTTGGACAGTTGCGTAATTTGTATTAGTGACATTATTTTTAAGCTAAATCTTATGAGCCTAGTAGTACTCAAAATGATAGGCCATTTACTAGGCTGGATACTTGGACTATTATTAGGAGAAAACTAGGAGTTAGCTGTGAGGCACAGTATTTTACCACTTAGGGTGCACAAAAATTCTTTTTTTAGTTTAATATGCACACATTTTCAATAGCTTGACGACCTTTGTTTTAGGTTATGTTAACTTATATGGTTGTTACTAATCAATAACTTCGTTTTTAAAATAATTAAAGCTACTTGCACAAGCTAGTTGATTATTTTACACTGATTATTTATTGCGCTAATTACTTTATTATATCTCAAAACATGTTATTGATTGTATTGCGCTAAAAAATAAAGTTTTAGAAGTATTAAACTTTTCAATAACTACTGTATATTAAGATAAAAATACAATTTTTTAGTGTTTTTAGAATAACTTAAATAAGTATTTTTTTAAATTGTATTAATCAAGACAATACTATACTGGTGAACACATAAGCTAAATAATCAAAATTTGTGCTTTACTTATTAACTTGTTTATCAATTATAAAAAATGTAGCTATTCCACTAAAACTCGGATGTCGAGAATACAATTTTCGAAAACAAAAATATTTTAATCAAAGTGGTTTAATTAATCTTTTTCTAAAGTTCTAAAAGCTTATTAAGCTATAAAATATCGTGCTTTTAAACTTTTATAACAAAAAACATTACTAGAAGACTTGAAACATGGGATTAATAAGTTTATAATTTCAATGTAAGTTTGTTATCTATTTTCAATAATGGTGAAATGTCAACTAGAGGTGGTACGAAGAGTATTTTTTAAAGAATAGACTTTGATAAAAGTTAATAAAACTTGTCATGAATTTATATTACTTTTATTTTATTAACCTTTCCATCATTAATTTTATTGAAATAAAGGTCAACTATTGTTTTTTAATAGTTTAAGATAAAAATAGTTACTCATCAACACGCTTCCTTCAGTAAGATTAAAAATTAATAATTATAATTTAATATACTCATAAACATGATAGTATTAAACAACAGGAAGATAATTATATAAAAATATGATGTTTTAAAAGTGTGCTTTTTTATGAGAGAGACATATATTTCATTAAAAATCATAAAACACAAGTTTTAAAACATTGATCAAAAACTAATCCAAGCCTGAGATTTTAAAGCTATCCTGAATTAGCCTGAGTTTAAGAAAAAAATAAAAAATAAAAATAAACAAAGTTACTGTTATTCATCTTTAACTAAACCTAAAAAAACAACAAAAAACAACTAAAGGCACTAAAAAAAATTAGAAATATAAAGTAACTTAAAAAGTACTTTTAGACTTAAGAAAATAATTCATCTAGCCTGAGAACTCGAAACTGCACAGTTATAGTTTAGCACGAAGGATTTTTTTAGCACAAAAACACTTTTGCACAGAGAAATTTTTGCACGTGTGATTTTTTTTTAATTTTGTTGATTAACTGCATTACTAATTTAATATTTTATTTTATATTATTCTTTACTGCCACTGTTACCACTAACTCTTACTCTCGGTCGGTAAGTTATGTTTGTTTTATAATTTAAAAATATTTGTTTCTTTTATAACTATTTTATAAAGTTAACATTAATACTTAATGGTATATACCATATGGTTTAACTTTAAATTGATTCAAAGTATTCCTTTTATCGTTTAGAGTTGTTTTAAAGTAATTGAAAAATACTGAATGAAGTATAAGTTTTAAATACAATGTTTACAAAAGTACGATATCTCAAAATATATTATTGATTATATTGCGATAAAAAATATAGTTTTATAAGTATTTAACTTTACAATAGCTACTGTATTCGAAGATGAAAATATAACTTTTTATAGTGCATTTAGAATAACTTAAACTAATAGCCTTTAAAATTGTATATTACAAGACAAAACTATACTGGTTAACACATGAGCTATAACTTAGTTTAAAAATTTTAAATAATTAAAATTTTTGCTTTACTTAATAAATTGTTTATAAATTTAAAAAAAAAGTAGCTATTCGACTAAAACTCGAATGACGAGATAATAATTTTAATTTACAAAAAAAATTATGATCAAAGTGTTTTAATTAATCTTTTTCTAAAGTTCTAAAAGCTTTGAAAGCTATAAAATGTTGTGTTTTTTAACTTTTGTAACAAAAAAACTACTAGAAGACTTGAAACATACGATTACTAAGTATATAATTGCAATGTAGATTTGTTATATATTTTTATTAATAGTGAAATGTCAATAGAGATGTAAATGAAGGTTATTATTTAGAGAGAAGACTTTGATAAAAGGTAATAAAATTTGTCATGAATATATATTACTTTCATTTTATTAATTATTGATTTTGCTATGATTAATATTATTACAGTAAAAGTCAACTATTGTTTTTTAATAGTTGAAGATAACAAAAATTACTCATCAACACGCTACATTTCATTAAAATTAATATTTAAATTTGATATATTCATAATCACGATAGTATAAAACAACAGGAAGATACTTTAATAAAAAAATAATATTATTAAAATGTGTTTTTTTTATGAGAGACATGTATATTTCTCTGTAATTCATAAAATACTTAGCCTTAAAACATTGATCAAAAACTAGTCGAAGCCTAATATTTTAAGCTATTCTGAATTAGCCTGAGTTTATGAAAAAACAAATAAAAATGAACAAAGTTATTGTTATTTGTCTTTAACTAAACCTTAAAACACAAAAAAATACAGTTAAAGGCACTAAAAAAAAATTAGAAATATAAAGTAATTCAAAAAAGTATTTGAGACTTAAGAAAATAATTCATAAAACCTGAGAATTCTAGATAAAAAAAGCAAACTAGCCTTAGTTGGCTGAATTAACCTAGTTAAGCCAGTATTTGTAAAAATCTTTCAAATTAGCCTCAGTTGTGCTAAGTAACTTTAGTGTGTGGTTACTTTAATTGTAATTAAATTATAATACTATATTTTTTTAAACATGTATGTTTAAAATCTATAAAAAAACAGTTAGTCTAACCTTGAATAACACAGCATTATGTGATAATTATTTATAAATGTTTTAATACTACACAATTATTGGGTAGTTGTAAAACTTTCACGATCGTACAAAATTACATGAAGGGAAATGATTGCACTTTTGCCCGAAGATAAAATTACACAATTATACTTTTGCACGAAGGGTTTTTTAGCACCGAAAAACACTTTTGCACGTGTGAATTTTTTTAAATTTACGTTTCAGTTGTATTACTAATTTCAATTTTATTTATTTATTTTTTTTACTACCACTGTTACCATTAATTCTTACTCTTGGTCGGTAAGTAATGTTTTTTTAAATTAAATCTTTTATTTAATTTTTTAATTATTTATTTTTATTTTTATTTTTTTATGGCTGTTACCCTTAGCCCTTACTCTCGTTCGGTATTTTATTTTTTTAGTATTTCATTTTATTTTAATCTTTTTATAATATTATATATTAGTTTTTTTTTTATTCTTATTTTTATTGTCACTGTTACTCATAACCATTATACTCGGTAAGTAATATTTTTTCTTACTTTTTATTTACTTATTTTCTATTTTCATTCTGTTTTATTTTTTATTAATCATTGATTTTACTATGATTAATTTTGTTAATGTAAAAGTCAACTATTGTTTTTTAAAAGTTTAAGATAACAAAAGTTTCTGTTCAACACTCTATATTTCAGTAAAAAAAAAATATTATTAATATTTGTTATATTTATAATCATGATAATATGAAACAACATGAAGATAATTAAAATAAAATATTATGTTAAAAATTTGTACATTTTTATGAGAGAGACATACATTTCATTTGAAATCATAAAACACTAAGCTTTAAAACATTGATCAAAAACTAGTCGAAGACTGAGTTTTTAAAGCTATCCTAAATTAGCCTGAATTTATGAGAAAAAAAAAAAAAGTTATTGTTATTCATCTTTAAGTAAACCTAAAACACAACAAAAAACTATAAAAGGCACTAATAAAAATATTAGAAATATAAAGTAATTCATAAAAATACTTTGAGACTTAAGAAAATAACTTATCTAGCCTGAGAATTCTGACCAAAAATAAAACTACTAGCCTGAGTTGGCTGAGTTAACCTAGTTCAGCCAGTATTTGTAAAAATCTTTCGAATTAGCCTGAGTTGCCCTAAGTAACTCTAGTGTATGTTTACTTTTAATGTAACTAAATTAAATAATAGAACTATATTTTTTTAACATGTACATTTTAAATCTATAAAAAAACAGTTAATCTAATCCTGAATAACACAGTATTATGTGATAATTATTTATAGATGTTTTAATACTACTCTAATTATTAAGTAGTTGTCAAATTTTCTCGAGCGTACAAAATTACACGAAACCACAAAATTGCACTTTTGCTCAAAATTACACGAAGAAACTATTGCACGAAGATAAAATTGCACGATTATACTTTTGAACGAAGGTATTTTTAGCACAAAAAAACTTTTGCACGGATAAATTTTGCCCGTGTGATTAATTTTTTAGTTTTATTTTTTAATTGTTTTACTAATTTCAATTTTATTTTATTGTTTTTTTTATATAACTGTTAACATTATCCCTTACTCTCGGTCGGTAAGTTATGTTTTTTTTTTTAATTTAAATCTTTTATATTACTTATAATTATTTTACATAGTAAAAAATAATACTTAATGATATATACCAAATGGTTTAACTTTTAAATGATTTAAAGTTTTCACTTAGTCCTTCAAACTTTTTTAATTATATTTAAAAAATACTGAATGAAATATAAATTTTAAATACATAGTTAAGAAAAGTACGATATCTCTAAATATATTATTGATGATATTACGATAAAAATGAATTTTTGTAAGTATTTAACTTTACAATAACTACTGTATTTGAAGATGAAAATATAAGTTTTTAGTGCATTTAGAATAACTTAAACTAGTAGTTTTTAAAATTGTATATTACACGACAATACTATACTGGTTAACACTTGAGCTATAACTTAGTTTACAAATTTTAAATAATTAAAATTTGCGCATTACTTATTAAATTGTTTATAAATTTCAAAAAAAAGTAGCTATTTAACTAAAACTCGAACGTCGAGATAATAGTTTTTATTTACAAAAAACATTGTAATAAAAGTGTTTTAATTAATCTTTTTCTAAAGTTCTAAATGCTTGAAAAGTTATAAAATGTTGTGCTTTTTAATTTTTGTAACAAAAAAAAACATTACTAGAAGACTTAAAACATGCGATTACTAAGTTTGTAATTGCAATGTAAGTTTGTTATCTATTTTTTATAATATTGAAATAAAAATTAGAGATGAATACGAAGGTTATTATTTAGAGAATAGACTTTGATAAAAGATAATAAAACTTGTCATTAAATTATATTACTTTCATTTTATTAATCATTGATTTAACCATGATTAATTTTATTAAAGTAAAAATCAACTATTGTTTTTGAATAGTTTAACATAAAAAAAGATACTCATCAACACGCTACATTTCAATGAAATAAAAAAAACTAATACTTAAATTTGATATATTCATAATCATGATAGTATGAAACAACAGGAAGATAATTTAATAAAAAATATTATGTTATAAAAATGTGCTTTTTTTATGAGAGAGACATATATTTCATTTGAAATCATAAACCACTAAGTTTTTAAGCATTGATAAAAAACTAATTTAAGCCTGAACTTTTAAAGCTATTAACAATAAGCCTGAGTTTATGAGAAAAATATAATAAATAAAAATAAACAAAGTTAATGTTGTTCATCTTTAACTAAACCTAAAAACACAACAAAAAACAATTAAAGACTCTAATAAAATAATAGAAAAATACAGTAATTAAAAAAATACTTTGAGACTTGAGAAAATAATTCATCTAGCCTGAGAGATTTGGACAAATAAGTAAGTTAGCCTGAGTTGGCTGAGTTAACCTAGTTCAGCAAGTGTTTGTAAAAATCCTTCAAATTAGCCTGATTTGTCCTAAGTAACTTTAGAAGTTGTTTACCTTAATTGTAACTAAATTTTAAAACTATTTATATTTTAAACATGTATGTTTCAAATCTATAAAAAAACATTTAGTCAATACTTGAATAACACAGTAATATGTGATAATTATTTATAAATGTTTTAATACTACTCTAAT
Source organism: Thalia democratica (assembly GCF_965202585.1). Taxonomy (NCBI): domain Eukaryota; kingdom Metazoa; phylum Chordata; class Thaliacea; order Salpida; family Salpidae; genus Thalia; species Thalia democratica. The sequence continues at coordinate 80,919,484 of NC_139165.1, forward strand.
TATTGGGTAGCTGTCAAATTTTCTCGAGCGTTCAGTATCACACGAAGGGACAAAATTGAACTTTTACACAAAATTGTACGAAGACACTTTTGCACGACGGGATAAAATTGCACAATTATACTTTTGCACGAAGGGTTTTTTAACATAAAAACACTTATGCACGGAGAGATTTTTGCACTTGTATACTTTTTTTAATGTTATATTTTAGTTGTTTTACTAATTTCAATTTTATTCATTTATTTTTTTACTACCACTGTCAACACTAACCCTTACTCACGGTCAGTAAGTTATAATTTAAAAAAATATATAACTTTTATTTATTTTTTTTCAATTTTTAGTTTTATTTATAATTTTTATGGATGTTACTCTCAGTTTTTACCCTCGGTAGGTATTTAATGTTTTTTTATTATTATTTCTTTATTTTAATCTTATTATAATAATATTTATTAGTTATTTTTATATCCATATTTTTATTGTCACTTTTACTCGTAACTATTAGACTCGGTGAGCAATTTTTTTCCTTACTTTTTATTAAATTTTTTTTTATTTTTGTTTTGTTTTATTTTTTATTACTTATTGATTTTACTATGATTAATTTTATTGAACTAAAAGTAAACTATTGTTTTTTAATAGTTTAAGATAACAAAATTTACTCATCAAGACGCTACATTTCAGTATAATTAAAAAAACTAATATTTAATTTTAATATATTCATAACCATGATAGTATGAAGCAACAAGAAGATAACTAAATAAAAATATGATGTTATAAAACTGTGCTTTTTTTATGGAAAACACACATATTTCATTAGAAATCATAACACACTAAGTTTTAAATCATTGATAAAAAACTAATCCAAGCCTGAGTTTTTAAAGCTATACTGAATTAGCCTGAGTTTATAAAAAAAAAACAATCAAAAAAATAAAAAAAAAAACAAAGTTAATCATCTTTAACTAAACCTAAAAATACAACAAAAAACAATTAAAGACGATAATAAAATAATAGGAAAATAAAGTACTTCAAAAAATACTTTGAGACTTAAGTAAATAATTCATCCAGCCTGAGAATTCTAAACAGAAAAGCAAACTAGCCTTAGTTGGCTGAGTTGACCTAGGACAGCCAGTATTTTTAATATCCTTCAAATTAGCCTGAGTTGTCCTAAGTAACTTTAGTGTGTCTTTTCTTCAAGTGTAAATAATTGTTAAAACTATATTTTTTTAAATAAGTACATTTAAAATCCTTTAAAAAAACAGTAAGTGTAACCTTGAATAACATATCATTATGTGATAATTATTATAAATGTTTTAATACTACTCTAATTATTGGGTAGCTGTCAAGTTTGCACGAGCGTACAAAATTACACGAAGCGACAAAATTGCACTTTTGCCAAAATATATCGAAGACACTTATGCTCGACGGGACAAAATTGTACGAAGATAAAATTGCACGATTATACTTTTGCACGAAGGGTTTTTTTAGCACAAAAACACTTTTGCACGGAGAAATTTTGACCGGGTGATTTTTTTTCTAGTTTTATTTTTTAATTGTTTTACTAATTTCAAATTTACTTGTTTGTTTCTTTTAAACCACTGTTACCACTAGCCCTTACTCTCGGTCGGTAAGTTATGTTTTTTTTTAATTTAAATCTTTTATTTTAGTTAAAATTATTTTACATAGTTAACAATGATACTTAATGTTATATACCATATGGTTCAACTTTCAAATGATTAAGAATTATAAATTTGTCGATTAATGTTTTTTTTTTGTATTTAAAAAATACTGACAAAAATATAAGTTTTAAATACAATGTGCAGAAAAGTACGATATCTCTAAACATATTATTAATTATATTACGAAAAAAAATTTAGTTTTGTAATTATTTAACTTTACAATAACTACTGTATTCGAAGATGAAAATATAACTTTTTAATGCATTTAGAATAACTTAAACTAGTAGCTATTAAAATTGTATATTAAAAGACAATACTATACTGGTGAAAACATGGACTATAACTTTGTTTACAAATTTTAAATATTTAAAATTTGTGCATTACTTTTAGATTGTTTATAAATTAAAAAAAAAATCAGCTATTCAACTAAAACTCGGATGTCGAGATAATAATTTTCATTTACAAAAATAGTTGTAATAAAAGTGTTTTAATTAACCTTTTTCTAAAGTTCTAAATGCTTGGAAAGCTATAAATTTTTTTGCCTTTTAACTTAAGTGACAATAAACTTTACTAGAAGACTTGAAACATGAGATTACTTAGTTAATATTTCAATGAAGTTGTTATCTATTTTTGATAATAGTGAAATGTCAATTTGAGATGAGTACGAAGGTTATTATTTAGAGCAGTGCTTCTCAACCTTTTTTTAGTGGCGGAACCCTTTTCCAAAGTTCAACTTTTCCGCGGAACCCCTAATTTTAATAATACATAAAACATTTAACTTAATAAATATTTTATTTTATATTTCAAAAGGTTTCGCGGAACCCCTGAGAGGCGTAGCGGAACCCTAGGGTTACGCGGAACCCCATTTCAGAAGCACAGATTTAAAGAATAGATTTTGATAAAAGGTAATAAAACTTGTCATTAAATTATATTACTTTCATTTTATTAATCATTGATTTTACCATAGCTAATTTTATTAAAGTACAAGATAACTATTGTTTTTAATAGTTTAAGATAATAAAAGATACTTATCAACACGCTACATTTCAGTGAAATTAAAAAAACTAATACTTAAATTTGATATATTCATAATCATGATAGTATGAAACAATAGGAAGATAATTTAATAAAAATATGATGTTATAAAACTGTGCTTTTTTTATGAGACAGACATATATTACATAAGAAATCATAACACACTAAGTTTTAAATCATTGATCAAAAACTAATCCAAGCCTGAATTTCTAAAGCTATTAACAATTAGCCTGAGTTTATGAAAAAAATATAATAAATAAAAATAAAAAAAGTTATTGTTATTCATCTTTAACAAAACCTAAAACACAACATAAAACTATAAAAGGCACTAAAAAAATTATTAGAAATATAAAGTAGTTCATAAGAACACTTCGAGACTTAAAAAAATAATTCATCTAGCCTGAGAAATCTATCCGAAAATAAAACTACTAGTCTGAGTTGGCTGAATTAACCTAGTTCAGCCAGTATATGTAAAAATTTTTCGAATTAGCCTGAGTTGTTCTAAGTAACTCTAGTGTATGGTTACTTTTAATGTAGCTAAATTAAATTATAAAACTATATTTTTTCAAACATGTACATTTAAAATCTAAAAAAAAACAGTTAGTCTAATCTTTAATAACACAGCATTATGTGATAATAATTTATAGATGTTTTAATACTACTCTAGTTATTAAGAAGTTGTCAAGTTTGCACGAGCGTACAATATTACACGAAGAGAAAAAATTGTACTTTTGGACAAAATTGTACGAAGACACTTTGCACGACGGGATAAAATTGCACAAAGAAAAAATTGCACAACTATACTTTTGCACGAAGGGTTTTTTAACACATATACACTTTTGCACGGAGAAATTTTGCCCGTGTGATTAATTTTTTAGTTTTAATTTTGAATTGTTTTACTAATTTCAACTTTATTTTATTATTTTTTTTATACCACTGTTAACACTATCCCTTACTCTCGGTCGGTAATTTATGTTTTCTTTTTAATATAAATTATATAGTAAAAAATAATACTTAATGATATATACCAGATGTTCTAGCTTTTAAATGATTTAAAGTTTTTACTAAGTCCTTCAAATTTTTTTAATTATATTTAAAAAATACTGAATGAAATACAAATTTTAAATACAATGTTCAGAAAAGTACGATATCTCTAAATATATTATTGATAATATTACAAAAGATAAAAATGAAGTTTTATAAGTATTAACTATAGAATAACTACTGTACTTGAAGATGAAAATATAAGTTTTTAGTGCATTTAGAATAACTTAAACTAGTAGCTTTTAAAATTGTATATTACACGACAATACTATATTGGTTAACACATGAGCTATAACTTAGTTTACAAATTTTAAATAATTAAAATTTGTGCATTACTTATTAAATTGTTTATCAATTTAAAAAAAATAGCTATTCGACTAAAACTCGAATGACGTGATAATAGTTTTAATTTACAAAAAAAATTATGATCAAAGTATTTTAATTAATCTTTTTCTAAAGTTCTAAAAGCTTGGAAAGCTAGAAAATGTTGTGCTTTTTAACTTTTATAACAAAAAACATTACTAGAAGACTTAAAACATGCGATAACTAAGTTTATAATTGCAATGTAGGTTTGGTATTTATTTTCGATAATAGTGAAATGTCAATTAGAGATGAATACGAAGGTTATTATTTAGAGAATAGACTTTGATAAAAAGTAATAAAACTTTTCATTAATTTATATTACTTTCATTTTATTAATCATTGATTTAACCATGATTATTTTTATTATAGCAAAATTCAACTATTGTTTTTTAATAATTTAAGATAATAAAAGTTTCTTATCAACACGCTACATTTCAGTAAAATTAAAAAAACTAATATTTAAATTTGATACACTCATTATCATGATAGTATGAAACAACATTGATTATTTAAAAAAATATGATATTTAAAATCTGCGTTTTTTTTATGAGAAAGACATGCTTTTCATCAGAAATCAGAAAACACTAAGCTTTAAAACATTGATCAAAAACTAGTCGAAACCTGAGTTTTTAAAGCTATTAACAATTAGCCTGAGTTTATGAAAGAAATATTATAAATAAAAATAAACAAAGTTATTGCTATTCATCTTTAAGTAAACTTAAAACACAACAAAAATCTATAAAAGGCACTAATAAAAAATTAAAAATCTAAAGTACTTTATAAAAATACTTTGAGACTAAAGAAATTACTTCATGTAGCCTGTGAATTATAGACAAAAAAGCAAACTAGCCTGAGTTGGCTGAGTTAACCTAGTTCAGCCAGTAATTGTAAAAATCTTTCAAATTAGCCTTAGTTGTCCTAAGTAACTTTAGCAAGTGCTTACTTCAATTGTAACTAAATTTTAAAACTACACTTTTTTAAACATGTATGTTTTAAATCTATAAAAAAACAGTTAGTGTAACCTTAAAGAGCACATCATTATGTGATAATTATCTATAAATGTTTTAATACTTCTCTAATTATTGAGTAGCTGTCAAATTTGCACGAGCGTACAAAAATACACAAAGGATAAAAATTGCACTTTCGACAAAATTAAACGAAGACACTTTTGCACGACGGGATAAAATTGCACATTTATATTTTCGCATATAATACTTTTGCACGAAGGGTTTTTTTAGCACAAAAACACTTTTGCACAGAGAAATTTTTGCACGTATAATTTTTTTTAGTTTTTTTTTAAATTGTTTTACTAATTTCAATTTTAATTATTTACTTTTTTTACTACCAATGTTACCACTAACCCTTACTATCGGTCGGTAAGTTGTGTTTTATATTTTTGAAATTTAATGTTTTATTTTTTTTTTTTAACATTTGTTTTTATTATCTTTTTATGGCTGTTACCCTCAGTTTTTACCCTCGGTTGGTATTTACATATTATTATTATTTTTTTTTTAATTTCAATCTTATTTTAATAATATCTATTAGTTATTTATTCTTATTTATTATAGTTATATTCTTATCATATTATCACTGTTACTCATAACCAATACAAACGATAAGTAATTTTTTTTCTTCCTTTTTAATAAGTAATTTTTTTATTTTATATTAATGATTGAATTACAATGACTAATTTTATTAAATTAAAAGTCAGCTATTGTTTTTTAATAGTTTAAGGTAACAAAAGTTACTCATTAACACGCTACATTTCAGTGAAATAAAAAAAAAACTAGTATTTAAATTTAATATATTCATAACCATGATAGTATGAAACAACAGAAAGATAACTAAATAAAACTATGATGTTATAATAATGTGCTTTTTTTATGAAAGAAAAATATATTTCATCGGAAATAATATGATAATAAGCTTTAAAACATTGATCAAAAACTAGTCGAAGCCTGAGTTTTAAGAGTTATTAAGAATTAGCTTGAGTTTATAAAAAATAAAATAAAAATAAACAATGCTATCGTTATTCATCTTTAACTAAACCTAAAAACACGACAAAAAACAATTAAAGACACTAATAAAATGTTAGAAAAATAAAGTAATTCAATAAAATACTTTGAGACTTGAGAAAATAATTCATCTAGCCTGAGAATTCTAGACAAAAAAGCAAATGAGCCTGAGTTAGCTGAGTTAACCTAGTTCAGCCAGTAATTTTAAGAATCCTTCAAATTAGCCTAAGTCGTCCTAAGTAACTTTAGTAGGTGGTTATTTTAAATGAAACTAAATTTTAAAACTTTATTTTTTTAAACATTCATATTTTGAGTCTATAAAAAAACAGTTAGTGTAACCTTGAATAACACATTATTATATGATAGTTATTTATAAATGTTTTAATATACTCTAATTATTAGGTAGCTGTTAAACTTGCTCGAGGGTACAAAATTACACGAAGGGACAAAATTGCATTTTTGACAAAATTTCACGAAGACACTTTTGCACAACGTAATAAAATTGCACAATTATACTTTTGCACGAAGGGTTTTTTTAGAACAAAAACATTTTTGCACGTGTGAATTTTTTGAGATTATTTTTTATATTATTTTACTAATTATAATTTTAATTATTTGTTTTTGTTTATACCACTGCTACCACTAGCCCTTATTCCCGGTCGGTAAGTTATGATTTTATTTTTTTAAATAAAATCTTTTATTTTATTTATAATTAGTTTATAAATTTTACAATGATACTTAATACTATATATCATACGGTTTAACTTTCAAATGATTTAAAATTTTTACTTTGTCGTTTTTAAGATTTTTAAGGTAATTAAAAAATACTGAATGAAATGTAAATCTTAAATACAATGTTCCAAAAGTACGATATCTCATAACATATTATTGATAATATTACGATAAAAATGAAGTTTTGTAAGTATTTAACTTTACAAAAACTACTGTATTCGAAGATGAAAATATAACTTTTTAGTGCATTTAGAATAACTTAAACTAGTAGCTTTTAAAATTGTATATTACAATACAACACTAAACTGGTGATCACATGAGCTATAACTTAGTTTTCAAATTTTAAATAATTAAAATCTGTGTATTACTTATTAAATTGTGTAAATTTCAAAAAAATTAGCTATTCAACTAAAACTCGAATGTCGAGATAATAGTTTTCATTTACATAAAATATTGTATCAAATTGTTTTAATTAATCTTTTTTTTAAAGTTCTAAATGCTTGGAAAGCTATAAAATGTTATGCTTTTTAACTTTAGTAACAAAAAACATTACTAGAAGACTTAAAACATGCGATTACTAAGTTTGGAATTGCAATGTAGGTTTGCTATCTATTTTCGATAATAGTGAAATGTCAACTAGAGATGAATACGAAGGTTATTACTTAGAGAATAGACTTGAATAAAAGGTAATAAAACTTGTCATTAATGTATATTACTTTCATTTTATTAATCATTGATTTAACCATGAATAATTTTATTAAAGTAAAATTCAACTATTGTTTATTAATAGTTTAACATAACAAAAGTTACTCATCAACACGCTAAATTTCAGTATAATTAAAAAAACTAATATTTAAATTTGATATATTCATAATCATGATAGTATGAAACAACCAGTGGCGTCGCGTGGTATTTTTTTTAGGTGGTGCAGATTTTTAAAAAAATCCCCTACTTTAAAACTCTTTTTATCTTAAATAAAGACTTTTTTCTATAACAATTACATTAAATTGCTAATGTAACTTAGGAAATTTTGTTAAAAAATAAAACATTTATTTTTTCAAAAAAATATTATTTAAGAAAATAACTTTAAAAAAAAGGTAAATATTTTGAAAATTAAAGTAAATATAGGAATAAAAAAAAAAAGTTAAGTTATTTAAAAGACTCAAAAAATGTTAGCTTACTTATGAGTATTAATTTTTAAGAAGGCTTTAAAGTTTAAACTAACAGTAGAAAAAATTTAGACAAAACAAATATTGTTATATTGAAAAATACAGCAACTTTATTAGATCTTTTTTTTGCCTCAACTATAATTAGAAAATATTTGCTTAAACATCATAATAAGAATCGTTATTTTACTAATATCTAACTTAACAAAATAATAAATGCTTTATTAGACTTGGCAAGAAAATTAAAAAGTCTACAAAAAAAAGGTTTTGTACAAACTGCAAGTTTATTTCAAGTAAAATTTATTTTACTAAGTAGAAAATAATTGCTTATTTACTGCTAAATATTGAAAAAAAAAAATAAACGAGTATCAACTTATAACTAATTAAAACTTTTGATGTTTGAAAAAAAACAGCTTGACTACTAAGTTGAAAACACAAAAGTAAAATATACAAGATCATAAATATCAAATTTTACGAAGTCTCTAACTTAGAATTTAGATTAAACAGACTAATATTATAATAAGAAAATACAGCAAATGCAATAATATTTCTTTTAGTCTTTTAGTTAAAAAATTTTGCTTTAATTTAACATCAAACTATTTATAATTATTTTACTAACATCTAATTATAACTATTCTTATTATAATAAAAAATCTAATTATACTTGGCAAGTAAATTAAAAAGTTTACAAACAAACAAAATGTTGTGTACAAATTAAATTTTTTTTAAAGAATAACTTACATTACTCAGTAAAGAAATTTTAAAGAATTTTAAAATACAGTTAAGAAAAAAAAAAGTTTGACTAAGTAAAAAACTCATAAGTAAAACAAGCAAACTAAATAATATTAAGTTTTACAAAGGCTCTAAAGTTAAAACTTAAAGTAGCTTACAGTTTAGATATAACAAACTTATATTTTAAAAGATAACATAGCAAGTATAATAATATTTCATTTTAGCTTTAACTTTACTTGAAAAGTATTGGATCAAATACCAAACTAAAAATAATATTTTTACTTATTTTTAACTAAACAAAAAAGGAATGCATAATGAAGCTTGGCAAGTAAATAAAAAAGTCTACAAACAAAGAAAATTTTATGTACAAATTACAATTTTTTAAAGAAAAACTAAACTTGCTTAGTACAGAAAATGGTTACTAATGAATGTCTACCTAAAAAAATAAATCTAAAGTTCTAACTTTGCAAACATAAATACTTAAACTCTTACTTTTCATCTTTGTAACTAGAATTCATTCTTCTCTCTTTTTGGTTGATAAATTTCTCCAACACCTCTTCCTTGAAACTAGTACAGTTTTTAAGTAAGTCCTTACCAATCGAAATTACACTTAAAGAATTTAACCTTGACTGACCCATGGTGTTTCTGAAAAATTTTTTGATCCTTTTCAACGATGAAAATGTTCTTTCAGCTTCTACACTAGTCATGGGAATAGTTATCATAATTCTAAGAAGCTTTGCAGTTTCCTTAGATATTTTAGTCAGGTTATGTTCTTCAAGATATAACAGTATTTTCACTAAACCATCCTGATGCATTTCTTTACGTGAATAAAATGTTTACATTCAGTTACAGAATAACACTTCTTCACTGTTTCTATAAGCTTTAAAGGAAAACATGATTTATAAACAGTAAAATATTTTGCCAAAAATAACTGCGAAATTCTTAAATGGCCTGAAAACTTTAACCTTTCAGTGATGTTGAAGCTGACACTATCACAGACTTCTTTTGCTGAAGAAAGGCTTTTTTTAACATTCTTTGTACTACTTGAATTTCTTATGCTGTTGACTGAAGCTTGAAACGTTTCCAAATGCTGTTTAACTTTTTGAACAGTTAAGTATGTGCATTGCATGATGTTATACAAAATTTCAACTGCAGGCATAATTTCTGAAACAATTTCAGCAAAAAATTAAAATTATCATCATTTAAAGCCCTAGAACAGTTTTCTGCTGCAGCTATCGTGGAAAAACCAAAACGGTCTGGGTTATCTACGATAAAATTAAATCCTGCAAGTAACTCCCGTTTATTTAAAGAAACTCTAAGAACAGTTTTGGAGTTGTAGTTCCACCTGGTTTTATTTCCAGACCGAATATTCACTTCTAGAGCACGTTTTCTATCTGGCAACTTTGAAAAAAAAGAAAAAAATTGGTCTAATTTATTGTAAGACCTTTCACTGAACCATTACTGAAATTTTTAACTGTTCTACTGGCTTAACTTTTTATCAGCATAAAAATATAAATTTGGATTAGAATTTTTAAAATAACAATTTCTAATAACTTTAAATCTTTAAAAGTATTGGCACTGCATATCAACAAAGCTAAAACAGTTAAACTAAATCTCATAAGTTTTAAAAGTGTGTAGTGTTTAAAATATTAAACCAGTATCTTGAATTAAAAAAAAAAACCTTTTGAAATGAACTCTTGCTCAATTGAAAGATCTGGGGTTGGTCTACTCTGTTTCAATATAAGCTTTTCAGCCGCTGTTAACTTTGATAACTGGCATGATTTAAGCTTAGAAACTGTCCAATTTACTTGACTAGCTTTTTTTTGCATTTTCCTAGTTATAAAATCTATAAAAATAGCAATTACCTTGTTCAACAAAAAATTGTTTTAACTATACAGAGTAAACTAATAAACAATATCAATATTAAAATAAATAAAAGCAAGGTTGCCACTCTAAAAACAAGGTTGCCACTCTTAGAGTTAAAAAATGTCCTGAGTCACCCTGTGTTTTTAAGAAAAAATCAAAATACCCTGAGTTTCCCTGAGATTTTTTAGAATTTAAAAAATCATTAAGTTTCATTGAGTACCAGAGTCTGTGGCAATCCTGGATATAACTAAAAAAAAGATTAAAATAATTTCAAAAACAATGAATTTTATTCTAGCAATAACTTCAAGGACATTAAGATATTTTTATTGAAAATATATTTTTACTATCAAATTTAAAAACAACTGAATTTTTGCTACACCTGAAGATAAGCTTTGCTTTTAAGGGCATAGAGGAGATGAAACACTTTCTTCACAACTTGATTTTATTTTATGTAGCTTTTACTAAGCTACAAGATGCGTTTTAAAGATTTTAAAAATTCAAAATATTTTTTTAGATATAGCCGGTCAAAGTTGAAGGCAACAAAAGGTTCCTTATGGGAGGCACAAACTAAAACAGCATTTAAAAAAATGTGTTTTAACCCATCCTCCTTTTTAAGCCCTTAACATCTACTTTAGAATTATTTTACTAAAATAATTTTATACAGTTTTAATTTAACTACAAGTCATCTTTTATCAATATAAAAAATTAATATTATTTTTTGAGATATGGTAATTTACAGTCAGAGGTACAAAATAATCTTTATTAATATAATATAAACTTAAACAACAAATAAATCAAATCACTATAATACTATCTTTTTTTTATAAGTTGGCCTCAAAATCTTTAGATGTTTCTCTTATAAAACAAAATAATTTGCTAAAATAGATATTTAAAACAGTAAGAAAAAAAAAGTTATAAGAAAAGTAATTATTTTTTTGTATATATAAAAATTATATTGATACTTAAAAATTTAAAACTTCTCTTCAACAAAAGTATAAAATTTTCTATAAAGTAGGATGAAAAAGTTTAATAAAAATTACTTTAAAAGTTATGGAGAATATAGGTTCTCAGTAAAATTGTATTTTTTTGGTGTTTTGGTTTGCTCCTTGTATAATAAATCATTGTACTCTCTGGCTTTGACCGGTTGTATCTAAAAGTTTAATTGGAAATTTAAAGTTTATTAAAAGTAACTATTAGCTTTCAGAAAACATTAAAATAAGAACAACATGAAAAAAGAGCCTATACACCCCCTCCCCCCCTTACCCCTCAAAATTTTGCACAATTTTTATTTTATAAACATTAAGATTTTTATTAACTTTTTTTCTAAATTTAATGTTTTTTTATTGGAGGTTTAAAACTCAATAGTTCTTTAAGGGTATCTTTTCTTTATTTAAATTTAATTTGTTTTTCATTTTGATGACAGTATTTTTCTCAGGAGCTCAACTTTTTTAAGTTTAGTTGGTGAGGCTGTTGACTTTTCAATAAATTTAAAGATAAATTATAAATATGTAACCATTATAGCAGTAAAAAAATTGGTTAGTTAGTTTTCATGTGGCCATAGGGGTAAAACACTTATTTTTAAATTTTAAATAAGCTTGTTATTTTTAGAGTAAAACACTAAAACTGCTTTAGTCAGCCTGAATATTTTTCTAATTTGGTCTGTTTTAATTTATCTTGGGTCATCTTTAGTTTTTTTTTCTATTTCTAAGTTATCCTGATTATGTAGCAAGGCAACCATGTTTCAACGATTTTATCTAAAATGTTTTCTTTGTTAATGAAAAAATTAAACCAAAAGTCATATAAAGTAGACTAAATTCTCCTAAAATGTTAAACTACTCTAAGTAATCAGAGTTTCTAAGTTAAGGCTATTTACTTTATTTAAATATGTGACTGTATCAATAATACTAATTTTTATTTAATATAAATCTAAATTATTTTTCTGTAAGAGTAAACTAGAAGTTTATAATAAACTTCTTAACATTTATTTTCAGAACTCAAACTTTACATTTAATTATAATTTAATTAAATATTTTATTAACTTTATGGTAACAATAATCAGTTATAGTTAAGTTTATTTATGCAGGTTAAAATAAAAAATCTAATTTTTAAGACTTTGGTGATTAAGGTTTTTTATCTATTTTTTCAAAGTATGTAATTTTTTTATGACAAGTTTTGTTCTTTTATTCTTTCTTTTTAATAGAAGTGATCTCTTAAATTTAAAAATCAGGTGGGTAAATAAACTTAAGTTTAATCCTTTGCACTTTGCAGTAGCTTAGCTTTGTTTTTACTTCATGTTTACAATAGCTTGTAGATGATAATTAAGCAAGTCCTGTTTTAGGGAATTTTCAACTTAACTTACTTACCGCAAGATATTGATTTTGCGGTAATTCTTGAAGAAGTTTTGCTTTTTTGAGTTCATTTGCGGCAGTCAGCTAAGTGTTTGCGGCAGTAAAGTGGGCAAAATGGTCGTTTTCAGAATTAGAGTTTTAAAAGAGATTTCGTTTAAAAAATAACGAAAACGTTATTGATACTTTTTTTTTCTTACAAAATTTTAAGGTGGTGCAGTTGCGGCAGTGCAACACCCCACGCGACGCCCCTGGAAACAACATGAAGATAATTATATAAATATATTATGTTATAAAATATGTGCTTTTTTTATAAAACAGAAATATATTTCATTTGAAATTATAAAACACTAAGTTTTAAATCATTGATAAAAAACTAATCTAAGCCTGAATTTTTAAAGCTATTAACAATTAGCCTGAGTTTATAAAAAAATATAATAAATAAAAATAAACAAAGTTATTGTAATTCAATATTAACTAAACCTAAAAACACTACAAAAAACAATTAAAGACACTAATAAAATAATAGAAAAATATAGTAATTAAAAAAATACTTTGAGACTTGAGAAAATAATTCATCTAGCCTTAGAATTCTAGACGAAAAAGTCAGCTAGCCTGAGTTGGCTGAGTTAACCTAGTTCAGCCATCGTTTGTAAAAATCCTTCAAATCAGCCTGAGTAGTCCTTAGTAACTTTAGTAGGTGGTTACTTTAATTGTAACTAAATTTTAAAACTATGTATATTTTAAACATGTATGTTTCAAATCTATAAAAAAACATTTAGTCAATCCTTGAACAACACAGTAATATATGATAATTATTTATAAATGTTTTAACACTACTCTAATTATTGGGTAGCTGTCAAATTTTCACAAGCGTATAGTATTTCACGAAAGGACAAAATTGAACTTTTACAAAAAATTGTACGAAGACACTTTTGCAAGACGGGACAAAATTGTACGAAGATAAAATTGCACAATTATACTTTTGCACGAAGGGTTTTTTATATTAAAACACTTTTGCACGGAGAAATTGTTCGCGTGTAAACTTTTTTTATTTTTATATTTTAGTTATTTTACTAATTTCAATTTTATTAATTTATTTTATTACTACCACTGTTACCACTAACCCTTACTCTCGGTCAGTAAGTTATAACTTTAAAAAAATTTAAATCTTTTATTTATTTTTTTCTCAATTTTTAGTTTTATTTATGTTTATTATGGCTGTTACCCTTAGTTTATACCCTCGGTCGGTATTTACTATATTTATTATTATTATTTTTTTATTTTAATCTTATTATAATAATTTTTATCAGTTATTTTTACATTCTTATTTTTATTGTCACTTTTACTCATAACTATTAGACTCGGTGAGCAATTTTTTTCTTTACTTTTTATTAAGTTATTTTTTATTTTTGTTTTGTTTTATTTTTTATTAAGTATTGATTTTACTATGATTAATTTTATTGAACTAAAAGTAAACTGTTGTTTTTTATTAGTTTAAGATAACAAAATTTACTTATCAAGACGCTACATTTCAGTAAAATTAAAAAATTAATATTTAATTTTAATATATTCATAACCATGATAGTATGAAACAACATGAAGATAGTTATATAAAAATATGATGTTTTAAAAGTGTTCTTTTTTATTAGAGAGACATATTTTTCATTGGAAATCATAAAACACTAAGTTTTAAAACATTGATCAAAAACTAATCTAAGTCTAAGCTTTTAAAGCTATCCTGAATTAGCCTGAGTTTAGGAAAAAAATAAAAAATAAAAATAAACAAAGTTACTGTTATTCATCTTTAACTAAACCTAAAAAAAAACAACAAAAAACAAGTAAAGGCACTAAAAAAAATATTAGAAATATAAAGTAATTTAAAAAAGTACTTTTAGACTTAAGAAAATAATTCATCTAGCTTGAGAACTTTAAAAAAAAAGCAAACTAGCCTGAGTTGGCTGAGTTATAATGTTCAGAAAAGTACGATATCTCTAAACATATTATTGATTATATTGCGATAAATAATATAGTTTTGTAAGTATTTAACTTTACAATAACTACTGTATTCGAAGATGAAAATATAACTTTTTATTGCATCTAAAATAACTTAAACTAGTAGCGTTTAAAATTTTATATTACTAGACAATACTATATTGGTGAACACATGAGATATAAATCAGTTTCCAAATTTTAAGTAATTAAAATTTGTGCATTACTTTTTATCAATTTAAAAAAAAGCAGCTATTCAACTAAAACTCGAATGTCGAGATAATAATTTTCATTTACAAAAAAAATTGTAATAAAAGTGTTTTAATTAATCTTTTTCTAAAGTTCTAAAAGCTCGGAAAGCTATAAAATGCTGTGCTTTTTAACTTTTGTAACAAAAAACACTACTACAAGACTTGAAGCATGGGATTACTAAGTTTATAATTTCAATGTAGGTTTGTTATCTATTTTCAATGATGGTGATTTGTCAACTAGAGGTGGTACGAAGAGTATTTTTTAAAGAGTAGACTTTGATAAAAGTTAATAAAACTTGTCATTAGTTTATATTACTTCTATTTTATTAACTTTTCCATGATTAATTTCATTGAAATAAAGGTCAACTATTGTTTTTTAATAGTTTAAGATAAAAAAAAGTTACTCATGAACATGCTTCCTTTAGTAAGATTAAAAATTAATATTTATAATTTAATATACTTATAAACATGACAGTATAATTATATTGTTTTTACTATGCATCATTTAAATGACCTTAATTCAACACAAATTATAAAAATAAATACTTGTTTGCACTTTTTCACTAATGAAGAGATGTAAATAACACCGCTTTTGTTTTAAAGTTTATCAAAATTTTTTAATGAATGTTAGTAAATCGTATTGCTTTTTTGAACCTTACTTTTAATTAAACTATTTTCGAATAGCAATATTGACGTAAATCGCAAAACTTAAGTTTAC
Source organism: Thalia democratica (assembly GCF_965202585.1). NCBI lineage: Eukaryota > Metazoa > Chordata > Thaliacea > Salpida > Salpidae > Thalia > Thalia democratica. The sequence goes on from NC_139165.1 coordinate 80,935,413, forward strand.
AAACTTAGTATACAAACTTAACGTAAAAAAATATTATTTTCTACTATTTATCAAGAGGCGGATTGCTAATCAATTTGTAGTGCAAGCAGTGCAAGGGCAAGGGGGGGCTACCCGTCGATTGCCACATGTGCGAGGGAAGAGGCACCGTCGAGGAGAAAGTCTATAGACCGCTGATGATACCAGCAGGCGCGCAGGACGGAAATACTGTAGTGCTACCCGAGGCAGGAAACAAGTTGGACAAAAAAAAGTCCGCTGACGACCTGTTCATCAAGCTGGAGGCCAACGAACACAAGCTTTTCAGGAGAAAGGTTAGCATTAAAATTGAAAGTTGTTGCTTGAAAAAATTCAGTAAATTTTTTCTATCAATATAATGTATTATACAAAGTTTTGAGTCATTTAAAATGGAAGTATTGATAAAAGTTACAATTTTTTTATTAATTACAGTTCTTAATTAATTGTGTTTAATAGTTTTTTATCAAAGCTTCGTATTTTATTTTTATTTTTTAAATTTTCAAATTGATTGTCAAAGTGTTGATACTTCTATAATAGACTATTAGATTTATGTAAATTCATTTAGTTTAAATTTATCAAAACAGTTTAAAGCTATGTTTGAAACATATTTTTAAAAGAAATGTTTTTAAATAGTTCAATTCTATTTTAATTACAATTAATATTTATTACCTACTAATTGAAATTAAATTTGAAAACTAGCAAAACAGACTAAACAAAACTTTATAAGCTATGCTTTGCTTAACAAATTGCCAATAAAATTAAAATTTAGATATGTTTATAATCACAACAGGGGTTTGATATTCACATCACTAAGACACTTACAGTGTCAGAACTCCTCATAGGTCAGAAATTTGTCATCACGACTCTGGATGAAGGGAAGAAAATTGTCCTTAACACGAAAGAAAAAAGCATTCAACCAGGTAAGTATTATTTTAAATTTAATTGTGAACACTTGAATTTCAAGAAACAAATGTAAGTAATGTATATATAAATCATGATGTTGTAACATTAATGAATGTAAAATATATAATTAAAATATAAATTTATTTAAAAAAAATAATTAACGCAAAATTTAAAATCTAGTGTTAAAAAATATTGTAAAAAGAGTTTCTAGAAGTTTTTTCTAAAAGTTTATTTTTTTATTCCAGGGTCCTCGATGGTGATCAAAGGAAAAGGGATGTCTGTCACCCCGACAACAAGGAAAAGATTCGGTGACATCATAATTCATTTCAGTATAGAATTCCCCAAGTCGATGCGCCATTTAAAAAAGGAGAAATAAACAAGCTCAAAACACTGCTTCCTGAACCAGACTACCCGTTGGTTTTCTTATGTTCTTTGTAGTTTTAAATTTATTAGTGTTAACTGTATGATATCAAACGTTTGCTGTATAGTTCATACTTTAATTTACTCAAGAATCAAAATATTCCTCATTACAGAACAGCAGCACCAGAAGGTTTTGACGGAGATAGGGCTAAACTTCAAGAGCTTCAGCATTCATCGTCTGCTAAGCTCCCTCACCCGGTAATTATTTTAATTGATTTCATATATTAAAATTTTATTTAATACTTATGAAATATGTTTGATACAATAAAAATTAAATAAAAATTTTGTATACTGGATTGAATAAAGTTTGTTTACATCATTTCAAAGTGTTTTAAAGAATGATTTTAATTTAAACCTGACAAAAACGAGCTACTTATAACATCATTGAAAATATTGTTATCCTTTAAATACAAAGTAAAGTCAACAATAAAAAAATAGTAACTCTATATCAGGTCTTCGATGAGATGTTGACCAACAAGCCGAGGATGTTTCCTAGAGTCCTTCCTCACGAGATATTCAACATCTATAAGGATGTGAAAGATGACCAGGTGGAAAACAATATGAGCAATGGAAATTCTGACAGACAATAACCGAGAATAAGGGGTTAAAAATTACCATGTTATGCGGTTTACTAGAAAAAGGTCATAATAATTGAAATATTACATTTGTCTTCATAAAGTGACTTTGTAGAATTTTACTTTGAAATCTTAATGACCTCAATACCTATTTAATTGTGTTCAGTTTTTAAAGGATGCTTAGATTTAATGACAGAAATAAGTTAAAAATTTCATAAGATATTGTAAAGTCTTCATCATAATACTATAACTTATGTTATTCTTTCCAGTTTTGATCAATCTAATCTGTAAATAATGCGATATGTTTGGTTTTATTTGTTATTTCTTTATACAACTTTAAAAGTAAAAGCTTTTACTGTCATTTGTAGTGTTTGAGTCAGATTTACTTACATGGTTCAATTTTTAGAAGAAAAAAAAGTTTTTCTTCAAATTTAGAGTGAAGCAGAAAAAGTGTATAGTTTTCGCTGCTGTTTTTGAAAGCTTAAATTGTTGCTTTGATAACTTAAATTTAATGTCAAAAACTTTTTAATGTCTATTACTTAAATTTACAGTTTAAACTACTCAATATATAAAACAAATGTTAACATTTTTTCTCTAGATATTAAGCTGCTAAAAGTGCTTACTACATTAATGCGTATCAATTTATTGTTTTTTTTTATTTTGAATGTTTGAACTACTACTCGCAATTAATTATTTTATAAAGAAGTAATTGTGGTTTTATCTTCGCATGCAAAAAAAAGTATCTAAATGATTTAAAATATACATTTAAGTTTACAAAGAAGTAAGATGTAGTATTATTAATAAAATGGTATAATTAATTTATGGTAAGATGGAAAAATATGAAAAACATATTTTTGAAATATATGAAAATTTATAACCATTAACCTAAACTAATAAGTTGTTAAACTAATAAGGTAATTTTTTTAAAAGATTTAGTTCTAAACTAATTGTGATCTCCAGGTTAGTTAATCAATAAACTAACTAGTTACAGTAAAATTACATAAATTGAAAAAAATTGTCAAAACTGAAAAAAGTAAGTTGAATCGAGCTTCTAGAATGTAAAAAAAAATTAATAAATATAAAAGTTTAAAATAGCTAATTGTAACATCTATTAATTTTAGACTTATTTGTAGTATCAGTTTTTAAAGTTTTGAACAACAAAAATAGCAACCAAAAATTTTCTCCAAGGACGCGGTGTACAAAGAAACGTTTCGGTAATCAAGTAGTCCACCACAGATACAAATTAATGTCTCGTCCAAAAGTTTAAAAAAACGATGTTAATTTTTTTTCAATAGTCACTTTCACTTTTCTAAAAGTACTCTTGTTTAGGTGGTATTGTAGGTAGTGGAGCTATTTGAATGAGGTAATTTTAGCTAATGTAATCAGCAAAAAATATCAGTAACAAGTAGAATTAGGCTAAATAAATTAAGATTTTAACTGTAAAGTATTCCACTGTAAAATCAATTTCTGATCTAATCAGAACGTCTTAGTAAAGGGGTAAAAATAGTAGGGGATTGATACTAAGGTTATACATGAATATACCGTATTGAGTATTAATCAACCAACTAGATATTGTTAAGAAGATATAAAAAAACTCTTTAAATAAAATACTGCACATAGTAATTTCTAATTATAATATAACTGTTCAAAATATAGTTTTAATTGTTTTCTAACAAAAGATCCTAGTAAAGTAACTTCACTGGAATATAAGAAAAACAAATTATACAGTAATCTTCCTTTATTCTACCAACATATGTTTCTGTGTGTCAACGAATCAACACACTTCAACTGGGTTCTGTAAAAAAATAATTACTGTAATGTGAGAATAGAATCATAGAATAAAGTAGGTGTATATATGTTTTCATTAAAATAAGATATATTCTACAGATAATAGTTATTAATAGGTGAAATACTTAATATTAAATCCGGCTGTTATAAAACTATATGATATTTGTAATTATTAAGTCTAAAATAAATAAGTAAGCTAAATTACACAACAAAACATATTATAAACAAACAACTTACGTTAATAGGAAAGATAACTAAATCAAAATTTACTGTTGTTAACTAACGAAAAAAATACATTCGTTACAACTAATAATTACGTCACAATGTAAATGAGGTTATTTAAATTATTTAATTTCTATTGTAAGAACATTAATTTTGTTTTTATGTAATCTATTTTGAACAATTTAAATTTTATTGATTTACTAACTAATGATTAATGTTTTATTTTTGTTCAAAATAGATTACATAAAAACAAAATTAATGTTCTTACAGTACAAATAAAATAGTTTAAATAACCTCATTTACATTGTGACGTAATTATTAGTTGTAACGAATGTATATTTTTTGTTAGTTAACAACAGTAAATTTTGATTTAGTTATCTTTCCTATTAACGTAAGTTATTTGTTTATAATATGTTTTGTTGTGTAATTTAGCTTACTTATTTATTTTAGACTTAATAATTACAAATATCATATAGTTTTATAACAGTCGGATTTAATATTAAGTATTTCACCTATTAATAACTATTATCTGTAGAATATATCTTATTTTAATGAAAACATATATACACCTACTTAATTCTATTCTTCTATTCTCTCATTACAGTAATTATTTTTTTACAGAACCTAGTTAAAGTGTGTTGATTCGTTGACACACAGAAACATATGTTGGTAGAATAAAGGAAGATTACTGTATAATTTGTTTTTATTTTTAAATTATAATATACTATTTAAAGAGTTGCTTTTAAAAAGTTTAGTCAAGCAAGTACTTAATGAATACTAAACAAACATATGTAAAAAAAACAATTAAAATTTTTATTAGTAAATTAATTTTTTATTTACTAGTACTTATAAGAAAAAAGTTCAAAAAAAAATTTAAAAGTACAGTGGTAATGCTAAGTATGTTGTGTTGGGTTAGGACAAGTAGAGACTCAATAAATAAGATTAAAAGATAGAACTGAGATTATTTTAAAAAACAAAAAAGTTATTGCGTAGAATTTAAATAATGATGTTCTGTGTTAAAACTATTTTTTCATAGTTTAGGCTTTTCATTTAACTTATTGTTACCTAAATGTTTTTTTCTGTTTTTACAGTTTTATGATTTAGCAATACATAAGAGAAAGTTAAAATAAAATACAACTTGATTTAATAAAACAAGCCTTACCAAATAAGTTACATCGTAGGTACATTTGGTTGAAGTATGTATAAATTTAATACAAAATTATTATATAAATCAATTAGTGTTAACTAAAGTAAAAAAATACTTAGGCAGATATATTTACATATTCTTAATATGAAAAATAAAGAGAATACTTACAGTAAAACTTAAACATTAATGATTTTAGTTATTTGATTGTTTAAATTTATACAAAATAGTTTTCACTTTAAAACCTGATGATTTAACTTTAAATAAATATTAGTATTAGTGATAATTTTATATACATTTTTGAAGTTAAATCCGATCTGACTAGTTATAACATTAGGTATTTATAAAGTTTTACTTATTTGAAACTATAAGAATTATTCAATAAAAGTAAAAATAATAAATTTTTAGTATGAGGTTGAACACAAATTTTTTTAAACAGAAAAGTTAAAAAGGACTGTTACATTAGATAAAAATGTCTAAAATGAGTACTTTTAAACAGTGAAAGATAAACTATATATAAAACACTAACAATTTCTTTTGTGCAACACAACTTCTTTTTAACAATATAATTAAACACTACATGAGATCGTACTTATTAACTAAAAAAGGACAATAAATAATAAAACAATTTCTGTTTACATATAATATGAATAATATGAATAATAATATGAATAATAAAAAAATAACGAATAAGATGCTGCTTACACAACTATGGTTTATTTAAATGAATGAGGATTGCTTCAGTTTGACTCAGTCAAAAAAATTGTTACAACTTCTAAATATTCGTTTATTAAAAGTTTTTTAGCATGTTGGATTTTTAATTAATTTTTCTGATATTGAAGATCTGTTATTGGCATTTAAAATTGGTGTACTAGTTGTCTTTGGCTGATTTTTAGCATGTTTTTTTTTTACAAAACTTAAAACGTGCTTTTAAATTCTTGTTTTGAGCAGTTTAGAGCAGAGCTGGTAAAATGCTTACAGTAGTCAAACCAATTGAGCACTGAAGGATACTTTTGTATGTTTAATGTTAAAATTTTTACGCTTGAGTAAATAGAACCATGCCTCTAGTGTAGAGTTTGTAGTGAACTTATAGTAAACTCTAATATTTTTTTAAAATGTTTATGTCCATAAGTTAATTTTGCATTTTTTTTTTTGAAATTTCTTAAATAAACTCCAGAAGTTTATTCAAACGATGAATTTTATGTGATTAGTTAGGATAAAATTATGACTATCGTGTCTTACACAAGCTAAACGTTAAGGTCTTGATTAAAAATTTAAAATATGTAGAATAAAAAATTAAGATATTGAAGTTAACTGTTTTAATTTAGCGTTTAGTATAACATTAATTAAAATGTTACCAAGGTGTAATAGTTTTCTTTTTTTTAACATTTTGTTTCAAGTATAGAGCTAATATTATTATAAGATGTACTTGGACTGATGTGATAACTAAATAAAATATTATGTTATAATCTTAAAATTGCTCTAAATCACTCAGTAGTTTTATTATACATTTTGCACTTTAAAAAAATCTTTACTTTCAAAATCAATTTCAATATGTTATATTTATGAAGCTAATATATAATTAAGTCCTAAAAAAAAATTAATCTTAAAAACAAATTTTTATGTTTTTTTGAACTAAATAATACTTATTGATTCGTAAAGAATTTCTAAGCAATAATCTAGATAAGTATAATTTGTATACAATTTTTATACGTTAATCATATATGTTACACATTTTTATAAAAGATAACAAATAAAAGATAAGTTTAAACTAAATTTATAAAATAATTAGATTTCTTCGAAAGTAACTTAATTATTCTTAATTGTAATGTAAGTTTAATAAACGTTTTTAAGTCTTGTAAAGTATTACACTACTTTTTGTAGTAATAAAAAATGTTTATTTTATAATACAGTGTCAAACACATCTTTGTTAATTATCTACTTACAAACGAAAAGTATAGATAGTGTTTATAAAAACTTAAATATTTTTATTACATTTTGTTGATATTTTTTTCATCGTTTAACTATAAATTATTTTTAGTACTGTTGAAAACTATAGACATATTATTGATTTTAACTGTATTTTTAATTACTTTTAAACTTTATATAAGCTTATACCAATTTAAGATACTAACAAAAAGTTTTGGGCTCTATGTAAAAACTTAAAAAAAACTCATTTAGAATAAAGAAGTTAGTTTAAACACGGTTCTACGGATTAAAAAAAAATGACCAATGACAAAAATTTAATTTAATTTTAAAACGTTTTAATTTAGTCTTTAAATCTGTTTATCTAAATTTATAATCTGTTGTAATTTGCATAATTAAGATTCTCGGTATCATAAAATGTTTAATGTATACATTTTACTGAAAAGTAGTTTCTGAGAATATAAAATCAGAGTATTAATTGAGACTGTATATTAATTATATCAAATGAAAAGCTTTAAAAATTAAAATTTGAAATAATAGTTGTTGTCATAAAAAAGATAAGTTAAAAGTAAGACCTATATCTTTAAAATTTATAATCTCTATCAAAATTGGGTTTTTTCTTTCAGTTAAAAAATGTTTGATTCATATCATCTGTATTTTAAATCTTATAGCAGTAATAGTAAGCATTGATGGCTACAAGTATTTCCTGGTCACAAAGAACACTACTTGAAAATTTTTCTGATAAAACTAACTAGAACTTTAAACTATGCTTAAAACTTAGCTATATTACGAAATATCGAATCTTGTTATAAAATTGACAATATTAAGTTATAAATATACTTTTATAAAAAAAATTATAAACTTTCGCAGTTACAAACAACTAGGATTGCTAACCTAGTAAATTCAGAACACAGAATAGAGTGTTAAAAAAAAAAAAGATAAAAGCTTCTTAAAAGGCTTGATTCAAAGCATTTTTACAACTTTTTTCCGGTGCATAACTTATTTGAAAAAATAAGAAAACTTTTTTTTTTTTTCTTAAATTTGTTTGAGTACTTTTGAAGTAAGTCTTGTCAAAAATTCTACCTTACGAAATCAAACTGAATTAAAGTTGAAGTTGAAATAAAAGTATACTGTAGTGTAGTTTAAAGTTTAAGAATATAAGATTACCTAATAATCAAGTGTAAAAATTAACTAAATGCTTTTACTAAAGAACATAGCTGTACTAACAATACTTGTTAGATTTAAATCAAAATAAAACAAACCAGCGATATAAATTAAATAAAACTAACTTGAAAAAAAAATTACGTAAAACTAATTAATTTGAAATTATTTAGTATAAGGATTTAAAAACTCTAGTTTGGTATACGAACTTTTTTTGCTTACAAAAACTTGGCCTTAAAAATTGAATGCATAAGGCTTCTAGAATATGTAGGTGAAAAGAGTTCTCCGCTCTCTTTAGGACTAAAAAAATATTTTTTTACAGTTTTTTGCACACTCATGATTATCCAACAAATGTTGCCTAATCACCGAGAAGTGTTTTTTGTCGATTTCTCCGAACGACCATCAAACATTTTTTTTCAACTTCATTTCAGTTTAATTTAGTAAGATACAGTTTTTGACGAGACTTATTTCCAAAGTACTCAAGTGAATTTCAGAAAAAAAAGTGTTTTGTTAAAAAAAAATATTAAACAGCCTATAGTTTATTAAGTTATAAATAAAGCAGTTTGTATGTAGTACACAAGACAGTTTTTATAAATCTTCTCAAATCAATTTAAAGTTTATATTTTCAGTTGCTAATTGGTATAAAAATAAAAGTTTAAGAATAGTTATAAAACAGTTTACTTTATAAGACTCAGTGTAAAAAATACTTTTTTAAGGTACTTTGAAGGTGAGTATAAAACGTTCTTCAATAGTTCTCTTGAGCAAAATTACATATTATTTGAATATTTAACCTTACGTCAACTACTACTTTTAAAAATAAAATATTTACAGTTTAAGTTTATATACGTATTTGTGCAGTTTAAAATGGATAAAAAAATTGTCCAGAAAGCTGAAAATCACGACACAAAACAAAGTGCTACGAATAAGAAAAAAGCTGTTTGCAAAGCAAGGTTACACGATTATGCAGTCGTATGTGTTTTGCTCATCTCTTGGGCCATCATCTTTGTTGGCGCCTTGCTGGTTCGTGAATTGCTGGTGCCAGAACTGCCAGAAGAACATCAGACCATATTTGACACGTTGGCTTACATTTTCAATGAAATTACATGTCTGACGTTGTTCACAATCGCAGCTTTGTTTCTTTATTTGGTTATGCGGTTTTCTTTGGGAGAAAAAACAATATTTTACTTCGAAACTGAGTTCTTCTGCTTCACTTTTGTTATGGTCTATATCTTTTATCAGATTTCGGAAAGAGTAAGAACAGCGATTATTGAGTTTTACAGTTCGGTTCCTAATGATCCTTGTTTCATTTATAAAGTTTTGCTCGCTGTTTTTATTTACCTAACAGCTTTTATTACGTTTCTTTTCTTTATTACATCTGAACCAGAGAAGAAAGGAAAAATAGAATGGAAACATAAAGAAATAAATTTAAGCAGAATTAACAAAAGAGAAACTAACAGGAAAAAAAGCAACATATTTGAGATTGTTTAATAGATTTTATTTTATTCTGCTTTATTTTCGCTTTAAACAAAAAAGTAAATAAACCAATATGTAGTCTTTATTACACGTGTAAGCTTTGATGACCAATAAAAGATCTTTTAAAATTTTGTTATCATTGTAGTTTTTGTATTTGAATGGTTAATGAGTTGATAAATTAATGAAGCAGAGTGGAGCTTTAATTAAAAGTAAGTTTTTTCCTTATAAAATATATTCAAAACTTACTAAAGTTAACCTTTTGACAATAGAAAAATTCAAGTTAAAAATTTATTTTTGTATTTTTTAAAATGGTAAACTTGTTTTTAGACTGAAATTAAACATTAGAACAACTTTTTTTGATGCTTTTAAAATAAAGAAAAAAAGTTCTACAAAAGATATATTATATTTGTCAAAAACTAATAAAGAATAATATCTTAATATATTTTTATTATTTTCAATATTCATAATTTAACAAATATAAATCTAATGATCAAACCATTACAAAGATTTTGATAAAATATAAACTTTAACCATACGTTTAAAAACTTATTAATATTAGTTTAGCTTAGTTAATAAACAGGTGTTTCCATATTAGTTGATGAAAGTACCTTTTAAGTACTAAGGAATAAAACTAAGGATTTTTGAAATTATTTTGACGACGTTATTAAGACTAATAACATGTGATATTAAAATAGAAAAATAGTTCTTAACTATAATTGTTTATTGAAATCAGATTGAGATTAATAATAAAAACTTTTAAATACAATAATAAATTTAAAGAATTTTTGAAAAACTAGTGATTTAAGTAACACAAAACTTACACTATACTGATTTAGCTTGTTAATTACAAATTTTATTTAAACACGATAAGCAGTTTCTACTTAGAAGATTATACTAAAAAATATTTTTAATACTTTTTAATTAGGACTCTAGTAATTTAGGAAAACATTGTTAATAAAAAAGATTACATATATATTTTTTTTTCATTTTAAAAGCAAAACAAATTTTATCAAAAGCTTTTTTTTTAGCAAAACAAATCAATTTACTTCCGACTTAATTTATAACTTAATTATTGTATCAGTTTCAATGTCTACTGAAGGTCACATATAAGGTAAACCCAATGTTATAACAATGTTAGATTAAACTAAAAGTATAATAAACAAGTAAAATTTACTACTCTTTATAATGATAATTTAAATATCAATGTGAGATATCTAAAATAACATATTATAATAAAATAAAAGTTTAAAAACAAAAGCTTTAGCTATAAACTTTTATTATCTTTAAAAGTTTGTACATAAATACATAAAAGCTTAAAATAACTATTTATAAAAAAAATTAAAGAATAGTAAACTATCTGTTATTTTTTGTAGTTTCATGTTTTTATATAGAGCTTTATTTTCTTAAATAAAGATAGAAAACTATATTAAGTTTGTTTGAATATCTGCATTAAATAAGTATGCGAAAATAAGAAGACAATGCGGTTATATAATTTATTAGTAAAAAAGAATTTAAGAAGTTGTTATATTATAAATTTTAACTTTTAATTATAAGAAAAAGTGTTAAACAACTTTGTTTATCTATTTTGTTTTACTATTAAGTAATTAATTAAAATATTTATTAGAAATGACTAGATGGCGTTATTTTTAAATATATAAGTTTGTTATACTTAAATTTTAACATGTTTGAATTTGATAAAAATCTTTACAATTTTACTTTAATTATTTTATTCTACATTTTAAATTTAATAAATTATGTAAACACTCTACAAATATACTTCTATTAATGTTTGGTTATTATAACTTTATAAGTCAGCAATTATTTAACAAACTTTTTAATTTTTAAATCTGTCATTAAAAAATAAACTTGTTTTTAGCCCTGGTTTAGATAAAAGTAGTATACAGTATAAACTGTTTCTGTGAAAATTTAAAAATTTTGTTGAACAACTGTGTTTCTTAAAGTTAAATTAACCTTATACTTTAAATAATTTTTTCATATATTATATATATTATTACGTGTTCAAGTACAAGTTGTTTCACTGTCTTTTAAAACAGAACAGCTCTTAAGTTTGTTTACTAAAATAGGTAAGAAATAAGTTTATTATATTTTTGTTTAAACAAATAAAGTCTTTTCTCAAGGATAACATTACATTAAACAAGAATGGCAGCTACAAACGCCGTATATTAAGTACACTCAGGATATCTCTTAATGTTTTCTTAATTTGTAAAACATTTTGGATAACTCAAGATCAAGACACTAATGCATAGTTAAACAACTTGATAGTGTTTATGTGAGTAAATTTTATTTACTAAATTACTTACTTTTATATATACAGTTGCAAAAGAAGTTTTTGAGCATCTTATAGTTCGAACTATTTAAAAAAAAACATAATGTAAAGCTTGTTATAACAAAAACTAAAGTTCGTGGTTTTTTAAAGCATTTGTAACATTTAATTTGTTTTTAATTTACTTCGTACTAGGTACAAAATTCTAGTATAGTCGTCTATGTAGCTTGAAATTTAACATTTAAACTGAGATTTCGTATTTACAAACAGTTTAGAAATAAAACCTAAGAAACTCTTATATTAAATCTGAAGTCATCAATAAACTTTAAAAAAATTTAATCGAAATTTCGCTGTAAAAGTTCATTAATGTTTTAGACAACTTGTATTGTTTATATAAGCTTCGATAAATAGTGAAAAATTTTTGGATTTCTATTTAAGTTTAAATAAAAGTAAAACACAGTGCAAAAAAATAATTTACCTTTTGATGAAATAAAAATGCAAACTAAGTCCAAGAAGCAATATTTAAAACAACTTTTCTATAAAAAAGTAGCAAGTAGTAAAAATTATTCAGATGTAGATGCTTAATGTAACTTATCTGTAACATCAAAATATCTTTTAAGTGACGCTTTTTATTGTTAGCAAGGTTTATTTTAAATAACTTTAATTTTTTAAAAACTTATTCTATTTATTCATCATTTTACACATAGCAGTTTATTTTGGTGCAGGTTTTTTACTTTCCAGAATCTAATAATCATGGTTATGTGGTTGTGGAACAAAAACTTTTATAGCATAAAAAAGAAAAACACTTCTAGTTTTACATTTAGAAGTTTTCTTAATCATTTACTATAAAAGATCTAAAACTGACTAACAAACTACTACACTGACTAAAAACTGATTTTTCTGTAGTACCAAAGCTTTAGTAAATAAAGAATTTCAACAACAAAAAGTTGTAATTACTTGAATTAGTAGCTTAAGTTTTTTTTTTCGATTGTTTTAAAACTATATTATAAAATTGATTAACAACATTAGCTATTAAAGTTCTTCTCTAATTTTTGATTTTAGAATTAAAACATACAATATCTAAAGTACAAAAAACATTTGAAACATTCTTGATTGTTTAATTTATTATTTTAACTTTAAACAGAAGATATTAAAATACAAATTTACACAGTTTCCAGCATTCTGATTTCATATTTGACACTTGTTTCCTTTTTTATTCTGTTTAACATATTAGATTTTTTCGGCTTTGAATTTGAAACACTAACCTGCTTTTTATCTCGTGTGATGAACACAAAGAAATATGCAGTTAAAAAGACAAAAACGCTTTTTGAAATCCAACCGACAGCTTCAGAATAATAATTTTCAGTTTTTTGTTGCTTTGTGACCGTATAGCTTGCACAAGAGTCAAAGATAAACCCCATCAAAATTGATAAGAACCAAAAATCCGATCCGAAAAGCTTTTCTGACGTTTTCACTGCTTTGCAGCAGCAATGCATCATTGTCCAGCACAAAACAGCAGCCGAAAATTGGAACGCCACCATGCAAGTAAGCTCTTTGTGAACGCAACCCAAAATTTCGTCGAACGTCCATTCTTGTCTCGGTTTCATTGGACGCACGTCCATAGCAGCGAGCTTGAATCCTACTTGAAATAAAATCGTAAACGCAACCAGCAGTATAGATATGAGTGGAATCCTGAACCAAGTATGTTGCATGTGTTTGTTCCGGACGGTCTTGTTCTTCACTACAAAACTTTTTGATCTTTTTGAAATTTTTGAATGAACAGTATGAATTGTGTTCCGATTTTTCTGAAAGTTCAAAATCTTCTGAGGTTTATGATCCATTTGAATTTGTAATAGTATGTGCCAACTGTAAGTATTATTAGTTTGTTAGAGCCTTTAATTTCTAAAATTTAGTTTTTTGAAAAATTGAAATAAACAATCTAAAATTAACTTATAGAGTTTTGTTAAATGTATGTTCTCTATGACAAATATTTTCACTTCTTGTATATGATTAACTTAATTGTAAATATTAACTTGAAAATTTAAAGGAGTTTTTATTTTAGTCAACTTAAACTAGAAACAAGAGTCTTTTTATTAAACTTATACAGCTATTTGAAAATTTAAAAAAACTTTTTTTCTTATTTAGATATGTCAATTCAGTTGATTTATAATAAACTTTTTGTTGTGTAACAACTATATATTTCGTAACAAGCTTGTTTTAAGATGTAAGCTAATTGGCGGCTAGATTTATTTTTAAGTCATATGGTATAAGCTTTTAATCGTAAGACTTTTTTTTATACTTAAAGCTGTAAATTATAATAACTTTAATTGATAATTTGTTTTAAAGTGTAAAAGTTTTATAAGAGCTTGTTATTGTACAATAAAATTATTAAAACATAGCTTCATATATTAAACATTTTCTTTTCATTTTTTAACTGTTATTTTATTTATGCATTTTGGAATGATTTTGTTTTAAGTTAAATAAGCATTAAATTTAGTTGTAGTAAAAGCGAAAACAATTTTTACAACTACTAAAATTAATTTTTTCATTGCTGTTCTTTGAAAGACAACAATATAAGTAATTAAAGTCAAGTTGATTCAACAGCACATAAGTGTTTAAATGTTATTAAAAGCATATAACCGAGTGTAGACACAAACTTAATGGTTTACATTTAATGCTGATTAGTTTTACAGTTACCAGTTTGAGAACTTAAACTTTAAGAACCCTTTGAAAAATTTATAAAGATAAATATAATATTTAAAAGTGATTAACGAAAAAAAACTAAAACATAGATACAGAAAAAAAATTATAATAAAGGTTTTAAGACATGTTTATGAACATGATTTTTATAGTTTTATATAGAAAATGTTATAGTTGGTAGACAAAACATGCATAGTGGTAAAAAAACAATAAACAACATTTAAGTTAATTGTAGATAAGTTTTTCATTTTAAAATCTTACTAAATTAATCAAACTGATACATACCAGCAATGTAAATAACTATATGTATATCTAACACTTTTCAAAACAGCAACGGGTTTGATATAGAATATAATGTTAAGTATTTTTATTAACAACTGACTTAGTGTTTTATTTTTATTGTAGTAAGTTGACATTTAAATATATAGTTTGATATAACAATAATAAAAAAAACTAAGCATCGTTTAAATAACTTATAAAAAAGCATTTATAAAAATATCTATAAGAGATGTTATAATTAAGTTGAAATATTGATAAAATACATAAAGTACAAACAACAAAAAATACCGTTTATATATTAGTTTAAATTGTTTTATTAATATTATTTTTATTTGTCAGATAGTATAAAAAGCTTTTTCTTTTTACTTGACTGCTTGTTGTCCGTTTTAAATTAAAATATGTTCTGAGGTTACATTTTATTTACAACGTACTTTGTTGAACTTGTCCAAAAAAACTTAATATTTTTTTCTTAAGTTCTACTTAACTGATAACTAGTTGTAAACAACACTTAAAAATGTTATTTTTTCAAAATTTAAATTTATAATTTATCAACACTCAACAAAACCTTTAAGTATAATCAATCTAACTGTATTAAAATTTAAGTGTGTTAGATTGAAAACTAAAAGGTAACTTTTAATTTCAACTATTTTTGAAAATAATTTTGTTTATATTTCCTCCAGTGGGACAAACATAAGCAAGTTAATTAAAAAGTTTTTATTTAGTTACTTATTTTTGTGATACGTAAATATTTATTTTTGTGTTTTTTATTTTCGGTATTTTAGATTATAATAATAATTTTATTGTTTAATCAATTTATCTTTTCTAAAATTGATCTATTTTGTATTAATATATAGGCCGCTTCTCTAGTTAGTTTGAAAAATAAAATAGATTGTAATTAAGGTGTCGAAATTGTTCGACCTAAAATATCAAGACCATGTTCTATTGTAAAATTATTCTGAAATAAGAAGTTTTTTGCATTAACTGGTTTTTAATTTGATAAAATTTTAAATTAACTTAAAATTAAATCAAAAATTTAATTGATCTAGTTTAGTCCGAGTGGATACACTTTTCATATTTAGTATTTAGTGTTTCAAATTTTGACTTCAATAAGTTTACAAGTATTTTGTCAGATTTGTAAAGTAAGTAATCATTAATAATTGAAGCATAATACTTTCTACTGTAATGTATTTATAGTGGTATTGGTTAAATATGCTTAATAAAGACACTAATGTGCTAAAGACTATTTAAAAATTAGGAAAAAATTAATTCTTTTTTGAAAGTATCTTTCTTAAATAACTTTGGTTAGTGCTTATATCCAAAAATTAAAGAATATAATTTTTTAAAGTGTAATTATAGTGTTATTAGAATTTAATGTGTAATTTTTCATACATTTGGATTGTTTATACTTAAAGGTTTTGTTTAGTTTTGTTGACTGTGAATAGTTTATAAATCTACATATAGTATTTTTAGAAAACAAATTGACAATTGTTCTTTACAAAAATACATCAAGTTTCGGCCGGATAAGATAAATCGCTGTTTAAACTTTATTTTTTGTTTTAAAAATCCAAAACTATTTTTTACATATTTTTTAATTTTTACATCGTTAGTATTCAAAAACAGTTTATACTTAAGTTATCGTTTTCTTTTAATTATTAATATATTATGGCAAGTTTGTTCATTTTATAATATTTTGAGATGGGTAAGTTTAGCATGAAGATATTTTTCACGAGTCGTCAGTTTTGCAAGGAGGGTGAACTTTACACGGAATAAATCTTTCACGAGTGACAGTATTGCAATCTAGTCAATTTTGCACTAGTAGACATTATAGCATGGATGCACGAAAAGTTATTTTTGCACAGCTGACTTTTTTAATTCACCGCTGCAATCGTAAATTGCACTCACCGGCAAAATGAACCTTTACTGACCGAGGATGAGGGTTTGGGGCGACAATGATAGAAAAAAGAGAAACAGTTGAAATTATAGAAACAAATATAATATTTAAAACGTTTATAAGTGATAATCATATTCAACTTATCGAAAATTAAATAGATATTTGCAACAAACCGAAATAATTAACACTATTGTTAGTGCTTGTTTTAAATGTACAAGTTTTAAACATAACAACTTTAAAGTGGCGAACTAAACTTAAAAATAAAGTTTAACTGTTATTTAATGTATTGTTTGTATTTTGCCAACGGGTAGGCTTTTATTGTTTATGCGCAGATCTAACTACTGTAAATACAGAAACTACAATTTAAATTTAGCAATTAGAACGAAGTCAATTCTTCACGACATCATTTTTGCATAAATTTTATTTCGACTTTTTGTATCTTTATTTCAAAAACAAAGTCTTAAATCTTTTATTTTTAGTAATCATTTAAAAACCTTTTATAAAGGTTTTTTTTAAATTACATTAGTGTTTTAGTTAAATAATAAATCTATTCATAGTAGTTAAATCCGTACAAAAGTAACCTGTTAACAATGCTAGTTGTTGAATGCAGTTTCCATTAGTGCAGTTTTAAATCTCTTCATAGAAACAAAGGTAGAAAAATTAAGCATTGTTAACGTAAAAATAACATAAAGTTTGTACCAAATATTTAAAAGAAGTTTTTTTTTGCGTTTTAAGCATATTTAGCATAGAAAATTACTATTACATGTCCAATGCTATACTTTAAATATTGATTTCAACATTAAATGTTTTACTTAATTGTTTAAACTTTACAACAGCAAAATAAAGCATTTAAATGAATAACGAATATTTTTACATGTTATTCTAAACTTGTTCAACAACCATTTCAATATGCCAAGTTGGGCAAAAATTTTTACACAGAGACCAAGCCTTATTTATATTTTATGTAATATACACTTTACTAATTTAGGTTCAACTTTAGATCCATTAGCTTTATATAATTTTCAAAGGTAAGTTAGTTTATTTATATACTTGTTATATTTAATAAAGTGTAAATTCCAAGTAAAACATATTTAACAAAATATATTTGACAGTTGTCCAATAAGCTGATGTCTAAAATATTGTTAGATGTTGTCACAGTAGTTTGAAAGTTCTAGAAATATATTTTGACCTAAAAACTGTATAAACAATAAAAAAATAATCTTTAAATGAAACCATACGAATGTTTTTAGATATTATAATGTTTTTCAGGCTAAAAAAAGTGAAATAAAACAAGCGTTTACTAAAACTAGCATATTAAAAGGTTAGACCAGTATTAAAACTATTTTTTAATAGAAAACCAAAATCTTATTTAGTTGGGCTATTAAAGAGTTACAATTTATAAATGACTTGAATGACTTGATGATATTAGTTTACCACTTTTTGATTGACATAATTAATAACTTTTATTAAACTAGTTTTAAAGTTATACAAAAAATATTACTTAGTATATTTTTTGTTAATAATAAATAATAAACTAGTATCGTTCTTAAAAATCAAATAAGCTAAAATATTTATTTATTATCAATTATTTAATATATACTAATTAAGTTTATATTTATTCTAAACATAAATAAAATAAAACAAATAATTCAGTAAATTTCATTTATTGTACAAACATATGTTTCTGTGTGTTAACGAATTAATACACTTCAACTGGGTTTTTAATGGAAAGAATAACTCTTTTGAATAGTTATTTATCCTAAACCTAATTATCGAACTTTTTACAACTCTAAAGTATAGCTTATTCTGCAAGAATTTTATCTTTATATCTTTCATTTTAAAATCTTTTCGTGTTGATAAGTTTTATAATATAAAGATTTTGTTTGTTGCTTACTTAAATGAGTCAGAGATAAGTTTTAAAAAAGTTGTTGCAAATATAAACTCAGGATAACTCTTGATGTTTTTTTTTCTTTTAATATTTAAGGTAACTCAAGACACCATTGCCTAATTAGCATTATTTTTAAAATTAAGGCTAATTACAATTTTTATAAAAAAAACCGGGCAATTTTAAGATGTTTTAAAGTTTCACAACTGTTTTTTAGATATTAAATAAGAATTTTTGAACTAGTAACATTACTTTGTTTTCACTTATTTTGTTTTATACAACCAACTATATTGAATGATTTGATAACAAAAGGTAATTCTATTTTCTTTTATCCCTATGGCTATATCTTTACTGTAACAAATTATCACAACATAAGTTTAATAAACATCTTTTACATGTTTTTTAAATTTTTTAAATATTATGTTTTTCGCATAAGTTTGTAAAAATAGAAATATTTTTAGGGCATTAAAAAATCAGGATACGACAGGCTAGTTTTAGTTTTACAAAGTATAGTTTTTTAGTCTTTTAGGACAGTTTTAAAACTTAGAGAGGCAACCATCTTTTAAATTTATGCTGAACATATTTTTAATTCCACAGGGGGGGGGGGGGGCAAATAACCTGAAGTTTAAAAAATTAAGTAAAAATGCAAGTGAAAATATTAATAAAAAAAAAGCCTAAAAATAAGAAAACACTAATGGCATAACCTGGAATTTATTAAGAAGATTTAGATTGTACTTTGAAAAAGCCTGTAATTTTGAACAAAAATCATTAAAAATCCTGGAATTTTCAATAATGTTATATGTTAATTAGTAAAACTTAAATTTAAAACGAAATGTTTACCATATATATAGAAAAAATGTCATCATTACAAACAATTTTTACTAAAAAAACACAACTACAGTACACTACCGCTTAAGTACGCAAATTGAACCCGACCAAAAAGTGCGTACTTAGCACGGGTAGTGCGTACTTTTTGACGATATAGTATAATATGAAATTTAGTAGTTTGTTTTCTTTCTTACAACTAGCCACCAAATAATTAAGCCAAATAAACAAGTCATTTATTTTAAATAACATTTAAAACATAATTCTAATTTGCAAATTTTTTTAATAGATTTTAAAATGATTTATTTTTTCTATAAAAAGCTTCTACATAATTAATACATACATTGAATATAGAAAGTCAATGTCAGTCAATGATTAAAAAAAAATATTAAGCTACATTTTGTTTTGTTAGAGGCAAAGTACCAAACTACTTTGTGTTTACCAAACATTTTCAAAACATCAATGTATGTACATTTAAATTAAATTATGACTTAACTATTTTGTATATGTAGGTTTTTTTTAAGTTTGTCATCTAGATTTATTTATTTAATAGCATTACAGCTCAAATATCATTATTCTTTTTACTTTTCTGCAACCACTACATAAGTATTTAGTTTGTTAACATTTAATGACAGAACTGTCACAATCTCAGGCCACTTGGCCTACTCAGGATTACTCACCCTAGTATAAAAGTTGTGAAAGTATCAGGCTAACTCAGCAGGTTGGCCATTCTACCTGGAAACATAAAATAATCTGGAAAAACTTGATGATTGAAAATTTAGGCAAAAAAACTGGAATTTCTTGAAGTTCTAGTATAACATCCTTTACTTTGTCTTTCTGGATAAGTGCGTACTTAAGGCGTGATGCGTACCAAAAAAAGTGCGTACTTAAGCGGTAGTATACTGTAATGTATCTTTACACTATCTTATAAATAATGTATTTTTATTTAGCGCAGTGTTAATTATTATATTAAACGTAGTTTTAAACTAAAAATAGATCCAAAAACATGTACTTTTAAAAATCGTCAAGAATTTCAGAAAACCTGGAAAAATTTCTTAAAAAAAAATTAGCAACCCTGACCTAAAGTTTTAAAAAATTTTTATATCAGTGTGACTATTTTTCAGAAAGGTTTTAATCATTTATAAAAATAATCTAAAATTAAGGAGCTAAAAAAAACTTAGGAATTTTAAAATATTTTTTGTTTACAGTGAAATTAAATAATAATAATAATAATTTTTCACTGAATAAAAGTTAATTAATGTTGTAAATTTATTCCTAATCAAAAAGGTTGTATAATATAAACTTAGTATGCATTTATGCAAAAAATATTCTAGTAGTATCTTTAATATCGTTTAAAAAATAGGTAACATAAATTTTTAGTATTTTTCGATGATGGTTCACAAAAAATATATTTATAATAGTTTTATTGATTTTTATTATAAGAAAACTTGTTTTGTAATCGTTTTGAATATTGTGAGGTTTTTGAGTATAAATTTGGTACACATTAAGGGTTGCCACACTTTCGAGACACTCAGATCATTTTAATTTGTTATTCAAAATCAGGCTGATTAAAAGAGTTTATTTCTTTAAAAAAATCTTAGAAAATTTTTAACTAGATTTAGAATGAGATTTAGTTATTTTAGTTTCAATTTTTTTACTTCAAACATAACAAGTCATGTAAAACAATTTGATTTTTGTTAATATTTAAAACTTGAATTTAACTTTTATTAAAAATAAGAAAAAGTCAGGATGAATTAAGACAGTATAAGTTAACTCAGGACAGTTTTTTTTTTCACATTGAGAAAAAAAAAATTCTAATACTTATGTATATGTCATTAAAAAATATACAATATACCTTAGGTTAGATAATTTTTTTTAATTTTGATTGAATTAGGTAGATTAATCTTTCTTATCTAGTTATCAAGTCTTTTAGCTATTAAACTACCACTTTTAGGTATTTAATCTTTATTAACTATAACTATTATTTAATTTATTTCTATTCATTAGACCAGGGTTTCCAAAAATTTTTTCAGATTGCCCCCTCTGAAGAAATAAAAAAGGCTATTGCCCCTTCAACAAGATCACCATTCAAAATACCTAAGACTTTTTTTTTTGCTCTTCATCTGCAACTTAAAAATACCTCTAGTGTAAATTTCAAAATTTTAAAATCGCCCACCGCCCTTTCGCCCCTTTACTAATTTTCGCCCCCCCCCAACTTAGGGGGCGATTTGTAAACGCTGAATTAGACTTATAAAATAGCTTATTAACACAGGCTAGCTTAATGTAAATCAGGGTAAAACTATGTTACTTAGGCCTGCTTCTTTTATTAATATAGTTGGAAATCTTAGCTTACTAATTAATGTATAGTTTTATAGTCGATCAATTTAATAAAGTTAATAAAATAATATAATGCTGAAATTAAATCAGAAAAAGAGTGGAATTAACAAATGAAAAAGTATCTAGTATACTAAAAAATTATAAAAACCTGGGATTTTGATTAATTTTTTTATTACATTGGAAATTATTTCTTTTTAACTTTTTATACTATATAAAATTAAAAGAACAACCATGTTATTATGAAAAGTATTCTTTAAGTTTACCAAAAAGTTATTAAGTACTTTTGTTAATTACGACCATTATTCAATTTACTTTTGATGCAAATTTGGAATTATTTGGAGTAAAAATATGTTTTATTTACATTGTAATACATTTAAGGATTTACGTCAATGTTATTAACTAAATTAAATGCTTTTGAAAATATTAACACTTGCTAAAAAAATTAATGTTAATCTTATAGTTCGAATTAGTAAGTAAAAGTTTTATCCAAAACCAACGACTAAATAAAAATAAAGATAATTATCGTTATAAAGTGTTTTGATATTTAGTTTAATTTTCTTTTAGGTCATACAAAGTACAAAATTAAAATTAGCCATATAACTAGCTTGAGTTTAACATTTTAAGTAAGAATTCTAATAGATAGACTTTACAACGTTATCTTTCCTAGTGTTCAGTTAAAACGTTTAGACAATAACATTGTGTTATTTAAAAAAAAATATTTGTATTAAACAAGTTATACTAAATAATGGTATTATACTTATAAATAAAACATGGTTACAACCATCAAAAAAATCAGTTTTAGTCTTATGCAAACATTTCTAAGAGATCTTTCGTTTATTTAAAAACAAACATTTTCGATTCCTATTCAAATAGAATTTTTTTTTCTAAAATTCAATCATGTCGGGTCTTGAAAACTAAAAGAGGCAGACTACCTTCATCCCTTTTAAATGTAAAATGGTATTATAATTGTTTAATTTGTAAGTTTGTCCTCCATGAAACTTAAAACATTTAGGATCCGGATCCAGCCGGATCTTAAATTCGATAAAAGACTTGAAACTGAACCCGACCGGAACCTAAGTAGTGGTTCCGGTAGATCACTAGTTTTTTAATTGAATCTGTTTACAATTTTTTTGTTATGTTGTACTTTTGTACTTACTGAATTATATACATTAAATATTGAGCTTCTATTTATTTAGGGATTATTTTGATATCAAAAATAGAACCAATAGTTCTGCTAATTAGTTGTTAACATATGTGTATACACAGACAATTTTTAAAAGAAATCTTTTAGGTATATATGCTTGACAAAGCATTGTTTTATGAAACAATGAATGTATAAAGCTGTGTATAAGTCATTAAAATCTAACAAGTTTCATGTTACAACTAAAATATTTAGTATAGTAATACATATCATGGTCGATTAGCTAAAAATGCTTAGCACGTATAAACGTACTTAGTCAAAAAAAGCTCAACATGTGTCGTGTACTTATATGTTTTTGACACTTAAGTAAACTTTAAATAAATGTTTTTAGATCATTTAAACTCACAGTATGGTAGTCGTTTTAAATACAACTATTAATATTATGTATAATGTTTTGAAAAACTTCTGTTTTACAATAAAATATTATATAGTTATTATATAGTTTTCATAGTATATAACAGAGAGCAAAGCATATGAGTAATTGTTTTAGTGTTAAACTACAACAGTCATTTAATACAACAAAATCTCACACAGATACTAATTAGATCTTAAAATGCCTAGCCCTAACCAGAAAAATAATTTGGACCAAAAAGAAGAATCTGGTGGTTTTAAAGATCTTACAGAAGATTTAAGTAAAGCTGGAGAATCTCTAGTGAATACAAGCAGTCAGTCTAGTACAGAAAAGAAGTTGCTAATAAAGAAACAGGTTTTCACTAAAACTAAACTACTTTTTAAGATTCTGTTTAAAGCAGTGTTTTCTAAGCATTGCTTCAATACTTTAAACTTTGCTTCGTTTTAACTATTTAATCATAGGCAATCAAACGTTTTCCAGAACAACATTGTAACCAAAAAAAATAGGCAGCTAAAGATCCTAAAAACAAGTTCAATTATATTTTTTTTTCGCTATGCTTGAGGTTACGTGTTCTTAACTCAAAAATATCTCATTTCAGTAGATTTGTTTAGACTCATTTTCAGGACTCACCGAGTAAGAACTCACTCGGAACTGGTTATAGCCCACCAAGAACTCCACCCAGAAGAATAGAACCAATTGATATGGATAATAAACAAAACAAACATAAGTACAAGCACTCGTTGGCAAAAAAAATGCAAACTACAAACATGTATACAGGCAAAAAGCAGTAGACGCAACACTAATATCATCATGATAAACTAATACAACGTTTGTTTCAGTATCAAAATAACTTATATTTTTAAGATTGTAATGTAGTTTTACTTTTATATATATAATAATTAAGCTAGTATTAATCGCTAAAGGTCAAACTCAGTTTAATTACATAAAAGTACAAATAGTCACATACAATTTTTATGTAATATTTTTAATATCAGATATCTCAAGTTAACAAAAAGTGAATATTAGCTGGTTTAGTCAAACTTTAGCTAAGTGTTGAGTTAAAAATAAATAGAAAAATCAAAAGCAGTGTAAATGAATCTTTTATGAATTTCATTGAAATTTATTTGAGTTGTTGTAATAAAAAATCAGCTTTAACGCTAGTGTTTTGCAAAGATAAAAATAGACCAAATCATTTAGATCAACATAAGTTGCATATTTAGTTATTCTAGAATTTTAACCTTTGTTTTGATTTAGATCTTATTGTGAAATATTTCAAAACTTACTGACACTATAAAAATGAAATAAGGTTTGATCACAACGATTCAATCATCAGCCAATTAGCCTTCAGTAAACTAAGACTGGTTTAGTCTTTTTAGTACTCAATAAATTAGTTACAACCGAAAACTTACATTCATTAACTTACGAACTGCTTATCATGATAAAACAATAAGTAACCATTTGCTTGTCTTGATCAGTGCAGCATTATCTTTTGCCAATGATGAACCCCGTTAAATTGATGACTGCAAGTTTTTCCGTTTGTGCGGACTGATGAGTCCTTAAAAGGACAAAACCAGTTTCAGTCTACCGAAGGGTTGTGGACTGATGATAAAATTATTCTGATCTTAATCGTTTGTTAGCTTAAGCTTGTCTCACGGCATACGAAATTTCAGGCTTACGCTATGTAGGCTTTCGCGATAATTTCCTTTAGATCTAAAATAAAACATTATTATCTATATAACCTTCACAAAAAATTGAATTATAAAAAAATTGTTGTTTATATGTTGTAGCTAAAAGCTTAAACGTTTAATTCCCTAACTTATAACATTTGTACAGGTTCAATTTAGAGTCTATACGCATTAAAGATGAAATGAAATTTGGAAAAGAATGTGTGATATGTGAGTGTAAGGGGATCATTTGAATTTTAGAATTAGTTTTAAGTTATTCGTTGTAAAAAATAAAAAAAAAACAATAAAAAGTGATCGTAATTTATTTTTTAGATTTTAAGGATAAAATTAAGTCAATTGACAAATAAATATAACGTACTAAAAATACTCTAAAAGACATTTCAATAGCAGTAAAGTATAACTTTTACAACAAGATATAGTAAAATAAGTATTAAATTTTTAACAAGGTGCATGAAAAAGTTTTAAATAAATTTATTTATTGTCTTAGATTTAGGGTGATAACATGTGGTTTGTTATAAAATTTTTCATGCTTATTCAAGTAAAAAAATGTTAATAATTTTTTTTAGTTTAAAAATAGAATAAAAAAATATGCTAACTTGTGAAAACTAAATAAGACGTTGTGAAGGTTTTGCAAAGACTTTGTTATAATTTGTCTTCAAATAACAAAAACTATTCCTTAGATAGAACTTATTAATATACGGTAGTGTGCTAAAGTCAAGCTATAATTCCAGCTAATTTATCTTAAAAAGCTACAAACACTCCACTAAAAAATTTGCTTACTCTTGTTTTAAAGTATACACTTATTAAAAGATTACACACTTGATTAATAAGTAACTGCTTAAAAAGTTGGTCAAAGATATTTTATTGTAAAAGTTTCGTTTATCGAGTAACCAACAAAGTAGATTGACTTTTGAAAAACAAAAAAGCGCTAAGTGGTGACTTTTAGTTCTAAAAACTGGTGTACGAAAATTTCTTTTGGTTACCAATTCACACAACTCAGATACATTTTTATGTGTTTCCACGATAGTTTAAAATAGTATATCAATAAACTATCAAGAATTCAAAAGTATTCGTCTTTAATCTTTTTTAGGTGCTTTCATGACTTATTTTAACCTTTTTTGTATTGGATACAAAACTGGGATTTTAAATTTTTAAATAAGTTTTAACTAACAATTGTTATCAAATTAAAAACAGAAAAATATATTCGGTAAGCGGCCAGTAGCCAGCCAAACTAGATTAAATTTAAGTTGTATTTATTAATCTTTGTTGTTTGTAAAATAAACTCTGTACTACGAAGTTAAATTTACTTAACTGTTTAGTTTTATTTGAAAGTAGTTTAAGATTAAAATTTTTACAAAAAAATAAATATTATGTAGTAAAAATATAAAATCTCAATTCAGAGTTTTCTAATAACAAAGCCCGCAAATGAAACCTTTTACAGATTTTATCGTTCATTCACTAGTTAAGTAAGTTATTTAATAATTATTTACTTATTGTAAGTAGAAAGTAAAGCTTAAAAGATGTTTAGTAATTTGGTTATAATCAACTAATATATTTTATCTTATACGTTAAGTTAAGTAGATGTAGTATATTAATTAGTTTTAGATTAACTAAAACGTTCTTTATCGATAAAAACTTTAAGAGAATCATTTTTAATTTTTGTTATGTTTAAAGAAAACAACGATAAGCTTCGACTTAACTTCAAAGTATTAGGTTAAAAAGAATTATAAAAAAATATTCAACTAAATAACTAAAAACTAAGTGCTCATAAAATATAACTTTTTGTTTTTTTCATCTTTATTGTTTATACAAAAACATTTTAATTAGTCTGGTCAATTTAGTTAATCAGAGTTTGACAAAACATTTATAATATATTATTTCAAATACGCAATATAAAACAGAGCCCAAAAGTTGTGTACTTAACCGAATATAAGTCCTCAAAAAACACTAGCAAAAAATTTCCAACTTTATAAGTTGATTAGAAAGGCTATTTTATAACGTGATTAACATAAAAAAATGAAACTTCGCAGTTACATTAGTTATATTAAAACTACTTTTAATGTCCTGGACAAGACATTGAAGGTATCTGTGGTGTGCGACTTGATAACCGTAAGGTTTTTCGTGCATCGGGTCCTAGGACCAAATATTTTAAGGTTTTTTTTTATAGTTCAAAATACTGTTTAATCAATGATCTACACGGTATTTTTTTATTAATCATTTGATAATATGGTTTGTTACTGATTACCTTTAGTATACGTTAACAAACTAACTATTAAAGAGTTTGTAGTATTATATCTCTATAAAGATTTAAACATGTTTAAAATGTAATAGTTAGTAACAAGTTTTATCTTTTTATGCTTATGTTTTCAAGTGTTTTAACTATTTTTTATAACTTTTACAACTCAGTTAATAAGTTATCAAAAAACAGTATATTAATAGTTTATAATTACTTGTTCACAAAACAAATACTTAAATATAAAACACATAATTACAATCCTAAAATTTCTAAACATTATATTACCTTTTAGAAGAAAATTCAAGCTTTAGTTGAAGCTTATTAAAAAAAATTCTAAAGTAGACTTAAAATAACGAATTAAAAACACTAAATACCAGTCAAACTTTATTGTTTTCCAAATAAATAAAGAATGATTTTTCAAAAATAAAAATCATTAAGTTTAAATAGTTTAATTCTGAGTACTTTAAAAAAAATACTTTCTTACTTATTTTAACCATGTATCGTTCCATTAATTTATCAACCTATCGACTTTTTCCCTAAAATATTAATTTTATCTTTAAACTACATTAAATAAAAAGTTAATCAAGTGTTACACGAGTAATAAAATCAAGATGTTTTATTGACATTATTGGTTTAAAATGAAACAGAACATATTTTTGTTCACTAAACAGTTTCTAAAACTCTGTTCTCTTTTTTTATTCTTCGTTCTTCACTAACTTTGTTTAAATTTGTTTTTCTACATTTAACAACTTTTTTTGTATATATTACGGGTTCGTACGTAATAAAAACTAATATAATTGTACCGGCGTAGATAATTCCAAGCGATGCCATATAAATGAAGCAAGTGTCTGAAACAGCCAAACCAAGAAAAACATTAATCGCTACACTAAAATAATGAGAAGTCAGATAAAATATAGTAACCATTAGAACGTTGATGAAGCAGAACCATGATCCAAACTTGAACGTTATTTTTTCTTTTGAAGAGAAACCAATGACCCAGTTGATAAACGCGACACCATACAATTGCGAAAATGAAACAGCTATAACAAACATCAGGATTGATAAAAACTGTCTATTAGTATAGTGGAGCGCATCAAACAGTGTCCACTCCTCTGACTGATTTGGCAATCGCTCAACACACAGTATTATTCCAACGGCAAAAGCCATAACACTGGTCAGTAGCATGCTCGTCACAATCGCCGCTAAGTGCAATGTTGTTTTCCAAGATACCTTTGTTGTCCTCTTCTCAACACTTTGTTTTGTGTTTTGCTTTTTCAGATTTCTTTCAGCCATTTTTAAATGATTAACTATGTGATTTATGTGAACTGTAAAAATCTTGTTGTTTTAAATAAAAATTAGTTAAAAAAAAAACATTAAAGTTTTATAAATAGTAAATTGTTGAAGAGTATTACCAAACTCACTTAAAACTAGCTAAACAGCAACAGTTTTTTAATTATAGAAAACTTTGAGTTTATAAGAGGTTTTAAGAAAAAGTAAAACATAACTTATTAATTAGTTAACAATTGATTATGGATACTAAAATTAAGTTTAAGATATTTTAAAAACGAGAAGTTCAAAAGTATAAGCTAATTGAAGAAACATATACTTTTACAATTGTTTTAAATGTAATTGTCCAATTAGGCTATGTTTTGTAATATACTTTGTAAAAAGATTTTTTCTGTTTTATAACACTTTATACTTTTTTCTATATACACATCTCGAAATATGCCAGCAGTTTTATTCATTTACAACTGCACAAAAATTTGTTATTAGATATTTATGACAAGTCTATTTATAACCGAATCCTTGGCAGTTGTGTAACAAGATAATTTATTTCGTAAATTTTAAACATGGCTTTAGTCATATATAAAGATTTATTTTAAGTTTCTTTATAAATTGATAACTTATTAAATGTGTTGTGAAATACTATATTTCATAATTAAAATGAAATATAAGCATGGCTTAAAGTGTTGACTATTTTTTAGATTATTTTTATTTTTGTGAATAAATTTCGTTACTTGCACTATCGTTCTAATGAAAATAATTAAAAACTAACAAGTTTTATAAAAATTTATTTGGTTAGTGAATATTCTGATTTTTTATAAAAAAGGTGCAAAAGCATAACATATTGAAAGGTTTACGTTTCACTTCAGGTTTTTTTTGAACAAAAACAAAAAGAAAATATGCATGTAAAAACAAAGTTATTTTCGAAAGTCAAAAAAAAATTAAACATATTGTGCTTTTAAACCTTACTTTGGTTCAAGTTTAAGAAAAATTACTAACAATTTCTACTAGTTTGATTCAAAAGTAGATAATATTTTGGAATACGTTTTTTTTTTTCAGCTAAACCATTTTAACTGAATTTGTTTTACTAGATATTCATTTACATATGATTGAAAATTTTTTACTTTTTTTTGAAACAAATTAGTTACTAGTTTCGAATAGAATTTTGTATTTAATTTATTATAAGTTTTAGTTAAACATTTTAACATTACTTTAAAGTGCAACATTTTTACATTGTCATGTAACCCATAAACAGGAGTAAGATATAAGAATTAGATAATTTTTTTATTTTTTCTTAAATAATTCGTTTAATACACTTCACAACTATAACTATTAATTGCTAAAAAGGTTACCTGCTCTCGTGAATTAATCTTTTAAGTCTTTTATGTTTTAAAAATCAAAATATTAGTTTGAAGATAAATGCTGTTGTAAGATTCGGTTTTCTTATTTAAAAGAGTTAAACATTTTTGATTGTATAACAGTATTTGTTTTCCAGTCACGAGTTTAGAAAACAATGAAAAGTAAAAAGTAAAAGGAATTGTTAAACCTTGAGTAGTCATTATAAAGTTTTAATTGTATCCTAAAACCCGAGTAATGTTTAAATTTTTGTTAAAAAAAAAAAGATTTGGGCAACATACAGCTAATAGACAAAATTAAGTTAAGATATTTTTTTTTAATATCATTTTACTAATTGTCAAAAATTAGTTTTAGCGGTAAGTTATAATTTTAATTTGAACTGTACTTAACTATAGAGTTTTTTAAAATACTAATTTCCTATAAGATTAAAGAAAAATTCACTATCTTAGTTAAACTTAAAAAATCATGCGCACACGAACACTGAATTTTATGAGTTACTTAGTAGCTTATAAAAGTAACATTATGACTTTTGTGTCTTACATAAGCTAGAAGTTATAGTATTAGGTTAAACTTTAAAAGAAGTTATTTATAAGGTTGAAGTTAACTGTTTTATTTTTAGCTCTTATTATGACATTAATAAAAATTTATCAAGATATAAAAATATTTAGGTTTTTGAATATTTCTTACAAATATCGAGCTAGTATTATAAAAAGATGTATTTAGGTTAATATAAAAACTAGATAAACTTTTATGTTGTTAATTTAAGATTGCTATAAATCAGCCGATAGTTTACTTAAAATTCTTTCCATTTAAGTAAAAGCTTTAACTTAAAATACTAATTTTAATGTTTTATCTTTGTTCAACTCGTATAGAATAAAGTTTTTAAGAAACGTTTATAATCTTGAAACTTAAGTGTTAATTTTTTTAATTAACAGTACTTATCAACTTAAACATAATTTCTATGTAACCAACTAAACAAGTATAGTTTGTATACATTTTTTAACCCTAAACATACATATTATAAATTTTGATAAAGAAATTCATTTTCTACAGTTTTAAGGTTTAAACAATTTTATGAAATACATAACTTTTTTAAAATTTAGTATAATTTCTTTTTAATGTACTATAAGTATATTAAACGTTTTTAGGTGTTTCAAAGTAACTCTCATTTCTTGGGTAGTAAAAATATATTTTTTAATACATTGGTGAGCACATATTTAGTAATTATTAACTAAATACGAAAAAAATTAATAATGTCTAAAAGGTTTAAATTTTTTTGTATTTTGTTGATGTTTTAATTATTGTATTAAATTTTAGTTTTTTTTTCTCTGAATGCTATTTAAAACTATAATTTACAAAATCTTAATCAATTAAACACTTTAAATTAGCTGAAACATTTTGATATTACTTAAAATAGTTTTCAAGCCAAATGTAAAAACTTTTTTATATTCTTATTCAGAATAAACAAATTAGTTTAAAAACAGTTCTACGTAATTTTTAGCAAAATGATGACAAAGATAAAAGTTGAACATAATTTTAAAATTTGTTTATTTGCCTTTATTTAAATAAATGATCTGTTGTAGTTTATATAATTACGTTTCTCTGTTTTCATAAACAAATTAATGATATCATTTTTTAGATTAGAATAAATTCTGAGCATACAAAATAAAAGTCTTTATTGAAACTGAATGTATAATAATTATGTTAAAATAATCAAAACTTTATCAAAAAAAGTTAAAAAACTTATAATTTCAAAAAGTTTCTTTTGTGCTAAAAAAAAATTAAAAGTAAAATGTATAGCTTTAAAACTAAAAAAAAAATTAGAAAAACTAAGTTTTGTCTTATAAAAAACTTTTGATTTATATTATCTGTAATTTATAATCTACAGTGATAGCGATATATATTGGTGGCTACAAGTTTATCCTGGTCACAGTAAATAACTATGTAATATGTTAAACTTACTCAAACTTTAGACCGTGCTTTAAACATTGCTATGTTACGAAATTTAGCATCATGCTACTAAATTGACAATATAAAGTTATAAGTAGACAGCCTTAAAAAAAATACACAAACTACTGCAGTAACAAATAACTAGGATTACGACCCGATTTGTAAAAGTAAATTCAGAACACAGATTAGAGTGTTAAAAAAATGAGAAAATCTTTTTTAAAGGTATGACACAAAAAAATTTCAATTAAACAAACTAAAGTTTCATATATTATTAATAAAACATTTTGTAGTTCACACAAATGTTTTTTTCGTTTTACTCAAATTAAATTGAAGTTCATAAATTCAATTGTTAACTAGTTTTGAAAATAAAAGTTTAAGAACAGCTATAAAAATTTGTTTAACAAACTAATATAAAATACATTTTTTAACCTTCTTTTTAGTAAGTATAGTAGTAACGCGTTTTAATAGTCTTCTTTATTCAAAAAATATATTATATGAGTTTTTTATCTCTTAGATTAAATACTACTTTTAAAAATGTAATATTTACTACGTTTATAAACGTATTTTTGAGGTATAAAATAGATAAAAAAATTGTTCAAAAAGCTGAAAATGAAAATACAAAACAAATTGTTACTAAGAAGTATAAAGTCGCTTGCAAAGCAAAATTACACGATTTTGCGTTCGTAAGTGTTTTGCTCATCTCTTGGGCCATTATCTTTGTTGGCTCCTTGCTAATTCGTGAATAGCTGGTACTAGAACCGCAAGAAGAAAAGTAAACGTTTTTTGACACGTTGACTTACATTTTCAATGAGATCACATGTCTGACGTTGTTCATGGTAGCAGCTTTGTTTCTTTATTTGTTTATTCAGTTTTCTTCGTGAGAAGAAGTAATTTTGAAACTGAATTCTGCTGTTTCACTTTTATGATAGTTTTCAGCAGTTTTTATAAAATTTCAGAAAGAGTTAGTCCAGCGATCATTAATTGGTATGGTTTTGTTCTTAATGATCCTTATTTCATTTATAAAATTATGCTTCGAGTTTTTATTTACTTAAGAGCTTTTATAAAAATGTTTTTCTTTATCACATCTGAACCAGAGAAGAAAGCAAAAGTAGTGTTTAAATGTACAAAGCTAAACTTAATTAGAATCAACAAAGAAGAAACTAACAAAAAAGAAAGCAACACATTTGAAATTGTCTTGTTAATTGTAGTATATTCTACTTCATTTGAGCTTTAAACATTTCTAGTTAATAAAATATATTTTAGTCTTTATTACGCACCTAACATTTAGTTTATAAGTTAATATTTTTGTAGTTTTATATAAATAGAGTTGTGCAAATTAAATATTCTATTTACGATCCGGTTCCGGTGACAGAAAAATTGTGACCTCTTCAAGTAACATAAAATAGTAAATTGTTTACTGGCGATACTTGCAACTGCAACGTACGAATTAGGAAGGAGCTATCAAAGATATCGGCCCAGAGATGAGCAATTTACTATTTTATGTTACTTAAAGGGGTCGCATTTTTTTGTCACTGAAACCGAGTTTTAAATAAAAATATTAATTTGCACATTTCTATTTAAATGAGCTCTATACATTCCAGTAAATTGAGCAATCTTTTTAGTTAAGACAAATACTTATAGTTTTATGTATAAACTGTTGTTTTGTCTATATATAGTAATGTAGTTTTTGTATAATAAGTGATAAATGAACTTTGATAAATTAATGGATGATGGTATAGATTTAATTGTAAAATAAGTTTATCTTTTGCTAAGAAAATTCATTAAAAATATTTTTTGAATCAGCTTTACTTTTACAAATAAAAATTAAACAAACTAAACGGTTTTTTTGTAATTTTACACTGACAAAAAAACTGTGCTTGACAAAAACCGTCAGTTTTAAATCTAAATATGAGAACTTTTTTTATAAAGTTTAAGTGATAATGAAAGTTTTATTTTACTTTCTATAAATAATTATATAAATTTTTATTGAAGGATTAATTTGGCCCCAGAATCGGAAGTACAAAGGAACCTTTCGGTTATCAAGTTGTGATTCACTTGGGTATCTTTTAATGTCGAGAACAGGTCTAAATTGAACGAAGAGAAAATAGCACGAGGTTACTAAATTGTACGAGGGGACTAAATTGCACGAGAACAAAATTGCAAGAGAGAACAAAATTCCACAAAGTCAAATTTGCACGAGGGCACAAAACTGCACGAGAGAACAAAATTGCACGAAGACGCTTTTGCACCAATGGTCAATTTTGCACGAGAGTAAAATATGACAGAAAGAAAATTAAAATAAAGAATAAACGAAAAAAGAAAAAAAAGAAAAAAAAAAAGATTTAAAATAAAAGCTACCGAGCGTTAGGGGTAACAGTGATAAAAACAGAAAATTAAATAAAAATTATTAAAAAAATATAAATATAAATAAAAATTACCAACCGAGGGTAAGAATTAGGGGTAACAACGATAGAAAAAAAAAATAAATTAAATTAATTAATAAAATTTAACCCTTGCAAAATTTTCTTCGTGCAAAAGTATGTTCGGGTATTTTTGTGCACTCGTGCAATTTTGTACGCTCGTGAAATTTAGACAGCTACCCTTTAATGTCATTAATGAGAACATTGTTATATAATTCTTTGTCAGAGTTTAGTAGATATTGTTCGCATAAAATCTTTAATTTTATTTTCCATTCATTAAAATTAAAGATTTTATTAATTTTAATGAATGGAAATCCAGTTATCAAATCATTGCAAGGATTTGAAACTTTAAAACTTTAACCGTAAGTTTTAAATCTAAGAAGATAATTGTTAATAAGGTGTTTTAAAAATAAATTAGTAAAGACATTTTGTAATTAGTACTTAATGTTACTTAATATTAGAGATTTGTATAAAATTACTTTACGACAATTACAAAACTAAAATACTTAAGATTAAAACATATATCTTACTTATCAATTATAAATAACTACTTAAACTACTTTAAGAAAAAAAAAACCTTAAAACATAATATTATATTTTAAAGCCTTCGAAGAAATTAATGACTTAAGTAGCACAGAGTTTTATCAATTACACTGATTTTATTACTAACTTAAGAACCTTGATTATAAACGATAAAAAGTTTTTACTAACCAGACTATTGTTTTAGTATTTTTTTAATCTTTGAATATAGACTAGTAATGATGGTAAAGATTATAAATAAAAATATTTTTTTTACTTTTTTTCAATGAACAATCTTCAGCAAAACAAATCATTTTAATATTTGAATAACCTACAACTGATTTATTTTATGTTATTTTTTGAAATAACGAGTAGTATATTAACTATTTTATAACGACATGAGCCTAAACTATGAAAATATTCAATAAACACTTTAAATTTTACCAATATTATTTGCATCTGGTGTAAATGTCAACATTAATGTGAGATGTCAAAGTAGTATTTTATAATAAAATAAACTTATAAAAATACTGCAATTTTTTTAATATTTTACTGTTTTTCAAAAATACTATGCATCAGTATATACATTACAATAACTATTAAAAAAAAGGACTTGAATAAATTAAATATTAAATACTTATAAAGTTTTTAGTGCTACGTAAACTCTAAGCTTAAAATAGCACCTGTTTTTTCTGTTTTGCGTAGAGAAAACAACTTTTAAATATTATCTGATTTTGAATAAAACTCTTTTTTTAAAACGACTTTTCAAAAAGTATTTTTAAAGATAATGAAAACAAAAATTTTGAACTTTTTGATAAAGACTGTCTTAAAACGCAAACATTTTTTGTAAGTAATTATGAAATAATAAATCTATCAATGATTTAAAAGAGAAAATTACCAGAACATCAGATAAAATTACTTCGTTTTTTATTTAAATTACTATTTATTGTTCAGTGTTTCCAATATCACTAATCGTTAATTGTTCTCTAGTTACATTTTCTGTACCAAAACCATAAAAAGTTCATATGTAACACAAATACACAAAAAATAGCGTACAAGACCTTTTAAATTACAGACTAATTTCTTTAAAAATTAGCTTTTGCAGAATCTTTAAATATATTATTCCTAGAAAAATACTTGATCATCTTGTTTTAAATAACATTATTTCACCTAATTAATTTAGCTTTCTTCCTAACCGAACATCCTGTATTAAATTATAAGATTACCTACTTTATTGGTTAGTGTCTATTTTAAGCAATAAGTCTATTAAGGTAATCTACAAAGATTATGAAAAAACTTTTTATTCTGTCTCCTATATTAAATTAACTAAAACGTTATCGCATTACAAAATTCATAGCAGTCTAATTAGTTGGATCAAAGAGTTTCTAAACGATAGAACTTAAAAACTAGTGATTAATAACACATTTTCAGAGTATTTACCTATTTTTAGTGGAGTTCCTCAAAGAGGGGTTATTGGCCCACTACTATTTACTGTTTAAACAAATAGAATAGCTTCAGAAGTTGATGCAATCAGCAACATTAACCTTTTCGCAGATAATACGAAACATTTAGCCAATCGAACACAACTTGACAGAATTCCTTAGATAAATTTTACATTTGGCTAAAAGAATGAAAATTAACTTTAGATTTTAGTAAATGTCAAGTTCTAAATATTTAAAAGAACACTACTGTCTCTACTTTTGACTTTACAACAGACAATACAAACTTATCTTCAATTAAAGTGTTTATATATCTTGGAATTTTTGTCACTGAAAGTTCAAAATAAAATCACGATATTAGTCACCTTTACCGAATTGCATCAACTACATTTTTTTAAGTTTTAAAAAGCTTTCAGTATACGGACTTGAATATCCTTAAAAAGTTGTTTCTCATATAAATTCGTCCTAAGGTGGACTAAAACACACCAACCTGGTATCCATACTAAAAAAAGATATTAATTATAAAGAATTTGTTCAAAGAAAATATACAAGATTAATCTTCAAACGCTGCATCATTTTTTAAACGTCTTACCTTGACAGACTAACAAAACTTAACATTAAATCTTTAAAATACAGGAGACTTGAATTTGACCTCATTACTCTTTTAAACAATTTAACGGTAAAACTACAATTGATATACAATTAGTTTTTAATCTTATAGAACTAACTACTTACTACTGAGAGGAAATAGCAAAAAATTTACATGCAAAAATAATTTCAATGATCAGCTTAGACTAATTATTTTTTATCGGTCAGTTCAAGAATGGAAAAAACTTCCAAATTAATTAACTCTTGCAAAAAAGTTAAAGAATTTCGATTAAAGTTAAAAATTTTGATTTAAATAAAATCTTGTTTGTAAAACTATTAAGTAACATAATCAACCGTTGATTTAATTTTGAGATTTAGCTCAGTCCATAGTTCAATTTTTAAAGCAGTGCCTTTCCTCTACTAATGATGAGTTCTTTTTGAATATGTTTAATGATTACTTATTTTGCCAATTTATTGTTATTGTGCTTGGGGTTTGAGGATTTGTTTTGTTGTTAGTCAATGTATTTAAACATTTTATGTTGATCTTTCTACAATCTACATTAATAAGTAGTAATAAATATGTATAAGATTGTGGTTTAAAATTTTGCTTGTGATGCTTGTATATACATTATATATATATATAAATATTAAGTATAAATTATAAATATTAAAATATGCTTTTATCTTTGTTTTTAACAAAATGAACTTTTTTGCGTTATTTCTATTTTTTTTTATATATTTGCTTACGTGTCTTTCGGTTTAAATTGCTTAGATTTTGATGCCTAAGTCCACAACATGGAAAATAAACTTTCAGTAATAATAAAGTTTTATGTCTCTATTCTAGAATTTGTTGTACTAAAAAGTTTTATATATAAGATCAGTTGTTCAACATTTTTTTCAGCTGTTTTCTTTTAGCTTTTTTAGCTGTTGTATATAACTTACAATAATCTTTTGAAACTACATGTTTACCGAAAAACCACTTACATTCTATCCGAATGATTAGAATATTAATAGTTTTAAAACTTTTAAATAATACGAGTATTATGCATCTACACTTGAATTTTGTATATTTTAGAGCTAACATTTATTAAAAAGTTTATAACTTCTTTATTGATCTTTTAAAAATTTTAAGGTATTTTAATAATTCTAAAAAGCTTAAATTTATTTTTTAAGCATAACAAAAACCTTTCATTGTATGCAAAGTGAAACTATAAACATAGTAATCACAGTATATGGAACTAAGAAAAACAGTGGACTAGTGAAAAAATTCATCGTACTTAATTATTTCTTTTTAAAACATAAGTAATAAATACATTATAGTTAATGAATATCTGAGAAGAACAAGAAATTACAAACTTATTTAAACATTCATTTAAACAGAAAACTACTACATTACAATTTATAAATGAAACTTTAAAAATATAAAGTTGTACAATAGATGATTTATGTGTAAAAACGACTACCTACTCTTTAGATCACTTAATTTGTTTAATACGAAAAGTAAGCAGAAATCTTTCAGTACGCTAAACAACTTCATATATACTTATCGGATTTTTTTCGGTTTCATTTTCACTTAAATTTGCTTTTCCACATTTCAAATCACTTTTTGCTTTTTTCTCAGGTTCGTATGTGATAAAAACTAGTATGACCGTCGTTACGTATACAAAAACTCCAAGCAAGCATTTACAATTAAAGCAAGGATCATTAACAGCCGATTCATAATAATCAATAACTGATGCACTCATACTAACTGTAATCAGATAAAATATGAAAGCCGTGAGTAAAGTGAAGGGCAAAAATAAATCTGAATTGAAGAAATTGTTTAATGCTTCTAACATTAACTGGTACATTAAAGATGCCATCATAAACAACAGCGCGCAAGCGAACATGTTCAAGAAATGAGAAAACCCATTGGAAAAATTCCATTCTTCCGGCAATTGAGGTTTCGTCAGTGCGTGGAAGACCAAAGCGCCAACGAGGGCCATCAACCAAGAGTAGAGCAGGATCAACACAAGAAACGCGTTGTGCAGTATTTCCTTACAAGAAAACTTTCTCTCCTTCATAACGCTTTGCATTTTGCTTCTGGTTTTCAGAACATTTTCAGCTTGGTAAGGATTCTTATCCATTTGTAATTGCACAATTATCAGTTTTATTGTAAACTGTAAATATGTTAGTGTTTAATTGATAGTTAATGTTAAAGAGAAAAACTTCACAAAGTTTATTTTAAACTTTTTAGTATAGATGATTCATGAAACACTATACTTACTAAATAGTGCCAAAAAGTTAAACAATTTATTAATAAGACATATTTAGTTTTCTTAAGAACATTTCAATTGTGCTTAGAATATTCAATCTTGTTAGGTAACATTTAAGTTTCAGAAACTTAAATTAAGTTTAATGCATAACAAATAAATACGGTGCTTAAGAATTTGGGCTAAATACTTATCCTAATTTTTTGTACTTAAACTTATTATATAGATAACTTCATATAATTTAGCTTATGCAAGTAAATTAACTTTCAATATACGCTTTGCAATAAGATTTTTAATATAATAAGTTGTTTTCTGAGTTCTAAACTTACTTTTTTACTTGTGAGCAATCTTAGCTAATTGTAACTGCATAAGTTGATGAACTATTTGTTTACTATAGGTCTATTTATAACCGTGTTTTGGCAGTTGTGTAACAAGTTGCTATATTTCGTAAAAAAGTTAAGTTTAAACATTGCTAAAAGTTTAATTTAAATCATCAGATAACGTTTCGTTGTGACTAGGTAAAGCATTAGCAACAAATACTTACTGCTGT
The DNA here is from genome assembly GCF_965202585.1 of Thalia democratica. Lineage (NCBI taxonomy): Eukaryota > Metazoa > Chordata > Thaliacea > Salpida > Salpidae > Thalia > Thalia democratica. The sequence goes on from NC_139165.1 coordinate 80,975,070, forward strand.
CATTCTAAAATCTTACGTAGAGAAAAATAAACAATCATTCTACCTAAATGAAAAACTTAGTTATGATGGAATACTAAATTCTAAGAATTAAGATACTTTACTTCAACTTTGTCTTTGACAACAAATTTAATAGATATTCTTAAGTGTTTTTAAACTGTATTTCGCTTATCTTAATTAAGTTATCATTATTTACTGTTAGTAACAGTTTTAATTTATAATTATTTTCTGATTTTTACTGCTCCGAATTGTTTAATAGCAATTTTAGATTTAATTTAAAATCTTAGGCTATTAATTTAGTATCAAAGTTTAAAGGCTAAAAACATGCGAAGTTTATCAATGAATTACTCTTAAACTAATTTAAAATTATTCTTTCCCAAAATCTAGTTTAAAAGCAGGTTTACACTGACATTTATATTCTTAAGCTTCTACAAAACATTAAAATTACTCAATAAAATTTTTAAAACAAACAATACACTTATACTTTTAGATGTAGTTTAGAGAAAAATCTATAAATTCGAAGAAGAAAAAAATTTTTTTTAGTCAAAATTAATACTTGTATTGTAAGTTATAGATTAGTCTTTAGAAATTTAACGAAATACTAATATATTTCAATTTAAATTAGAGAAACTAGATGGCTACTTAAAAAATCTTAAAAACATATTTTATACTTATAGTACATTAAATAAAAACTTATTTACCTTTTATGAAATCATATACTATAAGAATAGTTTGACCTTCACAGTTTTTACTTTAAAAACACATTAATAATATTATTTTTTTATTATGATATATAAACGTATACTAGCTATAATAATCTAATTTATTACATATAAAAATTAATCAAATTTGATAAACCTTATCAGTTGAATTTTGTAAAAAAAGAACCTGAAAATTTTTATTTAAGTCGAATCTTAGAACATTTTTTAAATTAATGTAAAAGATAACCCTCGGTTTACAGTTTAAATCAGTGATTAAGTTTACACTTTAGAATAAAACAATAGTCATGTCTAATTTAAGCACAATTCAAATATTCGCAAAAGCGGTGTTTCATTAAGATAAAAAAGATTTATGTATGTTGTTTTAACGTCTAAACTATTTTAAAATTGAGCCGATGGCTTGTAGAAGTTTAAAATGTAAGATAAGGTTTGAAAATAAATGTATAATAAATGAAGTTTTTATAACCCAGCCTAGATTAAAACTTTATAATTTATGTTCTGATAAAGTATTGTAACCCTCAAAGCTTTGTCATGTAATGTTTTTTAAATTCATAAACTTGTTTGTTTTTTTCATAGTGCATCTGAATAAGAGGTGTTATATGAACGGTAAAATAATAAAAGTAAAACACTTAAACTGTATCAAAAGAAGTTTAAAAAAAAAAAGTATTTCATTGTAATGTGTATAGTTTTGCTAGATTTATAAAACACATTACAACCGACGAATGTTAAAAGTTTACTCCTTACTTAATATCCCACGCTTTTGTTTTCTGCAGCATAGGTTTGTTAACATTAATAAATGCATTTCAATACCTTCCCAGGTGGTTACGTGGATAGGATTTGTTGCTATTACTTGCTAAGCCCGGGTTCTATTCCCGTTTTTGGGATTTTAGATATCTGCTAGTATTAGATAAAATTATTTAGCCCATGCAAATGGAAAATTTTTAAAAAATCTAAAAAAAAGTGTTATGCAAAAACCGAAATAAGTTTTTTAAAAGTATAAACAACGAAAATAAATTATGTACACAAAGATGATATTAAAAAAATAAGTAAAATCATTATGTTGAAGCTTGTATTTGATTGATTTTTTACTTTATCTTCAATTATTTCTTCTAAATTTAACCAATAAAATATATGTAATACTTAAATTGTTTTCTTAATGTACAATTTAAAATAACTTAAGTTATAATTACAAACTGTAATTTAGTTTTTGAGATAAGATGACTTAAATATTCACAGTAGTAGGATTTAAATTAAATATATTAATAAATTAAATCCTATTGCGAAGGGATTTTTATCACTTCATTTTACCAAGTTCTGCTTCCACGCGACTACCTTGGCCTGAATCATTCTTTAAAGGTTTTTAAAAGTTATGCTTGCTGCACGATTTAAAAGTTTACAACCATAAATATTATTATGTTGTAGAAGATATGATGAACAGTTTTTAGAAAGTCTTCATTAAAAATCAGAAAAAATGTTTATAACTTTCTTATTCATGTAGACAACTTTATATCATATCTTTAACACACTTCTTAGACCTTTTTTTACCCAGCATATGCTAATTAAGCCTTTTATGAAAAAACTAATTTAATATTATATTGACTTGTTGTATATATATATAAGGTTTTTTGATGCCTTAATGTTTTAGTTGTTACGATCAAATTCAAAACTTAAAGACTCAGATAAGAAAAATTTAAAGCTTTTGTGATAATACTTTTACTATAGAGTCTATAGTGTATATGAGGTAAAAATATTCGTGTAAAATGAAAAATCTCAAAAATGAATATCAAAACTTTAGCAATCGCTATGTTTATTTCCTTAAAAAAAATTCTCAGTTTCATTCAGGTACAACTTTTTTCGAAGATGAACTTTCATTAAAACTTGAATCTTTTTTTTCTTCAGTAAAGTTTTCACACTTTTCTACATCCTGTATATTATGAGTTGGCCCGAACGGATATTTTCTTTCAATACCTTTTGCCAAACTCCACTTATATTTTATGTTGTTTTGCATTTTCATTATTTCTTTCAGCTGTTCATTTCGATTGTTATCAGGAGTTATTGGTCTGTCACAGTTATGCTGCAATTTAATGCTAATTGATATAGTTTTTTTAATAGTTTAAAATAAGCAATAAATATAGATAAACTGATTTATTTTACATGTTTGATAGGGAACGGGTCAGAAAAGCACGAGTGACACTTTAGCACAGAGTGACACTTTAGCATGGAGTGACACTTTAGCACAGAGTGTCACTTTAGCACGGTGTAACAATTTAGCATGATGTGACATTTTAGCACGGAGTGTCATTATAGTATAAAATTTGTTTTCCTTTTTTTTTTGCTAAAATCATATTAGGTACTGTATTGTTAAAATATCTAAAAATGAACTACACAACATGTAAACTAAAACGTAACAAGCTTTAGATGAGTTACAAGTTAAAATTAAAACAAAAGTAAACAAAAAACTTCATTAACTTGTTTTACTAACTAATCTTATATGAAAATATTTTGATACTATGATTTTAAAGTTTTGACATAAAACAATTTTATTAAAGCTAGCAATAAATACAAGCTCTAGGATTATTAAAACTTTTTTAAATGCTTTAACTAATTATAATAAGACTAAACTTTAAGCGTAAGTTTTAAATAAAAAGTGAGATATATAAAGGTTAAAAACTTCTATGTTTCATTTTTAGCCTATAGTAAAAGCTTCAATTGTATTTTTTTTTCAGACGAAATTTTAAAAAGTGTTAGAACTAATTTTCATAACTATTTGTTTGTTAATTTAATTAGCTTATATAGTTAAACATTATTTAGATGAACATTCTGAAAGATTAAAAATAATAACGTGCAAAAATGTCACTCCGTGCTAAAGTGACGCCGTGCTAAAGTCTCACTCCGTGCTAAAGTGTCAATCTGTGCTAAAGTGATGCTGTGCTTTTCTGACACCTACCCGTTCGATAAGTGTCTTAGCATTTTATCAGTTTTTAATGTACTTTGAATAATTTATAAAGTTTTATGTTATTTAAAGTAATGAGTTTTTTTTTAATTTTTTTATTTTGATAAATTTACTTTGTAATATCTATAGCTTATTTTAAGGTTTTATGTAAATAATACTTTTACTATTCCTTATTTAAGTTCGTTAGCTTAAACTAGTTAAACTTTTAAGCAACATAGCGGAATTATTTTTGAATTGGAAGCTAAAACATTTTCTTAGCAAAATATATTTTAATTAAAATACAAATTCAAAACAGGCTATTCAATTCAACTTTTAGTAAGGAACAAATATATAACCAAAAATGTTACAAGTAAAACCTCATTATATGTTTGATTGTTTGTCTCACAACTTCTTCCCAACTTTTTCCATACAAGTTCCAAGTTTTTAAAGTCATCAGAGCTTTGTTTGTCCATTACTATTAAAATTCTTAAGATTAGATTATTGTAATCAGAAGAAAAAAATTATTTTAATTATTTAGTTTTCAGTTACAAAACCGATTTTCAGTTCAGCATGCAAAATTTAAGACTATTTAAATTTTAAGAAATTTAATAAAAATTTAAATACGTCATAATCAAGTTTGTTATAATTTTTGCTTTTTTTTAAACGCTGTGATACATGTAACTTTTAAACTTTATGAATTCTAAAGCAATAAAATATGAAAACAAAATAATATGAAAAAAAGTTTTAAGCCAGAGGTCGGCAGCCTTTTATAAGTCACGGGCCAATTTTATTAGCAAGCTTTCTAGCGGGCCGCACCGTTTATAAAAAATCTTCCACAAGCCGTAGTTCCTGTAAAATATAAGTACTAATCAACATGGAAATAATGCTATGAACCACAACTATGACAAAGTATGGCAGTATTATGGAACTAGTAATGAATAATTGTTAAAATAACTGCATAATTGAAAATTTCCTACAAAAGTTATTCATAAAACAACTCTATTTTGAGCAGAAAAGTACCTCGCGGGCCGCATATTTTGGCTTAAAGTGCTGCAGTTCAAAGACCTCTATTTTAAGCAGTTGTGATTAATGTAACATTTTTTGATTTTATTAAATACCAAAAGAATTTAATAAAATATTTAGAAACTAATTCGAAAGAATCATATTTTGTAACAATGGAAAAAAAGGTAACATAAAATATATTAACTTATTATCAGGAATAGTTTTGAATTAAAACAAGAATTATCAGAAAAACTTATTTGCTTAGATTTTAGCAACAAAACTTGAGTGGAAACTTATATAAAAACCAAAGTAGAAAAAAAGAAGATCAAAACGAGAGAGATCACTGAAACAACATCTTAATGAAATATTAGAAACTATTTTCTCTTAACTTTTTGATTAAGCTATGTAATATAATGAAATAAATAAAGTGTCCTGAGAAAAGTATATAATTTTTAAGTTAAATAGATTTTATTTTTATAAAGAACACTCCGCAAGATTTAAGTTTTAGCAAATCTATAATGATATTGAAACATCATTTTGAATTATTAAAATGTTTAAATAAGTTTACACACACTGCAATACAAAAAAAAGTACTAGTTATTAAAAACTTTTTATTAAATAAGTATTTATAGATTAGTTATTATACTTTGAATTCATAAACGTTCTCAAAACTTCACAAGTTTCATTCTCAAGTGGTAAATGTTAAATTAATTTGAAAAAATTTTGGACATGAATAAGTTCAAATAAATACAAATTTTAGAGTCTAGCAAGTAAAACTTTAGTAAAGATTTTTTAAGTACTAAGTTGATAACAGTTTTGCTTTTTTATTTAATGTTATTTAATTATTTAACTTAGTCCATTCTTCCTCAATCAACATTTATTTCAGGATGTAGAGTTGGCTTTGAATACATCCTTTCAAAACTTTAAAGTTTTGAACTATGCCAGAGTTTTGACAGCGTTTACAACTTAAAGATGTTCAAATAATTTTTTTTATTCTGCAGTGGTCTGTATTTCATCGGAAGACTTGTCGTGATGTTTCTCTTTGATCTGCAGAGCAGATGTATTTATAAACAATAAAGTATATTGTAAACCAAATATTTGTACATTTATAGTAGTAAAAGTACAACAAAAATAAAGCAACGCTTCAATTAAAAATGAAAATTAAATTGACATTTAATTTTTAGTGAACTTTCATTAAAAAATAAAGCTATTTTTTTCTTGCGTAGTAGTTTACTTTAAGTTTAATTAATTGCTTAAGGTTGTAAAACATCTTAAACTTCTAAAGTCAAAACCTATGTACATACATACTTCTAGAAATATAAAATGTTTTGTATTTATTCAATGCAGTTTATTTGCTTTTGTTTTATATATTTAGGTAAAAATAACATATTATATTACGGTGAACTAACCTTTAAAAATCTATTGTTTTAAAACCTTAATGTTCATTGAGAAATAAAATCTACTTAAACTTTCTAAAAATTAAAAAAATATAAGTACTCCTTCACGGATTATTAGAAATAAAATAAAACTAAAACACTAATGCATTAAAAAACTTATGTAAACACTAATATGTAAAAACTTAACTTGAAATAATACATAAAACTTAAATAATAATTAGAATTAAAAACATATATTTTTTTTAAGGTGTAAACTTAAAACTTTCTGGTTACATTTCTTGAAAATAAATTTCTATAACCGTTAATTTCTTCAATTTATTATTTTTAAACTCTAGAGTCTAAACTTTAGCGTTTTAATTACATGAATTATATTTTTAGCTTTCACTGAAAATTTTAACAAAAGTAAAATGTTACTGAATATTACATTTATAGTGTGTGAACACATTACTTATTTTTTTAAACATTTATATTGCAATTACTAAAAAAAAAAGATTTACTAAATTTTCTAAAATAATAAACATATAGTCTTTAAAAAGTTATCATTTTAAAAACAAATAAAATAAGTTGGATAGTTTTGATTTATCAAAAGTGTTTATTGACGTTACCTTAAGTCGTAAAAGTGAACTGCACAAGTGTTTATTTGAAATTTTTTAAACACAATTGACAAAAAACTTTTATAGTTTAAGTTGCTGTACAATTCAATTTTACGAAGAGTTTTGATAATTAAAAATTTTAATTTGAATCAGGGGTTAAAAAGTAAGTTAACTGACAAGAGTTTTAACAGTTTTACACAGGTAATGCATCAAAAATCATCAACTGAGACGCGATACAAGTTTTGTTAGTTGTTAAGAAAATTGTGTAAAATGTAAAAAAAAGTACAGTAGAAATGAGCTAAATGTGACAAATTAAAGTTCAAGTTATATAACTTTACAAAAGCGTAACTGGTTTAATTTTATTTTGGGCTAATTTGTTAGTTGGAATGTTTTGAACAGTTAAATTGTGTTATCAATAGTTAACAATGCAGTATCGTATAATGATGTTTATTCTAAAAAAGTTATATTTCTGTTAACAAGTTTGATTAACATAATGCATTTGTTGTAAAAAAAATAAATTTTAATTTGCTTTTTACTTTTTTTATAACTTCTTTATTTATACTGGTAGAAATATTTTAAAAACTAGGCACAAGTTTTTTATTCTAGTATTTCATTTAAAAAACAAAAAGTGCTATTGCAAAAGTTCAAGGAATTAAGTTTTAAAATAACTAATTTATACAATAAACCAAAAGTTTGTAGCTTAGCTTAATATTAGTATGGTTACTTCTTAGCAAAAAATGTTCTTGTGCTTAATTTATACTGGAGTTATGTGCAAATGAATAAATTTTATAAAAGGTGAGCCTGTATCTTTACTCAATTAAACACTTCTGAACTTAATCTGCAATTTTCTTGATATTTTCTTATAGCATTAATAACTTTCTACTATAGAAATAAAAGTTTTTTGATCTAGTTTTAATATTCTAAACCAATAGCTAGAGACTAGAGTTTTTATTGTTAAGTTTTAAACTAAAACTAACAATACAAAAGTTATTAAGTCATTTTAATTATACATAATTTAGTTAATGCAATATTGTTATTACTTATAACAATTAGAGTAGCAGTAAAACATTTATTACTGTTTGTTAGATGGTTATGTGTTGTTTTAAGGCTAGTTAGATTATTTGTTTATTTTCTATCATTTAAAGATAACTAGCGTTTGAAAAACAAAAATTTGAAAAGTAAGTTATAAAAAGTCTTGCAACAAGCTTATGAATTTTTTTAACTAAAAATAGTTTGAATATTTTTTTATATTTAAGTCTTTTTTGATTTTTTTTATCTAGGAATGCATTTTTGTTAATTTTGTTCTTTTATTTTATTTTTGGTGATTTTAGGTACGCAAGCATGATTATATTTAGTTTCGTTCAGCTTTTGGAGTAAACTAAGTTACTGTTTAATGTTTTCTTGTACATTCAGGTTGACCTGGCTAGCTTAATAACTCAGGTTTACTTTTTATATCTCCAAGTGGTAACCCTGTATAAAAAAAAAGTATTTCAAAACTTATTTTCAGAATAATTTAATGTTAGAAAAGTTAAGTAAAATAGTAAAAAAAAATTACAATAAAGAAAGTTATAAAACAAGGTTTAGTACAATAAAACAACAAATTATCTAACACTTTTATTGTTCAAGTAAAGAAGTTATGACACTTTTATTTTGCTATTACAGTATACTATGTTTGTATAAACCTTAATACAGTATTGACTTAAGAAATTGTTCTTTAGTATTTTGCTTTGTTGTCTAAAGTTTTAGTTTTAATTTGTTAATATAAACCTTCATTAAGTGTTTTATTATTAAACAAAAACTTTGTAAAACTTATATAATTGTTTTTAGATTTTTAGTATAAAGCTTTTGTTTAAGTAAATCGATAAACTGTTTAAATATTTTTTTTGAAATTCTTATTTTTTTTTTCAATACTGTAATCTTATAGTTTACAAATGCACTTAAATAGATATATTGTACACAATATAAAGCTTACTAAAACTGATTAAGCTTAACTCTTTAGTTCAAAGTTTAAATCAAAATATATATAGCTTTTACTTTTAAACAACACAAACCTTTTTGTTATTTATTAAAAATTATTTAAAGTTGTCAATGTAGTTTGAGTTTTGAACAAACAGTCGTCGAGATAAGAACAAAGCTTTCAGCAAAAAACAATACTTAACTGCTATTTTTAACTTCTTAAATTAATTTTTTTTGTTTTAAGTTAATCTGCTATAAGTTTTTTAAATAGTTTGTACTTATTTTTTATGAAAGCTTAAATAGTTTTTCGTAATACTAATTAAATTTAGGATAGTATTTAAATTATTGTTTTTTGAATAAAAACTTGTTTATGAAAGGTTTTATATCTAAATTTCAGTATTAACTTTTATCAAGTATTATTATTTAAATTATACAGATTTTTTGTGAAATGATAGAAATTTTCTTTACATAAAACGTGGTAAATTTTTTAAATTACAAATTTTTAAACAAACTACTTTGTATAAAAACCATTTTAAGTAAGCTAAATGAAATATTATTTTGTTTTTTTAAGTTTTAATGTATGTGAGTCTGCTACGGTTATAGATGATTTGTCAAGTGTTTACAAAAATCAAAAAATCTAAATACGATAGTGCTAAATGATATCTTTTAATATCATAAATTTCAAAGTACTATTCTTATATCTTTCCAAATCAATTTTTCACTATTTTCACTATTAAGATTTACATGCACTACATGAAACTAATATAAAAATTAACAGTTTTAAGTAATAATAAACATCAGTTGTTTAAAATTTCTAAAAATAAAAATGTGGGTAACGTGGGCGGATTTCATGTTGATGTGCGAAGACATCCTTGAGAGTGCTGAAGAGAACAAGAATGTGGTTTTCAACGTCACGGGTGACTGCGCAGTCGTGTACGGTGAAAGTATTTATTACGAGGCGCGCGCATCAACGCAACGAGACTTGAAAGAAATGAGGGATGCCAAGCTGAAGTTTGATGCGCTCAAGCGTGAAGGGTCGGGTCGTGAGGATCAGGAAGACTTCAATGATGAAATATCGAATGTGGAAAACTCTTGTTCGGGCACTGAAAATGACTCCGATGAAGATTTTGAGGATTCTGAGGTTGAAAATGATGAGGATCCTGATCAATAAACAATTTAATTCAATAATTTAGATTTTAAACTTTTATAAAGCTTTATAGTTTTTAACAACTTTGTGCTTTTTAAGATATAATTACTAAATATATGAGAATAATTTAGTTTTCTAACTAAACTTTCTACAACGGTTGAACTTTTTATAACAATACCAACTACACTTTTGACGAGTGTAAAGCTTTCAAACTCTATAATAGCAAGTAAACAACTATATAAATCCCAATTTACAAGTAATTAAATTTTAATACAAACGAAAAGGTAGTCAAAATTCTTTTTTTATAATACAAATTTTTTAGTTCCTCGTACAGTTACCGTTTCTTTTGAGAATCTAAAACCTTGTACTATAGTTTGTTAAAAATATACATTGATGAAGTTTTTTTTTCCGGATATCAAAATGAAGTTTCTAAGTAAATACATTTAAAAACCATATTTCAACACTTTTGACCTTCTGGCTTGTCTAAATAGTCCTAGATAAAACATATAATTTTTAATAATTTTGACGCATTATTATCATATTACAATAGTTTTTTGCGAATCCACGCAAATTAAGTCCACAGCAAAAGTTTTTTTTTTAACAGATGCACTATACATACTTTAAACTTGCTGTTTTCTGGTAACGCATTTGGTTAAAAACTAAAAAAAAATATTAAATGTTTTTTCATTGGTTTAAGAAACTTTATTCTAAAAAGTCAAGATACAGAGGGGTGAGTAAGTATCTAAATACTTATATACAAAAAAATATTTTGTCAGCTAAAACAAGTGATTAATTTTATTTATATAATATTAAAGATTTCTTATATAAAGTTATTTATTTGTAATTTTCTAGAGTTCTTTTTATAAGTTGTCAGCCAATCATCTTTGAAAATACTGATTGCTAATCGCACTCTAAAGAATTTTTTTTGCGAGGCCGTAGTTAATAAAAAAATTTGTAGTAATCAATATAAAATATTTCTAAAACCTAGTATATTAAAACAAAAACAACAAAATATCATTGGTAAATATATACAAACATCCTACTTATATATCTTTTAAAACAAAATATTTTGTAACATTTCAAAAATAAGTAAAGATAAAGACAGTATTGCGTTCTGCATAAATTAGTTTTCTTTGCTGCATTTAGCCGATCCATTATTACGAATATTTATATAAAAAACAATAAAACCATTCATGTTCGACAAAAACAACTACACAATCTATCTTAGATCAAACACGCCTTTCAAAATCTAATACTGTGTAAGCACATCTTTCGCCTGATAAAATAATAATATTGAACCATCTAACAAAAGTGAAATCTAAAAACAAGTTTGGTTAGTTAGTCTTTATTTATATTAACAGAAAACTTCACTTTCAGTACGTTATTGTTCCGTAAAAAACGTTTAAAAACGCATGAAAAGTTTAATAAAAATTATATGAATGTTGAAACACCATTTCAATAAATGTTAAACTTTGTACAAAGTTTAATTCGGTAAAAGTAAAAAGTTTTAATTAAAAGAATTTAAGTTTAAACTTGTATTTATAAAAAACAATATATACGGTTTTAATTTTTTAGCTTTTAGCAATAACTTTTTAACAAATAAAACTAGTTTTTTAGCAATAACTTTTTTTAATTGTAATTATTCATATATTGTTTCATATAAAAATTATTCAAAGTTATAATCTAAACTAATTGGATCCAAAAAAAGTAACTTACATAAGTTTATAATGTAAAAATAATAATCAAGTTTTGAGAATACTATTACTAAACTTAAAAAAAAAGACATATTATATTAAAATATTGGTCCCCTTCTCTTTTTAATTTATATTAATGATATTTGTTCAAACATTGATATTAAAAGTGAGTTAAGCTTATTTGCAGATGATGCCAAAATCTTTAGTCAGTCAAATACTTCATTACAACTATCTTTAGATAATATTTACATATGGTTAAAAACAAGAAAACTAAACTTAAATCCTAGCAAATGTAAAATTCTAACCATTAACAAAAAAGAATCTTCTCCAACTGACCTCTTAATCAATAACATCAAGTTACCAGAAATTAAAGTTTTTAAAGATTTAGGAATTTATATTTCCAAAGATTTGAAATGGAATGAACATATCAACTATTTATATAAGATTGCAAAAACTACATGTTATCAAATATTGAAAAGTTTTAAAACTAATTCTGCTTCAATTCTGACAAAACTATTTAAAACATACGCTCGCCCTAAACTTGAGTTTAGTACCCAAATTTGGTCACCCCATTTAAAAAAGGATATTAACAAAATTGAATCTGTGCAAAGGAGTTTTACCCGTCATATTTGTAATCGTTGCAACATATCTTACACGTCATATAATGATAGAATGATTAAATTTGGATTGAAATCACTGGAATATAGAAGATGGGAATTTGATTTATTAATTCTTTACAAAATTATCAATGGCAAATATAAAAGTTTTTTTAACCAGTTTTTTAATTTTTCCCAAAATAAATATCAACTAAGAGGAAATAATTTGAAAATAAAATGTAAACATGATTTTCAAAACAGTCAGTGGCAAGGCGCATTTTTTCACAGAGCAAAAGCTATGTGGAACAGACTACCTCAGGATATAGTATCTTGTGAGAGGGTAGAACAATTTCGTTTAAAGCTAAAAAGATTTGACTTAAATACGATAAATACCAGTAAAATTAACTAATTTTCCACTGTAACAAAAGGAAAAATATTCGTTTCCCTACACCTCCCCCCTACAAACTATTAGTTTACTTATATATTTTGTAGTTATGAATATTGTTTTATAAGCCATGATTTTAGACAAACTTCTTTACTGTGTGTACTAAGTAATATATAAATTTGAATTTTTTGAACTGAATTTTCAATTTAGTTCATTTGTTTATCATATTGTGTTTAACTTTGTGTTTCCATTTAAATTATGTTTGTATATATATATATGTATAATTTATCTTAAAGTTTTGAATATAAGTTTATTTTCTTTTTCTCTTTTTGTGTGTCCTGTTTAAGTGGCTCAGGTTTTGACGCCTGAGTCCAACATTGCACAATAAACAAATAATAATAATAATAATAAAAATTATTCAAAGTTATAATCTAAACTAATTGGATCCAAAAAAAGTAACTTACATAAGTTTATAATGTAAAAATAATAATCAAGTTTTGAGAATACTATTACTAAACTTAAAAAAAAAGACATATTATATATTTTAAGAAATAAATATTAGCCAAAATTATTTGAGAAAAATACTTACTAAAACAATAAATAGTTGTTTCGTCATTTGTGAATAATTTGTAGCACATCAATGTGTAATTTGAGCATTTCTAATGATACTTTCTAAATACATTGCAGTAAAAAAAAAATACTTAAGTAATTATTTAGAACTTGCTTCACAAAACTGGCTAAATTTTTAAAAGCATAATTAATTTAGTGTTGTTATGTTTAAGATTTATTTTCGAAATATTTGATAAACGAAAAAAGGTTAGAGACAAAACAAAATCTTATTTCAGAATAATTTTACAATAGAAAATGGTCGCAATATTTCATGTTGTAGAAATTCGAAAAGTTAGTTACGTTAGAATGTTACTTAGTAGAGAGGCTACGTAAACAAATAATATGATACATATCAAAATTACAAAGATAGCCGATTTAGCAATAAATTTTCAAGTAGAACTTTTCCGGAGATATAAATCACAAAAGTAAAAATTGATTTAACACAATAACAAATAACTGAATTACAGCTGTTAGATTAACTTGCTTTCAATTGCCCCACTAAAGAAAAGATACACCAAAATATTTGAAAAAAAAATATTGATAATTAAATTTACCTTTTAGTTTCTAATCTAACACACTCGAGTTTTTAATACTGTATATAAGTTTATTTCAGTTGTTTTAGAGAAGATTTTTTTTAATTCATTTCAGTTTAACTAGTTTTTAAATCTAATTGTTTAATTTCTACTAAAAAAACCCATTGTATATCGAAAAAATACATCAAGATGCGGCCGGATAAGATGGATAGCTGTTTAAGCTTTTTTGTTTAGTTTAAATAACCTAAAATCACTCTTTAAAGTATTTTAAGTTTCTACATTGCTAGTAATTACAGACAGTTTTTACTTAAGTTATTGTTTTTTTTTTCATTTGTCGTAATATATTATGGAATTTTTGTTGATTTTATAACTTTTCAAGACTTGACACCTACATACAACATTTGTACTAGCCTATCTTCGAATAAGTACAGTTGTTATTATTTTCAAATTACTTTAAATGCGTATCATTTCTCACTATTTTATACTAACAAAAAAATATTAACAACTAAAACTGAATGATTTCTTATAAGAATTATACGATTTCAATTTAAAAGTAACTCTATTAAAACTTTTCTTAACAACATTATATACTTAATATTCTTACGTTTATTGCCACGATAAAAAGCAACACAAACTTAACTAAATTTCTGTCTACAAGTTGGACAGCTGTTGTGGTATTTAGACCATCCAATAGTGCATGTTTTACACATGACATGTGTGCAGTCGAGCATAACTAAATCGCCATCAATATTTTTTAATTCTTCAAGACATGCAGGACACTTGTCCGTGGATAGCGTACTAAAATCACTGGCCTTCAAGTGTTTGAACTTTGAAACTCTCTCCGGGCTCAAACTACTTGGTTGCTGTGATAGAGACATCATAATGTCGTCGACAGTTAATTTTACCTCTCTTCTAAATTGCGCGAATGTTCCTTGCATATCTATAATTTCATTTTTGACCTTTTCTAGTTCTTGTCTGGTTTTGTATAGTTCATCTTGGTAGTCACCATAGAATAAATCATAGATAAAAGACTTGTATACTTTACTAGTAATTTGTTTACATTTGTAATCTACTAACTGTTCATATAAACTTTTATAAGTTTCAGAAAGTTTTAGGTACTTTACATACATATTTTTGTGTTCGCTTTTAATTTTAATCATTTGAGCAAATTCATCAGTTAAATCTTCTCTCCCATAAACTTGAACAATGAAACTTGATAGCATTTGTTGTTCGCTCTGTACGTCTCTTTTATTAAGTTTAATAAGTGTTTTTATATTGTGGACTGATTCATGGTATCCGTCAAGTTCCGGAAGATCTTCCTGTTAGTTTATTATTTTAATTCAAAGCTTGTTAACATTTAAAAAAAATGAACTAAACTAATTGATAAAAAAACCTGTATATTTATAAATTCATATATAAAATGAAGGCTGTTATTGTTTCTAACAATTATTTTTGTGTTTTTATTTTCTTGGGCAGGGTTTTCCAAGCTTTTGTTAAAAGGCCCCCTATAAAGAAACTATATAGCTGTGTCCCTTGAATAAAATGTATCAAAAATCTACTATTAAATCCGCCAAAGACTTTTTTTTTGCTTTTCAATATCAACTCCAGAACATCTTGTGTAAGTTTAAAACTAAGACCTCAGGGACTTGTTGCCCCTTTACTGCTCATACATTGCCTTTAGAACCTTTACTGCCCCCTAAATTTCAGTAATGGCCCTAGAAGGCGAGTCGGCCTAGTTTTGGAAACCCTGTTGTTGAGATTTTGATGTACAGGCAAATAATTATACTTTTAGATAAGTAAGTTGTTTATATAAAGTAATATGTTTTGTTGGTATAACCTTTATTTTGACATTTTAACTGCAACGTAGTCTTGTTCAACTTTTTCAGTCAAATAATAAAAATGTTATAGACATATAAATGGCAGGTAAACAAAGTTGTTGATTTAAAACTTTAGTTTGTGGTTTTCATTAAACAAATAAAAATAAATAAAATATAGGCTTAAACAGGATTTCCATACTAGTTTTTATAAATACCCTAGTCTTGAAAAAACACTTTCCGATTATTTATGACGTAAGAAAATTTAGTTACAAATTGTCTGTCAATTATTAGTATGAATTTTAACAAATTGTCTTTACAAACCTCTTATATCTTATGTAAGATATTGTTTACTACTTTTTACATACATTTTGCGTTTGTTTTTTGATACATACTACTTATATATCTAAAAGAAATTTAACTGAAATTAGTAGTATAGCATGTTTTAAGTAAATTGCCTAATATACTCAGTCTTTTTTGCCAACTTTCTAGTCTTTTAATAACTCACCAAAATAACCCGAAAATTATAAAAAATATTACTTTTTTTAAAATCTTTGTTTGAAGGGGTTAGTGATTGTTTGCGCGAGTAGTCAATTTGACTCTAACCCTAAATCAAACCTTGTAAAAACGTTAACCTTATTCATATCCTAAAGTCGTGCAAAAGTTAGCGTGAAAAATGACTAATCATGCAAAAGTGACCCTGTGACAAAATAAACCTCTTCTAAAGTAAAAAATATTAGTTTCAAATCGAACTATCTCAAAAAAAAAAACCACTCTGAAAAAAATTATATAGTATTTTAAGTTTAAGCAGTTATTAATACACTTAACAATTATAAAAAAAACAAACTGTAAAAAGGTTTACTTACTTTTTCCTGATCATATACTTCAGTTTTTCCAAGTATATTTCACATCTTTATTAGTATTACAATCTAAAAATTAATTACTTCTGTTACCAGTAAAATATTTTGTTAATCTTCAAATTGTCTATTTTCAAAACTATTAAAAAAAAATTAATGAACAAAAGTGTATAAATAGAGTTTATAGAAAATAATAAGATTTGAATCATTTTGTACAATTCTATACTTTGTTTTAAATTATTGTTATCTCAAAGAAAGATATTTATTTATTATCAAATACGTGTTAATGTTGTATAAAACAACGGGTCGAATATGCACGAGACAATTTTGCACGGTGGTTAATTTCGCGCAAATAAATTTTTGCACGGAGCGTCACTTGTGCACGAACAGTCATTTTTGCAGGAGAGCAATAAAATAAAAACTTTTTTTAAGCAAAAAAATATTATTTAAAGTAAATTAGACTAACTGAGGGTACGGGTTAGGGGTAACAGTGATAGTAGAAATTATAAAAATAGATGAAAACTAGCTTGAAGATGTAAAAAAACTAGATAGAAATTAAAATTAATAAACTAGTATAAAAACAAAAAAAAACATTTACCGACCAAGGGTGAGGTTTAGAGGTAACAGTGAAAGAAAAATAAATAAAGATAAAAAACTTGGTATAAGTTATTAATCAAAAGAAAAAAGAGAAGATGAAAAAAGTAATAAAAAAGTAATAAAAAAGAAATAACAATAAAACAAAAAAAAGAAAGAAATTACGACTGAGGATAAGGGTTAGAATAATATTAAAGTCAAAAAAACATAATAAAAAAATTAAAAGAATGTTAACACGTGCAAAAGTGTTTTCGTACAAAAATGACCATTTATTCAAAAGTTACTTTATGTCAAAAGAACCCTACAAGGAAAAATTTACGCCGTGCAAAAGTGTCCTCGTGCAAAAGTCCCTTCGTACATAAGTGACCATTCGTGCAAATTATACTCCTACCTGTTGTATGAAATATGTAAGAGTACATTTTATGCTTTATTGTTGAGAGGAAATAAACTTAATGTGTAAAACTTTTTTGCTCAAATTTTAACTCCAAAAGATGTTAGTTTTGATAGCTCAACGTTGTTTGTATGATGATTATAAAAACTGATATTCAATTGCTAATGCCGTTACTATACTAATTACTGAACACAGCTAACATACTAAAATACAAATATAAAATGTTTTATAATATTTTAGTCGAAAACATAAACAAATTTAAACAAAATGGTACTAGAATTCTAATTAAATAGAAAAATTTTAACGACAGTACAATAGTATCTAAATTTTTGATGTCTTATAATGTCTTATAATGTTTTGATGTTTTTTAATACTTTAAAGCAAATAATTTACCGATAGAGTAAATTATCACATTTTCTGTGTCATTTGAATAAATTAAAACTGTTGTAATTTTAAATCTTCATCTGGAAAAATTTTTGAACAAACTTTTTTTGAAAACTAAACTATACTAAGTTATTTAAAAGAGTCTTTAACCCTTGATCAGTTTAATTACTAACAGGATTGTCAACTTAAGTCGAAAAAATTATCCTAACAGACCAAATTTATTATCCTGAGTTATCTTAAGTATGTTACAACCTTGCTTACGTCTATCCTAAATGACCTTAAAGTGTCCTTAGTCATCATGATTTTTTTTAATTCTTCACATAAATCTAAATTTATTTATTTTTAATCTAAAAAGTTTTAAATTTTAACGAAAATCAATTTTATTAAACAAAATAATAATTTAAATAACTCTATACTGGCCTAAATCATCCTAAATATGACTAAAAAAACTGGCCTGAGATACAATAAGATTAAAAAAAATCAATTTATCCTGAACATCTAGCTTTTAATCAACCCTAATTCAATATTGATGCTTCAAGTACAGGTACAACTAAATGTATAGTAGTGATATTGAAATTTTATATCCTGCTGTTATTTCAATATTCCCTGTTCAAGAAAATACTACATGCGTTTGATACATTCTAAGTGTAGTTTTTAATTAAAAATTTTGTATTTTGAATCTACTTTGAGATTTTTATTTTTCATTCTTTGATATGTTAATCTCCAGGAAAGCCTATATGAAATTTATATTAAAAATTAAAAGCTAAGGATATGGTAAACTTGAAATAAAAAATCTATTAGGGTTTGTTTGTTTTTTAAAATCAATATAGTTATAATAAATCACATTCCGAAGGTTTATAGCTGTTTAAATACTGACCATGGTATTAATATTGTTATATTTCAAGAATTAATTTTATACTTAAATTTACGAAAAAAACTGTGTATTTAACATTCATTTAGATAATAAAGTTACTCCAGTCCAGAATTACTACTTTTAAAAAAGATTTTATGAGTTTTCTACTTTTAAAAATTAGAATTAGTTGACTCAATAAAAAACGAAATTAAAAAAATAATTATAATTTTCATTTGGTAGACATATTTTCAAGGGTACTATAATAAAATCTAAATTTTCAATATTTTACAATTAAGATGTAAACAATTATTAAAGTTTTAGCTGTAAATTATTTGATAATTAGCTGACATTTTACAGAGTAAGATATATGTCATATTTTCTGTTTCATTTAAATAAATTAAAACCATTGTCACTTTGTTTGAAAAAAAAAACTTAGTATCAAATTTTATTTTAATATAAACTATACTTAATTATTTAACAGAGTCTTTAATCCTTGATTAGTTTTATAAATAACAGAATTGCAATTTTTAAGTCAAAAAACTACCTTTTATGACCAAATTTATCCTGAGTTATCTTAAGTGTGTGTTAACTTTGCTTATATATGTCCTGAGTGACCTTAAAGTGTCCTTTGTCATCCTGAATTTTTTTAAATCTTTAACAAAAATCTTTATTAATTTTCTTTTTATCTAAAAAACCTACAATAATATCAATAAAAGTTAAGTTTTTAAACATATTTGGTTATAAAAAATAATATAATATGATGATTATATAATTATATTATATGTAATTTTATTATATATTATCTAATTATATTATATAATATAATAATATAATTAAATATGAAACAACAATATTTCATTGAAGAACTAGAGAAAAGGACAAGAGTTTTTAATAGTTCTTAAAATTACCCGGACTTTATATTTAATTACACTATAATAGCCTGAAACATCCTAAATAAACTATCCTGAGTTACCCTGAGATTTAATAAAATTATTTCATCCTGAGTAATCTAACTTTTTATCAACCCTATTTTAATTTTGATGCTTAAAAACTTTCAAAATTACCCTGATTTCTTTAAATAACACTATACTGGCTAAGAATAATAAAAAAACTAGACTGAATTGCCCTGAGATTTTAAAATACTCAATTTATCTTGAGTATCTAACTTTTAATTAATTTATTTAAATGCTGTTGCTTAAGCTCTACCAGCTACAGTTAATTGTATTAAAGTGATATTAAACTTTTATATCCTGTTGTTATTTCATTATCATTAAAATTAAAGCATTTAATTTAATTTAGGGGTAGTTTTTGCTCAACTAATTTATTTAGTGAATCTATTTTCAAATTTTTTTAAATTTAAGACTCCAGGAAAGACTACAGGATTCAGTCTTAAAAATAAAAAGCTAAACTTTAAGTAAACATAAAAAAACACTAAAAAATGTGTTTATTCATTTTTGAAAAAATGGATTATATTAAAACAGACTTCAAAGTTCCTATAGATCACTGAATAATGACCATAGTATTGAAATTGTTATTTTAAATTATTCTTTTTCTTTTATTTAATCTTAAAGTGTCCTGATCATCCTGATTTTTTTGAATTCTTAAAATTAATTTTAAATATCTTTACATAGTCTTAAAAACGTACAGAGCCGGTAAAAATTAATTTTTTAAACAAACATTTGACCATAAATTTAGCTATAAAAAATCATATCATTGAATATGGAACAACAATATCTCATTCATAGATTACAAAAAAGAACAAGGACCTTTAAAATTTTTTTTTAATTATTATTTAAAAAACTATACTAGCCTAATTCATCCTAAATATGATTGAAAAAACTAGCCTCAGTTACCCTGAGATTAAAAAAAAATTATTCTGAGTATCTAACTTTTAATCAACCCTATTTCAACATTGTTGCTTCACTCTCTACCCGCTACAGCTGATTGTATTGAAGTGATATTAAACTTTTATATCCTGTTGTTATTTCATTATTCACTATTCAAAAAATCATTAAAATTCAACAAGCTTTTAATTTAACATAGGTATAATTTTTTTATTAAACAATTAATTTAGTGAATCTATTTTCAGCTTTTTTTTTAAATTTAAGACTCCCGAAAAAGACTGCAGGAAATCAATCTTTAAATCAAAAGCTAAGTTTTATGTCAATAAAAGTAAAAAAACTAAAATTTGGGTTAGTTTATTTTTGTAAATCAAATGGTAATAAAAATTAAATCCCATTTTAAAGTTCTTATAGCTCCCTTAAAACTAACCATGGTATAAATGTTGTTACATTTCAAGACATTTTTAACTTTATTCACTTTAAAAAAGATTTCATATAACTTTTATTTTTATAACTAAAGTTTATGTAAGAATAATTGTTATTTTTAATGGAATTCTAACTACTATATATAAAAATATTCAAAAAAAAATCACTCAATAAACGAAATACTTTTAAGTAAAAAAAATAAGAAATTTTTTTTAGAAGAATTTGTTTTATTCGCATTTTTTTCATAAAAAATTCAAAATGTATACTTGATTATCTCATTTCTATATAAAATATTCTAGAACTTTTATTTACATATAGCTGTAGAAATTTACAGAACGTTTGAGATGCATTTAAAATTTCAGCATTCTTTTTTATCAGAGCCAAAATAAAAGGATAAAAGACGCTACTAACAATTTTTAATTACTTTAAACCAGTAGCCGTCAAAGTAATTAAACTGTAAAATGACACCAGTGTACACCACACTTTTTTTTTGTTTTACGAAATTTTTGGGGTACAAGAAATTAGTTTTAGGGTGCATGATTTTTTCAGGTTGCGCTGAAAAAAGCTCTAAAATTGTGTTCAGTTTACTAAATTTAACAATGAAGTATAACATTGAAGCTAATTATAGCCCTGATATTCTTTTTAAGACCATTTTGTTAAAAACGACCACTTTTCTACTAATGACATCTTTAATTTAAATATATCGACACATTGAATCTATTTTCTTAAAAAAGTTTCAAAAAGAGTATTGATCACATATCAAAAAACCTTTTTTTATTAAAAACATATTTTAAAAAGCTTTTAAGTGTTGTTATATTTAAAATAGTTATAGGATAGTTTTTACCTTAAACTTGAATTTAAACTAAAAATATACTTAATAGCTCGTACATTGAGAAAGCCAAGAAATAATTCCTTAAAAGTATTTGGCAACCCTGTGTCACTTAACACACTCGGAATAATTCAAAATTTGAGAATTTAAAAATAATATTATGACTCTGGCCAGTGTGTTTTTTATTTTAATTTGGGTAGTTTAAGTTAGATTTAATAATTATAATTATTTTAGTTTCAAATGAGATCTAGTTCTTTAAGTTGTAATATTCAAATACTGCATAACAAATATTTTTTAAAAATCCACTTTATTCATTTGTTATTTTATTGAAAACTTTTAAAAGGACTTATAAAAACTCAGGATTACAGCAGCTTTCTTTCAGAAGAGTTTTTTTGACCAAAAGAACGGCAATCTATTATTTTCAAAATTTCTTGGTACGCAGAACCGAACATAAACATTCTCAAAATATTTATCAAAAATTTCTTCTTATTTATACTATCAATTACTTGCTTAAAACAGTGAGTAGTCATAATGAAATAATAAAACTCGAGATTAAACAAACAATCAAACCTGCATATAAGTAAGAAAACATTTCGTTAATGAAACAATAAAGTATAGTGTTAAATTTTTGGGCACATGAGATTTTTAAGATGTAAAATGACATTGAAAAAAGGTAAAAGATTTAGCAAAAACTGGAGACGCTTATGAACAATCTACTGAAAATAGTGGGGATAAACGAACAATTGAAAAAAAAATTACTTCTTTAAAACCTGATATAAAATTCTGCTACAATATATTTTGGATGATGTCAAGAGATTAAATTAGTTTTAAATTACATTTAGATTCAATATAAGTTATCAGAAGACAAAGAAATTTAATGTACAGATCTTAAAGGTAGTAATAAGAAAACAAATAATTAATAGCTATAAAGATTAAAGAAAAAAGTAAAATCATATTCCTTAATATACTGTATTGGTCTACAAAATGAATGTTATAAAGCATGTAAATAACTAAATAAATTATAAACAAGATTGAAATCAATTAACAAAAATTACAGGGATGCCACCTTTATAGGCAAAAAAGCCAGGCTTAGCAACCAAAAAATAGTATGGCTAACATTAGGCTAGCTTGAGTTAGCATTAGCTTAACAAAAACCTGAATATCTAATTTAAACGAAAGCAAAAAACTATAAAAAGTAGCAGTAAAGTCTAAATATCTATAAAATTAAAATAAAGTCATTAAATTACATTTAAAAAAAAAGTTTTATTATTTAAAGCTAAAATTTTAAGGCTGCAACAAAGAGAAAATATCTAACTTGGCTGAGTTAAAAAAAAACTAAATTAAAAAAACTAAGTCAGTTAGCTTTTCTTTTTTTTTGTTAAATTAGCCTAAGCAAGCATGGTGCTTTCAAAAAATTATTTTTTGGCTTTTCAATTTTGAGTAGCCTGTTATTATGACAAATTTTTTTAGCTAGATAATCGAATTCGTTGTTTAGTATGTTTTTCTATTTAACCTAAAACTATTTTTATATGTAATTTAGTAAAATAAATGAGTTTAAGTTAAACTTTAATACCAAGGCTGGACTTACTGACTTTTAAAAACATTTCTCTAAAGAATTTAGAGTAAGTAGTAAAGATATGTTTTGTGAATAGTTTAAGCTTCCTTATTATTAGTGTTTAACCATTTAACTGAGGAAAGATTAATATTAAGAACAAGTTTTAGTACATAGTTAAGCGTAGTATAGAACATTTTTGTTAACCAAACTTAATAACATAAGTATACAATGTTTTTAGTAATAACAGGCTTTTATAAATCTATAATAGAAAGAAAATTAGGAATAGTAAATAAATAAGTTAAGCATTAATTACTAAACTATTTCAAACTGAAACTATTTAAATTTTATTTGTATTTTTTTGAATCAGTTTTGTGAGATGTATCAACAAACTACCATGTAAATATTCTAAAAGTATTAATTCTTTGGTTTCTTATTCTTATTAAAATATATATTCTAAACTCTGTTAGTAATTAGAATATTGATATAAACCTTAAAAAGTTGCTTCTTATTTTTTTTCTTAAGTTAATCAATAACTATGGTGTTACAAAATTTGAAAGTGTTTAAAACAGGGACATGACCAAGTAAAGAAGCCACTGGGGAGGCCATGAGGTCATGATTTGAAACTTACACTAGATAATATGGAGCTGTTGAAGAAAAATAAAAAAAGGTGGTTTTGAAACTTATTCTAGATAATTAACAGTTGTTTCTAGTAATTTTCTAAAGTAGTTTGGATGTTTTAAGTTTCCTTAGTGGTTAATTTGTATGATGGCCTCAAAGTAATACTGTTTTATTAATAATGATCAAGCTATATGTATGTTTCAAACATGATTTTAATAAGTAAAATTAAATAATTCTAAAACTGTTAAACACATTTAAGAACTAAAGATATTACTAACAGCACTCAAACAAAAGCACTTAAATATTTATAGAATTTTTTAAGTTCTTGTCAACTTATACAATGAGTGAAATTTTGTTCAGATTAAGAATTGTTTATTAAATTAAAAACTCGTTTTAACCTAAACTTGCTTTCAATAACCTCTATATATAAGCAAATAAAAGTTTCGTTTAGTATCAAATAAAATATAACTTATTAATACAAGATTGTTTTACTTGTTATATGAATACACAAAAACATTTTTTCTGGTATTGTAGTTATCAAATGTTTTGGTTATATTTAAATTTAAGTTCTTATAGCAACCTGTAAGTGGACCTAGACATAACCCAAAAGTTAATTTAAAAGTATTAAAATAATAAACTTCCTTTATGATTCAATTGAATAACAACAAAAATTAAAATTTCATGATATTATAAACTTGCAAAACGCTTTGAAATATTTGAAATAACTGTTTAATTTTTTAAAAGTAGAAGTTTATCTGTAGGTATAATTAACAAGACTTCGTTGAAAAAAAAAATCTGAAAAATGTTTGACAGCGTAGATTTGTGCAGCTACAATTAGTTTATTATTTTTTCTGTTGTACAGGGGAAAATAAACCTTTTCAAGAAGTTAAACATTGTAATTCTAATATTTCTATCTAATAAATTCAATATACATTATTTGACATTTTGCGAAAAAGCAAAACCAACTCTATAACTTTTTTTTTCTTGTAATCGCACAAGAAATAGGAGACCAATCAAAAAACTGCTGTTTTAAAAAAATTATATTTTTAACTTCAAGATAAGATTGTAGTAAATTTTAATATGTTATAAACAAGTTACTAGTTTAGAAACGTTTGATTCTTTGTGAAATAAAGAACTATTTAATATTTAGTTTTTTTATTCCTGTTAATATAAACTACTTTTTTTAGAAGTTTATGGTTTTTTACACATTACATTTTAAGTTTTAATGATTCTTATAATCTACAAACTTTTAAATATACAAAAACTCAACTATACTAATATATACTAAATATCTTATGTTAATAAGATAAACTTATTAATATATTAATAGGTTTTAATAAATAATAGTTTTTGTTGTTAACAATTTCTCCATAAGTCAGCACGGGTTGGTTTTCTATGATTAAAACTGACTATATATAAAACATTTTAATATGCCCGAATTATTATGCAGCAAGTAATACTGCTTGATTAAGTTTTATTACAATTTAGATACAACTTCATATATTGTAAACAACTATTATCTACTTAACTCCCGTGTTTAAGACGGTTATGATAAAGTAACATATATTTCAAATTGCTTATGTGATTACGGGTTTTGGAATTATATATGAAGTAAAGAAGCGATAAACATGTTTATAAATTGAAAAATAAATCTATTTTGTTCATGACTCAAACGCCATAAAATATAAAGTTAGTTTTTAGATTCTAACAGCAGCATGTGAAGATACTGTATTTAACTTTAAAACAATTAAAATGTTTTTAAGATTACCGTTCATTTAAACTAGCTAAAAGAGTATTTAGATGATGAAACAATAAAATTTTCTGAGTTTATTTACAGAACGATGCAGCACCATATGAAGTTATTGTCAGAAATACATAGTTGTTTTTAATAACAACGTTTGAAAACGACTTAGTTGATAATAATTTATATCAAACTATTATTGAACAAACACACATAGCATGTATAGCATTTATGATGCATACGAGTTTGAAATTAATGAACTATTGTTAAGTTATTTAGGAAAATTTAACATGTTTTATGCTTTTTTACCTCAAGCATTTTTGTGTTAAAAATAAAAGGGTTTTATACATTATTTATAATTAATTCCAACTAAACAAGGTTTTT
Source organism: Thalia democratica (assembly GCF_965202585.1). Classification (NCBI taxonomy): domain Eukaryota; kingdom Metazoa; phylum Chordata; class Thaliacea; order Salpida; family Salpidae; genus Thalia; species Thalia democratica. Next base: position 81,000,917 of record NC_139165.1, read on the forward strand.
AATAACTATTGAAAACATAAGAAAAACTTACAAAACAAAAAAGGACTTATAAACTTAACGAACTGTTTAAAAAATATAAAGTTTTTACACTGAAAAAATAGAAACAATATCAAAGCATAACATGTTTTATTACGCCTCTGGAAATTTAGCTTTTTAATTAGGTTTAGTAATCACTATCATTAGAACTATCAGTCAAACTTGGCAGTCTTCCGTTTTTACTAATATTCATACCGCTCAGAATATCTTGCGTCTTTTCAGGTTGACTTTCGTTAGAAAGTTCGACAATCATATTATCTCCAACAGATTTCTTTCTCTTTTCAGCCTCATTGAAGGTAGAAGACTCCTTAGTTTTTTCACAAAACGTTTGTTTGGCATAAAGCTTTATAAAGCTTCCATTCGCTAAATTTGTAGAGCCTTTGGTTGAAGAGGACTCACCATAATTGAAAATTCTTCTTTTCGAGTAGGAGTTCCCTTCAATTGACCGGCTCCTGATAATATTACTACTAGAAGGTGGAGGTCCGAAAATATTTTCGTACTCCTCCGCAGACCCAATATTTTTGGTTTTTCTGAACTTAGCTTTTATTCCCTTTGCCAGTTTCCACCTGTACTTTATGTTGTATTCCCTCATCAAGTCCATCTTTTCCCTTTTTAATTATGACGTCATTGACTCTCTGCAAACATTTGTATTGTTTATCAATGACACCAATGTTTCGTTTTATTCATGTTTAAAAAGTTATCATCCTATTTTTTTTAGGAATTTTAAGTTTTCCAACATTTTAATTTCAGACTGTAGTTTTAGGAAAAAATTTCCTTATTAGTTTAAATGAGTTTAATAAATTTAGATAAGGATAGTCTTTAATTTTTTTATATATCAATAATTAAAAGTATGATTAGTTGAAGCTAATATTTAACTGATTAAATACAATTAATCATTAAATTTTGCAAAAAATAGGTTAATTAATCTTAAACTTTGATACATGAATTTACTGTTGTACGTTAAAATTTGTTTAACGACCAATTGAGTTAGTGCTAGTAGAATATAATATGTTTACCGAATACATTACAAAGATAATCTTTTATAATACTTTTTTAGTTGTATAAAAATACAAACAAACTACTACGAACTTTCGTTCTACAATAAAAAATTTACATCTAAACGAACAATTTATTATATAACGTAGAATGAAAGCATTACAAATATAATTTTAAATTCCTAACAGACCTATTATAAAATAAAAACAAATAATACATGTTTAAAAAATTATTTAAGTATAGTATTGACAATTCATTAATTACACAAGTTTGTATATTTTTGCATTAAGGCTATCTTAAGAAAACTGCTTGTGCCAAAAAAAGTTCTAAAAAACACTATTTTGTTTAAGCTATAAAGAAGTTATAAAGATAGTAATCTAGTTGATAGTTTTTATTAAATTATTTTTATTTTAAATGCAAATCGTGCTCGTTCGCCTTTCTTAATTGTTTTTTCTGAAAAAATCGATTTCTTTTGCTACAAAATAGAGTTAATCCTTCATGTAATGCAAAGTATGTAACATATAACAGTATTTCCTGTCTTACACTACGTAAAGGTTTTATAAAAATCAATTAACATAAAAACTTATACTTTTAACTTTTAAGGAATCTTAAAAATATTTATTATCAATATTATTTCATTAGTATAAAATAAAATGCTAAAAACATACAAATCATAGTATTACTTTTCAATAACCTGGTTATCTGGTTGTACTCTCTTGGACTTCTCTGCCTTATCGGAATTTTTAAATACTTTACAAGTCATTTTGTTCAACTACTTAAAACTTCACTCTAAATATATTTTGAAATTCGATTATCAAAGTTTATTCAATTTTTAAATACATTTAAAACATATTTTATAAGTATATTATTGTTTTATGCATTTCTAAGGACATAAACATCAATTTTTATCTTTTTGTTTTATTTTTAAGTTAAATTTCTAATCAGATCATTGTTATAAACATAATTCTGTAGTATAATGTAAGTGGTACATTAGTTTTTTAGCTTTAAAATAAATAAAATCATTGTGTTGAAGCTTGTTTTTGATTGATTTTTTACTTTATCTTCAATTATTTCTTCTAAATTTAACCAATAAAATATATGTAATACTTAAAAATATTCACTGCAGTAGGATTAAAAATAAATATACTGATAAATTATATCCTATTGAGAAGGGATTTTTATCAGTGTATTTTACCAAGTCCTGCTCCCACGCGACGCCCATAGCCTGTATCATTCTTTAAAAATTTTTACAAGTTATGTTTGCTGTACGATTTAAAAGTTTACAACCATAAATACTAATATGTAGTGGAAGATAAGATGAACAGTTTTTATAAATTGTCAGTTAAAAATCAAAAAAAAATTTTATAACTTTCTTTTTCAGGTTGATAACTTTATATCATGTCTTTAACACACTTCTTGAACCTTTTTTGTCTAGCACTTGCTAATCAAGACTTTTATAAACTAATTTATTTAATGTTATAATTACTTGTTATATATATAAAGTTATTTGATGCCCTAATACATTAGTTTTTGAGATTAAATATAAATCTTAAAAACTCAGACAAGAAACCTTGAAAGCTTTCTTGACAATACACTCTATAATGTATATGAATTGAAAGTATTTGTGTAAAATTAAAAATCTCAAAATTAATATCAAAACTTAACAATCGCTATCTTTATTTCATTAAAGAATAATAGTCAGATCAATTTAGGTACAATTTTTTTTCGAAGATGAACTTTGATTTGAACTTAAATCTTTTTCTCCTTCAGTAAAGTTTTCACATTTTTCAATATCCTGAATACTATGAGTTGGCCCGAACAGATATTTTCTTTCAATACCTTTCGCCAAACTCCACTTATATTTTATGTTGTTTTGCATCTTCATTATTTCTTTCAGCTGTTCTTTTCGATTGTTATCAGGAGTTGTTGGTCTGTCACAGTTATGCTGTAGTTTTAGTGCAAATTGATACAACTTTTCTAATAACTTAAAATAAGCAATAGATACTATAAATATAGATACATTGCTTATTTTACATGTTCCATAAGTGTCTTAGTTTTTTATAAGTTTTTTTTTTACTTTGAATAACTTATAAAATTATACGTTCTTTAAAGTAATGAGTTTTTTTTTTGATACTTTTACTTTGTAGTATCTCCAGCTAATTATAAGGTTTAATGTAAATAATACTTTTACTATTCCTTATTTAAATTCGTTAGCTAAAACTCGTTAAAATTTTATGCAACGAAGCGGAATTAATTTTTGAATTGGACACTAAAACATTACTTTAGCAAAGTATATTTATCTAAAATACAGATTCAAAACAGACTATTCAATTTAACTTTTAGTAAGGAACAAATTTATCACCAAAAATGTTACAATTAAAACCTCATTATCTGTTTGATTGTTTGTCTCACAACTTCTTCCTAGCTTTTTCCATACAAGTTCTAATGTTTTAAAGTCATCAGAGCTTTGTTTGTCCATTACTATTAAAATTCTAAATATTAGATCGTTATAATCAGAAGAAAAACTTTATTTTAACTAATTAATTTTAAGTTACAAAACTGATTTTTAAGTCCAGCATGCAAAATTTAAGACTATTTAAATTTTAAGAAATTAAAAAAATTAAATACGTCATAATCAATAATTTATAAATTTTGCTTTTTTTAAACGCTAATATAAAAGTAAGCTATTAAAAAACTATGAATTTTAAAGCAATAAAACAAAAAGAAATATTAAAATAAGTTTTAAGCCAGAGGTCGGCAGCCTTTTATAAGTCACGGGCCAATTTTATTAGAAAACTTACTAGCAGGCCGCACTGTTAAAAAAAGTCTTCCACAAGCCGTAGTTATATCAAAATATATATAGTAATCAATATGGAAATACTACTTTGAACCACAAATGTGACAAAGTATGGCAGTATTATGGAACTAGTAATGAATAATTATTAAATTAAAAGCCTAATTAAAAATTTACTACAAAAACTTATGTTATTTATTGAAAAATTCTACTTTGAGCAGAAAAGTACCTCGCAGGCCGCATATTTTGGCTTTTAGGGCCGCAGTTAAAAGATTTCTGTTTTAAGCTGTTGTGATTAGTCTAACTTTTTTTTAATTTATTTAATACCAAAACAATTTAATAAAATATCTAGAACCAAATCTAAAAGAATCATATTATGTAACAATGGAAAAAACTGTAACATAAAAATAAATAACTTTTATCAGGGAATAGTTTTGAATTAAAACAAGAATTATCAGAAAAAACTTTATTGTTTAGTTTTTATCAACAAAAATTGAGTGGAAACTTACATAAAAACCAGAATATAAAAAATACAGTAGACTACCGCTTAAATACGCAAATTGAACCCGACCAAAAAGTGCGTACTTAGCACGGGTAGTGCGTACTTTTTGACGACATATGAAATTTAGTTGTTTGTTTTCTTTCTTACAACTATCCACCAAATAATTAAGCTAAACAAATAATAAACAAGTCTTTTTAGTTTAAATAACATTTAATACATAATTCTAATCTGCAAAATTTTTTTACAAAATTTTAAAATGATTTATTTTTTCTATAAAAAGTTTCTACATAATTACATAATACATGCATTTAATACAGAAGGTCAATATCAGTCAATGATATAAAAAAGAATATTAAGCCATATTTCCATATTTTGTTTTGATAGAGGGAAAGTAGCAAACTACATTGTTTTTACCAAACATTTTCAAAACATTAATGTGTGTACATTTAAATTAAATTATGACTTAACTATGTTGTATTTGTAGGTTTTTTTTTGACTTTGTCATCTAGATTTATTTATTTTATAGCATTACAACTCAAATATCATTATTATTTTCACTTTTCTGCAACCTCTACATAATTATTTAGTTTATTAACATTTAAAAACATGACTGTCACAATCTCAGGCCACTTAGACTACTCAGGATTACTCACCCTAGTTTAAAAGTTGTGAAAGTCTCAGGCTAACTCAGCAGGTTGGCCATTCTATCTGGAAACATAAAATAATCTGGAAAAACTTGATGATTGAAAATTTAGGCAATAAAATTGGAATTTCTTGGAAGTTCTAATATAACATCCTTTATTTTGATAAATAAATTGTACATATAACAGCACAGTTAAAAATGTAGATTGAATTGTATTTTTAAAACTTTTATTTTTCTAGTTTCGTTAACAAAGTTATTAAAATTTGCTTAGGATTTTAAATGCTGAAATGAGAATGTATTATCGCAAAAAATCTGTTAAAGCAATTATTCAGGTTATTTGTTTATTTAAATTTGGTATAAATATATTAAAAAAATTAATAAAAAATATATGTAAATTTATGATTTTTTTTTGTCTTTCTGGATAAGTGCGTACTTAAGGCGGGATGCGTACCAAAAAAAGTGCGTACTTAAGCGATAGTCTACTGTATTATCAAAACGAGAGAGATCACTGAAATAACATTTTAATCAAATCTTAAAAACTGTTTTCTCTTAACTTGTTGATTAAACTATGTATTCTAATGTTATAAATAAAGTGTCCTGAGAAAACTATACAATGTTTTATTTAAATTCATTTTTTTAAAGAACGTTCCGCAAGATTAAAATTTGTTTAAATAGCAAACCTATAATGATATTACAATATCATTATGAATTATTAAAATATTTAAACACATTTACCCACACTGAACATAAATCTAACTATTAAAGCAAAAAATACTAAATATAAAAAACTCTTATTACAACTTAGTGCTTAGAGATTAATCAATATTCTATATTTCAATTCACAAACGTTCTCAAAACTGTACAAGTTGCATTCTCAAGTGGTAAATGTTAAAATAATTTGAAGAAATTTTGGTTAGTTAAATAGTTTGTTAAATAAGTTTAAGTTATGACGTGTGAATAAATTCGAATAAATAAAAATTTTAGAGTCTAGCAAGTAAAACTTAAGTAAATATATGTTAATTACTAAGTTGTTAATAGTGTTGCTTATTTATTTAGTGCTATCTAAGTATTTAACTTAGTCCGTTCTTCCTCAGTCAACATTTATTCCAGGCTGTAGAGTTGGCTTTGATTACATCGTTTCAAAACTTTAAAGTTTTGAACTATGCCAGTGCTTTGACAGCATTTACAATTTAAAGATGGTCGAATCATTTTCTGTAAATCATCGGAAGACTTGTCGTGATGTCTTTCTTTTATATGCAGAGCAGTTGTATTTTTAAACAACATTTGTGTCAAATACTTCCGAGCATTTACTTTTGTTGCTGCAGTATGCAAAAAAGTTTTTTCTGGTATAGGCCGGTTTTACAACAATATTGTATTTTTAAAATATGGATGCTTTTCGTTTTTGGTATCGTAATAAACAACTACCAACGAAAATTTTTCTGAAATAAAAACAAATTTCATTTTTCAACGTTTGTTTATTTTTATTTTTTGTGTTAATCTTTTAGTTTGTCAGTTGAGTTGTCGGTTTTATAAATTTTAGGAAATTTGTTGATTTTAGACTCTTTAAGGTTTTTAGGATACTGATTATAAATTATTGAGATTTAAATTTTGGTAAGTTTTTCTTCTAAGCGGTGGAGTTTAAGCCTATGTTTAGCGACCTGTATTGATAAAAGTAGCTTATTTTTTTAGATTTAGTCTTAATGTTTAAGAAGTTACTAAAAATATAAAATGTTTCTTAACTTAAATGAATACTAAATCAAAACTATACTTTAAACCTCTACTCTTATTTTTTTAAATCTTAATAAAACGTCAATGTAATAGGTTGTTATTTTAGAAAATTTATTAGTTCCCATCAAAACACAATTTCTTAATAATTAATATTTTAATTATTAGTAGATTTTTTGTTAATTCTATAGTAACAATGTTCAAAACATGTTAAGTCCAAAACATAAGTTTAACCAATACAATGTTACATTAATTCAGTGGTGGGCAGTCAAATGGTCGTCGCGGGCAAATTTTCAAGTTAAACAAGTTTTTGCAGGCTAAAGTTTTAGTTTTGTTAAGTTTTAATTTTTACTAGGCTTTAGTTTTATTCCTTTTTAGCTACTTTTCAAAGGCCTTTTTAAATGTACTTCAATTTTATATTCTAAAATTAACGTTGATTAAAATTCTTATGTCCTAAAATCTCAATAATATGATCTAATTTTTTCTAGTAACATAATTTATTACATACCACCTATTTTTGTAAAAATAATCATAAGCCAGCTATCAGCCAAAGTGAGTACATTAAAATATCTAAAAAAGTTTCAAACTTAAATGCAATTACCTTAAGGCCAGTCTACATTGTTCATACTTATATGTATGTAAAAATTAATAAAAGTATTAAATTAAATTACCAGCTGCAAGATTTAAAAGCTAATAAGCCTGATAACTTAGTAACCAACCTTAACTTTTAGAATAAAAAAAACAAGTTTAAGTCAAAAACTGGAAAAATGCCTGATTTTGCGTAAGATTTTAAGTTTTTAAACTAGCCTGACTTATTTTGAGTAAATTGAAATATTTACTCGGTTATTTGCTAAAATTTAAACTATTTAGATCAACTATATACAGAATAAATGTGCATTTTGATTAATCATATTTAAGATATATAAGTTAGGATTAAACTATTTTTAAGTTTTAACTCACATTTTATCTACTAGCTGAAATATTCATACTTTTGGTTTTAGTTAGGTTTTTCATTACCTAAAACAAATAGAAGTGAACTCTTTTATATGTATAGTTTAAACTATAGTATATAATTGTTTTTTTATTCTTAAACTAATTTTTATAACTATTATTTTTATTTTTAGTAAGCTAATATTAATAAAAAGAAATTTACCAAAAATATTATACGTACTTCATGATATATTTTTAAACTTTTTAATAAATTGAAAAATGAAAAAAAAATCGAAATAATGTTATATATAATTTACTTAATTACTTTATTTTTCGAAACGAACAAAACTAAAACTTTAACTGAAAGCTAAACTCCGTTATAGGTTTTAGCTTTCACATTGGAGCTTTGTAATCCTTTTTTTGTGTAAATAATTTAATTGGAAAGTTAAAATGTTAACCATTTAAAGTGAAATGAAAAAAACTTAAACAAATTAAACTAAAAATGTGCAAAAAAAATTAAAGTAACTTTTAAATTATTTCATATAACTTAAACACAACTGTTCTTAACAGTTTTTAAAAAGAGCATACCTTGACATTTACAGTGCTGCATTTATTTTAACCCAGGGGTCGGCAGGCAGTTGGTGCTCGCGGGCCAAATTGCAAGTTTTCAAAATCTTCGCGGGCCACAGTTTTAGTTTTAGTGATCTTTGAATAATCTTTTGGTTTTAGTTTCGGTCACACTAGAGATAATCTTACTTTTATATACTTTTAAGCTTTAAATGACTTTTAGCTACACATTGAGTGCCTATTTAATATACAAAAATCTATTGGAATAGAATTTATTGTTAAATACACTTAAGTCTTAAACTTAATAAAATATGTACTTTCTAAAAAATTTAATGAGTTAAACTTAACAAGTTATTTTTACTATTTTACTTGCTAACTAACTCTCTATAAAAACCGAACTTGAAAAACATTTATGGGTCTTTTTTATACATTTTTTATATTATGAGTAACCTTTTCATATTTTAAAATATGTTAGATTTTAAAAATAGTTTTTGCGTCTTAAATAGTTTGCACTCTTTTGTAAGTTCAGTAATTAGTTAATTAAATAAATTTAATACCTATTTATACTGAAGAAAAGCTAAATATATTTTTTTAACATAATTAATGCTTGAATACTTTAATAAAATACCTTATTAGTAATTAATTAGTCTATTACACGGTTGCCAATTTAAAAGCAAAAATTACTGAATTATATTAAAGATTATTATAATTTAAAATATCTTAAAACTTTCTATTAATCAAGCTTAAATACATAACTAAAATATCATTATGATAAAAAAAAACACAATATGTAAATAGACAAAAAAAAGTTATAATTGATAAACTACACTTCAGTCATAAAAACTATTCTGAGAATTCAAAGATTTATTGAAAGTGTTTAAAAAAGAAGTTTCAGATACACCTGAGTTTTACAAAAATTTCTAAAACATCTTTAACCTAGTCAAATTGTTCACACTTATATGTATACAATTATTAAGTAACAATTAAAATTAAATCCGCTGCAAAACTTAAAATTTAAAATATATTTTAATGCAAACATACACTGTGCATTGAACAAAACTTACGTCATAAATTTAATTTACCTCTCTTTGAAGCAAAAAAGTCAGTCTAAGTGACCAAAACTAGTTTAATATTTTAGCATACAAAATGCAATTCAAGCCAAAAACTGAAAAATGACTAAATTTGCCTGCGATTTAAATTCTTTACACAACCATAGTCTGTGTGTGTGGCAATTTTTATTTTTCTCGGTCGAATTTGAACTATTATGATTAAAAATGTACAAACTTAATATATTACTATTTCTCAATCTAGTTTATATTAAATAGGCTATTCCAAAAAACAGCAACTGTTTATATTAGTATGCAACGCATAAAATTAACTTATTTTGCCAAAAAAAGTTGTTTGAAAAATAAAAAGTATACCTAACAAAAACTTTTTTAATTTATGTCATATATTTTGTTTTAGGTTCGTCTGTGCACATTTAGATATTACAAGCAGAAAAAATAATGTTAAAAAATTTTGCAATAATTAAATTTTATCTCGTTAAGTACTAAATTACAAATGATTTAAAATATGAGCATCTTTGTTAATTGGTGTGCAGAGGAATTAGTTAATAATGCAAAGAAACCTTAAAAAAAATTAGAAGTGTCAAAATCAAAAAAAAAACTTAACCTTATTTCTTCTTATTATGTTATTTTAAATGTTTTTGTGCACAATAAAATATAAGATTTTGTGATAAAACATCTGTAATAGAAGCTTAGTTATAAAAAAGGTGTAAAAAACTAAATTGTTTAGAAATGACATTTTAGTAAATTACTGTGCATTACTTTTGTGCAAAATGAAAAAAAAAACATTTAGTTTATTTACTAAATAGGTAAAATATAACTATTTTACTAATTCGAAGCATTTTTTACACTGTTTAATCAGAAAATAATTTGCTGTTGTATTAAAAAATTTATAATGAAATAAAGAAAGAAACCTTGTGGAATGCTGTCCTGTCTTTTTTACAACTTTAAGCTAGTTCAGTAAAGTCTTTTAATTCTTTTAAAATGTTATACAATGACTATAAACTTAATTAATTAAAGAAATTTAACTTGAAAGATATTTTTGCTCAGCGGGCCACATTTACATACTCGCGGGCCGCAAAGTATTCTTTCGCGGGCCGCATTCCATTCAAAAAAATAACGTGCTCGCGGGCCGCAGATTTACCCTTCGCGGGCCGCTTTTGGCCCGCGGGCCGCTTTTGGCCCGCGGGCCGCAGTTTGCCGACCCCTGTTTTAACCTATTAGTATTAGTGTGTTCATTAACGATAAAGAAAACAAAGTTCAATAATGTAAAAGACATAGCACTAAAAAATACCTTTAAGTGATAAGGCTACATATAACTTTTGTCCCTTAACATTTTTGACCTATGAAGTAAAAAACAAAAATACATATCTTTAACACCAAATTATTGTAAATTAATAGTAGTAAAAGTACAACAAAAATAAAACCTTAAAATAAATAACAAAAATTAAATTAGAATATAATTTCTATTAAACTTCTATAACAAAATAAAGCTAGAATTTTTTTTTCGTAGTAGTTTAGTCTAAGTAAATTTAATTTTCTTAGTTGTAAAACATATTTAAGTTCTAAGGTCTAAACCCATCCACTTCTAGAAGTATAAATTGTTTTGTATTTATATAATGCAGTTTATTTGCTTTCTTTTTTAAGTTTTGGTAAAAATAACACATTATATTACGGTTAACTAACCTTAAAACCTTAATGTTCGTTAAAAAATAAAATCTATTTAAATTTTCTTATATATAAAAAAATATAAAGTAATCTTTTACGGACTATTAGAAATAAAATAAAACTATAACACTAATGCATAAAAATGTAAAAAATTAATTTGAAATAAAATATCATTTATTATTTATTACAAATAACTTAAATAACAATCAGATTTCAAATACATATATATTTTTTCAAACGGTAAAAACATAAAATTTTCTAATTACACATCTTGAAAATAAATTTCTACAACTGTCCATTAAATATTTTTAAACTCTTAAGTCTAAATACTAACGTTGTAAATACATGTATTTTATTTAAAGCTTTGACAGAATATTTTAACAAAAATAAAAATGTTACTGAATATTACATTTATAGTCGGTGAACAAATTATTTTTTTTAAAGCATCCTATTACAGTTACTAAAAAAGTTTTACTAAATTTTCCAAAATAACAAACATATAATGTTTGAAAAGTTATCATTTAAAAACAAACAAAATGATTTGGTTAGTTATGATTTATCAAAAGTGTTTATTGATGTTACCTTAAGTCGTAAAAGTGAACTGCAAAAGTCTATAATTGAAATTTTTTAAACATAATTGACAAAAAACTTTTATAGCCGAAGTTGCTGTGCTACTTAATTTTACGAAGAGTTTTGTAATAAAAACGTTTAATTTGAATCAGGGGTTAAAAAGTAAGTTAACTTTCAAGAGTTTTAACAATTTTACACAGGTAATGCAACAAAAAATCATCAAATGAGACGTGATACAAGTTATGTTAGTTGTTAAGAAAATTCTGGAAAGTGTAAATAAGTACAGTATAAATGAGCTAAACGTGACAAATTAAAGTTTAAGTTTGTTACATTTATAAAAGTGTAACTGGTTTAACTTTAATTTGGGCTAGTTTATTAGTTGGAATGTTTTAAACAGTTAAATTGTGCTTTCAATAGTTAACAATGCAGTATCGTACAATGATGTATTTTCTAACAAAAAAATGTATTTCTGTTAACAAGTTTGATTAACTTAATGCATTTGTTATAAAAAAAATTAGTTTGCTTCTTCAGTTTTTATTTAACCGCCTTATTTATACTGGTAGTAATACTTTAAAAATTAGGCACAAGTATTTGTTTTCCATATTTCATTTAAAAAACAAAAAGTGTTATTGTAATAAATCAAGAAACTACAGTTTCAAAACAATTAATTAACACAATAAACCAAAAGTGTACAGTTTAGCTTGATTTTAGTATGGTTTCTTCTTTGCAAAATCTTTTTGTTTACGTGCATATTTTATACTGGAGTTTTGTAAAAACAAAAAAATTTAAAAGGTGCACAAATAGTTATACTTAATTAAAACATTTCTAAACTTAATCGAACAATTTTCTTGGTATTTTCTTACAGCATTAATAACCTTTTACTAAAAAATTTTTTTTTTTTCAGTTTTAGTAGTTTAAACCTATAGTTAGAGACTAGAGTTTTTATTGTTAAGTTTTAAACTAAAACTAACAATAAAAAAGCTTTTAAGTCATTCTAATTATACATAAAATAGTTAATGCAATATTGTTACTACTTATAACAATTAGTTTAGCATTAAAACATGTACAACTGTTTATCAAATGGTTATTTGTTGTTTGAAGACTAGTTAGATTATTTGTTTTTATTTTCTTACATTTAGAGATAAATAGCGTTTAAAAATAGAAAATTTGAAAAGTTAGTTATAAAAAGTCTTGCAAAAAGCTTATGAATTTTTTTAACTCAGGCAGTTTGAATGTTTTTTTATACTTTAGTCTTTTTTGATTTTTTTTATCTAAGAATGCATTTTTGTTAATTTTGTTATTTCTTTTTTTTGGTGATTTTAGGTACGCAAGCATGAATATATTTAGTTTCGTTCAGCTTTTGGAGTAAACTAAGTTTCTGTTTAATGTTTTCTTGTACAGGTTGACCTGACTAGCTTAATAACTCAGGCTTACTTTTTATATCACTAAGTGGTAACCCTGTATAAAAAAAAAAGTATTTCAAAACTTATTTTCAGAATAATTTAATGTTAGAAAAGTTAAGTAAAATAGTAAAAAAAAATTACAATAAAGAAAATTATAAAAAAAGGTTTAGTACAATAAAACAACAAATTATCTAACAGTTTTATTGTTCAAGTAAAGAAGTTTTGACATTTTTATTTTGTATTACAGTATACTATGTTTGTATAAACCTTAATACAGTATTGACTTAAGAAATTGTTCTTTAGTATTTTGCTTTGTTGTCTAAAAGTTTTAGTTTTAATTTGTTAATATAAACCTTCATTAAGTGTTTTATTATTAAACAAAAACTTTGTAAAACTTATATAATTGTTTTTAGATTTTTAGTATAAAGCTTTTGTTTAAGTAAATCGATAAATTGTTTAAATAATTTTTATGAAGTTCTTAATTTTTTTTTTCAATACTGTAATCATATAGTTTACAAATGCACTTAAATACATAAATTGTACACAATATAAAATTTACTAAAACTGATTAAGCTTAACTCTTTAGTTCAAAGTTTAAATCAAAATATATATAGCTTTTACTTTTAAACAACACAAACCTTTTTGTTATTTATTAAAAATTATTTAAAGTTGTCAATGTAGTTTGAGTTTTGAACAAACAGTCGTCGAGATAAGAACAAAGCTTTCAGCAAAAAACAATACTTAACTGCTTTTTTTAACTTCTTAAATTAAATTTTTTGTTTTAAGTTAATCTGCTATAAATCTTTTAAATAGTTTGTACTTATTTTTTATGAAAGCTTAAATAGTTTTTTGTAATACTAATTAAATTTAGGATACTATTTAAATTATTGTTTTTTGAATAAAAACTTGTTTATGAAAGGTTTTATATCTAGATTTTAGTATTAACTTTTATCAAGTAGACTTATTTAAATTATACAGATTTTTTGTAAAATGCCAGAAATTTTCTTTGCATAAAACGTAGTAAATTTTTTAAATTAAAAATTTTTAAACAAACTACTTTGTATAAAAACCCTTTTAAGTAAGCTAAATGAAATATTATTTTGTTTTTTTAAGTTTTAATGTATGTGAGTCTGCTACGGTTATAGATGATTTGTCTAGTATTAACAAAAATCAAAAAATATAAATACCATAGTGCTAAATGATATCTTTTAATATCATGAATTTCAAAATATTATTCTAATATCTTTCCTAATCAATTTTTCACTATTTTCACTATTAAGATTTACATGCACTACGTGAAACTAATATAAAAATTAACAATTTTAAGTAGTAATAAACTTCAGTTGTTTAAAATTTCTAAAAATAAAAATGTGGGTAACGTGGGCGGATTTCATGTTGATGTGCGAAGACATTCTTGAGAGTGCTGAAGAGAACAAGAATGTGGTTTTCAACGTCACGGGTGACTGCGCAGTCGTGTACGGTGAAAGTATTTATTACGAGGCGCGCGCATCAACGCAACGAGACTTGAAAGAAATGAGGGATGCCAAGCTGAAGTTTGATGCGCTCAAGCGTGAAGGGTCGGGTCGTGAGGATCAGGAAGACTTCAATGATGAAATATCAAATGTGGAAAACTCTGGTTCGGACACTGAAAATGACTCCGATGAAAATTTTGAGAAATTTGAGGTTGAAAATGATAAGGAGTCTGATCAATAAACAATTTAAATTAATACTTTAGATTTTTTAAATTTTATAAAGTTTTATAGTTTTTAACAATTTTGTGCTTTTTAAGATAATAGGCGACTATTAAATATAGGAGAACAATTTAGTTTTCAAACTAAACACTCTACAACGGTTGTACTTTTTATAATAATTATAACTTAACTTTTGACGAGTAATAGTATAAAGCATTTAAACATAGTATATAACTATACAAATCGAAATTTACAAGTAACTACATTTTAATTCAAACAATAAAGTAGTCAAAAATCTTTTTTATTTGTAACTTTTTTAGTACTTGATCAGTAGCCATTTCTTTTAAGAATCAAAAGCATTATACTAAGTTTGTTAAAAATATACATCTAAGAAGTTTTATTGTAGGAGATCAAAATAAAGTTTATAAATAAATACTTTTATAAACCATTTTTTAACAGCTTTTGACCTTCTGGCTTGTATAAGTAATCCTAGATACAACAAATAATTTTTCAATGATTTTGACGCAAGTTATTATCATATTACAATAACTTCTCTCGAATCTACGCACATTAAGTCCACAGCAAAAGTTTGTTATTTAACGAGATGCACTATATATACTTTAAACTGGCTGTTTTTTGATAATGCATTTGATTAAAAACTTTTTTTAAATAAATAAAGTATTACATGTTTTTTCATTGGTTAAAGAAACTACTTTTAGAAAGCTATGCTAAATAATGTTTAAGATACAGAGAGGTGAGTAAGCATCTAAACATTTATGATAAAATAAATATATATTGTTAGCTAAATATAAGTAATTACTTTAATTTGTACAATATTAAAGATTTTTTTAATAAAATTATTTATTTGTAATTTTCTAGAGTTTCTTTTGTAAGTCGCCAGCCAATAATCCTTGAAAAAACTGAATGCTAATCAGACTAAAAAGAGTTTTTTTTTGCGAGGCCGTTGTTAATTAAAAAATATTAGTAATCAATAAAAAGACTTTTAAAACCTAGTATATTAAAACAAAAACAACAAAATATCATTGGTAAGGTATAGATATATTAAAATGTTCTACTTATATTTTTTAGAACAAAATTATTTTATAACATTTTAAAAATAAGTAAAGATAAAGACTAGCTTGCGTTCTGCATAAATTAGTCTTCCGCGCTGCATTTAGCCGATCCCTTATCACGAATATTTATATAAAAAACAATAAAACCATTCATGCCCGACAATATAAAAAAATATTCAAACAACTACACAATTTATCTTAGATCAAACATGCCTTTCAAAATCTAATACTGTTAAGCACATCTTTCGCCTGATAAAATAATAATATTGAACAAGATGAAAAAAGTGAAATCTAAAAACTAGTTTGGTCAGTTAGTCTTTATTTATATTAACACAAACATCACTTTCATTACGTACAAGTTCCGCAAAAAAAAGTTTAAAAACGCTTGAAAAGTTTAATACAATGATATGAATGTTAGAAACACCTCTTAAAAAACCTAAAACTTTCTACAAAGTTTAATTCGCCAGTTTAAAAATTTTAAGGTTAAACTTGTATTTATAAAAAAAAACTATGATTTTTTTTTAGGTTTTAGTATTAATTTTTTTTTAAATTTTAATTACATATATATTGTTTTATCTAAAAATTATTCAAAGTTATAATCAAAACTAATTGAATCCAAAAAAAAGTAACTTACATAAATGTATAGTGTGAAAATAAAGATCAAATTTTAAGAATACTATTATTAAACTTAAAAAAAAGACATATTATACATTTTTAGAAATAAGTATTAACCAAAATTTTTTGAGAATAATACTTACCAAAATAATAGATAGTTTTTTCGTCATTTGTAGATAATTTGTAGCACATCACTGTGTAATCTTAGCATTTTTAACAACACTTTCTAATACATTGCAGTATAAAAAATATACTTAAGTAATTATTTAGAACTTGCTTCACAAAACTGGCTGACTATTTATAATTTTTTCAATTTAAAATTAAAAACCTCGAAAGGTAAACATAAAAAAGCATATTAATTTAGTGTTGTTATGTTTAACATTTATTTTCGAAATATTTGATAAACGAAAAAAGGTTAGAGACAAAACAAAATCTTATTTCAGAATAACTTTGCAGTAGGAAAATGGTCGCAATATTTTATGTCTTACAAATTCGAATAGTTAATTAGGATATTACTTAGTAGAGAGGCTGCCTAAATAAGTAATAGAGTACATATCAAAATTACAAAGATAAGCCGATTTAGTAATAAATTTTTAAGTACAACTTTTCCGAAGATATAAATCACAAAAGTAAAAATTGATACTACACAATAACGAATAACTAAACTACAGCTGTTTGATTAACTTGCTTTCAATTGTCCCACTAAATAAAAGATACAGCAAAATATTTAAAAAGAAATTATTGATAATTAACGTTACCTATTAGTTTTCAATCTAGCACACTTGAGTATTTAATACTGTTGATTTGTTTATAATTAAAAGTTTATTTCAGTCGTTTTAAAGAAGGTTTTGTTTAACTCAGTTTAGTTTAACTAGGTTTTAAATGTAAATATTTAATTTCTTTAAAAAACACCACTGTATTTTAAAAAACTTAATCAAGATATGGCCGGATAAGATTGATAGCTGTTTATGCTTTTTTGTTCAGTTTATATAACCTAAAATCAAACTTAATGTTTTTTTTTAGTTTCTACATTGCTAGTAATTACAGACAGTTTTTACTTAAATTATTGTTGTCTTTTTTATTTTTCCTAACATAATATGGCAATTTTGTTGATTTCATAACTTTCCAAGACAAATAAGTTTAGCATAAAGAATCGCTTTTGCACAAAAATCATTTTCGCACGAAGTCACTTTTGCACGGATAGTCAATTTAGCATGAGTGAAAGTTTAGCACTGATGCCAATTTTGGAATGATATTAATTTTGCACTTCAGTGTCAATCTGTGCAAAAATTCTCCGTACTAAAATGACCTATTATGCAACTAAGTCCCTTCGTATACTTTTAACACCTAACTACAACATTTTTCTTAGCCCATCTTAGAACAAGTACAGTTGTGAATGCTTTCAAATTACTTTAAATGCATATCACTTTTCATTATTTTATACTAATAAAAAAAATATTATCAACTAAAATTGAATGATTTCTCATAAGAAATATACGGTTGCAATTTAAAATTAAATCTATTAAAAATTCTCTTAACAACATTACAAACTTAATGTATTCTAACGTTTATTACCACGATAAAAAGCAGCACAAACTTAACTAAATTTCTGTCTACAAGTTGGGCAACTGTTATGGTATTTAGACCATCCAATAGTACAAGATTTACACATGACATGTTCGCAGTCGAGCATAACTAAATCGCCATTGATATTTTTTAGTTCTTCAAGACATGCAGGACACTTGTCCGTGGATAGCTTACTAAAATCACTGGCCTTCAAGTGTTTGAACTTTGAAACTCTCTCTGGGCTCAAACTACTTGGTTGCTGTGATAGAGACATCATAATATCGTCGACAGTTGAACAAATTCTTCTTCTAAATGGAATGGATGTATCTTCCATATACACAATTTCTTTTTTGACCTTTTCTATTTCTCGCTTGGTTTTGTTTATTTCATCTTGGTAGTCACCATAGTATAAATCATAGATAAAAGACTTGTATACCTTACTCGTAATTTGTTTACATTTGTACTTTACTAACTGTTCAGATAAACTTTCATAAGTTTCATAAAGTTTTGTGTACTTTATATACCTATTTTTGTGTTGGCTTTTGATTTCAATCATTTGAGCAAGTTCATCAGTTAAATCTACTCTCCCATAGACTTGAACAATGACTCCTGATAGATTTAGTTGTTCTCCTTGTTCTCGTCTTTTGTTAAGTTTAATAATTTCTTTTATTTTGTGAACCGACTCATGGTAATGGTCAAGTTCTGGAAGATCTTCCTGTTAGTTTTGAATTGTTTAATTAAGAATTTGTTAATATTTGAAAAATAAATAACTATACGAATTTATAACAAACTCCTGTATATTTATAATGTCATATATACAACACAGGCTGTTATTCTTTCTAACAGTTATTTTATTGTTTTTTTTTAGAGCAGAGTTTCCCAAATCTTTTTTAAAAGGCCCTTTTTAAAGAAACTAATAAGCTATGGCCCCCTCGAATAAGATATCTCAGAAAACTACCATTAAATTCGCTAAAGAACTTTTTATTGTTCATCACTATCAACCACAGAACATCTAGTGTAAGTTTCAAACTAAGACCTCATGGACTCCCTTGTTGCCCCTTTACTGATCATACCTCCCCTTTGGACCCTTTACTGCCCCCTAAAACTCTGTAATGGCCCCCAGAGAGTAACTTGGCCAAAACCCTGTTCTAGAGCTTGAGTTTTACAGATAAATAATAGTTTTATTAGATAAGTTAGTCGTCTATAAAAAATATAATGTTTTGGTCGTAGTAACCTTAATTTTGACTTTTAACTACAACGTAGTCTTGAAAAAGCAGTAAAATTAGTAAAAGATATTAACGGTTGCTAAATAAATGAGCTGATTTGAAAAGTTAGCTAGTGGATTTTTCAAAACAAAATAAGGTTTGAAGCAGGGTTTTTTATACTCATTTTAAAAAAATCCTTCTTATTAAAATACCACACCCTCATTGTTTAGAAATTTAAATTACAAATTTTTTATCAATTATTACTAAGAATTTTATTAAATTGCCAGCACTAACCGCATAATACCTTATATTAGTTTTTATTAACTAGTTTTTACATTAATTTTGCGTTTTATTTTTGATACATTCTAGTAATGTATGTAAAAAGAAATCTAACATGAAATTAGTGGTAGCGTGTAAACTGTCCAATATACTCACCCTTTTTTGTCAACTTTCTAGTCTTTTAACAACTTACCAAAATAACCCGAAAGTTAGAAAAATAATACTACATTTTGTGAAATCTTTGTTCAAAGGGGTTGGTGTCACTTTGCACGAGTAGTCAATTTGACTTTAACCCTGAATCAAACATTGTAAAAACTTTAACCTTGATCATACCCCAAAGTCGTGCAAAAGTGAGCTTAAAAAATGACTAATCGTGCATAAGTGACTCTCTGACAAAAGATACCTGTTGTCGCTTAAAAATTATTAATTCTAAATGTAACTATCACAAAA
Source organism: Thalia democratica (assembly GCF_965202585.1). Lineage (NCBI taxonomy): Eukaryota > Metazoa > Chordata > Thaliacea > Salpida > Salpidae > Thalia > Thalia democratica. The sequence continues at coordinate 81,020,694 of NC_139165.1, forward strand.
AAAAACTTCTTTGAAAAAAAGTAATTTGTATTTTAAATTTAACTATTTATTAATACACTTAACAATTATATTACTTTTTTTTGTAAAAAAATTTACTTACTTTTTCCTGATCATATACTTCAGTTTTTCCAAGTATATTGCCCATCGTTTTTAGTATTACAATCTAAAAACTAATTAATCTGTAAAATGTTTTGTTAATCTTTAAATTGTATATTTTCAAAACTATTTAAAATAACTTTTAATGAACAAAAGTGTATTAGAATATATTTGATAGAATATAGTAAGATATAAAAACGTTATGCACAATTTTATTACTTTATTTTGAATTATTGTTATCTCAAATTAATCTATATTTAACATTTAATACGTGTTAATGTTGTATAAGATAGCAGGTCAAATATGCACAAAGACACTTTTGCAAGAAGGGTCAAAACTGTACGAAGAGACAACTTTGCACAAAGAAAATTTTTCACAAGACAACTTTGCACGATGGGTAAATTTCGCGCAAAGAAATTTTTGCACGGAGGGTTACTTTTAATCGAACGCATATTTTTGCATAAGAGCAATAAAAAAAAATATAAAAATATTTTAAGTAAATAAAATGAGAAATTATTTAAAGTAAATTAGATTAACTAAGGGTTAGGGGGTAACAGTAATAGTAAAAACTCTTAACAATAGATAAAAACTAACTTGAAAATATAAAAAACACTAGAAAAAAAATTAAAATTAAAAAAAACTAAACAAAACAAAAAAAAAACATTTATTGACCAAGGGTAAGGTTTAGGAAATACTAAATCTTGAATAAAAATGAAAAAAAACCGAAATACTTGATATAATTAATTAATCAAAAAAAAAAACGAGAAGATAAAAAAATTATAAAAAAGAAATAATAATAAAACAAAAAAGAAAGAAAAATACCGACTGAGGGTATTAACGAGAATAATGGTAGATTAAAAAAAATAATAACACATGCAAAAGTGTCTTTGCACAAAATTGACCATCTGAGCAAAAATTTCTTTATGCAAAATTGACCCTTTAAGGAAAAATTACGGCGTGCAAAAGTGTCTCTTTGTGCTTTAGTGACCCTTCGTGCAAATTAGACTCCTACATGCTGTATGAAGTATTTGAGAGTACATTTATGCTTTATTGTTGAGAAATAATTTTACTATCTTAACAAGAAAAGTTTTTTGCTCAAATTCTAACTTAAAAACATGATAGTTTTGATAGCTCACTGTTATTTGTAAACTGATTATAAAAACTGATGTTCTATTGCTAATACATTTACTATATCAATTTAAATTACTAACTAAAATATAATTACTACTTTTAATAAAGATTTTCTAACTCTTATGCTTTAAATTGTTAGAATTCATTAACTCAATAAAGAAAGACTGTTTTTACAAAAATAATTAGAACTTTAATTTAATTGAAATTTTTTAAGAGTACTATAATAATATCTATTTTTCAATATATTACATTTAAGTTTTAAACAATTATTAGAGTTTTAGCCATAGTTTCTTTCAAATTAGGTGATATTTTACTAATTAAGTTAGATATCATATTTTCTGTGTGATTTAAATAAATTTAGTCATTATCATTTTAAACAATTATGACAAAAGTTAAATTGTTAAAAAGTTTATTACTTAACAATTGTTTCACGCTAGTGCGATGATCACAAGTAAAAGTAAACAAACAGTGAAACTAAGTAATAAACTTTTTAACAATTTAACTTTTGTCATAATTGTATAAAGGCTCCTTAATTGTGAAGCTCTTTAAAAATTTATTGTTAAAACAACTTCAATATTATCATTTTAAGTCTTCACTTAGAGAATAATATTTTGAAAATTAAACTCTACTAGATTATTTAAAAGAGTCTTTTATCCTTGATCAGTTTTATAATTAACAAGATTGCAACTTTAAAGTCAAAAAACTACCTATACAGACCAAATTTATCCTGAGTTATCTTGAGTGATTGTCAACATTGCTTATATCTGTCCTTAGTGACCTGAAAGTGTGCTTAGTCATCCTGTTTTTTTAATTCTTAACATATATCTTAATTAATTTTCTTTAAATCTAAAACTTACAATATCAATAAAAATTAAGTACTTAAACGAATTTGGCTACGAAAAATCATATTATTGAATATGGAACGACAATATATTATTGATGAACTAGAAAAAAGGACATTAATTTTTCGGTAGGACTTTTTATGTGTACTGTTTTATGGGCACTATTTTATGTGTAGAATTGCTGCAATCAATTCTGCCTATAATTTGATGTGATGTCATTAACATTATGTGTAGTATTTACATGTTGCTGCAATTAAATGAAAAATAAAATACTGTCCAGGCCTTATATAAATATCATGGATAGTTTTTCAGTTTTAAATTTATAAACAAACAAATAAAAAAAACTTGAATACACATAAACCAATAGTTTGATTTATTTGTACATTTATTTAAATTATATTTTGTAAACTAAAAAAAGTAGTGGCTAGACTTATTAAAAGATTATGGATATTTTTTCATTTAAGATTTAATAAAGATAACTTGAAACTTGAATACACTTAAACCAATTGTTTAATATAAAATTATATTTATGTAATTTATACTTTTTATATTAACAGAAGCAATGGCTTGGCATATTATAAATATTTTGAAATTTTTATTTATTTAGGATTTTATAAACAAAATAAAAAAATAAAAATTGAACACACATAAACCAATTGTTTGATTCATAATTGTATATATGTAATTTATATTTAGTAAACTCAAAAAGTAGTGGTTTGCTCTTTTGTGTAGTATTTTATGGGCACTATTTTATGTGTAGAATTGCTTCAATCAACTATATTAAATGGGTAGTATTTAGATGTTGCTGCAACTAAATGAAAAATAAAATATTTTCTAAGCCTTATATAAATATTCTGGATAGTTTTTGTAGTTTTAAATTTATATACAAACAAATAAAAAATAACTTGAATACACAAAAAACAATAATTTGATTTATTTGTACATTTATTTGAATTGTATTTTGTAAACTAACAGAAGTAGTGGATAGACTTATTAAAAGATTATGGATAGTTTTTTTATGTAATTTTTAATAAAAAAAAGCTTGAATACACTTAAACCAATTGTTTGATTTAAAAATAGACAGTATCTTATTTTTACTTAATTGCAGCAACATCTAAATACTACCCATAATTTAAATGAAATCACATAAGTTAATTGAAGAAATTCTACACATAAAAGAGTGCCAATAAAATAGTACACATAAGGCCAAACCACTACTTCTATAAGTTTCCTAAATGTAAATTACATATATACAACTATAAATCAAACAATTGGTTTATGTGTGTTAAATTTTAGTTTTGTTTATAAAATCTTAAATAAAGAAATATCCAAAATATCTATAATATGCCAAGCCATTACTTCTGGTAGTATAAAAAATATAAATTACATAAATATACTTTTAAATCAAACAATTGGTTTAAGTGTAATCAAGATTTTTTTTCTTTATTAAACCTTAAATAGAAAAATTATCCATAATCTTTTAATAAGTCTAGCCACTACTTCTGTTAGTTTACAAAATACAATTTAAATAAATGTACAAAAAATCAAACTATTGGTTTATGTGTATTCAAGTTTTTTTTATTTGTTTGTTTATAAAGTTATAACTACAAAAACTATCAATAATATTTATATAAGGCCTGGACTGTATTTTATTTTTATTTAATTACAGCAACATCTAAATACTACCTATAATTTAAATGAAGTCATATAAAACTATGGGCTTAATTGATTGAAGCAATTCTACACATAAAATAGTGCCCATAAAATAGTACACATAAGAGCAAACCACTACTTTTATAAGTTTACTAAATATAAATTACATATATACAACTACAAATCAAACAATTGGTTTATGTGTGTTCAATTTTTATTTTTTTATTTTGTTTATAAAATCTTAAATAAATAAAAATTTCAAAATATTTATAATATGCCAAGCCATTGCTTCTGTTAATATAAAAAGTATAAATTACATAAATATAATTTTAAATCAAACAATTGGTTTAAGTGTATTCAAGTTTTTTTTTCTTTATTAAATCTTAAATGAAAAAAATATCCATAATCTTTTAATAAGTCTAGCCTATACTTCTGTTAGTTTACAAAAAATAATTTAAATAAATGTACAAATAAATCAAACTATTGGTTTATGTGTATTCAAGTTATTTTTTATATGTTTGTTTATAAATTTAAAACTCAAAAACTATCCATAATATTTATATAAGGCCTGGACAGTATTTTATTTTTCATTTAATTGCAGCAACATGTAAATACTACACATAATGTTAATGACATCACATCAAATTATAGGCAGAATTGATTGCAGCAATTCTACACATAAAATACTACATATAAAATGACCTATCCTTAATTTTTAATCAACTTAAAACTACCCTGATTTTTTATTTAATAACACTATACTGGCCTAAGTCATCCTAAATACGACTAAAAACTATCTTGAGTTACACTGAGATTTGATAAAGTTTATTCATTCTAAGTTATCTAACTTTTAATCAACCCTAAGTTAATGTTGATGCTTCAAGCTCTGCCGGCTACAATTGATTATATTGAAGTGATGTTAAACTTTTATATACTGTTGTTATTTCATTATCATTCAAAAAATATTTTAAATTCTAAAACCATTTAATTTAACATCAAACAAAGTTTTTGATTAAGCAATTTATTTAGTGAATCTATTTTCATTTATTTTATGTTAGACTCCAGAAAAGACTACAGGACTAAACTTTGAAAAAAAAAAGTTAAGTTTTACCTTAACATAAAAAAACACTAAAAGTTGAGTTTATTAATTTTTTTGAAGCACATGGGTTATATTAAATCAGATTTTAAAGTTCTTATACCTCCCTGAAAACTGAAAAAGATATTAAAACTGTTAGATTTTTAATTTTTTTTTAATTTTATTTAATTAAAAAATTTATGTTTATTTGACATTTATTTTATTGATAAAGTTAATGCCTGAATTTGTACTTTATAAAAATATTTTACAACGTATATAAGTATAAAAATATAAATTATTTCACCCATTATAAAAAGATTTTTTTATTAAAAAGAATTGGAACTTTAATATAACATAAAAAATTCTAAGGACTCTACAACAATGTTTAATTTTTTAATGTCTTACATTTAAGTTTTAAACAATTATTAGAGTTTTAGCTATCATTTCTATAAAATTAGCTGGTATTCACTGATTACGTTAGATGACATACTTTCTGTATCATTTAAATAAATTAAAACCATTGTCATTTCAAATCTTTGTTTGGAAAAAAAAATGGAATTTTTTTTTTTTGAAAATTAAATTATACTTAATTATTTAACAGACTTTTAAATCTTTGGTCAGTTTTATAATTAACAGAATTGTAATTTTAAAGTTGTAAAAACTACTATTACAGAACAAATTTATCCTGAGTTGTCTTAAAAATGTGTCAACCTTGCCTAAAAACTGTCCTGAGTGACCTAAAGTGTCCTGAGCAAATCTGTTTTTTTTTAAATCTTAACATAAATCTTGAATATTTTTTTCAATATAGAAACTTACAGTATCAATAAAAATTAAGTTTAAAAATAATCAGCTTTAAAATAACGCATCATTGAATATGAAACAACAATATCTCATTCCTGGATTGGAAAAAAAGGACTAGGAATTTTAATAACTTTTTAAAATACCATGTTTTTTATTTAATGTCACCATACGTGCCTTAGTGATCCTGAATATTATTAAAAAAACTAGCCTGATTTACCCTGAGATTCAAAAAAGTCAATTTATCCTAGTTATCTAACTTTTAATCAACATTATTTTAATGGTGTTGCTTTATGCTCTACCAGCTACAACTGATTGTATTGTAATAATATTAAACTTTTATATCCTGTTTTTATTCTAATAATCACTATTTAAAAAATAGTAAAAATCCACAAGAATTTATTTTAACATAGGTGTAATATTTGATAAAATTATTTATATAGTGAATCTGTTTTCAGATTTTTCCTTTTTTTAATGTTAGACTTCAGAAAAGACTACAGGAAATCAATCTTAAAGTCAAAAGCTAATCTTTATGTAAATTGAAAAAAACATTAAAAGTTGGGTTAGTTCATTTTTGTAAATCTAATGGTGATAAATATTTAATCATATTGCAAAGTTCTAATAGCTCCCTTAATACTGACCATAGTATAACTGTTGTTACATTTCAAAATATTTTTTCAGTTTAACTAAACTTAAAAAAATTATTTCATTTTATCATGCTAATATATAACTAAGGTTTATGTAAAAATCGTTGCTGTTTTTAATGAATCGCTAACTGTTATATTTGAAAATATTAAAAGAAAATTTCATTCAATAAACGAAATGTTTTTAAGTTTAAGAAGACTGAAATTTTTATTTAGTAGAATCTGTTTTGTTCACAAATTTTTTTCATAAGAAATTCAAAATGTATACTTGATTATATCTGTTTCTTTATAGAGCTTTCTAGAACTTCTATGTACAATATGGCTGTAGAAATTTACAAAATGTTCTAGATGCATCTATAAGTTCAGCATTCTTTTTTTATCAGGGCCAAAAATTAAGAAAAAATGAAGCTACTAACAATTTTTAAATACTTTAAATCAGTAATCGTCAAAGTTAACAAATTGTAAATTGACCCAGTGTACACCAGTTTTGTTTTGGTTGAACGAAATTTACAAGAAACTGGTAAGAATTTATTTTGGTACAAAAAATTTAATTTAGGATGCAGAACTTTTTCAAATTGCGCTAATAAAACTCTAAAATTAAATTCAAATTGTTAATTTAAACAATGAAATATAACATTGAAGCTATTTATAACCCTAATAATCTTTTCAAGACCATTTTGTATAAAAACAACCACTTTTGTACTAATAATTACGAGTCCTTTTGTTGATGTGACGGATCTCCCTGAACACTTGCTGATTCAGCATAAAATAATATAAAAATTTTATGTTCTATTTAGTTTTTAGTATGTTTGAGTAAGGTGGGTTAGGTTTAACAGTAAAAATATTAAATATAGAAAAAAATTGGTGATTCAGCAAATATTAGGGAAAACACCTCTGCTTTAAAATCGAATCCGATAACACCTTCATTGTAAATAAATCAATAACATTGGATCTAATTTCCTGGAAAAGTCTCCCAAAGAGTATTGATCACATATTACAAAACCTTTTTTTATTAAAAAACACACGTTAAGTAGGTTTTAAATATTTTTATACTTATTAAAATAGTATTTTACCTTAAACTTGAATTTAAACCTAAAATATACTCAATAACTTGTACTTTTGCAAACCTGAAATAAATTGAGAAAGCCAGGAAATAATTCCTTAAAACCATTTGGCAACCCTTGGTCACTTAACACAGTCGGAATAACTTAAAGTTTGAGAGTTTAAAAAATAATAGTATGACTCCGGCCAGTCTGATTTTGTTCAGATTTATAAAATTTAGTTCTTTAAGTTTTAATATTTGAATACTACAGAACCAATATTTTTAAAACATCTATTACTTATTTGTTATTTTATTTAAAATTTTGAAAGGAATTTTAGAAGTTCAGGTTTACAGGAGCTTTCATTCAGATGAGTTTTTTTGACCAAAAGAACGGCAATCTTTTATTTTCAAAATTTCTTGGTACGCAGAACCGCCAGCCGTATCTGAATCGGCTAGCCATCTAGCGCTTACTTATTTTTTATTCAAAATAACTTATTCCCAATTATGTTTTTAATATTTCCAAAACAGTAAATTTATATATAAATGTAAACTTGTTTTTTATTTTTTGATATAAAATTAAAAACTGTTAAAAAAGCAACTATGAATTTTTTTGAATTAGTTGTAACTTAAATGTTTAAAACCCGTTATTGAAATAGACCTGATTTTTTTGAAATTTTGTCTCCGATATTTTTAAATACATAAAATGTGTTTAAAAATTAAACTTATTGTTTTCAATTTTAAATACAATTAAACTGGTTGAAAAAGTTTAAAAGTTTTAGTGTAGTTTTGAAACTCAATAGTTTGTATACCGTAATTAGAGTAGACAAGCGGATTGCCTGTATGGCCCAGCAGTTTGACTACACGAATGCGTACCTACATCCCAAGTTCGAGTCCCGGTGGCCGCTCCCTATGGGGACGACTATGCAAGTTTATAAAAATGCGATAAGCGGCTAGCACTCCTGTCAGCCCGACTTGTATTAGATTTTAAGTCTTTTCAGACGGAGATGGTAATTCCATCGGGCCGTGAGCTTGGCACGCAGGACCGGCAGCCAAAACCAAATCGGCTGACCGTCCAGCGCATACTGGTTTTGTATTTTGAATTTTTTTTTCATGTCTTCAAGAATTGACAAAAAGAACATTATTAAGTATAAACTTGTATTTTATAATATGGTATACACTGAAACTGGTTAAAAAAATAAAGAGATTTTTTTTTACATTATTTCTTAATACTGGAATATAATTTTTTGGAGTATTATATATAAGTCGACCCTAACTTTTCCCAATTATGTGTTCAATATTTTATAATACAAGAAACTAAACTTGATAATAATCAACTTAACTTTTAGCAAAACGTCTCTCAGTCCGGATTGAAACATTCCAAGATAAATCTATTTCTTTGCATTTCCTTATTATATTCTATATATTTTTCGGCCATCATCAACAAAGCTGTGATATTCGCGCCATCAACATCAAAGACGAAACCGGTCTTAGATTGACTTAGCTGTTTTGTTGGTCGTGTGTGAAGTTTGTTATTTGTTGTTCATGGCGCAAACATCTTAAATTTGTTGATGATGGCCGAAATTAATATTGGTTAAAATTGATCAAAGAAGCACAGACTATAGTTCCACGAAAGCTGATGCTGTCAGCGACGTTGGGCTGTGAATGGTTTAGCTGTGTCAATTTTTTCAACATTACTTACAAACGGTCACTTCAGTACTTTATACTTAAACCCGCTCGGTAAGATCTCTTTTGTGGTTTCTCTTGACAATGCCTGCCTGATGAGTCCGGATAAGGACGAAACCGGTCGTAGGTTGTTGTTGTTTGTGATGTAGTGAAGTTCATTTTTCATCTTCTTACAATTAAGAAAAAACAAGTTTATAACCATAAATATTTTGTATTCTTGGAGAAAATAATTTGTCTCTGAAAATATTCTTCAATGGTCATGCACTTTATTAGTGTTAGTAAATAAGCTTTAAAACTAAATAGTAATATTTCACTTTAGATCTTGTAGATAAAAAAAAAACATATTTGAACATATTTTTAAAACTGCATATATTCTTAATTCTTTTTATTTGTACTGCTAAAAAATGTTTTTAATTTGTTTTCTATATTAATAAGTTTTTAATCTCATAAACTTCACAGTTTACCGCCACAACAAACCTATTATGACTGCTGTACTTATTATATTTTACTTTTTCCCTTTAAAGCAATAGTTGATAAATTATTAAGGTTGATTGTTTAGTAAGCACAACTTTTTTTTATATTTATATGAAAAATTTAGTTTTTTAATTTGTATTTATTTAATATGCATTTTACACTCGCTGGACTAGCTTTATTGATAGCAAGTTTATTTTAGTAACATAGTACACAAAGTTAAATTGTATAAACTATTTGAAAATTACTCTGAGCAGTTAAATAATTTATGGATATGTTAAAAAGTCTTATATTTTATTAACTGATTTTCAAACTATTTATAATTACTAAATTCTTTTTTAAACTGTTTATGTAAGTTTTATTTGTTTTTAAAACAAACGACACCAAGAATTTTACATAAAGAATGTTCAATACAATGTGCTAAAAATAGTATATGTCTTATCTGCATAAATATTTTCACGCATGACAATGAATCAACAATTTTCAAATTACTTATTAGCTTAATTTAAAAAGAAATGTCTCAACTACTATGTGCAATCATCACGACAAATTGGACACTGAAAACTTTTTTTCAAAACTTCAACTGCACAGCTTTTGCATAAGAAATGATTGCAAGGCAACTTGCAAACTTTCTGATTGTTAACGTAATCATCGAAACAAACTGGGCAAGAAATTTCATCTTCAAAGCCTTTGATAGGTCCATTAAACTTAAAGGAAATCTTTTTTATATGCATGTTGGATACTTTTCTTGTTCCATAACTTAGTGTTCTTTACTGGATATAAGACTTAATATCTTTGTAGTTTGAACATTTCGGTTCCATTTCGTTCTTGTCTACCAGTAAATGCTTTTTCAAAAAACGTTCCACATGTTTGTTTGTAATTGCTTCTTTTTTAAAAGTCTTCTGTAAAGTTTTAATAACCTCTTCTTTTTCTGTGTGAGCAACGTAAACTGCTTTTTCTAAAAATTTTATATCTTTGTTTGCTAGTATGTCAAACTTAACAAAATCACTTCTTTTTAAAAACTGTTCTAAACCATTGGAAATATCTAATTTCAATCTATGCAAAACCGTGTCTCCTACGGACAAAAGTTTAACTTTTGTAACTTTAAAAGCATTTTTGTGGGAAACTAAAAATTCAAACAGTTCTTTTTTAATAACATCATATTTTCTCAATTCTCTTTGTTTGTCACTTGTATCAGCCCTGAGAGTTTGCAGAAGAAAGAAAATGTATTCGTGGATAATTCCAGCAAAAGCATCTTGTAAAGGTTCAATGTTCAGGTTGTCCTCTTTCTTTTCTAAAGACAAATTTTTGCGCTGGAAAAGGCCTAATTTCTTTAATTTACTTTTCATTTTTATTTTTTAAAGCCGTATATATGCTGTTTGAAAAAAAAAAAATATGACAGTTATACAACAAAAAATTGCTTTTATAGTATGTTATTAATCTGGTCAAACTTTTTGATTTTAAATTGAAAATTACATTACTTAAGATAAGTGTAAGCTTCAGAAATGCTTTATTTCTGGCTTAAAAAATTATAAAAATGTTTGAAGTAAAGAATTAGCTTATATATGAAATACAAAATAAAAGTCGTAATTATTAAAGTAATGCTTATTTATAATAAACTTATATACTTTTTACTTATCTAATCTTATATAAATCTTTGTTTTTTATATCGTTAAAGTTGTTAGCACTTTCTAAAAATAATACATTAACGTTTGTTTAAAATACGAAGGTTTTATACACTAGAAAGGTGTAACTAGAAAGTTGAAAAGTTTAAAACTATAAGAATAATTTTAATCTTATAAATGCATTGTGAAGAAAAAACAGTTTAATTCTAGAATTTATATTGATATATAAGATTTAATCGAAAGTTTAAAAAACTTTTGATATACAACAAACATAAATCATTTATTAAATGTACATTACAAGTAAATTAAAATTTATTAAAGGTTTCTTGAAGCTGCTTACCAAATCTACTACTTTGTTTGATTTGAATTTTCTAAGCAAAGCTACAAAAATTATCGTAGATTTTGTATGCTAAACACCAAATCCTCATATAACTAAACAGATAAAAAAAGTTTAAGTATAAAAACTTAACATCAGTTGTTTCATATTTGCAAAAAAATATATAGTGAGAAGCTATATCACAAGACCGTGATTTAAGAAACTGATAATTTTAGAGCATTAAGTTTAAACTTTAGGTTTAATGAAAATTAGTTAGTGTGTAGAAGGTGTGTAACTACTTTCTTATTCAAATTTATTTCCACATTGTAAATTTTGAGGAATACAACAAGAAAAAAAAAAAAAGTTATAAATTATCATAAAAAAATAGTACCAATTTAGTTAAAATAACGGCTGTCCATTTTGTGACATGAAATAAGAAGTTTTGAATAATATATATTAAATTTGACATTAAATCTAACAGAAATATTCTCAAAAATTTTTAAACAAAACTCTCTAGTTATTTATTATATTAATCCAAATGATTAAAACAGTAAGTAGTCATAATGAAATACTAAACAAAAGATTAAACAAACATTCAAACCTGCATATAAAGTAGAAATCATTTTATATATCAACAATGAAATGAAGTATAATATAAAGTTTTGGGGCAAAAGAAAATTTTTAAAATGTAAAATAACATTAAAAAAAAAGTATAAACTTTTAGCAAACAGTCGGAAATGCTTTTGAACAGCCAATTGAAAATAGTGGGGTAAAAATTATTTTAGTTAAACTACAAAATCTGATATAATATTTTACTACAATATATTTTGGCTGATGTAGGAGTTTCAATTAGTTTTATGTTACGTTTAGATTCAATATAAGTTATCAGAAGACTATGAAATTTTATGCATAGATCTTAAAGGTAGTAAAAAGAAAACAATGCAGATCATTATTAGCAACAAAGATTAAAAAAAAAAACACTAAAGTCATTCTTTATATTAAATTATATTACTTTATTTGTCTACAAAATAATTTCTTATACAGCAAGTATATAATTAAGAAAATTTTAGATAGGAATAAAATCCATTAGAAAAATAACTTGAAAGGTTGCAACTTTTTAAGGCAAAAAAGCCAGGCTGACAACAAAAAGATATATGAGCCTCAATCACCATTAGCTTAATTTAAACCTGATTAGCTAATAATAGTGTTAGCAAAAAACTAAAAAAGACAGCAGTAAAGTCTAAATATTTACAAAATTAAAAAAAAATCATTTAAATCACTATTAGAGAGAACGGTTCAAGATTTAGAGCTTAAAAATTCTAAGCTGCGACAAAGAAGAACGAGAAATTAAAAAGACTGAGTCAGTTAGTTTTTTTTTCAACTAGATTTTGCAAGCATGATGCTTTCAAAAAAATATTTTTTTAACTGTGCGTTTTTGAGTAGCCTCAGTTTTCAAGCAACCCTGTTATTATAATAAATTTAATTAGCTTGATAAACGGTATAGTTTTAATTTTTTTTTTTTAACCAATTTGTTGTCAAGAATGTTTTTCTTTTTAACCTTAACACAACTTTTATATTTAATTTAGTAGAATATAGTGAATATAAATTAAACTTTAATACTGAGGATGGACTAACCAGTTTTAATAACACTTCTATAAAGCATTTAGTATAAAAGGTAAATAAATGTTTTGTGAATAGTTTAAGTTTCCTTATTATTATTTAAAAAACTTCTAAATAAAACAGATCAATACTTAAAATTACTTTTTGTACAGAGTTGAGTGTAGTAAAAAAAACTTATGTTAAGCAAACTAAATAATATAAGTATAGAATCTTTTTAGAAATAACAGGGTTTTTAAAATCTATAATAGTTAGTAAATTAGGTGTAGTAAATAAACAAGTTAAGTATTTAATTATATATTTAAATAAAAACTTTCTAAATTTTATGTACTTTTTTGTTGAATCAGCATTGTGAGATATATCAACAATCTACCATGTCAATTTTATAAAAGTATTAATTTTTTAATTCTTTATTCGAAAAAAAATGTATATCCTAAACCAAAAAAAACATTGGGATACTGATATTAACAACACAAAGTTGTTTCTTAAATTCTTTTTAGTAAACTGCAACTATGGTGTTACAACCTTTGATAGTGTTTAAAGCAGGGTTTACCAAAGTTTACCAAGTGGCCTCCTTGGAGGCCATGAGCAGTAAAGGAGCCACTGTGGGCCATGAGGTCATAATTTGAAACTTAAACAGGATATTCTTGAATTGTTGATGACGAGCAAAAAAAAAAAGATCTAAGGGATTTTTAATGGCAGTTCTTAGAGTAATATTTTTGAAGAGAGCATTAAGATTTTATTTATTTGAATAAAGGGGCCATTTGAAATAAAGTTTGGGAAACCTTGATTCTAAAGAACTAAAACAAAATAATCAACTTAATTACAAACTTTTCTAACTAAAACTCTACTTTAAAGAAATTAGGATAGTTTAAATTTCTTCAGTTGTCAATTTATTTGTTGACCTCAAAGTAATAAATGAGAATATTAAATGAGAATGATCAAGCTATTTACATGTTTTAAACATTATTTTAATATGTTAAAATAATAACTTTAAAACTTCCTAATATATTAAACAATTTAAGATATTACTGAAAGCAGTCAAACAAAAGCACTTTAACTTTTAAAAAAATTATTAAAGTTCGTGTGAACTTATACAATAAGTTTAATTTTGATCAGGTAAAGAATTTTTGTTGAAATAAAACTAACGTGAAGCTTGCTTAAATTAAACTTGTTTTTTAATAACTTCTATACATAAATAAAAAAAACTTTCGGTCAATAATAAAAAAATCTAATTTATGAAAATTGTTTTACTATCTATATAAATACACAAAATCAATTTGTCTGGCATTGTAGTTATCAGATGTTTTGGTAATATTGAAACTCAAGTTCTTATAGGAACTTCTAAGTGGACCTAGACATAACCCAAAAGTTAATCTAAAAGTATTAAAATAATGAATTTCTTGTATGATTCAATTGCATAACAAGAAAAATAAAATTTTCAGAAAATGATACTTGAAAAATGTTTAACATATTGGATTTGTGCAGCTACAAACAGTTTGTTTTTTTTCTGTTGTACAGGTGTCTAAACTTTTACAAACACAAAGTTTTGTTCAAATAGATTACAGTAGCCTTTCAGTTAGGTACACACTTCATCAGTACTCACTAACGGTTTGCCACTTTTCTACTTTGTAGCCAATAAAAGCTGAAAATCTTTTTTTCAAATAAGCTAAAATCATACCTAAAATTTAGTAATACAAAAGTACTATATTTTAAAAAAGTGACTTTTATAATATAAAATTAAATATTCCTTTTAATTTAAACACCATTTTAGAAAAACTGAAATATCACTTGAAACAGTAATGGTAAAACTTATAAAATTTGACATTAAAATTTGTAGCCTGATATTGCAAGGGTGAAAAGTAAAAAATCTTACCTATTATGATTTTAAAAAATTACTTTGTTAAACATTTTAAGATCTAAATCCTGTGATCAACACATACAGAAAAAGTATCTAAATTTAAACAGTAATGCAATTAAGTTATCATCAAATGATATTTTATGTGTTGCCTGATGGTGTATGGACCTAGTGTTAGTTTTGTAAACTCTCTGATTTGAACTTTAAAAGATACAAGCTCAGTGGTTGACACTTATACAAAAAATAAATGCTTATAAGATACTAATTCAAATGAAGTTTTAAGAAATTTTAGAATTTTAAATTTCTACTAAATTAATGTCGTAGTCAAGTTGTTAAAATGACATGGTCAATCTTAAAAGGCAATCTTAGCTTTTACTGCATATTTATTGTCGACTTTACAACGTTCAATTCAAATTTCAATCGTTATTTAGTTTAAAAAATAAAACTTAGTTAGCTTCACAAAACAAATGTGCAATAAATTAAATGTAATCTAATTCTAGTACTTACATTAAACATTTTACTTTAAAGTTGAACTGACTACTTCATAAATGTTTAACTACATTGAGTAGCATTTTGTAATAAAAACCTTAAGCAATGTAGTAAAGAAATTTCTTTATAAAAGTAAAACATAACAATATTGTTGATTTTTTGACATAAAAATAAAATTTTTATTTAAGTTTATCCAGCTGACTTCAGAAGCAGCCCTATCTAAAAGTTAAACTTTGTAATTCTAATATCTCTATTTAATAAATTCAATATTCATAGTTCAAAATTTAGCGAAAAACCAAAACTAAGTCTATAAACAAGATTTTTTTTTCTTGTAATCGCACAGGAAACAGGAGAACAATCAAAATACTGATGTTTAATAAAATTACATATTTTTAATTTTAGGATAAGATTTTAGTAAGTTTTAATATATTGGAAAAAGGTTACTAGTTTGAAAACGTTTGATTCTTTGTAAATTAAAGAATTATTTAATATTTAGTTTTTTCATACTAGTTAATATAAACTAACTTTTAAGAGTTTTATGGTTTTTTACACATTACATTTTGAGTTTTAATGATTTTTATAATCTGGCAACTTTTAAATATAAAAAAACTCAACTATACTAATATATACTATTTATCGTATGTTAAATAAGATAAACTTATGTATTTTTATTAATAGGTTTTAATACGCTAACATAATCTACGTCTTAATAAATAATAATTTGTTGGTGTTAACAATTTCTCCATAACTCAGCACGGATTGACTTTCTATGATTGATTTGATTATATATATAATATGCCTAATTTTAATAGTAAATGCAAATAATAATGCTTGGTTAAGTTTTATTACAATTTAGATACAACTTCATATAACGTAAAAAACTAATATCTACTTAACTCCCGTGTTTAAGACGGTTATGAAGAAGTAAGTTATATTTCTAATTTCTTATATGATTACGAGTTTTTAAATTAAATATGTAGTAAAGAAGAGATAAACATGTTTACAAACTAAAAAATAAATCTATTTTGTTCTTGAGTCAAATACCATAAAATAAAAAGTTGGTTTTTAAAGTCTGACAGCAAGATGTGAAGATAAACAACCGTATTTATCTTAAAACAATTAAAATGTTTTTAAATCAACTGATTTTTTTAACTAACTAGCAAAAAAAAGTATGAAGATGATGAAACAATAAAATTTTCCAAGTTTATTTACAGAACGATACAGCACCATATGAAATTACTGTCAGAAATACATAGTTGTTTTTAATAAACAACAACTTAGTTGATAATCATTTATATCAAACTATTATTGAACAAACACACATAGCATGTTTAGTATTTATGGTGCATACGAGTTTGAAATTAATGAACATGTTATATAGTGAAGTTATTTAAGGAAACTATGCTTTTATGCTTTTTAACATTAAGCATTTTTGTGCTGAAAAATTAAAAGATTTTATACATTATTTATAATGAGTTCTATCTAAAATAGGTGTTTAATGACTATTGAAAGTATAGGAAAACTTACAAAACAAAAAAGACTTATAAATATAAAGAACTACTAAAAATTAAAAAGTTATTACACTTAAAAAATAGAAACAATGCCATAGCATAACATGTTTTATTACGCTTCTGGAAATTTAGATTTACAAAATTTACAAATTTAGCTTTTTAATTAGCTTTAGTAATCACTATCATTAGAACAATCAATCAAACTTGGCAGTCTTCCGTCTTCACTAATATTCTTACTGCTCAGTTCTTCACGCGTCTTTTCAAGTTGACTTTCGTTAGAAAATTCGACATTCATATTTTCTTCAACAGATTTCTTTCTCTTTTCAGCCTCATTGAAGGTAGAAGACTCCTTAGTTTTTTCACAAAACGTTTGTTTGGCATAAAGCTTTTTAGAGCTTCCATTCGCTAAAGTTGTAGAGCCTTTAGTTGAAGAGGACTCACCATGATCGAAAAGTATTCTTCTCGAGTAGGAGTTCCCTTCAATTGACCGGCTTCTGATAATATAACTACTAGAAGGTGGAGGTCCGAAAATATTTTCGTACTCCTCCGCAGACCCAACGTTCTTTGTTTTTCTGAATTTAGCTTTTATTCCCTTTGCCAGTTTCCACCTGTACTTTATGTTGTATTCCCTCATCAAGTCCATATTTTCCTTATTTATTATGACGTCATTGACTCTCTGCAAACATATTGTTTATCAAGGCAACTATTTAGTAAAAACTATAATTTAGATATTAATTGCTCTTAAAACCTTGAATGTTAACTTTTATACATATTTAAAAAGTGTTTATCCTATTTCTATTTAGAAACTAAAAATTTAGCCACTTGACTTCAGACAATATTATTTTATTTAGCGAAAACGGCCGAATTAGTTTGAACAAGTTTAATAAATCAGACTTTAAATAAGATTGTATTTTTTTCATATTGAAATTATTAAGCTAATATTTAATTGTTTTAATCTAATTTATCACTAGTTTTCAAAAAGAATAGGTTAGTTAGTTTAAGACTTTAGTACAAAATTTTTTGTTGTACGTAAAAAGCTATTTAAAGACCAATTGAGTTACTGCTGGTACAATGTAATAGATTTAACGAAAACATAAAAAAAATCTTTAAGAATACTTTTTAATTATATAAAAGTACAAACAAGCTACTTACGAACTCTCGTTCTGCAACAAAAAAACATTTACACAAAAATTTATAATATGACATTGATTGAAATTATTTAAAATAGATTTCAAATTATTATCATATTAATTGACTTATTATAAAATTAAACAATAGTAATTGTTTACATAATTATTTAAAACTAGTCGTAGTAATTCATCAATTACACAAGTTTAAATTTTTTTCGCATAAAGGCTATGTTAAGAACTAATTTGTTTAAGCTATAAAGAAGTTATAACGATAGTAATCTAGTTGATAGTTTGTATTAAGTTTTTATTTTTTTAAATGCAAAGATTAAAAAAAGACTCGTTCGCCTTTCTTTAATTGCTTTTAACTGTTTCTGAAAAGTTGATTTTTTTTGCTACAAAGTAGAACTAATCCCTCATGTAATACAATTCTGTAACAGTACTACCTTTTTTACACTACAATAAAATTTCAAGAATAATAAATAAACATAAAAAATAAACTCTTTAACTTTCAAGGAAATTTGAAATAACAAAGAATAAATTAAAACAAATTTTAACTAAAAAATATATGTTTTTATAGTACAACTAATTAATATAATTTTCATTTGTATAAAATTAAATGCTAAAAACGAACAAAACACAATATCACTTTTTAACTACCTGAGTATGTGGTTGTACTCTCTTGGACTTCTCCGCCTTATCGGAGCTTTTGAATACTTTACAAGTCATTTTGTTCAATTACTTAAAATTTCACTAATAATAATTTTTTAATTATTATGCCAATTTTTTTTACATGATTAATTCAATACATGTAAATCATATTTTATAAGTATATAGTTGTTATATGCCTTTCTAAGGACTGAATATTCATTTAATTCCTTTTTTTCTATATTTTCAAGTCAAATATTAATAATATGATTATTGTTATCATTTCGATATAGTAAAGGTAAATAATTCATTAGTTGTTAATTTAAAATAATACAACTTGTTACGTATAACTTTTACTTTAAAAACTGTTTTATGCAGAACATGTAAATTAACTATATCTACCTTAAACCTTATCACCTAAGCTAAATGGTTAACAAAGCAACTTTTGCTCATATGTATCAATCATTTTACCAACTGTTAGAACTTAAACAATTGTACATTTTTTACTGAAATGTCCTTTTACGAAAAATCACAGAATTTTTAAAAACTTGTTTTGCTGTACAGTTTTCTAAGTTAAGTTTTTGTTTGCCTTGAGACTATTTTTTATGTAGTATTTGGGACTTTCGTTTTTTTACATTAATTTAACCGTGGGATTTGCTATTAAGCTAAAATTATTTTATAAAAACGTATTAAGACGGTTCTGTTGAAAGATATTTTTGGAAGTGTATGAAAACTACTAATACCTCTTAACTATTCTGGTTTTCCATAGAAAATAATAGTCTACTATTAATTTTATTTTAAACGCACAGCGAGTTCTCAAACCTAAGAGTTAAATTTTTATCTAAAATATTTAGTTTTTTAGCTCAACGGTTGAAGTAATTACACAGTTGTCCAAAATTAACTAAAGAAACTTATTTTAACATAGATTAAAAAATGTCTAACTTATTATTAGATTTGCTTATTATTTAGTTTCTTTTGTTATTTTTTTTTTAATTAAAAAACCGTTTTATCATCGCATTAATTTTAAATGATAATAAGATAAATTTCAATAAATTCAAATAAATCATAAACAATTCAAAATTTAAGACTATCATACTACAAACTACTACGTTTTAAACCATGTAAATATCTTAGTTTTTAAATGAGAAAATATATATCGATTATTACGAAAACTTGTCAGAAAAAGGTAATATAGAAAACAAAATTATTAATTTGAAACAGATCAAAACCATAACAAATCTATACAGGGGTAAGGAGAAAATCAGTTGTTATTATTCATGTTATTTTCATTTTTTAAATTAGTTTTCAACAATAAAATAAAGGTGAATACAAAAATTTTGAAATTTCCTTTACTTCACCTAAAATGATTAGTATAACTTGGAAGTTTTATTCACAATAAAAAATCAACCAACTAGGGTATGAATACATTTGTTTAATTACAATACATAAATTTGCACTAGGACATAGAAATTTATATTAACTTTTTGTCTTATTCAGTTACACTTATTATATAACATTATAGTGTTATTTTTTATTCAACTAACAAATCACCGTAAGGGCAAAGTTAGAAAATACTTTTTTTTCTCATTAAATTCATTTTATTTTCAATTTTGTCATGGAAGACATCAATTTCAAAACGGGACATATTTATCCTTAATTACATTTTTCTAGTTTAAAAACTGTATAATATTTGATAATTTTAAATCTAGAAAAAAATGGTGGTCTGTAACATCTTTAAATTATTTTCACCTCGACGGCTATTTTTTTATGTCAAAATATTTTTCAATACCAAAAATTTCCTTTTGTTAACGGGATAAAATATGTGTATATTTTTATAAGGTTGTAAAAGATATTAAACAGGATTCAATAGTAAACTAAAACAAAAGTAAAACTTTAGTCATTTATTGGTTTTACTTTTGTATTATTTTAAACTGAAATTAGGGTATTAAAAGGTGATTCATGAAATTCGTTAAACCGTATTCTTTAAAAACAAAGAGTAAGCGTTCATTTAATAATTTCATTTCTGTAGTCAGTATTTTTTATTTAAGTACGTTGACCTAGGTATTTAACAATTGTTGAACAATAAAAAAATTCGTGATATACTTTATTTTTGTACACTAAAACCTAAAATTTTTATTAAAAATTTAGTTTTATTGTTAAAAAAACTATGTTAAAACATTTTATTTATTCTTCTGAAGTTTTTAATAAGTTTTTGTTTTCTATACTCTTTTTTATAATCGCTTAAAGAAATTTAATAACTAATCTCCCTTCCTTACTACTAACATTACTTAGGTATTTTACCAATTAAATAATTATGTTCTTTTACGCCGACTTATTAGCTGCTTGATAGCCAAATTCCCCCGAGGGCCAATTCTCCTATTTTTAGAAACTTTTGTTTGAAAAGTACTTTTTACTTCTCTTACATGAAGCTTTAAAGTTTTAACGTCCATAAATAAACATCTACTTAACAAATTTATTTTATTTGATAACTTTTGTTAATTTTCAAAAGTCTGATTCAAAAAAAGTATATTAAGACACTTTCTTTAAGTCACAATAAAAGATGTCTGTATTTCATGTATCATTTAGTTTTAATACTTATCATATTTTGGTAAACAATGAAAACACTTTTCCGGTATTAATTTATTAATTCTGTTTATACCTTATTAAATTATTATAGTTTTCCAATAGTTTTTAATAATAATTCAAAGTTGTTTTATTTTGCATTATGTTCGTTGTATATGTGTACAGTTGTAAACTGCTTGTATGAGCAGGAATAAACTAAAAAACAAGAACCATATTGATTTAATTTTAATTAATCACATGAAAAACTACGAATTATTCTATATACATTTTTTTGCTGAGAAAAATACTTATGCTTACCATATTTCTGTTATTGTAATTATAGTTTTGTTTGTTTTTTAACATATATGTAATTGCATTATATCATCTATATGCATTCGCATTCACATTACATGTTTATCTAAGCAATTTTTTGTAACTGAGCTATATTTAAATTTCTTAAGAATACAAACTTTTACTAAAATAGAGTAAAATGTTTTGTGCAAATCGAGAAATTATTTAAAAAAAACCTATAGAAGTATAAAATATTTTTAATGTAGATTAAGCACATTAAATTACAGCAGCCGTTACTTACCATATAATTTAACTTTTATTTAATTTAACTGACAATCAGCAGAGTACTTCATTAAGATATCATTATATCAAACAAACTTTAAAAACAATAAGTTTCTTACAAGTATGTACCTAGTGTAGTTTCAGTAGCTTAAATAAAACCTTATAAACTTTCATAATTTGTTTTTGTAATTTATTTTTTTGAGTTTAGCATACAATGGTCAATATTAAGATGACAATTGTATTTATTGATTTGAATTAACATACGATTTCTATTGTTTGAACACAGACTTAGATGTCTATAAGTTATTTTAAATTTTATAACAGTAGACATTTTAGATGACCACTTGTATTTTATGTCTAAAACATGAAATACCTTTTATAATATATACATGTTAACGGTCAATATATATATAAATATAATATATAATATATACAATATTTTTTATACTTACTCTAACAGCTGTTTATTTTTGAACTGATATAACAAAAGACTATCACACGAATCTTTATTATTTCACTGCTTAAATTCACAAAATTATTCTACAACTTAAAAATAATGACAGTAACAATATTACGTTAAAAAAAAAATTAAAATTTATATACTTTACAAAACAAAGTAAATAATACAAAAATATATACTAAATATTTTCAAACCCGAAAAAACTAAAAGTTTTTCAAAAATATATTACGAGTAAATCTTTACAAACTTTTAATTTATCACTTGAATCTTTTTTCTAGCAGTACCCAGTGGGCAGCTGGCAAAGCACGCTTCGCACGTATGGTGTTCCACAACTGATATCGTTTAAGCCGTTCGTGTTGTAGTTATAATGAACGCAATCTTCATTGTATGAGTTGTCTGGCTGCCCGCTGCCCCACGAAAACATCAAGTTTGTAGCAGGTCGCCCGTTTTCAAACTTCCAACTTCCTTCGTACGCTTCATCGTTGACTCCCACCCAAAATCTGGATCCATAACTGTTCACGACTTTCCGTATTTTACTGTAAAATTGTATTTTGCATAAAACAACGCAGTTTAAAGATTATGTACGTTGTTTTTTGTAGAGAGGTTTATTTAAAATACTAAAAACTGGTAATCATTTTTTTTTTGTAAACAACATTAAATTTTTATGAATGTATATCTAAAATACACTTGTTTATATTTTGTTTTAAATTTATAGTTATTAGAGTTTAACTGTTATTTTTGGCTATTGCACCTCTAATTTTTACACTATCTATAAATAAGTATTGATTATTTATAATTTTTTAAATGAGAAATTAATTCAAGGGTCAATTAAATATTTAGAACTAAACTATTCTACAAACCTATGGTAACTTAAACCGTCGTTTCCAAGTAATCTTGAAACAATTTCTCCTCCCATACTATTGCAGTATCTCTTTGACCCATGGAAGCTACTAGACGTTCTAAAAATCTGAAACCGAAAGCAGTCATCTGTTTGATAATTTGGTTAAAGTTAATAACAATTTTTTAAGGTTTTTAGATTCAATGGAACAATATCAATTCTAAAAAACTAATAAGAATCGTGGACTTTGTTAAATATTATTAGTTTTGTTATTTTACCACTATTCTGTGTATACTAAAAACTTCTTAAGTATTAAAACGTCTAGTAAAATATGTATAAAAATAACATATATTTTTTTCCAACAAAGTAAGTATAGCTTTCATCACTGTGTTTAAAAAAAGAACAAAGAAATATTATATATAGTTTTGTTTTATTAAAGGTGTATGCGTTTGAATAACATATTTATCTTAAAATGAATTTTAACTAGTCAAATATAATAAAAACTGTAAAAACTTATTTGACAGTTTTCTCCACCGTATCCATATTCACACTGACAAGTGTATTCCTTGTCAGTTGTTGTACAGACTCCATCGTTTAAACACGGATTTGAGTCCTGGCAATATTCTGAAAATAAAAGTAACTTTTACAAAAATGATTTAAAAACAAAGATTTCTAATACTTGAACTGTTTATTGTATTAAGCAAAACATTTACACTTAATACGTTTTAAACAATTACCATATTGACAAAGATCACCATAGTATTTCGGTACACAAGAGCATTTATAGCTGGTACTATTTTCTGTAGAAATGCATTCTCCTCCATTCAAACAAGGATTTGAGTCTCTGCAGTATTCTAAAATATTAATAATAATATATAAGTGTAAACAATCGAAACTTTATTATTTGATAAAATTTTCAAGAAGTGTTTTTTTAGTTTTGAATACTTCTACTAGTTTTCTAAAACGACTTAGAAAAAAGTACCGTGTTCACATTGTTCTCCATAAAATTTTGGCAAACAAGTACATTTATAACCAGTACCATCTTCAGTTGGATTACATTCTCCGTTATTTAAACAAGGCTCATCGTCGATACAGTGTTCTAAAAATGTTGAAGTATAATAATTTTAACTTAAACTAGCATCCCTGTGACTGACTTAAAATAAGGACAAACTAGGAAAAAAATGATAAAAGTGTTGTGTTATTCTAGAGACAAAAAATAAATATATCTTTAGTATTAATACATATATATAGGAAACAATGTGATTACAAAATTTCCCTAGAGCCCACTTGAAGAACTTTTAATAAATTTATTAAGAAAAGTGGATTTAACAAAACAAACTTTCTATAAAAATAATAAATTTTCTGGTACTGTTCAATATCTAATATTTATACTGAAAAATATTTAATAATCACTTCATAAAGTTTTTTGTTTTAATTTGTACAGTTTTTGTATCATTGTTTAGTAAAGTGCTGTTCATCTCAAACTGTACTTCCTGAAGATTAAAGATAATTTTGTTATTTTTAGAAACGTATGTTTTTTTTTAAATCGAGTTTTCTTAATATTATATATTTATATATATATAATTTTGAACATAAAATTTTACAATTTTTTCCGGTGCATAACTTAATTAAAAAATATAACAGAATACATTTCATTTTCAAAAAATCTATTTTACTACTTTTATAGTAAGGCTTATCAGAAATAGTTTCCTACTAAACTGGAATGAATACAAATTGAAATAAAATCATACCAAACTAGACTTTTTAAATCCTTATACTAGTAATTTTAAAGTAATTAGTTTCATGTTAAATTTTATTTTCAAGTATAGTTTTAATTTTAATTTTTATCGCTTGTTTATGTAGATTGTTTTTATTCTAACGAGTTTTATTAGTATACCAAATGTGTTTAGTATTAGCACTTATTTAATTTTTAACTTTTGATTATTACGTAATTTTATATCTTAAAACTTTAAACTTCAGTATGATTTTATTCCAATTTGTATTCATTCCAATTTAGTAAGAAACTATTTCTGATGAGCCGTACTACGGAAGTACTAGAATAAGTTAAAAGAAAATGAAATGTACTCTGTTATATTTTTCAAATATATATAAAAGTTTATTACTAGAAGTAAAAACTTGCAAAACTCAAGTTTCGTGCTTACTTACTTCTAAACTGCAAAACAAGTAAATATATAATCTATTCGCCTTTTCAATGGGCTCTGTAGAAAGTGATTAAGTTTAAATAATTACCTTATTTTCTAAATATATATATTTATTTATTTATTTGTATAGAATAAAGATTTTATATAAAAGTTCTGGTCGATAGTACTCGACAAATTAAATTCAGATTATCGTTCAATAAACTGTACCTTTACTACGTCACAATTATTATAAAAAATTTTAAATCTAAATTCCTGTTCACTATTATAATAAACTGTAACTTACTGACGATCACATGATATTTTACATTTCATGTGTGAAACAGCTGTATAAATTATAGTTTTTATATAATTAAATAAATATATATATAGATATACAATTAAAAAAATAGCTTGTAACACTACTTGGTGTTTTTTTTTTATTTGCACATACGTTTTTCACAGTTTTCGCCGAAGTAAGAAGCTTGACAGGAACAATTGTAAAACTTTTCAGAACTGAGATCTTTATTGCATTTTCCATTGTTTTTACAAGGTAGTTGTGAGCAAATCTCTGAAATTTTTAACTCAATTAAGTTAAACTTAGTGAATTCGATATGATCAATCGTCTGAATACTAAAGAACAATTTTGTTTTTAGTTGCATTTTTGCATACTTTTTTAGAAAGTTTAAAAACCATATCAATCAGTTTTTGTTATAAATACTAAGAAATCCTTTTAATGAATAGAGTTTTGTTATTTTTTTGAAGGTTTTTCTTAGTTATAAAGTAAAGTTTTACAATATTGGTTGGTTAATTTTTGTAAATAAAGTCAAAGAGAAAGTGATTGAATATATTAAACTAATTTAGAGAAATTTTATATTTTTATTGTATAAGTGAATTACTAATTATTATTTAACATTACATATATTCTATTTTTTTCTCACCTATACAATTAAAAGGCTGGGTATTAAAAGATGGTAAAATTTTTCCTCGCAGACACCTTCGATTTAATAAACCATCGCTTACGTACCCGTCATTACACTTGTATTCTATAACTTCATTATGACGTAATAACTTAGTTGAATTTTCGCTGTCTTCTGTTACGTTGAATGATCCGTGGTCTATTCGTTCAATTTCACATTCTAGAAATTATCAGATATTTTATATTTTTATGATTTGACTAACTTTTTTTTGAACAAAAAGTAAATCTGTTGCAAAAGTGCAGTCATTTTCAGCTTGAGTACGCATTTGCTATAAAGAAAACTTTTAAACATTTTAATTTAAAAATTTAGTTTTGCTTTTCCAGTTTTATGGACTCATTTGTAGTATGTGCAAAGTGCATACTAAAGCTGCAGATCACTGTATTTATAAAAACTGTTAACTAACAGTTAAATTCTGTTTTTAAAAAAAAAACTTTGTTATGTTTAAAAAGAAAATAAGTTATTTACTATGCTACATTAAAAACTCTACAAATGTCTTAACAGTTGACTTATTAGCTTCACGTTTGTATAACAAGAAGTGCGACATATATTTACTTACTTCACATTAAACTTCATAGTCAAAAATTCTACTAAAATAAGCACAAATACTTTATTTTTTTATTATTAAATTAAGTTTACACTAACACAAGACTCACTAGAAAGTTCATCGATAAGTTTAGAATTACTTTGTACCAGTTCAGACAATTTTTCCACTAAAACCGATTTTTTTTCTATCAAATCAGATTGTTCTAGAATTTTCGTTTCCAACATCTCAATTTTTTTTGCATGTTTTGAAATCACGTGTTTGTTATTTTCTCCTTTCGCTCCCGGACTTCCGACATCTCCTTTCTCTCCCTTTTCTCCCATTTTACCTCTTGACAAGTAATTAGGACCTGCAGGTTCAGAGGCTGTTTGTTCGTCATCACATACAATTCTGCACTGACTAAGACTGTTTTGCTGACTCAGCACAAAATTGAGCGAGTTAACAAAAACCAAAGCTAATACAATTGCTGAAAGTTTCATCATTTACGTAAGAGATTATACTCAATAATTGCAGTAATGACTTGTTTATATACAATCTGTTTCATGGTCGAGTAGGCACTTTTATAATGTGTAGTAAATCCAGCGTTCGTGATGTGGTCTATAGATATAATTTTAAGCTGTATACGTTATTAAAACCATGTGGTATTTCAAAAGATGTTAACAAAATTACTTACGTAAAGGTTAAGATACATTACCTAATGTCTGATTTTTTATTTTTGGAATTCAAACAAAAATTACTTTTTGTTATATTTGTTGTTTACATGAAAAAATAAACGGTAAATTATTACTTTTATGTAGCAAAAAATCGCAACGCTTAAACGTTTTACATGACTTAAAGGAAACATATACTGCATAGGTAAGATAAGAACCAATTTAAGAAAATAAATAAACGTTAAGTTTAAACCAGAACAAAATATTACAATGTACTATTTAAAAGTACCTACTTTTTAAATGTGTATTTATATTAATCAAGTTTTTCGGTATGCTGTTAAATAAAAAATTGTTTTTGAGTTGTGTTTCGATTTTTGAAATTAGTTTGTAACTTTAGAAAACAAACAGCTTATAATTTTACTTAAATTTTGTATTCAAAAAACATTAATTTTTATATTTATATTGGATAACTAACATAATGTATATTTTAAAACTTAGTTTAACTTTGTTTAAATTTGTAAAAATTAACTTTAAAAGCAACAATTTAAACTATCTGAAAAATTGTGCTCATTAGTCTTGGTTCTGTTGTTTTAAAACATTTTTGTTTTAGTTTTGAAACTGTTTAACTGTAAAAGATAGTTGATTAAAGTAAAGTTTAAAAATTTTTAGTATTACTTGAAATAAAAAATGTTCTTAACGACTATACAATTTTTAAAAACTTAACAGTTTTACATTGATTCAAAATTCCACTAACTTTTTATTATAATTTTTAATAGTAGTCTCGAATTAAAAAGTATTTTAATCAAAAATCTTAAAATTCAAACAAGTTATGACGTCTAAAACGATGTGTGAAAATTAGTTTGATTTTTTTTTAACATTTAAATATAAACACAAAGTATAGTTTAAGTGCTTACTTTACGGTTTAATATTTCAAAGTAATGTAATTTGTTTTAAAACACTTTATATTTTTAAAAACTAGAATATCAATATCTGACTGTTTTAAATTTATAATTCAATTAGGGCGGTTGAAATTATCTTTAAACGCTTATGTTTGTAATGTTCTAGTGCGAGAAGAATAAAAACTTAACTTTCATTGGTTTAATTCAATGTCTAGAACTCTAGACATTACATAATGAAGACTTTTTTCTAGCCCGTAGAACACCTTTGTCATCTATATTAAAGTTGTAGTTGACTGAATATAAAGCTGAAATATTTTAATGTTTTATTAAACTACTATTAAATTTTTACCAAATAAATAAAATAAACTAGAATAATATATGATAACAAAACTTCGAACAACAAAATGCATGTTGAGTAAACTAAAAAGTGCAGTAATCTTTGCTAGGGTTAGAAAAAATATAAAAGACTACAAATAATATTTCAAAATTAAAATAAAATTTTTACAGCAAAAGAGTATTTTTTAAGATGTTACTACAAAAATCAAGACTGAATACAAACGGAGTAGAACAGTATAATTTAAATTTACTATATAGGCAATAAATTTGAAATAGTTGAAATATGTCTAAAAATAAACAATGTCAGTTCAAGAGTTAAATTAATTTTTAGTCTAACCTAATATGACTAAAAGTTCAATATATTGAATTTATTTTCTTTTTGTGTTTTTTAAATGCTGTTGTAAAACATATTTTTAATATAGTGGTTTTAAAAAATATTATTTGAAAAATGTGAATTGTATTTCATTTTATAAACATTAATAAAGTATAGTAAAATATATTTTTACTTCACTTTCGCACTCTAAAAATTTATTTTACTTTGAAAAATAGCTTTAAAAAGAAAATCTAATATACAGTTGAGTAAAAAAGTTTGAGTAATTTATTATATAAATTTCTAAAGGTAAGTCTAAAGCTTTCAATTATTATTTACATGAATTTTTTTTTCATGATGATTACATTAAAATTTAAAATAAAATTTTGAACAGTGTGTAAATCATGTACTGTAAATATTTTACTTATCTATAATTAATAGCTACATTGTTCATAATACTTAGATTTATTTTAAACACTAAACTTTAATTATACTAAAATATTAGTAAAAACTTATTTTACTCAAAGTTTAAACAAATTAAATAAATTTAAGTTTAAAGTAAAAACAGTTTAAAAATTTTTTTTCATAATCATTGAAAATTAAAACTGTTTTTTAAAGAATAATGCAGTGTTTATTTTTTTATTTATTCAAAGTTGGTATGAAGTATACTTTAAGTTTAAATTGCTTTAGGCCTTAAAAACTTAATTTTCCAAATTTTTTTTTAAAGTGTCTTGTGCTATGAAAAGTCTAAAAACATCACCAAATGAAAACTGCATTATTTCCAGTTGTTTAGCTTCAAAGTTAATAAAAGCACTCAAAATATTTTTTTCGATTTAGAGTAGTTGTCTATTAAAGTTAAACATTTTGAAAATTAAAAATACAGAACTATTATTTCAATGGTCTGATTCAGACTTATAACATTAAAATATTTTTTCAATAAAATTCAAATAAATTGTTGTAAAAAATAAATTTACTGCAAAAAAGCAGTTGTAGCAACGATTTGAAATTCTTATGTTGTACTACAGGCACTAAGTTTTAGTTGTTGAGTATTCAGGATTATTTTCCTTTTGTGTTTATACAAACTTAGTCTATGGTTACTTTGACATTTACAAAGATTTTGTACAATTTTTTTACTGTTTAAAATGCTCTATAACAAAGTTAAAAGTAAATTTAGATCTTGCATACATTTTTTTACCTTGAATATATACAAGTTTATTCTATCTTATAGAAAAATGGTTAAAACTTATTAAACTTACTGTTTCTAATTTTTATTTAATTCTTCAATAATCACTTGATGAACATTTTAACTTAAAAACTTAATAAGTTTATTTTTTTTAAATGTCAAACAAATAAAAACTTTTACTTATTTTGACTTGCTTAATAAATGAAATAAGGAAAATTTAAATAAAAAACTAGACTAAATCGAACTCATTGAAACTGAATATATTAACAAAACAAACGTGCAGACAATGCTGTAATACTATACTTAAATTTTATTTCTGACATAACAATGTTAGTATTAGCTTTTTTAAACAGAGTTATAACATCAAAAATTATATTAGGTTTTGAAGTCTCAAAAGCGTGGGTTGGCAAAGTGAGCCCTAAATTTTTTTAGTGTTTATATTTTTCAGAGGAATATAGTGAAAATTGTTTTGTTTAAATGTTTTTCATTGATGTTCATCTTAATTTACATTTTAAATTTTGTGTTCAGGAATTTTATTCAAATGTTTTCTGTGGTTTTGAAAAAATTTATCAAAAAAAAAACTTTTTTAAATATTATATTTCAACTAAAAAATGGTTACTCGTGTCTTATAGTTTGAATTAATAATATGATTTTTGATTTTACAGATTAGAATTTAAAGCACAAAATTTAGTTAAAAGTTTTATATTAGTTTCTTCTTTTTTATATACTCAAAAATTTTTTATTTCTAAAACCTAGGAAACTAATATATTTTAGAAACTTATTTTAATATTTATATAACCTTCTAAACGGATTCAAATAAAAACTGTTCACAAAATTAGTATTTTAAGTTATTAGCAATGAGTAGATTAATATTTAGAAATGTTGAGTTATTTAAAATAATTCTTTAATTTTTTTTAAATATTTTAATTGAAGTTTTTTATTTTGAAACTAATTTGTAATCAAAATTTGTGTGTAACATTTTTACATGGCTTCAGATAAAAACGAAATATTACGACTAATAAGTATCTAAAATAAAAAACCTAAGTTTTTGTGCCTATTTTAAAAAGTAATTTTCTACCTTTTCTAATTCCTATTTTATAAAAAGAAATAGCATAAAACCTTTTTACTGAAACTTACAATTTTCAATTATTAAAAAAAGTAAGTATCTGGCTTTTAGTGCTTTATAATGGTTATTTTAATAAACATTGTAATTAAATCAACACAATTTAGCTAACATTCGTTGTTTATAAATTTACAAAATTAAATATTCTAATATTTCAATACAGAGCCAGCGCTAAGAAACGAACTTACCATAGTTTGACTAGTAAATTTTTTGTGTTATTTTTCGACAAACAAAGTGGATAATATAAATAGATGTTTTGTTTAATACTAAAGTTATGCTAAATTGTCTTAAACATTAATATAAAAAAAAAAATTATTTCAGCCTAATTTGGCCAATCAAGAAATATTAATAATTGGCAACACTTTTAATTTTTTAAGATTTAGAACATATCTCTAAATTTTGAAATTATATGCTTAAAATTTTATTCAAACTTAAGGTAAAAGTTTGTAAACGTAGGTTCATTTACAACTTTGCTTAAATATAGTTTAAGCATGTTTTCAAAAGTAAAATAAAGATAAATAAAGTAAACCTAGTATGCATACTTTATTATATATATTTCAAAATTAATGATGGTGCGTGTCCCGTGACATTCCAATAAGTACGACAAGTTTATTGTAAAAGAATGACTACCCGTGACACAAAAATAAATCTTTATAGAAGTTTATAACAAAATCTTGAAACAAAAAATAACTTTGGTAGATGATTTACAAATACCAAGTACGCAATACAGTGAAAACTTTTAATTTTTAAATAAAAGAGTAAAACCAGGCGAAGCAAATCTTAAATTTTAATTAACGCGATCATTGGAATTTTGTGTGTAACAAATGATAAAATGTACATTTATTCATTGAACTGTTAACGGCTGTTTAGTAAAAAATTGTTAATGAACAATCAAAATTAAGATATAGTTTTTAACTAAAGTATTACCAAAAATATCAAAAAAGTGGTCATTAAAATAGAAATGTTTGTCCAAATATATACAAATGCTGAATGTTTTCTATGGAAAAGTTAATTTTTGTAGAAATTGATCTACTAAATTATTGTTCATATCTTTTTAGGTTGTACATTTAACTATTTTATACTTTTTAAATCCTTAGGTAATAAACAAAAATGTAAAACTTTAAAAAGAAAGACTTCTAAAGGCTAGAGAAACTTACATTATATAAATTTCTTTAGAAGTTAATAACAACGAAAAACAAATTAATAAAAAAATATCTGTACTTTATGACTTTAAAAAGTAAAAATTTAGATAAATTACTAACGATTTGTTTCACGCTTCAAAGTAATTTAAAACTCGGATAATCAATCTGTTTAACTAAAACTTTACTGGGAAAAATTCATTTTCCTTTTTGCTTTAATAAACTTTAAAACGTATTTTAAAACAAACAACAAAAAGTTACTTTAAGGTGGTGCAATTCATCATTGTGAGCTTTTAAATATTTAAAGTTGTATGCAGATCTTTTATGCAGACTCACTAGCTTTATAAGGAAATAATTTCACAGTGTTTTTTAAACATCAAATTGTACTTTTATAGGATATAAAAAACATTTGAAGTGCATGACATCTAGTATAAACAAGTTATTTACAGTCTTAAAGATGGTTTCAGAATAGTTTTAAAACACTATTTGTTTAAAGTAATAAAAGTTTGTATAATACTTTAGTTTTCATGATTAGCTTGTGGCAACTCTAGTAAATAGTAAAGTTAACGAAAATAACCAGCTTAACTATAAAATGCTGAATTTGTTAAGCTAAACATACTCAATAAATGAAAAAAGTAGGTATTAAACAAAAATAAGTAAGCTTTAGAAAGTGTTTTTAAAGTAAAGTTTGTTATTATAAAGTTATGTAAAAAACGTTTCCTTAAGTACTTTTTTATAAAACTCATACGGAGAGTAAAATGTTCAAAGAAACAAAAAAAACTAAATGAATATTCAATTTAACTTCGAAATTACATTAGTAAAAACTAAAGAAAAAGCACTAATAATTAAACTGTTTATATAAAATTAAGCTAGTTGTGACGACTTTTGATAGTGACTTAATATTTTCTAAATTGAAATTTAAAATATTATCAAGTTTGTTCGTTATACAAAAATTCTGTTTGTTTGACTTTTAATTCATTTCTAAATGAAGTAAATAAAGACAACCGTAACATGTAATTGCTTAACAAAATTATATTTAATTCTAGAAAATCAAATTTAAAACTCTTAGTTCAGTTCGATAGTAAATAAAATTCTATTGCGCCGTGTTTAAACATGTTGTACTTTAAACAGAATTACGTTTTTGTTGCAGAGAAAACAAAAGTTTAAAGACTGTCAGCTTTTATTTTCTGAATGTTTATGCAAGTGTTTTAATATTAATTTAGTTAAGAAAAGTTTAATCACTAGTGAGTTTAATGTACAGAAATCGATTTGAAATACTTAATTCAGTAACTTAAGTTAATTTACTTTAAATTGGAACAAAATTAAGTTTCGTTACAGAGATTTAAAAGTTTTAAAAACTGTCATATTATTGTTTCATTTAGAACTTTGTGCTGAAGTTTATAAGGATAACTACATAAGTGTTATTATTAAAACATCATTAATTACAAGTATTAATTGTTAGCAAGTATATATTATTTTTTTATTTAATTTTTATAAATTACAATTACTAAAAGCGATAATTGTTAGAAAAAACTAATATAAAATATTTGCTTAGAACTATTACTTATACAGACATTAGAAAAATTATTTAATATATACGTTAATTATTTATGATATTTCAGTTATTTCATACACATTTGAATTTATGTTGTTTATAACGTTTAAAGTTTCGAACCACTGTTTTTAAGCTATTTTCTGTGTTTTTCAGTTGAATTTTTTATAAACCTTGTGACTTAAAAATAGTTTTTGTTTAAATATTGTATTTAAATTTGTTTCATATTTTGTTTATATATCTAACGATAACTAATATCTCCTAATTTTTTATTGTACTAGAGTTGTAAGTTCTTATAAAGAAAGAAATTAATAGAGAGCTTTTATTTCTTTATATTTCAAGTTTATAATAAGTTAAATAGTAAAAATATATCTAGTTTAACGATTTAGCATATGTTTGAAAATCTAACTTCAACAATAAAGAAGTTTAAAATAAATATTTTAATATGCTTTTTTCGACTTAGCATTTAGATAATTATGTAGTCTTATCCATAGTTTTATACACTAAGTAAGCTGTTTCTCAAATGTATATATTTAATTAGAAATTACAATACTTTATAAAAGTAAAAAAAATTAGCACCTTTTTACAGAAGGGTTTCCCAAATTGGGCCAAGTGGCTATCTAAAACTAGCAGAACAGATATGTCTATAACAATATATATATTTTTTTTTACTTTCACGACGTATTTTGTTCAAAATTACAAAATCTACAACTGTGTCAAGTGTCTGTAACATTACAGAGTCTACAACTATCACATCACAGTGTCTGTAACGTTACGGAATCTACAACTATCACATCACGGTGTCTGTTTTATTACAAAATATTGAACTGTGACAAGATAGTTGTATCCACCTTATAACTTTGGTACGTGCTATATAATCGCTAATACTAATTAATCGACTTTAAGAAGTCTCTTAAAATATTGCTAACTGTCTGATCTTTTCGACAACGTTTTAAAAGCAGAAAGTAACCTAAATTAAGAAAAACATTTATCCGTATAAATTATACTTAAAAACTGCTGCACCTTAAAATTTAAATTTTTTGTGTCCTTAACTGAAAAAAAAGTGTTAAATAAACTTCAACTTTAACAAAGTTACAGTTATTTAACTCCTTTAACTTTACTTAAACAATATTTTATTTTGTTTATACAGGATTTCCTGAGGTATTATGAATGTGCATCATTTTTCAAGTAATAATTTTACTGTTGCATATGTCTCTAATACAAGTAAGTTTCGGCCATTATAAAACTAACTTCAGATAGTTGAGACTCTTAACAACATAACTTTATGTTGTAAAGTTACAACTGACTTTACTGACTTATTATTTTCATTATTATTTTTATGTAATAATACAACTCAATCATAAACATAAACAGTTTTTATTAGACGCAAAACGAAAAACGAAAACTAACAGTGCAACACAACTTTACAACTTTTAACAATAATACAACTCCAATATAAACATAAACAGTTTTTAATAGACGCAAAACGATAAAAGAAAACTAGCAGAGCAACAGTACTGTATTCAGTTGAAAACATTATTGCACATTGGGCACTTTTTGTTGTCTTTAAACCATTCGTCCGTACAAGGTTTAAGTAAGAGTCCCTTTTACGTAAAAATGAATTTAATATTATAAATTTCAGAAAACAAATTTCAAAGCCTACTCTTACCACTTTGTCATGAAAAAATATAATATATTATAAATGTGCTTAATTATTTAAAAGTAAAACTAGAAAGATAACTAAATTTAAGCATAACTCTTCTACATAAAGGTACTAACCACAAAACTATTATATATAATTTAGGTTAAGTGTCTAGAAGGTAAAGTGGCTGTCACACACTCAGGATAACTAAGGCTAGTTAATTTTTTTTTGAAAAGTTAAGGCTGACATTGGCTTGTTTGATTTATTTGGAAAACCCAGGTTAGTTTTTATAGTTTTCTTAAATGTCAAACTAGTTCTTTGACTATTTTTAACGATCCTTTAAATATTGTATTAAAAAGTAGTTTACACACTTACTAAAATAACTTTATAATAGTGTTTAAGTTTCATTAATCAGAAAACAAATAAATCATTATTTAAAAAAAAAATGAAAGATTTTTAATGAAGAAAGTTTTCATGAAGAAGGATTTAAAATTGATATGTTTTTATCATTTGGTATTAAATCTTATATTACAAAACTTCCATTCCTAAAAAAATTTCGAATATCATAAAGAACATTTCCTCTTTATTTTGATATGAATGAAGATAAAAAATGTTATTTTATTTTAGAATGTTAAGAGAAATTTAGTGATAAACTTTTTTGTTTAAATGTTTTTCATGGATGTTCATTTTAGTTTACTTTTTGATTTTTGTGTTCAGGAATTTTTATTCAAATGTTTTTGTGGTTTTGTACAAAATGAATCAAAATTGTTTTTTTTTAGTTAAAAATGGTTATTCGTGTCTTATAATTTAAATTAATGATATGATTTGTAATTTAACAGATTAAAATTTACTCACTCAAAATTTAGTTACAAGTTTCTTCTTTTTTATATACCCAAAGATTTTTTATTTCTAAAACCTTGGTGACTAATATATTTTAGAAACTGATTTTAAAATTTATATAACCTTTTGAACTGAAACAAATAAAAACTTTTCACAAAATTAGTATGTCAATTTATTAGCAATGAGTAGATTATTATTTAGAAGTGTTGAATTATTTTAAATAATTTTCTAATTTTCTAATTTTCTTTAAATATTTTGATTGAAGTTTTTTTGTTTGGAAACTAAGTCGTAATGAAAGTTTGTTTATAACATTTTTCACAGCTTCAGATAAAAACAAAGTACTACAACTAATAAATATTTAAAATAATTAACCTAAGTTTTAAAGCCTATTTTTAAAAGTAATTTTCTACCTTATCTTATTCCTATTGTATTAAATAAACTATCATAAAACCTTTTTTAGTGAAACTTAAAATTTTCAATTATTAAAAAAGTAATTATCTGACTTTTAGTGCTTTATAATGGTTATTTTAATAAACAATGTAATTAAATCAACACAATTTAGCTAACATTCGTTGTTTATAAATTTACAAAATTAAAATTTCTAATACTTCAATACAGAGCCAGCGCTAATAAACGCAGTTACCATAATTTAACTAATATATTTTTGTGTTATTTTTCGAAAAATAAAGTAGAGAATATAAAGAGATGTTTTTTTAATACTAAAGTTATGCTAAATTGTCTTATAAATAAATAAAAAAAAACTTTCATTTCAGCCTAATTTGGCCAATCAAGAAATATTAGTAATTGGCGACACTTTTAATTTTTTAAGATTTGGAACATATCTCTAAATTTTAAAATTGTATGCTTAAAATTTTATTCAAACTTAAGGTAAACATCTGTAAACGTAGGTTGATTTACAACTTTGATTAAATATAGTTTAAGCATGTTTTCAAAAGTAAAATAAAATAAATTAAATAAGCATAGTATGCACACTTTATTATAGATATTTAAAAAATAATGATCATTCGTGTCCCGTGACATTCCAATAAGTACGACAAGTTTTATGTAAAAGACTGACTACCCGTGACACAAAAATAAAACTTTATAGAAGTTTATAACAAATATCTTGTAAAAACCAAAATAACTTTGGTAGATTGTGTAAGAATACAAAGTACACAATACAGTGAAAACTTTTAGTTTTTGAATAGATGAGTAAGACCAGGCGAGAAAAATCTTAAATTTTCCTTAACGCGATCATGGGACTTATGTGTGTAACAAATGTTGAAATGTACATTTTTCCATTGAATTGTTAAGTAAAACATTATTAATGAATAATCAAAGTTAATAGAGAATTTTTAGTCAAAGTATTACCAAATATATCAAAAAAGTGGTCATTAAAATAGAAATTTTTGAATAAATTCATAAAAATGCTAAAATGTTTTGTGCTAAAAAGTTTCTTTTTGTAGAAATTTATCTACAAAAGTTGTGTTTATTTTTATTAAGTTGAATATAAAATGTTTTTATGTTATTTTAATCTCGTTATATACTTTGGTAATAAACATAAGTGTAAAAATTTAAAAGTAATATTTCTTTAGGCTAGAAAAAATCACAAATATATAAATGTCTTTAGAAGTTAATTACACTGAAGAACAAATCTTTATCTTTACTTGATGATTTAAAAAATTAAAATTTTAGATAAATTGCTAAATTTAATTTGCACGCTCTAAAATAATTTAAAACTTAAGTAATCCATCTGTTCAACAAAAACTTTAATGCCAAAAATGCTATTTCCTTTTTGCTTTAATCAACTTTAAAAATTCTTTTAAAACAAACCACAGAATGTTACTTTAAGGTGGTGCAATTCATCATTGTGAGCTTTTAAATATTTAAAGTTGTATGCAGACTCACTAGCTTTATCAGGAAATAATTTCACAGTGTTATTTAAACATCAAATTATACTTTTACAGGATATATAAAACACTTTAAGTGTTTGATTTCTAGTATAAACAAATTATTTACAGTGTTAAA
This sequence comes from Thalia democratica, assembly GCF_965202585.1. Lineage (NCBI taxonomy): Eukaryota > Metazoa > Chordata > Thaliacea > Salpida > Salpidae > Thalia > Thalia democratica. The sequence goes on from NC_139165.1 coordinate 81,059,114, forward strand.
GATCGCTTCAGAATAATTTTAAAACGCTATATTTTAAAACAACAAAATATTATATAATACATTAGTTTTCATGATTAGTTTGTGGCAAAAGTAAACGAAACTTACTATTTTAACTTTAAAATGCTGAACTTGTTAAGCTTAACATTAATTAATGAAATGAGTAGGTATATTACAAAAATAAGTAAGCTTTATAAAGTGTTTTTAAAGTAAAGACTGTTGTAATAAAGTTATGTAAAAAATGTATTTTTCTCTAAGATACTTTTTTTATTAACACATAGTGATAGTAAAATGTTCAAACAAGCAAAAGAAAGCTTAAAGAATATTCAATTTAACTTCGAAATTACATTAGTAAACATTTAAAAAAAGCATTAGTAATTAAACTGTTTATATTTATATAAAATTAAGCTAGTTGTGACGACTTTTGATACTGACTTAATATTTTCTAAAATAGAATTTAAAATATCAGCAAATTTGTCTATTATACAACAATTCTGTTTGTTGAACTTTTAATTTGTTTCTAAATAAAGTAAATAATGCTTTATAGACAACCGTAACATGAAATTGAGAAACAAATTTATATTTAATTTCGGAAAATTAAATTTAGAATTCTTAGTTCAGTTCGACAGTAAATAAAATTGTATTGCGCCGTGTTCAAACATGTTGTGCTTCAACTTAAAACAAAATTAAGTTTATGTTGCAGAAATAACAAAAATTAAAGACTGTCAGCTTCTTTTTCTGAACGTTTATGCAAATGTTTTATAATTAAAATGGTTAAGAAAAGTTTAACAACTGGTGAGTTTTATGTACACAATTTTATTTGAAGTAGTAGTTAAAGTCAGTAACAAAAGTTATTTTACTTTAAATTGAAACAAAACGTAATTTCATTACAGAGATTTAAATTTTTAAAAACTGTCATATTATTTTTTGAAATTTATTCATTCAAAACTTTATTTTTCGAACTAAGTTTCGGTCGAAGACCTCTACAGTGCTTAATAAATCTAAAAAGATATGTAACAGTCATTGAAAATAGCATTTAAACATTAAAATAAAAAGGAACTTTTACTCAAAGTTCTTACTTAAAATCAAAACAAATTAAGTTTTAATATAAGGATTAAATTTTAATTGAATTTGAAACTTAACTAGAATTGAAACTTTACCATAAGTTCAATCTTAATATTAAAATTTAATTTGTTTTGATTTTAAGTAAAAATTTGGTTTTATTTAACTGTTTAAATGCTATTTTCCATGACTGTTACATATCTTTTTAGATTTTTTAAGCAATAACTAGGTCTTTGAACGAAACTTGGTTTATAATTAAAGTCTTGAAAAGATATAATTCATTATTTCTTTTCTAGTAGTTGAGGTCTCTTTATTATTACATATAATATTATTTTTTATTTAAAATTTTGTACTGAAGTTTATAAGGAAAGCTGTATGAGTATAATTAATAGAAATCATTATTTACAAATATTAGTTGTTAAAAAGTATTTGTTAACTATTTATTTGTTTTCAAATTGCACTTATCAAGTTCGATAATAGTTTTAAAAAAAGTAATATGAAAGTTTGCGTAACACTATAGTTTCTTGTGACATTAAGTAAGATATTTTAAGTCCACGTTGTTTAAAAACAAGATATTTCAGTCATTTCATACACATTTGAACTTATGTTATTTATAACGTTTAAAGTTTCGAACCGCTGTTTTAAAGTATTTTCTGTGTTTTTCAGTTGATTTCTTATAAACCCTGTAACTTTAAAAATAGTTTGTACTTAAATACTGCATTTAAATTCGTTTTATCATTTGTTTTAACTTTTAAGATAACTAAGTTTATTTTTTTTAGTTTGTTATAGAAATTGTAAGTTTTTATTAAGAAAAAAGTAGTAGAGAGCATTAATCTTTTTATATTTCTAGTACATATAAGATTAAAATAAAAATATCTAGTTAAAAGAAAATAAAAAATTATTTAGCATATGTTTAAAAACTCTAATTTCAACAATAAAGAAAGTTTGAAATACTTATCTGAATGTGAGTTTTTCGACTTTACGTCTAAATAATTATGTAGTTTTATGCATACAACATTATACATTATGAAAGATGTTTCTCAAATTGTATAAATTTAACTAGAAAATACAATACTTTAAAAAGTGTAAAAACTGTTTAGCAACTCTTTACAGCGTAACGGTTAAAAAGTTATCCTATCATTTACACAAAGAAATTACGAAATATACATAAATTTTATTATTAAGTTTCATCTACCGACTTTATTTTGATATGTATAAAAAAAAGATGTATATCTAAGGTCAGTGTAATATTATATGCTTTAGTTTATAGTTGATCCATTAAACTCAAATTTGGCAGTTTTTTGTTTGCACAACTTTACCGTTTTAAAAATACTATTGAAGTTAAATCGATGATTAGAGTTTGATTTGTAAACAAACTTTGAAGTTTTAATTGATCTGCATTAGAATGGCGCTTGAATTAGCAAACTTTATTCTATTATTTTGTATTAAGCAGCAAATAAATAAACATTGGAAATATAACTAAACTTAGCTTTATCTATTTAACAGGTAGCTTTAATTAAAGTGGTTAAGAAACATCATACATTTTTTTAGACGCTTATATAGTTTATATTGTTATTAAAATCTTTAAAATTATGACTATTGTTAACTTATTAAGCTCGAAGAAACTATGGTTCAAAAAACATTTTGTTAGTACTTTTAGTAAGAAAAATATTAGATCAGCTGGTTTTACTGAAACAGAAATCCGTTTGGCAAGTTTTATTAAATACCAATCTATAATTTGTCAATACGATAATAATGAAATTATGCAATGTTTATTACCTAACATTTTTTATCAATCATTATATAATTTTATTACTGTTCAAATTTTTTGCTTTTCGCTACAACTTTTTTAGACAATTAGAGTTCTTGGTTACCAAATTAAATAAGCTTAGGTTTATAACTTCAAAAACTTGCAGAGATAAAATAGAGACTAAATTATTATTTTTGATTTTTAGCTAAAAGAAATTTTTTTTTTGCTTAAACCGTTTACATAAAAATCAGTTAAATTAAAACTTGAAAGCATCTTTGTAGATTAAAAAAGTTCATGAAATTTTACACTTAATAATTCAGGTACTAAGAAAGTATCTTTATAAGTGTAAAACTTACTGAATAATTTATATTACTTGATTTATATGTCATTAATCAAAAAAAGAGGTCATTGCATAAACCCTTTTACTGTTACTTTATCATATACTAGACTTTACTATACAAGTTTTAATGCTTTCTAAACTTCTCGTAACAAATCCTAAGCTATAGGTTTAATCACTCTACACTATTAACAGAAAAAAAAGTTGATCTGAATACTTATGCTTATAAATCTGATTAATTTGCTGAACTGGTTTTTAACAAATTTTTCAAGTTTATTGACTATAAATTAAAGTAGGTTCTAAGCTTCGGTTCTAAAACTAAATAATTACTTTAAATGTTAACAAAAAAACATTGTCTACAAAAAGAAAACTGTCATTTAAGTGCTTCATATTTTGATTTAAAAAAGAAAAGAAAATAATTAAAGCTTTATTAGGTTCGGGAACAAACAATTGTAATAAGATTAACAAAAAACATATTACACTACATTACTTCAATTAAAAATACAAAGTACAGTTGTTATATTTTTAAAACCATATTAAAGTATGAAAGTCGAAAAACTTTAAGGGTTGTTTGTTCTTCTGAATTAAAAATAGATTTTAAAGTTGAATTTTTTTTCTAAACCTTTAAGTATTATTTAAGCTAAAGAAACTTTATCATTTTAAAAATTCAGTTTTGATTTTACTTTCATTTTGCGTTATTAGATTAACCTAAATGAAAAATTAATAAAGTTCAAAATTTTTAAACAAAAACCACTACGTCACATATTGTCAAGTTCATTTCAACTTTACGTCACGAAACCGTTTGATTTTCTTGTGACGTCATAAAAGACCGACGATTTTAGTTTTAGCTTTTAATGGAGGTCAGCTGAATGAAAATGTTAAATAGAGGCCATTTAGGATGAAAAAATGCAGATTATTTTTAATAATTCACAAGTAAATTGACACAAATGCAGTGATAGCCGCTTTGTTTCCAGTAAACGGATTTTCGTGCACTTTTTTTTTTCTTCTATTATTTTTTTCTTTTTTTTCTTTCTTATTTGCTAAACAAACCTGCTTCGATTCCCTTTTTAAAAAGAGTTTTAAGTACAGTAAATTTAGATTTATTTTCGCTTATTGTTTTTTTATAAGGTAGATGTTTTTTTTTTTTAATGCTTTTGTTGTGGCCTCGTATAAAACTAAATAACTTGAAGTTCACTACATGTATTATACTTGTAGTTACCTTAAGAAAGCGTCAGTTTTTGTTCTAGAGGTAGTTTTTTTATATCCAAAAATTATTATGCAAAATTTTACCAGCAAAAAAAAATGTGCCATATTTGTTAACTTCAGTAATATGTATGCATTAATCGAAAAAGAAACTTTTGTTAAACACTAAAACACCACTCAAGCGTTGGCATTATATAACTCAATAAATTATTAAATGTTGGTTTTAGTATTGCTTTTAGAATATCACGTGGTGTGCAGTCAAAACAAAGGCAAAAAGTAGAAAAAAGTTGCAGGCATAAAAGTTTAATGTAATCTTTCCAAAAGAAGCTTTGAAATGTATTTCGCTTTTTTTCGTTTTCCTGTGAAAGTTTCCTCACTTTGACAGCTAATTTGTTTTAAAGGGCTAGTTAAGCGGAAATAAACTTTTATGGAGGACTTATGTTGTTACAGTTAGTTTTGCAATACCTTAAGTTGCTACTGTTAAGTTTGTTTTTAAGTTTCTTTGTAGGTAAAGGTATACAATGTATTTACCTCGAGTTTTACATAGATATATTTATTGTAACTTACTAATTAACAGCATTTAAAGTAAACGGAAGAAGGTTAGCCGCAAGTTTTTATCAAGATCTTTCGTTTGGTTTTTGTTGCAGAATAGGAAATGAACTGTAGTTTAATTTAACTTCATATGAAATAAAGTTAATCTCTAAGTTAAACAATAATGCAAAAAAGTTAAACTTTTTTTCGTTCGTTTAATGTCGTAATAGTTTGAAAAAGTATATACACGTAGTTTGTTTATGTTGAATATTTTATAGTTTTCATTATCATTAAATAAAAGTGTTATCATTAGCTTAAATCCTAAACTTAGTACAGTTTTTAAACTGTTTGTGTTATCTTTTCTTTTTCTTATGATTTATGTGTACATAAATACCAACTACCAAATAATAAATTGCTTTATAACTTTAATTTCTTTTAGTTAAAAGGGATGTAACTTTTTTTAGGTTTTAATTTAAAACCCTTAAAATGAAATCAAACTGTTACAATGTTTGTTTAACTCTTATGGCATTGTCAAAGAATTAAACTATAATAAGCTCTAAATTGCATGTTCAGATTATTTTGTTTAGAGTTTAAGTCTTGATTAAGATTTTAGTATTTTCTTAAGTATAAACACATTAAAGTTTGACGATAGCTAAGTATTTTTTTTGGTTTTAAATAAATACTTTTTATCTAGAAAACAATCTATGCAAAAATTCGAAGCCAGTAATTATAAGTTTTAATTAGATATATAACAACGTAAAACAAACTAAAGAATTTAGGCGACATTAGCTTTTTTTTTTAATTTATATAAAAGAATGAATTTTTAACTAGTACTGTTATAATTCAATTTTTCAACTCATTATGTTTTATTGGAAGTTAGTAAAGATATTTGACTAGTGTAAATCTTATTATCTTAAGTTAATCAAATAAACCATTAAAACTTAAGACTTTAAACAAATAAATATATAATTAAATACATAATATGCGCACACCGTCAGAATAATTAAAATATTTAAATAACATACCCGTTTTAATCAGAACCTGAACAGAAGAAGAGAACGAAGAAAGGTCACATTGTGACGTAATAGTCATATTAACAAGATACTTCACACTCTTGCCACCGCGCATGCAAACACGAAAAGTTTCTTTTTGAATAACTTTTCTTTGCAGGTTGGAAAAATTGCAGAACAGCTTCCAGCAATTTTTCACGTTTAGTCTGGCTTTTTAGTTTTAAAGTTATTTGTTAAACATGTTTAAAAAACATTTGCATGCTGTAATAACTGAACATAGTTTTGCACGTACTTAATCTTAGTTTTTTGCAAGCTAATTTGAAAACAGTGTTTGAAAATAACAATTTATGCCTCACTTAGTGTTAAGACATTTTTTGTTCAAAATATAGAAGTGAGTTTTTACTAACAATATTTTAATAAAATAGACTGTCTAAGACTTAACATAATGTATTCATAAGAAATTTATTTTAAATTTTATCTCAATATTTTTTTATGAAACTAATCTGGTTTTTGAATAAAAATAAAATATACTGACTATAAAGTATAAACTCTTTTGAGTAACTGTAGCATTTTAAGGTTTATTTTAATTTTTATTTAACAGTTTTTTCCAAAAAAAAATTCATGCTTTTTTTTTAAACTATATTAAAGTTTAAATAATAAAATATAAATAATAAAATCTAAATAATAAAATATTAATATTTTTGTACTCTGTTAAACATTGTGTTTATTTTATTTTCTTTAATAGAGTAGATACTAGTTCTATTAGAGTAACATGTATAAGAGTTTTCTTTTTATTAATTGTAGCTGTATTCTTAACTTTTTGAGTAACAACAATGAAAAGGGACACTTCAACGTGGTTTTTGTCAATAAATCGATGCTCGTTTCTTGTGTATTTATCATTCCAATACGTTGCTTCACTAACGTTAGTTTTCATTTCATCTGTTAACTTAAAAGTTTTTATAAGCTTTTAACAGAATATCAAGCTTCAACACTTATCAACTAGTGTATGTTTTTTTTTACAGCTGTTACTTCAGGAAATACAATATTCAAAAATAACCTTCTTTCAAAAAACTATAACACTTTTTTTCTGATCTTTGTCACTTATATTTTCAAAAACAGTTTTTTTTTCTGGTCTTATATCATTCAAATTAAAAAAAAATATCTAAAAATAATATTGTTGTTTCAACCTCAGGTTCGAAGGTGACGTCACGAGCTTGAACGACGACAAGAACCACCCGTCCACCCCGCTCAAGGAGAAACTGGACTGCTTGCTGGACGACGTCGGCTACGACATCCGGCTGAGGCCGAACTTCGGAGGTGACGGCTGTTTGTATTTTAAAAAAGTGAAATTGTTTTTTTTAACAACTTACAAGCAGTGTTTGGAAATAACAAGTTGTACAGGACTGCAATTGTTTTTTTTTTTACTCTTTTTAGTTCACAAAACCTAAACAGTTTTTTTTTCATCGAAATCTATTTTTTTTATGTTTCTTTATCATTATTTGTTATTTTCTAACCAGGCGTAAATGCCTGATTATGCTTTAATCTTTTAAATTAAACCAGTTGGTAATAAAGAGTTTGATTATTCAATTATTAAGCCTCCAAGAAAAACTTTTGGTACTTTTTGAAAAGTTTAAAGTTTTTGTAAGAATGTTATTAAAGACTTTCAGCCATAAAAAAATTAAAAAGCTGAAAATGTTATTAATAATTCAAAAGCGGCTGTGTACATGTTGGATTAACTCGATGTGTAACAGTTGAACAATTCGGTTTTAAACTGAAATAAAAGATGAAGCTCTAATAAACATACAAATTAGCCAAACACTCAGGCATAACTTTTTCTTTATATAGCTACAAATCATTTCAGGTATAAAATAAAAAAAATTAAAGCAAAGTTATTGATTTTTTTTTATAAAATGAATAAAATGAATACTGTGCAACATCATACTATTTAACAGAAATAAATATTTGTTATCTATAACTCTATAAAAACCATTCTTTCGTCTTTACGTTATAAACCACCACTACTCGATGGCCGGTAAAAATACTTCACTTTACCCGATTAACATCCAATCGAATAGCGATTTAATGTCAATAATTCTCATCAAGGCTAAACTTTTTTGTGTGACCGAAAAGTTTTAAGCTGTCCGAACGCCGACTTGAACGGAGAACTGCTGCATTATATCGACTCTGCATGCGCCATTGTGAATAATAGATACATTTTTGCATCGAATTGAAACATCGCGCATGAATTAATTATCGCTTTAATGACCTGTCTCCATAACGACTTCTGTGCGCCAAAAAGTTTTTTCATTGTACCTTTTATGTTTTTCCTTTTGAGTTGGTGATTTATGGCCTTTGTTGCTTCATGCTTTATCATGTGTTTTAGTTTTTTTTTCAAAGGTGTTGGTAATGATTGTTTTAGTTCGCATGTACATGAGAAACTAGAGGTTAAAATCATAATAAGTAAAAGACGTTTTTTCATGAAATTGATTAATTTAAATTTTTACACTGAAAAATGTTGACAATGGCTTTTTGAGAAAACTTTTAATAGTTTTGTGTAAAAATATACACAACAAAATAAATAAACAGATATATTTTAATGCGTTTATAAACGGTGCAGTCGCGAAAAAAACTTTTAAAAAAGACTTTGCCTCTTTTTTGAATTTAGATAATTTTTTTTAAATTCAAATAGAGCTCATCTTTTTTAAACTTTAAACTGTTCATAACTTCTGTGTAAAAAAGCTTTAGGGTTAAACTTTTTTTATGCAAAAAATAAACACGTAAATAGATTTGTTTTAATGCGTTTATATACGGTATTGTCGTGAAAAGTTTTTCAGCATTTGTTTCTTTTTGGTATGGAAACAAATTTAAGTACATTTGCACGCATGCAAAGCCTCATTTGAAGGCAAAAGAACAAAAGGTCACGACACGCGTTATATTATCTGCTGAAAAAGTTTAAACAAGTTTGCAAACCGCAGAAAACATTCGTCGAAGCACTTTAAGCGCGCAACCCGCTTTATTCCAAGTTACACGCTCAAATATTGTAAAATCGATTCGTGACTCCACCTTTGCGCAGCCGAGAAAGTCAGCAAATTTACACTTTGAAATCACATTCCAAACTTTTTCCTTTACTTTAATGTCATAACTCTTATCGATTTTGCGAATTGATTCACCTCAGCCGCGACCTTCTAACACTGTGTAAAAAATAAAAAGCTATATAAAAAAGTGAAAAGTGTTTTTTTTCATCCAAGATGTGTTTTTATTCTGCCAAGTTGCTTTTTAATGAAGGCATTTGGCTGAACTCGGCTTTTGCGGTTTTGTTACGTCTGCAACTTAAATTTGTACTTTCGATGCAGACTGAAGTTTTAAAACAAAATTTGCTCACAGTCATTTTTATAGTTTTATATTCTTTAAGTACTTGAAGTAGAAAATAAATTTTTATAATTTTTTAAAGTATATAACATAACGAACAAAATCATAAAAGCATCTGAACTATTTTTGTGGTTAGAATATTTGTTTAAAATTTATATATTTCAATTTAATATATATAAATAAATATATATATATAAACTAACCGTATTGTTTTTGCTTTAATTCTGATTAAATTCCTGGAAAACTTTATTTCAAAAAAAGCTTGTGTTTATAGGCGAACCAGTGATAGTTGGTGTCAGAATCAGGGTGATTTCAATTGACAGGGTATCTGAGGTTGACATGGTGAGATTTGTTTAGTCGAATGAAAACACGTCAAGTTTTAATTTATCAAAATAGTTTCGTATTTCCGTCACAAATAATTCATGATTTTGTTTCGAAAAAAGCATTTTGTGTTTTAAAAAACTTTGTTTACTATTTTGTTTCTTAAAAAGTAAGAAAAAAAAAAATAAATGTTTTATTATTTAAGTAGCTTTAAATTTATTAAGCTGACAATATAAAATAATTAAATTTAAAATAAATTCTATAAAAGTTATACTGCTAAAGTTACCTACAAAAAAACTTTTTCAATTATAATTCTAGGACTACACTTTGACATTTGACTTGCAACAATCTTGGAAAGATGACAGATTGGTGATAGGTAAAGGAAAGATCGGTAAAGATAAGTACGGAAACGACAACACGAATGTTACATTGGACGGTAGAACTATCAACCAAATATGGGTAAGTTGATAACATTAGTATTTTAATAGTTCAACTATTTGAAGTAGCTCTTTTAATTGGTTTAGTCATAAAAAATAAGTTTAACGTTATCTCAATGAAACATTTTTAGTTGTTAACGAATTTTGGTTTAATCAAATAATATTTTGTACTTTTGTTATAAAAAAGATCTGTAAGAATTAAAACTGTTCTTAACTGGTATCTTAATATATTATGTTTTAAGTGTTGCCGGAGTACAATAAGCCTTATAAAACTAAGCAATTTTTTCTAATAATCCTAGTTATGTTTCTTTATTAAATTTAATAATAATTTTAATACTAATATATGTTTAAAAACATTTTGATTAGTTTATAGTTTATTATAACTGTCTTGGACAAGACGTTAAACTGTATCTAAGTGGCTTAAAAATTGTTAACCTAAAGGTTTTTTATTAATTGAAGCACTTTATTTTTTCTTTTTAACAAATATGAGTGTTCCAGTAACTAAATTTAAAAAAGTATTAGTTGAACTTTTATAATAATTAATAAAAATTAAGTAAATTAAACGTTTTGCTTTTTATTTTTTGTTCTAAAACTCTAAATTGTTTCGAAGAATTTCACTTGTTAAACATATTTTTTAGTAACAATATTTTATATAATATTAATAACTGTTCTATCAGTTTTAAAAATTATTAAGAAACAAACTTAAACTATCTTAAAGTGTTATTAATGTGACAGATATAGTTATAAACAATTACTTTATAAAGTATGATGTTTTTTTTTTAATTTGACTACCGTAATTGTTTTTTTAACTCTAAATTTTACTGATTGTTTGCTTAAGTATTTCGATGTTGTTTCAAAATATAAGGTGTATATTGGATAATTTGTGCCTAAAACCTATTATTTGGAGTTATTTTGAACAAAAATATTTTTCTAACGTTATGATGTTATGACACTAATAAACTTATTTTCACATTTATTTTTCATTTAAAAAAAGTTAATGTATAAAAAATAAAATAAAAAACTCTTTAAAAGAAGGTTATTTATCGTTAACTGTTTTAAAAGTTAATTAAAAATGTCTCTTACTTTAAAAACTTAAATATGCATTTTAATCTGTACTGAAATTAGAATACATGCGTCAATAAAGTTTGTAAACTCAAACAATTTAAAAACCGCAGGTGCCTGACACCTATTTTCTGAATGATAAGAAATCTTACATTCACACTGTCACCAAGAAAAACAGAAGGCTCATTATGAGGGATGATGGTACCATCTTCTACGGAATGCGGTCAGTTTTAATTTGCATTAAAATACGTATCCATATAGAATTTGATTTTGTATTAAATGTTTAAAGTATATTAAAGTAAACTAAAAAACAACTATTGCTTTAAGAAACGTATAATTATCTATAAAAAATTTCCTTTATAAGTAAAATTTTTCCAATGGTTGTTTTTTGATACAATAATTCAGTGCTAAGTATGCTAAGTGATACAATCAAGATATTTAAGCAATTTATTAGCATATATCAAAACTTTTTCCATTAATATAAGCAAAAATATGTATTTCTATACTTATTAATTTTCTTTTTGTTAACATTAGTTAGTTAGTAGCTTGTATTCCCTTTGTTATTTATATCAAATAGGTATTAGTTTGTAATACACTATCAAAATATAACAATAATTCTTTTAACTGTAAACTTTTTGAAACGTAAGGTAATAATTTTTTTTAACTTTGAATACTTTCCCTTTTTTCTCTTTTATATTGTCCAATTAATCAATAGTAGTTTGCATCAATACATTTTTATTAATAAATTAAACTTCATGTGGTAGAGAATGAAATGTAGAACCTAATAATTAGTTTATTTAAAGCGCATTAAAATGAAAACTTATCTTAAAGTTATAGTTTTCGTAATATTGCTATTAAGTTATAGAAGGTTGTTGTCAATTAATTATTAACATATTTGTTAAAACCAAAACATATAACATTAACATATTTTTTAAAGTTATTTTAAAATTATCATAATGTTCTATTAATATGGAAGTTCACCTAACTCAAAAAAGTAAAAACTGAAATTTAAAAAAAAGTTATAAAAAAAGTACAACTTTTAAATTTAAGTTTAAAAACGTGAAATAATTCTGAAAACATTTAAACAAGATTTTACATTATGTAAACATGTAAAACATTATTGAACTTGAGGTAAGTAACAGACTTACAAAACAGTAATTGAATTTGACAAAGCAAATAAAAATCTGTTTTACTTGTAGTTACTTACGCTTTTTAGTATTATTTTACATTGCATATTAAATATAACTTTGTTTTATGAGGAATACTGCAATTTCTTTTTGCCAATAAAGTTAAAAGTTTGATCTTAGTAGCATTTATTTGTATAACAAAATTGATTTTATAAATCAAAATATTTTTAAATGAATTTTCAAATCGTTATGCTTAACAAAGTTAAAATTGTTTTAAAGTTTTCTTCAACAAATTAACATTTTTTAAGTTTAACGAGCATAAAAACAGTAGATTAGTTAACTTACTTAGAATAAACTTTGTTATGACTTAGTAAATAATTGTTTTCCAACAAAAAATTACATAAAAACAAATGCTTTTTTAAAGTTTTTAAAGATATTCTTAAAAAAAACATCTACAACATAAAAATAATAAAAATTAGTTTGATTAAAATATGTTATTGGTCATCTGTTAAACCGTCACTTTAAATATGGTTAAATTCTAATGAAATAGTAACAAGTATTAGTAAAACAACCGAAAGCAGATCTAGTTGTATGATAAAAATCGATAAATTTTGTCCAAAACGAGAATACTACGCTACGCATCAGCTTTGCTTGACCTGCTACTAAGCAACGAGTTTTAATTGCTAAGCAACCACTCACTACTCGATTCGAATCTCAAAGTTACATTAGTTTGAGTGGACATTTAAAAATTTGCATCAAGTAGTTGAATCGCCAAGTTAAACTAATGCTTGAAACGGTTTTAGAATGATTAATAAAGCTTGCGTTGCTTATAAACTTTTTTTTAAACGTTACTTCTATATATTGTAACATATGATATAAGTATGATTTTTATTTAAGTACTCAAAAATATGCTTAAGCTGAAAAATTTGTGCTGCAGTATAAACATATTTGATAAACCAGTTCAGTTGTTAAAAACAGTTCACACAATTTAAACTGTTTACTGAAGAAAGCGTGTTACCTGACTTGTTATTATTGTAAAGCGAAGGTCTTTAAATAGATAATAAAAACATTAAAAGTACTTATTTATACAATAGAAAAGCACTTATTAATCGACTTTAAGATCCTAAAATATAATATCAAATAAAAATTTTTAATCGTTAAGATACTTTTTTATTTCAAAAAGTAATTCAGAGCCGTACTTGTAAAATCAAATAAGCTTGTGTTTTTTATCTTCTTAACAGAAAACTAAAACACTAAACACGTTTATCACACATAATAAACAAAGCATGCTAAGATAATAATTCATTTAAAAAACGATTAAGTGTGTCATTTCTATCTAACTCAAAGGGATACTTATAATAATGAATATTATTAAACAAACAGAGTTACAACCGATCTGGCTTGCCAAATGAATTTAAAAAGGTACCCAATGGACACCCAAAATTGTAGCCTTGAAATTGAAAGCTGTAAGTTAAATTACTTCAGTAACAAAAAAAAATTTATTAATTTTAGAGAATTTTTTTTTAATTTTGTTTAGATCATTGAAATTAAAAATTTAAAAAATTAAGATTTTATTAAATGAGCAATTAGAAAAATTATTCCTATTGTAAATTCTTATGTATATTTTAACTAAAGTGTTTAAATGCGTATTATAAAAATAAGTTCTGTACATCTACTATGTTGCTTTAACTAGGCACAATATATACTTGGTTTTTAAATTGATTTATAAACTTTTTAGACAAGTTTAAACAAAAATAAGCACAACACTTACATTAAAAAGTGATATAAGTTATTTTATCGGATATATAGTCTGATTAAATCTAACGATTTGATATTAATTATGCATCACTAAGTTTGACAAAAAGGTGTCATTTATTTAATTTTGTGATTTAATAAAAGGAACTTTAATTAAATTATAGAAGCTATAGACAAATCTTATTAAAACTTAGGGGTAATATAGCACCCTTGCCTCTAAGACTAGACGCTTGTCGATATAACGTGAAACAAGATATTAATAGAATTTTTCACAAAAACTAAACCATGGCAACTATGCAACAGACGGGTACACTACCGACGACATCCAATTCGACATCGACGAAGTCGCCTCGGTCACGGGGGTGGATACCCTGAAGTTTCCGCAGTTCACAGTGGTCGACCACAACCTGCTCATCCGATACATAAAGTTCGCTACGGGTGCGTTTTAATTGACATTCTTGGTGGTGTTGCTACTAGCTTTAGTTGCAACGGTTTAGGGATGGGTGAGTTTTACAGGATCGTCGTACTGATACTTAAGACTATTATTACTGCTGTTAAATCTGGAGGTTTCTAGGTTAACTGGCAGCGACGAGGCATCATAGTAAAAGTTATCTTGAATACACAATAGTGTAATCAGTCGTTTTTCAGTCTCTACATAACTGTATAGTATATATTAATCTAAATTATAATAAGTTTAATTTACTAGGGTTGTTATAGTTGCTGGTCAGCTGCTGTTCGGATTTTTTTATATAACTATATTTCTGTGAGCGAGAACAATATTATAGCAGTAGTACACAACAAAAATTTAAATCTCTAACTACAACTAATTTTTCTAAAATCCTTAAAACTAAACCCTTACTTCTAACCCGCTTTACCCAAAATTATAATAAATAATACTTTTGTGTAATTAAAAAAAATTCAAGTTTATTTAACTAACAAAAAATAGCCGATCAAAGTTGACCAGTATCACTACAGCTGACAATAAAACTCCTTCGCAGCTTCTACAACTTCATCAAGCGTCACGCCTGGTTAACTGCGTAAAATGCGCTTAAACGTTTCATTATTTACTTTGAATAATAATTTTCAGGTCATTTGTTCACAAGTCTAAATCAAACTATTGTTGACCATTATCTTCTTAAACTATACTTATTTAAACTGATACTAGATGAAATATAACGTAAATGTACTGATAACCTTAGAAATTTATATAAGTAGTTTAAATCTTTTTTTTAATTAAAAGTAACTATAGATGGTTGTAAATGATTTTTCTTGTGTATATTTGACATAAGATTATTTTTAGCAAAGTTTAGTTTCTTACTCAACTTGTTGTATAAAAACTTTAGCTTGTAAAAAGCAAAGCCTTTTATTTAACCATAAAAATTTCAAAATGCTGAAAACAAAGTTATAATTTAGTAAAAAAAAGAAAATTTATGTTGTAATCTCTGAAAACAAATTTAACAATTACTTTACTTTATTTAATTTAAATTGACAGTAATAACAACATAATATCTAGATGGTATTGTACTTTTTTTGACTTAAGCCTTTTTATAATAAATTTATAATTACAAAATAAAAATTTCATGAAGCATTATTTTTTTGCAAAGTACAAGCATTTATCAACAACAAAAATAATACATAAAATAATAAATTGCTAAAGGAAGTACATTAACGTCACTTTAATTAATGTACATGAATCTTTGTTGACATGGTTGGTAGTTTAAAAATAATCAATAAATTATTGAGCTTTTAAAAACTATCTTTCAACTCTAACGTCAAATGACTAATTTACGTATACCTTAATTTACGTAAAATTTAATTTACAACAACTTATTTATAATACTTTATCGACTGTAATAAAACACTGTTAAAGTATTTAACTACAGAGTTAAGTTTGGATGTAATCAATTAGAATTAAAAAAATGCATCTAAATTTAAAAGTCTAATATAGGAAATCTAATTGAAAACTATAATGTACTTATTGACTTTTATTTAAACTTTTAATCCTTTATAAAATTATTTGATATGGTTATTCGACTATAAAACCACCATAGATTTTACTTTAGCGCTTTTTAATCATTTTATATAACTAGTATTCCATTAGTGGAAATATCACAAGAAATAAATTTAATGCTTGCACTTTTGAAGTGAATTATTCATTGAAATAATATTTTCACCTCTTAAAATTACTTTATATAGCTACAAAAAAATTTTTTTTCTCAAATTTTATTGATTTTATAATTATCAACCATCAAAACAAATAAAGTCTCTCGGGTATGAAGCTACTCAGTAGTTCTTCTCTAGTTTTATTCCAATTTAAAGTAAGAATGCCTTATCTTTACACTTCTACTTTAGGTTAATTTTTAAAATAATTCCTTATAAAAATTACGCAAAGTCTTCTTTTACTTACATCTTGATATATATCTTTAAAACTTAATTTTATTTAAAAAGAAATTTATTTATTACTAAACAAAATTTGTTCACTATTAATACGAGCATGTTTGTACTTGGAATAGAAAGTTAATACTATCTAAACAATATTTTGTTTTAAATCACGCGATTTGTTTGGCATAGAGCAAATCTGTTGTGTACAAGCTTACTTTCTTGAATTAAAATAATATGCTAAACCTTTTTATCTTTTATAACAAACATAGTAGTATAAAACCGTTTTTGAAAATAAATGTATATTCTCCGTTTTAACACTCTTGCTAGCTATTGTAGTAATACAAAGATCTGATACTACTTACTTTTATTTATATATGTTTAAAATGTATCGTAAGTTTGTTTTTGAACATTGTTGTTTTTCAACTTCAAAAAAAAATCAATATTCAAGTAGTTCAAAATGATTCTATGCTTTAGTTTGTTATAAAGTAATTAATTTTTCAACATTTTTTTTTACAAATTTAGTAACATAATAAAATGTTTTACGGACTTACTGTAAAAACAAAAAGCTTTTACTTCAATTAAGTACTTAAACATTTACTAAAACTAGAATGATAAAGCGGGCAAATATTAAAATAGTACTGTTTTTAAACTATATTTATGATTAGTACATGAATGTACTACAGTTACTATATTGATAAACAACAGTGTTTTAAATATAACTAACATTTATGTAGTTATACTTTTAAACTTAGTTTTCATAAAAAAATTAAAATATTTATTTTGTATTTATTTCAATATAAGTTGTACTAAGTGTCAAATTGTTACAAAAGACAAAAATTTCACTGTATGTAAAAAAGTCTATACCAACTTACAAAAAGGTAATGTAAAAGTACTAATAATACTAAAAAGTTATACTTAAAAACTTCACGTTTAATTAAAAGATATGCTGCTTGATAAATCAAAATTAAGCTCACAGGCATTTATCAAAAAATATAACAAACATGCAACAGCTGTAATAAAACTAACAAACATAGTTAACACATGTATACAATTTTAACAAGTTCTTACCAAAGGGTGTCTTTAACAAATGTTCTTATTTTTATTCTGACAAATGTGACAAACTTATTTAACTGCTTCATAACAAACCACATAACTTCATTATCGTTTTAATAATCCATAGTCGCAACCTCAGTTTTTTATTGTATGAAAAGTATAATTATAAATATATAATTCATAAATAAACAACTAAAAATTAATCAATTCAAACAGGTTCGTACCACAGGGTGTCGCTGTCGTTTTCACTGAAGCGGAACTTGGGTTTCTTCTTGCTGCAAACGTACGTTCCGTGCGCCCTCATCACAGTACTCAGCTGGGTGTCCTTCTGGATCGACTTCCAAGCCACCGCCGCCAGAATCGCTCTCGGTTCGTTTATGTACTTTTTTTTGATTTAAAAGGTTTTTTGCTAAGTTGTGTTTTTGACTTTTTTTTTTTGCTTGAGCTGGAAAAAGTTGAACGGGTAGGTATTTTAAAAGAAAGCTTTTTTTTTTCATCTTTTAGATCTGGTGTTTTGTTTAGTAAGGGTAAAGTTTGAACATGTTGAAATTGTTTGATATAAATAAATCAGGGTGAGATTTAAGTGGGCAGTTTAAGTGGTTTATAAATTTGTGAACTTTAGTGCACTGTTAAGTGATAGACTATAGATTTTATAGTTAAACCAGTGACTGTTCATTATGCGTTAAAAATAAATAAAAATTTTTTGTTACTTTCAGAGTAAAAGGTATAATTTACTACAAAACGACACGTATAACTTAAAAAATAAGGTGTACACAAAAAAACACCACCACAATATTATACTCAGTATTTTTTTCGAGCAAGCAAATAAAGATAATATACAAAAAAAAAAAACTTTCATTTTTCACAGGCATAACCACGGTGCTCACCATAACCACCATCAGCACCAACGTGCGCCAGTCCCTGCCCAAGATCCCCGACATCAAGGCGATCGACGTGTACCTGATCATCTGCTTCGTGTTCATATTCATGGGCCTCGTGGAGTACACCGCCGTCAACTTCTTCCACCAGAGGAACATCGCCCGCGCCGCCGAGAAGAAGCTCATAAAGTCACTCAAGCTGGTCATCAAAGTGAGGATGTTTTGTATTTTTTAGCAGATCCTTAACTAGATTGGTGGATATAGTTATTTTGAGAATAGATATATGCTAAAGCTATTTTAAAGATGGGAAAATAAGTTTAAATTAAACATAAGAGACTAAATAATTTTTTTAGAAGTACTTTTACTCATTACTGCTGTTTTGATTATTTTTAGCTATTTGTTCTAGTAAATTTTAATGCTTTAAATACGTACTTAATAATTGTATTCTTAATTAAAAAATGATAACAGGCAGTATCTTCCATTTATATTTTTCGTTATACCATCTGTAGTAAAAAAAAAATTTAAGTTCAACATGACAAAATAAAACTTTACAAAACCTTTAACAAATGTTCAAAAATTTTCAGAGCGAGCGAAACGCGAAGAAGCAGAACTACACGACGAGGTTCAGGGAGGAGGAGCAGGGGGAGGTGCTGATCAAGGAGGTGAACGGAGGAAGCGGCTGGAGGGAAGGTGAGAGGAGGGGCAACCGGAGAAGCGGAAATAAGAAGGTTGGGACTTTTATTCTTAAAAGAAATTACAAAATGTTTAGCAGATAGTTTACTTCTAACGGGTCGTTTAAGCTATCAATGATCTATTACAAACATTTTTTTTAACAAAAATCAAAAAACATTATGGAATATTTTTTTTACTACTTTATTTTTTTAGTTAAAATCTTTAATAACTCTGTAGATATCAATGAAAATACTTTGAAATATTAAGTATACAGCTAAGCTTACAGGTAATTGTCAATATAGCATGGAGTAACATTTAATAAGTATTTTGAAAATAGTTAAGTGTTTACATCTTTTATCAGAAGCTAATGAGTAGTTTGAAAACAGTACTGTTCGAAAAAACTAACAATATTTAAAAAAAGTATTTTTTGTGTAACTAGCTAACTTAATTAAATACAACTAAAGATTTTAAATTTCAAATAATATTCTAGACTAGTTATAATACTGTTCTTGTTTTTAGGTTGCAAAACCTACACTTTATTTATTCAAAAAAAAAAACAGTTAAAAGTAATCAATACTTCACAACCCATTACCATAAGCAATATAATTAAAAAAACCATAAATATTAAAAAAAATTCCTACGTTCCAATCAATATCTAGTTACCTTAAGTTTTTTTTTATTATTATTATATAAGCTTTACCATCTGTTAAACATATAAAGTGTACATTTGACTCACAAAATTAATCCTTAACCTAATAGACATAAAGACAAAATATTAGAAACATTTTTTATTTTTTAACCTCAATTTCCTTACTACCACACTCTTACTTCTTATGTTTAGCTTTAAAAACATTAATATTAATCTTACTGTATCCTAAAACTTATACTTTATCTAAAACCCGTCCTTTAAAAGTTTTTTTTTTATTGTTTACAACTTCTGATAAAACAGCATATGTTTATACAGTCGGATCGAAGCAGACCGAAGCTTAATGGAGGCGAAATAATAGCAGGAGTCAACAGGCAACCGAAGACTGTCAAGTGGAGAGTCATGAAGTTTCTATCGTCGTTCAAAATCGCCCAAACTGTTGACATTGCGTCGATCGACCGTTATTCGAGGTTCGTTTAAATATAAAGTTAAATAAGTTTTACATTTTTTTGATTTATAGGCTAAAAAAAATGTAAGAGCTTAAATTTTGTACATTTATTTTTTTTATGAATTTTGAAGTATTTAGCTAATGAAAGTTAAAATCAAACTGTAATTTTGTTGTATAAAATAGTATTTACGTAGTAATTTATCAATTTACTTAAACAATAAATTCTCAAACTTTATGAAAATTGGGCTTAAACTTTAATACTTAGTTTTGACAGAAAAATTGATAATTTAATGTCCATAAACAATCTTCGAGTCAATAAACTATATTTTAAGAAAAAAAAGATTCTACATTGAGATACATTACTTTAAGTAATAGGCTAACACTTTTTTAATGTACTCAGTTTTGAGACAAGCTAAAATCAATAAGGATTTATAAATTAAAGCTTTCAGTAGAAACTACAGTTTTACTTTTTTTTTTGTTTAAATAATTTGTTACAGGTTTCTCTTTCCGCTATCATTTTTTGTGTTCAACTGCTACTACTGGACGTATTACAAGTTTTTCTGAATAAGAAACACCTAAATTTATGAAAAGATTTATGAAAAAAAGAGTATTGGCGAAATATATGTGAGACGAAAAGTTAGAAGCCCAAAGAAACTTTGTGATTTTGTTTGCTGTAGTTTTTAAGAATAAAGCTTATTTATAACTTAACTAATTCTTATTTATTATAAAGTAAATATTTTTAAACAACGTCTTTAATTCAATTAAAATAAAGTATATGATTTTTGTGTACGAAAATAAGTATTATGAGTCATTTATAGAATTTTTAAGTACTTATAGTTAAGAAAAATAAAATGTATATTTTACTCAAAAGCTTAAATTAAAAATTTTATTAAACAAATCTACATCAAATAAATTTATACGATTAAAATGCGTCAATAAACGTTGGATAAATCATATTCCTTTTTTTTATAAAAAATTCAAACTCAATAATTTAAGGTAACTAAGTACTTTTTTTAATATCTATAAAACTTATAAATCAATAACAACAATAAATATACATTAGTTTTCTATTTTTATTCGTTTGCCTTTAAACTTTTTTTGATTTAGAAAAAAAGTCAAGTACTTTAACTTTACATCTCGATAACATCTAAGCTTTTCATTTTAATCAAGTTCTTTATTTACAAATTTAAACAAGCCGATTTTTTTAATAAATTAACACAATAGTTAATATTGTATATTTACTTTGTGAAACACAAGTTATTAAAATTGTACGAAGCTTTAACTTCTTAAATTTATGTAAAAAAAGTAAAGTTTCGGTTAAAAGTGATTAAGAATTTATTTTGCTGTTTTTTATATTATTTGCTGGCAGGTTTTTTATGAATTGTCTTTTTAAACTGTTTTAAACTAGTTAAAAGATCAAATCAACATTGTAAAGGAGTTCGTCTGCATTTGTAACTATTAATATTAAATTTACTTAAACAGATAATTTTAAATATCCATTAGCTATGGTTTAAAGAAAATTAATACGTGATTTATCTGTATGAAAAAATATATAATAAAAGCCATAGATCAGTCCGGCCAAATGCGGTTCTAAAAGCAAAACTCCGGAAATCAATTTTTACCTACAAACTATAGTAAAAGCTTGCTTTGTCAATTACGCTAAAGTAAATGTTTAGCAAATTTTTTCATAAAAATTTGGCAACTCTTCGCAGCAGAGAATACTTACCACAGTTTGATTCGATAGACTGATAGATGCGTAGTTTTGGCGCATAACGTGCAAAACAATTAAAAGTTTTACAACTTATGAAATTTAGCATTTAAAATGTCTCGTAATAGAACAACAAAGTCCTGATCAGGGCCCACCACATCAACGACCTCTAGAGCTTGTCAAAGCTTGGCTACAAACCGATAGATATTTGCAGAAGGTCCAGCAGCAATTAGCAAATCTACAACCGCAACAAATCCACAAATGCAGCAAGTAGTGCAAATAATGAACCAAGTTGTGAATGACACAGGCTATGGAAACTATGTCAGTACAGGCCTGTCACCACAAAGAATTAGCAGATTTAAACATTTCTACGCAGACGAATCAATGGTCGGAGAAAGGTGCATCATTTGTCTTGGCAATTTAAAGATCAGAATGGAAATGGTCCGTCTGGACTGTCATGTCAACCACTTTTTCTGTCAATCCTGTACGGACAAGTGGACAAGTGGTCTATGTGCAAGCACCCTTTTTTGTTTAAAAGGCAGATAATGTTGTTGCACTTCTAATTTTGTATCTAATACAATCTAAAACAGTTTATGAGAAAGTAGTTACAGTAGTATAAATCTCAAAGTTAGTACTATACCTGATAAGTCAGTAGAGCTAACTAACAATCGTATAGTTTAACTTTTAACTAGCCAAGTTTTTGTCACTGTTTATTATAAATACGTAAACTGGTAAATATTTTATATAATAGATATAATTTTTATAATTAAGACCTTAATGTATTGTATATATCAGTATTTAAATTATAATAGGTCAATGAAAGTTGGTGCCGTTAAAACTTATGTTGCCTTCCGTGCTGTAGTAAGTTGAAATGAACTAAAAGTTATCACAATCAGTGCTGCTGAATCAAACAACAAACTAATAGTTTTCAATCATGCTTGTGTAGACCAATAACTAAGAAATATTTCATAGTTACAAACAACTTAATTTATTTTTAAAAGGCGTGATTGGTAGAATCGACAAAAAAAAACTTAGTAATAGTTATATAAAGCGCTCAGATGAACGTAATTTTAGTTGATCACTAAGTAAAAACTTCTGATGGAGCTAAAATTAAAAGTTTTGATTAAAGTATAATATAACTTTATGGCTAATTTATTTGAGAAAAAAAAAGAATCTCTTGAAAAAATGTGTCTAAGTCAGACTTAGAAAAAAAAACTGCGCCATGTATTACAAATATAAAAATTAAATATTTATAAATATTATAATACATATATAAATTATCTTTTTATTTTCATTTATAAAATTTAAGTTCGGTTAACGTATAGTTCACTTCCTTTAAGTTATTAAAAGTTATGCAATAGTTTATTTATCTATTCGAATGTAAAATTGTTTTTACTGTTCAATTAAAATTATTAGATAAAATAAAAATAACACTTTTAGCAGAAAATACTGATAAAATTAAACGTAAAAATATTTCAGCGTATTACATTTTTACTTTTTTTAAAGAGGTTTCAACCTTTCAAGTATTCAAATGTTTGCTTTAAGTATTGTTTATCTCCTTTTATAAGTTGATTTAAAATTATATCTATTTTTTATTCCTATCTTACTAAACAAGTTTTTAAGTACATTTTTATACACTACAAAATTTAGTTAATTTTCGTTTAGTTTCTTTTTTTTCATTTCGTTTAACTGATTGTTTTATAACTAAAGATTAAAATTTTTAAATGTTAAAAATTTAAATATGTTAGCTCGTAATAAATTTTATAAGAATGTGGTGTACGACTCGATAACCGAAAGGAAAGGTTCCTTTGTACACCAGGTCCTTGGACCAAACGTTTTGCGCGCTTTTTTTATCGTTCAATAAACAATACTAATATATGTATTAAATATGTTATAACTTTATCTACTTTAAAACTTGTTAAAATGACTACAATCGGGTATTTTGAAATAACTAAAGGATTTCGTAAGCAAAGTTCTAAGTTACCGACATCCTTTTATAAAGTAAAATTTCAATTCATTACAAATTAAAAATTTTTGTGGATATTTTTGCAATGACTTTCAAAAAGTTCTACGTTTTAATAATAATAATTATTTTTTTTGAATAAAAAACAAAACTAGTTTAAATTTTACACGCTAAATACCTGACAACTAAATAGAAAGCATACAACTTATTTCATGTTTTTCTGCTACTGAATGTAAATGATATAAAATTATAAAAGCTTGAATTTAAAAAGGGCTTGCTTTGAACATAGTTATAACAAAACTTATGTTTAGACTTGATTTTAGCGTTAATCAACCTGATGGTAGAATAATCTGTTTTTTGCTATCGTTTAAATCAAGTTTTTAACTAGTAAAACGTTTATATAAACGTCAAAGTGCTCTCTCAAGTTAAACACGATAATTTTAAGTAGTAATTCTTTATGATACTTTTTTTTTTTTATGTATAATTGACTTTATAAGTGTCTACCACTATTGAACAGTATAATATTTTTGTTTAATTTCAGTCAGTTAGGACTTTCTAAACCGTCTGCTAAAGTTAATGGTCTTGAATAAAATTCATGATACAGAATAAATTCAAAATTGTAGAGGTTTCAGGCAGTTCAATTGAAAAAAATTAAACATACCTGTAAACATTCTGCCTCATTTTTTTGAATAACTTAATTTTTTAATTGATAGAATTATACTTTCAAACTCATTTCACTCTTATCAATGTTTGTAGACTTGTTTTAAGACTTTAAGTAAAGAAAAAGATGTTTATTGATTACGTTGATCATAATTGTCTTGATATTAAAAACTGAGAAGCTATATTTTAATCTTTTTTATTCAATTGCTATGAAGTAGTTTTTTATTTTTGTCTAGCTTCTACCTTGAAAACAACAAAATTTTAGTTCTTCTTGATTATAACCAAATTGATGGACATGATATAGAAAATTCAAGAAGTTTATATTATTTTAAAAAGCATGGTTTTTTGCTGACCAAGCAACTAAATTAGCATAAACAAAATTAAGTCAGTTCCTGTGTTGAATTGGGAGGGCATATGAAAATTAAAATTTAAAACAACTTTTCAATACCAGTACAAAACTAATCCGAAAAAATCATACTTTTACAGTCTATCTCGCAATTTTAATGATCATAATAAAGTTTTACGGCAAACTACGTCATAAAAAAACGCTCGAATTTGCATATTTTAAAAACAAAAAAAAATATTTTGAAACAAAATGCTACAAAAACAAAAAAAAACAAGTTCTCAATTGAACAAAAAACTTTTTCAAATAATCCGCTAAAATGTCAGATTACGATTATTCGGGAGACTACGGCGGAAAGGCGAAGAAAGGGCTTTCGCCTCTGATGATTGGCGGGATTATCGCTGCGGTGGTGCTGATTGGCGGAGGAGCTGCGGCCGGTCTGATGCTGTCTGGCGGTTCCGAAGCAGGTGCAAGTAACGGGACCAGAGTCGCGGGATCAAGTAGGGACAAACTATTTTATTTTTTGAAAAAAGTGTTATATTATTTTTATAGGCTTAGGTCTTTGTTTTTTAGCTTGTATTGTAAGTGTGAACTTTAAAAAGCAAGTTATAATCTAGTTGATGATGCTTTTTTGTAAGTACAGCTTTTATCTAAAAGTTTAAGTAAGTAAAATAAATAGTTGAAATAAGTTAGTTTACATAGTCTTGTTGCAAATATTTTAATTATTGCTAACATATGACTAAATCATAATTTCATAGAATAGGAAATATTGTCATTTAAAGGCGATTTAGGCTTTTATGGGATATAAATTTTTGGTGCAAAAAAGTAAATGTATTTTAAAAGAGGTAAAATAAGGAGTAAATTAACTGGTTAAGGGCCGATTTCTGATAAAGGAGAATTCTTTTGAATTTTTGCGAAGTGGGCGATTATGAAAATATGTTTTCAAAATTCTCGTTTAGTCTAGCAACTTAATTCTTAAAAATAATAATTCTTTGTTTTGTAAAACCAGCCCTTTATCATTTTAACTATTTTTCTATTTTCAGACTAAGTTATGTTACTTTTATTTACTGTAAGTACTTTTTAATGGCAATGTAGCTTCTTTTTTTTTTATCGATGCGTTTTTGTCAGTATGATTTTGTTGTGATCTAAGTTTAAATAACCTAAGCTCTATTTGGAACTAATTAAAATTAAAATGGTTATATGTTTTATTTTATTTTTCAATTACTTTTGTTAGCCTTCCATTGATGTTATGCCTATTCATTTAGAAATAAAATTTTAACTTTTTGCTTATACAAGAACGTTGAAGTTGCTTTGTTCTTTACTACCTTGCAAAGTGTTATAAAACTATATCAATAAAATAGTTTCACATTTAGAGTTCATTATTTCACTGTGATTCATGCATTATGCAATAATCACAAATTAATAAACTCTATAAAGCAAGACTGACAAGGTCATATATACTATTATTAAGTAGTATTAAATGTTAATAATGAGTAGTTATTAGATTCTAATGATACCTGAATTGTACTAACAAAACAAAACTGAAACATGAACAAAAAATTAAATTAAATTGATTTGTCAAATTAAAAAATATGCCATTAAAATTAATAATAATTGAATAATAATTATAGAAGTATTATTTAAATTATTATAAGAGTCAGATAAAAGTAATGAAAATTGTTGTTATATATGGCGTACAATAAAAGTACGACTAAGATAAAATTTCAAGCATAAATATAACAAACTTAAAATGTTTTTGTATTGATTTAATTATATAGGTGAATAAAAATGTTTATTTATAAAACACATTAACTTTTTTTTAACTATAAATGTATATTTTTTTTAGCTCGAACACCATGCGACCCGAAAGGCGACGATTGGTGAGAATTTTTTATTTATTAATGAGTGAAATAAAATTTTAACATTAATTTCTAAAGTCGCGTTTGTAATAAATCTAACAAGTTGTTTAAAGCTAGAAAAATTTTGTTGTGGTTTGTTTCCCACCACAAAGGTTTTTGTTGACAGACAAAATTATTTCATGAAAAATGACACTTTTGTTCGCACCAACTTTTTTAATTTTTCACTTTTTTCACGCACTTTTTTTTCATTAAATGTTCCGGATCAATAATAGTTTAGTGGTTTTAATAATTCATAATCAAAATAATTACTTTCTCCTTTTTAATGTAACATACTTCAACTGAAACTTTATTTAACTTAGATGGATTTTAAAGTGAACAAGACACCACTTTTTTTAAAGCTATTTTAACATTTATAATACGGGAAAAATAAACATTTTTTTATATTTAGAAGCAAAGCTATGACATATTTATTTTAATGTAGCTAGCCGCTCAAAAACGGACGCTTTTATGTTTATCCAAACCGGTTTTACATATTTTTCTAAACAGTTGCATTCGAACCCCGGATGGGAACATTGACTTGAGAAGGAGTCCGATTGAAACAGTGCCCAGATTCAAACTTAATGCGGATGGTTATTTGTTTGTAATAGTTTTTAAAAACTTCTAGATATGGTTGGTACAGGTTGTTTATTTTACGATGACAACTTTCTACTAATTATTTTGTTTGTGTTTTCATTATCAAAAGTTTACGATATTCTAAAGTCACTTATTTATAGTTCTTACATTGTCTATAATTAAAATAGAACTTGATTTTTTATTATAATTGTTTTTATTGCGTATTATTATCAAAAATTTGTTGTTTAAATTTTTTAGATTCAACCGCTGTTTTAAGTAGGTAGCATTTTTAGTTTGTACACATATTTTTTCATAGTATTTTTTTTTTTCTACCTTAGTTGAGCTAACAAAATAAAATTGAAAATTGAAATAACGGAAGAAAAATTAAAAAACACTTTAACATTAAAAAAAACTGTCGTCTGTCACTACATTTTCAGTTAATTGCAACATTTATTAATTCTTTTTTTTACCAACAGACAGCGTATATTACTATGACCCCTGTTACGTGTTTCCTCTCAACAAATTCCCAAACAGCTTCAACCCCAAAGACGTCATAGTTTGTTTTTTTGTTTGTTTGTATACATTATTTATTTTTCTATAAATTTCTACTGGCATTTTTTCTTAACATATATTTATTAAAGCCCTAACGTAGTCATAGTTTGTTTCCTGTTTACTGTGTTTCATAATAATATTTTGCCTAGGCTGAATTAGTTTAGAAAATATTATTTGATAAAGTTATTTTCATTAAAGGTTATCAGTTAGAACTCCAAAAAACGTAATTTTCAGTTTTTTTTTCGTACATTTTTTAAACAGTGCTAGCTTTAGCAAAAAGAATAAGTGTGTTTGAAAACTAAGTAGATTTTAAAATATATTTTTTTTGTTTACTCAATTTTCAAATACTGCTGCAGTTTTAGTGTTTTAAGAAGAATTTTACTTGTGACTATACCTATGTGTATACTTTTTATTCTTTAGTTTTTAGAATTATAATTTTACGTAGTAAAAATAGTTATGAAATGCAAATATATATTAGCAGATTTTAAAAAATTAGAAAACAAAAGCATTTAAACTCTTATAATCTTATAGACTATGCTTTTAGTTTGGTTACTTAAAGTATGAATTTATACAGTTCAATAAAAAGGATGAAAAAGTTTGATTAAATGTTTCAAACAATTTAGTTAGTACCCGTGAACTAAAAAGAATATTTAAATGATTAATCAAATAAATAAAAAAAATAAAGATAAAACTAAGCCCATTAAACTTTTACTTGGAAATTAACTTATAAGATAAGTAAACAAAAGTATACATTAGTATTAAGACTTAACTTTGGTTTCAAACAGTTAAGTTTGAATGCCACTGGTAACAAATCAATAAAGTGGTATAAAAAACTGAGCGTCCATCTTAAACAGATACGAAACAGAAAAACATAACATTGGTAACACAAAGTAAAAAATTCTAAAAATAAACAAAAGTAATTTTGTCAACAGTTACTCTTAATCACCACTAGTGGTGAAAATTAAATGGTAAAATAAGTGAGCAGAAACTTACTTGTTTGACCATGAAAAATTGCCGAGCAAGCAAAATATTCGGAACTTTTTAACTTATCAGAGTAACTTTTTTTTTTCACAAACAGGTTTCGGTGGCGGCCAGAGACGGTAAGAGGCCGCTGGGGAGGAAGGCCATCAGGAAAATAGAAATCCACAAAAAGTACGGTCTGGTGCTGATGTACGATGGGTATGATAGGGAGCAGGGGTTCAAACTGAAGCACACTGCCAACATCAGGTGTTTACTACAACTAAAAAGAACAAATTTATCTAACATTAATTATCTAATTAAATTAAATAATTACACACCTCCAGCGTAAGGTCGCTTGGCAAATATTTTTTAGTTTAACAATATCAATTTTGAACCATTGTACTTTGTATTATGTACTTCAACTTTTTTTTTCACAAACGGTCTAAACCGCTGTTGTTGACATTACGAATATTGTATGTTTTCATGTATTCACAATTTACGTCAGAATTGTGTGCAACGACAAGTTGAAGGAAGACAAGTTTGAGAGGTACAGCGCGATGGATCGGGAGTTTTTGAACGTGGAGTGGACCAGGGTAAGCTCTCATAGTATATTTATTTGCTAATGTATATATTGACACCTTAATTTTGGTGCACGACTATTCAAATTCGGACAACTTAAATTCCGACAATTCAAATTCTTAATAAAATATTGAAACGACTAAAAATAAAAAAGTAATGTATATTTGTCTGAAATAAAAACTTCATATTTAAATCATATTAATTTCTACAGGCCATTTTTCTTTTTGAAAAACATTAAATAAATTTTGAGATATGGCTTATATAAAGTAAAAAACATAGTTATTTTTATAAATTTTGAAATACTTTGAAAAATATTTTGGATTTTGAAAAAAGAGTGGCTTTAGATAATATTAAGATCTACATATATATTTTTTATTTTTTTCAAATTTAAACTACTTATTGAGATATAGTCATTTTAATATTTTTTTTAAGAATTTGAATTGTCGGAGTTTGAGTTGTCCGAATTTGAGAAGTCATGTAACCCTTAATTTATTGAATATAATCTATAATGGTATTATGTAGCAACTAATTTTTACAAATCTTTGTACTTGTGGTTATAATAAGGTTTCAATTGAACTAAAGACTTGCTGAAGAACGCGTACTAAACGCAGAAAAAGCTGTTCCAAGCAAAAGTTTGTTTTTTGTATTTTAGTTCTATGTATATATATATATATAGTTAACTTACTACTTAAATGTTTTTTTTTTGTCGCCCTTGTTTTTGTTGCATTTTTCAAAAATTTTTCAGATGTTAATTTTTGCAGATGTGAGGGTTAGGAATCAATGTTGATAAAGTTTGTGCTTCTAATGTGTTGTGAATAGTATACAGTTACCTCTCTCGATTCTACGCGCACTTTGTCCACGAGAAAAGTGTGTAACTATACGAAAAAACGTAATTAAACAAGATTGCAAATATGCCTACTAAATTGGCTGTTTTCTTATAATGCATTTGATTAAATGTAGCTTTGTGATTTTCTCACTTATTTTTACAAAAGTATTTTTCATTAAAGTTGAGGATAAATGTGAAAACTTTTTTAGTACAAAACTGTTAATGTGTATACAACGTATTTTTATCTACTTTGTTCCTTGATCATTTATTATTAAATTTAGCTAGCATAGCAAAGATATTTCTCTAACACAATGCAAGAAAAATTTAACTTAAGGAGGGAAAATAAAAATTAGCTAAAAGTAAGAGGTTTATGCTAAAAATGTCGTGTAGAATTGAAGATTTTAATTGACTCCTTGTGAAATTTCTCTCTTACTTTATATTTTAAAATATTTACTTTCACTCTTAAAACTTCAATTTTCTTAAATCACACAAAAAACTAAATACATTGTTAGTCATATACGTACAATAGATTTACAAATTTAAATATTTTTCAAACTACTATTTTTTGAGAATTCTAAAACGCGTGACTTAATGAGAATGCGTAACCAAATGAGTGCGTAAATTTGCAAGAGGTGACTATACATAAAAAAACTACTCTTTATTGAAATTCTACTTCTGTGCACATCGATTCTGTTTAGATTATAAGCAGAATGTGTTTAATTATTTTTGTATCTCTGCTTCAAAACTAGTTACTCAATTTTCATGTGCTTTTACCAAATCCAGCTTTGTAAAATTCAATAATGGTTTGCTTGTTAATTGAGCTGTTTTTGGTACATGATATTCCAAAATGAGTACTTTTTTAACCCTTTTCACATTGATCGGTTCAAACTTTTTTTATAGAGAACATAAAAGTTATAGAGCTAATTCTTTTTTTTACAGAATTTCAAACTTGAAGGTCCTTGTGTTTGCCCGAATGCAGACTGCCCAAGCGTTCCTGAACCAAAAAGTTACTACTGAAACGAAACATGATTGTTTGTAATAAAAATGAACACAAACAACTGCTTAAGTTTAATAAGTTATGTTTAATAACTAAGTATAAAAACAAAACGTCAACGTGTGAAAAAAATAAACGTTAAAAGCTTATTACCAATTGAAAAAAAAAGCTATGTCGGGAAACTACTGTAAAATTAAAAGCTATAAGCAAACTTTAGAAAGCCGCCATTCAAACAAAGTCTGTTATAAAAGTTAAAAAAAAACAAATAATAAAACATTTAGTATGTTCTTACAGTAAACTACCATACAAGGTAAGTGCATTTTCAAATACGAGTGGAATTTTTTTTAGACTTTTAGTAAGCGAACGGAAACATTGCTTAAAATGATTAAAGAAATTACAATGCAGTTATTTTTTTGATAACAGAAACTCATTGTAGGTTCGTTTTTTTTTAACTCTTACGCACAGAAGTGACTAGTATGGTTTCTTTACTACTTTTATAAAATAACTAAATTCTTTTTATACTGACAAACTTTCTCATTTAAACTCTTTATAAGTTTTGCTTTTAAACTAAAAAATAGTTATATGTTTTTATTAGTTAGCTGCATAAAATATTTTATTATCACACTATTTTAATTTAAATATTCTGTAGAAGTTGAACATTAAGTTAGTTTTTAGACTATCATTTCTTACAATACTGAACCCTAAAAATTTTTTAAGTCTTAAAAAGTTATTTATCAAATTTTTACACTTTATAGTTTACTGTTATATGTTAAACAAATAACCAGTTTTCTTCTACAAAATAGTAGTTTAATAGTTTTCGTTAAAAACCACATGTGTTAAAGTTAAGGTGAGCTTACTTTTTAAAATTTTAACTACTTTTTATAGCACTGAATAAATTAAGAAGTAGTAAAATAAATCACTTTATTTTTTTTAACCCCATGTTTATATTATATTAGTGGAAGAATAAAATATTTTTTTGCAAGAAAACTTTTTAATTTTTTTAGTCTTTAGGAAGTTTTAAATTTTTTAAAATGTTTGTTTTGCTTAATGTTTAATAATAAAATAATTGTTAATACATACATGTAGTTAGTATAAGAACTTAAAGATTATCATATCTAAGCTTAACTAAACAACCTAAATAGTGGTAGAAAACTTTATGGTTTATACAAAAGAAAATAATTTACAAATTTACAAATTAAGTTACATTTTTCATTAAAAGTTTAATTGTTCCAAACAACAAAGTTAAAAAAAATGTATATATAATTTCACCAACTTATTGTTCGTTACACTAAAATTGTTATTAAATTAAGTTATAATAGCTTAACATAGTAACGACTGTTGTTTGGCATAAATTGTTTGAACTTAATTTAAAACTATCTTATTCTTAATAAACCAAACATTTAATTAGAAAATAAAAAAATTGTTGTTTATAAACTGACGTTCGTAAGATTAAATCCCAAAAAATCTATTTGATTTTTAACTAAACACTAGTTTTTTTAGACATATAGAATAGAAATAAATCATTTATTGATGGTTCAAATAAAATTTAAAACATTGAAAGGTATAATAAGATGACAACAAATTTTCAAATATTCTAAATAAACTTCCTGCCACGATATTTTATACAATTATTACTTTACTTCATTCTTCAATATAAATAGTTTCAAAAAACTTTAAAGGTTGATTTAGTTATTCAAGCTAACTAAGACAATATATAATTTTCTTGGTTTCATTTATTTTTATAAAAGTTGTAACAAGGAAACCCAGTCAAGTAAAAAGATAAGTTATAGTTTTTTAAAAGTTTAGACTTTACATGTTAAGAAAAACTAAATAAAGTTTTACTTAAAGTTTTTTAAATATAAACTAAAATCTTCATAAGCATTTCGAGTTTAAACTTTTTGGCTCTAAAGTTCGTAATCAACTTGAAATTTTTACACTAACAATACTTTTTTGCTTTTCTAAAATTCATTTTTATTTTGTATTTTTTATAGTTTAGATTGATTAGCAAAGTTAATATTATGAGCCTTAAGCAATTTTAAGCTTAACTTGTAATATAATTTTTACAATCTCATGTGTTACAAACTATAGATATTATAACTTTAACAATAAAGTTTTGAGTTTTGAAGTATTACCTAAAGATGTAAATGAGCTTAATTTGAAAATAAGTACTTATCATAAGTTTTCATTGTGCTCAATACACAACCAAATCAGACATAGACTCAGTTTTTAACGTTTTAAGTTTATGTTTCTACGTATCATGAAGACAAATACTTCTGCAGTCTTTGAAATCCTTTTATTATGCTTTCAACGCAAAGTCAATTTAAAGAAGTCTGTAACAAAATAACTAACCAGTTAGACCAAATGAATGCACATAAAAATGTTTCAAGTACAAACATATAATGACAAATATGAATCATTAAGTAAATATGCACTAATATATGTTTTTGTTTGAATTTTTATCAATTAAATTAGAATAAGTCTTTGTTATTTATTTTTTTTAATTATTGAAGTTCTGCGAAGCAACAATAATTGCATTGATATAAATGTATAAAAAACTTCGCAATTAATGCTTTATTTTGCAACTACGCAAAGTAAGTCAGAAGTTTTTTTTTCAATTTCCGATATATTCCGATAGCTATTGTAATCTCTTGTTTTATTAAATAGTCTTCAAGAAGTTGCTTTGCTAAACAGTATGTTAAATCTTAAGCCGTCATTGAAAGTTTTTAAGTGCTTGAATGAAGGGTATTTTAAAATTTTTACTCTACTTTACAGGTGTAAAATAATTTACTTTTCAATTTATACCTACCTAAAACTTGATAAACAGCTCATAAATAAACAATAAATAATAAAAGTAATTAGATTAGAGGAAAGAAGTAAAAGTTAAGTATGATTTATTTTGACTTAAAATTACTTATATTAACTTATCGTCTATTATCTAATGTCAAATATTGTATACTAAAAGTGTTGGTAACTTGTAGTTATGTATGAAACTTTGTTTAAAAATGAGATAAAAATTTTTAAAGTTGTGGTAATAAAACTAATAATAAATAGTTTAGTACTTTCTACTTTTTGTAGACTGATTATTTAAACTAAATAAGTTATAAAAGAAAACGTTTTTTATTATTAGCAGGTTAGAAATATTGTAAAGTTTGTTGTCGAATTTATTTGCTCTGCTTTTAACTTTAAAAAAAATTGTCTTATTATTTTTATTTTTTTATATCTTTACAAAAAAGTCTTTAAAAAATTTTCCGTCTTCATAAAACTATTTTTTTTACTTAAGATTAAATACAATCAAACGATTGAATATCAGGCTATCTAATTGTGTTTTTTTAAGTTTATAATTAAAAATTGAAAACTAAATTGTACACTACGCTATTTAAAAAGTTACTAAACTCTTTTAAAAAACAGAATGAAATTAAAAAACATTTCATATCATTTTAAATTAATTTCCTTGTTTCAAAATAGCTTTTTTTTCAGTAGACATTAAGCATTTTGTTTTTGATTAAAAAGATAAGTATTTGATAACATTATAAAAAGTTTTTATAATTATATTACTAAATTACTTATGACTTGAAACTACTTAACCCACTTGTGAAGTTTAAGTTTGTTGATAAAAACATTAGAGATATAGTTTATTTAATAAAATCGAATTTTTTTCTTTATGTTGGGAATAATTTTGCTGTCTCAAGTTTTTAAATTTAAAAGGAAGTTGCAAAGTTTATATGATATTAGGACTTTTCTTAAGCGTTAAACTTAGAGCAATTTTTAGTTGTCCTGTTTATCATTTTACTTTAACAACTGTTTAACAAGTAATCATAGTTTATTTTTAAATGCCGAAGTTCTTAAAATTAATGTTTTAAGTAAATTTGAAGTCGTGTTTTGTTTTACAAGTATGAAAACATTAATCTTCATTAGTTAATTTTCTTTGTTTATTGTTAAATATTTAGTATGACAATACTTAAAAATAAAATCTTATTTGAAAACATTATTTTTGTTTAAAATTGAAGATAAAACAATTAAATTTTGATAAACTTTTTTTATGTCGACAAGCATTGCATTTTTGTTATGCGTTTTCTTCTGGAGACATTGTATACTTTTTCTTGTTTTGTTTTAAATAACTTTGTCTGTTTAAAAACGTTACAAAACAATAAACAAACTTATTGCTGTTTATTAACTAAATTCACAGCTTCAATCTTCATATATACATAAAAAGTTATACATATATGCTGAAAGTTATTTTTACTAAATTCAATAGTTATGTAATAGATAGCATTATGCTTTGTTTTCACAGATACTATTGTTTAAAAACTTAAACATTGAAGAAACAAAAAAATCTAAGTTTACAATTTTTATAACTATTTTAGTTTTTACTAAAACTGTAAACTTAGTTTTATTTTTTCTTTGTTTATGTCGGTCGTTTACTTTAATTTCCATTTGTGTTTGTTGCAGCTTTTTTACAACTTAGTGTATAAATTCATTAGTGTGATTGTTTTAACAAACACATGAAAAGTATGAACGACTACTGAAGAAAGCTAAAATTAAAAACACTTCCTGCAGAATAAAAACGCAGACAATAACGATTAGAATGCAAGTTTAACTACTCATAAAGTTTGCTAATAATTTACATACGGAACTAAAACTGTAAAATGATAATCGACTTCAAGACTTCCTTATAAGCTTTTCCTTGTGATTTGTATAACAAGCTGTTTATAAAGAGTAATTTTTCCGAACCTTTTATTCATTTCAAATTTGTTTTAAAAAGACATCAAGCTAAACGGTGAGAAAATTAAAGTTTTAATTTGCATTTGTAAAACTTAGCTTGTGACTTAAACTACTCTTTTAAAAAATATAAAAAGATATTTTAACTTTGTTAGTCTTTCTAAAGTATTTTTATAACAAAGATTATTTGAAGTGAAAGAATAACCCATTTTTAATATTACTTATTAACTGTTATAAATCATGAAAAAAAAATAATTAAAATAATGCTAAAATAAAAAAAAACTATCATTACGAATCAACTTCTTTATATATTTTTAAGAATTTTGTTGCATTCAAATATTATTTTTTCTTTTTACAGAGAATGACGTTCACAGCCAAGTTTGCTGTGCTTTGCTCGACCATAGTAGTCTTGCTGCTCATTTTAATCGGAATATCTGCGCTTTTCGGATTGAAATACTTCATCATAAACGATCCAACAAAGGTTTTAATCGTTTGTTTAGTTTTTTTTTTCTTTATTTTAAACACTTATACAGTGTTATTGTCGTCGCATTATGTTCTTCTATTAAAATTCAACAAACAATCAGCTTTTGAAACGAGATTCGCGCTAATTTTTGCAGGTGTGCATCAACCGTGACGAGCCGTGCGTCGCGCCCAAACTGCCCAACGGAACTTTCGAAGCGGAATCGGTGGAAAACGGAGCTTACGTCACGAAATAGTCTGCGACCCGGGATTCGGCAACCCGAAACCGTACCGAAAATGCGTGGACCGTAACTTGAGGCCCTCGAAGGATGCTGTCCCCTTCGATTGCGTTAAAGGTCAGTTTGCTTCATGTGTTTAGACGGTTTTTGTTGTAATGCAAAATTTATAAAGTTTGATGATTTTTTAATAAAAACATACATATGGTTTTATTGGATCAAAATATTGATTGCTTTTAGTCAGAAATATAAAAGTGTATTCTTAGAGTAACTACTTACTAGTTGATGTATGAGATGAGAAAACGTATCTAAATATTCTGAAAATGTTTCATCACAATTTTTTTACATTTTATAACACAGTTTTGTTATCACATCTACATGAATGTATTATTAGTGTTTGCATACTTGCTACTTATCTTAAAATTTTACTAAACTTTAATGCACAAGCAATTCCATTTAAATATTTAAGGTAGTTACATTATACTGTAAGATGTAAAATAAATAGTTGCCATTGTGTAGCTCTACACCCATATAAAAAAGCAACATAAACTATACTTTGTGAGATTAGTTTACTAAAAGTATTACAGTCAGTTTACTAAAGGTTTTAATAACTGGTCGCGTAAACAAAACCAAGATTGGCAATTTATCATACTTAGCAAGCTAGTATAACAATATACTTACAAGATTTGTTTCAACCTACATAAACTAAATATTAATTTTAACCATTGTTAAAATTTTAAACGGTATAGAAAACTAGAATTTAAAAAACAAGATTCATAGTTATCAGATTTGGTTATTTGTGGTGAGTAATGTTTAAGTTGTATAAAACTTCAAGACTTCCTTTAATTATATGACGTAACAATTGTATAGTTTAAACATGCCTCGAACGAAGTAAAAAAGTATTCTAGTCAGTTTAATCAAGCAAAACGCTTGAATTTTTGAAAAGCATGCTTTTTAATTAGCATACAGCGATAATTTTGAAATTTTTGCAATAGTTAAAACGACCAAAGCATATTTTAATCACTTGAACTGTATAAGCTTTTGTTAAACTTTATTATTTGAATTTACAACTGTTATTAAACTAGAATTTTTTTTTTTAAATAAAGCATAAAAGGTCAAAACTTTAACTGTTAAATCAGGAATAGGTATAATAACTGGGTAGATTTTTAAATAGTTAATGTATTAGGTCTCTCCAAGTTTTGTACCTTAACAAATATTTAAACATCATTTTGGCTTTGGTGTCGTTTTAGAATCTGCTAGGGTGTAATCATTATGTAACCTTAAACTGAAAAAAACTTCTCCGACTTTTACTTCTTCATGTAATATTCTTATAACTTTGTCAGAAACTTGTTTAAAGAGTAATCTAATTCTCAATCTTATATGTTTCTTACATTATGAAATTAAAAATACAATTTATTAATACACAATGAATTAAGTTTAATGTAAGTTTAAATTTGTAAACAACACTTAAAAACTGCAAAAACAACTCTAAATTTATGAGAAATGTAAAGTATGAAGTTGTCACCAACCTCAAAATTAAAAACGTTTAAATATAAATGTTTATTTTCTAACAAAGGCTAACTATGACTAACTAAAGCCTAAGTTAGAAATAAAAGCCTAACTAAGCTTTAGTTAAAATAGTTTAAAATCTTACATTACTATAACATTGCATAGTGATTTATTTATATTTATCAGCCGTGCTAAACTTTAAGTCTTTAAAAATCAGACTTTTTTTTGACCAAATAGTTGTGAATGTAAATACTTATTTATTTAGGTTGCTAACAAACTGTAGCTTTGTTCTCAAGTAGTTTTAATGAGTTTAAAATATTTGTTTTTGATGTTTCTTAAAACTGTTTGCGAATATAAACACTTGAGTTTTAGTTTTATTAGTAACGCAAACTATTTAAAGTTTGGTTTGTATTCCATTTTATAAATAGAAAATATTAAAAAATATTTCAAAAATGTTACTCGTTTCAACTAGACATTTAAACTTTTAAAAACAAAAAAATTGATTGAAGTGATCCTAAAGCCTTGTCTTAATTAAAAGTACTACCTTGGTTTGTTGCATTATTCTCGTAGAAATGTTCAAGTTGTACAAAATTTTAAGACTTCCTTAAACGCTATTACGTAACAATTATGTAGCTTTACATGAATAGAACTACGTAACATGTTTATTACAAGCAGTTTGTTCAAACTAAATGGTAAAAAATATTTTAAAGACAATGCAGTCATATTTTAGAAACTAACTTCTAAGTAAATATTATGAAAAAGCATTCAGACCACTAAAAATGCCTACGATTTTGTTGTATGATTCATTACTTGTTTTTATCTACTTCTTTAAAATTACCTTTTTTGAAAATTAAACTCTAAAAATGAAAAGTTTAACTATTAAATGCCCCTTATAAATTCTACCCGGGTGTAATCAAGTTATTTATTTTTCAAATAGGAAGTAATTAATATGATTAATGCATATCTTACTTACTAATTGTTTTAGCTCTTCAACTTTTTACGCTAATGAATACTTAAACTTTAACTATACAAACTTTCTATATGATTATATCACATTTGTTGTATGAAATTAAATAGAAAACTTAACTATTATTGTAAAAACATAATTAAACACAGTTATATAGTCTAACTTTATACTGAAACAATTTTTTTGTTAAATAACAGCGCCCTACAGAAAAATAAGCTAAAAAACAATATACAGCGATAAAATAAAAATATAAACAAAGTTTAGCATTAATAATTTGTTATTAACAAGACATTAGTATAATATTTTTAAATTCTTTTGTGTCTATCACTGCTGTTTTTGTATTTATTTCATTGTTGTATACTGTTTTTCGGCTTTTTTTGTTGTGTAAAAAACTGTTATCTAGCAAAAAGTTTAAGAAATATATATTAAATAAATGAACTGTTACTTCTCAATTTCGAGGATTGATAACTCTAAATCTGCTTTTATTTTATAGAAATATGAATGTAAACACTTTAGTAAATTATTTATATACCATTTGCAACTTACTATTAACAGTTTACTCATTTTGTTTAGTATTTTATTTCACAAAGCTTTTTAAAACTATACTAGTTTCATTTTAAGTGGTAAATTTAAAATGATTTTGAAAATTTTTTGGTTAGTAAACGGTTTAAAAAATAACTTTAAATTATGATGTATAAGATTTTTCAAATAAATACAAACTTTAGAGATTTAGAAAGCAAAACTAAAGTAAAGATATGTTTATTAATAAATTGTTAATAATTTTGCTTTTTCATTTAATGCTATTTGCGTATTTAACTTAGGTCGCTCTTCCTCAATCAGATTGACTTGCTAAACCTTAAAATTTGTATTTATTTGAATTTGTTCATACGTCATTATTAAAAGTTATTTTTTAAACTGTTTACTAACCAGAATTTTTCCAAATTCATTTTACATTTACCACTTGAAAATGAAACTTGTATAGTTTGGAAAAGCTTTGTGTAATAAAACATTAAACAAAATGAGTAATTTGTTAATAATAAGTTGCAAAGTT
Organism: Thalia democratica; assembly: GCF_965202585.1. Classification (NCBI taxonomy): domain Eukaryota; kingdom Metazoa; phylum Chordata; class Thaliacea; order Salpida; family Salpidae; genus Thalia; species Thalia democratica. Next base: position 81,099,151 of record NC_139165.1, read on the forward strand.
ATATAAGTTAATAAGTTAATAATATAAACACGTTTAAAAACCTTAACAGTATAGTATTGTTTTAAAAACTTTAATCTATGCATTATGACTTACAAAAGTTATATAAGACCTTTGCAAAGGTGATACTTATGCATTTATGACAAACTTTTTTTTAGGAAAACCTAAAAGTACTTTTTAGAAATGATCTTAAAATCGTTATCTTTATTTAAGAGAACTATAGCTTGGTTATTTTTCATGCTGGTGGGATTAGTTTAATCTCTATTAGATCAAAAAACTGATCAAACTACAGAATTTGGTCAAAAATTTTAACAATAGAGCTTTTGAAAGCTGTGAAAAATTACTGTTTTTTTATTGGTAAGCCAAATAAAATACTTAAAAAGAAAACAATAGTAACAAAGCATACTAAAAGTAAGTAAATTAAAACCTTTTTTTAAATATATATGATCATCTCTATAACAAAGAATAGTATCTTTTTGACTTAGGTCGGTAACTATTTTTTTTTTTTTTTTGATTTTTTGATTTTTTTTTTCACAATATTTTTTTAATATTTACCGTTTATTACTCTCCTACAAAAGTGACACTCCGTGCAAAACTTTCTTCGTGCAAAAGTGACCTTTCGTGCAAAAATATATTCGCGCATATTATACTCGTTCCCATAAAGAAATACTATTGTTGAAATAACGACACTCGACTTTCAATGAATCAGCATTATTTATAATATTTTACTTTAAAGACCATTTTAAGCAAATGTAAACATAAACAAAATTCAAGTTTTTGACATTAATAACAAGCTAAACACAATTGTACTTACAGATGAACCAAATGACGCTGCTGTTGAAAACCAAGAATTGAAAAATCTAACGCGTCAACTTCAAAAACAACTAAACGACTTGAAGATTAAAAACCAAAACTTGCAAACAAACTATAGAAATTTGGAAAATAACTATAATAAGTCGTAAGATAAGATTGTGGATTTGCAAAAAATAAACAACAAACTAGAAGAAAAAAACGGTGAACTAAATACCTATTCTAAAAATTTAGAATTTAATTACACAAAGATTCAAAGCGAAAAAAACAACCTTGAAATAAACTACGAACAGCTTCAAAATGAAAAATATGTTTTAGAAGTAAATTACACAGAGATTGAAAATAAAGTTTAGAAGCAAATTATAGAGAGCTTCAAAAAGAAAATAAGAATTTAGAAGTAAACTACACAAAGGTTCAAAGTTATAAGGTAAAATTAGAAAAAAACTATAAAAATTCGAAAAACGACACTGCAGAGCTTCAAAGAAAAAACGAAGTGTTGAAAAAGCAGTTTGAAAAGGAAGAAACAAAATTACAAAGCGATAAAAGCAGTTTAGAGATAAGACTGGAAGAATGTCAGAGCGTAAGCGAAAGTCTAAGGGGGGATTTGGAAGATCTTGATAATAAATGCACAAAGCTGCAGAGTGAAAAAGATGATTTGCATAACCTGGTGTACAACTCCACTGGAGATTTGAGATATTTTACTTTATCAGATAAGCACAATTCTGTAAGCTTTGTTAACCAAATATAAGTTATTTCCATAAAATATTAAAAAAAAATATTACGGTTTATCTCCGAAAAAATTTTCAAATTTGTCTTTGTAATACTACATTAGTTTGATTTTAAAGTTCAAGTTCAAAAAGTAAGGTTCAATGGAGTGATTTTACATGTATTTAAAATGTCAAAAAGTAAGTTTTCACTGAAACTTGTTTAAGAATGAGCTTTCATTTTTCTAACTTAGAACATAGAACATTACATTAATTTTTTAGTTAGTATATTTTTTTATAAAAAGGTAAATATTTACAATCTTAGGCTAAATTTTTTTTTTAATTTCCAGGTAAACCTTGCGTCGTTGATTTCACAGCACCAACTAACGGCAGTTTGAGCAATCCAACCGGAAGTATGGTCTTCAACGGTCATAACGTCACAATTGAATGCGGTCACTGGTATTTTGCAACTGGAGAAGGAAAAAGAAGTTGCAAAGATGGTAAATTCCAAGTTTTGGAAGAACCAATAGAATGTGTTGAAAAAAGTTTGTAGTTTGTTTTGTTATCTGTTTTAAACTTACTGAGTAAATTACATGACAACTGGGTAAGTTCGTGGAATGTGAAATATTATTAAATTAAAGTAAACGGTTTTCTACAACTAAAGATGTTTTCAAGTCCTCATTCGAGCTTAACTTTTGAAAATTATCGATAAAAAATGAAATTTGAAATGGTAATGCGTCAACTTAGCAATAAACTACGTGTAAATGTGACATAAATCAAAACTTAATTGAGCAGAGAGTCAAGCCTTCTTTGGGGTTGACTGCATATACAACTGTCCGGGACCAAATTTTTAAAACTTTGTCTTTAGAGTGAAAGTTTTGCTGATGGTATATTTAAAGTTAAAGATCCGAGGTCAGTAGGCTTGAGGCATAGAACTGGCTTACTAACAAAAGTATGGACTGAACTTTCTTTTTATTGCAGAATGTCAAATAGAAGCGATAGAAAACAGCGTTGTCCCAGCAGTCCTACGTCATAGCGAAACTGTTACCCTCCAGTGCCGTGAAGGATTCTTGCCCTCAGGCCCCCAGCAAAGAGTGTGCAAAAAGGGAATCGTTGTTCCATCGCTTCAGACACAACCTTTTGTTTGCAGTTAGTTTAATTTGAATAAAAATTTTTAAAACTTATTTTAGTTGATGACTAAATTAGTCTATAGGTGAAAATATACTTTTCTGTCACTAACCTGTTTTTACCCTTATTTAGAATATTGTCATTTCTAACAAAAAGTCAGCTTTTGACTTTTACGCATACAAATTTACTTAAAAGCTTTAATAAAATATGTACAAAAGTGCTAGTTGGAAAATTGTAGTTAATTTGTGACTAAAACAGCTCTATACGTGCAGAACACCAATAATTTTTCAGTTTAAACTACCGTTTACAGTATGTGAAACAAAAAAGTTCGTGCTGACGCCGTCCAAAGGAACAATTGATCATGCGCAGCAGATGTGTATCAACCTAAAAGGAAAATTGATAGAAGATACGTTATCAGATAATGGTTAAAAATTTCACAAGTTTGTACTTACAATATATATATAATCATAAAATGTAAATACAATCATTAAATAAATGTATAAATGTATATACAATCATTAAATAAAAGAAAAGAAAGGCAACAACCCTGTCTTCACAATCAAAACATGTATTTTAAAAGAACAAAAAACACTAATAAATAACAAAAAATAGCAAAAAAAATAAAACCAAAAACAAGAACAAACGAAGCAAAAATAAGTTAACTTGTTCATAAGTTGCTTTTAAGATAAGCTAACTAAAATTTTTCAATTTTATTTGAAACGTCATAATAAGTTTTTTTGTGATTTTTAAAAATTTTTGCCATGTACTTTATATTGTTCTGATGAAACGTGTTAAACGTTGAAATTTAGTAAACAATACGAAAATTAGTTGTTTTTTTTTGTATAATGAATATACAATCATATGTCTATATGTGTATTATTATATTCATAATATACTAGTATTTAAGGCTAGCACCAACTAGCTTGTTTTTTGAATTAGATGAAAACTAATAAGATAACATTTAATTAAATTATAGTGTTAACATAAACATCGATTTTAAATTAACTACTATAATCGTTAATCAGTAAAAGCCTAATCTAAATAAAGTATTAATCGCTTTAATGAAGCAAAAAATTAAATTCATGTGTAGTTAATATTTTTATAGTAACAATAAGTAAATCTTAAAAAACTATTTGAATCAAAATATTTTATGCTTAACTCTTTTAACAGTCAAATAAAGCAAGCAGTAGCAACAGCTATCAACTACGGTCCTTATCTATGGGTGGGTGTGAGAGATTTCGACCGCAACGGCAAGTTCGAGTTCCTAACTTCGCGGGCGGATATCGACGTGGACAATATGAACTTGTTCACTGGATGGCGCAGTTTGGATGGTGATAGTGAGGAACGTTGTGTATATTTTAATTCAGCAACTAATGTTGACGATACTCCTTGTACAGACACCTACTTTGGTCTGTGCGAGGTTCCTGATTGTAATTAAATGTTATTAAGTGTTTTAATACAGCAATGATTGTTGTAAACAACATTTTGTTTCGTTTTTAAAATATTTAATGATTTATTTTTAAACTAACAATGTTTTTTTTTATGTTAACTAAACATGTTCTACGTTGTGTCAACAACCTGATAATGAAATTTTGTGTTTATAATTTAAGCATTTTTTACATGTTTTTTTAAGTAAAGCTATTTCACTTTTATTGCTACATTTATTTCACCATTTTTTGTTTTATTCAACCACTTTGCTTTTACTATTTGTACACAATAAAAATTTAATTGAAAACTGACGCTAATTATTAATTATAACTATCTTAACTGTTTAAAACATTTGGAAATATATTTCTAGTTTTCGGAAACTTGCTTTTAGTAGTTTCGCGTATAAAAACTATTTAAATGTAAAATTACAGTTTTGATATCGCCAAAAAACTGTGACGTCATAAAAAGTAAACAATGATTACTTCTATCACGTAACATTCTAATCAAAAGTGTAAACAGAAAGCATACTATCGGTATCATGGCTTAGTTGGTTAAAGCGCCTGTCTAGTAAACAGGAGATCCCGAGTTCGAATCTCGGTGGTGCCTTGCTTTTACTGTTGCTAAACTAATATCGCGTTGTTACGTATTAATCAAAACAATAAATAATTAAGTCAAAGTGTTGTTAATTACATCGTACTTCACAACTAAATGTCATTTTAATTTGCTTCCCGTAAAAAATTGAATTCACTGTGTAACAACTTGCGCTGTTCTTTCTTCCTTTTCTCTCAAAAAATGCTTAAGTTGAGTAAAACGCAAGTTTCTTGGGTAGTCTAGTTTTTATCTTGTAGTAACAACATATCGTTTTAAAAGATTGTGTTCGCCTCGTACTTCTTGTACGAAGGCGACTGTTTTTTATATAAAATTGTGAATTGGAGTAGCTTATTTGTATACTTTGTTATCATGTTTTCGCAGTTTATATTCATTTTAATACAGTTTTGTGTTTCTAGACTCGATTTCTTTATATACAATTATTTAAGCATTCTAACAATCTAACTATTTAATTAAACTAAGCTTAAAAGATAGTCTAAGTTTAGTTCGTAATTCATTAAGTCGACTTAGCTAAATAACTTAGCTAAGTCATATCTAAACATTTAAATAACATCACCGATATACTTATAACGCGCACGGAGTCAGATAATGAACAACAGCGCGCGTATAGTAACACTATAAGTAATTCGGGATAGTTAAAGCTGTAATTAAACAAATAAATCCTAATATATAAAATAAAGGTTAAATCTTAGTTAGTAAAATAATACTATGTAGTCTTAATAATACTTGCATCGGAACAATTATACTCACCATAATTATATCAAAAAATAATAATGTTTATTTTAAAATATATTGCTTTTTGCTTAACCTTTTATGTATTGGATATATATTTTGTTAGCAACTATTTTAATTTTATTGTATAACAAGTTGTTATTTACATTATTTAAATTTTCCTTATAGTTTATACTTAAAATTTATCCTGTTGTACTTTTATCAAAAACAACTAAAATAAGTTATTTTAAATGAACTGATTTGACCAAAAAGAAATGTTATTGAAATACAAAACATTTTTTTGAATTTTGAAATATTTATATCTGCTATTTTATATAAATGGTTTAAAATCTTTTCAAGGCAATTTTATTTACGAAATAAATGTTTTTCTAAGGTATACATTTATCAAAACTTTATTTATCTCAACACATTAAGTCTTTAAAATGATAAATGCAAAGTTTTTATTATCACGAAACAAAATATTGTAACGTCTCGACGACGACGTCTTTAAAACTTAGTTAAAAAGAGTTTTTAGTCACTTTTAAAGTCTAAATATACCAAAAAAACATTAAGCTAGAAAAACGTTATGTATTTTTTAACTTAAGGTCTTAATCATGCTGCACCCAGGACTTAGATAAAAAAAGCATTATGAAACTTTTAAAGACAAGAATATTAAGTTACAATTATTTTTTGAAATAAAAAAAAAACATTTAATTTTAGTTTTATGTGTTACAAGTTTCAAAATCTTTTTTTTGCAACTAATCTAGACTACTAGAAAAAGTATTTTTAGAGTGTTTAATCTTTGGAAAGTTTATAAAACATCAGAAATACTGTTACATTCACTAAAAGCCATTAGTAATTTTTTTACATATAAAAGTCTAGATACAGAATATCGTATAAAAAATTAAACTTTTTTAATATCATAAATATGTAAGTACTCTATAGGTAGATAAACAAATATTTTAAAATTATATTTTCTGATATCTTGAACCTTAGTTTAAATTTTTAATCTTCTAAATAACATTTGTTTAAAATATAAAGTTCATTTAAAAAAAAAATATCGGCGTTAGTTAAACTTAAAAATTATGAAACACAGTTTTAAAAGTGTAACATAAGGCTCAAACCATTTGAAAAAAAAAAATTGAAATATTTAAAACTTTTTAAATAAAGGTTCGTTGTTTAATTTTTTTTTTCAAAATTCAATAAATTTAAATTGCTTTACAAAAACTAATCAGCTAAGTTTAATAACAGTTTATGAAACTTATATCAGAACAGTACAAAAAATTCAACCACATCTATTATTCTTAAACGAAACAAGTTAAAAGTTAAATATTAGCGAAAGTTTTTAAAAATAGTTTTTTTAGAAAAAAAGAAATAAGAGTTTAAAGTTTTCCTACATAATTTCTTTATAACTTAAAAAATATTGTTATTGTTGATGCTATGTTGGTTAAACCTCTAGACACCTTGAAACTAAAATAAAAGACCACGCTACAAAGTACACAGAGAATATATTAAAAATCAGAAAAAGACTTGCAACTTCAAATGCTATAAACAGATCACCAATATCAAAACATTAAGTTAAAATCAAGTGTGTGGAAACAGTTGTAATAAAGTTAGGTAAAAACTGTTTAGAAGTTGTAACAATATTTTTGAATAAATTAAAACTTAAGCCATCTACATTTATTTAAATAAATTGAAATTATGTGAGCAGAAAGAATTTGATCATTCATTATCCATGTTTAGTTTAACTATTTTTGGTTTTTAATTAGTTACTCTGACATTGTAGACAATTATGTAAACTTAATTTTTTAGTGTTTTGCTTGATTAAATAATTTCTGATGTAACTTTAAGTGTTATAACTTAAAAATTTTCTTTACATTTTACAACTGTATCACACTAAAGAAATGTTGTTAGAACAAATTTACAGTAACATAATATTATTAAATCGTCCCTAAGTATGTCAAGTATTCTTTGTTTTTTTCTCTTTATCTTAATGCTAAATATAAAAACTATTATACTTCAAAAATCGACAAAGTTTTTTTATACTCTTTATATTGTTTGAAGTACTTTCAGCTTCTTCTCAAGCACACGTTGAATATAAACTAATTGAATTCATTCAGTTTATATTCAACTTGTTCGCTAAAAAAGAACCTGAAAGTATTTCAAACAATGTAAGGAATACAAAATAAAAACTTTGAAGACTTTACTCAAGTGTGTAGTTATGTATAATTTATCTTTCATAGGAATACTGCAAAAATGTGAACCTTTGTTTAAACGCTTGTACAACAACTATTGAAAGTTTTAAACTCAATGTAACTATGGATACGGAGCGTAAACTGTAAAGTAGGTTCATCTTAACCGTATTTGGATTGGCATCACCGATTCAGCGTCGGAATGCAGATGGGTGTTTACAACATCCCGTTAACAACATGGCGTTGTCACCGCGGCAAACCAAACAACGTTAACAACGAGGATTGCGTTTATTATTGCAAACCGTGGAACGGCTTCGACGATGGTGGTTGTCATAGCAACGTTCCTGGGATCATGTGTCAGTTTTCAAACGGTGTTTGTTTGCGCGTGATCTATCTATCACTTCGACATTAACATACTAACATACTAATATGATTAACGTTGGCAATTAATAGTTTGATTGAATTTATAATTTTGTGAAACAAATCCGTATTATATACAAAGTGTTTTTCACTGTACAATAATTATTTTAGAAAACCTTAATGTATTTTATTTTTCTTACACTACTTATTGTTTTTATTATTTATGTAATTATTTTTTAATGGTTTTTGCTGTGGTACTGTAGCTAGGGTATTGTGTCCAAATACTCATCGCTGTTTAGTTGACCTACCGTGAGTTGGCTTTTTATCGAATAACTTTTTATACGACGTAAAGCATGAACCTCATTTCGTGTCCAAACTTTTGGTATCTTATTTCTAGTCTTACATCTTGATAAAAAGTCAACGATTTAATACGCTTTATCTTGTTTCAAATATTTTTAAATAGTAACCTTTTTAGGTAGTAGATCTCATCATTTAATCAATATTTTTTTTGTTTTAATTAATAACTAAATTGTTTCTAATTAAAAAAATTAAAAAAAAGCTTTTAAGTTAAGTTTCCGTTTTAAGGTAATAAAATCAAGTATGTAAGTTAATTTTCTTCGAATTTTTATTTTAATTTTTTCCATACAGTATCAAACAAAAGAATTAGCTTTAAAACTAACTTATTAAGCTAGTAGTGTGAAACTTAAAATGAGAAAAAAATTAAACTGTTAGGTTAAAGACTCAAAAAAGTAAAATTGCGAGCTTATTTTTGTGAAAAAACATAAATGGAGCATTTTACTAATGAACAAACATATAAATTAATTATAAATGCTTTGCTTTTACATTTATTTTAAATATTTAATTTATTCAAAACTGTTTCACAAACTAAACACTTTCTAAATCACCGCCATAACCAAGTCAAAACAAATAGATTGGTTATTAAAAAAGTAGGGATGTTGTCTAAACCTGGAGAGACAAAGACTTAAATATTTAGTTTTGTCATAACTTACAAAGTAACTTTACAAATAAAAGCAGACATTGGGTAGTGTGCCTCAGACGTGATGTAAGAAATTCACAGACCGTGTAATCTTCTTGGAATGATTTGAAACATTTTGTTACTTTAATTTAGTTTGAAACTTTTGTACCGCATCGTTCGTAAACTAATTACTAGATGCTGCGTACTAGACAGCTTAAGAAAGTTTATGATTTTAAAACTACGAAACAACATTAAACGTATTTACTTAAGAATAGTAAAAATATTGTTAAAGTTAAATGCATATTTCTATTAAAAACTATATTGTTTAGTTGAGTTTGTTTTTTGATTGTTTAGAAATTATAATGATAGTTTTAGTTTTATGACGTTATTCATTATTTTCTGGTTTTAGAGCATAAAATAACAAATAAATACTATCATCTTGTTAATTTTAGAATATTTAAAAAATTGGTATAAGTAAAGTGAAAAATATAAATGTTCTCAAATATTAAAAAAAAATTCTACTTTAGTTACAGTAAAGCATAAAATCAAAATGCTATTTGAAAATTTTCGATATTGAAAAACCTTTAGTTTTAAAGTTAAATGGTAAAGTTAATGATCAGATACTTAATAACTAACAAAATACAGAGAATTGTTATTTTCTCTTTGTGATACGCATAGATAAAAAAGCTCATATAAAACATGTCCATTTAGTAATGTTTAAATATTTTAATAAAATCTTAAACTACAAAAACTAAAGTTTAGACATTTTTTGTTAAATATCTTATAGAATAAGTTACTTAAAGACTAGAAAGCACTAGTTTAACAACAGTTTAAAAAAAAATATTTTATATGTACAATTGATAATGAAGCAATGTCTTGTTAGAACTAAACTGTTTTTAAATGCTAAATAGTTGTAAAAATTCTGTTTTGTCTTTTTGGCTTCACAGCATCTAAAAGATTTGTTGATTTTACATTTTATACTTAGTAGAGGTTTTTAACTATAAAAAATAATGTATAACTTGATAAAAATTGTTGTTTAAATCTGTTTGGTAGTTCTTTTTAAATAAAGTTTCAAGATTTTAAATAGCTGAAATGAAGTATTTTGCAAACAAAAAACTTAAACACTGTTTTAAATAACTTTATGATGTACAGGTATTGAAGTAGAACTTATCCTATAAAGTCAATATATTTTGATTAATGAGCTATATTTAATATAATGTGTTTATATTTATATACTAAGATAAGTTTTTATTTAAGCTTCCGTCATTGTATTAAAAAAATATTAAAGGAAAAACTTTGTCAAGTCTGCGACTTAAATATTCAATTTTTTTAAACTGATTGTTCTTTTTCAAGCCATAAAAAGTATGTTTATACAAATTAAAATAAATGGTATTTAATTGTCTTCACTATTACCTGTCCTACGATAATAGACCTTAGTAGATCCAAACATTTTTTTCTGGCAACTATCGTATACTTCATTAATACTTTAAACGATTGATGATCAGTCAACACTTAAACCTCATTTCTGTTGTTTTTAAACCTTAACTTGTAAAGAAAAAAAGTAGTTATTAGCATATAGCATAAAATGAAAGTTCAAAAAACTGTCAATAATAGTCTAAACATTTCAAATAAGCTAAATTAAGAAGTCAACTGTATGTTATTTGAAAAACGTAAAGCTTAACTCTTTTGATACATATAACTAAAGAAACAAAAAGTTAAACTTTAAAAGGTTTATAAAGTTGTATTGCTTCTGAATATTCCTAAGTAAATTAAGCCACTAATTTTAAGAAAGTAGTTTTAATTATTTTCTTAATTATATAAATTTACTTTAGCTTTTAAAACTTACAAAAACTTTATAGTACAAAACTTTTTTACAGACTAAAAAAATATTTCCCTTATCGATAAGAAAACCACCGATACAATTTATACTTTAATTAACTTAATCAAACAGATTGAATACCATACAAAAGTAATACAAAGAGAGCACTCAAGGTTAATTTAAAACTTAAATGTAAATATAGTTTATATATTTGGTTACATGTGTAAAATATTAAATGATAAGTTGTTAGACCATGTAATTTTCTTGGAATGGTTTAAAACAATTTGTTATTTTAATCTGCCTTAAATATTCTATAGACCGCATCACGCACTAAACTTTAACTAGACGTTATGTAAGTGCTCACTCTACCATGAAGCGGTGAATGCATATAAGCTCGTACTATACTATCTACAACCATATGAAAACTAAAATGTTAAAGGTTTCAATAATTGTATTAGTTTTGTTGCTTATAAACTCTCTCGATGTTGTGCTGAGTCAGCAGAATTGTCTCGGCCAGTGCAGGACGGTCTGTGATGATGACCAATTATCTCCTATAAGTCCAAATCTAAACCTCTCTAGAGGTAAAAAGGGTCCTAAAGGAGAAAAAGGAGATGTCGGAAGTCCGGGTCAGAAAGGAGAAAGTAACAAACACGTGATTTTAAAAAACGTAAAAAAAGTTGAAATATTGGAAATACATATTGAAAGACAATCTATTCTGCTAGAACAGCAAACTAAATTGATTGAAAATAACACAGTTTTGATTGCAAAAATGTCTGAATTGCTACAAAATAAATCTAATATAATTGATGAGCTATCAAGTGAGTTTGTCTTAAACGTATTCTTTTAAAGTAAACTAAATAATTAAAATGTTGTTAATATTTAACATATAACATACTAACCTGAATATATATAGACATATGTTTAAAAAAATAGAAAAAAAATTATTAATTAAAGTTGAGGATACAATTGTTTTAAGTAAAACTTTATTTAAAAAGTTATTGTAAAATTAATTTCTAAATACCGTATTCTTTCCAGGTAAAAAAACAAATACTTAACTTAATCAAAATAGTAATAAATTAGGTTAAAAAGATATGAATTACAGTTATTTAATTAAAATTTTTAACAATGTCAACTAAAATTAGATACAAGTCTATTTTTAGAATGTGAAATTGATCAAATAGAAAACGCGTCAAGCAACATAACAGTAGACAGTAAAAGTTCTACAACATTATTACGTCATAACGAAGTTCTTGAATATAAATGTAAAGTCGGGTACATTAGCAATGGTTTATCAATTAGAACTTGTTATAGGGGAAAAATTCTTCCGTTTTTTAAATCTCAACCTTTTACTTGTATTGGTGAGAAAAATACGTATAAAAATAAGCGTTACGGTAATTATCTAGTATAAATTAGATTATATATAAGCAACTAGAAACAACTTTGTTATTTTAATTTTGTTATTTAGTGGTTATGATTGTATAAAAATCAGCAACTTATTTAAGCTTAAACTAGAATAATTTGTAATTTAAGCATTACAACAAATCATATGAGCGTAAATAATGTTTTTTTAAATATCTATTGAGTTTTATTAAAATTTTACAAAGCAATGTTTTAGACGTGTGTTCACAAACACCATGCAAAAACAACGGAACATGTAACTTAGATGTGAACAAAGAAAATTTTTACAAATGTTTTTGTCAGGCACCGTACTTTGGCGATAACTGCGAAAAAAGTTTGTACTAAACTTAAAAATTAAATTAATATTAATATAATATATTTTACAACTTTCAATTTGTTGAAGAAGTAACTTAAAGTTTAAATTTCAATACTAAAAAGAGTGCAGTGTGTATATTTCACATGTTTTTGTTTTAATTTACTACTAATATTATTATTTTCAAGATATTTAATAAAATTTGTATATCAAAAAAAAACATACTTTTAACTTCAAACATCACCCTATAGTTATTAAAAAAATAAACAATACAACCATTTTTAGAACACTGTATCGACGATGAGCCTTGTTTAAATAACGGAGAATGTAATCTAACTGAAGACGGTACTGGTTATAAATGCACTTGTTTGCCAAAATTTTATGGAGATCAATGTGAACACGGTAACTTACTATTTTTATTATTATTTTATTATTATAAAACTAACAATAACAACCTACAACTTCATTACACGTTAAAGTATTAGTAGTTATTTGTCAAAAAGGTAAAACATGCTATGGCAACAAAAATTTACTTTTAGAAAAAAACAACAATTGCTTTGAGTATTATATATTTTTATTGATTTTAATCTTGCTTAATTAGAAAAGTCTCCGGTAATTTTTTTTGTTTTACTTAGTTGTTGAACACATATTTCTTACTTTATGATTTTATTAAATGCCAGAATACTGTAGAGCAGAGTTTCCCAAAGTGGGCGATATCGCCCCCCTGGGGGCGATTTTAGTATTTCGGGGGGCGATAATTAGTAAGGGGGCGAAAGGGTGGGCGATAACTAGTAAGGGGGCGAAAAGGGGGTGATTTTAAAATTTTGGGTTGTCATAAAATTTTTACTTTTTATTTTGCTATTTTAATAATTTTAGCTTGCTATTAAATATTTGACCCTGTGGTAAAACTTAAACAAAAACGTTTATTGTGTTTATGTAAAATATAGAGAAAAAATCAAGTATTTATGACTCCTACTTTCAAGTTAATTACATATTTTCAATTATATATTTTCTTATTTAACACTTACATAAATCATAGACGATCGGAATTCTTTACACTATTTTTTAACCTTACATATATGTTATTTAGGATCATAAATGGTTTGTAAAAATCTATGTTTTCTAAATCAACTATCACCTCATGATATTTCTGATTGTTTTTTTAAAAGTCATTAAGTTAGACTAAGAAATAAAACTATACAGGGTTGCCAATTTACCTAGAAAAACCTGGATTTGACAATTTAGGAAAACTTTTTTTTAATCTGGAATTTTAACAATTTCAACATATTAAGTAGTAAAATTTCGATTTGACACAAAAAAGCTATCATATAGATAAAAATATGGATCCCTTCGTGGCAAATCCTTTTAAAGTAAACGACTCACAGGAAACCTTCTCCGACTTACAAACTGACCTTGAACAAAAAGTAATTTTTTCCAAAGAACAAAATGAAAGCTTTTAGACTCAACAAAAACTAAAGCAAAAGTATCCAGTAATTTGAGAGGAATTTAGATTGTTGTGTTTAATTTTTCCTTATCTAATCTAGATATTTGTAAAGGAGGTGACTTGAGGCTTTATTGACTGATTTAGAGTCAGATTAGAAAAATTTGCAAGCATTCATGAACCGCATCCTTCGCATTATATTAGAATTCAGTAGCAGACATTATTTTATGAAAGTTTTTATTTATTTATTTGATCTTTTAAAATACTTCTTGTTTAACCTGGTTTGTATTGTATTTAAGTAGTCTTTTTATATTAAAAATTCTTTTAAGTTATTCATTCTATAACAGGTTTGCATAATGCCTAATAAATATTAATTACGGTAGACTTCCTCTTGAGTTCGCACTTTTTACCCAGGAAAGTGCGAAGTTATACTTTCTTGAATTTAACTTAAATAAAGTCTATTACTAACTAAGTATTAATAAAACAAAAAATACACAATATTTAATAACTTATATAGATCTTTTTTTTATGAATGTTTGTTTTATGTTTTAGTTGATTTCATGTTTATTCATAACGGTATTGCATATAACATATTTAAATTTATCATTTTGTAAAAAAATGGTAATAATTTTTGAGTTTGAACTTTTTTATTTTGTTCAAAGTGCGAATTGAAGAGAAAGTCTACTGTATTTATAAAATTGTTTATGTTTTAAATATGTTAATAGCTTTGTTTTGACCTATTTTGTAGTTTATATTTGTCGATTTACATTACACTAAAAGTTTTTATAGCATAGTGGTTAAAGTATTTGTTTGAAAGAAATTTATTTGACATATTTTTTTATTACTTGTTTAATCTGTATAAATAAAAAAAACCTTGATAACCATTAAAGTTTTTATTTCAAAAATTATTTTTGGTTTTAAAAGAGTATATATTTGATGTCTCTATTTGAAATGATTTCAAATTTTTCATTTAAAAGATTATTAAACTCAAATTTATTTTCTAACTTGATTTATTACTGTTTGAAAATCTATAATATTAAATAATTTTAAACTATTAATACAACTGTTTTTTGTTTTATCTAATTTTTTAATATATTAGCAATTAGAATATGTTGTTTATTTTAATAGTTTTTCAACACTAGCTTTTAGTTTTTCACTATTTTCTTCTGGTAAATTATTATA
Organism: Thalia democratica; assembly: GCF_965202585.1. Lineage (NCBI taxonomy): Eukaryota > Metazoa > Chordata > Thaliacea > Salpida > Salpidae > Thalia > Thalia democratica. The sequence continues at coordinate 81,114,219 of NC_139165.1, forward strand.
GGCTAATAACTAGAGAAAAAATAAAATTTAACAGTATTAAATAAGCAATCAAAAAGACTGCTACAGTTACAAAAGAAAGCTTTAACACAGTTAAAAGAATTTTTTATTTGATTACTTTCTGTTCAAAGAATTAACTGTAAAACATTTGATTTTTTTTTTGAATTTAAATGAAGAAAAAAAATGTTAAAATTAAGGTTTAGTTTCCTAAAGGTTATTTTAAGTCAAATGCTATTTAATGGTATTCTACTACAAAACATATAGTTTAAAAAGTTTAGAATTAAGTTTTTAATTTTACAACTAACTTGATTATAACATATCTCAGCATTGAAATTAATAATTTTACTGCATAAACAGAAGCTATTGATAAACCCACTTTTCATGTGAGATAATCAACCAGTCGGTCAAACTTCCTAAAACTGGATCAGCAATAATGTTTTAATATTTATTTCCAAATGTTTAAATAATCTGTTCATTTTTTTAAAGTTTTTTGATCTCTAGTATTTAATTTTAGAATATGCCTATTTATAAAGTAATTTAAGTATTTTGTGCGGCTTAAATAAGTTACCTAGTATTCACTCTGAATGTCCGAAATTCGTTAAATGAGAGATAGTTATAATGTCAGGTTTCAGTTAAGATTTCAGATGGGTAACTTACGGTCCAGATCCAATCAAATTTCGACCCGCCAAGTAACTTGAAACTACTTGTGCAAAATAAACAAAATTTAGTTTTTTGATGCTTATGATTTTGAAATACACTTTCAATTTGGTTTTCAGTTACTTTAGTATTTCCTAGATCACAAAAATAGTAAATAATTTTATTACAATTATGCTCGAGTTTTTTAGTTTTCTATATGTTATTTTTTTAAATTATGCAGCCCGCAATTACATTTTTTTAACGAGTTGAAACAAGAAAAGATTTTTTAATAAATATGAATTGCTGACTACAAAAGTTGTCCACCACTACCCTAAAAACTTCATTACTTTCAAAACAATTCATATTTAAACAGGAATGATTACTGATTACCCAAGGCTTTTTAATATTTAAGTATTTTGATACACTTTACTGGGCTTAAAGGAATACAACAGTAACTTATTTTCTCAAGCCCTGTAAACTACTTTGAACACAGCCCAAAAGTGCGTGTATAAGAAATACCAGACTAAATTACATTTCGAACACAATTTTTTTGGCTCAAAAATTTTTACTCAAGAGAAAAACTACTTTTTAAAATCCTGGGGGGCGATTTTTTTTCAAATTTCTGAAAAGGGGGCGATTTAGTAAATGAGTTTGGGAAACCCTGCTGTAGAGACTCAAATCCTTGCTCAAATAAAGGAGAATGTATTTCTTCAGAAGATGGTAACACTTATGAATGTTCTTGTTTACCAAAATATTATGGAGATCAATGTCAATACGGTTAAAAATTTTATAAATTGTTAATTAGTTTTTCCAACCACATACATCATAAATAAGATCAGTATTTTTAAGGTTTAACTATGAATTTTTAAAGCATAACAAATAATTTTACTGAATTTATCATTTATCAGAATACTGCAAAGATGCAAACCCATGTTTAAACAATGGAATTTGTACAACAACTGACAAGGATTACTCATGTCAGTGTGAGTATGGATATGGTGGAGTAAGTTGTGAATTAGGTTGGTGTTTGAAATTCTTTTTCTGTTTTCCTTTGTAATAGATTTGAATCGTATTTCTCAATTATCTTAGGAATAGAATAGTTCAACAAAATTATTTTTTAATCTGATTTAGCTAGTGCTGATTTTTTAAAGTACAAGTATGAAAAATTTGAATAGTTTATATAAAAATGTATATTAATTTTCAAGATGTAATGTTAAAAGGCGTTAAAACCTAGAGACCCTGATAAGCTAAGCTTATCGGAATATATACCACAAATGTTTTTGTGTCAGAACTTTATTCCTACTAACGGCGTTTCACTGGTCTCAAATAAATTTGAGAACAGATCTACGGAGTCTATAAAACATTAACACTTATTAGAAAAAAAACATGTATAATTAAGTATAATATTTATGTGAGTAGTAACTATAAACGAACTTTATGGTTTAAAAACAAAGTTTGGAATAAAAATATAAAAATTTAAAGCTGTCTACAAAAACTACAAATATAATAAAAGCATATACTAACTTAAAAAAAGCTCTAAGAATAGGCAAGTTTTTTAAAATAAAACATAAATTAAGTTGTGCAGAAATGTAACGTAATAACATGTTTTAATGTGTATTAATATTTTATAGACTCCGTAGATCTGTTCTTAAATTTATTTGGGAGCAGTGAAACACCGTCAGTCGGAATAAAGTTTTAACATAAAAACATATGTGGTATTAACTTTTTATAATTTTTTTAATTTATATTTAAAATATGTAACTTTATTTTACAAACTTTATTAAATAGTTAAGACTTTATAAAAACAAAATATAAATAATAATTAGTTTTGAAATTTATAAAGACAAACAAAGTGGCTCGTATTTAAATTCATTAAGTTATTCTATACTAATAACCAATCAAACTGAAGATATTTCATAAAAAAACATGATACCAGATCAACAAATTTTCTTTAAATCAACTCATAACTTTAAAAGATATTTCAGATTTTTTATCGTTTTTTTTACAGACACTTGTTTTCGTTTTGAAATCGTCTCAACATCTGGCAACTACTACAACGCTAAAAATCAATGTGTAAGTCGTGGAGGTGAAATTGTGTCAAGATTATTGGGAAGTGACGGTGTTAATTATCACAGGTTCGTTTAGAATTTTGTCGTTTGTTTTTAAGCAAACAATATTTTGTTTAAACTAAAAACTTCCAAATAGTTATATATAAAAATCGTTTAAACTATTTACTTCTTGTGTGTTAAGAACTGATGTGTTTTAGCATTTGTAAACATAAAAAAAGTTAGTTAAACATATTTATTATTATAAGGTTTTAAAATTTATATTATTATTAGTCTAATCAAAACGAGTTGACTAAAGATAATTTTACAGCGAAATAAGGAGAGTTGCGGACAGTCAAAACCACGAGTTTTGGGTCGGCATAAGCGACGCACATTCGGAAGGTAGCTGGTTATTCACAAACGATCAACCTGCTAATAGTTTAATTTTTTCTTGGGCAAGAGGTGAACCAAATAACTTGGGTAATGAAGATTGTGTTTGTTTTGCCAAAAACAGGTATGGTTTAGATGATACTTCTTGTTATAATAGTGGTCGTGTTCATAGAGTTTTGTGCCAAATACCTAATGGTGTTTGCTAATAAAGTTATAAATATATACTTAAGATCTAAAGCTGTCTTATGAGCATTGAGCGATAAAAAGTGTTTTTATTCTATTTTTAACAATTTTTTTTAGTTATGATTAAGTTTTATAATTTTCTCATTTATTCTCGTGGTATTTTTGTTTTTTAAATTTTCTAATAAACTTTGCACACAACACCTTATCGTTTTACTTTCTGATAATTTAGAACAAGTTTTTAGTGTAATAGTGAGTTTAAAAGTTAATGAGAAGTACGGGTATATTACTATATTATTCTTTAATTACTGATCTAAAGTCGGATAAAGTTTAAATTTATACTTTGATAAAACTAATTTTAAAATTATTTGTTTTTAGAAAAGTTTAGCATTTTGTTAGTTCTAATCCAATTAGGAACATAAACGTTTCTATATACCAATCTTGTTTATGAGTTATTAATCTGTAATATTTTTTTATAATATCATATTTAACTATTTACGGCACTTTCGCACCATAAAAACTGCTGTTATGGAAAAAAAGTTAAAGGTCGTTAACAGTTTTTAGTTAAGTTAGATGATTAAAAGTTACATGTAGCAGAATTAGAAATATTTTGCACTATAAAAAACTTAGATTAAAACAAGGCCAATGGTTTTGATAATATCTAAGTTAAAATTCTTAAAGAATTAAAAGTCCTGTCTCTAAAGTTACAAGTGAATTGACCAATCAAGCATATAATGAACGCAAATATCCGAATAGTTTAAAATTAACAAAAGTAATTCCAATATTTAAATCAGGATTTTTTTTTAAATTACCTGCTAACTGTAGACCAATCTTTTTTTTTTAATAAAACAATTACAAAACTAATAAACAACTGATAGTGTAGTTTTGTTAATAAAAATAACATTTTAAACAACTCACAATTTGGTTTTTGAGAGAGCCACTCTACCACCATGACTGCGTCTGAGTTTGTGGAAGATGTTCTGAAGAGGTTTGATAAGAGAAAAGCAGTATGTGCGTATTACTTAAGTAAATTATTTGGTACTGCTGATAGAAGGATTTTTATATACAAATTTGAATGTTAAGGCGTAAAAGGAAAAATGCAATTATTAATTAAAATTTACTTAGCTGAAAAGGAACAGTTTGTTAGTTTTTATGGGTATGTATCAATATTTGAAAAAAATTGATGTAGGAGTACAACAAGGTTCAGTCCTAGGACCCTTTTTATTTCTTATACACACTAATTACCTACATAACAATACTAGCTTAAAAGTCTTAAATTTTGCAGACAATACCTTACTATATACAACACTTATAAAAAACACATATTCACAAGCCAGTGACAACCGTATTTTTAACTTCAAAAAGTCTTAGATTTACTGAAAGAAAATAAGATTGAATTAAATAGAGATAAAACTAGAAGTATACTATTTCATCCAGTTAAAACAATTTTTTTGAAAATTAAAAACTTTTAAGTCAAAATAAGTAAAACAGTTAAAAAATGGTAAAAAGCAACAAGTACTTAGGATTAATAACGGATATTAATTTAAGTTGGGATGTTAACATTGTAATGGTAAAGAGTAAACTTTTAAAGGAAGTTGGTATTTTTTATAAAACTTTCAGGAGGATGGTTTTTGTAAGAAGGATTTAATGCCTGTATCCGTCATAATTTGGGCTGCCAATAAAATTCCTATTAACATTCTAGGGGCTTTCAAAGCAACTTTTAGCGGAATGTCTTCAAAGAAAGAGGTTATCAGATGTGATGGAATTGTTTATGTAAGCGATTCAGTGACTGAATTCTTTCTCTCGTATGAAACCATGGTTGACCTCCTGATTATTAATAAGGATTTTCCTACCATTGGATCTCAACTGCCTTATCAGCATTCTGAAGTTGCTGTAAGTTCAAATGAAAATGATCCGAATAAACTGGACTCGTATAAAGATGTGACCAGTGATTGCCCGCAAAGGAAAAAAGTGCCAGACCGACCAAACAAACTTCCGTTTGAGGCAACCAATACAAACGTGAGCAAAATGCGTGATTGGCTCTGACAAAGGTACGCAGCTTCAACGTTTAATGTATGTCCACATAAATTACTCCAGCAAATGAGTGGGCCTCCACTTGAGATACATTTGGAGAATGATGCTAAACCATGTGCTTGTCATACACCAGCTCACGTGCCAATTCATTGGCAGAAACAGGTTGAAGCAGATCTCATTCGAGATGTGAGGTTGGGTGTCTTATAACGTGTCCCATTTGGTGAACCTGTAAGCTGGTGTCACCGCATGGATGGGTTAAAACAGGATGGATCACCTAGGAAGACAGTAGATCTCTCACCACTTAACAAGTATTGCAAGAGGGAGACATGCGCTACAGATACTCCGTTTAAACTAGCGCGCAGAATTCCAAAGGGAACGTTCAAGACTGTAACAGATGCATGGAACGGGTATCATGGAGTTCCACTGAGAGAAAGTGATAAACACCTCACTACATTTATCACTCCGTTTAACAGGTTCCGATATACTAGAGCACCTCAAGGCTTTGTATCATCTAGTGATGGTTACAATCGACGATTTGCAGCTATTTTATCTGATTTTGAAAGAAAGGAAAGATGTGTTTATGACACCATGTTTTTTGATTTAGAATTAGAGTGTCACTGGTGGCGAACAGTAGATTTTCTGTCAAAAGTTGGCAATGCAGGTATCATTCTAAATCCCAAGAAGTTACAATTTTGTCAAAAGTCCGTTGATTTTGCTGGTTTTAGAATTTCTAATGAACGTATAAAACTTTTGCCCAAATATCTGGATTCCATTCGCAATTTCCCAACCCCAAAGTCTGCCACAAGTATACGTAGCTAGTTTGGTCTGATAAATCAAGTCGCAAATTATGTCAAACTTCGTAAAGTCATGGCACCGTTTAGAGATTTTCCAAGTCCAAAATTTAAGTTTATGTGGACAGAAAAATCAAACCAATCATTTAATGAAACAAAAGAGATAATCATTGACGCAATAAAGAGCGGTGTTTTAACTTTTTATATTGGGAAATTGACTTGTCCTAGACCAGACCGGTCAAAGCAAGGATCGGACTACTTCCTTATGCAGAAACACTGCAAATGCAATAGCCGGTTACCATATTGCTGCACCACCGGCTGGAAAGTGACGCTTGCAGGTTCAAGGTTTCTGAATGGGGCAGAAAAGAATTATGCTGCCATAGAAGGGGAGTCGCTTGGAATTGCTTGATCATTAGAATAAACAAAGTAATTCACTAAGGGCTGAAAGATCTTGTGGTTGTTACGTATCATAAACCACTGGTAAATATTTTTGGTGATCGCATCTTAAACGAAATTCACAACACGCGCACTTTTAGGCTCAAACAACGTACATTGCCATGGCTTTTCAAGTGCATTACATGCCAGGTAAAACTAATCTAGCGGCAGATGCTGCATCACGTTATCTAAGCTTGATTAATGAAGTGAATTCACATGATAGTGATTTAACTGACTAATCACTTTTAATTGCTTCATTGAGTAATGAAGTATGCCATTAGATGGCAATCACTTGGGAGGAAATTGTAGAAGAGACACTAAATGACAAAATACTTTCAAGAGTATCCAGTTGTATTAAAGAAGGTCGAAGCTTAAAACATGATGAATCTTTGTCAGCGTCTTTTAGATACGATGATGCATTGTACTTAAAATACAGAGTTATATTTTACAAGGACAGAGTAGTAATCCCCGTCAGTTTACGATATCGGGTCCTCAACAAGTTACATTCGGCGCACCAAGGAGTCACATCAATGCATAATCGTGCCCAACAGATTGTCTTCTGGCATGGTATTACACAAGACATTGAAGCAACTCGGGCCAATTGTCAAAGCTGCAACCGCAATTTACCTTCTCAACCATCATTGCCACAAGAAGCATCTGATCCTCCTACGAACCCTTTTGAAAAAATATTTGCGGATTTCTTCCAGTTTGCCGAAAACAATTTTTTGGTAGTTGGTGACAGGTTGTCGGGTTGGTCAGAAATATTTTCCACACCCAGCGGAACCTCTCAGGCAGGTTCGCGTGGGTTGATTAAGTGCCTCCGAGATTTGTTTTCCAGGTTTGGAGTACCCGAGGAAATATCAATTGATGGTGGACCGGAATTTATGTCTAGTGCAACAAAGGAATTCCTTAAAACCTGGGATGTTACGCATCAAATATCTTCAGCTTACTATCCAATTTTTAACGGCAGAGCGGAAATAGTCGTCAAACAGGCAAAAAGGTTGCTAAAATCAAATGTTGACGCTTCAGGAAGTCTGGACAATGACAAGTTTTTAAGTGCGATGCTCCATCTGAGAAATAATCCTGATAGCGATTGTCAAGTGTCTCCAGCCGAGATCATATATGGACGTCAGCTGCGAGATAGTTTCTCATTTCTGAACAAGTTTGACAAACTCTCCGATCCTAATGTGCAACCCATGTGGAGAAAAGAGCTTAAAGAAGAGGCGCTCCGTACAAGATTTGTTAAGAATTCCGAAGTACTTAACCAGAGAGCCAAGGATTTGAGACCTCTCTATGTAGGCAGTAGGTGTCTACTACAGAACCAGAGTTTCACTCATACACGTAAATGGGATAAAAGGGGTAATGGAGGTGCTTCCACATGATCAGTATGTAGTCAGAGTTGATGGTTCATGGAGACTTACTCGGAGGAACAGAAAGTTTTTAAGGATGTACAACCCAGCCTCAACCAGCATTGAAGCAAAAACTACCCATGGTTGGAGCGGTAATCTACTAAGCTCACATGAGTGCAATGTTGGTCATCAACTTCCTGATCCTTCTGTAAAGATTACAGAAGGTTCCAACGGTGCCAATACTGGTAAAACCAGTAAGGTTGAAGCGGATCAAGAAGAGGTTGAGGAAGAGTACATTCCTGCTCCTATAGTTCCCAAAAAAAAAAGGTGCAACTTGCTTTGCGTAGGTTGAAAGACTCCAATGCGCCAGGGAAGCTTGAGAGTGGAGTACTCCAAAGTAGAAACCACCGTAAGTGAAGTCTGTTTGTTCCTGTTTATACAAAATTTGGTGCTGAGTGTTCAATTGCTGCTGTTAGTGATGATTGCTGAGCCATAAAGGATTCAGCGTGGAATTGCATGAATTTGAATTGTTTTGGATTAATTTAGTGCGTTTTCTTGCAGTTTTGTTTTTCTTCAAATAAATCCCTTGTTTAAGTCAATTGAGCTTTGTTAATGCATAAAATTTAGTTTCAACTTATTAAACTATTTTTGTTACTTGTTTAAATCCCTTGTTATTATCTAAAATGAGCTGGAGGGGGTGTAGAATAATTAGATTATAGCTCATTTATAGCGTTTATATTTATACTTGTTTTCGTTTCAAATTTTACATTGTTAGAAAATTATTAAACTAAATTGACAAGGAGTTATTCTTCATTACTTAAAAAGTATAACCAAAGTACAAATAAACCTTCATAGCCTTCATAAAACTTTTATAGCCAGTGAAAAAGGTGCTCAAAAACTATTTTTTTCTTACGAAGATTTCAAATATTAATGGTCATGGATAACTAGCTTGTTAAGGTAGTAATTTTTAAAAAGACCTATGATTTTTTTTAATCGACCAAATATATTTTTGAAGTTTTAAGGTTAAACTGAAGGATAATTCTTTTAACGACCAACTTATTTAATAGATTTTACACAAATGAACAGGCATACTATTGTTTTTAATTTATAAAAAGTAGAAAAGTATTATTTTTCATTTGAGTTATCTAAAAAATTTTAACATAAGTCACTCATTTTAAAAAGGTTTGTTAATTAATTTCGTTTAGCTCTTCATCAGAATAAACTTGCTAAAAACTGATAATAATATAGTGTACATTTAGTTTTAACAGTAATTTAAAATACCTAGCAAAAATTTGTTACATCATAAAGCATGAAAGTCTTTTTAAAGTTTTTAAATTAGATATGAATTATATTTAGCTGTTTTGAAATTGTTTGTAAAACAAAACTGTTAAAACAAAAACATCTAAGATAGTAAAAACTTTACATGGAACAAAATTAAATAAAAAGTACATTGCAAAAGTACGACAATAAACGACAATAAAAATACTAAAACACGCTATATATAAAATTTTTAATTGTAAAAACATCTTCGTTTGGAAGTTTTCTGCTCTCGAGTTCTAATAAACAAAGATCTGAGTTATTTTTTATATTTTTTGTGTATACCAAATGGGTTTCAATAGTATTGGTCCAGTCTAGTTCGTAGAAAATTTTAATGATTTTTTTTTATTAGTTTATTAGTTTTATTAAATAGTCTACATTTTATCTGTTTAAATAAACTTACTAATCTCTTTTTACATTTTGACAACAAAAATTAAATATTTAAATCATGAGCTAATTACTAATAAAATTTAAAATTAGTAATAAATTAATTTATTAAAGATTATTATTGTTTAATTTTACATATAAAAAATAATTAACTTTTTTAACTGTTTTTTGTGCTAGTTTACATTTGTATTTTTGTTAAATTAAACTCTTAGACTTAAATATTTATTAAAATTTGTAAAAACTGATAGCTTTAAAAAAAGGGTATATGTATTTTTTTTAGTGAAAGCGTAGTAATTTTTTTGTAATTTATAACTTTATTTTATTGTTATTTTTTAAATGTTAGAACTTTTTTTTCTGTTTATAAAATTATATAGCTTTAATTCATTACTTTTTATATTTTTATAATTTAAATTAAGTAGATAGAATAATTTTTATTCTAAAACATACTTTTTAAAACTTTTTTTATAAGCATAAAAATTTTAAAAAAGGTTAAATAATTTGCTAAAATTATTAAAAAATTTTTAATTTAAAAACATTTCAGAGTTAAACTTTACTCTTAAACGTAGAGTTCCATATATACTATGTGTGCTTAATGTGCTCTAATATATATGGGAACGGGTCAAATCTGCACGAGGTTACTAAATTGTACGAGGGGTTTAAATTGCACGAGAACAAAATCGCACTAGTGCACAAAATTGCACGGAGATACATTTGCACGAAGATAAATTAGTACAGGGGCACAAAAATGCACAAACATAATTTTGCACGATTACAGTTTTGCACGAAAGTAAAAGAAAAATCAGAAAAAAAAAAACAGAAAAAAACCTAATAGAAAAAGAAAATAGTAATTAAAAAAAAGCTACCAACCGAGGATAAGGGTTTAGGGTAACAGTGATAATAAAAACAAATTAAAAAAAAAATAAAATAAAATCAAGAAAAATTAACCTGTGCAAAAATGTCTCAGTTCCAAATTTTCTGCTCGTTCAAAAGTGTCTTCGTGCAATTTTGTACACTCGTGCAAATTTGACAGCTACCATTCGACCAGATGACTGAAAGGGCTTTTTGTATTGCCAGGTCTTTTGACCAAAAATTTTTTGAGCTTTTATTCATTTATAATTTGTTTAATAAACATAAATTATTTAGATTACACTAAATAATTTTTCAACGAAATATAGTTTTACTATACTTATGTGTTTTAGCTTTTATGCAATTTAAATCGTTGGTAAAATAAATACAAATAAATAAAATCCTTTTTTAGTTATGATTTTTTTTCAACTTCAAATCAAACTAAAAATAGTTTAATTTTTTATCGATGTTTGTGAATAGTTTTACTGCTCACTAAAACTTATATATTGAACTTGAAAAAACTACTAAAATGGACTATTTTTAGCTTGGAACCTCAAGCTTGTGGTTAGCTTAACTGATAGATGTAAATAAACTCAGCTTGTTATTGTTCTAACAATTTACAGCTTTTCTAAACAGAAGTACAGATTAACAATGAAAAATATCATATTGATAATATTTTTTGTCATTATCAAAAAACTCATTAAAAGTAGCTTAACAGTATCTTTTCTATGTTGTTTAACTACTTAGCAGAGTTTTTAACCTTAAACTTAGTTGTAAACTAAAATTAGACCCAAAAATGTGTACTTTTAAATACCTGAAAGAAATTATAAAAACCTAGAGAAAATTTGCCAGAAATATTTAGCAACCCTCTACTTATTTTTTTGCATCAAAGTGTGTCAGTCCTGTCTAGTTTTAAGTTTTACCCATTGGTGTCTCTTTGGGCTACCTTTTTCTAGACTACCTTTTTGTGATTGGCTTATATATAAAGGTTATTATAGTTCAATAAAAAAAAAGTTAGCCTAGAAGCAGGCTACTTATATTGAATGTTTTGTATTTTAATACTACTAATTAAAGAGCAAAACCATGAAGTTTTTTTGTCTTAAATTTTGTTTATAAATAAACTCAAATATTTTAATAGTTTATATTGTATATTAAATATGATTCAACATTTATAGCTAAACTTAGGTATCTTTAAAAATATCTTTAAACTTTAGTTCGCTCTAAAACTAACAGTTATTTACAAAAACATCTCAAACTTTGCATTAATTCTCTAAAGTTTAATAAAAAATTATGCTTTGAATTTCAAACCCGTAACTCAAGTATTTTTAAAATTAAAGCTGTTCAAAATAGTCCTCAAAGAAGAAACCAAAAAATATTTTTTTAAACTTTAGTTCGCTCTAAAACTTACAATTATTTACAGAAATAACTCAAACTTTGCAGTAATGTTCTACAGTGTATTAAAAAATTATGCTTTAAATTTTAAAGCTCTAACTAAAGTATTTTTAAAGTTATAGCCGTTTAAAGTTATATTTGAGAAAAAGCAAAAAATTACTTTCTTCAAACTTTAGTTCGCTCTAAAACTTACAATTGTTTACATGAAAAACTTTTTTTAAACTTTAGTTCGCTCTAAAACTAATAGTTATTTACAAAAACAACTCAAACTTTGCAGTAATGTTCTAAAGTTTAATAAAAAATTATGCTTTGAATTTTAAACCCGTAACTCAAGTATTTTTAAAATTAAAGCTGTTCAAAAGAATCCTCAAAGAAAAAACCAAAAAATATTTTTTTAAACTTTAGTTCGCTCTAAAACTTACAATTATTTACAGAAATAACTCAAACTTTGCAGTAATGTTCTACAGTGTATTAAAAAATTATGCTTTAAATTTTAAAGCTCTAACTAAAGTATTTTTAAAGTTATAGCCGTTTAAAGTTATATTTGACAAAAAGCAAAAAATTACTTTCTTCAAACTTTAGTTCGCTCTAAAACTTACAATTGTTTACATGAAAAACTTTTTTTAAACTTTAGTTCGCTCTAAAACTAATAGTTATTTACAAAAACAACTCAAACTTTGCAGTAATGTTCTAAAGTTTAATAAAAAATTATGCTTTGAATTTTAAACCCGTAACTCAAGTATTTTTAAAATTAAAGCTGTTCAAAAGAATCCTCAAAGAAAAAACCAAAAAATATTTTTTTAAACTTTAGTTCGCTCTAAAACTTACAATTATTTACAGAAATAACTCAAACTTTGCAGTAATGTTCTACAGTGTATTAAAAAATTATGCTTTAAATTTTAAAGCTCTAACTAAAGTATTTTTAAAGTTATAGCCGTTTAAAGTTATATTTGACAAAAAGCAAAAAATTACTTTCTTCAAACTTTAGTTCGCTCTAAAACTTACAATTGTTTACATGAAAAACTTTTTTTAAACTTTAGTTCGCTCTAAAACTAATAGTTATTTACAAAAACAACTCAAACTTTGCAGTAATGTTCTAAAGTTTAATAAAAAATTATGCTTTGAATTTTAAACCCGTAACTCAAGTATTTTTAAAATTAAAGCTGTTCAAAAGAATCCTCAAAGAAAAAACCAAAAAATATTTTTTTAAACTTTAGTTCGCTCTAAAACTTACAATTATTTACAGAAATAACTCAAACTTTGCAGTAATGTTCTACAGTGTATTAAAAAATTATGCTTTAAATTTTAAAGCTCTAACTAAAGTATTTTTAAAATTATAGCCGTTTAAAGTTATATTTGAGAAAAAGCAAAAAATTACTTTCTTCAAACTTTAGTTCGCTCTAAAACTTACAATTGTTTACATGAAAAACTTTTTTTAAACTTTAGTTCGCTCTAAAACTAATAGTTATTTACAAAAACAACTCAAACTTTGCAGTAATGTTCTAAAGTTTAATAAAAAATTATGCTTTGAATTTTAAACCCGTAACTCAAGTATTTTTAAAATTAAAGCTGTTCAAAAGAATCCTCAAAGAAAAAACCAAAAAATATTTTTTTAAACTTTAGTTCGCTCTAAAACTTACAATTATTTACAGAAATAACTCAAACTTTGCAGTAATGTTCTACAGTGTATTAAAAAATTATGCTTTAAATTTTAAAGCTCTAACTAAAGTATTTTTAAAGTTATAGCCGTTTAAAGTTATATTTGAGAAAAAGCAAAAAATTACTTTCTTCAAACTTTAGTTCGCTCTAAAACTTACAATTGTTTACATGAAAAACTTTTTTTAAACTTTAGTTCGCTCTAAAACTAATAGTTATTTACAAAAACAACTCGAACTTTGCAGTAATGTTCTAAAGTTTAATAAAAAATTATGCTTTGAATTTTAAACCCGTAACTCAAGTATTTTTAAAATTAAAGCTGTTCAAAAGAATCCTCAAAGAAAAAACCAAAAAATATTTTTTTAAACTTTAGTTCGCTCTAAAACTTACAATTATTTACAGAAATAACTCAAACTTTGCAGTAATGTTCTACAGTGTATTAAAAAATTATGCTTTAAATTTTAAAGCTCTAACTAAAGTATTTTTAAAGTTATAGCCGTTTAAAGTTATATTTGAGAAAAAGCAAAAAATTACTTTCTTCAAACTTTAGTTCGCTCTAAAACTTACAATTGTTTACATGAAAAACTTTTTTTAAACTTTAGTTCGCTCTAAAACTAATAGTTATTTACAAAAACAACTCGAACTTTGCAGTAATGTTCTAAAGTTTAATAAAAAATTATGCTTTGAATTTTAAACCCGTAACTCAAGTATTTTTAAAATTAAAGCTGTTCAAAAGAATCCTCAAAGAAGAAACCAAAAAATATTTTTTTAAACTTTAGTTCGCTCTAAAACTTACAATTATTTACAGAAATAACTCAAACTTTGCAGTAATGTTCCACAGTGTATTAAAAAATTATGCTTTAAATTTTAAAGCTCTAACTAAAGTATTTTTAAAGTTATAGCCGTTTAAAGTTATATTTGAGAAAAAGCAAAAAATTACTTTCTTCAAACTTTAGTTCGCTCTAAAACTTACAATTGTTTACATGAAAAACTTTTTTTAAACTTTAGTTCGCTCTAAAACTAATAGTTATTTACAAAAACAACTCAAACTTTGCAGTAATGTTCTAAAGTTTAATAAAAAATTATGCTTTGAATTTTAAACCCGTAACTCAAGTATTTTTAAAATTAAAGCTGTTCAAAAGAATCCTCAAAGAAAAAACCAAAAAATATTTTTTTAAACTTTAGTTCGCTCTAAAACTTACAATTATTTACAGAAATAACTCAAACTTTGCAGTAATGTTCTACAGTGTATTAAAAAATTATGCTTTAAATTTTAAAGCTCTAACTAAAGTATTTTTAAAGTTATAGCCGTTTAAAGTTATATTTGAGAAAAAGCAAAAAATTACTTTCTTCAAACTTTAGTTCGCTCTAAAACTTACAATTGTTTACATGAAAAACTTTTTTTAAACTTTAGTTCGCTCTAAAACTAATAGTTATTTACAAAAACAACTCAAACTTTTCAGTAATGTTCTAAAGTTTAATAAAAAATTATGCTTTGAATTTTAAACCCGTAACTCAAGTATTTTTAAAATTAAAGCTGTTCAAAAGAATCCTCAAAGAAAAAACCAAAAAATATTTTTTTAAACTTTAGTTCGCTCTAAAACTTACAATTATTTACAGAAATAACTCAAACTTTGCAGTAATGTTCCACAGTGTATTAAAAAATTATGCTTTAAATTTTAAAGCTCTAA
Organism: Thalia democratica; assembly: GCF_965202585.1. NCBI lineage: Eukaryota > Metazoa > Chordata > Thaliacea > Salpida > Salpidae > Thalia > Thalia democratica. Next base: position 81,129,365 of record NC_139165.1, read on the forward strand.
CTAAAGTATTTTTAAAGTTATAGCCGTTTAAAGTTATATTTGAGAAAAAGCAAAAAATTACTTTCTTCAAACTTTAGTTCGCTCTAAAACTTACAATTGTTTACATGAAAAACTTTTTTTAAACTTTAGTTCGCTCTAAAACTAATAGTTATTTACAAAAACAACTCGAACTTTGCAGTAATGTTCTAAAGTTTAAAAAAATATTTTTTGGTTTCTTCTTTGAGGATTCTTTTGAACAGCTTTAATTTTAAAAATACTTGAGTTACGGGTTTAAAATTCAAAGCATAATTTTTTATTAAACTTTAGAACATTACTGCAAAGTTTGAGTTGTTTTTGTAAATAACTATTAGTTTTAGAGCGAACTAAAGTTTAAAAAAAGTTTTTCATGTAAACAATTGTAAGTTTTAGAGCGAACTAAAGTTTGAAGAAAGTAATTTTTTGCTTTTTCTCGAATATAACTTTAAACGGCTATAACTTTAAAAATACTTTAGTTAGAGCTTTAAAATTTAAAGCATAATTTTTTAATACACTGTAAAACATTACTGCAAAGTTTGAGTTATTTCTGTAAATAATTGTAAGTTTTAGAGCGAACTAAAGTTTAAAAAAATATTTTTTGGTTTTTTCTTTGAGGATTCTTTTGAACAGCTTTAATTTTAAAAATACTTGAGTTACGGGTTTAAAATTCAAAGCATAACTTTTTATTAAACTTTAGAACATTACTGAAAAGTTTGAGTTGTTTTTGTAAATAACTATTAGTTTTAGAGCGAACTAAAGTTTAAAAAAAGTTTTTCATGTAAACAATTGTAAGTTTTAGAGCGAACTAAAGTTTGAAGAAAGTAATTTTTTGCTTTTTCTCAAATATAACTTTAAACGGCTATAACTTTAAAAATACTTTAGTTAGAGCTTTAAAATTTAAAGCATAATTTTTTAATACACTGTAGAACATTACTGCAAAGTTTGAGTTATTTCTGTAAATAATTGTAAGTTTTAGAGCGAACTAAAGTTTAAAAAAATATTTTTTGGTTTTTTCTTTGAGGATTCTTTTGAACAGCTTTAATTTTAAAAATACTTGAGTTACGGGTTTAAAATTCAAAGCATAATTTTTTATTAAACTTTAGAACATTACTGCAAAGTTTGAGTTGTTTTTGTAAATAACTATTAGTTTTAGAGCGAACTAAAGTTTAAAAAAAGTTTTTCATGTAAACAATTGTAAGTTTTAGAGCGAACTAAAGTTTGAAGAAAGTAATTTTTTGCTTTTTGTCAAATATAACTTTAAACGGCTATAACTTTAAAAATACTTTAGTTAGAGCTTTAAAATTTAAAGCATAATTTTTTAATACACTGTAGAACATTACTGCAAAGTTTGAGTTATTTCTGTAAATAATTGTAAGTTTTAGAGCGAACTAAAGTTTAAAAAAATATTTTTTGGTTTCTTCTTTGAGGACTATTTTGAACAGCTTTAATTTTAAAAATACTTGAGTTACGGGTTTAAAATTCAAAGCATAATTTTTTATTAAACTTTAGAACATTACTGCAAAGTTTGAGTTGTTTTTGTAAATAACTATTAGTTTTAGAGCGAACTAAAGTTTAAAAAAAGTTTTTCATGTAAACAATTGTAAGTTTTAGAGCGAACTAAAGTTTGAAGAAAGTAATTTTTTGCTTTTTCTCAAATATAACTTTAAACGGCTATAACTTTAAAAATACTTTAGTTAGAGCTTTAAAATTTAAAGCATAATTTTTTAATACACTGTAAAACATTACTGCAAAGTTTGAGTTATTTCTGTAAATAATTGTAAGTTTTAGAGCGAACTAAAGTTTAAAAAAATATTTTTTGGTTTTTTCTTTGAGGATTCTTTTGAACAGCTTTAATTTTAAAAATACTTGAGTTACGGGTTTAAAATTCAAAGCATAACTTTTTATTAAACTTTAGAACATTACTGCAAAGTTTGAGATGTTTTTGTAAATAACTATTAGTAACTATAAGTTTAGAGCGAACTAAAGTTTAAAAAAAGTTTTTCATGTAAAGAATTGTAAGTTTTAGAGCGAACTAAAGTTTGAAGAAAGTAATTTTTTGCTTTTTCTCGAATATAACTTTAAACGGCTATAACTTTAAAAATACTTTAGTTAGAGCTTTAAAATTTAAAGCATAATTTTTTAATACACTGTAAAACATTACTGCAAAGTTTGAGTTATTTCTGTAAATAATTGTAAGTTTTAGAGCGAACTAAAGTTTAAAAAAATATTTTTTGGTTTTTTCTTTGAGGATTCTTTTGAACAGCTTTAATTTTAAAAATACTTGAGTTACGGGTTTAAAATTCAAAGCATAACTTTTTATTAAACTTTAGAACATTACTGAAAAGTTTGAGTTGTTTTTGTAAATAACTATTAGTTTTAGAGCGAACTAAAGTTTAAAAAAAGTTTTTATGTAAACAATTGTAAGTTTTAGAGCGAACTAAAGTTTGAAGAAAGTAATTTTTTGCTTTTTCTCAAATATAACTTTAAACGGCTATAACTTTAAAAATACTTTAGTTAGAGCTTTAAAATTTAAAGCATAATTTTTTAATACACTGTAAAACATTACTGCAAAGTTTGAGTTATTTCTGTAAATAATTGTAAGTTTTAGAGCGAACTAAAGTTTAAAAAAATATTTTTTGGTTTCTTCTTTGAGGATTCTTTTGAACAGCTTTAATTTTAAAAATACTTGAGTTACGGGTTTAAAATTCAAAGCATAATTTTTTATTAAACTTTAGAACATTACTGCAAAGTTTGAGTTGTTTTTGTAAATAACTATTAGTTTTAGAGCGAACTAAAGTTTAAAAAAAGTTTTTCATGTAAACAATTGTAAGTTTTAGAGCGAACTAAAGTTTGAAGAAAGTAATTTTTTGCTTTTTCTCAAATATAACTTTAAACGGCTATAACTTTAAAAATACTTTAGTTAGAGCTTTAAAATTTAAAGCAAAATTTTTTAATACACTGTAGAACATTACTGCAAAGTTTGAGTTATTTCTGTAAATAATTGTAAGTTTTAGAGCGAACTAAAGTTTAAAAAAATATTTTTTGGTTTCTTCTTTGAGGATTCTTTTGAACAGCTTTAATTTTAAAAATACTTGAGTTACGGGTTTAAAATTCAAAGCATAACTTTTTATTAAACTTTAGAACATTACTGCAAAGTTTGAGTTGTTTTTGTAAATAACTATTAGTTTTAGAGCGAACTAAAGTTTAAAAAAAGTTTTTCATGTAAACAATTGTAAGTTTTAGAGCGAACTAAAGTTTAAAGAAAGTAATTTTTGCTTTTTCTCAAATATAACTTTAAACGGCTATAACTTTAAAAATACTTTAGTTAGAGCTTTAAAATTTAAAGCATAATTTTTTAATACACTGTAGAACATTACTGCAATAGTTTGAGTTATTTCTGTAAATAATTGTAAGTTTTAGAGCGAACTAAAGTTTAAAAAAATATTTTTTGGTTTCTTCTTTGAGGACTATTTTGAACAGCTTTAATTTTAAAAATACTTGAGTTACGGGTTTGAAATTCAAAGCATAATTTTTTATTAAACTTTAGAACATTAATGCAAAGTTTGAGATGTTTTTGTAAATAACTGTTAGTTTTAGAGCGAACTAAAGTTTAAAGATATCTTTAAAGATACCTAAGTTTAGCTATAATTGTTGAATCATATTTAATATACAATATAAACTATTAAAATATTTGAGTTTATTTACAAACAAAATTTAAGAAAAAAAAACTTCATGGTTTTGCTCTTTAATTAGTAGTATTAAAATACAAAACATTCAATATAAGTAGCCTGCTTCTAGGCTAACTTTTTTTTATTGAACTATAATAACCTTTATATATAAGCCAATCACAAAAAGGTAGTCTAGAAAAAGGTAGCCCAAAGAGACACCAATAGTTTTACCCAAGTCAAATTCTAAGTGGTTCTAAAAACAATATTATAAGAGTAAATTAAATAAATAGTATTTAGTATTTAAATTATTCATTGATCTTTGACCTACCTAACTTAAAGTTTAACATTTTTTAAACCTACTGAAGTTGAAGTGGATGAGGAATAAAAATATAAAAGTTTCAAATAAAGTATTTAAAAATGTTCCTTTGACTAAATAAATAAAAAACACTATATTGACACTAAAAGCTAAGAAAGACTCATTTAACATTGTTTTGCAAAGTTGCTTTAAAAATCTGGAATCTTTTTTAAACCTGAATTAATCAGAATTGACAATTTAGGCTAAAAATACCTATAAACCCCTTTAAATTGAGAACTTTTTGAAAAACCTGTAATATTGAACAAAAATCATATAAAACCTGGAATTTCAAACAATTTTTACATGTTAAGCAGTAAGTTACAATTAAATTTGGTTTTGACAGTAGATAAAACTTTTTGGTCATCATCAAAAACTTTTTTTGTTAGAAAACACATTTCAGTCACTTAACAGTATCTTTTTAATGTAGTTATACTATTTAATACAGTTTTTGGTTATGGTTAACTTTAGGTGAGCACCAATATCAAGCTGAAGTTATAATACATTTGATGTCTTATTTAGTCACAATTTTAGGCTAAAAATTAATCTTTTATAAATACATGAATAAAATTAAACTTATATATCATAAACTAAAAAACTTAAATATTTAATTGCTTTTTTTTACAATATATATAAAATGATTATATCTATACATAATTTATATTGATTATGATATTGTAAAATAAAATTGATTAAATATATAAGTCTATAATATTTAACTTTAGTTTTCTTTCTATGTATTTATATAAATTGTTTGAAACAAAGTTTCATTTTTTATTCAAAAATTATGGTTCAATTAGACATTGAATGTACTATATTTTCAATTTTGTATTGGTGCTCACCTAAAGTTAGCCATAACCCAGTTTTTTTACCTTAAACTTAATTATAAACTTAAAATAGACCCTTAAGCATATAGTTTTAAAAGCCTGGAAGAAATTTTTAAAACATGGAGAAAATTCGCCAAAAACATTTGGCAACCCTAGTTTTGTTATTTAAGTGAAAATTACCATTGCTGATGGCTTAAATTTTTCCCTTATTTCTCTCAGCTTTTTTAAATAATTTGTTATTTTAAATCAAAATTTTTATTAAAAAATTTTGAGTTGAAGATCTTTGATATAAACAAACCTTTAAGTTTTCCATTAAGTTTGTCTTTTAATGGCTAATACAGCTAATTTTGTTGTCAAAAGTATCATAATATTCATGATATTATTTGTAATTAGTTACTTAAAAGTTATTTTAGTATTGAATATTAAATACTTTGTTATGTTTAAATTTCCAAAAAGTCAATAATCAAATGTAATCTCATGTGAAAATCTTTGATTTATTACAGGACTTTTTGCAATTGTACTTACCTACACACTCAGGCTTCAAGCTAGTTTGAATTTGTTGATAAGCTATTGCCAACTCTGACCATACATATTCATTAAGTACTCTTGTTGTATTTACTGTAGTTGACACATAAATTAAAATTAATAGTTTTAATTAATGAAACACCAGTTAAAAAACTTACTTTTTTTTCAGTTTTTCAGGTTTTTTCAGTCACAAAACCTGTAATCCTGGAAAAACCTTGAGTTTGAGAAATTTTGAAAAAAAAAACTTTTAATTTAGAACAAAAATAACTTTAAAACTTGGAATTTTAAACAATTTTTACATATTAAGTAATTAAATTTTAACTTGACAAAAAATTCAATCATATGTATAAATTTTTTTATCAGCATCAAAATTTTGTTTATTAGCAAATTAATTAAAAGTAGTGCAACAGTATCTTTTTAATGTTGTTATACTAAATAACACAGTTTTTTAGCCTTAACTTAACTTTAAACTCAAACCTGGAGGAAATTTTGAAAACCTGGAGAAAATTTACAGCGGCAGCCCTGGTTTTTAATGTTTTATTAAAAAATAAAAAAAATTGTGAATTTTAGCATAATTACAAAAACAGATAAATAGTTTTCTATTAATTACTGATACTTATAATAACAGGGTTGCCACACACTCAGCTTACTTTGGCTAACTTAGGCAAGTTTACCATTAAAAAAATGCTGATAATAGATCAGTTGAAGTTTTTTGCCTATCTTCTCAATATATTTTGGAAAACACCATTCTAGTTTTCAATTTTGGAACTCTCATAAATCTTTCTAATTAAATACTTGTTAGTCATACTTATGGGTCACTACAGTACAGGTTGTTCACTAAATCTTGAATCCTGGAAAAACCTGGAATTTAACAATTAAGGCTAAATAAATGTCAAAAACCCAGGTATTTGAGATATAAAAAAAAAAAAAACTTGAAAAAACCTGGAGTTTTGAACAATTAATTAAATTGAACAAAAAATAGATCCAAAACAGTGTACTTTTGAAAACCTGGAGAAAATTTGCCAAAAACCAGTGGTCACCCTGCTAGTAGCACTATTTTAAATTTTGTACTTTATCAACAGTAAAGTTTCCTGTGATTCTATTTTTATAGTTTTAGTTTATTAGTCCATAAATCTAGGTTTAAATCTCAAAGTAGTTTAAAAGTAAATGAAAAGTATTTTGGTCACTATTTTTAGTTCATAATAAGTTTTGAAAAGATTAGTTTATAATAAAAATAAACAAGAAATTGAAGTTTTGTCAAAAATGAATATTCTTTATAAAATTCCTGAAATTCCATTTATTAAATACAAAAAATTACACAGATTTTACTTTCACTTTTTATAAAAACTAAATGAAATTTTTGTGCAGTACTTTGTATATAAATGTTATAGTTTAATGAGAAGCTTAATGTTTGTTTTTATTAAAATATCAAATATTTAAAATTACAAATATAAATATAAGTGATTTAAAAAAATTATCTTATTAAATTGGATTTTTGTATACAAATTTAAAAGGTTATAAGATGAAGCATGATAATTTTTATATGAAAATAAAATTATATTTATAGTTTTAGTGTATTTTTTGTAAACAATAAAAATGATGGAAAGTGATACAGATGACTGCATATTTGAAACCGACGACCAAGGAGACGAAAGAATGGTTTGTTTTGTTATTAATTGTAATAAATGTATTATAAGCTAATATACTTACTTAGATGTTAATAACATGGTAAAATCTTGAAATTTTATTTTTGTTATTAGTTTAAATGTTTAAATAAAGTTTAGAAAAGCCTGAGTAAATTTAATTCTGAATGACATTTGCTTTTTAGGATAAACAAATGAATATCAAGCTTAAGGTGATTGACTTATCTGTAATATTAAAATGCTTTCTTATAATGTTTTTATTGTAATACTTATTTTTATTTTAATTTTGAACTATATAAAACAATTTAAATAATATAATTTAAAGCCTTTATAGTTATAAAAGAGCAGTTTTTGTTCAAATATTTTATGAATATGTTAGTTATTTAGAACATTTTTTTAATAATTAGTTTTGAGTCAAATTTTTGCTAAACTTTAACTAAAGTCCTATTAAAAAGGAAAACTTAGATTATTATTATAAGTATTGTAAAGCTATTTTTACTATATATTATTTATGTAAGCTTGCTTTGCTAGGATCTGTATAAACAAAACAATAGCTTGTAATTTTCAATATTTATACAGTTTGTACCATTTTTACATATATCTCAAGCTTATAAATAATCTTAAAAGGTAACTATTTTAATTAAGCTTGAGCCAAAGTGCATAAGTCTTTGACTATTGTTACTGACTAAATAACATTTTGTCATAAAACTTGAGTGATAAACAGATAATTAGTTTCCTTCTATAATAACTGAGTTATCCATCCCCACATACGTGAAATTAATGAATTTCTTAGCACCATGTCTCAATTTAATGTTACATGGTTGTACTTTGGTTTTAAAATTCTACTAACCCTTCTTATTGGTACTAAACTACTAGTTATTATTTATATATTTTAAGAACATTGTAAATTTAACTCTTAAATGTTATAACATACCAAAAAACTACTATTAGCCCTCATATTTTTTTGTTAATCCCCAGTAGATTTATTTTATTTAATCGGTGTTCTCCTAGCTCATTTTTGTTAATGCCCATGTAAAAAAGTCTCCCCCTTTATAAAAAATGTCTACCCCATTACTGGATTCTAAATATGTCCCCTGATAAAATTCCCCTAAGGTTGATATTGCTCACTTAGAGAAACCTTATACTAAACCTTACATAGCAAATCAGTAAACACTTTAATGCTAATATAAAATTTAACATGTTGATAAAAGTTATTGTTTTTTTAAGGTTTTATATCCTCAATAGTTATAAAGTTATGTTTCATGCTGCATCATTTTCATGCATGTTTTATTTCACTGTGTTAAAAAAACATTCAGAAGATGGAATAAAAAAGTCCGCCTTTTAACAAATTAAATTTTGCTAGTTCAATTCGTCTGAATTCTTTATAATTTTTAATTAAATAATAATTTTACTACATTTATCACACTATAAATTTACATAGTTTATCATTCTTTTTAATTAGTTAAGTTTTAAAATACTTGAGTTTTATTAAACCTCTAGAAGAAAAATTATCCTAGTGAATATTTAAATGTATTAATTTTTATTCAAAAACTTGATATCTGTTATAAAATTATATTAAATAATTACTTTATGTTTAATCACACCTGTAAAAAAGTTTATATTACCAAAGTTAGAATACTAGTACTAGTAACACTTACATAAATGTGAAAACTGTTTTAAGTATTTAATGAAAAAAGTATCATTTACACAAAAATGATATAATTAGTAAACATTTTTTAATAATTTTCCTGTACTATTTTTAAAATTTTAAATATGAAAAATTCTACTTTAACATAAACAATCACAGTATCAAAAAAATATTCCTCCCCACTGTAAAAACACAATTCACATCATAGAAGGCCAAACCTTATAGAAATTCACAGTAAATAATAGTAATTAATACAATGACTTACTTCCAAAGATGTTGCACCACACAGTGTGTGCGAAAACAAGATAAAATTATTCAACAAATATAATTAGTCTAAACTAAACTTCTCAGTAAAGTAATATAAGTCTTTTAAAACCTCATGTACTCTTTACAATATATTTAAGCATTTTATTGTCATTCCTCTCCAGACACAAATGTCACACCACTTATCAGATACGCCATTCAAGTGTGTATTTGTGATTATTTGACAACAAAACAACTTGATTCTCCATCACATTAAAATTAAAACTCCGCACAGATGTCGCACCACAGGCGAGTGAGGAACCAGCAGCAGGAACAGCAGCAGCAGCAGATGATGAGGCAGCAGAACATGATCAGGAACCAGCTGGAAGGTGAGAGTTCGAACGACGAGGCCATGAACGACGAGAACCTCGTCAACACCGTCAGAATTTCCGTAAGTTGTTTGTTTTGTTATAAGTTTTTTTTTGTTTTGTTTCAGTAATGAGTGTCCACCCTGTAAAAGTATATGTTGTTTTTGAAAGTTTATATTCTTTTTTTATAGTATAAACTTGTCCACACTGTCAAAAATTCTACTATTTTTGTTTGTTATAATCAATAATACATATTACTGATTTTTTTTTTAGTTTTGTTTAAACATTTAGTGAATCTTGTTAGAATCTATTTAGTGTTTGTTAATGTCATAGTTTTTAAGTTTGTTTTATCTATGAGCACTAGGTTCTGCTTGAAACTGTCAGAGTATCAGTTAGTTTGTGTAATTGATATATAAGGATATTGATTTTTTTTGTTACAAAAAAATCTTTTTAATACTTTCTTGAAATCTTAAAATAAATATTTAAAGATACTTTTCATGAAATAATTGAAAAATCTTAGTTTCAGGTATCAATATGACAAATTTGTGTTAAATACTCACAATAAACAGTGCAAAAAATATACTCAACATAAAGTTATTTTTTTTCTCACCCACAGGGCATCCCGGTGTCGATAGCGCACGACAACCCTCACAGCATGCAGCAGGGTGGTATCATGAACGGGGAATCACCCAACAGCAGACTGCTGATGCCATCCGGGGCTTCGTGCAGCACATCAATGTTCCCTCCCCCACAACACCTTCCTAACAGTGGTTAGTTTTTATAAGTACTTGTTATTAACATGTTTTTACATAGGTATTGTGTACTTATTAGTCAAGGTAAACCGTTGTAAATAGTTTTAATTAGTTTTCAACTTAGTTTGATAATTTATCTAAGCATTATGTAGTAGTTTTTACACGTTATATCCTGTACTAGGTCCTGGTAAATCATGGTACATTAATTATGTACCAAAACCAATTATTGTGTATCTTATCAATTGTATAATTTTTCAACTTATATAGTAGTTTAGGTATTTAAACATTTAATTGTTTACATAAAAAATACTTTAAAACAGTAGAAAAGAAATGTAAATGTCATTATTGTTTTAAAGTATTTTTTATGTTAAGTAATTTTGACCTTTAAACTACTATTAAATGTTTAATACTTAATACTTTAATAAATTTATCGTTAATAATGACATTTACATTTCTTTTCTACTAACAATAAATTAATTCGCTTGTTGTAAGCAGTCTGGGAAAAATATTTAATGTTTTAAGGTAATTTATTGTTTAGATAAATAATAAATCGCTTAATCTAAAAATGTTTTTACTGGACTGAAATTTTAGATCAAGTTAAAAGTGTATTTTTACCTCAAAAACAGGTACTGAATCAATTGTTAATTTTTGTCTAAAAAGAATATTAGATATTTTTATTTGTAAACAACCCGATTTTGAAATTATATCTATAGCTCTGTAGTCTTTTTATTTTAGCTGTGTTAACTGTTGCTTTAACAACACTTCAGTTATTGTAACAGTGTACTTTTATTTCATTATTTAACTTTAAGAAATTAAATTAACTAATCCATATGATAGCTTGATAACAAAACAATTTCTATATAACAACTGAATTATTTAAAATATTAAGTATTATATTTTTTGAAAGATATACAAAGCATTTTGTTTCTTCAAAAATAAAGTTACCAACAAGCTTGTCTTCTTTTGTTTAGTACTTGAATTTTTTTTGTATAGCCTTAATTTATAGTTGATGCTATCAAAAAAAAAATAACATTTTCAATAATAAATAAGTAAATTTGGTGTTTAAGTAGAAATTTATTGTTTTAGATAGTTTGTGTTTATATTTTAACTAATAAGTTTTAACAAGTTGTTAAGAGGTTTCAAAAATAAGATTTAATTTTTTGTATGCAAAATTAAATTACTTGTTTTTTTAGTTGTTTAAAGTAACTAATAAAATCTGACTCAAGATAAATGAATTGATTATTAAAAAAAAATGTTCAAAAATTATAACAATACTTTTAATTAATTTTGTTCATTCCATTTTCAAACCTAACAAAAAATTATAGTTTCTGCTAATTGAACATAAAGGCAGTACCTAATTAAAAAAGCATATTTAAAAATAAGATGGCTAAGTGTAAAAGTTTTTCTTAAAAATTTAAAGACAAGTTTAGTCGTCCCTCTTTTTTTACAAAGGTTGTATTACGAGCCAAATTTTTAGCGAGAAACACAACAACAAAACTCTTTTTAAGCCTCATTTTTATGTAAAATTTTAGTCAACCTTGTGCAAAATACAAGCACATACTATTTATTTGGCACACATCGTTTTAAAATTATCAAGCCAGTAACTACCAAAAATATTTTTTTTTTCCCTGCCTTCTAAGCAGTAAAATATTGCCGAAATCTTGATGAAAAGCCCATGAAGCTGATGGGTGCGGACTGGCTTGGATTGAACTTTTTTCAATCCAAGCCTAGCATTGATTTGGAGGTGTTAGATTTTTTACTGTTGTTTAGGTAAATTTTCATGGTCTATGTAGAAATTAAGCTGATAAGTTGTCAAGTTTTCGCTGGTGCTGTTTTTAGCGACCTTCAACTGTGGTAATGTTGTGGCCCTAAAGCTATTAGAAAAAAAAACAAAACAATGACAAATCTCACCCAAGCTTGTAGCTTTTTAACTTTTTATCTTGAAAACCACATAACTACATTCAATATATTTATTTTGCTTATACAAATCAACTAGTATATTTACCAGTAACATGTATTTTTTTGTACCTCCCGAACAACAGCCAGGAGCAAGCAGGAAACAAGCGTGTTTCCGGGCGACTTGCGAAAAGCCGATGGCATGAGTCCAGGTTCGACGCAATTGCTCAAAGAAGACCTGAAGAAAGCTGCGTCCGACGATCCGGCTCATCAAAATCTTGATGGGAAGCCCATTCAAGAACTTGACATAGTTGAATTGATGGAGTTATGCGGAATTCCGATCGTGGGGAATTCGGCAGAAATGATGGAAAAGGCTGGTTTGAAAGACATGTTCAGTGCTGAAAATTTAAAACGTTGTCAAGAAAGCGCGAGCTCAAATCCTTTTGAATTAAACCACCAAGATAATTTAACGGCAAACAAGAAAAGCGCACGAGACGTTTCACCTATAAAATATAAAAATGGCAGATTGATACTTTACGAGCCTCCCCCCAGGTTATTGGAGGAAGAAGATTTTTTAGAAAGATACAATTTTAGATACAATTCTGATGGAAATTTGGTAGGAAGCACCTTACAAGCAAGCGCGAGTTCAATTCCTTTTGAACAAGATGATTTAATGGCAAACAAAGAAAGCGCACAAGATGTTTCAACTTTAAGATCACCACAAGACAGTCGGAACCCTTACAGGCTTCCCGCTGAAAGAATGAATCAATTGGCAGGAAACAATTTCCAAGGTAATTTGGTGGGAAACAACTTCTTAGGAAGTTTGGCGGGAAGCATCTTCCAAGGAAATTTGGTTGGAAACAGTTTTCCAGGAATTTTATCTGGAAACAATTTCCCAGGAATTTTAGCTGGAAACAATTTCCCAGGAATTTTAGCTGGAAACAATTTCCCAGGAAAATTGGCGGGAAACAATAATCCAGGAAAGTTAGTTGGAAACGATATGGCAGGAAATTTGACGGGAAACAATAATCCAGGAAAGTTAGTGGGAAACAATAGGGCAGGAAATTTGGCGGTAAACTGCAATGAGACGAACCCACCGGTGGTGACGTTCGCTGGCCACAACTTCTCCTCCGCCGATGACTTCAGGAGCCACCTTGGAAAATTGAGGGTTCAATGCCTCAATGCTCCCTTGAGGCCTTCTCACCCTAAAGACAGGACTGCTGACGGTATTTTTAATGATTTTTTATGTTTTAACAAATGTGTACTGCTTAAAAAATTAATTTTTAGTTTAAAAATAGTAGAATTGGACTTTAGATAATAAAGTGCTATTTTTAGTCAGTTTACACATGTTTTATATAAGAGGCAGGTTAAAATCAAAAAGATATTCTTAGCAACTTTAATTTTTTATCAAAAAATCTTATCACAAATACTTTAAATCAACAACTTTTTCACAACTTAAAACCCCTTTTCACAAAACCCTTGATTCACCGCAGCAGTCGCAACTAATTTTTTTTGTACCTCCCGTTCCAAATAGACCTCATAAGGGGCCACATGTACCGGAGGATCAACCACGTCTGCGAGGACTACCTCAAAGGCTCGTGCGTTTACGGCGAACTCGGAGTGTTGCCATCAGGACAGATGTGCAAGCACAAGCACACTCCAATCATCAGCTTGTACGGCGTGGATTGCCACTCGATTGAAAAGTTCCAGGAGTTAATAGTGTGGATGTACTCGGTGAATGAAGACCCTCATAAGATTTTCACTGGCAGGGATCGGAACGGCAGAAGCATTTACGCGCCGATACCCTCGCTCGAAGCTAAAGGTGAGGCTTTATTGAAGTCGCTTGGACACTCGAGAAATGTGAATCTGCTTGAACTTAGAGCAAATTTCACAGCAAAAAGTGATATGAGTTTGATAAGTGTTTTTTACTGTTGTTAAGACAAATTTAAATAGTATATAAGTTGTAAAGTGTCAAGATTGTTTGAGTTTTTCCTGTTTGTTCCATATGGGAAGGAAAAAGTTAAAACAAACAGAAGACACTACTTTTGCAAGTATCTGAATATATTAATAGTTATAAGTTGGTGTTAAAGTTTGTGATTTATAAATGTTTTAAAGCTCAACAATTTATACAAATTATTGGTATTTTTAAAGATTTCACCATCAAACAGGTAACAATACACGGCCAGGTAATAACAGCAAAGAATTTATCTTAAACAACGAAGATTTTCCACCACTGCCTCCTAATAACAGTTAGTACATACAGCTTTTTGTATCAAGTTTATTCAGAATTATGTTAGACTTTTTGAACGTTTAAAATTTTGGTATATGTTACCAAAAGGATTTGTTCGAAAGTATGTTTAATTTGCACAGCTCTTTATATGAAATTAACAAAAAAAGTTAGCATCTTCTAAACTTAAATCAGTTGTTTGGCCAGTCAGTTTTATTCTTTTGTGTTTGTATTTTTTACAGGCTTAAGTTAGATATTTTCGTCTGCATTGAGTCGTTAGCGTATGCACAGCTTTTTATATAAAAATGACAAAAGGCTAAACTTGTTGATTTGTTCGAGTAGATGGTTCAGTTAATCAGTTATACATTCTGAATAACATCAGATTTGTTCATGTAGATAGAATAATCTAACATATCTTTCTTTCATATAAGCTGAATTAGTAAAAGTTTTCGTCAGTTGAACATTTTGAAAAAATGGAATCACTGAGATTGCAAATGAGACTTAGTCGTTTTTGACAAAAGTCAACTGGTTAAACAAATACACCAGATATTTAAGTTTGTTTGAATATAGATGTTTTCTAAATATATTAGCATAATTCTTTTTATACAACGAACTAGCAAACCTTTAGTTTGATATTCATTGTTAGCTTAAAATGCATTATAGACACTGATTACTTTAAATACTCTAGTTTCCTTTAATATTATGCATATTTCAAGTCTTATCTGTTTTTATTGTTAAATGTCAGACTTAAAGTATTATTAAAATCTATGTACCTCTTTATGGTAAAATAAATTATTAATATAACGAAAATTGTTTAGTCACTAAATCAAATTTAAAAATAAAATCATAATAAAGTGTTTTTAATGTTTATTTTTCAATGAACCATCGAAGTTTTCGACGATAATCAAAGCTATCAATCACTAAAATGTTATGTGTTAAATGGATATATTTATAAACAACTATTACCTGCATTATGTACATGTTTTATACTCATTTTACCACAAAAAAAACTAATGATTTTTAAGCCATTTCATCAAATTTAAGCTGTCAAAATAAATTATTTATATTGAAAACATCTTTTGCATCATTTCAGCGGAAACAAAGTAAAGTTTTATGTTTGTTATGTACAGATACTTTTAAAAGTTTGAAAATTAATATTATTAAGATTAAAATAACAAAAATAATAGTTATTTTTTTGATGGTTTAGCTTATGCTACTAAAAAACGCTAGATTTTATTGCTCACCAATTTTTTTTTTGCTAAAAAAATAAGAAAATATATCTTTTGCTAAAATAAAATTGTTAAGCTTATATAACGGTGAATAATATTTTGATTTATGGTTTTTGATGATTGTTTAGTTTAAAATTTATTGATTTAGTTAAAATAAAATAGGTATTAGAAACTATATAATTAGTTAAATATAATGTAAGATAAGATTTATATATTTGCTAATTGTTATTATCAAGTTAAAGAAGTATTTAATAACGTTTTTCAGCTGAAAGCTAATTAAATTGATAAGCTTACTCACACCAATCAACACATAAAGATATTACTATAATAATACTAATATTATTATTTTGCAAAAAAGAAATATGTTTAAATTTAAAATAATCAGCTCCCGAAATTAAATTACGCTAGTCCACAAAAAAACTTTGTTACTTCGCTAGTTTAGGTTATACTATATTATATTATTCATACTAGTCCACAAAAAAAATTTACCAAAACATCCACAGCCACCAACGCGCCGGCCAAGTTAAACCAGAACGACGACAGCCAATCGGAGGCGAGCATGCAGGTGGACCAGCCAATGGCGAAGCAGTACTCGCAAGATTACGTGCAGCACGCCAACGAGTACCACGACAAGTTCGGCAGCTGGTCCATGAACGAGCAGGTTAGATAAAACATTGATATAAAATTGTTTGTGTTGTTGAAAAAAAATTCTAAAAGGTGAACTTGGCATGTATCTTATTTTATTATTCTCGTGTACCTTAATTTTGTTTGCTTTTTTTGAAAGTTATCTTAGTTGTAACAACTGGTCCGTGAAGATAAAGTGTAAATGTTTAAATACGTTTGAAATATTTTTTAAATTAGTTCTGGTCTGTCTCTATACTCTACAATGATTTATGATATTAATTATGTAATATGTTTTTATATATATAATGTAATACGTTTTTGTTTTTACAGTACATTTAAGTTACCTTGTAATAATAACTGTTCCATGAAAGAACTGGTTTTAGAGTGGGTGCGAAATAAAAACATTATACTAAGTTGAATTTTTTGAAGTATTTTAATATTTACTTGGCATGTATTATTTCTAAAATTAAGCCAACCTTAGAACCAAAAGGTGAATGCAGTAATGTAAAAGTAGAATATCTAGTAGGTATCTATCTTAAATAAATAAAAATAAATAAATATAAAGACTGCAGTTTTTTTTTTAAACTGCAGTCTTAGTGCTAAACACATATTATTTTTCTTACATACAAAACATGTTTTTGCAAGTTCAGTATGTTGTTGTTTTTTACACTTGCTCACATGTTTTTGTTTACATTACAAGCTTGTGACTCCCATGATTTGTTTACTGTGTGTTTTCTATCTCAAAGTGTTTTCTGTTGTTTTTCACGCTAATTACTTTTGATGTTTTGTTTACTATAGCATTTTTTGCGGGCTAATTTATAATTTATGCAAAAATTTTGCATGTTTAAACGACGATATGTTTCAAAGTATTTTTCCAAAATATTTTTTGCTATTTACGCATGTTTTTATAAAGGCTTTCTAAGTAAATTATAGCAATACTTGGGCAGTAAATTTAATTTAGACAAAATAATGTCTATTTTTAGTACAATACTATCTTAAATTCTATGTTATTTTATACATTTTCTTACAATGTTTTTAAATTACATGTTTAAAACTAGTAATTTGTTTCAATAAGAATAGGTGTCATTCAGAAAATTGTGTGAGAATTTTAAATCTTTATAATTTTAATTTAAAAAATATTTTGTTAAGGTATTTAAGCTTTTCAGCAGTTTCTGCTAATCTCAAATTTAACATTTAATTAAACAATGCTTTAACTAACAATGGTTATCGTTAAATAACCATTTTATTTAGCTCAGAAATTATTTTTAAATAATTAATTTTAAAAGACTTTTTTGAAATTATAATTTATTTTTTTTATTAAAGTATTTTATGCTTTTAAAATGTTTTTTAGGAAATAAATTAAAACATCCAAATACTTAAAATACTGTTACTTGATACAGATATATTTTCTTATAAAGTTTGCCAAAGTCTTACACGACATTCTGTTATTAATTATATACAGTATAACAACATTTTAGTTGCGATATAAAAAAAACTTTTTACTTTTGTTTACAATCTAATCGCTTTTTTAGTGAAATTTTATACTTTGGGTAAATTTATGCAGTTTGATAACTTTTAATTCATTTAGCAATCTGCTTAAAAACTAAAAATAAAAAAAAATATGAATTTTATTTTATACTGGTATGTTTTAATGTGCATTAAAAGTTCAAGTTTTAAATGGTTAGTGTGTTTAAAATTAAGTATATATAGTCGAGATTAGTACAAAAATAACATATTTATTGAAAATCTTAATATCACAGCCAGTTTTTTGTAGTCTGTATTATACAGTTTCTTAAACTTTTTTCTTTAGATAAAATTTTATACATTAAAGCTTTCTTAGTTGTAATTGTTGTATAGTTTTAATTAATATTCAATGTGTTTGTCAAAAAAAGCTTTTTCTCTTAGTAATATATAAATAAAGACTTCTTGTGTATATGTAAACTTTATTAACAATAAAAATTCTTTGACGATGACAAGTATAAATGTAAACACAAATATGCAACATGCTTACAATTTTTTTTATACTCTTTGATAACTAACCTAAAAAATCGTATAATTGCATTCACAGCAGTTCTTATGAAATAAACATCCAGACGGAACATGTAATTTAATTAACTTATTGCATAAGCTCAATAATTAAAATGTTATTTAATTTGCAGTTGGTTTATATAAAAATCCCTTAACTTAATTAAAAGTTTTTCATTAGACAATAGAAATAGTTTATTTTGTTGTACGTTTTTTAAATGTAAAAAATTGTAATTTGTAAAATGTTTTTGTGAATCATGTCAGTTTTAATTTAGAAGCTTAGTAACTTGGTACAATTTGATAACAATACTAAATAACAATAAAAGTACAGCTTTTACGTTAAAATAGATACAAGTAAAATACATATAAAACTTCTTACAAGTTTCCAACTAAACTCTCAACTAGCACAATGTATCGAAATACACAAAATTACATTTATTATACTTTGAACATAAAAGCATGATCAGTTTAAATGTAAAGTATCATTTTAGTTTACTATAAATAATACCAAGCTGTTGAAGCATAACAGTTTAAATTTATGAGCCAAGCTTCTTAGCAACTTGATATAACAAGAGAGAAACTTTGCATCAGGATTAAGTGATTTACTTTCTTCCAGTTCATTCATTTGCTTTGTTAGGTCTTATTTGCCACCTTTTATATTTTTGATGATTTCATTTTAGTTTTGTTTACTTGGCTATTTTGAATGTATTTCAAATTGTATATATTTAGTAATGTTCTTCAGTAAAAAAACATGCGAGTAGACTTTTTTGGTTTTAACTCTTTTATACCTTTTTGTTTAACATTTTATTTATAAACTTATAATATACTTATTTATAACACAATTATATTCTTAAAATAATATATAAATCAATAAAATTAGTTTTTAGTTGCTACATTATATGATTGATAATTTCATTTAAGTTTGGTTAAGGATAGCTTAATTCACTTAACTCAAATATTGTCATCAACAACATTTCTTAATAAAAATACAAAACTTAATTCTTCATTGTTTCAAAGAAGTTTAATTTTGTCTTTTTGATTTTATTTACACTTGTAAAATGATGATTTCATTTGTTTTTTACTGACAAATTCTTAAAACAATCTTAAATTTTCAGATAGATCCTGTTATGTAAATAGAAAATATATTAGATAATTATTATATAATAATAATAATAATATAATAATAATATAATAATAATTTAATTTTGCTTATGCAGTAAAAATTTAATATTCGGAAAACATTTTTGTCTTAATGATATCTAGTTGTTTTTTAAGGTTGCTGAAAATTTTTGTAATTAATTTTATTAATAATTGTTTATGTTTGTGTGTGATTGAAATAAAGTTAAAATTTTATGCTTACATTTTGATTTATGATGAATACAATGCTTAAGCAAATTTTCATATTATTATACAAAAAAAATGTTACAAAATCTACTTCAAGCCAAATGTACAAATACAATCTAGTTTTTCTTCAAGTTTTGAAAAAAATATTGTTCTTAGATTTTATACTTTAAGTTTATTTAAAAAATATTTTTGCTTTGCATGCTCTTCTGTTTATAACAGTAAATATTTGTAAGTAGTATTAACTTCAGCAATTGTTGTTGACTTACGTTTTAAAGTAAGACTTAAAATTGACGTATAAACTAACCACTAAAACTTTTGTACTTCTTGTTTATTCCATGACAATCCATGACGACGATTCACTTTCAATGTGCCAAATTTCTACATCAAAAATAAAAAACTCATCCTCTTCTAATAATTAAATGACGACTGAATCATTACTGTAAGTTGCTTTTTTATCTATGTTATTTGTACATGTTTCTAATTTAATTCCTACAGAAAGACTTAAAGAAACAATAGCTTTGGAAACATCTTTAAACTTGTATAATTTGCATAATAATTTTTGTTAAAAACTTTTTTAGTATAATTTTTAAACTTAACTAATTTGTTTTTTAATATTTATTTATTTATTTGTTTTTGATGTTTTTTAAGTTAATATGGCTTGTTTATTTTTTCATGTATTTTTTTATAGTTTATGTTGTTGTTATTAGTATTTTAATTGCTTTTAATAAAACTAGAATTATTACTAACCAGAAACTTTGTTGTTGATTATTTATTTACTTTTGTTTTGGTGATAACATTTGACAAATGTCTGAAAAAATGTAACTTATACTACTAATATCTGAAAACTGGATAAAAACTAACCAAACATGTACCATTTTTGTTCGAAATTGTTAAAAGGACAACTATTAAAATTTTTTTTTGGTCGTGTACAATTTACTGTCAATATTTAACTTAAATTTTTCAACTGATTTACAAAAGTACTTTTTATTTCAAAATAATAAAATTTAATAGTCAGTCTAAAATCTAACCTAAACGTTGTATGTCCAATTAATCAACTAAATAAACATAACGATTAAAACCATTAATAATATAAGCAGATACACGAAAAATATTTTAAAGATAAATAAGAACCATGTGAACTAAAAACTTAAGCGGATTATTACTAGATTATATTAGTTACAACTATGAATGATTCAAACAATAAATAGTCAAAAATCTTGAAATATTGCAAAAAAGAAAAAATGGCCAGTAGATATTAATAACACCTACGAACATATTTTAAAATTTTTTCAAAAATAAATAATTTATTGCGGTATGGTCTTTAAATAACATTACAGGTCTTTAAATAACATGAATTTGAATTGTCATGCATCCATTATGAACAGCAAAAAGCTTTTTGTATATTTAAAAAGCACATTCCTTAAAAATTGCAATATGCTCCTGACATTAATTAGTAATCAGATATTCTGATTTCAAGTACTTCAGACACATGAAAACTTCTGAATCAATCATCTATTTTAATGATGGTATAAACTAAGCTACTAATTTTGTTAAAATAAAACTTATAATTCTAGTATTCAACTTGTAAGTTTGAATGAAAATTTTGTTTTTTGCAGTCATCAAGCTAAAACAATTTAGGCATTCGTTTTTGAAGAACAGTTTGTTTGTTTAATTCAATTTTACTTTTTATAGGTCTACTTGTTTTAAGTTATTTGAAATATTAAAACTTTCAGTTAATAAAAGCCTCACAAAAATATTGAGTTTGAATTAATACTCTACATTAAAATTCTAGGTATTAATTATTAAATAAATATAAATACCTATTTTCAAAAAACTTATTAGTTTTTCAAAATCTTCAATTTAAAATTGTTTATGTTATTATTATTTAGATGTTTAATTCCAAAGTTGAAATCATTTTGAAAATAGACACTAGCACTTATAAAAAACGCATAATTTAAGCAATGTTTTCAGAAAGTCCTTGGAGTAAAATATAAAAAGTTTTTTAACATAAATAACAAAAATAAAGATTGAAAATCACTACAGTTTATAAGTAAAGCTGCCAATAAGTAATTTTAACTAATTAATTTCTATGTGATGTTTTTTTTTTTTTGGTTATACGTATATCTTGAGATTGAATTACAGATCGAAGCGTTTCGTGAGCGTGTATTAGCTCACAAAATGTCACCATTAGTGTGACATCAAATTTATCAGTTGTGTTGATCATTAGATTTTAGATGAACAATACAAGAAGCAGATCTTCAGCATCATTTTTTTTTTCATAAAATAAAACATGTAGTACTGTTAATATAGAGGTAAACCTTCTTGCCCCACGAAAGTCGGCGGCGATTTCAATGATTTGAATGTCTTGAGTGACAACAACTTTTGTCGACAATAAACTTGATTCTCGTAGTCATAAATGAATCGTGTAAAACACTTGAAAATATCTCACATTGCCCTCTCATTCTTATCTAAATCAATCGCTTCAGTTGTAAATAGTTCTTGATCTTTCTTTCTTAGTAAAATTTAAAGTTTCAGTAAGTAAAGTTTTAAGATATGCCTGATTTAGAAATTTTCCCGCATCTTGTGGTTTTTAATGTTCAGATTTTAACCTTGTGAGTGTTTGTCAAACAAATTGCCATCTACCCTTTTTAATGTTTTAGAGTAAATACTTTGTTCTTCTCGATTTAATCTGTAAACTTAAGTGTTAATATAAAGTGAAATTAAAAATTATGAAGTTCCTTAACTCAGGGACAGTTAATAATTATGTTTTTCAACAAATAAAAAACTAAAATCTATTTATCAGTACACTGAGAGTTTAGTAACGTCCAAAAGGTTAGGGACCCATAGTTTTTTCTTGTACTCGTGATGAATCTGAACTATTGCTTTGTGTTTTATGTAATTTACTACATAAATAGATAACGAAATACTATTCAAATTAAATTATTACCATTATTAATTAATTTATGGAGATTTAAACTCAAAATATTTTTATTTATAGCTGACAATTTATTATAAATCTATCATTTGCTAAATTGTTTTAGCTTAAGAGCTGTCATTTAAAAAATCATTCTTGAATAGTTTAAAAACGTATAATTTTTGGAGTATAAGTTTTAATGATTACAATTTTCTAAAAATAGTTTGTCTTATGTGTCAATTTTTCGACAGCTTAAAGCTGTAAAAAGTTATGTGAAAGGTAAAACGAAAATGTACAGAACAAAACAAAATCGTAAAATTTTGGTAGAAACTCCCGAGTTTTTAAACAATGATTTCCCAATTTTTTTTCATAAGCCCCCCCTTTAAGAAATAAAAAAACTATGATCCCTCCGACAAGATTTATCAAAATTTTTGAAATATACTTAAATATGTACATAAATAAACATTTTTTTTCGTTCTCCACCTTACCTTCAACTCCAGAATATCAAGTGTTAGTTTCATATTATGGCCTTATGGCCCCTAAACTTCTGAAATTTTCCAATAATATCTATTAGAAGTTCCTTAATTACCATTATAAACACCTAAGACCTTTTTTTGCTCTCACCATCAAGTTTAGAGTATCTAATGTAAGTTTCAAATTATGACGTCATGGCCCCTTTACTAATCATGCCCCCTTTAGCCTCTTTGCTGCTTATGGACCCTTTGAGGCTCACTTTAGGAAACTCTAGTTTTAACATTAGTTTTCTTATTATAACCGAAAAGTATGTAAGTATTTTAATGATGTTCAATACTTTAACTAAAAAAAATTCAATAATCAGAGTTTTATTTTAGGTTGATCTGGTTATGTACAATATATAAATTGGTTAGATGTGCCACTTAAGTAATACAAATCCAAGTGTAATGTATTTCTTTATATGTTTAAATATTACATAAAAGTAAGTATTTAAATGATAGAATATATAAATATATTTACTTTTAGTTTTGATTTTATACTGTTTTCGTTATAAATCTGTACTGAAGTGTTCAGGTTAAGTGATTTACTTGTTATTTTTTTTTAAAATCACTTTTAAGCATAATTTATTACTTACCAAAAATTAATTAAAATCTATTATTGTTCAGGTCGATTTTGTACAAAAGTTGTTGGACCAGATGTGTCATTTTCAGCACGGAAAAATAAACAATTACCTCAAACCAATGCTGCAGAGAGACTTCATTACCGCCTTACCTGGTTTGTTATATAAGATGTATTAGTAGAAAATTATAGCAGTATCAGTTAATCTTTTCATTTAAGATACAAAATTAAGTCAATATATGAAAGTTAATTGTGTGGTTTTTGCAAAAGGATTTAAGTTTTTTTAGTTAAACAAATCAGAGGTAAAGTTAAGGTAGAAATAAAGCATGAGTTTAAATTGCTAGTAAGCTTTTAACTTTAAGATTTTTTAGTTTACTTAACAGCAAACATCAGTACATAGCACTACCACTAAAAAACTAATATTGTTAAAAAACATCAACAAAGTTAATTAATCTCTCTCATCCCACATTTATACAGCAACACTTTGTAATGCTTTTAAAAATTTTCTATTTCAATCTTCTCCAAACAGCGATGGGCCTCCAGCACATAAGTGAGAAGATATTGTCATACGTCAACTCGAAGTCGTTGTGCAACTGCGAGCTTGTCAGCAAGGAGTGGTACCGCGTCGTCAGGGACGGTCACCTGTGGCGGCGGCTGATCGAGAGGAACGTCAGAACCGATTCGCTGTGGAAGGGACTGGCCACAAGGAGGGGATGGTGAGTCGTAAACTGTTTTAATTGTATTTAGTTGTGTTAGGTGAGGGTAAATCTTATGTTTCATTTTTTTTATTATAATAAAACTAATAATGTAGTTGGAAAATTATAATATGTTCAATTTTGTATTATATTATTAAATTGTCCAAATTGTTTTTTCTGATAATTTGTTTGTTAAATTTAAGAATAGCTAGTAGTTAACCTGTTGATAATGATAATATTAGAAAAATTATATTGTTAAATAATCTTAAATAACTAATGTTTTTTTTATTTTGATAGGGTGGTGGGTTGTAAATTATTTCTTTAAAGCAATTTTTATTATCTTATGTTTTTAAGATAACACGTAAAGGATGAAAATATTTAGTATTCTTTACCAGACAAAATACAACTGAGTGGCTACATCATACTTTGCCTATTTAATTTGTTTTTAATTAACTTGATGGTTTCACTTCTTTGAAAAAATTAAATTTTTTTTATACACATTAAATATTATTCAAAATAGTTTAAAATATGTATGCAATGAATTATTTATATGTGTGATCTAAAATTAGTTAAATAAAAGAGTTGACAACAGTTTTTAACCTTGTATTCTTACAGCATGAAAACTATAATTTTATTAAAGGTCCTGTTTAGTGTTATCATTAAGAGGCAAAATGTTATTTTGTTCGTAAAACTAACTCTGTTAATATTACAAACAGGGGCTACTACCTAACAAAAAGAGGCATTCCAGAGAAAAATGACGATTTTTACAGGGAATTGTATCCGCAAATTATCAAAGAAATTGAGGTTTGTTGCTGACTATTGATAATAATTATTTAGTTCAGTATTAACGTTTTATTCAAGGTTTCTCGTTTCCAAAACTATACCATTTTATTTTTCTGTGTAAACAAAAAAGAACTAGTTTGAAAGTTTCCAACTCGATTAATCAATTTTTTAATTCAGTTGTATTTGTGAGTAAAATTATTAAAAGTAATTAAAAAATTGAGCATTATTTGTATTCATAAAAAGCTTAATAATATTTTATATTTTAAGTTTTATATAATAATTATACTTTTTCTATAAACTACAAACTCTTATAACTATTTATTTATTTATTAAAAAAAAATGTCATTAATATTATAAAAAAACAAGTAATCTCATCTAATTATCATGCGTTTTAAAGGAACTTATGTTTCAAACAGGTTAAATACTTAACATTACAACACTTAATTTATTCATTATTTTTGTGTGTTAAAAACTTGTAAACATTCAACTACCCTTACTATTACTTATTAAACCTTACTCATACTATTACCGAAAGAAACGATCATCAGAAAAAAGAAAAAGTAAATAAGGCATTTAGCAGTTATATAAAACAATTTTGTAGTATAAGTTAACAGTGTTAAAACTTTAGAGTTTTCATTTAAAGTTATCATCCTTACAATGTTTTGAAAGAGTTAATTGAAAACATATTTTTATTGAATTTTCACGTTAACGCCATAAACTTTAAAGACAATGTTATACTCGCGTATACACTGAAACCAACAAAAAAAAGTTTAAAGATGAAAAGTTGTAAGGTCAATTAGGAAAATTACATAAGTTGTCACTTGGAAACTATCCAAATGTGTCACTTTTAACGTGTTTTTTAATTATCTCTTCGTAGCTTATCTCTGAGTTCAGACTGACCCTAAAAAGATTAAGTTCAAGATTACATATCTTTTCTTTTTAAAGTGGACTGTTATGTAATTTTGTGAAGTTAATCTATTAGAAACGTTTATTTTTCTGTCCGAGTTGAATAGTACATTATTGGTTCTTAATTATTTGTAGCTTATTAATGTTATATTAACTTACTAGTAAAACTTTTAAAAGTAGATTTTATTAAAATTTTCAAACTTTCTATATTTTACATAGTATATTTTTAAATGATCAGTTTGCTTTATTTATTCTTGAAGTAAATGGTTTTTTTTTGGATTATAATTTCTAATATTAGAGTTGAGAAATATTTTTGTTTGAAAACTTGTTTCAAATTGTACTTATTTTAGTATTGTTTAGTGTAAATAGAGGTAGACTGTTAACAAAATTGTTCAACTTTAAATTTTATTTAATTCAGCGTAATTTTGATTTTACTTTTAAAAGACACATATGTTTTTAAACTAAATGGGTTTATTGAATTTAGTTTTACTACTTTATTTTTAGACTAGTGTGCAAAATTAATTAGTTTGTTAATGTTTGTTGCTACACCAATCAATTTTCTCTATGGTGAATTATTAAATTTTTGCACACCCTTACACAACCTTCATATTAGTCAAGGGTAGGTGTCAATTTGTTTTTAATTATCCTAAATATTGATTTATTGCAAGCTTATCATGTTTTATATTAAACAGTTTATATATAGTACGGTTTTTTTTTTATGTATTTAAACATAAATGTATAGTTATTGATTTTTAATGTCCAAAACATTTCACATGTTATATTTTTGCTGATTACGCAACTAGATATATAAACTTAAGATTTTCGTTTTAAGTTATTTTTACATAATGAAAAAATTGTACTGTTGACTTAAAAAGTATATTATAAGTAGTGAAATTTAATGAAATAAAATGACCTGAAGTATTTTCAAATCACGAAAAGATTAGATAGTGCCATCTTAGCGGTTTTATTTTTTCTAAATATAAACTTTGGAAAAAAAAGTAATAATATTATATAAACGATATTCTTTAATGAAAATTTAAAAAAGTATGACGAAAGTTCATATATTATAAGTATGAATTTTCTTTAAATCTAAAGTAACTTCAAAGCTTTTTTATTGTTTATTTAAGAAGTTTTTCTACTTATTTCATAAAAAAATCTTCTCACTTTTAATTAAATATTAGAATAAGTTTATGTTTAAAATATACTATCCAATAATTAAAAATATTTTGCCTTGTTCATAACTTCATTCTTTAACATTATGTTTTGAGTAAACGAACTTTTTATTTATAAAAACAGTTTTTGTTTAAGAATTAATACATCAGTGTTTATCTTTTATTCACTAGCTTTGTTGAAACATTTTATGCTTAACATATTATATTGTTTAAATTAAATCAAGTTTCAAGTACAAAAAGTTATTTTTGTTTACATTCAAACCATCAAAACGTATTTCGTGTACTTATGAATACACTTTCTCAATTAAATACTTCATCAAACGTGATTGGAACACTTAAAGTTTTGATGAACAAAAATATCAATGCTCGAAATTCTCCCATCCCAAAAACTTCAGTGCTTTCAAACTTTCGTACAAAAATAGTCTCGTCTTTTGTTTGTAAATAAAATACTTCTCTTTGCAAAAAATCTTCTACTTCTTCTCTTTCTTTAAAAATTGTTTTTGAATTTACAACATTTTTGCTTCCGTGTTTCAAGTTTTTTGTTGGGATTTCCGTTGAATTGATAATAGTTTTTTTTAACAAATTTAATATACGGTTGTTATGAATTTTTTACAAGCGGCCTGTTGAAACTTCAAATATAGATGATTGAATTAAACATAAATAACAATAATACTTACAATTAATGTTGTTTATTTGGTTTTAAGTTCATTTTAGATATTCAGGTTTGTTTTTGATAAAATAAACACTCATAAATAATTGCATTAAGAAAATAAATTTATTACCTAAAGGAAACTCAATCTATTATTTATGTTTTTAGAAGCCACTAAATTCATACATTTTATGCAATAAACTTAAATTTTTATGTACTTTTCACACTATAAAAGTAAAGTTCATAAATATATTGTACTGCTAACTTTATGATATCTATAATTATTTTTACTTTAGTATGTATACTGGTGTTTATTTTTTTTTTAATACACATTTTACATATATCTTTGACGTGTGCTGTTACCTAATATAGTTTGTAAAATCTTACCAACTTATTTATTCTTACTTAAAAACTTTAACTAAACCCATTTATAAACATTTGAAATTGTTTTAGCCTTTAAAGTTGTTTAAATTTACTTTTTTTTTAAATTGTGCAAATACACTTTAAAAACAGTAAGAACGCGTTTACTAAAAATACAGTTTACTAAAATGTTTATTTTATACAATATTTGTAAAATAGAGTTTACAGTTTAACGTTTGCTTTAGTAAATTTAAAGTTATAATCTTTAAAACTGTGTTTACTTAATAAATTTAAAATGAGTAAGTATAAGCTAAACACCCCCTGAGTGTCTAATACTTTAAAAGCATTATTGAGTTTTTATAGAACACTTAACATAATATTAGTCGAAGATTTAAACATTTAAATTAAATAAATACACAAGTTGATGCTCAAGTTCAAGTTTAACTGTGTTTTATAGTTGAATAATCAAATGCGTTGTACTTATGTTTTTTGTTAATCTGAAATACAAAAGTTATAGATACAGTTTTTATTCTTAGTATCAGAGAAACTTTGTAAAAAATATGTTTGAATTACAATTATACTTAATTATATATTTGTAAGTTTTACAAGGTTTTTTAATCACTACTAGTAACTGTTAGTCAACTGATACACCAGATATATAAATATAAATCATATGGAGTTATAAATTAGAAAAGTCTTGATGTTTTTCTGATACATGCAAACTTCCAAGGTAAAAATTAATGATAAACACATATATGTTCATTTTACACATGTGTACATAAGTGAAATGCTTGAATTATATATAATAGTATCTTATGCTTGGGTTCCTATGAAAAATTAGAATTAGGTAAGATATGTGGTATAATTGGTAAAAAAGTTTTTAATATTTTAATTAGGTTTAGTTTTTTTCCATTTTAATTGCAACATATTTAGAAATATAATCCACACGTTGTACACATCTGAACTTTTTACGGTTACACGGGTTGTTTTGTAAATTTTATAGAAATTTTTTCTAACATAATTGGAGTGCTTTTCTGGCTAAAAATATTTTTGAAAGCATTTACCTAAATCTGAGAACACTGTTAATACTCATAAAAATAACAAAATAGATTTTTCAATAAAATGATATAAAAGGTAAAAATTAACCAATTTAAGTACTAAAAAATAGATAGACCTTCAACTTTCTCAGCTATGTTGTATGTGACTAGACATACTATCAAAACCCCTCTGGAATAAAATTAGAAAATTCATTATGTTTTGTGCGAAAAAACAGCCTTTAAGTCTAAGCCAAACTCAAGATCGTCGTTTAGCATTTGGTAAAGTAATAATCCGGTGATAGAAACAGACTGGCAGAATTGGAAGTTAAAATTGCCACCTTTAATAAAACTATTAAACTAAGATAGAAAATCAAAACAATACACTGACATCATTTAATTATGTATATTAACACAACAATCTATATAAACAATAAATAAAAAAACAGACTGGCAGGATTTAAATTGCCACACATGATAAAAAAAAAACAAACTAAGATAGACAATCAAAACAATACATTTACATGATTTAACAACCACAGGTGATAGAGTCGGACTGGCGGGGTGGCAGGTTCAAGCTGTCGCGCATCCAGTGCAGGAGCCAGAACAGCAAGGGGGTGTACTGCCTGCAGTACGACGACGAGAAGATAGTGAGCGGATTGAGGGACAACACCATCAAGTTGTGGGACAAGAAAACGCTCGAGTGCACCAAGGTGAGAGTTGTGAAATAATTGAAATTATCTTGGTTTGTGCATGAACGCGGCTTTGTATTGGTTTAAAATCTTTTTTGATGAAGAAAAATTGATGTTTGTGTTGATGAATAAAATCAAATGGGTTTAATGTTGTTGAAATTGAAATAAATATGTTGAAAATTGACTCGATGCTTGAACAAATTTGTATACAATAACTTATCTCGAATTAGTATAATTTGAAAACTCTTTTGAAATCAAAGTGAGATACTTTTGAGGATTGCGCTTAACATTGATGGGGAGCGCCCCATTTTAATACATTTGTATATTGGTATTTAAAAGTTAAGCTAAGTGATTCATGATTATGTCTGCACATTTGAGTTTGCTTGAACTTACATTGGTGTGACGAATTAACCACCAGTATTAAATTGTTTGCTTCTGTTACATAATTATTTTTTTCAAATTTTTTGAAATACAGTGAATGTAAGGTGTTGTGGTTTGAGTCAGTTAAATTTTTCTTGTAAACTATTTTTTGTGTCGAAAACATAGATTAAATTAATTTTAGAGTGAAAAATTTTTGGAAACAAAGTGGGATATTTTTAAGGTTGTTTTCAACATTGATTGAGAGCGCTGAGGTCAACCCCATTTTAATACATTTGCATATTGGTATTTAAAAGTGATTCATGATTGTATATGCACATTTGAGTTTGCTTGAACTTAAATTGGTGTGACGTTTTAAGCACCAATATTAAATTGTTTGCTTAATGTTATAATATTTTTTTTTGTAATTCAGTGAATGTAAGATGTTGTAGTTTGAGTCAGTTAAATTTTCATTTTGCAATATGTTTAAATTCTTTGTGTCGTTTCTTTTGTTCGTACTTGGTTATTTAACGTTGTTAGGAGTTTTAGTTTGAACATTTGTCATTGTGGTGAACACATACATATAGCTTTATGTTGTAAAGGATTGTACTTTAAGTATTGTAATGGTTAACCAAAATTTTGAGTGTTGAAATTTATTGGTTTTATTCAGTATTTGCAATTAATTAGCTGGTTTTACGGATTATTGGTTTTAAAGAAATAAATTAATTTGCTTTTGTTCTTATATTTTAAAATTTGAATATCTAGAGAATTTTTATTAACTATTGTATTTATTTCTAACCTTAGGCACGAAGACTTTTTGCACGGGTTGAATATTTTTTATGATATTTATTTTTTATGAGTTATTCTGTTTAGTTTTTTTATAATCAGTGTTACTCCTTACCCTCGGTCGGTAACTTTTTTTCTTTTGTTTTGAATTTTTATTTATTTATATATACATTTTTTTTATTCAAAATCTTTTCTTTTTGATTTTTTTCTTTTTTTTATTATCACTGTTACCCTTAACCCTTAACCTCTATCCATAACTTTTTTTCTTCCATATCGTTTTTTTTTTAATTTATTTTTTTACTGTTTTTGTTTTATTTTTATTTTATATATATTTTTTTACTCTCATGCAAAAATAACCCTCTGTGCAAAAATGTCTTTGTGCATATTTGACCCGTCCCCATTGTTAGAATTTCAGCACAAATGTTGTTAAGTTTTAAATAAAGTACAGTTTGTGATCATTCCTTCTTGATATATTTCTAACATGTTATGAACAAAATAATACAAGTTTATTTATTACGTTTATAAATATCTTTATATGTTTTCTTAAGCTATTTTGATGTAAAGAAACAATGTTTGTTCCTAAAAGCCTTCTATTTTTATCAGCTAATGATGCAATTATGATATAGAGAGCTTGGTTATCTTCTAAATACATACTTCCTTTTTTGTACTTAAAAGGTACCATAATTGCTTAAACTTAGATTTTTTTAATAAGACTGAATGACTTAATTCTTTAAAACTTTTATCTGTACATGCGCGGTTCAAAAAGCATATTTTTAAAAAAACAATTGTCCATTCAAAAATGATTACAAAAGATTATTAGGTAAATATACCCATTATTTTCGGATTAACTTATACTTTCTCCTAAGCATTTTCTTTAATACAACTTAAGCATGTTTTTTAAGTTTTATTGATTTTTATTGATTTACTAAGTTTAAAAGCAAAACAATTTTTGAAACAGTTTCAGTTTTTGTTATGAGTAGGGTTTCAAAATATTTTAAGCAAGTATATTTTTAAACAACAAAATAAAAGTTCCTGCTTTCAGAAAGCGTTTACAGAAGTTATTTGAAGTTAAATCGTTGTTAAAAAATAAGTCATTTATTTTTTTTTAGAACCTGAAATTTGAATTTAGATTTGTATTTTACTTTTTTCATGGTAAAATAATATTCTGTAAGTTTTCATAAATCCAACCAAACTAGTTTATTAAAATCAATGCAAATAAACAGCTTTTAACGTGCATATAAACTATAAAACTTTTAAAATGAAAAACACTTGAAAAGTAGCAACATACAAACAGGCAAATTCATGTTCGGGTTTTTATAATCTGATTAACACGTGTCTTCCGTAAACTACTCCTTGATGTGGTTCGCATAAACAAAAACGCTGTTTTTAAACGCTCAAGAAAATATATAAACTTGTTGTGCTGCATCCTTGCAGTTTTAAATATATTTGCGTTTTAAAAAATTTGTTTTAACTGTCCTACTGAACAATCGTTTTAAAGTGCATATGAAAAGTTACTCAAAAGTTAAATTAAATATTAAAGTGCCCTGAGATAACAACAGTATAAGTTAAACATTTGTAGCTGAAAAGTTTAAAAATTGAAAAATGCTTTTTATAAAATTTTTAAATCTCTAAAAATATAATTGATATAATAGAACTTTTTTTGTTATAAATAAATATAATTTTAGAATGGTTCGGTAAATAAAGATGAAATTATATTTAGTATCTGTTTTATTTTCACAATTTTTAAGCACCTACTTGATATTGAGCACTCTAACTCGTGATTTTGGTAAACATTTTGGTATCTCTATTTATATTATTTTGTTATTTGATATTTGTATTTAATATGATATAGTTTTTTGTTCTATTTGAAAATGTATTAATTTAGTATATCGTGAGTCCAGTATATTGTAACCAACTAATTGGATGGATATTTAAATGGGTTGTTCTACCATTTGCAACTATATTTTAAATAGTTATAATATTTTTTTTTATCTTTATTTAATTACACAAATACTAATATTTTTACATATTATTTAAAAGATTAAACCAATAGTCAATAGTTGTTTCAACTAATTTTCAAAGCACACGCATGCAAATACTTTAACTTTTTGGTGTTTAGTTTTTTTATCTTCCCAATCACCACAAATAGTTGCAGACTTTCTCTGCTGCAATCAACTGCAAATCTATTGTGTTAATCTAGTTTTTTGTGGATTAATTAATTTATTTGCGGTCCACGCTGACTTTTCACCTAATTTTTATTAGCGTTTGTTGTTTTGACCTAATTTTGATATATATTTTTAGTTTAAATAAATTTATTATTATTTTTTCAGTAAGGTGGTCTAATTTTTTCGTGAAATATTGATTTATGACCAAATTAAATTTTTATGTTTTGTTCTGTAATTTACAAGGTCATCTTAATTAAGTTTTCTTATGAATAATATATTTTATAGATTTTTAATAAAAATGTATTTTAAGGTAATCTAAAATAGATATATAAAGTTATGATAGACATATTTAATTCATTTGTTGTACTGCGTACAAAGCCATACATTATTCTTTTTAACCTTCTAAAATAAAAGTTTAAGATAACCTTTTTATTAATAAAATTTGTGTGAGTGAAAAAATCTTTAGCTGCGATCTAAAACGACTAGCCTTTTAAAGTAGTATAATGTTCACCTGATTAAAATAGAAATGTTATTAAGCTTTTGAATAAATATAAGTTCTATCAAAAAAAAAAATATTCAAACGCTTGCATCGTTATCATGACTCATTAAGGCTTTGAATTTTTACACCACTTACCTTGATATAAATTAAATAATTTTAATTTAATCCATATAGAATTTATTTCGGTCTGAATTGTTTATATTACGTCTATAATATATATAAAAAAAGCATTAAAACGTTTGCATCGTCATTATGACGTTTTAAACCTTTTTATTTTTACATCACTAACCTTGATATAAGTTAAACTATTATATATAATCCATCATTATAAATTAACCCATATAAAATTTACTTCGGTCTAAATTGTTTATATTACGTCTCTGTGACTCAATTATTTCACTGAAAGTCGTAAATCCAAACGAAATTGTTTTTACGGTGAGCGCTTTAATGAGAAAATGGTTTAAATTGTAGGTTAGAATAATAATGTTTTCAGACAAGTCGTTTTGAAAGTTTTAATTCGAAGGAGTGTGTTTAATGTTAGCTTTTTATGATATCTCTCTCCATACGATTTTATTTTGATTTATATTGTTTTCGCAAACATGTGATTGAAATGGAATTTTGGTATAGTTTCAATAAAATTCGTTCTATTTATTACTCGAAGTGGTCACTATTGTTTAATTAAAACAGTGAAAACATTTTAAAACAATGAAAGTTTCTCATTAAAGTTAATTTTTCCTTGTTAAAGTTTTTAGTGCTCAAAAAACGTGAAGTTTAAATGTTTTGATGAAACATTTTAACGCGTGCTTTTAAAGTTGTGCAACATTTTGACACTTACGAGGTAATACATGTTTCACATAAAAATACCAAATTAAATTTTACAGTTTTATATACTTGACTTTGAAGGTAAACAATTTAGTTGTGATAAAATTAAATATACTTGTAACTGTTGTGTTTTATTTTATTACAGACAAATTTCTACTATTAAAGAAAAAAACACATTAAAATTTATTCACTTCAAAAAAGTTCAAAAATAAGTATAGTTGTGTATCTATAACAGGGATAATAGTATATCTAAAATAACAATTTTTGTATGATTTAAACCAGTGTAGTTATCTGATACCTTGATTAACTTGTACACTTTTATTGATAACTAAAATTTCACCCAATTTTTAGTAATGAACTTGTTTAACCAACATGTATGAATAATAAAATGTTACACTAATTATATAACTCAATATAAAATTACTACTTAATAAATGATGTTTGGCCACTAAGTTAGAACACTCTTAACTAACTACTTTTCTTTTAAGTATTCCGTTTTTTTTAATATTTTAGTTTTAAAAAATAAGATTTGTGTCTATTCAACTTAGTTACGCATAGTAATATAGTATTTGTTTAAATAAAATTCAAAAATATTACATTATGAAACTATGCTTAATATAGTGACCAAACAAGTGTAAGTTCAAAAAAAAATTGTTTAAATTATATAAATGTGATTTTGTACATAATCGTGATTATTATTTTTTGAACAAAAAGTTTTATTTAATTAAATGAATCATTGTTTCTTACTTTACAAAATACTTTGTTTGATTAAAATTTTCTCATATAATTAGTTTGTTTTAGGTGGTTTCATTTGCATTTTTATGATAAATTTTGCAAAAAACTTTTCCTTACATTTACTAAAACAGAAAAAATTATAAATGTTTTTTGCATAAAAAGTTTATGTACCATAATTAAATTAAAGATTTATAATTTTGTTTTTAAAATGTTGTTTATTTACCGATATTTTAGTTTTTTTTTGTTTTGATTACTTAAAACAATTAGCTGCTAAAAATTGATCCTTAATGTAATTTTTAATGTTTTTTTTTGTTATTTTCCACTACATCAAGTTAAGTGAATGTTATTTAATATGTGTTTAGTTGCATAAAGCACTCAAATCACATTGTTTTTAAGTGTTTCAGTTTTTACAATTACTTCCTAAGTATATTTGATCAACTAGTTTGACCTAAATGTTTTAATATTTTATTAAGTTTAGTATACTTTTAAATTAAAATGTTCATGTTTGTTGATATGTTTTGATATTCATGTTTGTTAAGTTGTTGAAAACATCGGTTTTTATTTATTTCAATCCACAGTAACAGTTTTTAGAATTATTTTTTTTCTAAAACTTTACGGAAATTGAAAAAATGGTAATAAAGTTAAAAACTTACCAAATGGTTTTAGATAATTTTTAAGTTTAAAAGTATTTTGTTACAAAAATTTAAATTGCAAACTTTCCAATTTAAAAGTCTTGTTCTAGGTTTTTTGTGCACATGGTAAAAAAAAATATTTTAAGTGTTTTTTTTCACTTCAACAAATATTTTCATTAAATATTAATAGTACTTTTAGTACATGTTATTACAATACAACAAGTATTCAACTTAACTAGGAACTTTTTTTTTTGAAATTATTAATAGTATTAATGAAATTATTGGACCAAAAACCAAGTTAAAAAGTTATAATTTACTGTAAATATAAAAACATAGAAGCTGAAAATACATTGTTATCTAATAATTCATACTGAAAGCGCTAACAAGGTTGTATTTTTTCTAGCTCAGAAACCAAAGAGAAAAAATATTTGTAATAAATCATTATTGTTCCTGTTTAAACTTTATGTAAATTCTTCAGTAGCTATGAACTTTGAGCTACTAAACAGCAAAAAAATAAGTAGTTTAAGTTATCTCTTACTTTCAAGTATGTGTAAAAATCGTATTTACTAATTAATAATAATTTATTAAAAGGGTTGCCAAAAAACTTTGAAACCTGGAAACCTGGAATTTTCAACGAAAATTACTAAAAAACCTTGGAATTTTTAACATTTCAAGTAGTAAAATTTCGATTTGGCTCAAAATATCTATCATAAAGATAATTTATTTTGTCATCATCAAAATTTTTTTATTAAAAAACAAATTTAAATTAGCTTTAGAGTACCTTTTTAATGTTTTTATATTAGTTTCATACCTTAAAATTTACTTTAAACTAGGAAAAGACCCAATGTACTTTTAAAAACTGGAGAAAGTTTTTCAAATATATTTGGCAACCCTGTTAGTTTAAGCTGTTTAACTTCCATTCTGCAATAATGTAATATTTTTTAAACGTGTATAACAGTTGAGTTTTAGTCACCAAAATGTTTACAGTTATAAGAAGCAGCTTTTTGAAATACAATAAAAAACACATTTTGATAATTTAAGCATTCAAAAAATCCTTTTAGCCAAAAATAGTTTAAACCATTTTAAAAGTGACTTTTTTAAAGAAAATCTGAAAACTAGAAAATTCTCACTTTATTTTCCTTTATGTATAAGAATTGAATTAGAGCTACCAGAATTTGTAAAGTGAACATTAAAAAAGAAACTGTTAAAAAGTTAAAACATATTTTAGGAAATTAAGCATTCAAAAACTCCTTTTACCAAAAATGGATTAAAACCATTTCAAAACGACTTTTTTAGGAAAAATCTGAAAACTACAAAATTCTCACTTTTTTTTTCTTTATGTATGAAATTAAATTCAAGCTACCAAAATTTGTGAAGTCAAAATTTTATAAACAAAAACTATTAAACAATTAAAAGCGTATTTTAGGAAATAAAGCATTCAAAAACTCCTTTTACCGAACCAAAAACGGATTAAACCATTTCAAAACCAACTTTTCACCAAAAATTTCTATACCGCAAAACTCTCGCTTTTGAAAGCTGTTTTCCTAGCAGTGAAAATTTGTTGTTTCCCCTCGCACGCAGCTAAACACGCAGCTCATAAATAATTAATCTACGCTTAACACCACATTGCTGGTTGCTGGCTGATTGTCGCCAGCCCGCAAAATTATTGCCATATTCACCCAGTTTTGTTTGTAGTTTCAACAAAACCTTGGTCATGGAATTGTTAGGAAAATGGAATTATAACGTTCTAATAGTCAAATAAAGTGGAATGAATAAAGCTGTGAAGTGAGACTAAAACAATCTTAAGCTTGAAGTCTGCTGCCTTAAAATCATGTTCTTTCAAGCTTAACGACTTATCTTACTTGAGTTTTTATTTAAATTGTCAGGCAACCTTGGTTCAAGGTTCTTCCTCGAGACTTCAAACAAGTTTAATAGCTTTTAAAGACGCGATAAAACTTATAAGTAAAAAACTATTTACACGAAAACAATCGATAACAAGCTTTTTTGAACGTTGTTGTGTCTAGTTTGATTTTTTTTGCCGTATTGGTGTCTTGTAACATGTTTTTGTAAATGTTTTGTTTTGTATGTACATGTTTAGCTGTAATTGTTTTTTGTTAAATTAGTCAAGTGTACTAAGATATTAGTTCGATGTAAAGATCATGTTTAAGTCTTATTAGACGTTTTTCTTTGAATTCTTCCAATACAAATATAATTTTTCTCTTAACATTAGTCAAATGTTTAATGTTGAATTATAAACTTAGACTAGTTTTAGTTTTTAATGTATTTACCTTATTTTTTGATATTTCGACTATTAAGATTATAAACTAGTATAATTTAAAAAAGTAAGTTTGTAAAGAATTTGTAAAGTGAACATTAAAAAAGAAACTGTTAAAAAGTTAAAACATATTTTAGGAAATTAAGCATTCAAAAACTCCTTTTACCAAAAATGGATTAAAACCATTTCAAAACGACTTTTTTAGGAAAAATCTGAAAACTACAAAATTCTCACTTTTTTTTTCTTTATGTATGAAATTAAATTCAAGCTACCAAAATTTGTGAAGTCAAAATTTTATAAACAAAAACTGTTAAACAATTAAAAGCGTATTTTAGGAAATAAAGCATTCAAAAACTCCTTTTACCGAACCAAAAACGGATTAAACCATTTCAAAACCAACTTTTCACCAAAAATTTCTATACCGCAAAACTCTCGCTTTTGAAAGCTGTTTTCCTAGCAGTGAAAATTTGTTGTTTCCCCTCGCACGCAGCTAAACACGCAGCTCATAAATAATTAATCTACGCTTAACACCACATTGCTGGTTGCTGGCTGATTGTCGCCAGCCCGCAAAATTATTGCCATATTCACCCAGTTTTGTTTGTAGTTTCAACAAAACCTTGGTCATGGAATTGTTAGGAAAATGGAATTATAACGTTCTAATAGTCAAATAAAGTGGAATGAATAAAGCTGTGAAGTGAGACTAAAACAATCTTAAGCTTGAAGTCTGCTGCCTTAAAATCATGTTCTTTCAAGCTTAACGACTTATCTTACTTGAGTTTTTATTTAAATTGTCAGGCAACCTTGGTTCAAGGTTCTTCCTCGAGACTTCAAACAAGTTTAATAGCTTTTAAAGACGCGATAAAACTTATAAGTAAAAAACTATTTACACGAAAACAATCGATAACAAGCTTTTTTGAACGTTGTTGTGTCTAGTTTGATTTTTTTTGCCGTATTGGTGTCTTGTAACATGTTTTTGTAAATGTTTTGTTTTGTATGTACATGTTTAGCTGTAATTGTTTTTTGTTAAATTAGTCAAGTGTACTAAGATATTAGTTCGATGTAAAGATCATGTTTAAGTCTTATTAGACGTTTTTCTTTGAATTCTTCCAATACAAATATAATTTTTCTCTTAACATTAGTCAAATGTTTAATGTTGAATTATAAACTTAGACTAGTTTTAGTTTTTAATGTATTTACCTTATTTTTTGATATTTCGACTATTAAGATTATAAACTAGTATAATTTAAAAAAGTAAGTTTTTTTAAATCTTTTATTTGCGGTTCACGCTATTTTTAAGTGAATTATGGAACTAAAATTATTAATTAAAACATTTAATTTTACTTAAAAAAATTATGTTTATTATTTTTGTGTATAAAATCATGATATTTTTTTTGGTTAATTTATCAACAAAATAATTGTATTAAGCATTGAGCAAAAATAATTTTTGGAAACATTTTGAATTATTTTCTTTAAAACTTTGTGTTTAAAGCTTTTCAATTTAATTTAAATATTTATATTTCCACTATTACTATATTTGAATAATCAATACAA
Source organism: Thalia democratica (assembly GCF_965202585.1). NCBI lineage: Eukaryota > Metazoa > Chordata > Thaliacea > Salpida > Salpidae > Thalia > Thalia democratica. Next base: position 81,168,870 of record NC_139165.1, read on the forward strand.
TCCACGTATAGACAATGCTGATTGACACTTAAAAAATAGATTTTTTTGGCAAATGTATTTAAATTTATCTGATTGCGTGCTTTTGTCAATTGTTCAAGCTATTTTCGGAAATAAAAGCTCGCTTGGTAGCCAAAACACAGGTATTTTAATCTTATAATAACCAAATAAACAGATAAAATTTGGCACAGAAAATTTGTATAAAAGTTTCATTGTTGTGTCTATGTGAAAAGTTGTAGTTTGACTGAAAAATAAAAGTTTGATGATAAATACCTTAAGTTGTTTTTATAAGTTTTAAACTTTAAGTACTGAACTAATTGTTATTGGTTGTGTTTTAAAACTTGTATTTGCAACTTGTTTTGTTGCATATCATTGATAGTAATAGTTATGATCATGTCGTTTAACTACTTCTAAAAGAAATTGTTTTAAAATATTGTATTTAAAAAATAAGTACATTTAAAGTTGTTGTTTTTTTTGTGCATGAAAAGCAAGCTTAAAAATTTAGTTTAAATAATTAATTTATCTATATACACAGTCAAGTTTAATCATTTTCAAAATTATAATTTTGCATCAAAACCAAAACGGTTTTACCCTTCTTAGTGATAAAACTAAACAAAGTTCAGTAATTATTTGCAAAGTAAATAAAGAAGTTGATGTATTTACGAGAATTTTCAAACGCTAAAGTTCACAATTAAACTTTTATTGCTACTTTTGAACTTGAAACTACTGAAGTTTTTTATGGTTTCCAGGGACTTGAAAACACATATACTACACTAAAACAATATGTTGTAAAACTTTCTCAAACATTTAAAAGTTTAACTTTTTCGTTTGAACTTGAAATAAATAATATATTAAGTTTAAGAATTTTTCGTTGTTTATGTTTTTTTTTTAAATTAAACTCAAGTTAGCAAATTTAAAATTTATGATATTTTTCATAGGTAAATTTTATAGAATGATTAACTTAAAAAGTAAGTGAACATTATCTGTGATAATTGATTTACTTGTAATCGTATTAAAGTTTATTTTAGCTTTTTGAAACTGCTGATATATTTAAAAAAATATATAACAAATTGTTTACACAATAAATAAAAAAAAAAATTATAACAAGCTTACGCATATATCTGGTTTTTTAATCAAAGCAAAGATAACATCTGTAGATAACACACTGTTATTGGAAACTGATAACAATGCGTTTGTAATTTCTTAATGAAATAATACTTATGTATTCTCACAATTTCCATCTTATTTTATATTTTTATACAAGTTTTCAATCTTTGTCTCGTTAAAAAGCTTTAAAATTTATACGGGTTTCATTCAATTTATATGTGAAAACTTAGTTTTCAGTTTATTTTGTTTTTTATTATTGGTATACAAAGTTTTAACTTAGAATAAATGTTAAGTAATTTTTTTGTAACCTTAAAAGTCTTATTGAGTTTAATAGATTATTTTCTAATAGTTGTGTTTTAAATAAAATTTTTATAAGTAAATATATGTTTAATGTATAAAATACTCTAAATAGTATTATCATTACTTTTCTTTTACTGCTTTGTATATTGTCTAAAGTTTTATTAGTTTCAATAAAAAATTCAAACACTCAACCTCACACGATTGAAGTTTACTTTGATGGTGAACTTTATCGTTTGTTTAAATTTTATTTGCAAAGATCAAGTAAGTCTTGTTTGCTCTTGTTAGTTAAACATTATGAGTTTTTTCTGCTGTTTACTGCTTTTAAAGTTCAACGTTCTGATATTTATTTGATCACTCTGTCTAATTGACTAGTTTTAAATTTGTAAGCAACTATTTAGATTTCAATAAAATCATTTAAGTTAAAAAATGTTTTACAAATAACCATTTCATTTATAAGTTACTGTTTGTTATGGAATTTTCAATGTAACATACTAGCTGTTGTATTCAAAAACTCAAGTCTTTTTTGCTTTCAACTTGACTGAAACAAACAATGCAAAAAATAATCCGTGGTTAAAAAGCTCCGGTTTATGAATAAAAAACTTAAGTTCTGATTATTGTCTGGTGCTTAGCCAATAATTGGAGCTTTGATTTTTTTTTGGTTTTTTAAACTCACATTTCAATACTAACTTAACTGTCTATCTGTATTTTGTTTTATTAACTAATTATTTGTTTTATTGAAAACTAAAATGCTTATTTAAATTTATAAAAGATGCGATTTAAAAACTTTGTTTTTTAACTATTTAATTGTCATAAAGTAAACTAATTAATTCAATTTTCGTATAATATTTTTGACGGTTTTTTAAAGGTTTAAACGTAAAAACTGTTAAAAAACATTTCGCAGTTAGCATTATACTCGAAAATTTAACTTGGTGTAATTGAAGTATGAAGTTTAATTAAGTCTAGCAACCAGCTTTAAGTAATTTTATTTAAAATAAGTGAAACAATATTAAATTGCATATCAAAAGTTTAATGTTTTTTAGTTATGTCATTTCCAACAAAAATATCAAGTATGTTTTAAGCTAAATTTGAGTTATAATTATTTTTTTAATTTAAATTTACCATCCTAGAGTTATTCTACACATAAATACATTATTCGCTGCTTGATTTTTTTAACTTTTTACGCAAAATAAGTGGCGAGAAAAAAATAATTTATATCGCCTCGTTTAAACTCATAACACAATGCCAGAACAATGTCAATACTTGATGTTAATTTTTCATTAGAAGTAAAATTTAATTTTGTGGCTCACCACCAACGTTTTGTCTGCTTGCAATGAATTATTTTGCATTAAGTTTATATTTGCACTTCGAGGGTTCATGTGCTCTAAGAAAAACTGCATTTGTTAGACTTAGAAATGTGTATGAAGTTGTATTGTGATTGAATACTTTAGTTGTCTAATCATGTATAATAACACCAAGTAGTTTTTAAAATATTATCATAAAATAAAAGGATATATTATTTTTGGTGTTTCTCTATTAAAAATATAAAGAATTAAGTTACGTCAAACCTAGAGATTATCAGAAGCTAGTTGTAAAAATATACAAAAAAAAACATTAAAAAAAAAGAAATACTTCTGTATGTTTGTACTGTGTTTAAATTTAGATCTCGTAACTTAAGCCACAGTTTTTGTTAGTTTTTAACGAAAACAATAATAAAATTTTGTTTTTGTCTTATCTATTTTATCAGTATTGTATAACTGAATGTGTACTTTGAACTGGTAACTTAAAGCTCGTAATTATTTACACAATATTTATTGATATCAGAGTTTTTGTAATTATCTACAAAATAATTATTTCGAATTTTTACATCTAAGTGTTTCAAAATTATTGGTAATGCTGATATAAGCTGATATTGTTTTTATTCAATTAACTTTTGTCAGATGATTTTAAATAGTATATATTATATATATATTTTTTGACTTTGCTGAAGTGTATTGTGTTTTTGAAATTGTCTTACATACCCACTTCAGCTTTTATATACCTTACTTTATTTAGGTTTTGTTTTATTTTTACTAAATGGTTTTAAAACTGTAAAATGTATTTAGCTTATTTAGTTTAAATAAACTTGAAACTATAGTTTTCTCTTGCTTAAAGAATTGCCAAATTGAAAATTTTATGAGATTGCAATAAGTTGTTATTTTTCACAACTCAAATTTTGAAATTTTATATAGTTGCGAAACTAATTAAAAAATCAAAACCTTTTTGTTTATATATAGCCGTAAGTTTTTAAACAAACACTCTTAAACAAATCCAAACAGTTTCACCAAAAACTTGCAATGTTGTTACTAGTTTTTAACATAAGTCAAGTATATCTTCTTAGTTTAATTAAATTTTTGTATAAGATCCACTCTGTTTAAAGTCATGTTATAGTTGTAGAATTTTTAATACCTAAAAGCTGCAGTTTTTTTTTTTTTTCTATTTTGAGGTAAAAAATATAAATGTCACACACTGCTTTTGAACTTTGTGAAAAGTTTTCAACGTTGTCAATGTAAAAACATTAGTTTTGACTCCATGTATTCTCTGTGTGCAAATACTTAAATATATTTTTTATGTTAGATTCTGATAGTTTGTTGCATTTACAGCTTTTATAACTGAAACTAATCATTTTTTAAACAAACTAAGCATTTTGTTGTTAGTAACACTTAGTTTTTAGATTTAATATTTTCAACTGCAGGTACCACTTGGTCAGCACTAGTGTTTGCCTTTTTTTATGTATCTTAAAATGTCAAAGTGGTGTCTTTTTTACCAAGTAGAACTTTTGCATTGTGCTTTTTTTGTTTTTTTTTTGATTATTATGTTTTAATCATCGGTAATAATGGTTGATATTGTTTAAATGGACATGTGTACTAATTAATTTTAATCGTATGTTAATTTAAATATTTCAACACAGGTACTGCAAGGTCACACGGGATCGGTGCTGTGTCTTCAATACGACGAAAACGTGATCATCACCGGCAGTTCCGATTCCACTGTCAGGTCTGTTGTTAATCTGATGTAGTTTTTTTTTATAATTTAACACTTAATAATCTGATTTTTAATTGTTTTGTATTTTAAGTAGCATGTCTCAATGCCGCATGACAAATAAAAAGTTTAATTTAGATTCTGATGCGAGGTGTAAGTTTTAATTGTCTTTATTATTAATAGATTTTTTAATTGTACATGAATATGTTATTATAAGTACAAATATTCAGCTTAAATGTGTAAGATTAAAAAATTTAATTCAAGACCTACTTACTATTGTTAAATCTTAAGCTGTTGAGTTAAAAATTATTCCCTTAAGAAAGTGTGACAAAAATAAACATTTCGAAACATGTGAGATGGTGTTTACACAAGCCACACATCACGTAGTTGCGAAAATATTTTGTTTATGTTTTGTCTCTCTTAACTTTCAGTGCAAATTGTGGAAGCAAATATTTACTATTATTTTCAGTATTTTCCTGTTCTTGCGATTTTTTTGTACTGAAAATCTTTAAGAATAATGCTATGTAGTAAGTTTAAAAATATTGTTTCAAGATAGTTATCGATAATTTAGTTTACAAACTATTTGAAATATTCAAACTAGTAACATCCTTTTAATTTATAACTGTTTTTATTTAGTAGCATTTTAAAATTCTTTATAATAAAAGTTAATAAATTTAAAAAATATTTTTTCTATTTTTCCAAAAACCTTATGTAAAATACACTTGTGTAAGTAGTGGTAGTAAAGTTTAACTACTTTAATTTTATATGCAAATATTATGTTTTACTTTTTTTCCACTAAAAACTTTATTTCAACACGTTTTTTAATATTACTAGAATTAAGTATTTGGAAAAATGTAACTAATTTCTGCAGTAAAAATATTTTTAAACCAAATTTAAAAAGTTAATTTACATATTTAAGAAAAACCTGTAAAGTTACTCAATACTTGAATATAGTTTATCCTACGTTTACCTGATTTAAATTATTCTATTAATAATATGAAACTTTTTTCTCTATTTAATTTTTCTAAATACAATGTTTTAACAAGTATAGAAACGTTACGACGTAAAAAAATTAAAGCCTCTATAAGTATAATACTTTTTCGTTCAATAAAGTATATAAAAACATAATATTACAACTTAGTTTGTCTTTAGGTTTACCTTAAATTGTACTTAAATAAAAATTTTACTAGTTTTTTATTACCTTTTGTGACTATTAAAAGTAATTTAAGAAAATAAAAATTTTCTATTTCTAACAATGAGTTAAATTTTTGTTCTTAATTGTCTAGTAAAGTTTAATTAAAAAAAAAAGTTTTAAGTAAAGTGTTGGTCAACATATTATGTTTTCAAGGCACATATGGTGTTAATTTTTAATTTTATTATAAATCGGAAGTTAAAGTAATAATGTTATCTAATAATGTTGAAATAATAAGATACTTGTTATTTATTACATTTAGCATATGCTGTTTGTCCGTGGATTAATAATGTTAGTAAAAACTATGTTTAATGGAAGTAGTTTTAATTGCAAACTTATTAGCTGTAAATAAACAAAATTTGCAAAACATTTATGCACAAATTAAAAGATGCGTGGCATGGTAAAAATAGTAAAAAATAATTAGATTTACATACAAACAGTTTTAAATTTCTGAGTATCTTTTTACTTGTGAATTTAATTTCCTGCAATAGAAGTAATGTACAGTGTTTGTACGCAATGTATAATTTAAGAAATGTGTGACACTATTTAAATAAGTAAACTTACATATAATCAGATTGAATAAAGTCTGTTTTTTAGTCAAGGTCGTATAAAAAATTGTTTACAGTGAAATAAAATTATATTTAAAAGCTGTGCTAAACTGAAATAATTGAAATATATATTATGTACATCAATGGTGTCCGTAAGAGAAAAGAAATGTTAAATTAAACATATTCTTAGAAATTAAACACTTGAAGTTGTATTTAGATAATATAAAAACATTTTAATCATCAAAAATTTTCAGTTAAGTATTCAAAGCTTAGCTATAATTTTAGTTTGTAAAAAAATGTTTGGTTTTTAATTTAGTTCGTAAAGTATATGGAATCATAGAAAAGTGCTAGACTTAATTATTTGTTACAATAAGTTTATTTAAATTCCGAATACAGAGTTAAGAGTTAAACGTTAAAACATGTATAATAAATCAAAACTTATTTCGAATATATTTAAAATATTTTTTATTGATATACAGAGTATGGTGTGTTCGCACTGGAGAACTGATCAACACGTTACACCACCATTGTGAAGCGGTGTTACATCTCAGGTTCGATAATGGACTGATGGTCACTTGTTCCAAAGTTAGTATTCATACTTTTTTAATTCATTTTCAACTTATAGTTTGTATAAACTTATTGATTTTGTAAAATTTTCGAAACTTGAAACGTCAAGTGTGGGGTCGCACAGGTTTCATACTTCATAAAAGTGTGTTTCTCAATGTAGGCGCCGCAGTAGATAACATTTAAATCCTTGCTTCGTACTTTAAATTTCTAAAAGTCTTTGTATAGCAGATTACTTTTTAAACAAATCGTTTCTTTAAATATCTTACAGTTATTTTTCATTTCATATTATGTAACACCAGGACCGCAGCATAGCGGTATGGGACATGGTGTCTGCGCGCGAAATCAACATGAGAAGAGTGCTGGTCGGTCACAGGGCTGCCGTTAACGTGGTTGATTTCGATGAAAAGTACATCGTTTCCGCCTCCGGTGACAGAACTATCAAGGTTTGTACAATATTTTTTAAAATCAAGTAAATGTAAATATTTTTCTATCATTCTTATATAGTTTCCGCATCCGGGGATATTATTTTTAAGGTAAATTTATTGTTGTTCATATAAGGTTTTGGTAACGTTAGTAGAATTTAAAAGGTATGTATTTTGATTAAAGGTGCTAATGTTAAAAACATAGAACATGATACAACATTATGATATGATTAATGATAGAACAAACAATCAGTTTTAACGTACACGAGCATATATTCAGGGTTGCCACTTTACCTGGAATTTTGAACAAAAATCACTAAAAAATCTGGAAAAACCTGCAAATTTTACAATTTTTACATGTTCAGTAGTAAAATTTCGATTTGACTCAAAACATTTATCATATCAACAGGGTTACCACACACTCAGCGAATTCAGGGAATTTTAAAGTTATAGAAAATCTCAGGGAAACTCAAGAAACTTTGATTCTTTTTTTTTAACTCAGGGTAGTTTTGGTTTTTTTATAATTTTCAGGGAAATTTCAAGATTTTTTAAAAGATCTAAGGGAAATTTTTTCTAGATCTAGAATGAGATTTAGTTAATCCAGTTTCAATATTTTGTTCAAAAAGTTAATTTAATTTATTTTTAAGTGCTTGTTTAGAATTTTTTTTAGCCTTGTGGCTAGTTGTTCAATATTCTAAGAATTAACATTGTAATTTTTAATAAATAATAAACATTTAAGCATTTGAAAAAAAACTTGGAAATTCAGGAAAGTTTAAGGTTACTCAGGGAATATTTTTTGACTCAAAGAGTGGCAACCCTGTATAAATAAAAAAAATTTGTCATCATCAATAATATTTTTTATTAAAAAACATATTTAAAGTAGCTTTACAGTATCTTTTCAATGTTTTTATACTATTTAACACAGTTTCTTACCTTAAACTTGACTTGAAACTAAAAATAGACCCAAAAATGTCCACTTTTAAAAACCTGGAAGAAATTTGGAAAACCTAAAAAAAATCTTTAAAAAACGAGTGACAACCCTGTTATAATATTAATTGTATTAAAGTAATTGATATTTTAATATATTTTGTTTTTCAACTTAGCATACATGTTTGCCTATTAAGTTGTCAAAAACAACTTATTTTTGAATAGTTTAAAGCTCATTATGTCTATAACTAATATATATAATATATGCTGTCATCGTGTATATAAAGATGTCGGATTATTGTCATGAATTGAAACCACATTGTACTACGGTGTAGATAGTTATGTTGCAGTGTTTAACAACTTTTAGTACTATAGTATAGTTTTAAACCGATTAGAGTAATTGTATTCATTTATGTAAAAATTTTTGAGTGCAATGCATAATATATTCTCGTTTATTAAACTTCATATTTTGTGGTAATTTTGTCAATTGAAATACTGCATTAAATCCACACTTGTTGTATAGTAGATAGCCAATTTTCAACTAATTTTAAACTTTTTGAGTACTTTTTATTATTAAGTCAATTAAAGAGCTATTATAACAATAATGCTACAGCGTATACTATATGTTGCAGTTAATTTTTTAAATTGCATTCTTGATTATTTTGATACCTAGTACACTCAAATGTTTATGAGTGTCGAACTAGTTACTAAAATTTCGTTGAAGCCACTAAATAAACTTATGGTAATTTTTGAATGTATTAACGTAAATGCAATACACTGTTGTTTTAAGTGTTCTTAAAATGTCATGTTTATACGTTTGTCATGCGGTAGAAACTGTTGTTTTGATACTCATGTTTTAATACTGCTGTGCACTATGCGGTCTGTATGAAACATTTTTAACAGTACTATAAGGAGTAATTTTTATTAGTTTTTATTACTATGGTGTACTTTTAAACCACTTAGAGTAGTTATGTTTTATTTATAAACTATTTTGAGTGCAATACACAACTTAATGTAACAATTTGTTTTTGTTATGTTAAAGTTCATATTTTGTGGTAATTTTGTCAATTGAAATACTTACATTTAATCCACATTTACTATAAAGTAGATTACCATAGTAGTTTCCAACTGATTTTAAACTTTTTGAGTACTTTTTATCATTAAGTCAACTAAAGAATGATGTTATTATTAATGTTACAGTGTGTATATTGTGGTCAATTTTTGAATACTGGAGTGTTTAAATACTAGTATTGTCAAAAGTTTAAGGGTGTCAAATTAGTTACTAAAATTTCGTTGAAACCACTCAATAAACTTATGGTAATTTTTGAATGTATTAACGTAAATGCAATACACTGTTGTTTGAAGTGTTTTTAAAATGTCATGTGTATACGTTTGTCATGCGGTAGAAACTATTGTTTATATACTTATGCTTGTTTTGATACTACTGTGCACTATGCGGTCTGAATGAAGACTTTAATAATTAAAAAAAAAAATAATACATGTATTTATTTCTATAAACTGTTTTGAGCGAAATAAAGCGTTTATATATAAACTCATTTATGTGGCCTTTTGTAAGTTCCTATGGTACCTATACCAACAAATTGAAATACAGTTGTACCATAGTTAATATGAAAATGTCAAATCAGTTGCCAAAACTGTCATGACTTTGAGCCATGCATATGGTAATTTTCAACTGTATTACGTAGATGTAGTAATTTAAATTTAATGTTACATGTTTTATGAATACAAACTATGATGCAATAAAAAATAGTTTTTTTAAATTCAATTTCTTTTTTACCTTGTTCTATGCATTACACAGTTTGAATGGAATTAAAAAAGTAATACTTAAATTCTAAATGTTATAATTTAAAATATAGTTTTACCTAAGAAAATAAAATAAAATATAGGAATTTGATGATATGTATACCTCACTTAGTTTTATTAGAACAAAGAAAGTAAATTATACTAGAATATTGTTTTTATTTAAAACACCCTAATACATAATATTCAGTCTGTAAATTCCGGTGTTAAAATTTAAGTATGTGGTCTCACACATGTTCACATCCAATTGTTTTCATTTATGATGAAATAAAACATTATATTTTGTGGTACCCTGCACTTTGTGAGCACTTTAGACATAACCACAATGTTAAACAAGTCTTCTGGGTTTAAATATTAGTAAAATGTAAATTAGTTGTTATCAAATTTTTCACAGTTTTTTACAAAAAATTATGTTCAAATTTTACCTCATAACAGTTATACTGATATGTATTTATATATATGTTTTTTAATGAACACTTTTGCTGATACATATCATAAGTACACTGTTTTTTAGATTGAGTTTAAACGTCTAAACTTTAATTTGATGCGTTTCATACTAAAAAAATACACATTTCACTTGGATAGTTTAAGAGAAAAATACTATATTAAAAGACAGAATTAAATAATAAAGTAAAAAGCTTACTGGATAAACTGCTTAAAAAAACAAAATACACTTTTGAAATAATTTGTTTCGATAATACATAGTAGGAGTTGTATCAACATGTGAATTTGTACGTACATTAGTATTAATTCAATAAATCAAATAATTATGATAACAAATAGTATATTCCGTAGGTTTGGGTAACATCAACATGTTAATCTGTACTTACACTCGACATTAATCAACGTAGAAAACATTGATTTACTAAATAAGTACTAAGAATAAACAGAACAAATAACATCATATACGTGACAAGTACATGTGATTTTGTACGAACACTCAACATTAATTAAATAATGTAAACAAATAAGTTAAATAATAAACAATATATTTTATAGGTGTGGGTGACTTCAACATGTGAATTCGTGAGAACACTCAACATTAATTGAATAAGTTAAATAATAAACAATATATTTTATAGGTATGGGTGACTTCAACATGTGAATTCGTGCGAACACTCAACATTAATTGAATAAGTTTAATAATAAACAATATATTTTATAGGTGTGGGTGACTTCAACATGTGAGTTCGTGCGAACACTCAACGGTCACAAGCGAGGAATCGCCTGTCTTCAGTACAGAGACAATCTGGTCGTCAGTGGTAGTTCAGACAACACTATCAGGTACACTTGGTTGATTGTATTTAGATGTTTTCCACGTTTCAGTAGTTTTGTTTGATATGTAAGCAAATTTCAAGACAACTCTTGGATTTTCGATGTAATTAAAGTTTAGGAAGTATATTCATCATTTAAATTTTCAATTAAAAAAAACAAATTTTAACATCAAAATACTTGGGCGTATAACAAATAGTAACTACAATCTATAAAATTGAAATACTAAGTAAGTGTATTACAAATCTGTAAAAACTAGTTAAATTTAACAAAAAAAAAACTATAACATTTTTTTTTACAGCAGCCTTAATAAAATGTATCAGCTAGTATTACTTTAATTTTAACAAGTGTTTTTAAAATATGTTTTTACCTACAGATTATGATTCAATTATCCATTCTCCCTGTATACCTTTTATTTTGAAATAAATATATATTATAAAATGTATAAATAAATAAATATTTTTAACCAGATTATGGAATATTGAAAATGGTGCATGTGTCAGAATACTGGAAGGTCACGAAGAATTAGTCAGATGTATCAGATTCGATAATAAGAGAATTGTATCTGGAGCTTATGATGGGTAAGTATTTGTTATCATTTTCTAATTAGTTTTTCAGATTCAATGATAAGATAATTGTAAAAGGAACTTGTTTGATAGGTTGATATTTATTAATAGGTTATGAATGACTAATAAAAACTGTATATGTAAAGATTTATTTTGATAGTATAGCTTAGGTTAAGCTTTAAGCTGGCGTAAAAAAAATTTTAGCAAATATTTTTTTTTACATTTTGCAGGGTTGCCACACACTCAGGGAACTCAGGGAACTCAGGGAATCTCAGGGAATTTTCAAACTGTAGAAAATCTCAGGGAAACTCAGGGAATTTTGGCATTTTTCTTTTAACTCAGGGAAACTCAGGGAAGTTTTGATTTTTTCTCTAAATTTCAGGGAAGTTTTTGAAAATCTCAGGGAATTTTTTTTCTAGATCTAGAATGAGGTTTAGTTAATCCAGTTTCAATATTTTGTTCAAAAGTAGTAATTTTTATTATTTAAGTGGTTATTTAGAAATTTTTAGCCTTGCGGCTAGTTCTTCAATATTCTTAGTATGATTAAATTGAGAAGTTAGTATACAAGTTAATGAATATTGTTTTTACTACTTCTTTCATGGAAGCCCATTCAAATGGAAAAAAGCTACTTGAACTAAATAATGAGCATTTTCAAAATAAAAGTTTTCACAAAAAAGATGTAGAGTTAGGATGTGCTGCTTCTACTTTAATTCAAGATTTGCTAAATCAAGGTAAAGTTTCTAACATTTCGTTCAAGTCATTTTACAATGAATGTAAACTTTTTATATTTGCTAATAAAAAAAAAATTAAAAAGAATGACTGTTGGTTTGAACTTTTTAAGAAGGGCTGCTGTTTTAAATCCGGCATGTCTAATGGGAATGGGTAAAGACCGTTGTGTCAGAAACTTTACAAGGTCGGTCCAACAACTTGTCAGCATGAAGATACTAAAAGCAAAAGAGGGTGATGACAGCATTAATCAATACATTGATTTGTTAAGTTCTTCTAACACTCAAATACTTTTTGAAAATTTTCTTGAAAAAAGTCACAGTTTAGACACCTTTTATTTTGACACACTCGATATCCCAAGCAAGTATAAAGATTTAACAAGAGTCCTTGAGGCTGTTTTTGTGCTTCACAATGGCCAGGCAAGTGTTGAACAGGGCTTTAGCTTAAATAAGGAAGTAATATCAACTAATATGGAAGAGATGACAATAAGGTCCCGAAGAATGATCAAAGATCTTCTATATGCAAACAGTCTAGAACCAAGCACAGTTGAACTAAGTTCTGAATTGTTAAAATTTGTCAAACTTCTAGGGCCCAATATTTGGCATATCTTGAGCAAAAGCGCTTTGCTAAAAATGTTCCAAATAAAGGTGATGCTTTGAGCAAGTTAGGAGAACAATAAAGTAAAAAGCAAATCAAATGTTTGAATGAAGACTATGACAAATATACTGCAGATGCCAACAAACAGTCTGATTTAGAAGCAATGAAAGAATTATTAGCAAGAGGAATAGCTGCTAAGGACAACGCAAATAAACTTGAAAATAAAATTAAAACTATTGATTTAGAAATTGCATACTTAAAAAAACAGTATTAAGATTTTTTTATTAGGTAATGTGAAATTGTTTTAAAATCAAAATTATGTTTTCAGTTATTTAAAATAGATTGTGTATGAACATCTAAAAGACATAAAAAAAAATTTAATTTTAGATTATTTTGTATCAGTTGTTAGGTATTAAGTTGTACTTTGATATGAGATATTTCTTTAGCTATTTTTTTAAACTTTCTTTTTGCAGGTTTTTTTACAATAATGTTAAGCTTTTAAGTTTTATTTACTGCATTCAGAACAGTTGCTAGGAAAGACATACAAGTCATAATGAAGTTATTATGTATGCATCTAAGTGAGTTCTTCATGTGAAATTATTTTTATAGTATAATTAAATTTTGTCAATTAAAATGTCAAACAAATTAAACTTTATTCTTTTATGTAGAAAGTTAACTAACAAGTTTACACAAAGTTGTGCAAAAATTTAGTCTTTAATTTTTAATTGGTTTAAACCTTTTAAGATTGAGTTTTTGAAAACAGTTTTTTTCATAAATTTAATGCAGAAGCATACACATACAACCTTCCTTTTATTATTAAAGAAGAAAAATGAGAATGAGGTATTAATAATTTGTGTTAGAAGAAAAAATTTTTTTTTTAAGATTTGAAAAATACTCAGGGAAACTCAGGGAAATTTAAGGTTACTCAGGGAAATTTTTGGTCACTCAGGGAAGATTTTTTGGCTCAAAGAGTGGCAACCCTGATTTTGAATTTTAAACACAAAAATAACATCTTGTATAAATTTTGCTAAAATAGTTGTTTGAATTATTTTTATGGCTTGTCATTTATCTGGTTATTAAATACTGCTTTTATGACAAATCATAGTCAAATCTTTTACGACATGATACTTAATCCACTTTGAATAATTATTAAACATAAATTTCAAAGCTATTAGTATATATTTAAGAAAAAAAAAAAAACTGAAAAAGTCAATGAAAGTGAATACATGGAGTTAAAAATCAACATTTGTAAACATTATTATTATTATATATATTTGTAAATTAGCAACTAAATGTTATTACTAATCAATTGTTATGTATTTAGCTAAAATATTTAATTTTCTAAACAGCAAAATAAAAGTATGGGATTTGAAAGCTGCTTTGGACCCATCATCACACCACCAAAACCTTTGCATACAAACATTAAACGTTAGTTTATTAAATTATATAAGTTATATTTTCAAACTACCAAAATCTTTGCATACAAACAATAAACGTTAGTTTATTAAATTATATTAGTTATATTTTCAAACTACCAAAACCTTTGCATACAAACATTAAACGTTAGTTTATTAAGTTATATTACTTATGTTTTCTGACTACCAAAACCTTTGCATACAAACATTAAACGTTAGTTTATTAAATTATATAAGTTATATTTTCAAACTACCAAAATCTTTGCATACAAACATTAAACGTTAGTTTGTTTATCTTGTTATTATATTTATGTTTTCACACTATCAGAATCTCTATATACAAATTTTACATATTAGTTTATCACATTGTAGTTGATTAAATTATATTCTTTTGTCATTGAATTTCCCTGCCTACAAGCACTAAATGCTGGTCGTTTTATTTTTATGCGAGCTAATTTAATATAAATAGTATACATGTGATACTTCTTTATTTCGTGCGTTTCGTCATAATTTATAACTTTTTTCCTCTTTAACATTGAACCATAGATAATAATTTCTATCCATAACACAACGTCTTTACAACTTGCTCACAAAAATAAACAGCTTAATGCAATTAGGTATAACGCAAATGCATTTTTATATCCGCACAAACTTCAACCAAGGTTTGGATGTACCTTTTTAAATATAGAAAATAAGTAACTACATTAAAACTTATTTTAATACACTAATATCACTTGTATAAAACGGTAATTCAAAATAATTTAGTCTTATAAATTTCAGGATTCAGGTCTAATACGCAGATTACATTGATTCTTTAATATTTAACAAAAAGGTAATAAAAAACACTGAAAAAATAATAATTTTCCCCTAATACAGCAATACAATTTCAATTCAACGAATTCCAGTTAAATAAACAAATAAGTAAATAATAATTATTGTTATAAATAAATAGAAACACACTAGTAGAGTCTTCAGACTTCAGTGCGACAAATTTCCGATAATAATTATAATATATAAATAATAATTAAATAATAATTATTGTTATAAATAGATAGAAACACACTAGTAGAGTCTTCAGACTTCAGTGCGACAAATTTCCGATAATAATTATAATATATAAATAATAATTAAATAATAATTATTGTTATAAATAGATAGAAACACACTAGTAGAGTCTTCAGACTTCAGTGCGACAAATTTCCGATAATAATTATAATATATAAATAATAATTAAATAATAATTATTGTTATAAATAGATAGAAACACACTAGTAGAGTCTTCAGACTTCAGTGCGACAAATTTCCGATAATAATTATAATATATAAATAATAATTAAATAATAATTATTGTTATAAATAGATAGAAACACACTAGTAGAGTCTTCAGACTTCAGTGCGACAAATTTCCGATAATAATTATAATATATAAATAATAATTAAATAATAATTATTGTTATAAATAGATAGAAACACACTAGTAGAGTCTTCAGACTTCAGTGCGACAAATTTCCGATAATAATTATAATATATAAATAATAATTAAATAATAATTATTGTTATAAATAGATAGAAACACACTAGTAGAGTCTTCAGACTTCAGTGCGACAAATTTCCGATAATAATTATAATATATAAATAATAATTAAATAATAATTATTGTTATAAATAGATAGAAACACACTAGTAGAGTCTTCAGACTTCAGTGCGACAAATTTCCGATAATAATTATAATATATAAATAATAATTAAATAATAATTATTGTTATAAATAGATAGAAACACACTAGTAGAGTCTTCAGACTTCAGTCCGACAAATTTCCGATGATAATAATAATAAATAAATAATAAATAATATCAACAGAAACACACCGGCAGAGTGTTCCGCCTCCAGTTCGACGAGTTCCAGATAATATCCTCCTCGCACGACGACTCCATACTCGTGTGGGACTTCCTCAACAACGAAGAGTGCGGCGACGACGATCAGATCGAAGAGATCACCACATGATACCACGTTTGTTTTTATTTTTTTATCAACTTGTTTGTAACTTTTTTGTTTGTTTTAAAATATTTTATATAGGAATTTTTATAAGGCCAAAGCGGGGGGGATATCAATATCAAAAACACTTTTTTTTTTCAAAAATAAACTTTGGCTTTTATATGAAAGCTTCAAGTACAAACTACAAGCTAGTTTTTATAGAATTCAAAAATATCATTCAATTTTTGAGATATTTCATTTTTTGTAAAAAGTTTCCGATACAAACGTATGGACTGCAAAATTTTCGAGGTCAGTTTTCTCAGAAATTTTAAAATCACTAAAAATCTATCTCCTCCTTTATTTTTAAAGCAATCTTTTTCAAATTTTCAGGAAATGTTCTTTATATTAAAAGAAAAAACGTTACTTATGAATTTAAAAAATATAGAAATTTTATGAATATTTTTTTTTCCAAAAAAAAAAAAAATTTACTTAATTTTTATTTAATTCAAAAGTAACGTTTTTTGTAATTGTATAAAGATTAGACAGTGAAAGTTTTTAGAAGATTGCTTAAAAAATGTAGGAGGAGATAGGTTTTAAATGAAATAGTTTTTTTTGTTAAAAAATAATTTTACTTATTTTTTTTTAAATTCAAAAATAACGTTTTAAGTAATTATATAAAGATTAGACAGTTAAAGTTTTTAGAAGATTGCTTAAATAATGTAGGAGGAGATAGGTTTTAAATAAATAGTCTTTTTTTGCTGTTTTAGTTTTCCCTTCCCATAGGAAACCTACTATGCGGCTCGACTTTGACTGGTCATATCTCAAAAAATAATTCTAATTTTTTAAAACGATAAAAAGCATCTTGAAGCTGAAAATAAACTCTTTAAAATAAGATCAACTTGTAAAAAACCTGGCTAACTCCCCACGCCCTATATTGAGGCCTTAAAGGTGCAACTTAACGTTTTTGTTTGCAAGGTTATTTATCCATAAAAGTATAATTCTTATTTTATAACTTATTGAGCAACTTGTTAATTTGATAAAAATAAGTTAAAACGTATTGATATCTTTGTCTAAAGAATTTTTTTATAACTTACTTCCTCTAAAAATTCTGAAATACTCACTTCCTAATTTATTTAATTTAAATTTATTTTCAGTTACCTAGATGAGATTATTGCTTGAATCTTTCTATCTTGATGGTTAGTTTGAAATATTATAATAAATTTTAGACAATGTTTTTCAATATTTTTTTTAACTAAGTAATAAATTAAGCACTAGCCTAACGTTTTACTTCAATTAAACTTTTGTAAATATTAAACAAATATTTATTTTACAGGATTCAATACAGAATGCTTGATGGTCGTTTTTATTTGCAAAATTCTTACACAAAAAACTCCAGCATTTTTATAAGTAAAGTAAAAGTTTTTGATACATTTTAATTGAGGTGTCTTTTTCATTGATTAAAATTTTCTATGTGTTTTAAAAAGAAATGGTAAATTCCGCCCATTTTTTAACTTTTTCTTTTTTTTTATGATAAGCTTGGGTTTTCCTTATAATTTTTACTTATAAATAAATATAAATATTACAGTAGATACCTTTTTTAATTGCAAAAATTTTTTAAATTATTATTTTAAGTTTTATAAAACTTTATGTTGATTTTTTGAACTTAATGTGAAAGTTGACTGTTTTATTTCAGATCAACGGTTATTTTTATACGGAAATGTTTTTTATACATGTATTTATTTATTAAAACTTCCAAAAAAACTCAAAAGGCAACTTGAAATGCCAGTTTCTCAATGTTTTGTGACGTCAGTGTTTTTATATGTCCTGTGACGTCGTCATTCGTGTTTTATGTTGTTCATTACGTGAAAATGTTTGTCTAATAAACACGCATAAAAATTATGTTTTTTTATTTATTTTTGTCTTTAACATCAGGACAATCCTATATTATTACAAGGTATTTTAAGAAAATTTAAAGGAATTAATCATGATCTTGGCTAAACATTTAGTTAATACAAAATTTTGACAAATTTACATAAATAAGTATTAAACACGCATAAACGTTTATCTTAACCTATTTATAAACGAATTGTTTAAAATCATTCAGGCTAAACGTTGTATTGGCCAAAAAATGCCTAACTTTCAATTCGTTTGTCTGAAAGTTTTAAAAATAGGGGCTAAAAACCGTTTTGAAAAGTATTAAACAAAGTTTTAAATAAAAATAATAGAATATATAAGTATATATACTGAGTATAGCGGGTGAAAATTAGGAATTATAAAATAAAAAATTCCTGGTATTTTGTACATTTTTGAAAAAAATATCAATTTTAAACAAAAACCATTGAAGTTTACTTTTCTAGTTCATCCTATTTGTGAAGAAATATACAAATTCGTCTAAGGTCTTTAAAGTGTTGAACACAGATCAATATATATAAATAAAAGTTATTGAAAAAAAGAAACAGCAGAATCACCTAAAATTGTCTTTAGTCAAATCAGGGTTGCCACTTTACCTGGAATTTGACAATTTAATCGAAAAACCTGGATTTTGGGAAATTTTGAAAAAACCTGGAATTTTTAACAATTTTCACATGTTCAGTAGTAGAATCT
Organism: Thalia democratica; assembly: GCF_965202585.1. Taxonomy (NCBI): domain Eukaryota; kingdom Metazoa; phylum Chordata; class Thaliacea; order Salpida; family Salpidae; genus Thalia; species Thalia democratica. Next base: position 81,187,924 of record NC_139165.1, read on the forward strand.
CGATTTAACCCAAAAATTCTATTATATAAATAAATATCTTTTATCATCATAAATTTTTTTTATTATTAAAAAACAAATTTCAAGTAGCTTTACAGTATCTTTTCAATGTTTTTATACTTTTTAACACAGTTTATTACTTAACTTTAAACTAAAATAGACCCAAACATGTGTACTTTTAAAAACCTGGAAGAAATTTAGAAAAATTTTTTGAAAAAACGAGTGGCAACCCTGTAAAATACTGCTTTGAAATTTTTATGAGACTTTGAACGACAAACTCTCTTCTTAAATAAATTTCCTCGCTTTAGAATATTTAAATGTATTTTTAACCACGTAAAAAGGTATTGCCGATTATCTCTTAATCCATTTTTTTAAAACCATAAGTTCTTTGCCTTGTAAACTGGTAAAAGTAGAGTATTTCTGGTTTTTTTTGTGCTTTTTTTAAATTTCAGGATAAAAACCAAACCGCTGAATATTTTTTTTGGTCACACCGATTGATACAAAAAAACAGCGTTTGTAAAAATAAGTATTAGGCTTTCTATTCGGCAAACCAGGCTTGTAATTATAATTTTTTTGTATTTATACTGGATGATAAAGTGCAACCTTTGTTTACAGACTTTTATAGCATATTATTTTCATTTAAAATACAAGAACACATATGGAGTTTATTTTATGCGTTTAAAGTTTTTTTTTTGTTTTTTTAATTTAACAATTATTTTTAAAAGTAGCTGTAAAAGCTATAAACAAGATTCACTAAAATTAATTTGTTTTTTTTTGTTTTTTTTAAATTAATACAAACGTTGCCAGACTTAAAGCTATATATAAAATCAATTATGGTTACAAAAACAAAGTTGGTGAACTTACTATATCAAATTTACTTCGTTTGAAATATTAATTGTTTTCTTAGCTTTGTGTTATTAAAGATAGGCAATGATTAAGTATAGATGATGCATACTTCTTTATATATTAGTAATTAAAGTAAATTTACAATTCAAGACAATTAGAAATTTTTCGAGCTTAGTTATTATAGGATAAAAATTTTGAGCTAAAAAAGTCAGGCAATTTAATCAAGAATGCAGTTCAAATGGTTTTAATCTTTAGTTTATTTTATTTACAGAAAGCTTATTTAACCTTTGAACATGTGTATTTTTTTAAGTTAAATAATTTTGGAAATCATTTATTGTTAATGTTGTTCAATAAAACTACAGTTAATATAAAGAAAGAAGATGGTAAGTGTAAAGTTGGTGCGGATAAATAAAAACTTGATGATTTTGCATACAAAAAAAAAATATATTCAACTTAGATGTTTTTTTTTTTTCAAAAGCTTATAAAACTTTGTACAAAAGCTTCTTTCTTTTATTTCTTTTAATTTTTAATCGTTTACTGTCATTGCAGTATTATAAAAGGTTGTAAACTAAATTAAAATAAAAATTTAAAGGAAAGTTTTTAGACATATTTCAATTTTTACAGCTTCTTTAAAAGCCACCACTGGTTTAGATCATTCAAATTAACCAGTATATTTACAAAATTAGTAATCCGTTGACACACAGAAACATACGTCGATATAATTAAATAAGTACTGTATAATTTGTTTTTATTAAGTAAAGATATATTCAGTTTACTTTATTTGATTAGTTTCTTTGTATAGTAAAACAATGTTTGTGCAAAAGGTATAATTTTAAACATTATTTGTCGTTATTTGTACACTTTGATACAAATTTTAATTTATTAAATCTATCATTAAAAAAAACTTTGACTCAAGTGACAAAAAAAAAAAGCTTATAAGTTGAACCACATAAAAATCGGTAAAATCAAACATAATAAATGATAATAATTTTATAACTATAATTTTAATAATATCACGAACATAAGCCTACTATAGTTTTTTCTATATATATAATTAACAATCCAATGTTTGTCATAAAAGTTTTAATATGTTAACACTTACTTCGGACATTCGAAATAAAACAATAGTTTCTTTTATCAAAAAACAACAAACTTAGAAACTATTTAAGGGATTAAGTAGATTGCTGTAAGAGAAAAACAATCAACAAAAACCAATTTTTAAGTTTTTTAAATTAATTCAAAACAGTAATTATTGCGAAACTAAACATTTTAAATTACAAAATAATACAAAATGTTTAAAATATCCAAAGACACTTTTAAATAAATTAAGAAAACTTATTGTTAAACTTTTTCTGTTTGCATAATGTTTCAAGAATATTGAAACTGCTTCTAAAAGTTACCAGGCAACTATAGACCAATCTCAATTGTATCTAAATCAATTAAAATAATTTAAAAACTAATGTACAATCGTTTGTATGGTTTTTTTACTATAAGTAATATTTTAAACGATTCACAATTTGGTTTTCGAGAGAACCTTTATACTACCATGGCTTTGTTTGAATTTGTAGGTGTTCTGAACAGCTTTGATAAGGGAGAAGCAGTATGTGCTGTGTTGCTTGTTTAAGTAAAGCATTTCACAGTGTTTATAGATGGATTTTGCTAAACAAGTTACTATATTGTGGTGTAAGAGTGAAAATGCAGTTGTTAATTAAATCTTTCTTGACTGAAAGGGAACATTATAATGATTTTTGTGAGTATGAATCAAAATGTGAAAAAATTAACGTAGGAGAACCACAAGAATTAATCCTAGGACCTCTTTTATTTCTTCTACAAATTAATGTCCTACAAAATAATACTATCTTAAAACTATTAAATTTTGCAGACAATACTTTACTGTGTAGAGCATTTAATAAAAACACATATTTACAAAACAGTGACAACCTTAATTTTGAACTTCAAAAAGTCTCAAATTGGCTTGAAGAAAATAGACTTGAATTAAATATAGATAAAACTAAAAGTATTTTATTTCATCTAGTTAAAACATTTTTTGGGAAAAATATAAAGTTTGAAGTCAAAATAGGTAAACAAATAATAAAAATGGTAAAAAGTTACAAGTATCTAGGAATAATAGTATATAATAATTTAAAGTTGGGCGGAACATATTGAACTGGTAAAAACTAAATTATTAAAGGCAATTGGTGTTCTTAATAAAACCAAGTACTTTTCAGATGAAAAATCTTTATACTTAACAAAAGAAAAGTTAACCAAATTAATGTACTCTTAAATTAAGCACTCAGGTGCATTCGCTATAAAAAGTACAACAAGAGTGTAAGAAACTTGAAAATAACAAAAAAATATTAAATGTTGAAAACTTATTCAAATATGAGTAGGGAGTTTTTAAGTTCAAATTTGTACATAACTTTTTAACAGTAAATTTTAAGTGTTACTTTAAAAGTATAACTAAAATACATTGTTATTCAACAAGGTTCTTAAAAACATTTTTTTCTCACCAATAATTATTACCAGTAATGGTCATAAATTACTAGCTTATCGAAGTAGTAAGCTCTGGGCAGACCTACCTATTAAGTTAAGGACCAAATTTATCTTTAAAAGTTCCAGGTTGAACTAAAGTATAATTTATTAAATGATCAACTAATTCAATAGAGTTTACATAAGATGAAGAGGAACTTTTTTATACTTTATTTATAAAATTAGTATTCATTTTTATCTGAGTAGTTATTTTATTGAGTATATTAATTGGGTTTCAATAGCATTGGTCCAGTCTAGTTTGTAGAAAGTTGTAATCTTTTTTTCCTGTTTGTAGTTTGTTAGTTTATTAGTAAAAAAACTCATTTATAGTCTACATTTTATCTGTTTAATTAAAATTATTAACCACTTAATATATTTTTGGCAAAAAAAAAAAAAAAATTAAACATTTAAATCATGTTAGAAACTACTGATAAAATTTGGGACTAATAATAGGTTGACTTGTTTTTTGATTGTTATTGTTTTTTTAATTTTATTTATTTATATTTTTTCAATAAAAAACTATTTATTATTTTAAGTGTTTTTACTTTTCTTGGTTGTTTACATTATTATTTTGATTAAGTTATACTCCTATAGTTAGACATTTATTCAATTTTGTAAAAACTGAAAGTTTTGACTAAAAGGATAAATTTATTTTATCCTTTTTATTTAGTTTAAGTATTTATTTTTATCGGATACAGCTTTATTTTACTTTTTTTTTGAATTTTTCAGCTTTATTTTATTTATCATTTATCATTATATTTTTTTTATTTACATCTTTAATCTATTACTTGTTTTTAAATAAGTTGAAATAAAATGATAGAAAAACTTTAGTTCCTTTTATTATACTTGTAAAAAAAACTTAAAATTTAAATATTAATTTTTTTCTCATTTTTTAAAATCTTATAAAAGCTTAAGTTATTTGCTAAAATTGTTGATAAACTTTAAAATTAAAAAACAATTAGATTAAAACTTTACTATTTAACGTAGAGTTCATGTATATTTTATGTGTGTATAATGTTAGATACTATTATAGATTTTTTTTTTTCGATATTTTAATTTTTTCGAAAAATATTAAATGTTGTGAAGTTTTTTAGTCTCATTTTTCATAAAGTTTTTTGTTTTAACGTTTAAATTTTGACTGTAAAGTTCTTATTTTCTTTTTATCTCATTATAAATTTGATTAAGTTTGGTATGCAACTCGATGACCGAAAATTCTTTTTGTCTATTCAGGTCTTTGAACCAAAAAGTTTTGAGCAGTTTTTCGTTTTTGTTCAAAATACCACATACCAAATCAATTGAATTTGTACAATTGTAAGTTCCTTAAATCTCGATTAATCATAGTTCTTTCCACATTCGACGTTAGTAATCAGATGTTCTGCTATCGAAGATCTTTTTGTCGCATTTATAACAGCTTTCGTTTTATAATTGTTTTTTTTTTTTTGTTAAAAAGTTCAATATACATTTACGTAGTTGTCATATCACTCTCATTTTAGGAGCCTTGATGTAACTTCTTTCGCAGAAGCAGTTGATTTTGTGAATAATACAACTCTTTTCAAGGTAGAATATTGGGTCTGCGAGTTCCAATCTGAGAACTAGCTTTAAAACATAAACTACTCTAGGCTTTACTTGGTTATAAGTCGACTGTGTTAGTTCTTGCACTTTCTTCCCAAATAAACGTGATACGTTACCCAAATATGGTAGTTTAGGCTGCGCAGGAAATTTCTCCGATCCAAACTACTTAGGCTTCTTACGGTTGTCATCGTGTGGTTTTATGATTTTTGTTTATCAGCTCTAATGGATAACCATTTCCTACTAGAATTTCCTCAATCTTTTCTGTTTTAAAATGAATCAAATCAGGAGAACAAATCGTACAAGCCCGATGGTATTAGGTTCTTATCAGGTCTGTTTTCAGTTTTTTTAAGTTTCTGCCCAGGTGGTATTTATGAAAACTAGTATGGGAAACACTGGTGTAAACATGTTCATAAAGAAATGATGCTGTTTTTAAGCAAAGTTGGTTTACCGCTTGAAAGTGACAGGAGCAATGTATTGTAAGTTTCTTTGAAATAGTATCATATTTTGTACTATCTCTTGCTTATAAAGTCCAGCTGTTCAGTTTAGTTAAGTTTTACATGTACAAAACGTGTTAAATTTTTCACAATGTTACAAAGGCTATAAAATTGTACAGACGAGTCTGGTATGAAATCATTTTAGTATACAAGCCATGTAGTCAGGCCACAGGTATTGTGGCTTGTACAAATTTCCTATATAAAAGTAAGTATTAATTTTAAAAGGAACCAGTTTTCGGCATTTGTACTTGGAAAAAAGCAGTATTTTAAATAGTTTAATGAGCTTTTTTCATCTGTAGTTGTTAGAATTTATATTAGGTTAATATCTTATATCACCCTTTGTAAAAGTATAAATAATTACAAACAATATCCTAGATATTTATTTTTTTTCTTTTACTCATGTTATTTATAAGAACTGGTAACATATCATCTTCCTTAGCAAAACATTCTGCAACATTAAAAAGTTTTTTTTTTCAAAAAACGGGGGCGATGCTTGATGACGTCATGAAGTTGAGGATGGAAAAATTAAAAAACTGCTGGTTTTTTCTTTATGGTGTGAATTTTGTGATAATTTTTTTTTTTTAATCTCGAGTTAAATGATCATTGTAGTCAAATAAGTTTATGTTGCTCCATACGCTCTATTGATTTATCACGCGTTGTCTAACAAGTACTTTGATTTTTACCAGGTACTTGAGAAAGTAAAAATAATGCAATAAGTAAATAGTTTTGAATAACTTAAAAATTGAATAATTAAGACTTGCGTATTTCTAATGGCATACAAAATAAATTAGTTTAAAGTATGGAAATTTTCTCAAGCTTTTATATATGTTTTAAAACTATCTTTAAAAAAAGTTTGTGCACAGTGTACTAACATTTGTGCTATAAAATACTAATAACATATTTTAGACTGTATTTTGTTCACTTTTATAAACTTAAAATTTAGATTAACTATTTTACAACAGAATGTCTATATACTTTTATTGTAAATACGAAAAAGAAAAACAGGTTAACATAAGTAGTTCAAACCGGAAATAGCAGAATATTTAATTAGCAAAATTTTTACTTAGTACATAAAACAGTTTTTCAAACTACAAGATTCCATTTTTCTTGTTGATTCTTTAGAAACAAAAACATATTTTAAACACTAAGATTTATAGAAATGTGAAAAATACACTCGTTAACAAATCTTTTAAAAGTCTTTTAACAGATGTTTAATAAATGTTAGCATTGTTTAACTACCAAGCACCTTGACTCTACTAATAAAAAGATGCAAAAAACTCTTTGTTGTTTCGCCAGAATGTTGTTTTTTGTAGCACCCTAGCCATTGTCAAGCGATGAAGTCGCGAACAGTCGACTTAAAATTAAAACGTCAAAACACCCGTGAATATATTATGGTTCAAAAAAACGAGAAGTTGAAAACAATGTAAAATAAAATGGTATGCATAAAAGGAAGTCAGAAACCACGTGAACCGCTTTACTAAACAAACTTAGATTTGCTAAAACAACAAAAATATAGATTTAATATCTTACTTATAGAAATAACGTGTTTTAAAAATTAACTTCATTCCAATTTTTGTAAACAAAAAAGCAGTTATAACAACAAAGTTCATTGGTACTCAAGTGCAAATAAACAAAATCAACCTAAAAATGTAGCTTTAACATCAAAAAACTGTAAACCGTAGTTACACGGACAGCTTTTGAAAACTTCTTTAAGAAAAGAGATCAGTAAGCTTTTTAAATGTCTTATTAAAACTTATAACAGATTCGATAAATAAACTATTTTTAAAATCTAATTATGATAAACATTTGGTCAAGTCAATAAAAAACAAACATATTTTTAGTCTAGCAGTAAACATTAAAGTTTTAAAAAACTTTTAAATCTACTATGTATAACAACAAACAGTCGAATTAGACTAATAAGGAATGCTCATCTAAAACATATTACTAGAAAAGCTAAACAAGATTCCTAAAAAAAATTTCAGGATTCCAAATTTTTCAGTTGTAGAACGAAGTTGCGGGTAACGACTGGACCTGTTGTCCCTGGTTGCCATGTGAACCGACCGCGGTGAAGTTGGAAGGGTATCCCCCTGAAAAACTCTGCATTGACGTCACGTTGGGTTGGTATCCTGTGTGGTGGTAATAACAGTTGCAATTTTATTAAAGTTTTTTATATATTTTACAACTAAATTTAGAAAAAAAACAGTGTCCTAGACAAGTTATTCCAAAAAGTTTTAAAATAGTCTTGGCTGATAGTTTATTTAATATTTTTTCCAAAATTAGACGGTTAAACATGTTTATCTTTTTATTTACAACTGTAACAAACTAATTTACTTGTAGATTTTAAACTTAAAAATAGGATACGAATTTAATCACACTCGTTAAATTTTTTTTGTGCTAAGTTTCCGAACAAAGAGAATAAACTTATGTCTATGATACACTATTAGTCACACTATAGAAATGAAAAGTCATGAGTAATTCAATCCTATCAAACACTATTTTAATATCTTTTAACTTATTTGAATACTTTAGTACCGTTTTATTACTACTTTCTAACTAAATATGTTGGCTAATGTTATAATACAGAAAACTAAGTCGAAAGGATTTCGTTCTTGAAAAAGTATAAGAAGTATTTTGGTGAACAAAACTCATTTAAAAGTTAAACTTCATGTTCAAAATTTATTGCGTTGATGTTGTGCGTGCACGTATAAATTTTTTTAATCCAAAAAAAAGAACCTTATAGATACTTTTGTACTGTTATAAAAATTTACAGTCAAAACAACAGTGAAGTGAAGCTGCATCTTGTATTTGTACTTGCCTTTTAAAATTTCAAAAACAAATGACACTACAATTTTTTAACTGCCATAAATTTAATATAAACCTATGATTTTTTATTTGATATATACTTTGACGTATCTTAAAAAACTTTACTGCATTATATAAGGTATAATTTTATATTAAAAATAAAGTAATGGAACTATTTTTTTAAGCTTTAAAAAAAAAATTCCCACCTCTGGACACGTTCCTGGGGTGATAACCTTCGATGCCCCCATTGCCCTGTTGCCTGGCAACGTGGTGGTGCGGGGGGAAGTCCTGGGGGTAGCAGGGGTTTCCCCTGAAGTGGTAAGGGTAACCCCCGTCGCTGGGAGCGGGTTGCAAGGAGGCGGCGAGACCGTTGAAGTCGAACTTGTAAGCGTACCGCTTTCCGTGCACCTTCGACATTATGTTCTTGTCGTAGTAGTATCTGTGGATAATATAATTTATAGGAATAATTTAATAAAAAATGATGAAGAGTAATTATGATCTTTTTGTAGTAGTTTTTGTGGATAATGTATTTAATAGAATAATTAAGTTAAAAAAAATGATTGCTATTAATCATAATTTTTTCGTAGTAATATCTGTGGAGTAGATACATAAAACCTTAAACAACTTACTAAAGAATAACAATTAGCTTCCATTATTGTTAGTAGCTAGTGTCGTAACAATATCTGTATGATATTGAAGTTTTATAATAAACTGTAGAGAACGAAAACCGACTTTTTGAAATTATGAGTTTAGTGTTGAAGCATGTGAAAAAATATAAAAAAACAATACAAGACTTTTTTTGTTTTTGATTAGTAACCATGAGTATCGGTTGGAGCCTATTGAAATAATGAAAACAGTTTAAAAAAATAGCATCTTTTTAAGTAGTATCTGATTAAAATAATAAAACTTTTAAAAACAAGGCAACAACATACTTTAATTAATTTAAAAATGTGTGCTAGACAGAAAAATTCTTTAATAAATTTAAAAAAATTCTACAGATCGGTACCGTTTTCCTTGTGGACTTCTGTCATTTATAGTAGTGAAAATGGAAACATTATTTTTAAAACCATAAGGGTACGCTTGTTCTTTAAAAAATATGTATTTTCGCTTGAGTTCAAGGTACGTATGTGTTCGAAGTGGGAGCCTTAGCAATGTTTCTATTGTACAACTCCTCTGTTGCTTAAAACAAAATAATCAAGAATACAATTTAGGCTCTATTTTTGTAATCGATACTTACAAAACTTTTATGTTACCAAGTGTTCTCTTGAATTCAAAGGTTTTTCTTTCTATAAAATCGTCTACGTTGTGGCAATAGTTTGATGCCGGCTTGTCTATGCTTTGTATAGCTAGTCATCTTGCTACATCACAATCAACAAAGAGCACAAAATAAAACATTATTTTCATTGATTAAACCTGTTGTTGCATAGTGCGTTTAGAGTATATTTGTGCGAGAAAGTTTTATATGATCTTAGCGCAGACTTTGATCATGGTCAAATAAAGTCAGCTGTCAAACAGTTTGTTTTAACACAATCTTAAGATGTTATTGGAATTACAAAAGATGAATAAAGGTAACTTCAAGGGGCTTTTTTTTATGTAAAAAAATATATTGTGTCCCTACTACAACATTCGTGCTTTGAAAACATCTGTTTGAAAAATTTTGATAAAAAGCGCAATAATAAATTTATTCTAAAGGGCCGTTTTTTATAAAACTTAGTGATAAATTTGCTACTAACATAATCAATTTTTAGATGCATCGTTTAAATAACTTCAAAAACTACTTGGTTTTCAATTATATGACTTCAGTCATGACCAAAGTCAGCTGTCAAACAAAGTCCTTTGATCACGAACTTTCTGATAAAATTATAAATAGAGTTAGGTAACTTGAAGACACTAAGTACGTGTTAGTAACATGAAACATTTACGTAAGATTTTACTAAAACATATTTTTAACTGATATGTTGGTTTTAGAAGGATAGTTGAATTTCTAAAAGTTTTTATGAAAATGTTGACAATAAACAAAAAATATTTTTTAACTATTTATAAGTTCCGATAAAATAAATATGATCATTTATTTAAATTTAAAAGCAATTTATGTTAGTTCGAGAAAAATTTAAAAATTTATTTGCTTGGCTACCAGGGGCGTAGCGTGGGGAGGGACACTGGCGCATGCGTGCCACCCAAAAAAATAAAAATGTAAAAAAAAGAATGTAATATCTTTATCCTTTATAGTTTATTTTTTCTGCTTAATTTGCCTTTTTTCAACTATGTTTGTCTAGTATTCAAAAAGTTAAACGTAATTTTGAATACCAATTAGTGACCAGTTAGAAAAGTACATGTTATTACTCAATATACTGATTCGGTGCGTAATTGCAAATGCGCACCGATGTTGATGAAAAACTCCATAAGGAAAAAATTTATAAGTTCATTAACTTCATAAGAATTTATACTCAAAAAGCACGCAATTAATATAGCGCACCGCTGTAGTATAACCTTATGGCAGATTATTTTTCTACAAAAAGTTTACAAAAATATTCACGCTTAAAGAAAAATTAAACAATTTTACAATTTTTTTATGCTACATTGTTAAGACTACTGCTAGTTTTCTGAACTTTATTTTTCTAAACATACAAGATAACTGTGTCGGCCTATGAGAAATAAACTTTGTTTGTGATTTTTATTTTAAACAAATACAATCAAATGAATTAAATTTAAAAAGTATACTTTTAATTATTTTACAAAGTTGTAATAAACTGTAATAACAGTTATAAAGTTGGTCTATTTTAACTTCTGTGTAACTTTATTAAAGTTATAAGCAATGAGGTGTTGTTATCACTGTTGTATTGTATATTAAAGAGATTGATATTTTTTTCGTAAATAAAACAGATACTTTCGTTTTATTGAATAAATTAATTTTTAAAGATATTAAGTTTACTCTAAGTAATAAAAACAATTTTTATTTAGTAAGTTTACATTTTTGCAAGTATAAGTAATTCTAACGAAATTTATACTTTTTTTAAATTGTTTAATTTTGTAATATATAAATATTTTTTAAAACAGTTAACGAACTTATTTTACTTAATAAATTTGTTTTAATTATATTATTATAGAAAGTTTTTTTATAGCTAATTACAAAAGTTTTAATTTAGAGGCTTTTTTGAGAAAAAAAATTGCGCACCCCCTGACCAAAATACCACGCTACGCCACTGTTGGCTACTATTCTTTAGTTCAAAAAAGCGTTGCATGTTTGTAAATTTATTACTTTACAGTAAAAATGCATTCAACATATTTAAATCATGTATTTCTTAGATTAGTCAAAAATATAAATTACAAGCAATACTTTTAAAGTCATTATTACTTTCAATTACAATAACTCTTTCAAAACGTACATTTAGACTATTTATTTTCCAGTGAATAAATTACCCATAGAAAAGGTGTGTAAACTTATTACAAAAGACACAGACTAATAATAGGTTTAGTAAGAAATTAGATACTACTATAAATAATAATGTCATACACTTCATAAACAGACAAGTATATACTTATTGTATTTTCGTTTATGTATTGTTCTGACTTAAAAGTATGGTCATTTTATGCGGACTTGATAAGCGAAAGATCTTTTTTGTACATTAGATCTTTAGACTAAACTTTGTGAGCGCTTTTCTTTTATCGTTCGATGAGCAATATATTTAATTTTGAAAAATGTTCATACAATTTAAACCCCTAAGCACCTTGCTAAGTTAATGAATTGCAAACTTTTTTTAATTCATGCTTTTTATTCATAATTTTGTTGATTAATAAACTTAATTAAAACCAATTCTAAAGCAAAACAACTCGTTCAGAAAAATACTACAACCCTTCACTAAAGAGCCCTGTCGAGTAATATTACAGTTCATATTAGATCTGCTCTAAGTAAAAACCAAGAAAAAAAACTTATAACGCATAACATAAGTACTAAACTTCAACTCACCTCAAGGCCCTACTTAACTTGTCGTAGTTCATGTTCGGTTTGCTCTTCCTCATTCCCCACCTTCGTGCCACGTCGTCCGGGTCGACCATCTTGAACTCGCCGTTGACTCCTGTCAATTGAACGATTAGTTTACCAAGTGTTTGCCTTGACTATGCAAGACTGTGCTTTTGTCTTCCTTGATAAAACTCATTGACAAGGAAAGTGATTTTTTATAAGGTAGTTTGTAGCTAAAGAGAGTACAAACACATGAATTTAGTTTATTAAATTGGCAAAAATAAAAATTAGCAAGTCTTAATACCTTTTCCTGATTGTTTTCTAGAGATAGTTATATTTTTTAAATATTCTACATAACAGCTATAATAAAAAAACCTGGAGTAAAGAGTTATTGTTATAAAACAAAGTGTTACCTTCCCAAGTAATAGAAGACGAATTGGATGCATCGCTCAAAAGTTCCAGTAAAAATTGCCACAATTGTATCTGACCGCTGCCTGGGTTACTCAACCTTGCACCTGCGTGAGATGTAAGCTTGTAAGGTTTTGTAAACATTTTACACCCGTCTACTTAATTATACTGAAAGATTAATTCAATTATAAGTAGCATTGGAAGTATAGCTTTGTTTTTGAGTTTACTTTATACATAGTGAATTTTTAACCAAGTATATTTTTGTTGCCTAGAACATTTACATAAACACTTAGTTAAAACAATTTAATTTATCACCTGAATTGCAAGTAAATATTTTATTATAAACTTTTGAAAATATAAGAGTACTTAACTGCTCTAAATAATTATACTTTTTGTTGGTTACTTTACTAAGAAATAGATTGAAACACGGTTCGTATTGGGTAATTTAATAAGTATTTCAAACTTTTTCAATACTCTGCACCGCACAAATTATAAAATAATTAAAATTAACTTTTCAACAGACTTGTGGGTCCGAATATTGCGTAGGGGTCCATTGCCGGTCCCTGGTTCCCGGATAGTTGGTTACCTGGCAACTGGTTACCAAGGAGGCTTCCTGACGCGCCCCTCAACTGCTGGTTGCTACCATCTGCCAAAGTTTAAGTCTTTTTTAACTAATTAACTTACATTAAAACAAATATATATAAAGAAGTATTACACAGTCTTAAACAATGACAGCATTTATAAAGATTATACACTTTTACCTCAAATCTTACGGTGGACTATAAACTTTAAAAGTTTTGGTATTATCCCATTTTAACTTCGGTTATGCAGGTTAGATGCAATTAAAAAATTACTTTCAGTGCTTTCTATGTATTACTTTTACGGACAAATTTATTTCTTCGCAGTCAACCCACGACAATCATGATATTGACGACGTCACACACTCGCTTCCGGTCTGCCGAGGAAATCCAGTTTGGCGCCAACATGAGTGACGTCATAATATTGTTCGTGTTTTGAACAGTTTCATTATTAACAGTTGTTTGCTGCATTTGTTCGAGTTCAAAAAGTTTTGATAAGTTCCTAAAGTAAGAGAAATATTTGTGCTAAGATAAACATTCTTTAATTAAGTTAAAAATGTGTGCTGGACCAAAACATTCTTGAATTAATTGAAATATGAGTGCTGAACAAAACCATTTTTAAAATAAATAAAACATACATATCTTCTAGAAAAAACGTTCCAAAAAGAAGTAAGTTATGTGTACTGGAATTTTTTTTTAAATTTAGTCTTTTAGTACTTATGTGAAAATTGCTGTGAAAATTTCAAGTTATCCATTTTTTTATTGTGTTACGTAATGAAGTAAACTTCTACTGTAAACTCTGACCTACTGATAAAATTGTTTACTTTTTATATTTACATAAGTCAATTCTACAAAAAGTTAAAAAAATTTCAGTTATTATAAGTTTGATAATAAATTTTTTCTTTGAATTTAGTAGAAAAATATTTGAACGAAATTTGTATAGCTTTTTCATGTATCACTATATTATTGTAAGTATTACAAAATTAAATAAAAGTTAAGAAAAAAAAATAATTTTTTTTTGTAAAACTATGTTTGTATAGAGCTGATTTAACTTCTATTTTTAAATATGACCTGTTTGTTAAGGCAATTAAATCGTGTACACGGGCAATCAAGGTATAATTAAAATTTGGTGAAAACTAAATTGTTACCGCAGTTAAGAAATAAACAAAGTTGTTGAACTAATGTATTGCTTAGGAACACATGATTGTTAAGATCAATAGTTTTGTAGAAATTACTAAATGAAAAAAAATCTATTTCTATAAACAATAATTTAAATTATTCTAATATTGAAATATTTGTAAATGTTTTAAGTTTTATATAAAGAAAAAACTAAATTTCATGATTAAATAACTAAAAAATATATTAGCTGTTAGTTTTATAAATTAAATGAAAAAAATAAATTTTTCTTTTTAATGTTCAAGCATGTGATGTATTTAAATATATTTACAGTATTAAATATTCTTTTATAATGTTCGTTTAGTTTCTCGCTTTAAAATACCTTTATCAGATAAAGTGTTGACTCATTTTACGCAAAATACGAATATATTTACTTCTCCCAGCAAATAACTTTCATAGTAATTCTATAAATGGCATTTCCTTATTTTTCTCAATAACTAAGTTTTACGTTGCATTTTACGCTACTAAAGTTAGAAGTAAAATTACAGGTGAATATCTCTTAATAATTAATAATTATAAGAATCCGTTTTAAAGTTTAGAAAAATAAAACAATTTTATGGCTACTAAATAAACTGATATGAAAGTTTTTAAAATTTTTTTCGATTTTTTTAAAAGTTAAACTGGGATAAAGTTTCTTATTAAATGCATATATAAGTATTGATAACAAATATAAACTAGTGTTAAACAAAGGACTTTAAGTGTGAATATAGAAAATTTTGTAAAATAAAAGTTTTTGGTAAGAAACTATTTACTTTTACTTTCGTTTTTGTTTATGTGAGTTATTATATGGTCGTTCTAAAATTTTAAATAAATCGTGATTAGATAAACAAAGACAATTTTAGCATAAGAACTAAGAATAGTTTGTGATTAATTTAAATTTCACTTACTTACCGTTTTTTGCTTATTAGTTTTACAAAGAAAATTGATGTTGCATGTTAATTTTCAACTTATTTATTAAATCTTATATAAAGTGATCAATTTATTGTAATACACTTACTTTAAGTTTCAAAAAAAAAAAAACTCAATAGTTTTAAGAGTAACAAAAATATTGTTTAAAATTTCATAAATTCAAAACAAAAATGTTCACACCATATTTTCACTTCAATATAATAGTAAAACGCATGTGATTTAAACCAACTGAATTTTCTATTGAAAATGTGACCCTAGTCATGTTTCAAAAGATAAATCACATTAAATCTATAAAAATATCTAACTTTTATATCTAAATTTAAAATTTCTACCCCCATTGTCTACATTCTAACATCACTTACCATAAATCAATCGATCGAAACTTTTATTGCAAATACCTCTTAAGTTATAACACTAATGTTACAAAAAATTATATGTTAGTGGAAAGTTTTAAAAAATTATTTCAATTCATAAGCTCTATTTGTTTTTTTTATATTGATATACCCTAACAAAACCAACCGAAACTCCTGTTGTAGGCCCTGCTCCTCCCTCCCACCTCCTGGTATCCGTTCAGGGAGTTCACCCTGGAAGACGTGGGCTGGAAGGCGCTCCGCTCCACCTGGTCCTGGAACTGCTTCTCCACGTCGGCCGGCGACAGGTTGGGAAGGTTCTGCTGCTGCGTCGTCTGGTCTGTTTCGAAAGTTTTGATTTATTAATCAAAGTATGCAAGTTTGTTTGATTAAAACATGTTGTACGAGTGAATATTAGGTTGTGCACGTTGAAAGGTGGTAATTTTGACAGGTTCGGCTGCCGGGTTGTCTGTTCAGGGGACTTTATTTCATTTAATTTTGCAGATCTGGTGTAACTAATTAAGTAATACTTTTGTAGTTTTTTTTAAAGACTCACAAAAATTTCAGAAATCATCTTAATGTTTGATATTAAAAAAAAAACTCTAATGCTTCATGCCCTATCGGCTGGTAGATTGTTGGTCAGATCATTCATGTGCTTGTTGAAACTGAGTTTTTAGCAGTTTTTAAAACTGTTACTGTTTTTTCTCATTTCTTAATTTTTTAAAACACCGTGAGTTTTTCAAGTTAAACTAAGATTTATAATTTTATTTTTATTTTATAGAACTTAAAATTAGTTATTTATTGACGCTTTTAAGATACTGTACAGGTTAGGAAGCAAGCAATTACTCCTAAAGTAAACCAACTGCGCATTAACTATTTTTAACTTTTGTGATTCAATGTTTCCATTTAAGCTTGTTGTTGTTAAGAGAAATAGTGTTTTAGAAAAATGAAACTAGATAGTTTTCTAGGTTAAATGGTTGCATAGCATTGCAGGAAGTTGTGTAACAAAATAAACTTGTGCTTTATAAAGTATAATAACCATTTGTATTATAATACAATTTGAAATTTATCAAAATCTTGTAAAGTTCAGCTTTAAAATAAGTATATATACACTCATATAATCAGTTGTGTAAAAATAAACTTTAGAAAATGTTTACATGAGCTTTACTTATTAAACTGAATTTTAACAATTTTTCATCAGCACATTCTAATATTTTAAATCCACTCAACTTTATCAAATCCATTTAAGAAACATTTAAACGCAGAAAATTACAAAGAATATAAACAAAATTAAAAAATCATTAAATCATTTCCGCTATTTTGAAAGCATTTATTCACAAAAAACTTGTTATTCATCGCTTTAAGATTTAAATCTTATGTAAGTGCGTTCTTTTCGACTTTTGTATCTAAGTAATTCAATAAACAAATCTTAATTCTTCAAGTAAACTATTAGGATTGATGTAATGTACAAACTAACTGCATGAAAAGGTCAAAGCGAAAATTATAAAATTACGGCAGACTTGAGATTTCAATAAACAGGGTCATTAACATTTTAGTTTTAATTTTACTTATGAATGTGTAACTAATTAAAGAATTATAAAAATCTAGTTACGTCGATCGACATCGTTTCTATTCTTTTTAGAATCGTATTTTAAACAGAAAATGCCAAAAAACTCTCACAATTTATTTTTTAGTTTTAAAAGAGGCAAGTACAAAACAACTACACCCTTATAATTTTTGTTAAATTTTTGTTTGATAAACACAAACATAATTAAATTGGTAGTAAGAAATAATGTTAAACTATTGGTTAATACAATAAAGCAGTAGTCTTCAACCTTTTTAAGTGTGCACACCACGTTACTAAAAAATAAATTCTGTACACACTTGACTATTGGAAATATGTAAATATTATTAAATAAAACACTTTTTTTTATGCTTTGAGCACCTTAGTATATAAATAACGGCTTAAGAGCTGTTATTTTGTGCTACAATTTGTTTTTTTCCATAGATAAAACAAAAAATATGTCATCTAGAATATATTTTTTCACTATATTACATTTTCTGTGCACAGTAAAATAATTTCTATGCACACTAGTGTGCACCGGCGCACACTTTGATGACCACTGCAATAAAGTTTAGCTTTTATAAAGTTAAAAAGTCATTATTTTGTCCCTTATTTATAAAAGGCTGCTGATATAACACATTTTTAACCAAAAATTTTTTAAATGTCTTCAACTAGTTAAGATATAACTTACGACCTATTCACTCACAAGCATACAACAAAAAAAAAATAGGTTGATGTAGAGCATTGAAATAAAAATGGTACGTTTTCTATAGCAAGTCTCACTTCTACGTTTTAAAACAAAATCCTGTAAATTACTTTTAAATAAACCATAAAAGTTGTTTACTCATGAGTTTATCATATACTTGGAAAAAATAAACATATACTTGATTAAAATAGATAAATAGTTAACATTCTTTGGTTTTATCATTAACTGGTTTTCTACAACCTATCCTTGTAATCCGGATACCCAACGAAGATTACTAAGTAATGTAGTAACATACAAAAATAAACTTAAATAAAATAAAATAATGAATACTAATAAAACCCAACAAACTAGTTTTTTCCACTCTCTCTAAATGGTCTAGAATCTAGATGTACCATGAAAGTTACTAAATAGTAAAAAAAAATCTAAAACACCCAACTAACTTGTCTTCTCCACCCTCTTCAAATAATCCAGGTGCTCCATGAAAGTTCCCGCCGCCTTCTCGCACATCGTGACGTCACGGAAGTTGTCGCGGGTGAACTTGCACAGCTTCTCCCCGTCCAGGTTGTCGAACGACTGTGACGTCACGCCGGACAGCCGATACTCCACGATCACCCACTCGGCCCACTCCTTCACGTGCTGCTCGCTCCACAGCTGCGGTTCTGTTTGCGGGGATTTTATTTTGTTTGCGAGTTTGAAAGTTTTATTGAAAATTTACGTGCGTTAAAGCTAGCAGGCTTAGAAATATTTCAATATAAGTAAGCTCTGAAATTGTAGTACTGTAATAGAGAGATAATTATTTAGTTAGGAGTTTTATGTGCAAGAGAAAATAAATAGTTTTATTTTTGGTTTAATAAAACAGTTTTGGAAATTTGTTATGAAATTAACATGCTGAATAATTTACTTCCTCTCTAAGGAATTTGTTTTTACTTATCTTGTGAAATACTGTCATTTGATTTTTGCATGTAGACATAAAAGTTTTACTCTACACTTAATGGTCTATTAAATATAGTTACTAACTTAGTAAATTAATTTATTTTTTAAAAGTTTACAAAGGGTTTAATTAATGTATGAAAACATCTCTCACAAGTTTCATTAATGTAGTTTAGAGATAATAATATGTTGATGTATTTAAAGGTAATAATATTTTGATGTCTTTAGGGGAATAATAATTTGTAGTGAAAATAAATGATAATCCAACAGACTAAACTTTAAGATCATGCTTTCAAAGTTGTTTCAACATCTTTTTAAACGATATTTTAAATTTAGACTGAAAATGATGGTACCTATGTAAAACGTTTAAATGTATATCTGAGTTTAAAATAAATTAAAATTGTTTTTAAATTTCAAACTTATAACTTACTTACTTTTATGAATTTAAAAAGTACCTAAGTTTTCAAATCAAAAACTATCTAATTAATAGTGTTTTCTGAGAGAAATGAGTATAAATTGAAAATATAAGATACACCAATAGCTTTTATCCCCTTAATACGCTTATTATCGAGCTTATTAAAAGAGGAAACATTGCCTGTTTTCTATGAATTTTAGAATGGTACGACTGCATAAACTAGATTGTTATTTTCAGTATATATTTCTCATAACTTAAAAAAATTCCATGAAAAGCTCATCTGAATAACCTTTTATTCTGAATAATGCGTTTTTAATTTTAGTAAAGATTGTTTTTGAAATGCTTGAAATTTTAATTATTTACGCAATTAAAACTTTAATTTCAAACATTAATAACATTTAAAGTACAAAAAAGCAGTTAAACTGTTTATTTAAAACATTCCTAGTGAATTAAAGTTATGATTGTAAAGTTTTTTTTTTTTGATAAACCAAAATAGTTCTATTGTAGCTCTATAAAGTTAAAATAAAAGCAACACAAATAAATTTAATTCAAAAAAGTAATACACATAAAAATGGCATCAATTTTAATCTGTAAAATTCAAAATTCTATCCATCTATGTTTAATTTAGTATTGAGCTTTACATAACTGCTTTCGCAATTAGTTTAATACTGCATCCAAAAGTTTAAAACTATACATTCATTACTGAGTTATTACTAAAGTACTCGTTTGAACTCTAACTACTAGTGGGTGTAATTAAAAGTTACATAACTTCTGAATGCTTACATGGTTGTGCTATGAAAAAGTCTACTAGCATAAGGACTCATTATATTTCACGTAACAATAATAGTTATAATATCACGTACTTCTTTTTGCTAGTGCTGTATAACTGAGTACTTACTTTATTATCCTTTTCAACAGTATTAGGAATTAATGTTAAATTTATCATGATTTTTTTCTTTTTTGATTTACTGAAAATCTGTTTTAAAAGTTGATTTTTTAAGTTATTTAGTTGTTGACTACAAAATTTTGAAGTTAATCACTTCAACCATTCTGACGGAAAATCAATCAAATACGTTTGCATACGTGAAATAAAAAAATAAACAACACGAGTACCTCTATGTTTATAAATACCAAAAAAATTTAGGTTGTTCGTAAGGTACTGTTTTGTATTTATAACTATCTTATAACATTTACTTAAATAACAATCATGCAACGAAAAATTTTAGAGACAAAAAAATTAGAAATTACATAAAGAGAATTTAAAATATACTGCTGAAAAATTTACTTAAAAAAACACATGATTATTTTAAGTAAGCTATATCTTGCAGATATACTAAAACCACTATAGACTGATGAGACTAATAGGTTCTGTTGACAGTTAACCTTATGGAAAACAAACTTACTTACAAACATGCTAAGACTTTACAATACTATATTCTGCTTCATATTAAAACTTAATTAAGTATTCATTTGAGTAAATATGTTCTATAGAAACATGCTGAGTCACTTAACAATTTATATTACTTCTACATTATCAAGCACAACAGACTAAGAACGCAAACCCGTGTCCTCACTTTAAAACATCCTCGCTGAGAAGCAATTTATTCAACGAAACTAACCGGTGCCATCTCGTAACTCGAACATCTTGCTAAGGTGCTCGTGGTGCTGTATAAAGTAATATCTTACCATTTCGTGGTACGGGCCTGGGTGTTTTTACAAAAAAACAGCTGGGTTAATCGATTGTATATTAAGAACAAGTCTAACTTATACTTAAAGTGAAGCGACAAGTTAAACCTTTTAAACACAACTCCTTTTTTGAAGTACAATAACCTTATAAAAATATTTGCAAATAAAAAAATTTACGAATTAGCTGAGTGTTTTTTTCTAAAATTTAATTTTTTTTTCAGATATTTTAAAAGTTTAATCTGAAAACTTTTACTTTAAAAAAAAGCAAGTTAAAAAAATATCATTAAATTAAAGAAAACAATCAAGTAAACTAAAAAAACAAATTATTAAGAAAACTTTTTCAACCTAAGAAGTGGTATTTGTCACTCATTTCGATGCTTATACTTTCTCTCGATTCTTGGTTTTTCACCGGATCCTCTGACGTAGGACTTTGTTCGAATTTTTTTACGGGACTTTGTTTTTCTAGTTGTACTGATTTTACTTGTGGTACGCCAGTAAATACCTGTTTTACCTGCTCATTCGGTTTAGGACTTTGTTCGCATTTTCTTACGGAAGTACACAACTTCGGTTTGTTTTCTGATTGCACGGAGCTTACTTTTGGCACTTCGTTATCTCCAGTGTCCGCCTGTCCAACCAATCCTCTGACGTCCAATTTTGAGGAGTCCAAAGCATCTGAACCGTTTGCAAACACACCTTTTGGGTCTATCAGTTGCGCAAGATCGTGTTCACTGAGCTGCATCAACTCACCAAACTGTTTATCATCCATGCAACCTTGATATTGCTGGCCGCCGTTGTTTACCGGCGTCAGCTGAGTGTTTACGCAGTCTCGTTGTTCGCAACTGTTTACTTGCATCTGCTGAAAAATCAAATGTTCTTGTCGGCTGCAACTGTTCATTTGTATCTGCTGAGTACACATATGGTCTTGTGCTTGTCTGCTGAAACTGTTCACTTGCATCTGCTGAGTACTAATATGGTCTTGTGTTTGTTGGCTGCCACTGTTCACTTGCATTTTCTGAGCACTCATATGGTCTTGTGCTTGTTGGCTGAAACTATTTGCTTGCATACAGGTTTCACACAACTGCTGAGGCTCTACGTAGCTGTTGTAATGGAGTTGCGGGTACTGTGCAACTTGTGGTACAAGTATACTTAGTTATAACTTTTGTTCGAATTGAAATCACACAAACAAAAAAAGAAATACATTTGCTAAAAGCTATTTAAAACGAGTGTTTTTATCTAGATTTAATATATTATATGAAACTTTTCATATAAACTTATTGCTTAGATAAAGATTTTACAGATGTAAAAATATAATGTACTTTGATTCAAAAAATATGTATGTAAAAATATTTAAAGTTTTTTGAGTAATTTTTAAAGCAGTTAATGTTTTCATCTTGCTTATATGACTTATTTAGTTGTATACAAAAACTAGTTTTGAGAAGAGAAAACAGAGTTTTCAAAAACTTAAAGTTGTTTAGAAATACAAGTTTTTTTGCGGTTTTTTAATTGACCAATTAAAACTGTGAGGCACAGTTTTGCTTATCGAGGTTAACTAATCCAAAACAAGTTTAATCTTTACACGAAGTAGCTTTTGTGACGCTGGTTTTATTTTTTAGTCTAACTAAATTATTTAACGAAGATTTGAAATCATTAGTTGTACTTTACATTTAAATAAAAAAGGGGTAATACCCTATAAAATTTATGATATACCTAAGGAAGACAAAAGGTATAATTGAATATAACCATTAAATTTAGCGTATACTTAAAGACAGTCAAAAATCAATTAAAAATAATGACTTACATAAAGTTTGTTTTATTATCATAATTTTGTCTATGTATAATAGTTTTTATACATACTTAATTTACAAACTGGATATAACAACTAAACTTGAGTTTTCCCTTCCGGCTCCCTTTATTTGATTTTATACGAAACAGCACAAAAAAAATGGGTACAAACATTAATTAAATGATAACAATCAAGTTAACTTTGACTGTAACCGAAATTAAAAAGCTTACGAAGCAGCAATGACAATTTAGAGCACGGCATACTGTTTTTGACACTACAAATTATCTTTTAGTATCATGTACACACTTTTTACATTAATTTACTACATACTTTACATACTTACACTAACTGTTAATCACTATTGCTATGTATAACTATTAAACTATAATATTGTTTATTATATCATTATTCTATGTTTAAACACAAACCACATTTTTTTAGTACCACACACACACTACTTTACATTAGTTTACTACATACTCACATCAATTGTTGATCACTGATACTGTGTGTAAACACAAACCAAAACAAATAACATAACATTATATATATATATATATATATACATATATTCACAAACCTGCAGGCACGATCACCCTCTTGCTCTCTCCCGTTCCCTCCTCACCCTGATCCTGCTGAGCGTCCCGCTCCTGCTGGTGATCTTGCTGATCTCTCTCGGCCGCCTCCTGCTGCTGCTGCTGCTGGTACATCATGATGTCCAGAGCTGAATCTTTCCTGGGAAGAGTATGTGTTTTGTTAAAAGTTGAATTTTTTGAAACATTCATTGTTGCTTGGTGTAGCAATTTTGTTTTGCTGTGACATTTTATTACATAACACAAGTTTTTTTTTATTTAAATTTTACTAAAAATGAGGAGTATTTCATCGATGTTGTTCTAAATAAAGTTTTGTACTAAGTTTACATTAAATAGGTCCTAAGACGAATTGTTTTGAGCGCTTTTTTGTTGTTCAGTAAAAATTACAAAAAAAAACTATATAGAAAGGTTTTAAAAATATTATTAATAAAACAGAACATATTTTTTAAAACTGTTGTTTATATAAAAGAAAGCTATATATTTGTATTTCTTTATCATAAACGAAAACTCCAAAAAATCTACAACGAACTGGCATGAATTGTTGGTTTGAGTTTTGTGTCAAAAGTTGTTAGAAAAAAAACTGCACACCAACATTACAACATTAAACAAACTAACATGATTTGCTGCTGCTGGTAGTAATCTTGCTGCGGCTGGGGGGAACCACTCGACGCGCTGCTCCTCTGCTGCTGCGATTGGCCGTAGCCGGCGGTCGCGTTGAACATGGCGGACCAATCGGAGCCTTCCATTTGCTGCGTGGGACGGAACGCGGTGGCGCACTGGAGGTCGACCGCCGACTGCTGGTAGCTCTGCGAAATTTTGTGACGTAAATTTCAACTGTTCTAATTTCCACTCATAGTTTGTGAGTGCTGAGTGTGAACTTTTGTCGAAGTTTTGTCGTTTTTAGTTGGTTTGTGATCAATATATAGGTTTAGCTCAAATTATGCAGATATTTTGTAAACTGCTTGTAATTATATAAAATGTTGTAAAAGTTGATACTTATTTCAATACTTAATGGAAAACTACAATTTTATTTTACGTTCTATCATCATATTATACTTATTACTAAATACTGTACAGTCACCTCTTGCGAATGTACGCACTCGTTTGATTACACACTTTCGTTTAGTTACGCATTTTAAAATTCTCAAAAATTTTAAAAATCTTTAATATTGCACGCTTGATGTATGTATTTAATAAAAAATCATTTAATTTTGTTTTATACTGTCAAGAAAAGTTAAAGTAAAAATTTTAAATAATAAAGGAAGAGATAGATTTCTAACGATTTAACATTTTTGCATTTTTAGTTTGTGCTTTCCATAAGTGACCAAAGTATTGTAAAGCCTTGCTTTTTATATTTCACGTCTAATAGCTCTCTTTTACACCTTTAAATCGAACAAGGTACGATGTTCAACTCCTCAAAGTATTTATGAAATAAGGCTTCATTTCAACTCAATAAGTCTTTTATTTTCAGCTTGTTTGTTCCTTGCCTACCTTATATTGAACTTATCTTGCGTAACAAAAAATGAAAATATGTCTCTAACACCATGCAAGACAAGTTTAATCTTAGGTGGGCAAAGTTAATATAGAAAAATTATTTTTGAATACACACAATTATTTTTTACCAAAAGACTTTTTGCATATACTTGCAATTTGAATGAAAAATATTTTTTTAAGCTAAACAAGTGAAAAAGCTTCTAAACTGTATTTAATCAACTGCATTATAAGAAAGCAGTAAATAAAGTAAGTTATTTGCTATCTCTCGTTTAGCTACGTTCTTTCGTATAGTTACTCATTTTTTCTGTAAACACAATGTGCGTAGATTTGCGAGAGGTGACTATAATAACATTATATTTTTTTAATCCATACGTTTAGTTAAATTATAGTTACGGTCAACTAGATAATACTGTTTTTTAAAAAGTATTTTATAATTTATTTTATAACAATCTTTATTTTGCTTTAAAAAAAACAACAATCTTAAGTTTTTTATTGTAGATTAAAACATTTTTTCTTTACTACATAAAAACTAACTTTTTTGCTTGTTCTTACAAAAACCAAAACAAGCATAATACCTGAAGATCTCTGTTCATGATTAGGTCGTCAAGGTCTGATGATGCGTTTCTGTAAAAAAAATTGTAACAAATTCAAGTTTTCACAAGCATATTGTTAATATGTTGGTGTATTCAATGTGTAAAACAGTACATTTTTAAAAACTAAAACTAGTTAAAATGACACAATTTGTTTGTTAGAATTCGTTTTCCTAACGCTTTAAGTAACTGTCGTTTTTAGATTTTAACTTTATCGTTTGTTGTATGTTAGAGATATAAGGAAATTTGTTTTAATTTAGACAAAGTAAATGTACCGATTGTAAATTAGACATTTAAAAATAACAATTTTTTTTTGATTTAATACTTTAAACTGTAAAGTTTTAAATTAAATAACTAAACCTGAGTACAAATATCATACTTGTAGAACATAAAATGAAATTCACTCTATTCACACTCCATTTTTACCATACACACTTTACTTTATTGGAAATTAAAGTTTAAAAATGAAACATAGCTTTAACCGCTCCAGCTTGCGTCATGGTTATCTTGCCACCATCACTTATTAAAATTAACAATGAGACTCGTTTAAACTCATTTTTTAATTCTCATTGTTAATAATTGAAAAAATTTAGCTTAGCTCTAAAAAAAAATAAAAAAATAAAAAACTAATCGCAACAGAATCGAACCTGTTGTTGTTGTTCCTCTGCCGCTCGCCCTTCTCCTTGAAGAACACCTGGCTGGCCTGGCTGTAGTCCTGGGGCATCAGGTGCGACGACGTCACCACGAACTCGGCCGAGGAGAAGAGGGCGGGGGACGTCGGGTCGTAGTCGGCGCTCTTGCGCCCGCCGGTGGACGTACCTGTGCGAAATGTGATGATTTTTCAATCATGTTTGTGACAGATGCGTATCAGAAAAAATGTCCGTTTTTTGCAGAAGTTTGATTGAAATTGAATGTTGTTTATTGATTTTTTGTTGAAACACTCACCAGCGTTTTTCCGTATAAGTAATGCTAAACAAAAAAAAAGCTCTGAGTGGAAAAAAGTGCAAAAAATTCGAAGACGAAGACTTGTTTTTTTGTACAAACAAGATCCCGAACAGTTAACGTGCAGTTTTTAGCTTTTCGTTACACAAAAAAATCAACTTACCGCTGAGATCGGTGGGCGACATTTTTTGCTGTTTGATCGCGGGTCCTCCGTGTATCAACTTTTGGTGGTCCTGGTGGGTCTGCAGAATGTCCGGAAAGTTTATGCCCGAGTCCTGGTTGGACAGGAAGGTCGGCGATTGTTTAACTTCTGGGAAATCCCCTGAAATAGAGGGGCTTCCTCCGTTTTGCAAGTGATGGTCTATCAAGCTCATTATATACTATTTACTTATCTGTTGATAAAAAAATTTTGTTATAACCTAAATTTTAAAACTAATAACTTTTTACTTTATTATTACAATTATTCTTTTGATTGAAACCATGAACTCTTTAAAACTCAAAAAAAAAAATTAAAGTTAAAGTTTATACAAATATAGTAAACTTATTACAAAACTTTTTCATAGTCAACTTAAAAATAAAACATTCAATAAACAGTTTTTAATAGTCATCATAAATTAACATCAAAAAAGACTAAAAGTTTAAAAATTCAGCTTTAAAAAAACTTTTACAGCTATTGCGCCATACAACAGCAAAAAGCTGTTTGAAACTAAACAATAAGTTTTCTTAAACTTAAAATCAAACTTCTTCAAAGTTATGACGTGGCCACCCTTACAGCCTACTGATTTAATCGTTCAGATTTCATAGTTCATTTTTTTATTTTTTTGTTACAAACTACTTTCCAATTCAAAATATATTACTAATAAGTTTCAATCTAAATGTATTAGAAATATATATAGTATGTATATATTTTTATTTTGTTACCGTCTTTGAACATTGTTGACTTCTTATTTTTGACAATTATTTATATGTAAACGTATCGTAAGTTATAAACAATGAAAGTTTTAATAGTTTTATATTTTTAAAACAAATACGTAAGAAAGCAACAAAACTAAAACGAATAATACAACAAGCAATTTTTTTTTAAAGCTGGTACGTGTCAAGGTTGCTCACTTACCAAAGCATTAGAAAATTCCCAGCGCTTTTCTGTGAGCTGATAGTATTATAGTCTCATACTTCAAACGAAAGTACTTTAGATGTTTCGATTTGAAAAGCTTACGTTAAATAATTGAAAGTTAACTAATTTGAATTTTTTATTACTAACTACAAAGACTATCGATATGGCTTAAACCACAGAGTTATGCGGACTAAGTTAAACTTAACAAAAAACGAATAACTATAAAAAACACAATAAAACATGATGGGTTTAAAACTGTAACTGTCAAATACAACCTGTTTGAAAGCTGCAAAACTACTATTATATACCAAAATTATTTATAAAACAAGACTACAAAAATTACTTTTCTCGACAACAGTTTAGAGTAAGGAAAGATAATTAAAATCAATTGTATATACTATACTTGATTGTATAATTAGTTAATGACAATTTAATTTTTAAGCAAAAACTTTAAGTTTAAAATAGTAATGGCATAAATTTGTTAAAAACCTTGGCTGTAACATATTTTTGTTTAAAATGTCCGAAAAAAAATATTTAAAATTAACAAAAACAAGTATAGGAAATAGAAGCCGGCAAGTTCAAGTGCCGAAATAGTTCAGGAAATTTGTAATAAATCGAGGAAGATCGTAGCAGCTAGTTGCATCCTGAACAATAAATCAGACTTACTGCATCCTGTGTAAATGCAAGCAAGTTTAAAGCCGTTAATTTTTCAAAGTGTTGCATGTAGAACAAACTTGAACCTTTTTAAACACACTAAACTTAAATGAAAACTAGTGTGTTTTAATAAATTCATGCATATTTTATGAAAAACAAGCCTCATGACTGTTGTAATTTATTAACACAACCTTGAAATTTCCTAAATTTGTCTGCTAAAATTTCAAGCTTTGAAAAATTCTTAACATTACTTAGGCCGTTCTTAAAAATTTCTCAAATTTAACCAGACAAAAAAACCAGCTTAAAATATTTATAACTTTGTATTTATCAACTAATGTATGTTTAAGAACTAATAAAAATTACTTATTAAACAAAAGCTTTACTTAGTTACAAAGAAAAAGTAAAAAGCAAACAATAAAAAACATAAACAAACAAAAACTACAAGTTCAAGACAATTCAGGAAACTTATAGTAAGACGCAGTTACATCCTGACTTGAATATTTTTCAGGAAACTCGTCAGGAAAGCCGTAGTGGCGCGCACAGTTTCCTGACATCCTGAAAAAAGCACGCGAAACAAAATGGCGCTTTCCGCTTCTGCAACTGAAAAACACGTCTGCGCGTGGAAAAAACCCATCAGCAAGACTAAACAAAAAACTTGATTTTTTTTTTCAATTTTTTTTTTCAAAGTTTTCCACACAAACAAGCTTCTCAACTGCGGAGAGCAGAGTGCTGTATTGAGATGGTGACAATACAGGAAGTGATGTAATGCGAACGTGCAGCAGCAACGCTATAGAAAGCTCTCAAACAGTAGCTGCTATAGAAAGCCTCTCTCTCTCATACACACAGTGGCTGTATTGAAACTTTGCCTTGCCTCGCTAAAGTCCGCGCAAATTTGTTGAAATTTGTTGGGTTTTTAGTTGCTTCTATGGATTTTTTTGCTCGTTTTTGAAAAGAAGCTGTTTCAGAAGGTGATACAACGCACATAAGTAAAAATACTGTGTTCCATAAAAAGCAGTTTTTTGTAAATTTTTGCGACTTTAAATCTCTTATCGAAATTGTGGTTGGTAATTTGCTTGTAAGAAACAGCAAGTTCTTCTATTGAAAAGCACGAGTTTTTAAGTTTTACAAATTGTGATATCATATACACCGTTTATTTTGATCTATGAAGTCTGAAAAGTTCATTTTTCTATAGATGAAAACTTTCCATAGAATTTTTTTTACAAATACAAATTGTATTGAAAGCGATGTAAAGTTCAACTCTAATCGAAGCTTTCTTAGAAAACATCAATTGGCTTCTTGGTAAATTCTTTCACATTGTATACAGTCAGTGTAGAGAAATCAATCTTCTAATGTGCAATGAAAAACGGTTAAGGCATTTTTCAAAAGATTTTTTCTATCTTATTCTGCAAATACTTTTTTCTGTAGAATAAGTAATACAAATCACTTTTCATACAAAGAGTTTTTTTGAACTTGCGCGATGAAAAGCAAAATTTTAAGATCCAACTAGAATCATATTTAATTTCAGAGTTAGACAAAGTAAATAAAAGTAAATTTTTTATATAGATTTAAAACCATCTATTTATTTTTAAAACTTGAGACATGTATTTTTATTGTGTTCTTGAACGTGTAACGTTTTTAAAGTTTAGTTTAGGTGAATATTTTTCTTATTTGCATACAAAAAAGCAACGTTACTTAATTAGAACTAAGTAGAACAAAAAATAAGCAAAACTTGTATGAAATGTTAAAAGCTATGTTCCGGAGAGACTATTAAAAAGCCGATATAACCAGTTACTAAACATACACAATACAATCTCCTTTACAACCTTAAAAACTACCGTAACAAAATACTTAAAAATTTAAACTAAAAAAATCCAAATAAAACTCAAACTTTGTAGTTAAAAAATTTTGATTACAAGTAAAACTTGTAATTTTCAAAATACATGAACTAGTGATTAAAATGATAATTACGTATTCATATCAAAAACAAACTCATATGGCCGATAAGTATTTTCTTGACAAAAGTTATAAGATATATGCAAAGCATGCAGTATTGTTATAAATATTTGGTGATAGCAAAATAACCAAAAACAATTTTCAATAATAATAAAAACTTGTAAAAAATATTGCATAAATTTTTATCTAAACCAACTCAAATTAAGTCGGTTTAATGATAACTTAGTTGTTCGAAATAATTTAAATCTAATTACTATAACTTTCTGTTCCAAAGTAAATTGCTTCTTTAAGTATTAATAAAACTCATATATTTTTCATATTTTCAATAATTATGTTTGTAAAACTATGGAATATGTTTTTCAATAATTACCGAAAAAAATCATATCTGCTATATATTTCATGTTAATGAAAGACATATTATCTATAGTTTGTTAAAAAGTAACTTGAAGAATGTTTTATTTCTTCTTGTTATACTACTTCATGTTTATTATTTATGCACTTGTAATGGTACAAAAGGCACAAACTGCTCAAAAACTAGTCTTTTGTATTAATTTATATGATTGATAGTAATTAAACTTACGTGACCTAGTAAAATCTAAGTAAGTGACTTAATAAAACCTAAGTAAAGCAAAAAAATAACAAAGAAAAATTAATAATGGTTAAAGCTTTTTTCTGGAAATGATTGTTAAATTTATTTTTTTTAATTAATTGATAACTATACATCGGTAGTAGTTTTATTAATTAATTGGATTTTTAATTTCCGTTTTAAAAGTTAAAATAAACTGTTACGCAATTTTTTTTTACAATTTTACTTCTTTCAACTAGATAAAAAGGATCTTCTTAAAATCAGATAACTGGTTATTTTGAACTTGTTACTAACTTAAACTTCCTGTAATGAAATAGGAAATAAATAAACTTAAATATGCTTCAAATTATTATTTTTAGTAAGAATAATTTTTTCTGATTTTAATCGTCGATAATTATCTAAAAAATATCAAAAAGTAATGAAATACAACAAAAATTACAATTTTATAAAAGTTCATAAGATCGGAAACAAAAAAGGTAAATCGTAACTTAAATCCGTACACACTTATTAGAATGAGGAGCTATAAATTAATTAAATTATAAGTTTATTTATACAGGACATTTGTTATAAAGATTTTATCAGTTTGAGCTTAGTTATAAGAAATTGTCTCTAAAAATTTAACGATACATTTTTTTCTACTGAACAACCAAACTATACTTATGCTAACACTTGTTTTTGAGATAAAATTGTTAACCGATTTATATTTGTCAATAAATGGTAAAAAAATATTTAAATCGTTAAGTCAGTCGTTTTTTAAAGTCTAAAATTTTTGTGATAAATCTAACGAAGGTTGCTTAGAGATGAATCACTT
This sequence comes from Thalia democratica, assembly GCF_965202585.1. Taxonomy (NCBI): domain Eukaryota; kingdom Metazoa; phylum Chordata; class Thaliacea; order Salpida; family Salpidae; genus Thalia; species Thalia democratica. Next base: position 81,219,367 of record NC_139165.1, read on the forward strand.
TAAAAACTGACGTCACGAAAAAATAACGTCTTTTCTTTCTTTTATTATCCTTAAAAAATAATCGTGTATTTACATTTTAGCTTATAATCTTTATTACAGCTAAACGTAGCAATTCGGATTTGCGACTCTTAGGAAATTTTTAGTCTTAAAATTAATTTCAGTTAGATTAATCTCAAAATTTCAAAATAGCTAAAAAATTTATTTCAAGGTGTGAGAGTCGAATTTCAGAAAAAAGAAAGCTGTGAAAATTAATTAATTTTTTGGATTAAGTAAACAAGGAAGTTGCTAATAACAACGGTTTATTCTAACGGTTTAAATCAGCTACTTTTTGTTATAACATAAGCTTTTAATTCACTTCTTTTTTATTGAATATAAGAACTAAAAGCAAAAAAAATTAAAGTACCATGAACTACTGCTTTGATTTCATTGTAATAAATATATTAAGGTTACTTATTTTGAATTTAAAATGGCATATCAAAGTTTGAAACTTTTCATTACTTTTGGGGTTTTGCATTTGATCAATACTTGTTTTGTTACTTTAAATTTTTGTGATTTGTCAACATTTGAAATCAGAAATATAAAATAAAATATAAAACATGTTTTGAGGTATCAAGGGGTATATAAACATCATAAGTAGCATACTAGTTAAAGGAAATAACTCTACATTATATTTTAATTACTACTTTTGAGATGCTTAAGTTAATAAAAAGAACAATTGACATAAAAACAATATGAAGTTATGTTTACAACCACTGTAATCTATTAAAAAATATAATAACTACTAAGTAGTCGATAGTTCAAAACAGTTTAAGTACATCGAATTTATATTTGCGTTATATCAATGCTTTAATCAACTAATTTTTACATAAACTGTTATTGACTTTTAAATCATGTGTATTTATAGGCTATATTAAACTTCATTATTGATACAAAATCATTTGAAATATAGATTTTGCTGTGTAGGCAAAATTTAAAATTAAGTCAATTTAAAATAATTAAATCCGTACCAAATATTAATTAGAACTTAAATTCATTGAACATGTACCAAACATGAACTAAACAATTATGTTGCAAAACACTAAATGTATGAAATTTTTTTTTATAGGTTTGTCTAACTTCCAATTTATTGGAAAATATAACAATATCAAAAACACATGATCGTAGTATTATATATGTTTTTTAAATAACAAATGTTTTTACTATCCTAGTATTAGTTACTTTAGATGAGACTTTTATAACAAAAACTACATATAGATAAACAAAAACATTCATAAAAAAATGCTGTACTAAACAAAATCCATGATAAAAAATGCTTGTCTTGCACTAAAATACAATAAAATTAATTTTAATCAGTATCAATTGGAATCTTTTCAATTAAAAATCTTTCTATCACAAACTATAATATTTTATTAAAATTTTCTAACAGCTCTTTTGTGACTTTAGTGGTGAATGATATTAGATTAATTGCTGACTCAGCTGTTTTATTGCAATTTTATTCTTTTAAGTATAAATAGTATTTACTATAAAAACATAGTCTAAAAACTACATGTTATCTCAGCAGCTGTTAGAAAAAGTGATGCAATTTATCCAATTAAGTCTTAATTATAATTAAATTTGTTTTATCAGATTGTTATAAAAATTAATTAATTTTAACTAATTATAATTAATCTTTTCTTAATCTGTAGCCTTAAATTATAAAAAAAAAGATAATAATATAGTACATAATTATTAAGGTATAAGTTTAAATTTTTTACAACTAAAGCCTGTGATATAGGCTAGTTTTGAGTTTATCTTTTCTTTTAATCTTAATCTTTTCGACTAATTCAATCGCTTTTATAGCTTTTAACATAGTTTTTAATCATTTTTTGTTCAACAAACTAAATATTTGAAAACGAGGTTTATACTTGTATCAAATTAAAATTAATTGCAACTATGACTACAAATTTAAGTTTAAAAGATTTATTTTTTAAATATCTTAGAAACATGACGATGGTGTTTGTAATAAAATTAATTTTTAATCTTTCAAACATCTTATAAACACCTTTAAATGAGTTATAACAATTAAAACTAAGAAGCCTTAAAAACTACAAGCCACTTCATTAAATAAATGTTTACTTAGCTTTAGATAGAACAATCTTAATTCGCTTTAGAACAACTTTTTTTAGTCAATAATGATTTTAAAACACAAGTATAACGAGTTCACGACAATTCAAATTCGAACTAATTCAAACAATACCAATTTTTTAGAAAAATTTTAGGGTCCACAACTCTAAAGGTAATTTATACTTTGAAAAAACTATAGAAGTGTTTTTAAATTAAACTACTATTCTCAAAAACTTTTTTTTTTTTGCAAAATTTCAAATTTTTTGATATAGCTAAAAAATTTTTAGAATATAGTATTTTTTAGTAAGCTTGAAATTAGTTGCTTCTGACATATGTTTTTATTTATTACCGTAAAAGTTTCATTAATTAGAACACTTTATTTTTAAAATATATTAGTTTTTGAATTGTAGACGTTTGAAACTACACTCAGTATCATTTTCAAGTGATAAGTGTTTAATGAATTTCTAAATGTTTGGATATTTAGTTATTAAAAACGTTAAAAAATAAGTTAAAATCATGACGTATGAATTAATATAAGTAAATACTAGTTTTAGAGTTTAGCAAGTAAAGCTTAAGTAAAGATATGTTGATTAATAAATTGCTTATAGTTTTTATACTTAACAATTTGCTTTTCCACTTAATGTTAATTGCGTATGTAACTTAGGTCGATTTTCCTCAATCAATGTTGATTCCAGGCTGTAGAGTTCGCTTTATTTACATCGTTTCGAAACTTTATAGTTTTGTTCTTTGTCAAGGTTTTGACAGCATGTGCAACTAAAAAGGTGTAATTTATTAATTAGTGCATCTTTGCATATATTTTGCTTGCTAAGCTTTAAAGTCTTTATAAATTTAAATTCATTCATAGTTCATAATTTATAGCGATTTTTAAACTGTTTTTCTAAATGAGTATTTTCAAACTCATTGAACACTTATCACATGAAAAAAACTCGTTACTATAGTAAACTCAAAACTATAGTTTTGAAAACATTTTTGGATAAAATAAAAAACAAAAAATAAAAAATAAAATCAGCAACCTCTACAAAGTTTCTTGTAAATGGTACATATAAAAAAAATTAAACTAGTTTTAAAACATTAATTTTTTTTTGAACATCTACTTATAATTGATTTCGATAAAGTATTGAAAACAAAATGTATTAATTCTAAATTAATTAATTATAAATATTGATATAAGGATTTAATAAACTGAGTTAAAAATATGCTTATGCTTCTCATTTTTTTCGTTACTTTAACTTAATTTTTTTTTTGTATCTCTTCATCTTATTATCTATTTCATGGGTTAAAAGAGATATCACGAAAAAATGTAAAACAAGATAGTACATCGTTGTTCTTTTGTTTATCAAACTAATCAGTATTATAAAAAATAACTCGAACTATTTAGTAGTTAAAAAAGTTGTAATACTTATAAAAGTCGATTTGTTACTTTTTTTAGTAGAAAATAAATCAATAACCAGAACAATAAAAAGATACTTATATAACTTACTTTATACGTTGTAATTGATTTAATGTTTTCAGTACATACAGCACTGTATTTAAATTACTGGTTTTAAACTTTAATTGTCATGCATAAGTATATATATATATATTGTGTGTAGATAAAAATTTGATTTAATAGTTAATACTTTATAAACAATGTGTATTTATATTCGATTATAACATGAATAAAGTTTCGTACGTTTGTTCAATACGCTTTACAAAAATGTTATTAAGCAAAATTCCATTAGTTTTATTATATTATAGGCTAATGTTTGTTAAGAAAAACCTTTAAACTAACAAGTTTGCTTAAGCGAAAAATATTCAATTAAAAAATTATAATTAGGATACTTTTAGCTTTATTCTAAAATATTTTCATAATAAAAAATAAGTTTTTGAATTGCACACTATAACATTAGTCTTAAAAATAGATTAAAAACTTTAAAAGAAATATTTATGTGAAAGATTTTAAGTAAAGAAAAGGAGTAACAAAAAATAACTTCAAAATTATTTTTTAATAATACGTAACGATAGTAAGTATGCTTAAAAAATAATTACAAGTTTTTTTCACTTTATCAACAGAATGTTATAACAAAAATGTTTATTGATTTTATGCACAGTTTTCAATTAACAATTGAAAATATTTAAACATACACATTTACTTTGTCATTGGTGTTCGTAAAATTTTTAGTTTAAATCAGGTAATATAACTTAACACTTTCAACGTTAAAAAGTTAAGCACGATTTATAAGAAAAATATCTTACAATTATACAAATTAAAACACATTTTGTTTCATATTAAAACTTTTCAAGCAATTTTTACTTTTTAAGATTTTTTTAAAATATATAACGTTAAACCTATTTTAACTGACAAACAAACTATCATGAAAAGTTGTTTTTGATAAAACGAACAGTAAGTTTCAATGTTATGTTATTAAAAAAAAAAGTTCTGAAAAAAGTTTGAGAAAATTTTGTAAAAGTTAAATAACAATTTATTTCTTTTATCAAGTTTTTTTTGTTTTTTTATTGCTACCAAAAAGTAACGAAAAACATTAATTGCTTTTGGTATTAGCTAATGCTGAATATGCAAAGATGGTATGTGCTTCGAAAACGCATCTTTAAGAAACTTTATAAAAGAAAATATTACATATAATAACAATTTAAAGGTTTTTTATAAACATAGTCGAGTACATTAAGAAACTTATTAAATATCTATAACAGTTATAACTCTCACAACACTTAAATATTATTAGTATTAATACAAAAACCAAAAATAAATAAATGCATACTAAAATAATACTTTTTTGAACATTAAAGAAAAATAAAAATCAGAATGTTTTTATCGATTGTTTTAAAATAACATACTGATTATTTAAAAATTGACAAAAAAAATGATTTCACATAAGTACGTCATTTTTTTTACGTTGCTACATTTTATAGTTAAAAAATAATGTTTATTAATAATACTAGCCTTTAAACTAAAAATAAATTATGAGAAACAGATAATTAAAAGCTAATTGTCCATATTCAATACTTTGTGTTGATTTCTTGAAAATGTTTGTGATTTTACACTGTTTAGTTTTCCCGTCTCAACGTTTTCTAAAAAACTCTTTATTCTTATCTACCTGTTTGGAATGAAATCTATACTTTACGTAAACAAAATGGACTTTTTTTCTTATAGTTTCACCTCAGGGTCAAGTATTTAATGGTAAGCTAAAATTAGTAAAATAAAAAGATAGAAAGTAAAATTTTATGACTGCTCAAAATAATAAAATAGCCCCCTATTTTCCCCCTTACTAGTTATTGTCCTCCCCCCTCTATTCACCCCTTTACTAAAATTCGCCTCCCGACTTGCTAAAATCACCCCTAGGGGGACGATATCGCCCATTTTGGGAAGCCCTGGTTTAAAGATAACTTGCAAAACGAAAACAAAAAACAAAAAGTTCAAATTAAATAAATAATATCACAATTAAAATGATATTAGCCGGACCTAACCTTAAAAAATATCATAGCAAACTTTTGAATGTTATTCGTAAGTATCTGGGTGTGGGCAGAGATGGCTTAGTTTTGTTTTTTAAATTTGGGATTTAGTTGTACTGCTTTGTCTCCATTGACTAGGTGGCTATAAATAGGTTTGCTTAGTTTCTTTTTTACTTAACTAAATTCCGACCTGTTAGTTGTTTTGTTATAGGTTTGGTTTCTTTTTTTTTCAGTTTGTTAGATATCTGTTTTCTTAAGAATATATTTGTACATTAAAAGTATGAATTCTTTTTAGGTATGTATTTACAAATACTTGAGTTTTTACTACAATTATATTTGTGAAAATTAGCAATCATAATTAAGCAATAACATATATAAAAAGTTTATTATATAATTTTTTTTTTCAAAATATATTTTATTTTAAATTAAAGCACATACTAAGAAAATTTACATATATTATTAAAGTATAGTATAATGTACAGTTTTTGTTTTATACTCATGTCTTAACTTATTCTTATATTCAAAGATGAGATGTATATTTTTTTGTCACTGCATTTCTACGACTTTTCCCTTTTTATGTTATTATGAAACTTTATATTGCATTTTTCGTGGTTGTTGTTGTAAAAAGAGCAACGAGAAAAATGTGAACGTATATGATCGTAAAAATTGAAATCTAAGGGGAGGAGATTGTGTGGTGCTCATAGTAGACTATGGTTTCCATTGGCAGAAATGGGTATGAAAAAAGTGCACAACAATTTTTTCTATTAAAATTAATCCAGTTTAAGTTAATTGAATTAATATTACTTTAAAATAAAACTAATAAATACTCATATTGATTTTTTATTGATTTAAGTTTTTTTTATTGTTTTAATTAAAACTGCTCAAATAGACTTATAAAATGTGAGGTGTGAGGCTCGATGACCGAAAGGTCTTTCTCCACACCAGCTACTGTGATGTGATAGCTGTAAACTTCTCACTACTGTGATGTGATAGTTGTAGCTCCTAACTACTGTGATGTGATAGTTGTAAACTTCTCACAACTGTAATGTTGTAGTTGTAAACTCGTCACTACTGTGATGTGATACTTGTAAACTTTTCACAACTGTGATGGTGTAATGCATTGGTAATGATTCCCTGATATTAAGTTTTGAATATCAAAATGAAGCCTTACAGCCAATCATAATCAGCACATTGCTAATTGGCTAATCACTTATTGTTATGCATAAAACAGAAGTTTTAAATTATAAAAAAAATACTGAAAATTCTAAGGAAATTTGAATAAGTTGTCTGAGTGAGCATTAGTAATTTACCTTACTTTAAAAATTTTAAACATGTTTAAATTGAACTGAGATCACTAAAATTCAGAATATCATGAGAAGCCTAAGTGTGTAGCAACCTTGTTTATATTATGAATTAACTACAAAGCATTTATAAATGTATAAGTTCAAACCTTAAATAAAAGTAACATTTGAAGAATAACTCCTTGTCAATTTAGTTTATTGATTTATTAACAATGTAAAACCTGAAACGAAAACAAGTATAAACATAAACACTATAATGAGCTATAGTCTAATTATCCTACATCCCCTCCAGCTCATTAAAGATAATAACAAGTTTAAGGCAATGACATTGCTCGTCAAGAGGGGATTTAAACAAGTAACAAAAATTTTTTACTAAGATGAAACTAAATTTTATGCATTAAAAAAAGCTCAATTGACTTTAAAAAAAATCTTTAAACAAGGGATTTATTTAAAGAAAAACAAAACTGCAATAAAACGCACTAAATAAATCCAAAACAAATTAAATTCATGCAATTCCACGCTGAATCCTTCCTGGCTTAGCAATCGTCACTATCAGCATCAATTGAACACTCAGCACAAACTTTTGTATAAACAGGAACAAACAGACTTCACTTACGGTGATTTCTACTTTGGAGTACTCCACTCTCAAGCCTCCCTGGCGCATTGAAGTCTTTCAACCTACGCAAAGCAAGCGGCACCTTATTTTCTTTGGGAACTATAGGAGTAGGAATGTACTCTTCCTCAACTTCTTCATGATGCGCTTCAACCTCATTGGTTTTCCAATGAGGTTTCAACCATTCCATTGGCACTATTGAAATCCTCTGTAATCTTTACAGAAGAATCAGGACGTTGAGGACCAACATTGCACTCATGTGAGCTTGGTAGATTACAGCTCCAACCATGGGAAGTTTTTGCTTCAATGCTTGTTGAGGCTTGGTTGTACATCCTTAAAAATTTTCTGTTCCTCCGAGTAAGTCTCCGTGAACCATCAACTCTGACTACATACTGATCATGTGGAAGCACCTTCATTATCACTCCGCTTCTGTCCCATTTACGTGGATGAGTGCCACTCTGGTTCTGTAGTAGACACCTATTGCCAACATAGAGAGGTCGCTAATCCCTGGCTCTTTGGTTAAGTAATTCAGAATTCTTAACAAATCTTGTACGGAGCGCCTCTTCTTTAAGCTTCCATGCTTTTCTCCACATGGGTCGCACATTAGGATTGGAGAATTTGTCAAGTTTGTTCAAGAATGAGAAACTATCTTGCAGCTGACGTCCATATATGATCTCGGCTGGAGACGCTTGACAATCGCTATCAGGAGTATTTCTCAGATGGAGCAACGCACTTAAAAACTTGTCATTGTCCAGACTTCCTGAAGCGTCAACATTTGATCTTAGCAACCTTTTTGCCTGTTTGACCGCTACTTCCGCTTTACCGTTTGATCTTGGATAGTAAGCTGAAGATATTTGATGCGTAACATCCCAGGTTTTAAGGAATTCCTTTGTTGCACTGGACGTCCACCATCACTTGATATTTCCTCGGGTACTCCAAACCTGAAAAACAAATCTCGGAGGCACTTAATCAACCCACGCGAACCTGCCTGAGAGGTTCCGCTGGTTGAGGAAAGTATTTCCGACCAACCCAACAACCTGTCACCGACTACCAAAAAATTGTTTCCGGCAAACTGGAAGAAATCCGCGAATATTTTTTCAAAAGGTTTTGTAGGAGGATCAGATGCTTCTTGTGGCAATGATGGTTGAGAAGGTGAATTGCGGTTGCAGCTTTGACAATTGGCCCGAATTGCTTTAATGTCTTGTGTAATACCAGACCAGAAGACAATCTGTTGGGCACGACTCAGCATTGATGTGACTCCTTGGTGCGCCGAGTGTAACTTCTTGAGGACCCGATATCGTAAACTGACGGGGATTACTACTCTGTCCTTGTAAAGTATAGACCCATCACTTAAGTACAATGCACCATCGTATCTAAAATACGCTGAAAAAGATTAATCATGTTTCAAGTTTCGACCTTCCTCAATACACCTGGATACTCTTGAAAGAACTTTGTCATTTAGTGTCTCTTCTACAATTTCCTCCCAAGTGATTGCCATTGAATGGCATACTTCATTACCCAATGAAGCAATTAGAAGTGGTTCGTCAGTCAAATCATTATCATGTGAATTATCTTCATTAATCGAGCTTGGATAACGCGATGCAGCATCTGCCGCTAGATTAGTTTTACCTGGCATGTAATGCACTTGAAAAAGCCATGGCAAAGTACGTTGTTTCAGCCTAAAAATGCGCGTGTTGTGAATTTCGTTTAAGGTGCGATCACCAAAAATCTTTACCAGTGGTTTATGATCTGTAAAAACCACAAGATCTTTGCAGCCCTTAGTGAAATACTTTGTCTGTTCTAATGACCAAGCAATAGCAAGCGACTCCCCTTCTATGGCAGCATAATTCTTTTCTGCCCCATTCAGAAACCTTGAACCTGCAAGCGTCACTTTCCAGCCGGTGGTACAGCAATCTGGTAACCGGCTATTGCATTTGCAGTATTTCTGCATAAGGAAGTAGCCCAATCCTTGCTTTGACCAGTCTGGTCTAAGACAAGTCAGTTTCCCAAGATCAAAAATTTGAACACCGCTCTTTATTGCGTCAATGATTATCTTTTTTGATTCATTAAATGATTGGTTTAATTTTTCTGTCCACATAAATTACATTTTGGACTAAGAAAATCTCTAAACGGTGCCATAACTTTACGAAGTTTGGCATAATTTGCGACTTGATTTATCAGACCAAACCAGCTGCGTATATCTGTGGCAGACTT